>NC_086444.1:866431810-867905143 GCF_028390025.1 Pseudophryne corroboree | reverse complement strand
ACCTCTGTCCAAGGCCCCGAGGTCCGAGGGGACCCAAGGTCCACAGGTGTAAAACAGAGCTGTGGCAACTATTACTGGTTTATAAAGTGAGTGGCGCACTTCCAGCACGCCCTGCCACCCGCTCACAAGTATTAGAAAAAAAAGTTATCAAGCCATCTTCCTGATTACCTGAGCTGACTCCCAGCACCAGAGCAGCAGTGCCGCGATTCGTAAGTGTTTAGGAGGCGGGCCTAATGAGAGGAGTACCGCACCCATGAGAGACGTGTGGTGTAGGCAGATAACATCTCTCCCGCTCGCTCCACCTCCTTCATCCCCTCACTCTCTCACTGACACTGTCTCACTCTCTCTCCCTAACACCCTCTCTTCTCTCTCCCTCTTTGTCCCCTTGACACTATATCACTCTCCCTGACAATGTCTCTCTCTCCCTGACACTATCTCCCTCTGACACTGTCTCTCTCCCTCCCTCCCTCTCTCTCTCTCTCTCTCTCTGTCCCTGACACTATCTTTCTCTCTCTCTCTGACACTGTCTCTCTCCCTCCGTATCTCCTTGACACTGTGTTTTTCAATCCCTCCCCCCAACACTTTCACTCTCTCCCTGACACTGTCTCTTTATCTTTCTCCCTGACACTGTCTCACCAACACTCTCTCTATCTCTCTTTCTCTCTAACACTGTCTCTCCCTGGCACTATCTCTCTTTGTCCATGACATAATCTCTCTCTGTCTCTCCCTTTTTCTTTCCCAGACACTCTCTCTTGCTCCACTCCTTCTCAATGACACTCTTTCTCTCTCACTCCCCTCTCTCTCTCTCTTGCTCCTCTCTGACACTCTCTGTTTTTTGGTCTATTCCCAAGGCCCTCTCTGTCATCCCTTTCTCTCTCTCTTTCTCCCTGACACCATCTCTCTCTCACACTTCTCTCTCTCCCTGACACCCTCTCTTTTGCTCGCTCTTTCTCTTATACCCTTTTTTCCATGAAAACCCCTCTCCCTCTCACTCCAACACCCTCTTTCTTTCTCTATCTCTCTTGCTCCCAGGGGAGGCATGTGTGGGTGCAAGGATCGAGCGGGAGCCCCCAGAGATATCCATGTACTGGGCCCCAAGATTTCTGTTGCTGGCCCTGAAGGCCATACTCAGATGGTAAATCTGCCATCTGGTATGGTGCATGTTTTCGTGGTGCGACTGCTGGTGGTGTCTAAATTCTCACCTCGCAGTATAACAGCATGTACAGACACTGACAGTGGGCGTCTCAGCTCTTGCACACTTATATACATGGATGTACACCAGGCAAGAGATTTGTAGCAGTATTTACATAAAGTCACAGATGTGTGATCACCAATTGATGCAGTCGTGTCTGTATCCACCTGCAAATCAGGCCTTTAGTCCATCTACATCAATAATTAAATATCCTATTTATAGAAATTGGCTATATAGGGCTAGGGTGTATGACTGGCATGAATAGAACATATTTGTATGAAAGGCACTTAAAGGACAATTAAAAAAATTCAAATTGTCACATGCTTGTATTTCCACCAAGACTGCTGAGGATGATCAGGTGCTGCAGCACAGTATATCTGCTTAAATTGTAAGACTGCTGAGGATGATCAGGTGCTCCAGCACGGTATAACTGCTTGTACTGTATGGTAAGACTGCTGAAGATAATTAGTTGCTGCAGCATAGTATAACTGCTTATATGGTGAGACTGCTGAGGATGATCAGATGCTGCAGCACGGTATAACTGCTTATATGGTAAGACTGCTGAGGATGATCAGGTGCTGCAACCCGGTATAACTGCTTATATGGTAAGACTGCTTAGGATGATCAGATGCTCCAGCACGGTATAACTGCTTATATGGTAAGACTGCTGAGGATGATCAGGTGCTGCAGCACGGTATAACTGCTTATATGGTAAGACTGCTGAGGATGATCAGGTGCTGCAGCACGGTATAACTGCTTATATGGTAAGACTGCTGAGGATGATCAGATGCTGCAGCACGGTATAACTGCTTATATGGTAAGACTGCTGAGGATGATCAGGTGCTGCAGCACGGTATAACTGCTTATATGGTAAGACTGCTGAGGATGATCAGGTGCTGCAGCACGGTATAACTGCTTATATGGTAAGACGGGTTGGGTTTGAGATGCTGGTGCTCAGGATTCTGGTGATCAAAATACCGACTATGGCATCCTGATATTAAGAATCCCAACAGGGGGAAGGTAAGTATACTTGCCTTTTCCCTAATGCCCCCCTAAGCCTCCCTTCCTGCAGCCGAAACCTAACCCTCCCCCACAGCTTAACCCTAAACCTCCCTGGGGTGCCTAACCCTAACCCCCCCTCCCAGCAGCCTAAACCTGACAACCCCTACCCGTAGCCTAACCCTCCTCAAGCATCCTAAATCTAACCTTCCTAATCCTCCTCACGCATCCTAAATCTAATCTGCGGCTTACCTGTCCGGCGGGCCAGCCAACAATTGATTGAGATCCCGGTGGTCGGAATTCTGGTCACAGGATTGTGTCCCTAGTCGGAATGCTGACACCGGCATTCCGAGCAGTGTTGGGATCCCGGTAAGACTGCTGAGGATGGTAAGGTACTGCAGAGATTGGTTGCAAATGTAAATAATCACATTTATGTAGCTTATGTTTGCTGAGATCCTTATATTGAAGATACCTGTAAGTGGCGGCTACAACACCCTATATCACTAATTTGGTGGTATATAAGGTTAAGAAGGTGATGTAAGGTTGGGTACTTATCTACTGTATATTACAGCCACCCAGTCCATAGGATCATGGAACCATAGAAAACATGCTGATCTAGAACAGTTGCTTCCAACATTTTTTTATAATGTCACACACAGCAAGAAAAAAATCTTTTGATTATTTACATCTTAAATCTCACGTCAGTGACGTGCGGTGAGGTCATTGGCTGGGGAGGCACTGAAAGATATATATATATATATATATATATATATATATATTAGTGGTCGAAGTAGAAATTTTGAAGTTGGGGCATGCAAAAGTCAAGAATGCAATTAAGCGCGCCGAAGGCGCGTGCGCTCCAGAAAAGGGGGCGTGGTCACCCAATAGGGGGCGTGCCCAGTGTAGTAGAACCCCTTCTATTACTGGTGCCCCTTTCACCTTATAGCACACAGTACGAGCTGAAATTCACATTATAGCACACGGTACGAGCCGACATTCACATTGTAGCACACTGAATAAGCCGACATTCACATTGTAGCACACTGAATGAGCCGAAATTCACATTGTAGCACACTGAATGAGCCGACAGTCACATTGTAGCACACTGAATGAGCCGACATTCACATTGTAGCACACTGAATAAGCCGACATTCACATTGTAGCACACTGAATGAGCCGAAATTCACATTGTAGCACACTGAATGAGCCGACATTCACATTGTAGCACACTGAATAAGCCGACATTCACATTGTAGCACACTGAATGAGCCGAAATTCACATTGTAGCACACTGAATGAGCCGACAGTCACATTGTAGCACACTGAATGAGCCGACATTCACATTGTAGCACACTGAATAAGCCGACATTCACATTGTAGCACACTGAATGAGCCGACATTCACATTGTAGCACACTGAATGAGCCGAAATTCACATTGTAGCACACTGAATGAGCCGACAGTCACATTGTAGCACACTGAATGAGCCGACAGTCACATTATAGCACACTGAATGAGCCGAAATTCACATTGTAGCACACTGAATGAGCCGAAATTCACATTGTAGCACACTGAATGAGCCGACATCCACATTGTAGCACACTGAATGAGCCGAAATTCACATTGTAGCAAACTGAATGAGCCGAAATTCACATTGTAGCACACTGAATGAGCCGAAATTCACATTGTAGCACCCAAAATGAGCCGAAATTCAATTTATAGCACACAGAATGAGACACAGGTGGTCATTCCGAGTTGTTCGCTCGCAAGCTGCTTTTAGCAGCTTTGCACACGCTAAGCCGCCGCCTACTGGGAGTGAATCTTAGCTTAGCAAAATTGCGAACGAAAGATTAGCAGAATTGCGAATAGACACTTCTTAGCAGTTTCTGAGTAGCTCCAAACTTACTCGGCATCTGCGATCAGTTCAGTGCTTGTCGTTCCTGGTTTGACGTCACAAACACACCCAGCGTTCGCCCAGACACTCCTCCATTTCTCCAGCCACTCCCGCGTTTTTCCCAGAAACTGTAGCGTTTTTTCACACACTCCCATAAAACGGCCAGTTTCCGCCCAGAAACACCCACTTCCTGTCAATCACATTACGATCACCAGAACGAAGAAAAAAGCCTCGTAATGCCGTGAGTAAAATACCTAACTGCATAGCAAATTTACTTGGCGCAGTCGCACTGCCGACATTGCGCATGCGCATTAGCGATTATTCGCTCCATTGCGACAAAAAAATAACGAGCGAACAACTCGGAATGACCCCCACAATTCACATTATAGCACACGGTATGAGCCGTAATTCACATTATAGCACACAGAATATGCCAAAATTCACATTACAGCACACAGAATGAGCCGAAAATTCACATTATAGTACATGGTATGAGCCACAATTCACATTATAGCACACAGAATGAGCCACAATTCACATTATAGCACACAGTATGAGCCGATATTCACATTATAGGACACAGAATGAGCCGAAATTCACATGATAGCACACACAATGAGCCACAATTCTCATTATAGCACACGGTATGAGCCGAAATTCACATTATAGCACACAGAATGAGCTGAAATTCACATTATAGCATACGGTATGAGTCGAAATTCACATTATAGCACACAGAATGAGCCGAAATTCACATTATAGCACACAGTATGAGCCAAAATTCACATTACAGCACACAGAATGAGCCGAAATTCACATTATAGCACACGGTATGAGCCGATATTCACATTATGCTACATGAAATGAGAAAAAATTCAGGGAGATTGACAGCAGAGACAGGGAGAGTGACAGCATAGATATAGGGACAGGGAGAGTGAAATGGAGAGGGACAGGGAAAGTGACAGCAGGGACACAGGGACAGGGAGAGTGACAGAGAGAGGGACAGCAAGGGCATACAGTAGAGACTAGGGAGAGAGAAAGGCAGCAGGGTAAGATTACCTCTTTAGTAGTGGCGGTGCTGAGGATGCTGTGGTCTGCGGTGCAGTGGATGAGGAGGCTGTGGTAGGCATGGTGCGGAGGAGGCAGAGGTGCAGAGAAGGACTGAGGGCGGCCGCGCGGCTGAGGGTGGCGGAGGTGTAGTGAGGAGGAGGCAGAGGGTGGCGGCGGTGCAAGGAGGAGGAGGCTGTGGTCGGCGGCACTGCGGCTCCTATGACTGTGGCGCTACTATTTCAAATCTGCTGCGGACCGGCAGCCTATCAGGAGCGGTACACCACAGAAGAGCCGCTTATACACGTTACACTACAGAAGAGCCGTTTATACAAGTCACACCACAGAAGAGACGCTTATACACGTCACAACACAGTAGAGATGTTTATACACGTCACACCACAGAAGAGACGCTTATACACGTCACACCACAGAAGAGACGCTTATACACGTTACACCACAGAAGAGACGCTTAAACACGTTACACCACAGAAGAGACGCTTATACACGTTACACCACAGAAGAGACGCTTCTACACGTCACACCACAGAAGAGACGCTTATACACGTCACACCACAGTAGAGCCGGTTATACAAGATACACCACAGAAGAGACGCTTATACACGTCACAACACAGTAGAGATGTTTATACACGTCACACCACAGAAGAGACGCTTAAACACGTCACACCACAGAAGAGACGCTTATACACGTTACACCACAGAAGAGACGCTTATACACGTTACACCACAGAAGAGATGCTTATACACGTTACACCACAGAAGAGACGCTTCTACACGTCACACCACAGAAGAGACGCTTATACACGTCACACCACAGTAGAGCCGGTTATACAAGATACACCACAGTAGAGACGCTTATACACGTCACACCACAGAAGTGACACTTATACACGTTACACCACAGAAGAGACATTTATACAAGTCACACCACAGAAGAGACGCTTAAACACGACACACCACAGAAGAGCCGGTTATACACGTCACACCACAGTAGAGGCGCTTATACACGCTACACTACGGAAGAGCCGCTTATGCACGTCACACCACAGGAGAGCAGCTTATACACATTACACTACAGAAGAGCCGCTTGGGGGGAGGGATGGACCTGAGGGGAGAGAAGGCAAAATAGCACCCACGGAAAATGATGAGCACCCACGGGGTCACCCGCTCACCCCCGCTGGTGGCTCATCTGGTGTATGACTATGCTGCGCTCACCCCCGCTGGTGGCTCATGTGGTGTATACATACATCCCATGAGTCGCCAGCGGGGGTGAGCGCAGCAGTCTCAGTGGAGCCCCAGGCACAGCACTGCAGCTTCCCCCGGCCAACACTCAATGAGCCACCAGCGGGGGGTGAGCGCAGGATAGTGTCAGTGAAGCCCCGGGCACGTCCTGGCACTACAGCTTCCTCCAGCCGCCCAATACCCCAGAGACCAGGAGGCTGACTGTGAGCTGGGGGTGGAGCCACGGGCCATAAATTCCTCGGTCCGCGGATCCACCCCCAGCTCACAGTCAGCCTCCTGGTCTGTTGCGTGTGCAGCCACGGCGACGTAATTACGTCACGGCATCCACCGGCAAATAGATAGATTGGTGCCACTGGGTGGGGGGAGTTTGGGAGTTTACAAGCTACTCACCAGTTACCAGTGTCTGTCAATAGCGGCTGTGGTCTCTCACATATTCCCAGATGCTGCGGCCAAGCCTCTGCAACTTCTCCTGCGCTACCTCCAGCTGACAGCCCAGCTCAGTTCAGCTGACAAGCGAACGGCGGGCGGAAGTGAGGCGGAGGGGGGAGATGAGAAGCACTGGCGGTGAGTGTGGGGGGGGGGAGTCTGTGGGGAAGATGAGCAGCACTGGCAGTGAGCAGGGAGGGGGGGGAGATGATGCGCAGTACTGGCGGTGAGCGGGGGGGCAGCACTGGCGATGAGCGGGGGGGGGGGAAGAGATGAGCAGCACCAGCAGGGAGGGGGGGGGGGGGGGGGAAGAGATGAGCAGCATTGGCACTGAGCGGGGGGGGGGGGGTGAGCAGCGGGAGGGGTTGGGAGATGAGCAGCACTGATGGTGAGCGCAGTGGGGGGAGATGAGCAGCGCCAGCTGCCAGGTGAGCGGGGGGGGGGGGGGGGATGAGCAGCACTGGCACTGAGGGGGGGGGGGGAGATGAGAAGCACCAGCCGTGGATGGGGGGGGAGAGATGTGCAGCACTGACGGTGACGGGGGGGGGGGGCGGGCGGGGTGAGATCAGCAGCACACCAGGTGAGGGGAGGGGGGAGAGATGAGCAGCAGCAGCGGTGAGCGCCGTGAAGAGATGAGCAGCTGAGCAGGGGTGGTAGATAAGAAGCACCAGCCGCGGTTGTGGGGGAGGGAGGGGTGAGCTGCACTGACGGTGACAGGGGGACAGGGTGAGATGAGCAGCACACCAGGTGGGGGGGGGGGGGGGGGGGAAAGATGACCAGCAGCAGCGGTGAGCGTGGAGAGATGAGCAGCCGAGCAGGGGGGGGGGGAGATAAGAAGCACCA
The DNA here is from genome assembly GCF_028390025.1 of Pseudophryne corroboree. Lineage (NCBI taxonomy): Eukaryota > Metazoa > Chordata > Amphibia > Anura > Myobatrachidae > Pseudophryne > Pseudophryne corroboree. Next base: position 867,897,478 of record NC_086444.1, on the reverse strand, counting down.
GCCGCGGTTATGGGGGAGGGAGGGATGTGCAGCAATGACGGTGACAGGGGGACGGGGTGAGATGAGCAGCACACCAGGCGAGCGGGGGGGGGAGAGGAGATGAGAAGTGCCAGCGGGTGGGGGGGCACTGACGGTGAGCGGGGGGGGGGGGTGAGATAAGCGGCACTGAGCTTTACGCGGCCGCCTAGTCAGGAGGAGAGGTCAGGGGAGCAGAGGCCACCAGGGTCTCTTCGGCAGAACTGCAGAGGTTCTGCCGGAGGAAAGGAAGCGGACAGCGGGACTCGGGTCAGAAGTAGCCCATGATCGGAAAGTAGGCTGGACCACACGGTGAGCACAAATTCTAGTGCCCTATTATATTTGCATCAGTGACAGGGACGTGCTTTCATATGGGCTGAAAGCACGCCCCTGTCACTGAGGCACTCACACTGGTGCCACTTTTCCTGTTTTTTTTAATGGGCTTTTACAGCCCTCTCCTTGGCCCCGCCCCCCGCTTCCGTCCCTTTGGCATTATCCACAGGAGGCACCGCTCTCGATGCCTCTAAAAAAAATTTTAACCTGTTTTAAAATGTCGAAATGATTTAAATAATATAAAGCATATACTTAGGACACAGAATATGTGTCAGAAGTATCTTCTTTATATTATTGTAATCATTAATGACAAGGGAGAATGACAGGGTGACTGCACGTCCCTGTGTTGAATATATTGTAAATTATATTTATGCTGTATAATAGGATTATCTTTGAGAATGACTAACAATATGTTTCATTTACAACTATGGCCCTCATTCCGAGTTGATCGGTCGCAAGGCGAATTTAGCAGAGTTACACACGCTAAGCCGCCGCCTACTGGGAGTGTATCTTAGCATCTTAAAATTGCGACCGATGTATTCGCAATATTGCGATCACAAACTACTTAGCAGTTTTAGAGTAGCTCCAGACTTACTCTGCCTGTGCGATCAGTTCAGTGCTTGTCGTTCCTGGTTTGACGTCACAAACACACCCAGCGTTCGCCCAACCACTCCCCCGTTTCTCCGGCCACTCCTGCGTTTTTTCCGGAAACGGTAGCGTTTGCAGCCACACGCCCATAAAACGCCGTGTTTCCGCCCAGTAACACCCATTTCCTGTCAATCACATTACGATCGCCGGAGCGATGAAAAAGCCGTGAGTAAAAAATACTTTCTTCATAGCAAAGATACTTGGCGCAGTCGCAGTGCGAATATTGCGCATGCGCACTAAGCGGAATTTCACTGCGATGCGATGAAAAATACCGAGCGAACGACTCGGAATGAGGGCCTATATATTTTACATGTAGTTCCATATAATACATCTTATTAGTCACACCCAAGCCTTGGTTTGTTGTTGGAGCTCTTCCTACCTCAGTTTCCTTCTAGTATGCAGCAGGGGCTGGAAAAAGTGAAAGCCACAGAGTAACAAGAGGAGACCCAGGGACATTCTGTTGCGGCATATTTATTCCACTGGTATTTACCAACCTACAACTCTTTCGGTGGAATGTGACACTGCTGCATAGTGGGCCTTAGACAGATATGGTTGGATTTGCATCACTGTGCTTACATGGAAGCAGCAGCGATAGCACTAATATGGTAATGCAGCAGGAGTCCTCACTGGCGTAAAACAGTGTGGCCAAACTCCGAAAAGTTATGTCAAGGGTCAGTCCATAGTCCCTATTGATAATAATGGGGACTCCAATCTGCCACGCTAATTAGTCTTCTACAGAAGAAGTCTGTTAAATTTGTATGCAGATCAAATTTGGACGCAGAGAGAAAGATTTTCTGGGGGCATTCCTGGAAAGTGACATGGGGTGGCCAGCCAGACGTGCGCTTGTCGCAGCTAGTGATGCATCTTGTTTTGCAGTTGCACTCGCGGCAATGTTACGATGGACATTCTGAGCAACCACAGAGGTTTTGCAATGTTCAATGGGCCTAATTCAGACCTGATCGCAGCAGCAAAATTGTTCTCTAATGTGCACTGCAGGTGGAGCAGATATAACATGTGCAGAGAGAGTTAGATGTGGGTGTGGTGTGTTCAAACTGAAATCTTATACCCCTTTTCCACTACTAAGCACGGGTCGCAGCCGGATCCTGACACGGGTGCTGCCCAGCTGCGGCCCATGCTCAGCCCCCTTTCCCACTGCGCTCACCAACCAGGCATATTGCCGGGCTGGTGACGCTGCTAGAGACGCGGCAGGGACGGCGCTGGGAGATCACATGATCTCCCAGTGCCGCCCTTCCATACAGTGTAAACGGGAGCCGTGTCGCATCGACACGGCTTCTGTTTACGCTACAACCCTACCTGGATCATTAACTACCCAGGTAGGATTCACGGGTCACTTGATCCGGATTTTTGCGGGGGGGACCCTTTTCCACTAGCAAAAAAAACACTGGTAAATGCGCGCCCCCATGCATTTACCCGTGTTTTTTGAGCTAGTGTGAAAAGGGGTATAAATTGCAGTGTAAAAATAAAGCAGCCAGTATTTACCCTGCACATAAACAATATAACCCACCCAAATCTAACTCTCTCTGCACATGTTATATCTGCCCCACCTACAGTATACATGGTTTTGCCCATTAGAGATCAATTTTGCTACTGCGATCAGGTCTGAATTAGGCCCAATGTGCGAACAATGGTCCTAATTCAGGTTGGATTGCAGTGTGATGTGAAAAAGATGCGGGCGCATACGCAACGCCAGTGGCGTAACTAGAAATTTTTCTCCCCCAAGCCAAAAAATTCTTCGGCGCCCCCCCCCCCCCCCTTCATGCTCCATAATTGGGAGCAAGAAAGGGATAAATATGCGCGCGCCGAAGGTACGCGTGCCAAAAAAGGGGCGTGGTTTTGTTGGAGTGGGCGTGGTTTCGCATAAAGGGGCGTGGCATTGCAGGAAAAGACTACCTTATACCCCAGTTTTGCAACCTGCACGCCCATACGTTGGCCACCACAGGAAAGAAAAATAATCCTGATTCATGCCCCTTACATTATTTGTCATTTTTCCTCCTTATAGTAATGCCCAGTATACATTATGCCACATACTGCAATGGCCCTTAGACATTATGCCGCACACAATAATGCACGACACAATATGCACACACTGTAATGCCCCCGACACATTATGCCACACACCGTAATGTCTGTGACACATTATGCCACACACCGTAATGCCTGTGACACATTATGACAGGAATCGCAATGCCCGTTATACATTATGCTACACACTGCAATGCCCCTGATACATTATAGCACATACAATGTCTGTGACACATTATGACACACACCGCAATGTCCGTGATACATTATGCCACACACTGCAATGCCCGATACATTATAGCACATACAATGCCTGTGACACATTATGCCACACACTGCAATGACCTTGAGACATTATACCACAATGCCCGTGATATAGTATACCATACACCGTAATGCCTGTGACACATACCGCAATGCCCTGCCCGTTATACCCTATGCCACACATCGCAATGCCCGTTATGTATTATGCCACACTGCAATGACCCTGAGACATTATACCACATACCACAATGCCCGTGATATAGTATACCACACACCGTAATGCCTGACACATTATGACACACACCGCAATGTCCGTGATACATTATGCCACACACTGCAATGACCCCGAGACATTATACCACATATCACAATGCCCGCGATATAGTATACCATACACCGTAATGCCTGTGACACATTATGACACACACCGCAATGTCCGTGATACATTATGCCACACACCGTAATGCCCATTACACATTAAGTCCTACAGTAAGGCTTCTAATTACTTTTCAATTACCTGCTCGTTGTCAGGGGTTTCATGCACTGGGTGCCATGCTCGTTGCCAGGGGTTTCATGCTCTTGGTTCCATGCACGGTGCCAGGGGTTTTCATGCTCAGGGTGTCATGCTCGTTGCCAGGGGTTTCATGCACTGGGTGTCATGCTCGTTGCCAGGTGTTTCATGCACTGGGTGTCATGCTCGTTGCCAGGTGTTTCATGCACTGGGTGTCATGCTCGTTGCTAGGAGGTAGTCCTTGTTGCTAGGGCTGTGCTCCCAGTGCCACATATGTCCCCAGTGCCAGATATTCCCCCCACGGTGCCAGGTACTTACATGCCCCAGTGCCAAATATAGTGTCCCCCCCCATGTGCCAGGTACACATATACCCCCCCAGTGCCACATATGCCCCCAGTGCCAGATATTCCCCCCCAGTGCCACATATGCCCCCAGTGCCAGATATGCGCCCAGTGCCATATATTCCCCCCCAGTGCCAAATATGCCCCCAGTGCCATATATGCCCCCAGTGCCAGATATTCCCCCCCAGTGCCAGATATTCCCCCCGTGCCATATATGCCCCCAGTGCCAGATATTCCCCCCCAGTGCCAGATATTCCCCCCGTGCCATATATGCCCCCAGTGCCAGATATTCCCCCCAGTGCCATATATGCCCCAGTGCCAGATACCCCCCCCCCAGTGCCATATATGCCCCCAGTGCCATATATGCCCCCCATGCCATATATGCCCCCAGTGCCAGATATCCCCCCCCAGTGCCATATATGCCCCCAGTGCCAGATATTCCCCCCCAGTGCCAGATATTCCCCCCGTGCCAGATATGCCCCCAGTGCCAGATATTCCCCCCAGTGCCAGATATGCCCCCAGTGCCAGATATTCCCCCCAGTGCCAGAAATGCCCCAGTGCCAGATATTCCTCCCTCCCCCCCCAGTGCCATATATGCCCCCAGTGCCAGATATTTACCCCCCCTGTCGCTTTTTGGAGGGACACGGAGGCCACACAGCTCGCCTCTCCTGTGTCCCTCCTGCTGCATCATCTCCGGCGGCCGCGGGTCTATTAGGGGGAAGTGCCGGTTCGTGAGCCAATTAGAGCTCACGGACGGCACTTCCCCCTATTAGACCCGCGGCCGCCGGAGATGATGCAGCAGGAGGGACACAGGGAGGCCCTCCGTGTCCCTCCAACAAGCGGCGGAGGGAAGGAGACTGGAGACTGACATGCGGACGCTCGTCCGCATGTCAGTCTGCTGTACATCAGTGGCGCCCCCGCAGCCCCTCGCCCCCAAGCCACCGCGAGGACTGCGGGGGCAGTAGTTACGCCACTGCGCAACGCCCGTCCTGCACATGCTCCCGCATTTTCTGTGGGGGGGCTGCAGAAGATGCGATTGCTTCTGCCTGTCAATCAGGCAATGGCGGTCGCGGGGCAGAGGGAAGGGGGCGGCAACTCTCCATTTCCAGGGAGGAGATGGAGTATTGCGGAGGCCGGCAAACTGGGGGCGGTGCGATGCGAACAGGGGCGTGGTGGGAGCGTGATCACAGTGGCTGTGTGATGTTACATGCATTCGGAAACATACAGGAGGCATCCTTAATTTCTGCTAACAAATGTTGAAGGAGGGGCGGCGGTCAGCATGCTAACAGAAAGATTGCAAATTCTGCTAATTGGCAGAATTTGCAATCCTTACTGAATTAGCACCAATGTGTAAGCAATGTCCATTCAATGGTGTGTCTTTAAAAGCAAGTGGCGGATTTGTCATGCAGCCAGTGCGTGTCTCTGTACTATTTCCAGCAGCTGCGGCATCAGCATAAATTTGCAGTCATGCTGCATAAAAATAGGATTTTAATTACCTACCGGTAAATCCTTTTCTCGTAGTCCGTAGGGGATACTGGGAATCCATTTAGTACCATGGGGTATAGATGGGTCCACTAGGAGCCATGGGCACTATAGAAGTTTGATTAGGTGTGCTAGCTCCTCCCTCTATGCCCCTCCTACCAGACTCAGTCTAGGAAACTGTGCCCGAGGAGACGGACATACTTTGAGAGAAGGATATAGAAAAGTAAAGTGGTAAGATTTCTAACCAGCACAATCATAACAAGAGGAAAGCCATGCTAACCAAAACTTGTAAACAGGAACAGCAACAGCTGAGCCAAACAACATTACTTAGCCAAGCAACAGTGCAGGAAGATCGAAGCACCGGGCGGGCGCCCAGTATCCCCTACGGACTACGAGAAAAAGATTTACCGGTAGGTAATTAAAATCCTATTTTCTCTTGCATCCTAGGGGATACTGGGAATCCATTTAGTACCATGGGGAAGCTCCCAAACCGGGTGGGAGAGTGCTGAGGTTCCTGTAGAACTGATTGACCAAACTGAAGGTCCTCAGATGCCAAGGTATCGAACTTGTAAAACTTAGCAAACGTGTTAAACCCCGACCAAGTAGCTGCTCGGCAGAGTTGTAAAGCCGAGACACCCCGGGCAGCCGTCCAAGAGGAACCCACCGACCTACTAGAGTTGGCTTGAACAGATTTCGGAACTGGCAAACCCGCCATGGAATATGCATACTGGGTAGTGAGCCTGATCCAGGGTGCAATAGACTGCTTCGAAGCAGGACACCCAATCTTATTGGGATCATAAATAACGAACAGCGAGTCAGATTTTCTGTGACGAGCTGTTCTCTTCACATAGACTTTCAAAGCCCTTACAACATCCAAAGACTTTGAAGTTGCAGAGGTGTCCGTAACAACCGGAACCACAATAGGTTGGTTAATGTGAAACGCGGACACCACCTTAGAAAGAAATTGCTGACGAGTCCTGAGTTCAGCTCTGTCCTCATGGAAAATTAGGTAGGAGGTCTTGTAAGACAACACACCCAACTCCAACACACATCTTGCTGAAGCCAATGCCAACAGTGTGACGGTCTTCCGCGTAAGGTACTTTACGTCCACCTCCTGTAACGGTTCAAACCAGTTCAATTGGAGGAACTGCAGCACCAAGTTGAGATCCCAAGGTGCCGTGGGAGGCACAAAGGGAGGTTGGATGTGCAGAACACCTTACAAGAATGTCTGGACCTCAGACAAGGAAATAGACAAGGCCAAAATCTGAACTTTTATGGAGGCTAGACGTAGGCCCCCATCAACTCCCGACTGCAGAAGAAGCAGGAAATGTCCAAGATGAAATTCCACCGCAGAATATTGTCTGCTTTCACACCAAGAGACATATTTCCTCCAGATACGGTTGTAATGTTTAGACGTTACCCCCTTTCTGGCTTGGATCATAGTCGGGATGACCTTGTCAGGAACCCCTCTCCTGGCTAGAATCAACCGTTCAACTTCCATGACGTTAAACGTAGCCGCGGTAAGTCTGGATAGACGAACGGGCCCTGTTGCAGAAGATCCTCGCGAAGAGGTAGAGGCCACGGATCTTCAAGGATCATCTCGAGAAGATCTGCATACCAGGCACTTCGTGGCCAGTGTGGAGCAATGAGGATTGCTTGAACCTTTTCACTTTTTATTCTTTTTAGAATTCTTGGGATGAGAGGAAGTGGAGTAAACATGTACACCAGCTGGTAGACCCAAGGAGTTGTCAGAGTGTCTACTGCCACCGCTTGTGGGTCTTTCGACCTGGAACAATACTGCTTCAGCTTCTTGTTGAGTCGAGAGGCTATCATGTCGATTTGTGGATATCCGCACCGACGTGTCATCCACTGGAACACCTCAGGGTGAAAGCCCCATTCCCCCGGGTGCAGGTCGTGTCTGCTGAAGAAGTCTGCTTTCCAGTTGTCTACTCCTGGGATGAAGACCGCTGACAACGCCACTGCGTGCTTTTCCGCCCAGAGGAGAATTCTTGACACCTTTGACATTGTGGCTCATTTCATTCTGCCCTGTCGGTTTATGTACATCACTGCCGTCACTTTGTCCGACTGGACCTGAATGGGCTGATTATGAAGACGAGATGAGGCCTGCAGAAGTGCGTTGTAGATAGCCCTGAGTTCCAGGAAGTTTATTGGAAGGATGATTTCCTGACTTGACCACCTTCCCTGAAACTGCACCCCCTGGGTAACTGCGCCCCAACCTCTGAGGCTTGCACCTGTGGTTAGCAGAATCCAATTCTGAATCCCGAACCTCCGACCCTCGATGAGGTGAGAAGTCTGTAACCACCACTGGAGGGAGATCCTGGCTTTTGGAGACAGATGAATCCTCTGGTGCATGTGAAGATGCGATCCGGACCATTTGTCCAACAGATCCAGCTGGAAGGGCCTTGCATGAAACCTTCCATACTGAATTGCTTTGTAAGAAGCCACCATTTTCCCCAGAAAGCATATGCAGAGATGCACTGAGATTCGTGTTGGCTTCAAGACAGCCCGAACCATCAACTGGATTACGATCGCCTTTTCCAAAGGAAGGAATACTTTCTGAGACTCTGTGTCCAGTATCATTCCCAGGAACTGAAGCCTCTGCGTTGGTTCTAGGTGAGAATTTGGAAGGTTCAGAATCCACCCATGATCCAGAAGTAGTCTGGTTGAGAGGGCAATGTTCTCCAACAATTGTTTCCTGGATGGTGCCTTTATCAGCAGATCGTCCAGGTACAGAATTATTTTCACTCCTTGTTTGCGGAGTAGTAACATCATCTCTGCCATCACTTTGGTGAACACCCTCGGTGCCATGGGGAGACCAAACGGCAGGGCCAGCTGCCGCCCGTATAGCCTTACTGCAGCACGCTGCGCTGCCCAATGCATGTACGAATGGCCCACGATCCAAATCTTCCTTTTTGCACCGATCCCTGTGAAGCACGCGGGGCGGGGGGGGGGGGGGGGGGGGGGGAGGTGTCAGTAGATTACAATGATAGCTCTAGCGACATTGTCGCTACCACTTGCCTGACATACTTCATACTTCTGTCTGACCTCCACCTCCCCAGACCCTTTGTCTCCTCCGCTGTGCGCCCTTGACTGGCTGCGGACGTAGCCGCGCCAATCCTGAAGGAATGCGTCCCATACTTGCTTGCGTTCCAGCCCAATGCTGCCACGCATCTCTTGAAAACTGCTGCAAACTGGTACCTGGTGAGGGCCGCCCTATCTACGTGAATCAGAGAATTTTCCCCTCCTGCTGGCCTGACCCCCCGGAACTTTAGCGCTGCCACAACCGGGCAAATTGCTGAGTCCCGGTGCCGGCCTAGCCGGATCCATCTCCCTTTTCCCCCTTGGTCCGTCTTTGACCTGTGGATCCTGCACAAGACCATGTCTTCGTTCACCACCACGTTTTTGAATAGCAGGCCGGTTCCTGCTGTCTTGCTTGATTGCGCTACCAGCTCCCCCACTCTAAATGCTCCACCAAACGCCATAGTAAAAGCTGCCCTGAACAGCTTTGCCTCATACTTATCAGTGCACACGCCCTGTATGACACGGGTAATGCTCCTGAGTCTTTCCTCAGTTACTGGCTCGCGCTTATCCGGCCTCCATGGCTCTGCCCTGGCCCATCCCCTCATTATGGTGCACACCAAAAAGACTTTAGTATCGTCTCCTTTGCCGTGCAACTTGGAAAAGAAGGAAATACCTGCTAGTGTGGTGCTGGCCGAGGCTTTCGACACCCCTTCTTGCCTCATCTTACCCCGAAAGGACAGTAACTGGCGCAAGGGGTCTTGCCCTTGTGAAGCTCCTCTCCCCTGAAATTGCTGCCACTTCCCCCAAGCTGCCCTGTAGGCTTTCCACGTCTTGGGTGCCAGGGACCTTTCCACCAGCTCGCCTAGACAGGCTCGACTATCTGCCAAAGATGAGAGGGGCATGTTAAGCCTTCTTCCTGCGCAAGCGGTGCTGCTGCCCTAAATAGCTCCCATTTTTGACGCGACAGCGCATCTGCGATCACATTCTGCTCGCCGGGCACATGCCGCCACTAAACCTCGCAGTAATTTTACTACTGGGGGTGACGAAGCAGACTGATTGTTTATTGCTTGCACCCCTCCCATGTTGTCGCACCAAAACTGAATACGTCTGTTCGCGAGCCTCTGGCCCCAGATGCCTACCGCTACCACTATGGGAAATAACTCTAAGGCTGCCAGGTTCTTTGTGAGGCCTTTCTCCTTCCACCTGTCTGGCCATGACTCTGCACACCATCCGCCTTGCCAATATGCCCCAAAACCTGTGGCCCCCGCCGCGTCCGTGAACAACTCCAAAGCGCGGCTTGACTGCGCAGCCTTAGGCCAAATGCGCACCCCATTGAAGTGCTGCAAAAACCCCTCCCATACCAACAAATCATCTTTCAGGTCCCTGCTGATGCGTATGAGGTGGTGTCTTCTCTTCACACCAGCAGTGGCCCTCTCTAATCGTCTCTTGAAAATTCTACCCATGGGGATTACCCGGCAGGCAAAATTGAGGAGGCCTAGCAACGATTGCATCCTCTCTAGGGTGACTTTGTTAGCCCTGGCGCATGCCCCTACTTCGTAGCCTAGCTTCTGAACCTTCTCTGCTGGAAGCCGGCACTCCATTCTCACCGTGTCTATCTCTATGCCCAGGTAATAAATGACTGTTTTTGGGCCTTCCGTCTTTTCCGTGGCAATTGGAACCCCGAATTCGCCTAGCATACGCTCTAGCTCCTGCAGCAACTGCCCGCATTGATCTGATTGCACTGGACCTGCCAGGAGAAAATCATCTAAGTAATGCACCACCGCCTTGCGCCCTGTGCGCACCTCCAGGCACCATTGCAGGAATGAGCTGAATGTTTCGAACAATGCGCAGGATATGGCGCAGCCCATGGGCAGGCACTTGTCTATGAAAAAATAACCGTCAAAACAAAACCCCATGAGATGGAAACTGTCTGGGTGCAGGGGGAGCAATCTAAATGCTGATTCAATGTCTAGCTTTGCTAACAATTTTCCTTACCCCTGCCCTTTAACCATAGCAATCGCTTGATCAAATGACTGGTATTGTACTGAACATTGGGGGTCATTCCGAGTTGTTCGCTCGCAAGCTGCTTTTAGCAGCTTTGCACACGCTAAGCCGCCGCCTACTGGGAGTGAATCTTAGCATATTAAAATTGCGAACGAAAGATTAGCAGAATTGCGAATAGACACTTCTTAGCAGTTTCTGAGTAGCTCCACACTTACTCGGCATCTGCGATCAGTTCAGTGCTTGTCGTTCCTGGTTTGACGTCACAAACACACCCAGCGTTCGCCCAGACACTCCTCCGTTTCTCCAGCCACTCCCGCGTTTTTCCCAGAAACGGTAGCGTTTTTTCGCACACTCCCATAAAACGGCCTGTTTCCGCCCAGAAACACCCACTTCCTGTCAATCACATTACGATCACCAGAACGAAGAAAAAACCTCGTAATGCCGTGAGTAAAATTCCTAACTGCATAGCAAATTTACTTGGCGCAGTCGCACTGCGGACATTGCGCATGCGCATTAGCGACTATTCGCTCCGTTGCGACAAAAAAATAACGAGCGAACAACTCGGAATGACCACCATTGCTCCTCGTCTAGGGCCTCATTTACTGACTCCCCTTGTGGGAAAGATAGGTGCTGAATGAGCCTGAACTTCCCTACTGCTTTCTTCGGTACTAGGCCCAAAGGGGAAATTACTAAGCCTGGCAGCGGTGGGGCCTTGAACGGACCCGCCATCCTATCTAGGGCCAATTCCTTAACAATTTTTTCGCGTGCTGCCTCTGGCTGCGCGCAGATGGAGTGCAGGTTCGTGGTGCATGCGCTTGGGGCGACGGGCTTCCTTATGGGATTCCTAAAACCCCCCCAGGAAGCCCTCCTGTAGCAGCTTGGCTTCTGCCCGCATGGGGTATCTGGACAGCCACTCCCAGATTCCCCCTAGCCTCACTGGGCTAGTTGCTTTTGCCAGAGACAGTCGCTCCGGATACCTTCTCACCTTGCTGTCCTTTCTGCTTAAAGCACTCTTTTTCTGGGTGACTCCCGTTACAGAGGGTGCAAGCATGTTTAAATCTACAGGAGGGTCTGGTACAACACGCATCATTAAAGGCATAGCATTTAAGCTTGTCTTGCTTGGCTGTGCCAGGCCTCCCTGCTAGCTTTTGCATCGCGCTACCCTTCTCGACTGTGCCCCTAGCCTGCACTTTAAACCATAGCCCAATGTCTCTCGCGCCAAACTTAATTGGCTTCTGTCCCTGCGCTCTGAGCCTGAACACCTCGCGAGATTTGCGCCAAGCTTGTTCCCCTTGATCCTTATACATGGAGTAGATGAGGTTAATGTACTTCAACATATTCATCGCCATGTCGGGGTACGCGGCCACATAACAGCCTGAGTACGCCAACATGTCAGTTACCCAGTGCTCAATAGTTTTATAGGACTCTTTCTGCCAACTCCCTTTCTCGCTACATCTTTCCTTCTCCATCCAGCCCTCCTCAGTAAGGGAACATATATCGATAAAGTCTCCCTTCACAATCTCCTTCCTGAGCCGCATTGGTAGGTGCGAGTCTAGCGCGTCTATTTCATGGTCTATCGCTCCTCCCTGCTGCAAGAAACCCGACTTAACCGTCTCAGCTTGCCCTATTCTGCTCAATACCGCGTCAGCCCCTGTGGCTGCCAACTTCTTTTTCTTAATATTCTCACGTGCCAAGCGTAGCCGCTCCTTTAGCTCTTTACACTTCTCATCATCCTCTGACCCAGACTCACTTTCCCCCCCTTCGGTCTGCTCACTAACCTTAGCCCCCAATGCCCCTGAGCTCTGCACAATGCTATGCAAACCGCCCTGCGCTAAATTGGAAACTGCAAAACTTTGTGCGCTATTACCCTGCACTAACATGTCATTTACAGCATAAGCATTACACGCAATAGTTAACTCACCGTTCCTGTGTGATGGCGATCCGTTGCTTCCCAGCGCCGCGCTTGCCTGGGCGACGGCCTCTGTCCTCAGCCCCTCTGCAGCGCTTGTCGCGGCGCCCGACTGTGTTGCTTCTTGGCTGGAAGAGGCCAGTGCCGCGATGTTCTTGGGTACGCTTAGGTTCGCCGTCCCCCCTCCTCTGGCTTCCGTCAGAAAATCTTGCATCGCCTGTTGTCCACTGTAGGGGGTAGTAAGGTCGTGGTAACCTCTCCTGGTGGGGGAGATCAACCGGTGGGAATGGGTGAAGAACCCCTGCCTACCCTTCCGGGATCTGTTGTCCTCTGATGTCGCCCGGTGATGCTCCATATATCCCTGGCGGCCGGGGGTGAATCCTGGCTGCCGTGCGGGGCTGTTGTATTTCTGGGTTTCCGCAAGAAAGACCCACTTTCCCCTCATCTCTGGTGACCTTGCTCGGCTGCCTCTGCTGCTTCCGCTACCTCCCCTGTGCCTCGATACGTGGTGGCTGGCTAGCTGCCCGTATTGTAGCCGAGCGCTGCTGACGATACGATCCTGTGGATGGCTGTTTTTTCTGCTGCAGCACCATGCTGCTGCCCCGCTCCTCCTCCCCTGATTCATGCCTGTCTGACTCCGTGCCCTCTGCCAACACGTCCACCAGCATGCGCTGGCTCTCCGCTTCTGCAGCTGCATCCTTGTCCCTGGTACTGCTTACCCCTCTGCACACCGCTCTCTTGCTCGGATGCCCTGCCTGTGTCCGTCCTTCCGCTCTCCGACCACCAGGAGGCGCTCCTCTGCTCCCTTTCCTCTTGCTGGGCTGCATGTTTCCTGGACGGGAAGTGCCTCTGTGTATGCTGCCCACATGCTCTATGTACCGAGTGGGGTTGATTTCTCCTCCGCTCAGGCCGACCTCCTGCATTCCGTGCTGCCTGATTGATGCCCTGGACTGCTGGGGCTGTGTGATTAACCTCCATGCCCTCTCACTGTATGATGTGTCCCTGCTTTCCTGCCTGGATGTGGCTGGATGTAATCCGATGCCTCTGCTGTTGATTAGATGTGGATGCAGACCAAAACACCCTTGCTGCCTGGAATCTGGCTTGTCCCTTTGTTCTGGCTGGAGGTAGCTGCTGCTGCTGCTGCTGCTGTTCTTCTGCGTCTTGTCCTTGCTGGGGGGCAGGGCCGGTTCTGGGGCTTTGCGCGCGTGGCTTCGTACAGGGGGCGTGGTCATTCACGCCCCCTGTACAGACTAGTGTAGCGCTCTGAAATGTGCCCCCCGCCCCCGTCATCGCGCACCGCACAGTAAAGGACCTCTCCACGAAGCGAAACTCTAGTTTCCCTTCACAGCGGCCAGCGCCAGCGGGGGGCAGCGGGCAGCCGGGGGCACAGCAGCAGCGGATCTTGCCCTGGTGCGGAGCCCTCCGGAAGGCACCGGCGCCCTCCGGAAGGCGGCGCCCCGGGCAAAAGTCCTGCTTGCCCGTGGCAAGATCCGCTACTGCTGGTGGGGGGGGTGAGTGCACTCAGCCCCCCCGGCTCCCAGCATATAAGTCTCCTGCTGCCCACTCCCCTGCAATTAAATCCTCTAACCCTCACTGGGCGTTATGATCAGCCAGGTGCTAAAAGGGGGACCGGTGTGCTGGCTGCTACCTCCCCCCATCCCCCCTGCCTGGGGGGGGGCTCCCTCCATTGCCCCCAGGAGCTGCCTTGCGTCCCTCCCCCTTATCTGGCTTCGGGGGCCATCTTTGGCTACCTTCGCCCCTTATAGGACAACACTAGGGTACCCTAGGGACACTAGTGCCCAGAGTCACAGCACTGCCACCGGCTAGAGAGGAGGGGGCCCTGATGGAGCCTGCACATGGGCCTCCTCCTCTATATATATGCCCCTAGGCCTTATTCAGAGTTGCAAGCAAACAGAATCACAAAATGGAGCTACAAAAAAAGTTGCATTTCTGCAGCCTATTCATTGTCAGTCACATTCACACCTGTGGCTCCGTCCCCTCTATGTACCTGGTTCTGATGTGTCTGGAGTATGACAAGAGGCGCGGTTTCACTGATAGAACGGATTATGGCCCTCATTTCGAGTTGATCGCTCACTACTGATTTTTGCAGTTCAGCGATTATGGCAGAACGGGGCTAATCTGCGCATGCGTATGCACCGCAATGCGCACGCGCGTCGTACAAGTACAAAGAGCTTTGTGGTTTTGCACAGGTGCTAGCGACGCTTTCAGTCGCACTGGCGGACGCAAGGAGATTGACAGGAAGTGGGAGTTTCTGGGTGGCAACTGACCGTTTTCTGGGAGTGTTTGGAAAAACGCAGGCATGGCCGGGCGTTTGCTGAGCGGGTATCTGACGTCATTACCGTGTCACTCGTCGCAGCAATCATCACACAAAATAAGTAACTACAGGGCTGGTCTTGTTCTGCACAAAATGTGTTTGCAGCCGCTCTGCTGCACAGGCGTTCGCACACTTGCAAGCAAAAATACACTCCCCCGTAGGCGGCGACTATGTGTTTGCACGGCTGCTAAAAGTAGCTAGCGAGCGATCAACTCGGAATGAGGGCCTATGGTAAAGTTGCAGGACACAATGCATACGCATCATTGTGAAATAAAATCATGTGACAGGATAATTATTTATGTCACTGCCCCATTGTGGCGGAACCTATACAATATACAGTATAACTATCTTAATCCTGATACATTGCAGAATTATAAATCAATGTCTAATACAAGATACATTTTATATCAAGCATAGATTGTAAGCAGTGATGGATGACGCTAATCGTGTAGCTGCTGCATCTTCATAGACATTGCTTGTGCAAATGTCACAGCCACTGGGATTTCTACCGAGACGCCCACATTTTGTGTCTCAGACCTGCTGCTTGCATACAATGCTGCTTCATTGGTCACACTATCAAACATCTGAGAAACCCTATGATCGCTCAGAATGTCTGATGGAACTAAGGCGCTGGAGCCTTTCTGACTGTGTATGGAGATGATGTTGCAAGCTGAGACACAGGGCCGGCTCTACCATTAGGCAGCTTTAGGCGGCTGCCTAGGGGTGCCAGGACCTGGAGGGCGCCACTGAATTCATCTAGCAAAAAACTGAAGGATGTCTCTGTATGCAGCCTCCTCTTTTTATACTGTGCTGCCTGCTGCTGCAGATCTAATCAGGTGCAGCCACCACTATCAGGCTGTACAACATAGTGCCTCAGTGCTTCCTCTGTGCCACACGTGTAACATCAAGTCATGTTAAGGCACATAGGAGGCGAATATAACTATGGCTCCCAAGGGGCGCCCGCATGGCGGCTCCTCATAGCCCTGATGGACCTCCTGCAGGAGGGTTGCAGGTTAGGGGGCACCAGGTTGAAGCCTTGCCTAGGGTGCAGAGAATCTTGCACAAGCCCTGCTGAGACACCCCTTTGAAACGGTCGCGACACACCTGGCTTTTTGTAGCCAAAACACCCCCACCCCTCCTGTTACCTTCCCTAAACGATCATTGTCTGTCAATAGTTCTGCATCCTAATCCACACTACGACCGCCATCACAAGACCATTGCAGCACATGCGCAGTGCGACTCAGATGTAGACAAAACAGCAGCAACTGTGTTAATGTCATAATTGTGTCCACCACTTAATCAGTCCCTGAGTCCTTTACTTCTTCTCTGTTTGTAATTATCCAGTCTTGTACTATGGGCCTAATTCAGACCTGATCGCTGTGCTGCAAATTACACTGTCATGCGATTAGATAGTCGCCGCCCAGGGGGAGTGAAAATTCGCCCCATGCAAGTGTGCGATTACATGTGTACACTGTGCGAAAATTCCCCTCAGTCAGCGGACAGCTGCAAAACCGTTCACATCACACTCACCATCGAATGTTTTTCCCATTCTGTGCAGTGTGTGCAGTCTGTGCGCAGCTCAATACTTACTCCTCCAGTGCGAAGGAATCAGGCTGATCGGTGCCGGAACTGACGTCACACACCCGCCCTGAAAACCCTTTGGAACGCCTGCGTTTTTCCAGACACTCCCTGAAAACGGACAGTTACCACCCACAAACGTCCGCCTTCTGTCAACCATCTTGCGAACGCCCGTGCGATCAAAATTTTGGCACCATCCTGTCGCTGTTTGGCGCCTTGGGTGCTCATTGCAGTGCATACGCATGCACAGTAGTTAGATAATCATCCCGCTGTGTGAAAAGGCACAGCAGCGATCAGGTGTGAATCTAACTGACATATACGCCAGCATTTTCACTATATAAAGTATATGAAAATTACAAAGAATATATCAGAATATCTTTTTTGTATTCGTCTAACCTTTTTTATAGTCAAAACTCTGGAGTAAATAGTCTATGGCAGGTGAGGCAGTGCCTCCCCTGTCTAACTTTTCCGCACCTCTCTGATCAAAGCTCACCAAATTTCCAGCAGTTTATACTGCTGCATCAGTGTATAATGCCCACATGAACCATTTGGCACATAAATTGTGTGAATAACTGGCTCTGGTACTTGCGATATATAACTAATAATAACAATACAGCAGTTACCTTGATTTTCTATGACTATCCATCCTTGGAGAACTCTGCTCGCTCGTCAGATTAGATTCTTTTATAGCCTAAACATATAAAAATGTAGACAATATAGCATTAAAGCAAACCAAGCACATAAACGGAACAAAAAAAGGCTTTAAGAGTTCATTCAACAGTTAAATATTGCAACTAAGACTGATATAAAAAAACTAATTTTTTCTTTCATTGAAGTTGAGTCAATTCAGCGCGCAGTCAATAGTGACGGGAAGGATGTCACGGAGCTATTCAATTCAGTACGCTGTAAAGGCCAACTACAGGATTTCTGTTTGCACACCTCCTAAGGTGCAAGCAGAAATCCGGCAAAACTAGTACAGCAATGCCGTTTTGTGCCTTAGTTCAGACAGCATCGCGCCAGTCAGTTAAGTTGGAGAATGCCCGTTTTCACAACTAAACACGCGGTTTAAGGTGCAAGTACCGGCATTCTCTGACATAGCAGCGCACTGAATTAAATAGCTCCGAGACTCCTTCCCAGCACTATTCATATCGCGCTGAATTGAATCGACCCCATTATTTTAATTGTACATGTCGCTTCCATTCCTGATGCCAGAATAATTTTCAGGGCTGAAGGGAAGGCAGTTGCTTGGAGGGCAGCATGATGGTAATGAATTGGAAAGTGATATTTAGGCAGCACTACAACCAAGGTGATTGGGTAATTGGGCATATTTATGTACTTATATATATATTAGAGATGTGCGGGTTCGGTTTTACTCGGATCTCAAAACGGCATCTTATTGGCTCATGGATGTCACGTGTTTTGGATAACCAATAAGAAAAGACTGGAAAACCGAACTTTAACCAAGTAAAACCGAACCCGCTCATCTCTAATTTATATATATATATATATATATATATATATAATATAGAGTATCCCATATCCAAATATTCTGGAATACGGAATATTCCGAAATACGGAATTTTTGGAGTGAGACTGAGATAATGAAACATATGTTTTCTGATTGCTCAATTTACACAAACTTTGTTTAATATACAAATGTATTAAAAATATTGTATTAAATGACCTTCAAGCTGTGTGTATAAGGTGTACATGAAACATAAATGAATTGTGTGTATGTACACAAACTTTGTGTAATGCACAAACTTATCAAAAATATTGTATAAAATGACCTTCAGGCTGTGTGTATAAGTTGTAATATAATAGAGTATCCCATATCCAAATATTCTGGAATACGGAATATTCCGAAATACGGAATTTTTGGAGTGAGACTGAGATAATGAAACATATGTTTTCTGATTGCTCAATTTACACAAACTTTGTTTAATATACAAATGTATCAAAAATATTGTATAAAATGACCTTCAGGCTGTGTGTATAAGTTGTATATGAAACATAAATACATTCTGTGCTTAGACTGTGTCCCATCGCCATGATATCTCATTATGGCATGCAATTATTACAAAATACAGGAAAATACGATATCCAAATACTTCTCGTCCCAAGCCTTTTGGATATGGGATACTGAACCTGTATTCATATATATATATATATATATATATATATATATATATTGTCGAGGTCGAAAATATTCTAAGCACATTCATCACATACAAACACCACACAGATAGCCCCCATGCGGGTGCTTGTTCTGCTGTGCGTGCGCATACTCGCAAGCTACGTATAATCGCTCACGCGGTCTTGCGTGTTAGCGCGTGGTATGAGTAATTACTTTAGCATATGCATTCGCATGGAAAAGCCACAAAGACATATCTCATATTTAATTCACATAGTACATAATTTACACATAGTCTACACGCACCACACCAGCGAGTTCCATTTGTTTAAAAGGTACAACAACAGAGGGATTCGACTTTACAGGATATGAAGGGACAGAATTAGTTTAGCAGGTGGTGTTTGGTATCCAGCTGCACAGTATTTTAAGAGCAATATTCCGGTAGCAGTTTGCAGAAGATAGCACGCTCCTGTGCATATCTATGCGCAGGAACAGAATACTAATATTACACTGTATTTACTGTACTCTGATATTCGGCGGGAACCCAGTGGATAACACCTGCAAGTGCACCTGGACCAGGCATCGCCCTCCTATTCAAACCGACCTATGACCCCTCCTGTACTGTAAATGATCAGCCCTTTGACCTATGGGTAAAGAGATTACAGATTCCATTGTTTCATGATTTGGACTAATGTATAAAAGCCACACTGCCTGGCCGGTCAAACATATTCTCTGAAGGTCATCTTTCCAGATAGACTGAGGACCGGAACCGGGTGGCACTGGCGAACAAACGTATGTATCCATTGATTGTAGCCTCTTCTCTTATTGTGATTGTATTATTGTTGTAACCCCCTTTTAGTCAATAACTGTTGGTGGGTCGGATCCCAACATTTTAAATACAATTGGTGTCGTGTTCCTTTCCTACTAGGGGTTATAAAGTGTATTCCGCCTCACGTGTAGCTACTCTGTGCTTACAGCGTGACGGCGTGCGTTTTACACACACACACTTAGCGGTCACAGCGGCCTGCCCAAATTTAAGTTTAAGATATTGCTTTTTCTTCCTGAAAGTTAATCAGCATTAACAATTGGGGGCTCTGTCCGGTTCTTCTCACACTCTCAGACTTGCATGCCATACCAGACTTTGATCTATCAGCAAAGGGTGGAGACACATGTTAAATAACCTTGCATTGTGCTAAAACCAGTTTGTGCTGTTAGATCACGTCTGTTCTGTCTAGTCTAGAGAGGTGCTGAGGTAACCCGAAGGACACAGGAAAAAAAAGCGGTTAAAAATCTGTGTGTAAATTTTTGGCGCAAAAAGCGTACACAAAGCGTAAAGATACTTTGCATTATCTCTCACATATTGTTGCCATAGGTTAACAGTCATTTTAGATCTGTGTGAAATCGCATACATTTGTTTACTATATATATATATATTTGAAAGAGTGTATTAATGGTGTAATTGTAAAACACGACACGCAGTTCTGACCTAGTCGTTTAGGTTTATACGGAACAAGTGTGGGTTGTGTTAGTGAGCGATAGTAGTTTTATTGCTCACATTTATCGAAATAGTGTGGTTTATTAAATTGCGGACGCATGTTTGTACATGTGGTACGGAACATAAGGAAGGCGTACGGAAGTGTGCACGTGGCGTAGGGTCTCACAAATGGCATGGAGGCACGCATGGTCGTGTGTTTACGCAAGGTTGCATAGAGTTGCGGGTGCAAGATATAACCACATGATAGCTGTTCAATTTAAGGTGGGATTAGACTTAATACTGTAGCACATAACTATCAGATTTCAAAAGCAGGTTACCGTGATATTTTGTTTAAACTGTACTACCTCTGGAGTAAAGTAACCAATCAAAGGGAGTGATATTTTTCTGTACAGAAAAACACAGTGTATTTGTGTGAGCTGAAAGGAGGAGTGAACGGTTGTTGAACCCCGGAAGTCGGGATCCCGTGGTGACACTGAGTAAGCAGAGGCTCGGTGGCATAAGGCGGCTGACTTACGTTAATAAATAGAGAAATACGCAAGTTGTGAGGAGATTTGCAGAGGAGCGTGATATAGAATTGTGCATTGTGAAGTTTAGAATTGTGAATTGAAGTAAAGGTTTTGTGTTACGCTCCGACTGAGGAGTGCAGCTTGTGGATTCGACTCCAGTGGTCGTAGGGCGGATAGGTAACAAGTACCTGTATGCTGTGCGATTGGACCGTGCGTTTATGTGTGCGATACACGGCGCAACTTGATACCCTTTTGTGAGCTTTTGCGTAAACCGCTGTATCATTAGCGCCATGTAGAGCATACGCTAGCAAGATTTGTGTATAACAAAAAGGGAAGTTTTCGCTGGTCTCTCTCAGGAAAATCTTCAACGGTAGATATTCACTGGAAAAGGTAAGTCAATCCTAAAACTTTCAGTGAATAGAAAATCAGATAGGGTCCTCACTGGGTACGCGGTGTTCACCATTGGAGTGAGTCGTGGTACGTTAGCGGAGTAGGAGTAAGTGGTAAGCGCTCGGAAGACTTTCACCATCACCTTGATTGTGCAGTTGGGGATTGCGTTAGCAAGCAAAAAGTCCGCAATGGGATCCAATTGCACAAGAGAGGGGCATTCGGTAGCCAGGATTCAGGCTGGAGAATTGCGGCCCAGGGGGTCAGCTCGGTTTATTATGTGTGAGAAGTATGGTCCACACACGGAGGCTTTTGCAATGAATGGGTGCGTATGACTGCTGAAGATAGGGCATCATTCCCTAGGGTGGGCAGCTTTGAATCAGAGGTATTGCAGAGCATAAGGATTAGAATATGTCTGATCAAATCTAGAAAACAGAGGATCAGACTTACCGACTGTTTAAATCTGTGGCAGCAAGAGGGGGAGGTGCAAAGGGAACTGGCTCACATAGCAAGTTCCAAACCTAGCGGGAAAGCGATTGTGAGTGCACCACCACTGCCATATGTCAATGCGGAGAAATTGGCTACAACCAATGGTGCATTGGTAAAGGATAGCAAA
The DNA here is from genome assembly GCF_028390025.1 of Pseudophryne corroboree. Taxonomy (NCBI): domain Eukaryota; kingdom Metazoa; phylum Chordata; class Amphibia; order Anura; family Myobatrachidae; genus Pseudophryne; species Pseudophryne corroboree. Next base: position 867,875,835 of record NC_086444.1, on the reverse strand, counting down.
ATGATTAATCAATGTGTTAACCCTAACCTTTGCCAGTTTTATCCCGTTTTGAATGTTCCCCAAGGTTGTGAGGAGGATGACGAGCCCAACACGATATCGGCACTCTCTTCAGCAGCCACCATACAGGATACTCAGGTGGGCACGGCCCAACCGGCGAGAACAGTAGCGATGCCCCCCAGCGGAGGGGTGAGTGAGGTCGTGTCCACCGGTAAGTACGGTACCATACATTATGCAGAGACAATAGCTCCCCGTATTATAGAATCAAACAGGATGTAGTTGAGTTAAATCCAGTCAGGGTGATTGCAGTGCCCAATGGGAAAACTGATAGGGAGTAACTCCCATCAGGGACATTGCAATGCATTGTCCTTGGTCCCGATCAGAACTGAGATCGATTATGTCAGAATTCCCAGATCCCAGAAAAGATCTAGTTGGATGCCAGAAATTTATTAAAGAATTGGGCAATGCCCATGAGCCCACAAATAAAGATTGTCGAACAGTGCTACGAGTGAGTTTACCCTCAAATATTGACATCCCAAAATTCATAACTGATTGTAAACTAGATGCAGAAGTGCCTCTCACTGATGAGTACAACCAGGAGAATGTAAAGTAAATGAACCTACAATTAGGAGTGTATTTCTCTACTGTTGTTAAATGGAACAACATTTTCTCCATAAGACAGAAGGACAGGGAAATGGCATCCGAATATTTCCATAGAGCATTGCAGGAAATGGCTAGATACACTGGGATAGAGGATATTAAAGAGAATGCCAACCACAGGGAGGTAGCTGTCTCTGTGCTAATGGATGGATTAAAGGAGGCACTGACGACGAGGGTGCAAACCTCTCTGCCTAATTGGAGAGGTATCTCGGTGGCTGCGCTAAGAGAGTCCGCCATCGAGGATGATCGTAACATCAGTAAACACAGGGAGTCACAAGGGGATAAACTCATGATGGTAAGTATACAGGCACTTACAGGAAAGTCCCATCAGCCTAAACCCCAGACCCCTGATGGTAAGTCACGGTCAATAGTATGTTTCTATTGCAAGAAGGAAGGACATTACGCAAGGGATTGTAGGAGTAGAGGGACACATAATGTATATAGAACCCCTAGACCTGAATACGAACCACGCCGCTACCAGACACATAGCTGGGATCAGGGACCACATAGAAGGGATTCTGAGCCGCATAGAGGGGAAACAAGGAGGTACCCACCCAGGAGGGACTGGCAGGCCTCCGAAAATTCACAGTTATCCCCCTCACATATTGCAGCTGCCAATGCCCTGCGGGAGGGTCCCACTACACAATAGAGGTTAAGCCACACCTGTAGTCTGCAGCCAGTGAAATTGATTGCTGGCCTTGGTAGTGAACCTGAGGTCATGGTTGCTGTAGCTGGTATTTCACTACCTTTTCTTGTGGATACAGGGGCGACCAGGTCAGTGTTAAATTCCACCACAGGTGTAACAGCCACGAAAAAAATTATTTTGGCAATAGGAGTAGCAGGAAAGGTGCAGCAATACCCTTTGAGTAGACCTGCAGAGGTTACGATAGGGCCCTTGCAAACCAAACATTCCTTTCTGCTGGCTGCATCGGCTCCGACTAATCTACTTGGCAGAGATCTGTTGTGTAAGATGCGGTGTGTCATATACTGTACCCCTGAGGGTGTATTCTTAGATATACCTGAGAACCATGCACAGGAGGTGCAAGATATATTAGACTCCCCTCAAAGGCTAATGCTGCACTCTACTGCTATAGACACGTGTCCATCAAAGGTAGAGGAAATGATCTCGCAAATACCGGGTTCCCTGTGGACCAAAGATGGACAGGACACTGGATTGATGGCGAATGTAGCCCCAGTAGCAGTACAAGTAAAAGATGGCAGGATAGCTCTAAAAATTCCCCAGTATCCTCTGAAGCCAGAGGTAGAATTAGGAGTGTACCCCGTCATAGAATGGCTGCTACAGCAGGGCATCCTAGTCAGGATGTCCAGCACAGCCAATAGTCCCATCTTCCCTGTGAAAAAGAGTGTGGGGAGGGGTTACCGGCTAGTGCAGGATCTAAGGGGGATAAACAAGATAGTTGAGAGTCAATTCCCCGTAGTGCCCAATCCAGCTGTCATCCTAATGCAGATTCCCTCAACCTCCAAGTTCTTCACTGTCATTGATCTCTGTTCTGCTTTCTTTTCTGTCCCTCTCCACCCTGACAGCCAATACCTCTTTGCCTTCACTTACAGGGGAGTACAGTACACCTGGACTCATCTCCCCCAAGGTTTCATTGACAGCCCAAGTATTTTCTCCCAGGCCTTACATGACTGTTTGCAATCTTTTCAACCTAAGAGTGGGTCAGTGCTAATACAGTATGTAGATGACTTGTTGTGCTCTGACTCATTTGAGTCGTCCTTGGCAGAATCAAAACAGCTGCTGTTTCATCTCTCCCAGACAGAACACAAGGTTTCAAAGGATAAGTTGCAGTTGTGTCGGACTAAGGTTAAATACTTGGGGCATTGCTTGACGCAGGGACTTAGGCACCTGACCACTGACCGAATACAGGCCATCTGCGACATGACTCTGCCACAAACTCAGCAACAGATCCGCATTTTCCTTGGAATGTGTGGGTACTGTCGGAACTGGGTTCCAGGGTTCTCTATACTGGCACTACCGCTGCAAGAAATGGTCTCCTCAAATAAACCAGAACGGGTCTCTCACACAGATGAGTCCAAACTGGTGTTTGAGAGACTAAAACAAAGCTTGTCACAAGCACCAGCATTGGGTATGCCAGATTATGAAAAGCCCTTTGAATTGTACGGTACTGAAAGCGCTGGGTGTGCAGCGCTTTCACGCAGAAAGCGCTGCAGTCTTAACACAGAAACATGGTGATGCCAGCAGACCAGTAGCCTACTACAGTGCACAGTTGGACACTGTAGCACGGTCTCTCCCCACTTGCTTGCAAAGCGTAGCAGCCATAGCTCTCCTGGTAAGTAAAAGTGAGGATGTAGTGTTAGGACACGACTTGACCATCCATACACCTCATGCAGTATCAGCCTTGCTAAACTCCGCCCAAACCAGACATGTCTCATCCGCTCGGTTTACAAGGTGGGAACTATCCCTGATGGCCCCTGTAAACATCACCATTAAGAGGTGCAGCTCACTAAATCCTGCAATTTACTTGCCAAGTGTGCCTGGTCATGCACAAAGGGTGGAGGATGAGAACGATGTTGAAGGAGGACTTAGTGCAGATACTGATACGCATGATTGTTTGGAATACCTGAACCAAACTTTCACTGCGAGACCTGACATCAGTGACAACCCACTGGAAAGAGTAGACTTTACCTTCTACACTGACCGTAGTTGCCACAGACAGATTGAATCGGGAGACCTGTGCACCGGATACGCAGTTGTAGATGACAAAGGTATTATAGAAGCTGAATCCCTTGGCCCACCACACTCAGCTGAGCTGGTAGCACTGACTAGAGCATGTGAGTTGGCAAAGGGTAAGTCAGCTAATATATACACAGATTCTAGGTACGCCTTCGGAGTGGTGCATGATTTTGGGGCCCTGTGGTGCCTCAGAAATGTCATGACGGCAGCTGGCACACCTGTAGCGCATGCGTCTTACATCAAAAGGCTTTTGACAGCAATACAGGAACCAGACAGAGTGGCTGTTATCAAGTGTAAAGCACACACTTACAACCAAGACCCAATTTCACTTGGTAACAGCTGGGCAGACGAAGCTGCAAAATCAGCAGCAAGCACTACCATACGAACTAACATCACATCACTGATGACATTTAACACAGTTAACATGCAACAGTTAATTGAAATGCAAAATTTGTGTTCCCTACAGGAAAAGGCAGTCTGGAAGGCGAAGGGATATGGTCAGGAGTCCTCAGGACTTTGGACAGATGGACACGGTAAGCCAGTGGCCCCCAGGGCTTATCACCCAAGCCTAGCTGAGACGGCACATGGTCTGACTCATCTAGGTAGGGAAGGTATGTGCAAACTGGTAAGAGCCTACTGGAGTGCACCAGAATTCTCTTCTCATGCAGGTAAGAAAGCAATGACATGTCTTCCTTGCTTGAGGAAGAATATTGGTAAGGCAATACCAACAGAGCCATCCCATATCCCTCCTACAGACGGACCTTTTCAGGTAATACAAATCGACTTCATATAGTTACCACCCTGTAGGAATTTGAAATATGTGTTAGTTTGTACCGATGTCTTTTCAAACTGGGTAGAAGCATTCCCTGCTGCCACAAATACTGCTGTGTTCACTGCAAAGAAAATCGTGCAGGAATTTGTGTGCAGATATGGTATCCCTAGAATGATTGAAAGTGATAGAGGTACCCATTTTACAGGTGAAGTCTTTCAGGTCATGTGCAAACTGATGGGTATTAATAGCAAGCTGCATACTCCATACCGGCCACAGGCAAGTGCGAAGGCAGAGAGAATGAACAGCACTATTAAGAATAAGCTGAGCAAAGTGATGGCTGAAACTGGATTGTTGTGGCCAGAGGCGTTACCATTAGTGTTGTACAGCATCAGAACCACTCCCAGGTCACTGCTTAACTTATCACCCTTCGAAGTTCTTTTTGGTCGACAATCTCATGTAATGATAGACACCCAGGATGATTTGAAGTGCAATAACGAAATAACTGTGCAATATTTGGTTAGGATGAGCCAGCAACTAAGAAATCAACAAAGGAATCTAAAACTGGTGATTCCTGACCTACCAAGCAGTAATTGTCATGACATTGAACCTGGGGATTATGTGATGATTCAAAAAATGTTATACTCAGGTTGCCTCGTAGACAGGTGGGAAGCACCGTATCAAGTTTTGTTGACCAGCACAACAGCACTAAAGGTTGCCAAGAGAGAGACTTGGGTCCACTTGTCCCACTGCAAGAAGGTTGCTGGCCCAGAGAAAACTCGAAACAAAGAACAAGGTAAAGAGAATCTGGTATCACTAGAGAATTTGTTCCGGGAAAGCTGAGGCGCAGGACTGTTGAACGGCACCTGAGCGCGGAGAACAACAAAATCAAAGACGGTTGTTGTACCATTTTTCTTTTTTCACACCCCCACTGCATTTTTCTTTTTATTTCCCTTCTTATTTTTCTTTTTTTGCTCCTTAACGAAATGGATCTACCTCAAGAGACTGTGTTTCGGGTTTTTCTGGTGACTCTGTTTTTGATCAGGACAATCTGTTTTTGTGAGGGCCCCAGAGACGTCGAGCAAGGATCTGGAATGGGTTCTGATGGTGAGTACGGATTTGTAGGATCTAAGGAGCAGCACATCACTCTAGTAAAGGCTGGTATCAGTAAGCGATCTGGTAGTCACGGAGCTCGGAGGCACTGTGAAGGGTTATGTTTGACGTATATTGTATATGTAGAAATTGCGAAAACACAGTCGAAAATGGGTGCATCCAGAGATGTCAGTCAAACAGTAATATTGACATTGGCCTACATCCTTTGAGTGATTACCACTCATTAGTGGGTACGGTCTTAAACCAAACTGAATGCTGGGTGTGCTCACAGGTACCTCAAGGACAGAGTAAGTCGGGATTAGTGCCATATCCTTTAACGATAGATGAGGTACTCGAATTACAGGGTGGGAGACCGGTGGACAAGAAATTCAATATATCTAGGCCCCCTAGCTTGAAGCTCCACCAGTATCACGTAGATAGGTCACTATTATGCTTTAATGTGTCCAATTTCCAGAAACCAGGAAATTGGAAGGTGACATGGAATAACCAGACAATGACCTTTTCACACAGAGCTGATAATGTTCCCATTAACTCTGAACTTGTACGTAAGCTAGCTACAAGTGGGAGGTATTTTCGGTACAGGTATACACGTGGGATCAAAACCATGTGGGTTAGAAAAGTATTGCAGGGGTATTGTGACCACATCATCCAGCCCGATACTTGTACTGAGCAAATGAGAGAACTAGGGATTGGTTTCTTTATAAGGAAGATATGTGATATGATGTTGTTACATTTTGTCCCTTATGTTCTCCCAGATGATGCATATTTCATATGTGGGAGGAAAGCGTACAAGTGGCTTACTCCGAGCTCTGAAGGGTTGTGCTATATTGGGAGAGTACTACCAGAGGTCATGACCATAGCGCACGATAAAATGAAAGACATTCACCGCACCGCTTAGACTCCTTATACTCATACCCATTATGAACACATCATCAAGAGACACCTCATAGATAGGACAGAGCACGCAGTCTCTGATTTGATCCATGAATCCACCGGGATTCAGTTCCTCCTCGCATTAGACATCACCCGTACTGCCAGAGGAACTATAAATTATAGGTATATCCATGCGCTTGCGAACTTGATAGATAATATAACTGAGATGTATGATGACACCTTCCGGTATACGGGCAGGGAGTTACAAGCCTACAAGAAGGAGCTGATCCAGCAGAAGATGGTCCTTAATTATGTCACGGCTGTGAAAGGTGGGTACTGTGTTACTTTGGCAACTCAATATGGTGTGAAGTGCTGTACGTATATTACGAATAGCACTGACGACCCCACGGAGATCATCAATCAAAAGATGGACGAGATCTTGCAGTCAAAGTGGGAGTTCCGGAGGAAACATAACCTTACCTAGCGACTGTGGGTAATGAACTGACCGGCTGGGTCTCATGGTTGAACCCATGCAAATGGTTCTCAGGGTTAGGAGAATGGGCGCAAAGTGTAATTGTGACTGTAGGGAAGTTTCTCCTTTATATCCTAGGTGTCGTCATAATTATTGGTTTGATATTCAGGTGTGTTCGAATTCTGACACGGCGCAAGCACAGTACAAATTTGATGAGTCTAAGGAGCGAGGGCGTTGTTACAGCAGCGGATTTGATTTATGATCCATCCGTAGAAACAGTGTTATGATAAGGATTGCAAATTAATTTCATGGCCCGTTTCTTTCACCATTTCTTTCTGTTTCCCCCTCTACCCAGAAACATCCAACCGTAAAAGACGTCAACCATACCCAATTTTATGTGAATGTATTTTCTTTATATACATATATGTCTTACCCTCATCTCTGCAACCTCCAGTTAATGGCACACATAGTCGACAGATGTTATCCACATATAGTAGCACTCACATATATTTCCCCTCCATGTATCATCAGATAAATGTGCTCCCCATTTGTTGGTATAAGAAGCCGGAAAGGTGAGGGCTACTGGCCTTGCCTAGAAAGAGCTCAGTAGTGTTTGTTTGCCCATTTACAGACCCTTAAAACGGGATAAGAAGGAGTTAATGTATACTTCGCAATACCTCAAAGCTTACTTAGAACATGTACGGCATGATGATACATGCCCCTCAGATATTAATTCATACATACATGCTTATTCCTATCTCACTAGGCTATACATTTCACACCTACAACTCTCCCCCAGTCATCTGAACTTTGTATATATTGTATAGATAATATTTTCAGTTTTAATAGTTATGTCTGGTACTGTGTTACTTTGGCAACTCAATATGGTGTGAAGTGCTGTACGTATATTACGAATAGCACTGACGACCCCACGGAGATCATCAATCAAAAGATGGACGAGATCTTGCAGTCAAAGTGGGAGTTCCGGAGGAAACATAACCTTACCTAGCGACTGTGGGTAATGAACTGACCGACTGGGTCTCATGGTTGAACCCATGCAAATGGTTCTCAGGGTTAGGAGAATGGGCGCAAAGTGTAATTGTGACTGTAGGGAAGTTTCTCCTTTATATCCTAGGTGTCGTCATAATTATTGGTTTGATATTCAGGTGTGTTCGAATTCTGACACGGCGCAAGCACAGTACAAATTTGATGAGTCTAAGGAGCGAGGGCGTTGTTACAGCAGCGGATTTGATTTATGATCCATCCGTAGAAACAGTGTTATGATAAGGATTGCAAATTAATTTCATGGCCCGTTTCTTTCACCATTTCTTTCTGTTTCCCCCTCTACCCAGAAACATCCAACCGTAAAAGACGTCAACCATACCCAATTTTATGTGAATGTATTTTCTTTATATACATATATGTCTTACCCTCATCTCTGCAACCTCCAGTTAATGGCACACATAGTCGACAGATGTTATCCACATATAGTAGCACTCACATATATTTCCCCTCCATGTATCATCAGATAAATGTGCTCCCCATTTGTTGGTATAAGAAGCCGGAAAGGTGAGGGCTACTGGCCTTGCCTAGAAAGAGCTCAGTAGTGTTTGTTTGCCCATTTACAGACCCTTAATACGGGATAAGAAGGAGTTAATGTATACTTCGCAATACCTCAAAGCTTACTTAGAACATGTACGGCATGATGATACATGCCCCTCAGATATTAATTCATACATACATGCTTATTCCTATCTCACTAGGCTATACATTTCACACCTACAACTCTCCCCCAGTCATCTGAACTTTGTATATATTGTATAGATAATATTTTCAGTTTTAATAGTTATGTCTGGCAGATATTATTGACTGCCAAAGGGTGTACTGTCGAAGTCGAAAATATTATAAGCACATTCATCACATACAAACACCACACAGATGGCCTCCGTGCGTGTGCTTGTTCTGCCGTGCATGCGCATACTCATAAGCTACGTATAATCGCTCACACGGTCTTGCGTGTTAGCACGTGGTATGAGTAATTACGGTAGCATATGCATTCGCATGGAAAAGCCACAAAGACATATCTCATATTTAATTCACATAGTACATAATTTACACATAGTCTACACGCACCACACCAGCGAGTTCCATTTGTTTAAAAGGTACAACAACAGAGGGATTCGACTTTACAGGATATGAGGGGACAGAATTAGGTTAGAAGGTGGTGTTTGGTATCCAGCTGCACAGTATTTTAAGAGCAATATTCCGGTAGCAGTTTGCTGAAGATAGCACGCTCCTGTGCATATCTATGCGCAGGAACAGAATACTAATATTACACTGTATTTACTGTACTCTGATATTCGGCGGGAACCCAGTGGATAACACCTGCAAGTGCACCTGGACCAGGCATCGCCCACCTATTCAAACCGACCTATGACCCCTCCTGTACTGTAAATGACCAGCCCTTTGACCTATGGGTGAAGAGATTACAGATTCCATTGTTTCATGATTTGGACTAATGTATAAAAGCCACGCTGCCTGGCCGGTCAAACATATTCTCTGAAGGTCATCTTTCCAGATAGACTGAGGACCGGAACCGGGTGGCGCTGGCGAACAAACGTATGTATCCATTGATTGTAGCCTCTTCTCTTATTGTGATTGTATTATTGTTGTAACCCCCTTTTAGTAAATAACTGTTGGTGGGTCAGATCCCAACATTTTAAATACAATTGGTGTCGTGTTCCTTTCCTGCTAGGGGTTATAAAGTGTATTCCGCCTCACGTGTAGCTACTCTGCTTACAGCGTGAAGGCGTGCGCACACAATGTGTACGCAGCTGTTAGGGGTTTTACACACACACGCTTAGCAGTCGCAGCGGCCTGCACAAATATAAGTTCAAGATATTGCTTTTTCTTCCTGAAAGTTAATCAGCATTAACAAAAAAAATATAAGTTGTAACACTGTAGGGGTGCAAGGTGCCTTTTCCTGGGGAATATGGCAGGACGCAGCAGCTGAGGAACAACACAAGTCCAGTTTCTGGTACAACTGACCCCGGCCAGTTTTATTGAAACAGAAAATAAAACAAACCCCAAAATAAAAATACCTTGCCTGTCCGGCACTAACTAAACATAAGATGTTCCTAACTGTCACTAAACAAAACACAGAGTTCTTCAGTACATACTGTATAGCTTACTTGCATCAGAAAGCGTGTCTCTCACACACAGACCCTGCAGCCTTCCCAGGCAGTCTGCCCATACTAATCAGGTTAGAAGCACTATATCACTCTTACACAGCTGAAACCCTGATTAGCCCTCTGTGAGGCCAAAGACCCGAACTGGGCCCAATGTCTAGAACTCGCCTTATCTCTCTCTCAGAGCCTTTACCCAGCTTTTACAGCAAACTGAAAAGGTTCAGACAAAACAAAAAGCATTTTTCCTAGAAGTTAACATTTTCTAAAACATGTAAGACAAGAACCTGGGACAAATATACCTGCCCTCAAACACTATCCCAGTGTTCTTGTCACATATCCCCCTCCCCTGTTTCGACCTAGGGGCCGGAACACTTGTAGCCCCCAAACAGAAGATGCGAGACAATGCATCTGCGTTGGCCAATTGTGTTCCCGGTCTATGTTCGACAGTAAACTTAAAGTCCTGCAACGCTAGAAACCATCTAGTTACACGAGCATTCTTGCCTCTATTTACATACATCCATTTTAAAGGGGCATGGTCTGTCACTAGTCTGAATTGTCTACCCAAGAGGTAATATCTCAAGGTATCTAGTGCCCACTTAATGGCCAAAGCCTCCTTTTCCACAATGGCATACCTTTTTTCATGCTCATTGAGTTTCCTACTCAAATAAATGATAGGGTGTTCGTCCCCATCTCTGGTTTGGGACAGCACAGCACCTATCCCTACCTCTGAGGCATCTGTCTGTACCACAAATTCTTTTGAAAAATCTGGTGTTATCAACACCGGTTGTGAACACAAAGCCACTTTTAACGCTTGGAACGCCTTTTCTGCATCAGGGTTCCATTTCACCACATTTGACTGCTTCCCTTTGGTAAGGTCTGACAACGGCACCGCTGTGGTCGCAAAATTAGGAATAAACCGTCTATAGTACCCAGTAATTCCCAAAAAAGCCCTTACCTGTTTTTTTATTCACTGGACGAGGCCAGTTTTGAATAGCATCAACTTTATTCAATTGGGGCCTAATCAGACCTCTGCCTATGGTGAAGCCCAAGTATTTGACCTCCTCCATTGCGAGGCAGCACTTCTTTGGGTTAGCAGTTAACCCTGCCTCTCTGATTGAGTCCAGTACTGCTTGTACTTTAACCAAATGTGACCCCCAGTCTGTACTGTGAATTACCACATCATCCAAATAGGCAGCTGCATATTTTCTATGGGGCCTCAAAATTTTATCCATCGCCCGTTGAAAGGTTGCTGGAGCCCCATGCAACCCAAAGGGTAACATCTTATACTGGTACAGCCCCTCCGGAACCGAAAAGGCTGTTTTTTCTTTGGCGCTATCAGATAAAGGTATTTGCCAGTAACCTTTGGTCAGGTCCAATGTGGTGAGAAACCTGGCTGTTCCCAGCCTTTCTACAAGCTCGTCCACACGGGGCATGGGGTATGCGTCAAACTTGGACACCTCATTTAACTTACGAAAGTCATTACAGAAGCGTATGCTACCGTCGGGCTTCGGGATGAGCACTATGGGACTGGACCACTCACTGTTAGACTCCTCTATGACTCCAAGTTCTAACATGGTTTTAACTTCCTTAGAAATAGCTTCTCGCTGAGCTTCAGGAATCCTATATGGCTTTAAATGAACCCTGACCCCTGGTTCTGTGACAATGTCATGTTTTATTATGGTCGTTCGGCCAGGCAGCTCTGAAAATACCTCCCTATTTTGGATGAGAAATTCTTTAACCTGATTGTTCTGATCAGCTGATAATGTCTCTGACACCTTCACTGCGGAAAGCAACCGGGGTGAAGACACCGAAGGGCAAGGCTCCGCTGACAGAGACAACCTATCTTTCCAGGGTTTGATTAAGTTAACATGGTAGATCTGTTCGGGTTTTCTCTTTCCCGGCTGGTATACTTTGTAATTAACCTCATTCACTTTTTCCCTAATCTCAAATGGACCCTGCCATTTAGCTAGGAATTTGCTTTCCACAGTGGGTACCAAAACAAGAACTCTATCTCCAGGAGCAAATTCCCGTATCTTGGCACTCCGGTTATAGACCCTCTGTTGAGCACTTTGGGCCTGTTCCATGTGCTCTCTGACAACAGGTACCACGGCTGCAATCCTATCCTGCATTTGTGTTACATGCTCAATAACGCTTCTATAAGGAGTGGGCTGTCCTTCCCACGTCTCTTTGGCAACATCCAACAGCCCTCTGGGGTGTCTACCATACAACAAATCAAATGGAGAAAACCCCGTAGAGGACTGAGGAACTTCTCTGATGGCCATTAACAAGTAGGGCAACAAACAATCCCAGTTTTTCCCATCTCTCTCAACAACCTTTTTTAACATACTTTTTAATGTTTTATTAAACCTTTCCACCAACCCGTCAGTTTGGGGATGGTAGATGGACGTCCTGAGGCGAGTGACCTTAAATAACTTGCACAATTCTTTCATGATCCTTGACATAAATGGAGTACCTTGGTCAGTCAAAATTTCTTTTGGTATTCCCACTCTACTAAATACCTGCACCAGCTCCCTAGCTATCGCCTTGGTTGTGATAGTGCGTAAAGGGACAGCCTCAGGATATCGAGTGGCATAGTCCATAATTACCAGGATATACTGATGGCCCCGAGCAGACTTTAACAAGGGCCCCACGAGATCCATGGCTATTCTGTCAAACGGGACCTCTATAAAAGGCATGGGAACTAGTGGGCTCCTGAAATGGGGTCTAGGGGCATGATACTGGCACTCAGGACAGGAAGAACAATATTCAGACACTTCTTTATAAACCCCTGGCCAAAAGAACCTTTGTAAAACTCTTTCAGTGGTTTTTTCTGCCCCTAAATGTCCTGCGGTAACGTGACTGTGAGCTAAATCTAGTACCGTTCTCCGATAAGGCTGGGGAACTACCAGCTGTTCCACCACATCCTCACCCCTTTTGACAATGTGGTACAAGAGCTCATTACAGATGGCCATGTGGGGATACGTAACCCTGTCACCTGGTACCACAGGTTCCCCATTAACAATCTTAACATTCTCTCTAGCCTTTATTAAGGTAGGATCCTTTAACTGTTCAGACGCAAACAGATCCTTCTTTACCTCCAGGTCAGGCACGCTTTCAGTTCTAACTACTATGTCTCTGTTCCCGGCAAGAGGGTCCTCACTGGACTCCCCATCTGTCACTTGCTGTTGTCTCTTATTTTCCTCCATTGCCACCTGCTGCTGTCTGTTGGCCTCCTGCTGTAGTCTCCAATTTTCCTCCATTGCCACCTGCTGCTGTCGGTTGGCCTCCTGCTGAGCCGCTGTAGCTTGCAGCAAGGCTTTAAGCAGATCCTCCATGTCAACAGATTTTTCAGGCGGCTTTGCAGCTGCTTTCACTTATGCGCAGAACGGCCTGCTCGCATTCTCCACCAAGTTGTAACACTGTAGGGGTGCAAGGTGCCTTTTCCTGGGGAATATGGCAGGACGCAGCAGCTGAGGAACAACACAAGTCCAGTTTCTGGTACAACTGACCCCGGCCAGTTTTATTGAAACAGAAAATAAAACAAACCCCAAAATAAAAATACCTTGCCTGTCCGGCACTAACTAAACATAAGATGTTCCTAACTGTCACTAAACAAAACACAGAGTTCTTCAGTACATACTGTATAGCTTACTTGCATCAGAAAGCGTGTCTCTCACACACAGACCCTGCAGCCTTCCCAGGCAGTCTGCCCATACTAATCAGGTTAGAAGCACTATATCACTCTTACACAGCTGAAACCCTGATTAGCCCTCTGTGAGGCCAAAGACCCGAACTGGGCCCAATGTCTAGAACTCGCCTTATCTCTCTCTCAGAGCCTTTACCCAGCTTTTACAGCAAACTGAAAAGGTTCAGACAAAACAAAAAGCATTTTTCCTAGAAGTTAACATTTTCTAAAACATGTAAGACAAGAACCTGGGACAAATATACCTGCCCTCAAACACTATCCCAGTGTTCTTGTCACAATATATATATATATATATATATATATATATATATCATGTGAAAACAAGTGTTTTCAGAACCTTTTGACATTATTTTAATATCACAAGAATGTATGAAAGGACAGTTGGAGGAGACTTTTACCCTTAAATCCGCAATTTGTTTTTGTAAGTAGATCACACTTCCCATACTTGTAATGAATAATGGGAAATGTGATCTGCCCAAATTTATTAAAATTAAACTGAAACAAAAATAAAATAGCAGAGGGACTCCTGTGATAATAACACCATCTTCTGACAGGCAGAGCAGAGCTCAAAGCTGGCACCTGTGATCAGCCATGTGTGTCTTAATAGACCACAGGCTGATCACTGAAGAAAATAAAAAGTTAAAAAAGAAAATGAATCACGACTCTTAAAAATTTGTTACAAGCAGCAGTTTCTCTAACTTCCTGATATAACCTTTCCGTGCTTACGACTGGCAACCCTCCTTTCTAAAAATGTCCAGCATTATATGATATATGTTTCCCGTATGGCTACATCTGTGTAATTACATTTTGATGTACTGAGTGTTTTTCCTTGATTAATATACTCTGTGTGACCAGGGGCGTATCTACCCATTGGCCAGGATGGCACTTGCCAGGGGCGACAGCCAAGCGGGGGTGCCACCCGCATCAATGGGTAGAATTACATAGTAGTTATCACTGAGAACACCCCTTAGTGGTGCTCAACCACGGCCGTTTCCACGATTCTGCAGACCGCACTCTCCGGCAGCAGGAGATTCAGACAGACTCTCTCGTATTGCACTACCTGTGACCACAGTCACAATGATGGTGCATATATCCGGAGAGCGAGGCGCTTCCATATATAGGGAGGGAGGGAGACGCCTCCTTCTTCCTCATCTGCCACTCTTTCTTTCCCAGCGGTCACGCGCGATCTGCTACCAAACGTCAGCCAGTACAGTCAGCAGTGTATTACAGCACACGTTTTCTGTGGTACGGTAACTGCACTGCACAGTCTCTCATGGCAGTCTAGATCACAGGTTACACAATAGCTCTACATGGAGAGGTATCTAAATCACTGACTACCTGTCCAGCTGTGTTGAGACTACAAGTCCCAGCACACCTTGCCAACTGAAAGTGCTGGTACTTGTAGTGCCATCATAGCTAGAGAGGCCCTGAAAATAGGTTTTTTATTCTGCCTTAATAAGGTTCTTATTTCCTAACTGTGTGTATGTGTGCATGTGTATCTGCCTCCCTGTAACTCCCCCCTTAGTGTTCCTGCCCTCACACTCCCTGTAACTTGCCCCACAGTGTCCCTGCCCTTACCCTCCCTGTAACTTCCCCTACTGTGTCCCTGACCTCTGCCTCCCTGTAACTCTCCCCAGTGTCCCTGCCCTTAACCTCCCTGTAACTCGTCCCTCAGTGTCCATGGCCACTGCCTCCCTGTAACTCGACACTCAGTGTCCCTGCCCTCAGCCTCCTTGTAACTCGCCACTCAGTGTCCCTGCCCTCAGCCTCCCTGTAACTCGACACTGGCATCCACATTAGTACCATGGGGATGTACCAAAGCTCCCAGAACGGGAGGGAGAGCGCAGAGGCTCCTGCAGAACTGATTGACCAAACTTTAGGTCCTCAGAGGCCAAAGTATCGAACTTGTAGAACTTTGCAAACGTGTTCGACCCAGACCAAGTTGCCGCTCAACAAAGTTGTAAAGCCGAGACACCCCGGGCAGCCACCCAAGAACAACCTACCTTACGAGTAGAGTGGACATAGGACACGGCAATCCTGCCGTAGAATATGCATGCTGGATAGGGAACCTGATCCAGTGAGAGATCATCTGCTTAGAAGCAGGCACCCCAAGTTTCTTGGGATCATACAGGACAAACAGAGAGAGCAATTTTCTGTGACGAGCAGTCCTCTTCACATAGATTTTCAGAGTCCTTACAACATCCAAGGACTTTGATGAAAATGAGCAGTCAGTAGCAACGGGCACCACAACAGGTTGGTTGATATGAAATGCTGACACAACCTTCGGAAAGGAACTGTTGACGTGTCCGGAGCTCAGCTCTATCTTCATGGAAGATCAAGTAGGGGCTCTCACAAGACAAAGCCCACAACTTCGACACACGTCTAGCAGAAGCTAAGGCCAACAAAGTGACAGCCTTCCACGTGAGAAACTTGACCTCAACCTCCTGTAGAGGTTCGAACCAATCCGATTGGAGGAACTGTAACACTACGTTAAGATCCCAGGGTGCTGTAGGCGGCACAAAGGGAGGCTGGATGTGCAGAACCCCTTTCAGAAAGGTCTTAGTTCGAGAATGTTTATTGGAAAGCTGGATTCCAGGCTTGACCAACGTCCTTGGAAGGTTTCCCCCTGAGTGACTGTGCCCCAGCCCCAGAGACTTGCATCCATTGTTAGAAGGATCCAGTCCTGAATCCCGAACCTGCGGTCCACCAGAAGGTGAGGTAGTTGCAGCCACCAGAGGAGTGAAATGCTGGCTTTTGGCGACAGACGTATTCTCTGGTGCATTTGTAGATGAGATCCCGACCACTTGTCCAGGAGATCCAGTTGGAAGGACCGAGCATGAAACCTTCCGTACTGTAGAGCCTCGTAAGAGGCCACCATCTTCCCCAGAAAGCGAATGCACTGATGAACCAAAACCCGGGCTGGCTTCAGGACATTCCGGACCATTGTTTGTATCACCAACGCTTTCTCCTCCAGGAGAAACACACTCTGCACTTCCGTGTCGAGGATCATTCCCATAAAAGACAACCTCCTGGTCGGCTCCAAATGTGATTTCGGAAGGTTCAGGATCCAACCGTGTTCCCTGAGCAGATGAGTCGTGAGAACAATGGACTGCAACAACATCTCCCTGGACAATGCCTTTATCAGTAGATTGTCCAGATATGGGATTATGTTCACCCCGTCTGTGGAGGAGAACCATCATCTCTGCCATCACCTTGGGGAACACCCTCGGTGCTGTGGAGAGGCCGAATGGCAGTGCCTGAAATTGATAGTGACTGTCTAACAGTGCAAATCTGAGATAAGCCTGGTGCGGCAGCCAAATCGGAATGTGGAGGTACGCATCCTTGATATCCAGGGATGCCAGAAACTCTCCCTCCTCCAGACCTGAAATCACTGCTCTGAGAGACTCCATTTTGAATTTGAACACCCTCAGGATATCTTCCTCAGTGAAATCTGAAATGTAATTTTCTTCAGGGCATATTTATTAAAATGTGCTCTGTGACCCCAATATTAAGAATCCAAATCCCAGCATATCGTGGCAAAAAGGATTTTGTTTTTGTCGTCCACAATCCAGAATCATCTAGTGTGTACCAACTTTAAATGTACTATTTTACATCACCTGGACAAGAGCTCCGATAAGCAGTGCGGTAGAGAGCTATGTGGGGCCCTGGTAATATTTCAGGGGTGTGGTCTAATCGCTGGAGGCGGAAAAATAGAAAAAGCAAAGCAGTATTGCAAGGTAAAACGGGGGGAGGGGTGGGGGTGGTCATCCCATGTAGCCTCACTGCAGACCAGCACACATCAACGTGTGCTGGGCTTAGGAAAAGAGCTCCTGCTGCAAGGTAAGGGGTAGTGGCAGACTTGTGCCCCTGCCAGATCCCTGCATCAGGCCTGGGTAATTAGTGTTAGCCCACGCATGCAAGATCCACAAAGTTTTGCTTTGCAGTTCTTGTTAATTACCATCTCCATAGAAAACTATTGGGATGGTTATTGAGGGGCAGGCCAGAGGATGAACATCAGGAGGAAGCTATGCATGCAGGTAACAGCATACTGCTTGCAGTATGGCCATATCTAACCAGAAAGATGTGTCTGCTCACTCAGTTATGCACAGTGTTTGTGCTTGTATGCCTGAAGTTCTCTTTGTCTGCTTCTTTGCTCCGCTGGTTACTCTCCAGTTAAATTTTCCCTGGTTTAGACCTGTAGTGAGATGTCCACGATTTCAAATTGTTTATCTGTTTGTTCAACACTGGAAAGTAACCTAGATCGAAATCTAAATTTAGACCTGAGGGGTACAGGGATGTAAATGCACTTAGCTTCCTCCTTTGAGATCCTTGTTAGGTAGTCCCCTCTTCTCCAATGTTTTGGTATCTTTTTAATGGCCACAGATTTCAAAACTGTGGGGTCCCCATTGTTTATCTGCAAAGCTGTTACGTTATGGCCGAGTTTCCTGATTATCGTACTGTACTGAGTGCAACGGCACACAGTTTGAGAACCACTGGCTTAGACCCCATATACATACTCTGATTCAGAGTGTCGAGCATAGCAAAAAAAAGAGTGACTTTACACCTTGGCAAAACCATTCTGCACTGCCGGTGGGGCAGATGTAACATGTGCAGAGAGAGTTAGATGTGAGTGGGGCGTGTCCTAGCTTAGGTCTAAATTGCAGTGTAAAAATAAAGATGTCCAGCATATGTGGGCTACATGCAAAGCAGCCAGTATTTACCCACCATGCTAAAATAATAAATGTATTTGCACCCCTAGCATTGCAACATGGTTTGTCTAGGTGCAAAGTTGCTTGCTTTATTTGCTTTGCTGCCAACTATGAATCAGTCCCTCTATTTTAAGTACAGAAAATATCAATTGAAGAACATGCACAGATCATGTGACACACTGGGTTTAATAATACAGGAGTTAAACCGGAGGAAACAGCAGGATAACAGTCTGCCTGAAATCTCTTATTATAAAACTACTTGAGGAAACTGCTTTTTGGCCTCCCTCCAATTCCAATAAATACCTGGACACTACTTGCTGGGCACCCTGCTTGGACATCGCAAGGAGATAACGCTTGCTTGATAAAGTTTTGATTGTTTTTAGTCTTTCCCATACAGCTTCTGTACTCCATCCTGGACACTCTCCCCAACTAGACATCAGCAACCTGACTGTGAATTTCTGCCTGACACTCTTCCTGCTCTTGCTGTAGGCCGGGCTCTATCCCATGCACCCCGCTGACCGCCAGATGACTAAACCACCCTCTCTGCACCACTATTCCCAGGAGCTGGGGCACATACCCCGAACCTGTACAATCCCAGTAAATTCGGAAAGTAGAACATACTTACCCTAACCTAAACCTCACACTAAACATCAATCCTAATACTCTATCCCTAATACCCTGACAACTATAACCCTCGTCCCCAACCCTAACCCAAACCTTTCTCTAACCATAACCCCTATACCTAATATGCTGTAGTTTATTTTGAATTTGATCAGTACTGTGCTGCAGTAGCTAGGGTGGTGGAGATGGTGCTTTATACATACTGAATTTGCCTTGTGGGTGTACCGTCTGCATCCACCCTGACATTGCTGTTTCTAGACAATTTGTCTCCCAGTGTAAACACTAAAAAATGCTCCCCCTTTCTCCCATAGACATTGTAAACATAAAATATTAGCGCACGCTCAAAAAAGGGTGTGGCTTCGTTGGAAGGGTGTGGCCTCACTGAAATGGTGTGGCTTAGCAGGAAAAGACTACCTTACACCACACAATAGTGCCCCGTACACCACATTACACCATATTATGCCCCACAGAGTAATGCCCCTTGCACCATATTTTGTCCCACACAGTAATGCCATGACACCATATTGTGCACCAGACAGTAATGTCCCTTGCACCATATGATCATATTATGTACCCACACAGACAGTAATGCCTCTTGAACCATATTATCAAATTATTTCACTTTCATCACGGATGTTACACGTCCTGATGAAAAGGTCTGCGGGCCGTGAAATATTGACGGATATACTATGAAGACTCACTAAATTTTTTTGAACTTTAAACCATCAAAGTGCCGCCTCGTTCTTATTAGTAGGACACCAGAAGCCATCAATTTATTGGGAAGGCACGTGTGTGTGTGTGTGTGTGTGTGTGTGTGTGTGTGTGTGTGTGTGTGTGTGTGTGTGTGTGTGTGTGTGTGTGTGTGTGTATACTATATATATGTATATATATATATATATATATAAATTATTATTATGTGGCCCTTCCTTTCACCTTTCTTTACCAATTTATTAATCATGGTGAAGAGCCTCCTATTTCTTCCACCTTTTAATCCTTGAGTAATAAAAATATGAACCATATACAGCTCTATGAGGTCTTTTATGTCTTTACGCACAAGTTTGAAGACACTGGTGCCATCTTGTGTCTCGTTTAAACTGTTACAGATGTAAAGTTAAATGCTGAGTAACATTCATGGAGAATACTCAGTATTATTAGAAAGAGCAGGATCAATACTGCTGTGGTCAGGAAGCTGCATTTAACCCCTTGGAGTGCAGCTTAACATAGGTGTGCGCAGGTGGGGTGCCTGGTGCGCACAGACACCCCCTAATGTCTGGCACCCCGATCTCACATGCCTGATGCAGCGATCACCAAGCAGGCTGATTACTGTCCCCTCTGTGCTGCACCCTGTCAGGACTGCATTACTGACCGGACACCTGGGTTAATCAAGGGTGTCACTGCCACCGGCTTTCAAATTCCCAGCAGTACTAGTCTGTGATTGTCAGTGTCAGTGAGTGACTGATTTGTAAGTAAGCTGCTGCAGCTTGCAGGGAAAAGTGAGGGGGAGCCAGACCAGGCTGAGGAGGAGCAGTGTAATTGCAGTGAGTGCCATCAGGAGTCTTTGCTTGGTGCACACCACAACATCTGACAATGTATCTGCTTTATTAGGATTGGTACAAAGGTGGATATTTTATATGCGTTGACCATCAATAGATGGTGCTAGACACGCCCAAAAGGCGGTGCTAGACACACCCCTCTGACGGTGCACCCCCTAATAAAATGTGCTGCGCACACCAGTGAGCTTACATCTACCTGTTGCCATCCTCTGGTTTAAGCTGATCAATTGCTTTTTCATGTATGGCTCAGTGAAGGTTAGTCCCAACATGTAAATTAATGTAAATCATTATAAAACCAAGTTTTGTTTACTTGATGTTTTCTTGCTTTTAGCTCCAGCTGAAATACTTCTATATGTGAAAACTGTGAGCTCCTTCATAGTACATTTGTAGTTCTTTCCTATGATTCACCTCCTTGGACCACGCTTTCTGCATCTGTCATTAATACCGCTTTTAGATCAAAATGCCAAGTCGCACCGGGGTTTTGTAGCTGGTTCCAACCCTGATGCAGCAGACCACTTTCAGACTGACGGCAGTATCTGGCTTATTCCTGGGTCAGCGACATCACGGGACACGTGTGCAGTACCAGTGCTAGGAGATGATTTCGGGGGTAATTCAGACCTGATCGTAGATGTGCTACATTTAGCACATCTACGATCAGTTTCACAGACATGCGGGGGACGCCCAGGACAGGGCTAGTATGCCCCGCATGTTTGATTCTGCCCCCCGTGCACAGGTACAAAAGCATCGCTTTTGAACCTGACGAGTAGCTCCCTGCCAGCGCAGCTCCTGTGCACTTGCAGGTCGCTAATCCCCGCGCCCCGGGTCACAGCGGCCCCCTTCCCAATGGTCCAGACACGCCTCCGTTGTCCGGACCACACCCCGCCAACAGCGTCCTGCCCCGCGACCGCCTCTGCCTGATAGCATCTCACCGGGCTCTTGGGGTGCACATGCGCAGTGTGCCAAAGTCATTCAGACTGTGATCGCTGTCGCTGCAGCGATCCAGTCTGAATTACCCCCTTCATCTCCTAGTGCCAGCTCTTCCTATGCAGTAAACAGGGTCCTGGGTTGTATCGATCTGGTTTACCCGTTTACACTGCACCACAATCCCACAAGCCAGCCTGGTTGGATTTGTGGGTCACTGGACCCGGGTTGAGCCGTTTCCACTGGCAGAAATACCGGGTTTACGTGTGATAACCCAGGATTTTTTGTCAGTGGAAAAGGGGTAATACTTACTATAGAAAAAAAGTAAAATCATGTCAGCATATTTAGTATTTTAATATAATGCATTACTATATTGGTAAATACTGTTTTCTTCCATAATACAATGTATCAGGTTTAAAATTATTGTGATCAAGCTAAGAATATACTGTATTAATCTATTTAATAGTTCTATTTAAATAGCTACATTTAAAATAACAATTGATAATATTAACAGCTCTAAAATACAACTACAAATGGAAATGCAGAAATGTAGTAATGCTATAATGTCCCTTCTCTCTGAATATGTCATATCTTGAATATGCCATCTTATTCCTTACTTACTATTATTATTATTATTATTATTATTATTATTATTATTATTGTTGTTGTTGTTGTTGTTGTTGTTGTTAGTATGGCTGGTACAATTATTTATTTGAATTATTATTATTATTATTATTATTATTATTATTATTTTTATTCTAATATAGTATTTCATGTAGATTTTTTTAAGTTTAGACAATCTATTTATGAGTACATAACATTGTTCATTCAATACTTAAGGTTCTATGTACTATGCCAGGCATGTCCAAACTGCGGCCCTCCAGTTGTTGTGAAACTACATATCCCAGCATGCCCTGACAGTTTCGCTGTCAGAGAATGCTAAAGCTGTGTCAGGGCATGCTGGGAAGCCTGGGATGTGTAGTTTCTCAACAGCTGGAGGGCCGCAGTTTGGACATGCCTGTACTATGCCTTGGAGAGCGATAAAGTACCAGCCAATCAGCTCCTAACTGCCATGTAACCAGGTGTGTTTGAAAAATGAGAGCTAGGAGCTGATTGGTACTTTAGCTCTCTCCACTTTCTCTCTCTCTCTCTCTCTCTCTCTCTCTCTCTCTCTCTGTGGCTTAGTACATAGGGGCTAATTCAGCCCTGATCGTAGATGTGCACATCTACAATCAGTCACACAGACATGCGGGGGGGAGGGGGGAGTTTCGCCCCGCAGGTCAGGCCCAACCCACCCGCACAAGTACAAAAGCTCCTCTTGTACTTGAAGAGTAGCTCCTAGCCAATGCAGCTCCTGCGTGCTGGCAGGGAGCTACTCGTCGCTGTGGGGGTCGCAGCAGCTGTGTGTGACATCACGCAGCCACCGCGGCCCGCCCCCGCACAGTCCAGGCACGCCTGCATTGCCTGGACTGCGTCCCTAAAACAGCGGCATCATTGCGCACTGCACAGCAGTGACAGCACAGCATCGGGGGGCACCACCAGTAGCGGATCTTGCCACGGTGGTGGCGCCCCGGGCAAAAATCCTGTGTGCCCGTAGCAAGATTCGCTACTGACTGTGGCGCTAGCGCATGCGCAGTTCAGACCTGATTGGCTGCTGTGCAAAAACGCACAGCACCGATCAGGTCTGACTTAGGCCCATAGACCCCCTAATCCTGTATTCTCTCTGAGTTGCAGTGTTTGTCTAGCTCAGAGCATTGTAATTGTTACTTACTTACTTACTTACTTACTTAATTGTATTTAGCTTTGCAACGTATCTCCTGTCCTACTGGATGCATGTTTACAACACAGTTAAATGTAGAATTAAATCAGTGGACTATAAAGAGTACGCCATCTCTGCAATGAGAAGCACTGTAAGAATTCAGTATGAGCAAACTGTAGCTCTTGTAAGTCCTTGTTCCTTGTGAACTACGTGCCTTACTCAGAGATGTATGATACTCTGTACCAATGTTTTGCTACAGCGTATGAGCAAATATCCTTGGAAAACCTTACTGTGCACATAAGAACTACATTTACGATAGCGCACACAGTTGCGTACTAATTTGCAAACACATGAGCTGACCACTATGAAGCACTTGCGAATCTGGATGGAGTCTGGGAGGTAACTAAAATGAAACAGAAGTGTTGTAGCAGTATAATGGAATGTCATGTGCAGGCTTCTGCAGGCGGCTAAGCTCTCTCACAGGACCGCTGCCACCGTGCCAATATTCACTGAAAGTTACACAGTTGAATCTATGTGAGCAGTCAATGTTGAACCAATTGATAGGGGACGGACCAGTCGGCAGATCTGCACAGTGCTCAGATATGTGAAGTGTGCATTTCATGTTTTACACTGTCCAGCTCACGCAGCACGCTCATACATGTGGGCAAGGATTAAACTAGCATTTGCATATTTATGCACAATGGCCCTCATCCAGAGCTGAACGCAGTCGCTGCATTCGCATACAACAGCCGCAAGCAGCGGCCACCTTCAGAGGGTCTGCGCACGCGTAGTGGCCATAGTCCATGTGCGCGACCCTTCACAATGCAATCGCATCCCGGAAGGATGCAATCGCATAGTGATTGACAGGCAATGGGCGCCCGGGTGTGGCGACACAACGTTGGGGAGGAGGAGATCGGGAAATGAAGGTATGTCATGGACGTTTTCAGGGCCGGCTGATGATGTCACCTGCGTTTCCTGCTTGTCAGACTGTGTAAGCAGGGGTCACAATTATCCCCCAGCATGTGAGTATTTGGTAGATTTTGCTGCAAGAGAAAAATCTGCGACTAACTCTGAATAGACCCCCAATAACAGCACACGGGATCGCAGTAGTGGCAGCATTAGCGCACATCTCTGAATCAGGCCCTGCACTGTGAAGGTGCGTTTAAAACAGATACATTTGTGAAGTGTTTCTTTGGAATAGGGGAATAGGTTCCTGTCAGTATAATGATAAATAACAACAAAAATTGAGTGTTGTGGTGTAAATAAAAGGAAACATTGTCAGATTGTCGATATTAGAGTTAGCCCTTGGGATGGTCGGTCAGGGTAAGAAACTAGGGGGAGGTTAGAGATATGCTATGGGGGGGGGGGGGAGTCGGTTAAAAGGCATTAGAGAGAGGGTTAGGGGTAAACTACTCAAAAGTGAGACGTGCATGAACAGGAAGACGCCACTGGAGCCAGGGGCATAGCCACAACTTTGTGGGCCCCATTGCAACATTTTGAAGGGGCCCCCGTCCCAGTGCTTCTAGAGACACTTCTCTGCAGCAGTTGGTAATTTTATGCCCTATAATAGTGCCCTAGTTCATTTTCTGAACCATAGTAGAGTCTTATTTAATGTTATGCACCATAGTAGTGCCCTAGTTTCTATTATGAATCGCAGTAGTGCTTAAGTTCACCCTACATCACATTTCAGAGCTGCCAGTACACAGTATGCTGCACAGTACCCCCAATTCACGTTATGATATATAGTGCTCCCCGTTCACATTGTGCCTCATTACAGTGCTCCAGTTCATATTATATAGCATTAAAATGCCCTCCAGTTCATTTTATACCACACTACAGTGAGCAGGTCCAGGGGCATACCTAGATATATTGCAGGCCCCAAGGAAAAAGTCTGAAAGGACCCCTACATACCACCCAATGGCAAAAAATGTACATAACACATGTAACTTTGACATGGAAGGTAAGCCCCTCTCAGGTCTGGGCCCCATAGCAGCTGCACTGCCTGCACCTATGGTAGTTACTCCCTTGGCTGGAGCCGTCAGAAGCAGGTAGGTCGCACTTGGCCACCAGGGACTACATGTCAACATTCTGTTGTGTGCAACATTACATCAGTGTCTACATGGTGAATGTTGACATGCTGCATGTTGACATTATAGCCATGTTTACATATCCTACCACACTCCATCCTTATCTAGGGGTCCTAAGTGACAGCACTGTAATAATAATATAACAAAACTTTACCGAGCATTGTGTCGTTTTATTCCAGCTGTTTTTATCTTCTTCTTTTTGTATATATTTCCTGAAATGAAAAAGATATATAATTTATATTCACAATTCATTATGCTAGATTTGTCTGTATTGTCTGGAACAGGCTTGCCCTGCTCAGGGCCTTGAGCTTTGATTGCTGGCTAGACTTAATCACATTAGCAATGAGAATGACTCCATGACTGATAATCAGATAACAGATGTGGCAGTTTGTGGTCCCTGGAGGTCAGAGGCTGTGCATCCTTGTCCTAGAACTTGACCCCTGGGTGAACTTTTTACATTGACATGTGTGATACGCTAATGTACCACTCTCAGGAGAGGGGCGCAGCACCTGTAGGGTAGCACTGTTTGCCATGGGCTATCTCTACATACAGTATGAAGCAGCAAACTGTACATGGCGCATTTTATAAAGTGTTTCTAACGTTTAGCTGGCTAAGCAATTAAATGGGTTCCCATTATCTACTTTAGACATAATGGGCTTCACAGCTAAACATGAGATACTGGTAATTAGTGTCATTTTAATATGACTTTGTATAAGTACCTAATTTGTCATTTATAGTATAATGAACAAAATGTTACACTTACTACATTCCATGCCTTTTCTCAGGCTATAGTACACATGCTACTGATTGTTATTACTTTGATACATTAGACATTATGATTAGTATTATTTTATTTATCAAGTACCAGCATAGTCTATGGTACAGTGCCAGGCCAGCCATACTAATAGACAGGTAATAGACGTTATTCACAGTTAATCAGATTGTATCAAATCTTTAATTGCTGGGTATATGGAATGTCTTGCCATAAAAGACATTGTACACAATATAGCCACAGCTTACATTCTTCCAATAGGAACAGCATGGGCCAAATATGGATGGGACTCGTAGATATCTGCCGTCTGTCCATGTGCTGTAATAATCATGTATGTGCCACACCATGCATACGCTCAAGGATGGAGAATGGAAGTAGAGACGGATTGATCGCTCTATTGACGGATCATTCTTTCCATGTAATGGGCCTGGGTGGCAACTGGGGAGCTAGCATGCGATGGCACAGACCTGATTCGTATTGTGGAAGAGGTGTTGGTGTCACCTTACTCACCCCACCACACACCACTGATGTGTAGACAGACTTCCATGCTTGTTTGTGCTGTATGGTTAGAGATGTGTGCATCTTTTACACCCAGCATGGGGTGCATGTAAATGCTGATACTAATCGTGGGTGCAGCTGCAGATGGAACTATAGTGGAGGTCCTGCCATAGCCAGATAGAGGAGTACAAGCAGATGCATCCACAGTGGGTACCATGAAGGGGCAATGGGTGTGATTCGCTCCGGGTACCAGTTACGATGTGGGTGCCATTGGCATCCCAAGATGTTCCCACTGCAGCTTCTCCTGACCAGCTGCAAAGTGAAGTGCCGGGCACCCGCTGTCAGGGCCACTATAAGGGGGGACTGGAGTACCAGGTCTGGACAGAGCAAGTGACCCAGAGATATATAGCAGCAGCAGCAGCTGCTGTTTGACTAGATCTGATGGAAGACAAGATATCTTCTGGTTATATCAGCAGTGGAGCTACTAGTGCACCGGGTCCACGGTCGGGGCATGGCCACTGCCTGCACACTGCCACCTGTCCCACAATAACATTCATGTAGTGCTAACTGGGCACCCATCAATATACAGTATAGGGTGCAAGCGATGTGTCTGGCCTTCCATAGCTCACCTCCTCAAGGGTACTCACTCACTGTACGGCTCTCTAGTAGAGACACTGTGACAGTGTCAGATGTGTGGATGAAATGAGTACATGAATGATTTCTCATCCACATGCATCTGACAATTCGGCGGCCAAGCTGGATGCTGGCCGAACTAGGACGTAATTTTGAAGGGGCAATCACTACAAGGCACGGTTTTGCCTTGTAAGTGATTGCCCCTTTAAAAGAACATCGGTTCGGCATCCCGCATGGCCGCCGAACTCTTGCAGTACTACATCCCATCCTAATTGTCAATAAGAGTGCCGTACAGTGAATAGCTGCAACGCAGAGAGGCGTGCCGTCAGTCAGTACCCGGAAACAAGCCGTGAACCAGGTGCAAAGATGAACTTTACCAGAAGAAGAAAAGAGAAAAATGGAAAAAAAGCAAAGGAAAGGTAGTAAAAAAAAAAGACAACGGAGCCGGAGGTGGATCAAGGCACAAAACAGTTTAAACAGGTAAAAAAATTATATATATATATATATATATATATATATACAAAAGCAAAAAAACACTCTTATCCTGCGCTGTGAGGTTGCTGCCCACTGAAACGGACCTACTGTTAGCTAGGTCCAAAATAAACACTCTTCCAACCAATGAATCAGAGGGTGCTACCAATCACCAGCAATACAAATGACCACATATATGGATAATAACAATTTATTAAAAAGCACAATCCGCTATTAGAGATAACCCTTTCACATACACAGGTTAGTGTCAAAGATGAAATGAAGGGTATTTTTCTCTCTTCAACACTGACGCGTTTCGTCCTTTATGGACTTCTTCAGAGGGATGGTCAGAATAGCTATAATGTTTAATCCAAAAATGACAATCAAAGGAAGCGCCAATTCTATTGGACCATGTAACAATACAAATTTGTTGGAAAGCTTCATGAAAAGGGACCTCTATCAACGATACAACAGGGGTCCATATGATTAAAAACAAATAAATGGGTATCCCACTTTGGGTGAAACTCGATAAAGAATAGAAACCTCCACAGAAGAAAATCAGGTTCACATGTGCTCCTGTGTCCTCTCCCAAACTGCAAGATATATATATATATATATATATATACTGTAAATATATATATATATATATCTGCCTTGACCATTGAACACCTAAAACCATTCTGCTTTCACTTAACTTATATTGCTAAATCGCTGAAATGTATTACTATTTCATACATTGAGACAATCATCTTTTATGTTTGTTTTTTTAAAAAGGGACACCCCTGATGAAGTCATTGATGACGAAACGCGTTCGGTGATATCCTTACAGGAAACATTATGTTCTAGAGAACCATAAGCCAGAGTGAGAGAGGGAAAGTTCCATCCCAACTGTATTGTTTTATTGTTTTGAATGTTTAAACATTTTTTAATAAACTTATATTTTTTATGGAAATTTTATTGTACTCAATGATTAAGTTTTAAGTAGAGAACTGCTATTTCTATTACCACTATAAATACCCGTGACCTACTGCTTTTCTCCATCACCCACTACCTTTGCTTGTCACCCTTTACCTGTCACCCTCTATTATTTCCTGCCACTCACTGGTTCTCCTGACACCCACTGCTTTTTCCCATCACCCACTGCTTCTCTCTGTCGCCCATTGCCTCTCCCTGTCATCCTGTACTTGTCACCCTCTATCTATCCCTGTCACACTCTAAGTCTCCCTGTCACCGACTTTAATGTGCTATGAATAGCCTGCATAGTGTCAAACTGTGCATGCATTATGCGTTTTTTACATTTATATTTACTGTATCATCTGCCAGTAGTTGGGGGAGGGGTCTATTTTGTCAGTCCTGGGCCCCACAATTTGTGAATCAGCCTTGCTTGCTTTGATATATAGTTAGAATGCAAGGTGCCTGGCTGTTCCCGACTCTTGCTCCCCTGAGTCCCAGCCAGCTAGCCTCCTGCATATAGGTAGCTCTGGTTTTAGGGAAGTGAGAGGTCATGATGTCTCATCCCTGAGTAGAGCAGCAGTCAGCAAGGGAGAGGAACACCTGAGCCCAGCCCCAGCAGCAGAAACCACAGGGAGAAGAGAAGACAGAACAGTGAGAAGTGTACCATATGAATACAATATGCAGTATTACATAATATGTACCTATTACAGTCCATCTGAACTTCAGTTCCTAATGTGCTGCCATGATCTTTACATTCAGATTTTGCTGCCTGCAGAAATATCAGTTATTATCTTATTTTTAAAAATGAAAACACATATTTACACAAGGGGTTATTCAGACCTGGACGCAGCCGTACGTTCGCACGCAGTGGCCGCTTCCAGGTGGGCTGTGCATGCGCACTGGCCATTGTGCGCGTACACAACCTTACACATTGCGGCCACATCCAGGAAGCATACAGCCGCAGTGTGATTGACAGCGGCGGTTGTTGGGTGGGCATAGTGGCGGCATTGGGGGAGGCGGGGTGTTCTGAATGGGGGCGGTCCGGGACGTTTTCAGGGTGGCTGTGTGATGTCACATGCAGCTGGTCCCCAAAAAATGGTGGCAGACAGACTGCGCTGCCAGGGGTCAACCTTAGTTGTGATGCGTCCGCAATATAATTACGGACGCATCGGGAGGCGGTCTCCACATGCTGGCCGGCCTTGCCCTGTGCTGGGAGGTCCTCAGTATGTGAGGAGATGAACGCAGATCTGGCTGCATATGCAGCGATCTGCATTCATCTCTGAATCAGGTCCTTAGAGGAGGATTATAAAGCTATAACACATTGCCACTGATCACATAAAAGACCCAGAGATCATTTATTATACAGTACAGAGCTTTAAAAGAAATCATGTTATCTGGTTTTATGAAGAACAAATAATGCAGCATGGGAAATGTGTATATTTGTGTTCTTTTTTTTTTTATTAAGTTTATTTTAATCACAACTTACAGCATAGTAAGATATTGAAATGTCATTTATATGTATAATGAATCTGTAACCATCATATATTATTTGTATTTTGGATGGATAAGCTACTAGGCTGTTTGCCACTAGCAAATGGAAGGCACTTTTACTTTTTATTCCCACCTTTACAGAAAGCCAGGGGTGCTGAGAGAAGTTTGGCGGGTAGATAGTAATTCTTCGAGCCCGAGTCTGTAGAGGCCCGGGAGTGCAGGGAGGCATCCTCACTATGCTGTGGCCATGCGCCTGCTGTGTCTTCTTGGTCATCTCCCCGGAGCACCCACCACTCATTTGCAGCTGTGCTTAACATATACATTTAAGAGTGCATAGCCGCACCCCTCTTATGGCCACTTACCACCAGTGATGTGTGGTGGGGTGAGGCAGGTGAGGCAGAGCCTTTCCTGTCATACTTATGTTTAAACCAGAGTTTTGACTGAATAAAATACATGAAAAATACTGATAATTTGTTTGAAATATCTTCTTTGCATTATTCTAATAATTTTTATAGCCCAAACTCTGGAATAAAAAGTCTATTGGCAGGTGAGGCAGTGCCTTACCTGTGTATCCTTTCCCCACATTTCTAATCAAAACTCACCAGATTTCCAGGAGTTTATACTGCTGCACCTGTGTATAATGCCCAGATGTACCCTTCGGCTCATAAATTGCATGTAAATCTGGCTCTGGGGTTAGCCAGTGCCTCCTGAGCCATTTAGCTCACCGCACGTCCCTGCACCCCCACACTCCAGTGCACCCAGGCTGCACAAGGCAGGGACGTGCAGTCAGGGGAGGCAGGGGAGGCAGTGCCTCCCCTGTGATTAATTATTAAAATAATATAAAGAAGATACTTATGACACATATTCTGTGTCATAAGTATCTTCTTTATTTTATTCTAATAATTGTAGGTCCTTTAAGTACTTTGGGAGGCACTGATAGCAGTGCCTCCCGTGGATAATGGAAACGGGGATAGTGCGGGGGGGCGGGGCCAAGCTCTGGGCTGTAAAAGCCCATAAAAAAATATATGGAAAGCGGCACTTAAACAAGTGCCTCGCTGACAGGGGCACCACCCCCATGTCAGCGAGGCACCTGTGATTGGACAGCGGATCCAGTGCTGGATCCGCCGTCCAATCATGTACATGCGGCGCTGGAGGCGGCGGGTCCCGGCGGTCAGTATATCTGGAAGTAGCCGGGAGGGAGCAGTGGCCCTGGAGTGTGTGCAGTTCTCCTCCGTGCTCCCACTGACCCGAGCGTTGGTGTGCGGCTCTCCCCCTCCTGCGCCCTCCCGCTGACCGGAGCTACTGACCCGAGCGGTGGTGTGCGGCTCTCCCCCTCCTGCTGACCGGAGCTACTCTCCGTCTCCTCCGGCAGCGTGCCGTTCCCGGTAAAGCATTGTTTTCCCAATCAGGTCTCATTAGTTAGGTGGATTCTAGTGGGACTTGTTTAAAATAAGTGTACCTTATGCAAAGTATATTTTGCTACATTGTTTATAAAAGTATCTTATACTAAGAATATTATGTTACAGTATATGATCGTGTATTTTAACAACCTACTGTATTTGCCAAGTTAAAGATCTTTATGGAACATTTATTACATTTGTTTTTTGTTTTTTTTTGCTTAAATAAATGATTTGTATGCTTAATCAACGCAGAGATCAGATTTTTGTTACAGTTATTTAAAAGCTTTCAATAATGTGCCAGACACTAAGTGGCACAGGGCAGCGCTAATTGGCAGTGGGCCACTTGCTCCTCCCCTTGTGAACACCCATGTGGCAGAATGTGCCAGGACAGAGCAACCCACGTTAAGCGTTCGTGCACGCTGTAATACAGATTGCTGCCTCCTTATACGCCACCACTGGTCGCATCAACAACACTTTCACTAGCTCTATGGCAGGTGCAGTGCCTCCGCCTGACCGTGGCCTCCTATGCTTGCGCTGTGTACCTGGAATGCAGCTACTTGCACCGACCTGCAGCACTCGCATAACATGTCAAGTGACACTGCACCTGCCGTATGGCTGATGTAATCTTCTCTGTTGCGACTGATGGGGCATCTTGCCATGTGCCACAATGGAATAGCACCACCGCCAGTAGGCTGTGAACTGGTTGCGGCACCTGCATAAAGAACCCGATACTGTAGGGAGAGATCAGTCTGATGTCAGAGAGATGTCATGGCCCAGTCATAAGGCTGGTGCAAGCGTGCCTGGTTACTCATGACTGCTACTTCCACAAGTGGATGCAATAAGCATTAACTGTAATACTTTGGTTCGACGGCGGTAGGGGTCATCGGCAGGATGTGGCAGACATTATGGCTGTAGTGCCTCACCAGCCACTGACCTCACCGCACGCCACTGGCACAAGGTGTCTCAGCAATCCTGCAGAAAGCACGCAGCCTATGCTAACCTATAGTAAGATCCCGGACTTTCCAGGTTTCCCTCTAATCATTACTACAATACCAGGCTTGTTAGCACAGTGGAATGCTTAGATAATGTGTAGTGCTGCACCCAATGTTGCTTCAATTTTTTGGTAGTAATAGTTCTTACTGAAGTGCAAGGGATGGACCATCTAATGGTGAACAGACTCTGCCATAGAATCTTGCAATGTTATGGTAACTAAGCTTTGCTTAAGAATTTAATGGATGGACTATTGTGATGGTTCGTGCACGTGCAAAAAAAACTAGTATGCACAATTTAGATCTATGGCCAAGCTTGAGCTGAATTCAGGTAGAATTGGGACGTATTTTAACATCGGATGGCCATCATTTCTGCACCATTTGATGGCAGCCAAGCCATCGGAAAGCCACCATGGAAAGGTAAAAATCCTGCCATTGTAGAAAAAACATTGATGGTATTTAACCAGCAAGAATCAATGTCCATCCCTACGACTAGTCGTACTACTGGATAAAAGTAGGGATTGTAGCACCAAACTGTAGAATCATTTCATCAGATGAATCTAATATTTTTAATGTTTTGCTTCTAACTGCAAGACATATGTACAACAAAAGTGGCCGCGCTGTGTGTCAGGAGTTGTGTAAGAACAGAGAGCACAACATGTATGAAAGGTTTAAATGTTTAATATCATAAAAGACAATAAATTAATAAAATTGAATGCACACCTATATCTGTCTCAGGTGATAAATCAAATCCAATTTAACAGTGCAAAGAAGAAAGATGTAAACACGGATGAGCACAGTTCCAGATAATAAGCTCTATCATTCACCGGATAGATAATAATACATGTAATACCTCTCCAGAATGGGCTGGTGTAATTAGCCGAGCGTCCCCGGCTAATGAGTCCTGCGTTGCCCACTGTACTGCACAGATGAGAGGATTTGTCAAATACCCGGTGTTAGACACCTGCCGCTGTAGATGAGTGTATGGCAGTCTCGTATTTCCGTGGTGGCTGCCCGGCGGGGAGTGACGAGCCGCAGCGGTGAGATGAAGATGCGGCTTCTTATAATAATGAGCCGGTGAACGCTGATGAGGGTGCAGCGATGTGAGTTGCACTAGGATTGTTCACCTGGACCAGGTGTGCAGAAGGCGGAGTCCTGACGCGTTTCGTCACGGTCACGTGACTTTATCATCTTCATCTCACCGCTGCGGCTCGTCACTCCCCGCCGGGCAGCCACCACGGAAATACGAGACTGCCATACACTCATCTACAGCGGCAGGTGTCTAACACCGGGTATTTGACAAATCCTCTCATCTGTGCAGTACAGTGGGCAACGCAGGACTCATTAGCCGGGGACGCTCGGCTAATTACACCACCCCATTCTGGAGAGGTATTACATGCATTATTATCTATCCGGTGAATGATAGAGCTTATTATCTGGAACTGTGCTCATCCGTGTTTACATCTTTCTTCTTTGCACTGTTAAATTGGATTTGATTTATCACCTGAGACAGATATAGGTGTGCATTCAATTTTATTAATTGATTGTCTTTTATGATATTAAACATTTAAACCTTTCATACACGTTGTGCTCTCTGTTCTTACACAACTCCTGACACACAGCGCGGCCACTTTTGTTGTTCTTTAGTATTTCCTTCCATCTTCACATAGTGGTCTGTGGCAAGCGCAGTATCTCAGGAGTTCCTTTTTATATTTATTTTTTATATTGTTGTTTTAGTCTATATATTTATATATTTGGGTGAGGCGCTGTACAAGTAGTCTTTTCCGTTGTTCTGCAAGACATATGTGTTGCCTACATTCACTATGTCAATAGTGGGGATGTAGTTTACGTCCCGGCTTACAGGTACCCGGCGGTCAGAATACCAGTGACGGAATCCAAACAGCTGGCAGAATGCCAGCACCAGAATCCTGACCATTATATTTCCAAACATAAGTATGCCAGGGAGGGTTAGGTTTTGGCTGTGGGGGGAGGGTTGGGTTTTGGCTGTGGGGGGAGGGTTGGGTTTTGGCTGTGGGGGGAGGGTTAAGTTTTGGCTGTGGGGGGAGGGTTGGGTTTTGGCTGTGGGGGGAGGGTTGGGTTTTGGCTGTGGGGGGAGGGTTAAGTTTTGGCTGTGGGGGGAGGGTTGGGTTTTGGCTGTGGGGGGAGGGTTGGGTTTTGGCTGTGGGGGGAGGGTTAGGCTGCGGGAGGGGAGAGTTAGTGTTAGGCCGCAGGGGGAAGGGGAAGGTTAGGGAGACGGGTAGGATTAAGACTACTTTACTGCAACTCCCCTGTTGGGATTTCAAGCAGTCGGGATGGCAGTGACGGTATTCTGACCGCCGGCATACCGATTGCCGGTGTCTCATAACTAACCCCAATAGTAACTATGTAGACAGGAGAAACCCGTCTCCGGGATCCCAACGCTGTTGAAATGCTACTTGCTACAGTTTAACTGTGTGGGAATTATAACTTTAAATATGCTTCTTTAGGAACATGTTTAAATTTACAGTATATTGCCTGCACTGTTAGAATGCTTTAAGTATAATTTAAACAGTGTTGTGATCGCGGCATCGACTTTCTCCTGTCTACATAGTCACTATTGACATGGTAACTGTAGACTTGGGAGCTGCAACCCCATTTGATTTACGCAACCTCATAAGGGAGAGATGACAAGCTCTTCGGTTGTGTAAGTGTGGGGCGGCGGCAGTGTTGCAGCCATGAGTATCACTGGGCAATGCATATAAAGGTTTCATTGATGACATCACATTTCAGTAGAATCAGAATGACATGGCAATGAGTTGCTGCCAGGTAGGGATTTTTTAGGGGGTAGTTTTGGGAGTTTGGGATTGGGTTGGACTCTCTTTACTTTATTTTGTGAAAAGCCAGCGGCCTTTAGAGTGCTTAGTAAATGGCCCAGTCTGTTATATGATATATTGGTAATGCACATTTACATACAACTTCATCAGAATGTGCAATAATCACCTCCCATAATATAAAATACCTGGTAGCCCCATATACTGTAATCACCTCCCATAATATAAAATACCTGGTAGCCACATATACTGTAATCACCTCCCATAATATAAAATACCTGGTAGCCTCATATACTGTAATCACCTCCCATAATATAAAATACCTGGTAGCACCATATACTGTAATCACCTCCCATAATATAAAATACCTGGTAGCCCCATATACTGTAATCACCTCCCATAATATAAAATACCTGGTAGCCTCATATACTGTAATCACATCCCATAATATAAAATACCTGGTAGCCCCATATATTGTAATCACCTCCCATAATATAAAATACCTGGTAGCCACATATACTGTAATCACCTCCCATAATATAAAATACCTGGTAGCCCCATATACTGTAATCACCTCCCATAATATAAAATACCTGGTAGCCCCATATACTGTAATCACCTCCCATAATATAAAATACCTGATAGCCCATATACTGTAATCACCTCCCATAATATTAAATACCTGGTAGCCTCGTATACTGTAATCACCACCCATAATATACAATACCTGGTAGCCTCGTATACTGTAATCACCTCCCATAATATAAAATACCTGGTAGCTTCGTATACTGTAATCACCTCCCATAATATAAAATACCTGGTAGCCTCATATACTGTAATCACCTCCCATAATATAAAATACCTGGTAGCCCCGTATACTGTAATCACCTCCCATAATATAAAATACCTGGTAGCCCCATATACTGTAATCACCTCCCATAATATAAAATACCTGGTAGCCCCGTATACTGTAATCACCTCCCATAATATAAATTACCTGGTAGCCTTGTATACTGTAATAACCTCCCATAATATAAAATACCTGGTAGCCTCAGATACTGTAATCACCTCCCATAATATAAAATACCTGGTAGCTTCATATACTGTAATCACCTCCCATAATATAAAATACCTGGTAGCCTCATATACTGTAATCACCTCCCATAATATAAAATACCTGGTAGCCCCATATACTGTAATCACCTCCCAAAATATAAAATACCTGGTAGCCTCATATACTGTAATCACCTCCCATAATATAAAATACCTGGTAGCCTCGTATACTGTAATCACCTCCCATAATATAAAATACCTGGTAGCCTCATATACTGTAATCACCTCCCATAATATAAAATACCTGGTAGCCCCGTATACTGTAATCACCTCCCATAATATAAATTACCTGGTAGCCTTGTATACTGTAATAACCTCCCATAATATAAAATACCTGGTAGCCTCATATACTGTAATCACCTCCCATAATATAAAATACCTGGTAGCTTCATATACTGTAATCACCTCCCATAATATAAAATACCTGGTAGCCTCATATACTGTAATCACCTCCCATAATATAAAATACCTGGTAGCCCCATATACTGTAATCACCTCCCAAAATATAAAATACCTGGTAGCCTCATATACTGTAATCACCTCCCATAATATAAAATACCTGGTAGCCTCGTATACTGTAATCACCTCCCATAATATAAAATACCTGGTAGCCCCATATACTGTAATCACCTCCCAAAATATAAAATACCTGGTAGCCTCATATACTGTAATCACCTCCCATAATATAAAATACCTGGTAGCCTCGTATACTGTAATCACCTCCCATAATATAAAATACCTGATAGCCTCGTATACTGTAATCACCTCCCATAATATAAAATACCTGGTAGCCTCGGATACTGTAATCACCTCCCATAATATAAAATACCTGGTAGCCTCATATACTGTAATCACCTCCCATAATATAAAATACCTGGTAGCCTCGTATACTGTAATCACCTCCCATAATATAAAATACCTGGTAGCCTCGTATACTGTAATCACCTCCCATAATATAAAATACCTGGTAGCCTCGTATACTGTAATCACCTCCCATAATATAAAATACCTGGTAGCCCCATATACTGTAATCACCTCCCATAATATAAAATACCTGGTAGCCACATATACTGTAATCACCTCCCATTATATTAAATACCTGGTAGCCTCATATACTGTAATCACCTCCCATAATATAAAATACCTGGTAGCACCATATACTGTAATCACCTCCCATAATATAAAATACCTGGTAGCCCCATATACTGTAATCACCTCCCATAATATAAAATACCTGGTAGCCTCATATACTGTAATCACATCCCATAATATAAAATACCTGGTAGCCCCATATATTGTAATCACCTCCCATAATATAAAATACCTGGTAGCCACATATACTGTAATCACCTCCCATAATATAAAATACCTGGTAGCCCCATATACTGTAATCACCTCCCATAATATAAAATACCTGGTAGCCCCATATACTGTAATCACCTCCCATAATATAAAATACCTGATAGCCCATATACTGTAATCACCTCCCATAATATTAAATACCTGGTAGCCTCGTATACTGTAATCACCACCTATAATATACAATACCTGGTAGCCTCGTATACTGTAATCACCTCCCATAATATAAAATACCTGGTAGCTTCGTATACTGTAATCACCTCCCATAATATAAAATACCTGGTAGCCTCATATACTGTAATCACCTCCCATAATATAAAATACCTGGTAGCCCCGTATACTGTAATCACCTCCCATAATATAAAATACCTGGTAGCCCCATATACTGTAATCACCTCCCATAATTATAAAATACCTGGTAGCCCCGTATACTGTAATCACCTCCCATAATATAAATTACCTGGTAGCCTTGTATACTGTAATAACCTCCCATAATATAAAATACCTGGTAGCCTCAGATACTGTAATCACCTCCCATAATATAAAATACCTGGTAGCCTCATATACTGTAATCACCTCCCATAATATAAAATACCTGGTAGCTTCATATACTGTAATCACCTCCCATAATATAAAATACCTGGTAGCCTCATATACTGTAATCACCTCCCATAATATAAAATACCTGGTAGCCCCATATACTGTAATCACCTCCCAAAATATAAAATACCTGGTAGCCTCATATACTGTAATCACCTCCCATAATATAAAATACCTGGTAGCCCCATATACTGTAATCACCTCCCAAAATATAAAATACCTGGTAGCCTCATATACTGTAATCACCTCCCATAATATAAAATACCTGGTAGCCTCATATACTGTAATCACCTCCCATAATATAAAATACCTGATAGCCTCGTATACTGTAATCACCTCCCATAATATAAAATACCTGGTAGCCTCGGATACTGTAATCACCTCCCATAATATAAAATACCTGGTAGCCTCATATACTGTAATCACCTCCCATAATATAAAATACATGGTAGCCTCGTATACTGTAATCACCTCCCATAATATAAAATACCTGGTAGACTCGTATACTGTAATCACCTCCCATAATATAAAATACCTGGTAGCCTCGTATACTGTAATCACCTCCCATAATATAAAATACCTGGTAGCCTCATATACTGTAATCACCTCCCATAATATAAAATACCTGGTAGCCTCGTATACTGTAATCACCTCCCATAATATAAAATACCTGGTAGCCTCGTATACTGTAATCACCTCCCATAATATAAAATACCTGGTAGCCTCGTATACTGTAATCACCTCCCATAATATAAAATACCTGGGAGCCTCATATACTGTAATCACCTCCCATAATATAAAATACCTGGTAGCCTCATATACTGTAATCACCTCCCATAATATAAAATACCTGGTAGCCCCATATACTGTAATCACCTCCCATAATATAAAATACCTGGTAGCCCCGTATACTGTAATCACCTCCCATAATATAAATTACCCATAATATAAATTACCTGGTAGCCTTGTATACTGTAATAACCTCCCATAATATAAAATACCTGGTAGCCTCAGATACTGTAATCACCTCCCATAATATAAAATACCTGGTAGCCTCATATACTGTAATCACCTCCCATAATATAAAATACCTGGTAGCTTCATATACTGTAATCACCTCCCATAATATAAAATACCTGGTAGCCTCATATACTGTAATCACCTCCCATAATATAAAATACCTGGTAGCCCCATATACTGTAATCACCTCCCAAAATATAAAATACCTGGTAGCCTCATATACTGTAATCACCTCCCATAATATAAAATACCTGGTAGCCTCGTATACTGTAATCACCTCCCATAATATAAAATACCTGGTAGCCCCATATACTGTAATCACCTCCCAAAATATAAAATACCTGGTAGCCTCATATACTGTAATCACCTCCCATAATATAAAATACCTGGTAGCCTCGTATACTGTAATCACCTCCCATAATATAAAATACCTGATAGCCTCGTATACTGTAATCACCTCCCATAATATAAAATACCTGGTAGCCTCGGATACTGTAATCACCTCCCATAATATAAAATACCTGGTAGCCTCATATACTGTAATCACCTCCCATAATATAAAATACCTGGTAGCCTCATATACTGTAATCACCTCCCATAATATAAAATACCTGGTAGCCCCATATACTGTAATCACCTCCCATAATATAAAATACCTGTTAGCCTCGTATACTGTAATCACCTCCCATAATATAAATTACCTGGTAGCCTCGTATACTGTAATCACCTCCCATAATATAAAATACCTGGTAGCCCCATATATTGTAATCACCTCCCATAATATAAAATACCTGGTAGCCACATATACTGTAATCACCTCCCATAATATAAAATACCTGGTAGCCCCATATACTGTAATCACCTCCCATAATATAAAATACCTGGTAGCCCCATATACTGTAATCACCTCCCATAACATAAAATACCTGATAGCCCATATACTGTAATCACCTCCCATAATATTAAATACCTGGTAGCCTCGTATACTGTAATCACCTCCCATAATATAAAATACCTGGTAGCCTCATATACTGTAATCACCTCCCATAATATAAAATACCTGGTAGCCCCATATACTGTAATCACCTCCCAAAATATAAAATACCTGGTAGCCTCATATACTGTAATCACCTCCCATAATATAAAATACCTGGTAGCCTCGTATACTGTAATCACCTCCCATAATATAAAATACCTGGTAGCCCCATATACTGTAATCACCTCCCAAAATATAAAATACCTGGTAGCCTCATATACTGTAATCACCTCCCATAATATAAAATACCTGGTAGCCTCGTATACTGTAATCACCTCCCATAATATAAAATACCTGATAGCCTCGTATACTGTAATCACCTCCCATAATATAAAATACCTGGTAGCCTCGGATACTGTAATCACCTCCCATAATATAAAATACCTGGTAGCCTCATATACTGTAATCACCTCCCATAATATAAAATACCTGGTAGCCTCGTATACTGTAATCACCTCCCATAATATAAAATACCTGGTAGCCTCGTATACTGTAATCACCTCCCATAATATAAAATACCTGGTAGCCTCATATACTGTAATCACCTCCCATAATATAAAATACCTGGTAGCCTCGTATACTGTAATCACCTCCCATAATATAAAATACCTGGTAGCCCCATATACTGTAATCACCTCCCATAATATAAAATACCTGGTAGCCTCGTATACTGTAATCACCTCCCATAATATAAATTACCTGGTAGCCTCGTATACTGTAATCACCTCCCATAATATAAAATACCTGGTAGCCCCATATATTGTAATCACCTCCCATAATATAAAATACCTGGTAGCCACATATACTGTAATCACCTCCCATAATATAAAATACCTGGTAGCCCCATATACTGTAATCACCTCCCATAATATAAAATACCTGGTAGCCCCATATACTGTAATCACCTCCCATAATATAAAATACCTGATAGCCCATATACTGTAATCACCTCCCATAATATTAAATACCTGGTAGCCTCGTATACTGTAATCACCACCCATAATATACAATACCTGGTAGCCTCGTATACTGTAATCACCTCCCATAATATAAAATACCTGGTAGCGTCGTATACTGTAATCACCTCCCATAATATAAAATACCTGGTAGCCTCATATACTGTAATCACCTCCCATAATATAAAATACCTGGTAGCCCCGTATACTGTAATCACCTCCCATAATATAAAATACCTGGTAGCCCCATATACTGTAATCACCTCCCATAATATAAAATACCTGGTAGCCCCGTATACTGTAATCACCTCCCATAATATAAAATACCTGGTAGCCCCGTATACTGTAATCACCTCCCATAATATAAATTACCTGGTAGCCTTGTATACTGTAATAACCTCCCATAATATAAAATACCTGGTAGCCTCATATACTGTAATCACCTCCCATAATATAAAATACCTGGTAGCCTCGTATACTGTAATCACCTCCCATAATATAAAATACCTGGTAGCCCCATATACTGTAATCACCTCCCATAATATAAAATACCTGGTAGCCCCGTATACTGTAATCACCTCCCATAATATAAAATACCTGGTAGCCCCGTATACTGTAATCACCTCCCATAATATAAATTACCTGGTAGCCTTGTATACTGTAA
This sequence comes from Pseudophryne corroboree, assembly GCF_028390025.1. Lineage (NCBI taxonomy): Eukaryota > Metazoa > Chordata > Amphibia > Anura > Myobatrachidae > Pseudophryne > Pseudophryne corroboree. Next base: position 867,833,925 of record NC_086444.1, on the reverse strand, counting down.
TAACCTCCCATAATATAAAATACCTGGTAGCCTCAGATACTGTAATCACCTCCCATAATATAAAATACCTGGTAGCCTCGTATACTGTAATCACCTCCCATAATATAAAATACCTGGTAGCCTCGTATACTGTAATCACCTCCCATAACATAAATTACCTGGTAGCCTCGTATACTGTAATCACCTCCCATAATATAAAATACCTGGTAGCCTTGTATACTGTAATAACCTCCCATAATATAAAATACCTGGTAGCCTCGTATACTGTAATCACCTCCCATAATATAAAATACCTGGTAGCCTTGTATACTGTAATAACCTCCCATAATATAAAATACCTGGTAGCCTCGTATACTGTACCTTTTTTCTTCTCAGCCTCTGGGAATGGCTGGAGCAGTTTGATAATCCGGAGAGTGATCCCCCACGTGCCGGATCCCTGTAGCTTTTGTTTCTATTTTTATTAATTTCACTTTCTACAGGGTTTCTGGAAGTAATAATGATGTGCTTCTGTTATTAAATATACATCATATCATTTCACATGAATGAGTTTTTGGGGGACTATTTACACGAAGCCTAAATGACTTTTACCAAATGGTTTAGGCCAGTGGTTACCAAACTAGGTGCCATGGAGCTCTTCCAGGGGTGCCTCCGGTTAATGGTCTTGAACAAAATGTATTATTTATGGTCAATGTGACGGCTAAAACCAGGCTGACATTCATAAGATGTGTGGACAAACAGAAGCACAACCCTGTCCAACACCACATAACTGACCCTAAGGATGACAGGTAACCATCATTTACTTAATGTAATAATTTCTTGTAAAATTCTCAATAAGAAACTTTTGGCCTTGGGGTGCCGTGAAAAATATGCTGATACTTTAGGGCATAGGTTCTCAAACTCGGTCCTCAGGACCCCACACGGTGCATGTTTTGCAGGTCTCCTCACAGAATCACAAGTGAACTAATTAGCTCCACCTGTGGACCTTTTACAATGTGTCAGTGAGTAATTAATACACCTGTGCACCTACTTGGTTACCTGCAAAACATGCACTGTGTGGGGTCCTGAGGACCGAGTTTGAGAACCTCTGCTTTAGGGTGACATCAGAAATTTTGTGAACCACTGATTTAGGCAATTTCATTATTGGGACTTTTAACAATTAACTAACTCAGGAGATATCAGATAATTCCGCAAACTAACACTGAGGCCCATAGCTCCTATAATTCTCATTGCTGAGATATGCAGTTATAATAGATTATACTTTCCGGGTCCCACTGACAGCAATGATGAATAGAACCCCACCAATGATGAAAAGACTGATGATATACAAAATACTCATTTTATTAGTCGTAATAACATGTATTCATAAAGTAACTTTTAGCCAAGTTGGACTCCAGTTGTCACATATAGGTATCATTATCCTAGATCAGAGGTTCTCAAACTCGGTCCTCGGGGCACACACAGTGCATGTTTTGCAGGTTTCCTCACAGAATCGCAAGTGACATAATTAGCTCCACCTATGGACCTTTTAAAATGTGTCAGTGAGTAATTAATACACCTGTGCACCTGCTGGGTTACCTGTAAAACATGCACTGTGTGTGCCCCCGAGGACCGAGTTTGAGAACCTCTGTCCTAGATTGTCAAAATCATACATATTACATTATATTATATATAGTCAACTCTGTTGGAAACCTTTTATGCATATGAAAAGCTCCATCTGGGTGTTTACAATGACCCCCTTCAAATTGCTTTCTTTGGCCTGACCACAACTGGATTTGATCTTCCTAATGTAGTTAAATGGGGATTATATTCCATCATTTAACTAATGCTGGGCATACATTAATCAATTATCGTCCTGATTCCCAGATTATCACGGATAGGGACAATAATCATACAGTGTATTACCATGACCGTTTATTAATGATCAGATGGTTGGGCATTCTCAAATCTTCCAACATGCCGACTGATCCAATCATTAGTCAGCCACATCTGATAATATATGCACTGCTGCAGCCAACATTTCCCCTGTTCCTTCACAAGTGTGGTATGGGGAAATGTCTCCTTCTCAGGGGAGGAAAAGTATATATCATATGGATCAAATGCAGGACCATTGGCCATCTGAGTAATCCTGAGGTTTATGTGAAGTCGGGACACTGTGCAGCATAATGTGAACTGGGGACACTGCAGCATAATGTGAACTGGGGACACTGTGTAGCATAATGTGAACCGGGGACACTGTGCAGTATAATGTGAACTGGGGATATTGTGCAGCATAATGTGAACTGGGGACACTGTGCAGCATAATATGAACTGGGGACACTGTGCAGTATAATGTGAACCGGGGACAGTGTGCAGTATTATGTGAACTGGGGACACTGTGCAGTATAATGTGAACTGCGGACACTGTGCAGTATAATGTGAACTGGGGACACTGTGCAGTATAATGTGAACTGGGGATACTGTGCAGTATAATGTGAACTGGGGACACTGTGCAGCATAATGTGAACTGGGGATACTGTGCAGCGTAATGTCAACTGGGGACACTGCAGCATAATGTGAACTGGGGACACTGTGCAGCATAATGTGAACTGGGGACATTGCAGCATAATGTGAAATGGGGACACTGTGTAGTATAATGTGAACTGAGGACACTGTGCAGTATAATGTGAACTGGGGACACTGTGCAGCATAATGTGAACTGGGGACATTGCAGCATAATGTGAACTGGGGACACTGTGCAGTATAATGTGAACTGGGGACACTGTGCAGTATAATGTGAACTGGGGACACTGTGCAGCATAATGTGAACTGGGTACTGTGTGCAGTATAATGTGAAGTGGGGACACTGTGCTGTATAATTCGAACTGGGAACACTGCAGCATCATGTGAACTGGGGACTGTCTGCAGCATAATGTGAACTGGGGACTGTATGCAGCATAATGTGAACTGGGGACACTGTGCAGCATAATGTGAACTGGGGACACTGTGCAGCATAATGTGAACTGGGGACACTGTGCAGCATAATGTGAACTGGGGACACTGTGCAGCATAATGTGAACTGGGGACACTGTGCAGCATAATGTGAAGTGGGGTCACATTATTTAAAGCGTTTTATGTATTTTTTACAAACAGTTTTTTAAATTAATTTATTTTTGCCAAATGCTTAGCTGAATAGTTTTTTTGTATAAAAAAAAAGGAATAGTGGTGGAAAAACATAATTGATCACTGTAATTTTTGACACATGAAAGTAGATCACAACCTGTATGGAGTTGGACATACAGCACCTGTTATACTGAATGTAGTTTTGCCAGAATAAGTCATACAGAACCGAAGACTTGAAACACACATTATATTTGGCTATATACTGCATATATACAGAATGCACAGAATGGCCATAAGTTGTTTCTCCTGAAATGTACAGTAACTGCTCATTATCTGAAATATATTTTTAGAACCGCCTTATCTTTCCCCACAAGCTAGAAAGTGTGTCTGATTAGTACTGCTTGGTGTCCATATAATTGCATGCCCATTGTACTGTACCTTTTGTTTTGCTTCAGAAAATGGTGTTTTTGTTTTCCTTTTTTCTTCATTATCCCAAACAGCAGCTCTTTCTGAGACGTTAGTCTCTGCTTTTCTTGTTGCAGATTTTCAACTTGTAAGTGGAGAGATTTCTTCTCACTCTCAGATCCATTTACATTATTTTCCAACATCTGGTTTTGCTGCTTCAGTGCAGTCACTTCTAGATAAAGGTTCTCATTTATCTGTTTTTCAGTAAAAAGAAACAAATAAATGTTTGACTTTTATCCTGTATTACACCCTTATAGGAAAAAACATATTTTAGAAATTAGTTTTCAAATACCTTATCACTGATTGCTTAATTGATTACTAATTTATGTCACAAAGATGCAGCAAGTATCACAGGGCCTAATTCAGCATGGAACGCTGCTGAGGCAGAATTCGCATGCTGTTGCCTGAAGCCACACTGCGCGTGCGCACACTGTGAGATGCGACGGCATCTCACATGTGCAATGCCTGTGCCTGATTGACAGGCAGAGATGTTCGTGGGGTGGGAGGGGGCGTCTTGTCAGTGTTTTAGGGGCAGCGATCGGGGGGCATGGTCTGGACAATGTAGGCGCGTCTGGACCGTTTGCGGGGTGGGCAGCGGCAGCTGCGTGATAGCCAGTGATGTGCGGTGGAGTGAAGCAGCTGAGGCAGAGCCTTTCCTGTCACAATAACGTTTGTGCCAGAGTTTTTACTGTATAAAGTATATGAAAAATACAAAGAATCTGTTTGAAATATCTTCTTTGCATTATTCTAATCATTTTTATAGCCAAAACTGTGGAGTAAAAAGTCTATGACAGGTGAGGCAGTGCCTCACCTACCTATTTTTTCATCACATCTCTAATCAAAACTCACAAAATTTTAAGGAGTGTATACTGCTGCACCTGTATATAATGCCCACATGTACCCTTTGGCTCATATATTGCATGTAAATCTGGCTCTGGTGCTAGCCAGTTCCTCCTGAGCAATTTAGCTCACCGCACGTCCCTGGGATAGCACACGCAGCCGCTGAGAGCCAAAAAATGGCTGCTAGCCGTCTGCCTTCACAGCTAGGCTGTGAAGGCAGAGGGAAACCCTAAACATGTGAAAGCATCGCCGTCATGCAATGCTTTTGCATGTTTGTGGGGGGCGGCAGGACCAGGCATACAGGGCGGACTTGCCCTGTGCTGAGCATCCCCCCGCATGTCAGAGTAATAGTTTGTAGATATGCAATTATACGCACATCTACGATCCATGCTGAATTAGGCCCACGGTGCACTATGGCATTCATTGCAAACTGTTCTAATATTAAATGATGTATTACTATATATATTTTGTAGTTCACCAACTTTTTTCACAATTAAATTAGAAATATCAAGCTGCCCACTGTTATCTTTCCCAGCTGGAGAACCTGAATATTTTCTTATGTGTCAGACTTATACAGGTACACCTCCGATAATGCAGCACCCTTGGTTCCAGTACTGTGCCGGATTATCCATTTTGGCAGATTATCAGTGGTACACACAGCAGCATCCCGATAGCTAAGCCTCTCATCACTCCCCACCTAATCCTAAACCTCCTGCATCATAAATCCCTCCCCCACAGCCTAACCAAGCCCTTCCGCTGCCTTACTCCCCTTCGCAGCACCCAAACCTCCTGCAGCCTGACTCCCTCCCCACCCACCCACCGCAGCCTAAAGCTGGGTACACACTAGGACGACTTGCATGCAATGCGATGTCGTCAGCGATGGGACCCGGCGAGGGTGCTGGTATCTCAAGTGCATACACACTTGCCGATGCCAGCAGTGACGAGCGATGGGGGGGGGCATGCTGCATTCGGCGACCTAGTGCATACACACACTGGACGATATTGTGAACGATGTGACGAAATTGGGGCATGTGGTGCCGATATCATCCTAGTGTATACACACCTTAACTCTACCCCGCAGCCTAAATAAGCCCTCCTGCAACCTGCCTCAGCCCTCCCGCAGCCTAATTGAGCCCTAATATGATAGGTAGTGCTTAACATCTCATAAACCATAATAGGGATTTAAAAAACAACAACTTATCATACAATAGAAACACTAACATCTCTGCTGGCTGCTATCTGAGACTGCAGTTTTACACATTCCTTTTCCAGTCCCTTGGAGGTAACTTTCGCTTGATAGAGTCCAGAATGAAGTGATGTGACCTCCAGTTCTAAGGCATCTCTCTCCCGCTGTGCACTGCTAAACTTGGCTTCCATTAGTTCTGCACTTTGCCTCAGTTCTTCTTGCATCTGCATGTACTGAAACACATATTGTATGCCAGCTTTTATATGCTGCTAATTCCCTAGTTTTATATGTATTTCAATTGTCACTTGCCATCGTAATACAATATCATGCAATATCACGCAATGTACTAAATATAAATGTAGCCTAATCTTATGGGTCCTACACACTTGCCGATGTGTATGCACGATATGAACAATCTCATTCAGTAATGAACGATAAATCATTCATATCGCTCAGTGTGTATGCACCAACAATGAACGATGTGCGTCCCCACGGTCGTTGATCATTGGTTTTTCCTCGTTTAGCATAGTAAACCAATTTGGACGATGGTCTTTAATCATTGAAAATGAACATCGTCCAAATCGGAAACATCGGCAAGTGTATAGGGCCCATTAGTGTTACAGTTGCTCGTTGCCTCACACATAGCTAGCTTCAGGTTATTCTACAGTATGTCTGTGTACCCAGACGTTAATAACATTTTCTACTCATTTAATTTGATTGTAATCATTATGTAGGAAAGCAGCGCTATTTAAATGTAATTTCCTGTTATTGTATCTGTAATTGTGTTAGTAATGTGAGTGTTGCAAAATCACATTATAATAAGTAAGCAGGGCTTGGAACATGAAGCATATGCATTCTTAATGACTCAAGTCTGAACATGCAGATCTTGGAAAGGTCAGTACAGAATCCTGCTGCTAAGAACCAGCGTTGAAGAATCATTTACTACCCAAGACTGTCGGACGATCACACATATAGAGTAGATGCACTCTTCTGGCTTATTATTTGTTATTTTGTTTTTCTTACTACAGGTTGAGTATCCCTTATCTAAAATGCTTGGGACCAGAGGTATTTTGGATATCAGATTTTTCTGTATTTTGGAATAATTGCCTACCATAATGAGATATCATGGCGATGGGACCTAAATCTAAGCACAGAATGCATTTATGTTTCATATACACCTTATACACAGCCTGAAGGTAATTTTAGCCAATATTTTTTATAACTTTGTGCATTAAACAAAGTGTGTCTACATTCACACAATTCATTTATGTTTCATATACACCTTATACACACAGCCTAAAGGTAATTTAATACAATATTTTTAATAACTTTGTGTATTAAACAAAGGTTGTGTACATTGAGCCATCAGAAAACAAAGGTTTCACTATCTCACTCTCACTCAAAAAAGTCCGTATTTCGGAATATTTGGATATGGGATACTCAACCTGTATAAAGAAATATTTAAAGTTAGTAAATATTTAACTCTTTGTTGCAATCCTATAGACACAAATAACATTTGTACATTGGCAAAGACTAAGTTAAAGTATCCAGTCGTTTGGGGTGCTCGGCCCAAGAGATGAATATCCAAATTATTTATTTTGACCAACCAGGTGTGTGCGGCTAAATACATAACTCCTCCTTGTGCTCGGAAGTAGGTGCAGCCTGTGCGACTGTATGCTAACGGTAGTATCAGCCCTTCCCCTGGTGTACAGATGTGCATCTGAATGCGGAAGGGATGGGACACCCACTTTGGGCAGCTGCAGTTGCAACCATTGGATCTTGCACCAGTCCCATGCTAGGTGCAGAATCGCCATCAGAATATGGCCTACAATATAAGCGATTTAAATGTCTGAGTTCAAAACCACTGCGGTGACACTCCCAAAAGATGGAAAATCTTTGTGTATCTGCATAGCCACTGCCCAGGAATGCCCAATACATTCCAGCACCCGAGCAGCTCAGATCGGTCCTGCGACACTGTGGGATGCATGCGCTGTGCAACTTTTTGGGGACTTAGATGCATGTGCAGTAGCAAAAAATATCCAACTTACGCGAACATTTTGTCGGACTCAAAATAAGCCCCTGTGGCCAGCCTTAATTATGTCATTATCAGTAATAATAATCATATGGTGAATTCATGACTACTGACATTAGAAAATACAGGAGACATCATTAGCTATGCTACCCTGCGTGCCTCTGGGACCTCTAGGACTATTAGATCTCTTGGGAAAGGGGGTTATAACTTTTTTAGAAAATGTTTGATAATATAAATATGATGGCTTGCAGAAATATGTGCTGTATAGCCTGGACCAGGCATTCCCAACCGCGGTCCTCAAGGCACACCAACAGTGCAGGTTTTAGTGATATCCAGGCTGCAGCACAGATGGTTAAATCAAAATAACTGAGATACTAATTAAGTCACCTGTGTTCAAGCCTGGATATCACTGAAACCGGGACTGTTAGTGTGCCTTGAGGACCGAGGTTGGGAAACACTGGTATACAGTAAGGACCCTGCGTCGGTAACTTAGCACCATTTCTCACTGTCCAGACTGCTGTGCTGGCTCCTGGGCTGTGTTGTGTCCATTGTACTGTGTCCATCCATACACTCCAGTCAGTGATGTTGGGTTGTGCTGTCTCCATTGTACTGTGTCCATCCATAGGATCCTGGGCTGTGTTGTGTTCATTGTACTGTGTCCATTCATACACTCCAGTCAGAGGATCCTGGGCTGTGTTGTGTCCATTGTACTGTGTCCATCCATACACTCCAGTCAGTGATGTTGGGTTGTGCTGTCTCCATTGTACTGTGTCCATCCATAGGATCCTGGGCTGTGCTGTGTTCATTGTACTGTATACAGCAGGCATTCCTTACCACGGTCCTCAAGGCACACCAACAGTGCAGGTTTTAGTGATATCCAGGCTGCAGCACAGATGGTTAAATCAAAATAACTGAGCTATTAATTAAGTCACCTGTGCTGAAGCCTGGATATCACGAAAACCTGCACTGTTGGTGTGCCTTGAGGACCGTGGTTAGGAATGCCTGGCCTAGACCTTTAAGTTGACCAGATGTTTGACTGTATCATACTGTATATTCAACACAATAATACCTTAGATTAAATAATAATGCACATAACTATAGAGCATTCACACACTGTCTCCCTCCCATGTTTGTCTTTCATACATAAGCACATTTTTACTAGTACTGTTGAAATAATTGAAAGATACCTCAGCTTCCTCATATTTTCTTTCTTCATACAAACTCTGTCTGCATGAATTGCTACTTGCCCTTGATGGACCATGGCTTCTCATTTGTATTTTGATGTCATTCATTTCCCTTTCCAAAGCAGTAATCCTATAGACACATGACATGTCCATAGTAATAAGTGTACCACACAAAGAACAAGATAGAGAAGATTGCAGATTCACTGGAAATTTTTGCACAATGTTACAATATTAAATACTGAATTTGTAAATTAGTCATTTACACCTTTTGAAGACATCAAAGTCCACGAGTTTCTCACCTCACCTCATGGTAGGAAATGCCTTGCACCTACTATAAGTAACAGACACAAACTAGGGAGTATTTAAAAGGAAATATAGACACAGCTGCCTGTGTGCAAAAAGAACAGATAAGATATGTGTTATATACTGTAGTTACTTGGCTACTCTCCTGTAATGCCCAGGAGGACTGATGAATTTCTGGGACTTCCAGAAGAGCAGACCAGCCTCCTGTATTACACGCAATATCCCTGTGAAGTGGATGACCTGTAGCTTGTTGACGCGATTCACAGTGAATCGCATTACTGCGGCCCAAGCTGCACAATCCTACAAGTCATGGCAGTGGCACTGTCACCTGCACATCCCGTAGAGAAAATGTAAGTATGTATGTCTGTAAGTACAGTATGCATATACTGAATCATTACAGTAGTAGACTATACAAGTGGCTAACTGAATAGCAGCATGATAACTGTAAATGTATATGGCAGTAATGTTCTAGCATTTTATTGTACAGTTTGTGCAGATATAGTATATACTCACGGCATATGCTTAGGATTATTTCTGTATTGTTTGTTATATATCCCGTTATATCCTGTTATGTCATTTGCATATAGTGTACATTATTTTAGCTTTATGGAAATATATGTTGCATTGCATACATATTATCGCATCATGGCACATACCTATTACTGTCGCTGACCACTGATAGTTGTCTAGAAGGCTGAGGTTCATTCATATTGCTAAAACGCAATTTCGGAAAATCTGAATAGACATTGTTATATTTCAAATCAGACAATCTCGACTCCAAAAGCTGCACAATGTAAAACGAGAGAGAATGTTAGTTAGTTAATCTTTTTCCAAAGGATGCATTAGATGGAAAAGTAACTCATTTAAAATAGGCCTTTCATTCATTTCAGTTTATCTTCCAGAGATGTAGTTAGAGCTTGTACAAATGGGTTACATTTGACTTTAGGATTCATGTTAAATGTATAATTACTTATTGAAAACCCTGAAAACAGAACAGGTTGTGCAGGAGGCTAGAGTGCCATCATCTGGTCACTATACATATTTTGCCATAGGACATGCCCATGTATGCTTTCACCCCATACAAAATATAAAATATATAGAGCAATTATGTTTTACATAAATATTCACCTGTATAAGGTTACTATTTGCAGCAATAAAATAATAATAAATTATCTACTGCTCAGATGTATTACTAAACACTATAAGGAATAGGGACTCCAATAGGAACCCGTCCCTGCGATGTGTACACTTATAGTTATCGCTGGTTGGTATGCTTTACTGCCGCTGGGGATCCCGGCGGTCAGCATACCGAGCACGGGATCCCGAAGGCGGAGTGCCGGCTGGTGGGGGGTGAGTGCAAGAAGCCCCTTGCGGGCTCACTGCGCTTTGGGCTCAGTGGTGAGCACAAAGCATGGCGAGAACCTACGCTCGCCACAGGTTCTATTCCCACTCGTGGACACCACAAGTGGGAATAGTCCCTGCCAGCTGGCATGCCGACTGTTGGGATTTAGAGGGGGCGGGATGTAACCATCACTAATGTGACCGGTCGTCTCCTGACTGCTGGTCACATAACTACATTTCGTTATCACATTAGCAATCACTTTACTTTCCATTGCCGCGTGCCTCAGCTCCCTCTCCCGGTGCTTTTTGGGATCTGTAGCCTATAGGCTACAATGACTAACTCCATCTTCAGATGGAACTTGGGCTCAGATTTATCAAGCCTTGGAGAGTGATAAATAGCACAGTGATAAAGTACCAACCAACCAGCTCCTTACTGTCATTTTTCAAACACGGCCTGTAACATGGAAGTTAGGAGCTGATTGGCTGATACTTTATCACTGTGGTATTTATCACTCTCCAAGGCTTGATAAATGGGGGCATTGGTAATTTAGTTTCTATGGATAAATAGATTTCTACATGGGCTACTTGAAAACAGGTGACCACAGCACATATTGGAGATATTTGCCTCGTGCTGAAGCTGCTGCCACTAGACATGGCCGAGACGATGAAATGCCATCAACGTCGCCTGCCAAGGCCGATGCCCAATGTCATAGTAGAGAGCATGTAAAATCCCCCCCAAAAAAGCTCAGTAAAATGACCCAAAAATCTAAATCAAAATCGTCTGAGGAGAAGCGTAAACTTGCCAATGTGCCATTTACAACACGGAGTGGCAAGGAACGGCTGAGGCCCTGGCCTATGTTCAAGGCTAGTGGTTCAGCTTCACCTGAGGATGGAAGCACTCATCCTCCTGCTAGAAAACTTAAAAGAGTTAAGATGGCAAAAGCACAGCAAAGAACAGTGCGTTCTTCTAAATCACAAATCCCCAAGGAGAGTCCAATTGTGTCGGTTGCGATGCCTGACCTTCCCAACACTGGACGGGAAGAGGTTGCGCCTTCCACCATTTGCACGCCACCTGCAAGTGCTGGAAGGAGCACCCGCAGTCCAGTTCCTGATAGTCAAATTGAAGATGTCACTGTTGAAGTACACCAGGATGAGGATATGGGTGTTGCTGGCGCTGGGGAGGAAATTGACAAGGAGGATTCTGGTGGTGAGGTGGTTTGTTTAAGTCAGGCACCCGGGGAGACACCTGTTGTTCGTGGGACGAATATGGCCATTGACATGCCTGGTCAAAATACAAAAAAAATCAGCTCTTCGGTGTGGAATTATTTCAACACAAATGCGGACAACAGGTGTCAAGCTGTGTGTTGCCTTTGTCAAGCTGTAATAAGTAGGGGTAAGGACGTTAACCACCTAGGAACATCCTCCCTTATACGTCACCTGGACCGCATTCATCAGAAGTCAGTGACAAGTTCAAAAACGTTGGGTGACAGCGGAAGGAGTCCACTGACAACTAAATCCCTTCCTCTTGTAACCAAGCTCCTGCAAACCACACCACCAACTCCCTCAGTGTCAATTTCCTCCTTACCCAGGAAAGCCAATAGTCCTGCAGGCCATGTCACTGTCAAGTCTGACGAGTCCTTTCCTGCCTGGGATTCCTCCGATGCATCCTTGAGTGTAACGCCTACTGCTGCTGGCGCTGCTGTTGTTGCTGCTGGGAGTCGATCGTCATCCCAGAGGGGAAGTTGGAAGACCACTTGTACTACTTCCAGTAAGCAATTGACTGTCCAACAGTCCTTTGTGAGGAAGATGAAATATCACAGCAGTCATCCTGCTGCAAAGCGGATAAATCAGGCCTTGGCAGCCTGGGCGGTGAGAAACGTGGTTCCGGTATCCACCGTTAATTCAGAGGCAACTAGAGACTTGATTGAGGTACTGTGTCCCCGGTACCAAATACCATCTAGGTTCCGTTTCTCTAGGCAGGCGATACCGAAAATGTACACAGACCTCAGAAAAAGAGTCACCAGTGTCCTAAAAAATGCAGTTGTACCCAATGTCCACTTAACCACGGACATGTGGACAAGTGGAGCAGGGCAGACTTAGGACTATATGACTGTGACAGCCCACTGGGTAGATGTATTGCCTCCCGCAGCAAGAACAGCAGCGGCGGCACCAGTAGCAGCATCTCGCGAACGCCAACTCGTTCCTAGGCAGGCTACGCTTTGTATCACCGCTTTCCAGAAGAGGCACACAGCTGACAACCTCTTACGGAAACTGAGGAAGATCATCGCAGAATGGCTTACCCCAATTGGACTCTCCTGGGGATTTGAGACATCGGACAACGCCAGCAATATTGTGCGTGCATTACATCTGGGCAAATTCCAGCACGTCCCATGTTTTGCACATACATTGAATTTGGTGGTGCAGAATTATTTAAAAAACGACAGGGACGTGCAAGAGATGCTGTCGGTGGCCCGAAGAATTGCGGGCCACTTTCGGCATTCAGCCACCGCGTGCCGAAGACTGGAGCACCACCAAACATTCCTGAACCTGCCCTGCCATCATCTGAAGCAAGAGGTGGTAACGAGGTGGAATTCAACCCTCTATATGCTTCAGAGGATTAAGGAGCAGCAAAAGGCCATTCAAGCCTATACATCTGCCCACGATATAGGCAAAGGAGGGGGAATGCACCTGACTCAAGCGCAGTGGAGAATGATTTCAACGTTGTGCAAGGTTCTGCAACCCTTTGAACTTGCCACACGTGAAGTCAGTTCAGACACTGCCAGCCTGAGTCAGGTCATTCCCCTCATCAGGCTTTTGCAGAAGAAGCTGGAGACATTGAAGGAGGAGCTAAAACAGAGCGATTCCGCTAGGCATGTGGGACTTGTGGATGGAGCCCTTAATTCGCTTAACCAGGATTCACGGGTGGTCAATCTGTTGAAATCAGAGCACTACATTTTGGCCACCGTGCTCGATCCTAGATTTAAAACCTACGTTGTATCTCTCTTTCCGGCAGACACAAGTTTGCAGAGGTTCAAAGACCTGCTGGTGAGAAAATTGTCAAGTCAAGCGGAACGTGACCCGTCAACATCTCCTCCTTCACATTCTCCCGCAACTGGGGGTGCGAGGAAAAGGCTAAGAATTCCGAGCCCACCCGCTGGCGGTGATGCAGGGCAGTCTGGAGCGAGTGCTGACATCTGGTCCGGACTGAAGGACCTGCCAACGATTACTGACATGTCGTCTACTCTCACTGCATATGATTCTCTCACCATTGAAAGAATGGTGGAGGATTATATGAGTGACCGCATCCAAGTAGGCACGTCAGACAGTCCGTACGTATACTGGCAGGAAAAAGAGGCAATTTGGAGGCCCTTGCACAAACTGGCTTTATTCTACCTAAGTTACCCTCCCTCCAGTGTGTACTCCGAAAGAGTGTTTAGTGCAGCCGCTCACCTTGTCAGCAATCGGCGTACGAGGTTGCTTCCAGAAAATGTGGAGAAGATGATGTTCATCAAAATGAATTATAATCAATTCCTCCGTGGAGACATTCACCAGCAGCAATTGCCTCCAGAAAGTACACAGGGACCTGAGATGGTGGATTCCAGTGGGGACGAATTAATAATCTGTGAGGAGGGGGATGTACACAGTGAAAGGGGTGAGGAATCGGAGGATGATGATGAGGTGGACATCTTGCCTCTGTAGAGCCAGTTTGTGCAAGGAGAGATTGATTGCTTCTTTTTTTGGTGGGGGCCCAAACCAACCAGTCATTTCAAGTCATTTCAGTCACAGTCATATGGCAGACCCTGTCGCTGAAATGATGGGTTCGTTAAAGTGTGCATGTCCTGTTTATACAACATAAGGGTGGGTTGGAGGGCCCAAGGACAATTCCATCTTGCACCTCTTTTTTCTTTCATTTTTCTTTGCATCATATGCTGTTTGGGGAGCATTTTTTTGAAGTGCCATCCTGCCTGACACTGCAGTGCCACTCCTAGATGGGCCAGGTGTTTGTGTCGGCCACTTGGGTCGCTTAGCTTAGTCACACAGCTACCTCATTGCGCCTCTTTTTTTCTTTGCATCATGTGCTGTTTGGGGACTATTTTTTTGAAGTGCCATCCTGCCTGACACTGCAGTGCCACTCCTAGATGGGCCAGGTGTTTGTGTCGGCCACTTGTGTCGCTTAGCTTAGCCATCCAGCGACCTCGGTGCAAATTTTAGGACTAAAAATAATATTGTGAGGTGTGAGGTGTTCAGAATAGACTGGAAATGAGTGGAAATTATGGTTATTGAGGTTAATAATACTATGGGATCAAAATGACCCCCAAATTCTATGATTGAAGCTGTTTTTTAGGGTTTTTTGTAAAAAACACCCGAATCCAAAACACACCCGAATCCGACAAAAAATTTCGGTGAGGTTTTGCCAAAACGCGTCCGAATCCAAAACACGGCCGCGGAACCGAATCCAAAACCAAAACACAAAACCCAAAAAATGTCCCGTGCACATCACTACTTATTATTTGCAGGCTCCTCCCAAAAATGGGTGTTTTGGGGGGATTTCCTGCAAATAATAATTGATAATTAGGCCCCAAAATGCAGTTTAGGAAAAAGTTATGGAACAATAGTAAACAAAGACAACACATGCCAGAATATGCCTCTATTATTTTTGTTACTATTGTCTTGTTGATAAAATAGTATACTGTACATTAATTACAGAAAAAACATATACCAGTGGGGCAGATGTACTAATCCTTGGAGAGTGATAACGTGAAGATAGATAAGGTATCAGTCAATCAGCTCCTAACTGCCATATTACAGACTGAGGGCCCTATTCAGTATGGATCATATCTGACAGCGGTACGATCGCTGGCAGCCATTTGCATGCTAGATGGCCTTGCCCTGTGCTGGGCGGCCCGCAGCATGCAATCGCAAGCAGTTTCAGTTTTGTTATTTTAGAAAAACGGCAACTGATGCTGAAAAGGGTCCTGAATTTGAAAAATGATAGGAGCTGATTGGTTGGTATCACTCTAAACTTTATCACTTTCCAAGGCTTTGTACATCTGCCCCAGGAAGCGCCTTGAGTCCTATTGGAGAAAGAGCGCTATATAAATAAAATTATTATTATTATTATTATTATTATTATTACATTCATTGTTACCAAAATCCATTGGTTTAAACAGACCTCTTGTCTTATCAGTAAACTCTCCAGTGCCACTTTACTATGGGTGATGTCACTGTCCCGCTGCTGTAGGCAATTCCTCTGGTGTTCTAGAGCACTGTGTGCATTCCTAAGGCTTTCTCCTAGCGCTGATCTTCGATTCTCTGATCTTATTATTTCATTTCTCAGCTCATTCTTCACAAATCCATTACAGGAATCAAAGAAATCAGTGCTAGATGAACTGGAAATTAAAATAAGGGATAGCTATATAAATTTCAATTTACATGCAATTTAAAATGTAAATATTACTCATGAAACAAATTTTACAGCTAATTGTCTAGAAAATGTGACCTGGTTTAACCACAATTAAGGACATTTTGAGACTAGATCTAATGTGAAGGAATGTACTGAATCCCATTTTCTAGCCATTGGTCCATCCGGGGGGGTATATTTACTAAAATTAAATTTTGGGAAGGACTTTATGAATCTTTCAAATAGATTGAAATCTATTCCTTTTGGTGTTTCTACACTTTATGAAAATTGCCTTATTTACTAAAAATCGATTTTGCATTCGATTTTCAAATCGAATTTGATATGGATTCATGTTTGGAAGGGATTTAGAATTGAATGTATGAAATACCTTCCTAAATCGAACCTCAAATTCCCATTGAAATCACCATCAAAATCTAATGTAAAATCGAATAGAACACCCTCATTGCTTTCTATTTGTCCAAATGTATCACATGCACACAAATTAAAGGAGAAGCTCTCTCTTTACACTGTTTTAAACATGAAAAAATAATTTATTTTTTTTGTGTTTTTTTCTGCACAGTTATGCAGTTGACGGCAGCAGAGCACAATGTCGAACTTTTTTGCAGAATGATATAAATATATGCATTTTGAATAAACAAATGATAAACAAAGATGCATTCTGTCATGGATTGGGTGGCAATACAGTATGTGCCTCTTAATTAGATGCTTTATTAACACAAACTGGTATCTTACACAACAACCATCCCTCTGGCATTTGTCCAACAAGATTTTTGACAGACAGGGATGAATTTCTGAGGATGTAGGCATCATGGGATGAATCAGGGTAGGCAGTTACTTCACACATGTTTTTGGTAAATACTTAATGTATTTTTCAGCAAAATTGCCCAATATTGTACTCTGGTGCAATCTATTGCATAATAAAAATAAATGTTTATGTCTGTAAGTATAAATATGTTCTCTATTCAACTCATGAAGCTGCTGATGGTACTCAGATTGATCCTCCAGGATTAGATGCACAACATACCATAGCCTTGGGCATCCATTTTTGCTACTTCCGCACTGCCCTATGTGTTTTTGGGTACTTAAAAAGCCATCACTATCAATTTCCTGTCTTTACAATGGGTTTAGAAGCCAAAATTGAATGTCTAAGATCATTCTAAACATTTGGAGGTTTAAAGTACGATTTTGAGGTCAATTTCAAATCGAACTTTAGTAAATTTGGAGATTTCATGTTGTTCGATGGGAAAACATCGATTTTTTTCAGAAATTCAATTTCTATTGATATATGAGTTGAATCTGCCTTTAGAATCGATTTGACATTCGATTTGGGCTTTAATAAATCTGTTCAACCCAAATCGAATAGAACTCGAATTGAAACAGAATGCCAAATCCCTTGAATCACCAAAATTAGTACATTTTGCCCCAGGCCCAGACCTTTTTCCATGGGAAAACAAAGTCTTTGCTTTTTAAGTGATATGAAGACAACCCCATTATTATTAAGCAAGTGGCGCTGTTCAGGCTACCGTGCATGCAGAACTGGCAATGCAGACTGGATGGACATTTTGAAGCCACCTCAGAGCAATCATTGTGCCACTTCTGGCTAACCACCCTGCACCCTTGGTGCCAGGTCAGCCAGTGCAGAGGCTCTCACAGTGCCAGCATCAAACACTACTGAGGAACGCCAGGGCAATGCATAAGATTTATTATTAAGTAGACTTTTTGCAATACTTGGACATTCTGCTGGTCTTGTTTACAACTGCATGGGCATTCTGCCAAACTTTAAATAATAAAAGGCACTGATGGCTAATATAATGTGTGTGTGTGTGTGTGTGTGTGTGTGTGTGTGTGTGTGTGTGTGTGTGTGTATATATATATATATATACAGTATATATATATATATATATATACATATATATACATACAGTGTATATATATACATATACAGTATATATACATATATATATATATATATACATATATACATACAGTGTATATATATATATATATATACACACATACAGTATATATATATATATATATATATATTGTTAGGTTCCTGGTGCTCAGAACAAGGGAGATGCTATGAAGCGAGTCCAGAGCACCAGGACGTAACGCTGGGAAAGGGGAATGGAAAGGGAATAGCCCCTGGCGCCCTATTTCCGTTGTCTCGCCCGTGCTATCAGTACACTCTTGCGAGACTATGGTTGCTTGAGCCCATGGCAGCCGCGTTTGAAGAGCGGATTACGTCTGCCCAACTTCGATGCCCCCTCAGGTCTTAATGAGAGACAAAGAGTGTACCGAGACAGGGTGATAACAAGGGGCCCTCTTACTGAAACAACCAAAGCCAGGGGCTACTAACTAACCTAAAACTAAATGTATGTGCGGCTTGCCGCCAAAGGAAAAGAACAACAAAGGAAATGCTGACCACACGCCGACACAATACTTTTGTGTCCCGGCGGTGACAGCATAAGCAGAACCCTCTGCAAAACACCAGTGACAGAAATAATAACGGAATACAGCGGCCTAGACCGACGGACGCGGCAGAGCCGCTACTCACGGAACCGTTACGAATACTGGCAAACGGACAGGAACTCCAAATGCTGCTGACACAGACTCTCAGAACTGGAGGACCGGCAGAATCCCAAACGACAGACCGGTGGACACCAAGAAGCCAGAAACTTGACCAGGCACAGGCAAAGCCACTGGACCTCAGGACAGGAACGCCTCACGGCAGGACACCGGATCAGACACAGGAATCGACACAGGGACTGACACAGGAATCGACACAGGAAGCAGTTCGACTGACACTGCTACACAGGAGCTCAGGAACTAGCAGGAACCAAGCTCAGAACTCAAGCAGACTGGAAACCTAGAAATATCACCAGCGTCTGTGAATTGCACTGAGCCAGCATATAACAGAGAGGCCTAATTAATAATATAATGCAGCTGCCCTGTTGCATGACTCCAAACTGACAAGATGCAATTAGCAGCCAGGTGAGGCTGAACACATGGGAACAAGCTGCAATTACACAGACTCACCAGCGGCAGCAACCAAGAGTATTCTTAAACAGAGCAACGGGAAATCCTGGCCTGCAAGACAACTTATAAACATAAAATACCTAACCGACATGCAAAACAGGAATGAGCCACAGCCGTGGCTCATAACATATATATATATATATATATATATATATATATATATATATATATACATACAAGGGGGGGTTATAGCGACCAATGGTGTCTAAAAGGATAAAAGCTCACACTGTAGGTGGATAAATGAAAATATAAAATACAGTTTATTCACATAAACAACAAATCTTTTTTTAAAAATGGGATAAAAAGTATACACATAAAATATAATACCAGTTAAAATATATAGATAAGAAGTAAAATTTCCTTAACTTGGTATGCAGTCACTGCCAGGTTTCCAAACGCGTTTCGTCATTCAGACTTCATCAAGGGGTCTGAATGACGAAACGCGTTGGACAACCTGGCAGTGACTGCATACCAAGTTAAGGAAATTTTACTTATCTATATATTTGAACTGGTATTATATTTTATGTGTATACTTTTTATCCCATTTTTAAAAAACGATTTATTGTTTATGTGAATAAACTGTATTTTATACTTTCATTTACCCACCTACAGTGTGAGCTTTTATACTTTTAGACACCATTGGTCGCTATAACCCCCCCCCCCCCCTTGTGTATTTAAGTATATGCACCAGGGAACCGCCATCCCTGTTTGGGGGTCAGCAGACGCCCTTTTAAATCTCTAGGGAGTGTCAATTTTACTTGTATGGTACATCATACACCTATGATCTGTAAACGTTGGTGAACACAAGTGGCGCAATAATTCCTTTCTATTTTTAATATATATATATATATATATATATATATATATATATATATATATATATATATATAGCCATGTAGGCATCACTGCTGGTTGGAATATAAGTATGTTGGTACCTATGGAGGTTCACAGGCAAAGCATAACATTTGATGGAATGGTTATAAAACTTAACCATTAATAGTACCCTGTTATATAAAAAGGATAAATATTTTCAATTTAATTAAAATATTCATCCTTTTTATATGACAGGCAGTGATGCAAGTAAAAAAAATGTCTTACAGTTACTGTGTGCGCGTGCCAAAGGCGCGCACCCCAAAAAATGGGTGTGGCCAAATGCCACATGGGGTGTAGCCAATGAAAATGGGGGCATGATACACATATGGGGGGAGGGGCAGATACCCATATGACCCCAATAGTGCTAGATACACGTTGCCCCACAGTGCCAGATATACATTGCCCCACAGTGCCAGATATACATTGCCCCACAGTGCCAGATATACATTGCCCCACAGTGCCAGATATACATTGCCCCACAGTGCCAGATACACAAATGCCCCCAGAGTGCCAGATATACATTGCCTCTCAATGCCAGATACACAAATGCCCCCACTGTGCCAGATATACATTGCCCCCCAGTGCCAGATACAGAAATGCCCCCACAGTGTCAGATATGCCCCCAGTGCCAGATACACATGTCCCCCCAGTGCCAGATATGCCCCTAGTGCCAGATAATATGTCCTTCCAGTGCCAGATATGCCTCCAGTGCCAGATATGCCCCCAGTGCCAGATACACATGTCCCCGAAGTGCCAGATATGCCCCCAGTGCCAGATACACATGTCTCCCCTGTGCCAGATATGCCCCCCAGTGCCAGATACACATGTCCCCCCAGTGCCAGATATGCCCCCAGTGCCAGATACACATGTCCCCCCAGTGTCAGATATGCCCCCAGTGCCAGATACACATGTCCCCCCAGTGCCAGATACACATGTTCCCCCAGTGCCAGATATGCCCCCAGTGCCAGGTATACATGCCCCCTCCCCCTGCTGCTCACCGCTGCTGCTTCTGTCGTGTGTGTGTGTGTGTGTGTGTGTGTGTGTGTGTGTGTGTGTGTGTGTGAGGGGAGGAGAGCGCAGCCTGCATCTCTCCTGCCCCTCAGTCTCCAGTGGCGGTGCGGGTGTTTTCCTTCAATTCAGCACTAATCCGTGAGCCAATTGGCTCGTGGGCGGCGCTGAATTGAAGGAAAACACTGAGGGGCAGGAGAGGCGCAGGCTGCGCTCTCCTCCCCTCACAGCAGTGGCGGTGAGTAGCGGAGGGAGCGGCAAGGAGTGGCAGCCCGTCGGCGGTGGGTACGGTGTACCCATGGCTAAATTCTTAAGGGTACGCCATACCCACCTGCACCCGCTCACTTGCACCACTGATAACAGGGTACTATTAAAATTTAAGTTTTATAACTATTCCATTAATATTTTTTTATCCACATGCCATTCACTATTCTGTAATTCAACAAACGAGTTCTCCCCAGAAAGTTTTTTTTTTGTCTTTGTTCTCAACTTTAACTGTGGTTCAATCTACAAAATTATTTGAGAGTACCACCAATAAATTACTGTTTTATAATTGACTTTAACAGTTTAAATATTGGTCCTTCATGCATACTTATTATAATTTTTGTTATGGTTGGTACGGACCCACATCTTTCTTTCTAAAGGATAACATTGTCAGTACCAATAAATGAAATGGAATTAAACTAATACAAAAAATGGTTCCTATAATTTTTACATGAAAGACTTGGTCAGCCATGCAAAATGCAGTATGGGCCTGATTAATTTCTCATTGGATCGTGGATTATGCCGCAAGGTAATGATGTTCGGTACTTTTACAGCGCATTTGCAGTACGGGTCTGTGATGTCAGACTCAGATCGGCAGCAGACTGTCAGTGATTGACAGTCTACAGCCATTTGGGGATGGGTCGACTGTGAGTTTTTTTGGGGGGAGTGAGGGGGCCAGGGTCTCCATTGGAAGATGGAGATTTCCTGTCCTCTTTGTTGGATCTGCAGCGACCAGCTTGCGCAGCCAGTTGATGATGTCGCAGGTGATCTGATGCTGCATCCTAGGATGCAGCACAGGTCACTAATGCAAGCAGGAGGCGTCTACCTTATATCAGACACCTCCTGTGCATTAGCATATTAGTGCATCGCAGCAGCAGCTTCCATGTAAGCAGCAAAGATAGCACCTCCAACCACATCGGAATCAGGCTCTTTGCTCAGACCATAAAATGCATCTCATACTTCTTCTTACATCCCAAATAGGTTAAAACAATTATAAGAGCCTACAGAACTTCCACTTATCTTGTTTGAGTGCCTCAGTAGTGTAAGTTATTTTGAAAAAAGGATTGTGAGCTAAAGAAATGTTCTTTTTTATTAAAAGATTTTTATTTTATTTTTTGTTAAATGAGGAGTGTCATGTAGATAGAGTATGTCCTAATAACCCACTACTAGTAATTATTAGTTGCCAGTATCTGTGACTTGTTGTAGGATTATATAAGCAGCTTGCTGAGGACTATACATTGCCAGTGTATTGTTTTTGAACCTGTGCTCCTGACTCTATTGTACTATTACTTTTGTTTTGAACTTTGGCTTTGTACTGTAGTGGAGTGGCTGGCTGTCAAGAGGGAGCCAATAGTGGATTGCGGACTGGCAGCCAAACAAAGCCTGCCGAGAAGAGCCAATCCCAGCTTGCCACATCATAGCTCTGCCTTATCACTCTGGCTGTTATTAGCTGCTGCAAGCAGCATCAGAAAAGTCCTATGGCGAGGAGTGAGAGGTCCTGAAGATCAAGAAGAAGAGAAGACATCGCAACAGGGAGAAGACCCAATGAGAAGAAGAAAGAAGATGGCGGAAGATGGAATAAGGCAAAAGACGCCAGAGAGAAGGAAAAAGATTCCAGGTCAAATGTGAAAACTTAATTCCTAGTGACAAGGGACTCTTGCAAAAGAGCTTAGAATGGCCCTCATGCTGTTCAGGTGAAGTCCGTTGGGAGTCAATAGCCGGCAAACTCAAGTCAGGGCTGACAGCCTAGTGAGAATCCAGTGCTTGTCAATTTCAGGAGCGGCTCTGAGCCCTGTGGGGAAGGGCCAGTGCAGAGGATTCCCCTCTGTGCCTGCAAAGTCCAGCTAGATTGGGTAAGGCCTCGGTGTGGCACTGCTTCTCAATTATCCACTAGGCCACTGGGGATTGGTGCGTGAAGGGGGCTATCCGGCACCTACGTTATTGTTTTATACCATTAAAAAGGAACCACAATGTCTCCCCTGTCCAGTGTAAGAAATCGGTTATCTCCAAGAATACAATGTGTGGCCAAGATGTGCTGCTGTATGCAGTAACCCCTGTGTGTGTGTGTGTGTGTGTGTGTGTGTGTGTGTGTGTGTGTGTGTGTGTGTATGGTCCCAAGAGTTATTGCCTTGTTTTGTAACTGTACTGTTGGGGAATACAGTAATAGTTAGTGCAATACGCCCAGTCTGTAATTTTCACTGTTGTTTCACCATGCCAGTTAGAGTTATAGGGACCTGTTATCTGTTCTGTAGTCTATTGTGGGTGGTACATGCTTAGAGAAAAGGTCAGTGTGTTTGGGCTGTTTTTTGTGTGTGCTTATTTGCAGGTATCGCTCTGCAAAAATGCCCAGTGTGTATGCACCTTTAGCAACTGAAGCTCTGGAAGACTACCCTGCTCCTATTCCACTCTCCTATATGGAGAGATCATCTTGCTCATTAAACGCTGTGTATTTCTGTCTATGGGAACCTACCAGTTGTACTAAACAAAATCTAACTGGGCTTAGCTATTTCTCAGCATACAATTGTGGTGGAAAAAGTAAGAGTATAAAAGGAAGGTTCAGGCAACCATCTAAGGATCTTAATATGGTAAAGAGGTAGTGTGAGGTGTGCAGGAGGAGACACTGTACCCGTGGAGCAGAGCGTGCAGCAATGCAGTAGGAAGGGTGATGGAAAGCCATTCTCTGGGTCTGGTCTCTGACGCAGGAGGCCCCGGGTTGTGGGAATCTGGGGACAATTCAGTGAGTATTGAAGTTCTATTGGAACATCATGCCATGTCAGCTGCACACATCTACAGTTACTATGGTTGTTACTTGCTTGAATGTCTATGGCACTGTAGTAAAAAAGCAAGGTTTCAATACCCGGATAATCTCATGTAGTATTAGCACTAACTGAATCTGCCATTTTGTATTACATGGAATAACAATGTGGAGAAGCTGCCAGTGGCGCACCCAGGGGGGTTTCCGAGCACCCAGAAACCCCCCTCCACCCAAAAAAAAAATATATATATTTTTTGCTGCATGAGTATTATTAATGGCTGTCTAGCGTCCTCTGCAGCCTGCTGTCTTCCTGGTGGCACTTGGAAGTGCTTAATAAAAGTTTACAAAATTTTAATTATAGTACATATATATCTATGTGCATACATATATACTAGGGATGAGCGGGTTCGGTTCCTCGGAATCCGAACCCGCCCGAACTTCATGTTTTTTTACACGGGGCCGAGCGACTCGGATCTTCCCGCCTTGCTCGGTTAACCCGAGCGCGCCCGAACGTCATCATCCCGCTGTCGGATTCTCGCGAGGCTCGGATTCTATCGCGAGACTCGGATTCTATATAAGGAGCCGCGCGTCGCCGCCATTTTCACACGTGCATTGAGATTCATAGGGAGAGGACGTGGCTGGCGTCCTCTCCGTTTATAGAGAAGAGAGTGAGACAGTAGAGAGAGACACAGTAGTAATTTTGGGGAGCATTAGGAGGAGTACTAGTTACTTGCTGAAGTGATAGATAGTGTGACTGTATATTATCTGACTTGTGGGGGAGACACTGACAGTGGGGAGCAGTTAGAGTCTGAGAGCAGGACTCAGGAGTACATATAACGTACAGTGCACACTTTTGCTGCCAGAGTGCCACACTGCCATTGTGACCACACTGACCACCAGTATAATATATATTGTGATTGTCTGCTTAGGAGTACTACTTGCAAGTTGCTGATAGTGTGACCAGTGACCTGACCACCAGTCACCACCAGTTTAATATATATATATATATATATATAATTGTATATAATATATATATAATATTGTATACCACCTACCCGTGGTTTTTTTTTTTTTCTTTCTTCTTTATACATACTACTATAGTAGCTTACTGTAGCAGTCTGCGGTGCTGCTGAGCTGACTGTGTCCAGCAGGTCCGTCATCAGTCATTACATAATAAATATATATACCTGTCCGGCTGCAGTACTAGTGATATTATATATATATATATATATATTGATTTCATCTCATTATCATCCAGTCTATATTAGCAGCAGACACAGTACGGTAGTCCACGGCTGTAGCTACCTCTGTGTCGGCAGTCGCTCGTCCATCCATAATTGTATACCACCTACCCGTGGTTTTTTTTTTTCTTTCTTCTTTATACATACTACTATAGTAGCTTAATGTAGCAGTCTGCGGTGCTGCTGAGCTGACAGTGTCCAGCAGGTCCGTCATCAGTCATTACATAATAAATATATATACCTGTCCGGCTGCAGTACTAGTGATATTATATATATATATATATATTGATTTCATCTCATTATCATCCAGTCTATATTAGCAGCAGACACAGTACGGTAGTCCACGGCTGTAGCTACCTCTGTGTCGGCAGTCGCTCGTCCATCCATAATTGTATACCACCTACCCGTGGTTTTTTCTTTTTCTTTCTTCTTTATACATACTACTATAGTAGCTTACTGTAGCAGTCTGCGGTGCTGCTGAGCTGACAGTGTCCAGCAGGTCCGTCATCAGTCATTACATAATAAATATATATACCTGTCCGGCTGCAGTACTAGTGATATTATATATATATATATTGATTTCATCTCATTATCATCCAGTCTATATTAGCAGCAGACACAGGCCCTCATTCCGAGTTGATCGCTCGCAAGGCGAATTTAGCAGAGTTGCTCACGCTAAGCCTACGCCTACTGGGAGTGTATCTTAGCTTCTTAAAATTGCGACCGATGTATTCGCAATAGTGCGATTACAAACTACTTAGCAGTTTCAGAGTAGCTTCAGACTTACTCGGCATCTGCGATCAGTTCAGTGCTTGTCGTTCCTGGTTTGACGTCATAAACACACCCAGCGTTCGCCCAGACACTCCCCCGTTTCTCCGGACACTCCTGCGTTTTTTCCGGAAACGGTAGCGTTTTTATCCACACGCCCCAAAAACGCCGTGTTTCCGCCGAGTAACACCCATTTCCTGTCAATCACACTACGTTCGCCAGAGCGAAGAAAAAGCCGTGAGTAAAAATACTATCTTCATTGTAAAATTACTTGGCGCAGTCGCAGTGCGAATATTGCGCATGCGTACTAAGCGGAATTTCACTGCGATGCGATGAAAATTACCGAGCGAACGACTCGGAATGAGGGCCACAGTACGGTAGTCCACGGCTGTAGCTACCTCTGTGTCGGCAGTCGCTCGTCCATCCATAATTGTTTACCACCTACCCGTGTTTTTTTTTTTTCTTTCTTCTTTATACATACTACTATAGTAGCTTACTGTAGCAGTCTGCGGTGCTGCTGAGCTGACTGTGTCCAGCAGGTCCGTCATCAGTCATTACATAATAAATATATCTACCTGTCCGGCTGCAGTACTAGTGTGATATAATATATATTGATTTCATCTCATTATCATCCAGTCTATATTAGCAGCAGACACAGTACGGTAGTCCACGGCTGTAGCTACCTCTGTGTCGGCAGTCGCTCGTCCATCCATAATTGTATACCACCTACCCGTGGTTTTTTTTTCTTTCTTCTTTATACATACTACTATAGTAGCTTACTGTAGCAGTCTGCGGTGCTGCTGAGCTGACAGTGTCCAGCAGGTCCGTCATCAGTCATTACATAATAAATATATATACCTGTCCGGCTGCAGTACTAGTGATATTATATATATATATATTGATTTCATCTCATTATCATCCAGTCTATATTAGCAGCAGACACAGTACGGTAGTCCACGGCTGTAGCTACCTCTGTGTCGGCAGTCGCTCGTCCATCCATAATTGTATACCACCTACCCGTGGTTTTTTTTTTTCTTTCTTCTTTATACATACTACTATAGTAGCTTACTGTAGCAGTCTGCGGTGCTGCTGAGCTGACAGTGTCCAGCAGGTCCGTCATCAGTCATTACATAATAAATATATATACCTGTCCGGCTGCAGTACTAGTGATATTATATATATATATATATTGATTTCATCTCATTATCATCCAGTCTATATTAGCAGCAGACACAGTACGGTAGTCCACGGCTGTAGCTACCTCTGTGTCGGCAGTCGCTCGTCCATCCATAATTGTATACCACCTACCCGTGTTTTTTTTTTTTTTTCTTCTTTATACATACTACTATAGTAGCTTACTGTAGCAGTCTGCGGTGCTGCTGAGCTGACAGTGTCCAGCAGGTCCGTCATCAGTCATTACATAATAAATATATATACCTGTCCGGCTGCAGTACTAGTGATATTATATATATATATATTGATTTCATCTCATTATCATCCAGTCTATATTAGCAGCAGACACAGTACGGTAGTCCACGGCTGTAGCTACCTCTGTGTCGGCAGTCGCTCGTCCATCCATAATTGTATACCACCTACCCGTGGTTTTTTTTTCTTTCTTCTTTATACATACTACTATAGTAGCTTACTGTAGCAGTCTGCGGTGCTGCTGAGCTGACTGTGTCCAGCAGGTCCGTCATCAGTCATTACATAATAAATATATATACCTGTCCGGCTGCAGTACTAGTGTGATATAATATATATTGATTTCATCTCATTATCATCCAGTCTATATTAGCAGCAGACACAGTACGGTAGTCCACGGCTGTAGCTACCTCTGTGTCGGCAGTCGCTCGTCCATCCATAATTGTATACCACCTACCCGTGGTTTTTTTTTTTCTTTCTTCTTTATACATACTACTATAGTAGCTTACTGTAGCAGTCTGCGGTGCTGCTGAGCTAACAGTGTCCAGCAGGTCCGTCATCAGTCATTACATAATAAATATATATACCTGTCCGGCTGCAGTACTAGTGATATTATATATATATATATATATATATATATTGATTTCATCTCATTATCATCCAGTCTATATTAGCAGCAGACACAGTACGGTAGTCCACGGCTGTAGCTACCTCTGTGACGGCAGTCGCTCGTCCATCCATAAGTATACTGGTATCCATCCATCTCCATTGTTTACCTGAGGTGCCTTTTAGTTGTGCCTATTAAAATATGGAGAACAAAAATGTTGAGGTTCCAAAATTAGGGAAAGATCAAGATCCACTTCCACCTCGTGCTGAAGCTGCTGCCACTAGTCATTGCCGAGACGATGAAATGCCAGCAACGTCGTCTGCCAAGGCCGATGCCCAATGTCATAGTACAGAGCATGTAAAATCCCAAACACCAAATATCATTAAAAAAAGGACTCCAAAATCTAAAATAAAATTGTCGGAGGAGAAGCGTAAACTTGCCAATATGCCATTTACCACACGGAGTGGCAAGGAACGGCTGAGGCCCTGGCCTATGTTCATGGCTAGTGGTTCAGCTTCACATGAGGATGGAAGCACTCAGCCTCTCGCTAGAAAAATGAAAAGACTCAAGCTGGCAAAAGCACCGCAAAGAACTGTGCGTTCTTCGAAATCCCAAATCCACAAGGAGAGTCCAATTGTGTCGGTTGCGATGCCTGACCTTCCCAACACTGGACGTGAAGAGCATGCGCCTTCCACCATTTGCATGCCCCCTGCAAGTGCTGGAAGGAGCACCCGCAGTCCAGTTCCTGATAGTCAGATTGAAGATGTCAGTGTTGAAGTACACCAGGATGAGGAGGATATGGGTGTTGCTGGCGCTGGGGAGGAAATTGACAAGGAGGATTCTGATGGTGAGGTGGTTTGTTTAAGTCAGGCACCCGGGGAGACACCTGTTGTCCGTGGGAGGAATATGGCCGTTGACATGCCTGGTGAAAATACCAAAAAAATCAGCTCTTCGGTGTGGAAGTATTTCAACAGAAATGCGGACAACATTTGTCAAGCCGTGTGTTGCCTTTGTCAAGCTGTAATAAGTAGGGGTAAGGACGTTAACCACCTCGGAACATCCTCCCTTATACGTCACCTGCAGCGCATTCATAATAAGTCAGTGACAAGTTCAAAAACTTTGGGCGACAGCGGAAGCAGTCCACTGACCAGTAAATCCCTTCCTCTTGTAACCAAGCTCACGCAAACCACCCCACCAACTCCCTCAGTGTCAATTTCCTCCTTCCCCAGGAATGCCAATAGTCCTGCAGGCCATGTCACTGGCAATTCTGACGATTCCTCTCCTGCCTGGGATTCCTCCGATGCATCCTTGCGTGTAACGCCTACTGCTGCTGGCGCTGCTGTTGTTGCTGCTGGGAGTCGATGGTCATCCCAGAGGGGAAATCGTAAGACCACTTTTACTACTTCCACCAAGCAATTGACTGTCCAACAGTCCTTTGCGAGGAAGATGAAATATCACAGCAGTCATCCTGCTGCAAAGCGGATAACTGAGGCCTTGGCATCCTGGGTGGTGAGAACGTGGTTCCGGTATCCATCATTACTGCAGAGCCAACTAGAGACTTGTTGGAGGTACTGTGTCCCCGGTACCAAATACCATCTAGGTTCCATTTCTCTAGGCAGGCGATACCGAAAATGTACACAGACCTCAGAAAAAGAGTCACCAGTGTCCTAAAAAATGCAGCTGTACCCAATGTCCACTTAACCACGGACATGTGGACAAGTGGAGCAGGGCAGGGTCAGGACTATATGACTGTGACAGCCCACTGGGTAGATGTATGGACTCCCGCCGCAAGAACAGCAGCGGCGGCACCAGTAGCAGCATCTCGCAAACGCCAACTCTTTCCTAGGCAGGCTACGCTTTGTATCACCGGTTTCCAGAATACGCACACAGCTGAAAACCTCTTACGGCAACTGAGGAAGATCATCGCGGAATGGCTTACCCCAATTGGACTCTCCTGTGGATTTGTGGCATCGGACAACGCCAGCAATATTGTGTGTGCATTAAATCTGGGCAAATTCCAGCACGTCCCATGTTTTGCACATACCTTGAATTTGGTGGTGCAGAATTTTTTAAAAAACGACAGGGGCGTGCAAGAGATGCTGTCGGTGGCCAGAAGAATTGCGGGACACTTTCGGCGTACAGGCACCACGTACAGAAGACTGGAGCAACACCAAAAACGCCTGAACCTGCCCTGCCATCATCTGAAGCAAGAAGTGGTAACGAGGTGGAATTCAACCCTATATATGCTTCAGAGGTTGGAGGAGCAGCAAAAGGCCATTCAAGCCTATACAATTCAGCACGATATAGGAGGTGGAATGCACCTGTCTCAAGCGCAGTGGAGAATGATTTCAACGTTGTGCAAGGTTCTGCTGCCCTTTGAACTTGCCACACGTGAAGTCAGTTCAGACACTGCCAGCCTGAGTCAGGTCATTCCCCTCATCAGGCTTTTGCAGAAGAAGCTGGAGACATTGAAGGAGGAGCTAACACGGAGCGATTCCGCTAGGCATGTGGGACTTGTGGATGGAGCCCTTAATTCGCTTAACAAGGATTCACGGGTGGTCAATCTGTTGAAATCAGAGCACTACATTTTGGCCACCGTGCTCGATCCTAGATTTAAAACCTACCTTGGATCTCTCTTTCCGGCAGACACAAGTCTGCTGGGGTTCAAAGACCTGCTGGTGAGAAAATTGTCAAGTCAAGCGGAACGCGACCTGTCAACATCTCCTCCTTCACATTCTCCCGCAACTGGGGGTGCGAGGAAAAGGCTCAGAATTCCGAGCCCACCCGCTGGCGGTGATGCAGGGCAGTCTGGAGCGACTGCTGATGCTGACATCTGGTCCGGACTGAAGGACCTGTCAACGATTACGGACATGTCGTCTACTGTCACTGCATATGATTCTCTCCCCATTGAAAGAATGGTGGAGGATTATATGAGTGACCGCATCCAAGTAGGCACGTCACACAGTCCGTACTTATACTGGCAGGAAAAAGAGGCAATTTGGAGGCCCTTGCACAAACTGGCTTTATTCTACCTAAGTTGCCCTCCCACAAGTGTGTACTCCGAAAGAGTGTTTAGTGCCGCCGCTCACCTTGTCAGCAATCGGCGTACGAGGTTACTTCCAGAAAATGTGGAGAAGATGATGTTCATTAAAATGAATTATAATCAATTCCTCCGTGGAGACATTGACCAGCAGCAATTGCCTCCACAAAGTACACAGGGAGCTGAGATGGTGGATTCCAGTGGGGACGAATTGATAATCTGTGAGGAGGGGGATGTACACGGTGATATATCGGAGGATGATGATGAGGTGGACATCTTGCCTCTGTAGAGCCAGTTTGTGCAAGGAGAGATTAATTGCTTCTTTTTCGGTGGGGGTCCAAACCAACCCGTCATTTCAGTCACAGTCGTGTGGCAGACCCTGTCACTGAAATGATGGGTTGGTTAAAGTGTGCATGTCCTGTTTATACAACATAAGGGTGGGTGGGAGGGCCCAAGGACAATTCCATCTTGCACCTCTTTTTTCTTTAATTTTTCTTTGCGTCATGTGCTGTTTGGGGAGTGTTTTTTGGAAGGGCCATCCTGCGTGACACTGCAGTGCCACTCCTAGATGGGCCAGGTGTTTGTGTCGGCCACTAGGGTCGCTTATCTTACTCACACAGCTACCTCATTGCGCCTCTTTTTTTCTTTGCGTCATGTGCTGTTTGGGGAGTGTTTTTTGGAAGGGCCATCCTGCGTGACACTGCAGTGCCACTCCTAGATGGGCCCGGTGTTTGTGTCGGCCACTAGGGTCGCTTATCTTACTCACACAGCTACCTCATTGCGCCTCTTTTTTTCTTTGCGTCATGTGCTGTTTGGGGAGTGTTTTTTGGAAGGGCCATCCTGCGTGACACTGCAGTGCCACTCCTAGATGGGCCAGGTGTTTGTGTCGGCCACTAGGGTCGCTTATCTTACTCACACAGCTACCTCATTGCGCCTCTTTTTTTCTTTGCGTCATGTGCTGTTTGGGGAGTGTTTTTTGGAAGGGCCATCCTGCGTGACACTGCAGTGCCACTCCTAGATGGGCCCGGTGTTTGTGTCGGCCACTAGGGTCGCTTATCTTACTCACACAGCTACCTCATTGCGCCTCTTTTTTTCTTTGCGTCATGTGCTGTTTGGGGAGTGTTTTTTGGAAGGGCCATCCTGCGTGACACTGCAGTGCCACTCCTAGATGGGCCAGGTGTTTGTGTCGGCCACTAGGGTCGCTTATCTTACTCACACAGCTACCTCATTGCGCCTCTTTTTTTCTTTGCGTCATGTGCTGTTTGGGGAGTGTTTTTTGGAAGGGCCATCCTGCGTGACACTGCAGTGCCACTCCTAGATGGGCCAGGTGTTTGTGTCGGCCACTAGGGTCGCTTATCTTACTCACACAGCTACCTCGGTGCAAATTTTAGGACTAAAAATAATATTGTGAGGTGTGAGGTATTCAGAATAGACTGAAAATGAGTGGAAATTATGGTTTTTGAGGTTAATAATACTTTGGGATCAAAATTACCCCCAAATTCTATGATTTAAGCTGTTTTTTTTGTGTTTTTTGAAAAAAACACCCGAATCCAAAACACACCCGAATCCGACAAAAAAAATTCGGTGAGGTTTTGCCAAAACGCGGTTGAACCCAAAACACGGCCGCGGAACCGAACCCAAAACCAAAACCCGAAAAATTTCAAGTGCACATCTCTAATATATACACACACACACACACACACACACATATGCTATATATATACATGTGTATATACATGTACTGTATGTATGTATTTATGTATGTATATATATATATATGCATGTTTAATATGCTATGTGTATATGTACAGTATATGTGTATATGTGTATATATATATATATATATATATATGCAGAAAGTGTTTTTATAGATCAGTGCGCTTATCCAACGTTCGAAAGTTCCTTCCAAAAAGGTCGCCGGATGTCACTATGCTGAGACTTAATTAGTCGTATTGGATCCGCATCCAAAGCCGTCTAGCAAATTTCCCGTGCTCTATAGACACCTTCCAAACTTCTTTGGTGGCAGCTCAGTTCCTCAAGAAATGACCTGGGTAGGTTCAGTCATGCGATTCTGTGGAGGTAGGGGAGAAGAACAAGCGCCATATGGTGTAGTAAATCAAATAAATTGGTAAATTATGGACACGTGAATGTACTGTAAGTACCGGATAAAGTCTTGGAATCAGGCCTATCGGTCTCTCTTTTCTCAGTGGCTGCTCCCCACCTGTATGTCAGGAGACAAAGATCATCGCCATATAGTGTAGTACCTTTGTAAATATCTTGGGGTACCCTCCCCTATATGTCATGCGTACCAAATCAATGTTTCAATCAAGCATATAGGATAAGCTTTTATCCAGATGACCCAAGCAGGTCCTGTATGGTGTGCTTGTTCATTCAATTTCGACCCACTGCCTTATATAGTGATACAAAGTTTTTTAATAAACCAAATAAAACATAGTAAATAAATAAAAAATATATAATAAAGGTCTTAGCTCAGTGATACAGGCAGTAGATAGGTAGGTCAGTCTCTCAACGCGTTTCGCCTTTTGGGCTTCCTCAGGAGAATACAGAACAACAAAAAGTACACACATTTATAGCTACTTTCTGTTTCGTATTGCGGTCACTTCCGGTTCACGTCATTTCCGGAACCGGAAGTAGCACCCGATCGTAAATGAACTTCTATAGTGCATAAGGGATGATTATATATCAAAGACATTGGTGGGGTAGTAGTTCTG
Organism: Pseudophryne corroboree; assembly: GCF_028390025.1. Lineage (NCBI taxonomy): Eukaryota > Metazoa > Chordata > Amphibia > Anura > Myobatrachidae > Pseudophryne > Pseudophryne corroboree. The sequence goes on along the minus strand of NC_086444.1, from coordinate 867,800,304 downwards.
TGAGTGAGAATAATATTACTATGATGCATCACACCAGCGATGACATGAGTCACCGCTTGTGTGTACTCGTTTACCGGAAGTGACGCGGCTCGTCCCGGCCACGGCCGCGTCACTTCCGGTCAGGTCTTACCAGCCCCCCTGGCCGGCGTCTGTTCTAGCGTTAACGGTAGTGACGCGTCCTTGCTGTTAGTCACTTCCTGCTACTTTCTGGCGGAAGAATGTTAGTGAGCAGGTGTAACTATTGGCGGAAGTGACGTAAATGCTGTCACTTGCGAATCGCCTTTGATAATGTAGCGGACGGGGATTGATTGCGTAGTCCTTATGGTAATAGACAACCATCCGTGCACAAAAATAATATCAATAGTGGGCAGACACCATATGCATCCCCAGAAATAGTAGATAATAATTATAGCAGTAGGACCTATTTCATCCATTATTAACCTTAGAGATTTTTTGTGCTTATATGAATCTAAAATCATTAACAATGCATATAGGTTTGGTAACAGTCATAAAACCACCCTAAAATCACTAATTAAAACATTATGGACACACAATTAAAGCAGCAAGACATGGTATATGTAAGACCGGCATAAATATTAAAATATTAAATCACATCCTATTAAAAAATAGAATAAAATAATAAATTAATTAATCTAGCCCTGAAGCTAAAGTAGAGAAGGGAGTTTTGTGTAAAAAATCTGATTTTGGAGACCAGAAGCAGAGGCTATATTGGACCCTACATGTATCTCATAGAAAAGGGACAATCTCATAGCCTTCGTTGTGACCATGCGGTTGGAGGGTATTTAAAGTGAAAATCCAATACATCTCCCGTTGGGATAATTTTCTCAGTAGGTCGCCCCCTCTAGGTCCCAGTTTGACGTGTTCAATGGCTCTGAATGTGAAAGTTTCCGTGCTTGAGTTGTGGGTTTCAGCGAAATGTCTTGAGAGGGGGTGACTCTCCACTTTATTTTTAATGTTTCGTACATGTTCCTGGATACGAAGTTTCAAGAGTCTTTTTGTCTTGCCCACATATTTAAGATTCCAAAGGATAGAATTTAGACGTTGGTTTTAATCCTGATTTCGATGTATTGTAATTCGTTAGGATGGCTGTGTCCTGTCTAGCAAAGTGCCGTTTGAGAGTCAGGTTTCGAACATATTTATTCAAGTCTATAAATGTTTGAAACTTGTCTGATTTCTGTGTGGGTGTGAATGTTGTACTTTTACTAAGTAAGGAAATCTGTGGCTGTGTTAGAACATGAGAGGACAGATTGAATATACCTTTATCCTTTGGATCCATTATTTGATGTATCTTTTTCTTGGATTTTCGTCTTCTTCCTCCTCGTTTCCCTCGTCTTGGAATCTTCGTTTTAGTGGAGATGCTGTATGAATACTCTCTTTTATTCTTCCATGTTGGTCCCTGTCCCTGTATGGTCTCTGTGGTTTCCGGTCTAAAAAATGATGTGTATCTTCACTATTGGTCGTGCTTGTTGAGGGTAATTCCAAAGGCAAAAATCGGTTTTCTGTTCTCACGGTTTCTAATTTAGAATAGAACCTGGGTTTGTGGTATGATGCAGATCTATTTCTCTGATTGTTGTCCCTAGAAAGAGGCCGTTGATCGTGGCGAGAAACTAGACAGAGAAACCCTGATCCATCCGAAAAAGAAAGAAGTGCGGAAAAGCTCCACAGTACCTTTCATCACTCAATACAACTGTGAGGAAATGAAAATCAAAAAATCGTTTTCAAGACACTGGCATATCCTAAAAATGGACCCTGTACTGAAAGAAATTCTACCAGAACACCCGCAAGTTGTATTTAGGAAATCCGGAAATCTTGGCACCTAGCATGATTAAAAACAAGGTGACCACCACTCAAAGCCTTCCTAAGTGTAAAGGCATGTATAAATGTGGACACTGCAATATGTGTAGGTTTGTCCACCCAAATAGGAAATCCTTTTCCAATTCGGAACAGACAAAGGAATTTAAGATGAAGGATTTCATTAACTGCAACACGACATCTGTAATATATGTGATTGAATGTGGATGCCACCTTAAATATGTGGGCAAGACAAAAAGACTCTTGAAACTTCGTATCCAGGAACATGTACGAAACATTAAAAATAAGGTGGAAAGTCACCCCCTCTCAAGACATTTCGCTGAAACCCACAACTCAAGCACGGAAACTTTCACATTCAGAGCCATTGAACACGTCAAACTGGGACCTAGAGGGGGCGACCTACTGAGAAAATTATCCCAACGGGAGATGTATTGGATTTTCACTTTAAATACCCTCCAACCGCATGGTCACAACAAAGGCTATGAGATTGTCCCTTTTCTATGAGATACATGTAGGGTCCAATATAGCCTCTGCCTCTGGTCTCCAAAATCAGATTTTTTACACAAAACTCCCTTCTCTACTTCAGCGTCAGGGCTAGATTAATTAATTTATTATTTTATTCTATTTTTTAATAGGGTGTGATTTAATATTTTAATATTTATGCCGGTCTTACATATACCATGTCTTGCTGCTTTAATTGTGTGTCCATAATGTTTTAATTAGTGATTTTAGGGTGGTTTTATGACTGTTACCAAACCTATATGCATTGTTAATGATTTTAGATTCATATAAGCACAAAAAATCTCTAAGGTTAATAATGGATGAAATAGGTCCTACTGCTATAATTATTATCTACTATTTCTGGGGATGCATATGGTGTCTGCCCACTATTGATATTATTTTTGTGCGCGGATGGATGTCTATTACCATAAGGACTACGCAATCAATCCCCGTCCGCTACATTATCAAAGGCGATTCGCAAGTGACAGCATTTACGTCACTTCCGCCAATAGTTACACCTGCTCACTAACATTCTTCCGCCAGAAAGTAGCAGGAAGTGACTAACAGCAAGGACGCGTCACTACCGTTAACGCTAGAACAGACGCCGGCCAGGGGGGCTGGTAAGACCTGACCGGAAGTGACGCGGCCGTGGCCGGGACGAGCCGCGTCACTTCCGGTAAACGAGTACACACAAGCGGTGACTCATGTCATCGCTGGTGTGATGCATCATAGTAATATTATTCTCACTCACAGAACTACTACCCCACCAATGTCTTTGATATATAATCATCCCTTATGCACTATAGAAGTTCATTTACGATCGGGTGCTACTTCCGGTTCCGGAAATGACGTGAACCGGAAGTGACCGCAATACGAAACAGAAAGTAGCTATAAATGTGTGTACTTTTTGTTGTTCTGTATTCTCCTGAGGAAGCCCAAAAGGCGAAACGCGTTGAGAGACTGACCTACCTATCTACTGCCTGTATCACTGAGCTAAGACCTTTATTATATATTTTTTATTTATTTACTATGTTTTATTTGGTTTATTAAAAAACTTTGTATCACTATATAAGGCAGTGGGTCGAAATTGAATGAACAAGCACACCATACAGGACCTGCTTGGGTCATCTGGATAAAAGCTTATCCTATATGCTTGATTGAAACATTGATTTGGTACGCATGACATATAGGGGAGGGTACCCCAAGATATTTACAAAGGTACTACACTATATGGCGATGATCTTTGTCTCCTGACATACAGGTGGGGAGCAGCCACTGAGAAAAGAGAGACCGATAGGCCTGATTCCAAGACTTTATCCGGTACTTACAGTACATTCACATGTCCATAATTTACCAATTTATTTGAATTACTACACCATATGGCGCTTGTTCTTCTCCCCTACCTCCACATATATATATATATATATATATATATATATACAGGTTGAGTATCCCATATCCAAATATTCCGAAATACGTAATATTCCGAAATACGGACTTTTTTGAGTGAGAGTGAGATAGTGAAACCTTTGTTTTTTGATGACTCAATGTACACAGACTTTGTTTAATACACAAAGTTATTAAAAAATATTGTATTAAATGACCTTCAGGCTGTGTGTATAAGGTGTATATGAAACATAAATGAATTGTGTGAATGTACACACACTTTGTTTAATGCACAAAGTTATAAAAAATATTGGATAAAATAACCTTCAGGCTGTGTGTATAAGGTGTATATGCAACATAAATGCATTCTGTGCTTAGATTTAGGTCCCATCACCATGATATCTCATTATGGTATGCAATTATTCCAAAATACGGAAAAATCCGATATCCAAAATACCTCTGGTCCCAAGCGTTTTGGATAAGGGATACTCAACCTGTATATATATATATATATATATATATACGGTATATATATGTGTGTGTGTAGATATATATATATGTATATATATATATATATATATATATATATACACACACACACACACTAGTTTTACGGACCCAGCATATACTGGGTCACCTCAGTCCCCAACCCCGTGCTTGGCTCCACCCAGTTCTGGAAACCCCCCTATGCAAATCCTGCGTTTGCCACTGGCTGCTGTGAGAGCCTGAACTGCAATTAGCTGTGTGCAGAGCTATTTCAATAATTTTTCCACCCTTTCAGGTAGCTGTATAGCATGGAAATGTGCCTGAGAGAGATGGAGGGTGACATTCAGCATATGTAAAATAGATATTGAAGCTGGAGAAACATTAGAAATATGGGAAATGACGTGATTTACACTAAAACACTATTATTTCACCAGCTGAAAGCATGTATAGTAGGGAAGAGTGGGGCATTACTGTAGATAGTGACTTCTCACACAGTATATGATACATTCAGTATGCAATATATAAGGTATATGTGAGGACTAAATAACCTTAGAAATCCACTGTCTATTTCCTCTGATTGGTAAGCTGAAATTTTCCTTCTTGGAGATCTGCATCCAAATGGATAAAGGAGGTTCTAAAAAATGAAAAAAATTAATATTTTATTAATAGTAAAAAAGGTGTAAGATATTTTCAGCATATAACAACAAATATGTTATGAACATTGCATTTTCTCTCCCTGCTTTATCTGTCATAATACACAGTCTGTATCATTATCGAGGTGAAATCCTTTGCTAATATTGGGGGTCATTCCGAGTTGATCGCTTGCTACCTACTTTTAGCAGCCGTGCAAACGCATAGTCGTATTTTCGCTTTGCAAGTGTGCAATCGCATGTGCAGTCGGGCGGTACAAAAACAGTTGGTGCAGTTTCTGAGTAGCTTTGGACTTACTCAGCCGCTGCGATCCCTTCAGTCTTTTTGGTCCCGGAATCGACGTCAGACACCCGCCCTACAAACGCTTGGACACGCCTGCGTTTTTCCAAACACTCCCTGAAAACGGTCAGTTGACACCCACAAACGCCCTCTTCCTGTCAATCTCCTTGTGATTGGCTGTGCAAATGGATTCTCCGTTAAATCCATCGCTCAGCAACAATCCGCTTTGTACCCGTACAACGTGCCTGTGCATTGCAGTGCATACACATGCGCAGTAACCTGTTCACTGTGCTGCAAAAAACGGCAGCGAGCAATCAACTCGGCATGACCCCCATTATTTTACTGGAGTATCAGACTAGGCTATGACAGGCTGGGCTGATCAAACCATAACAAGGAAGCCTGCAGGGTGGGATCTGCCCGTTGTAATGTTACACAGTCCCAGTCTGTGAGCAGCAGAGCTCTTGGAGCATACAGTATTTACAAGGAATATTTGCGGGATATCAACAACAACAAAAATCCATTTTTGGAGGGTAGGGCAAATATTAAGTATTTCTTGGAAGTTTCCCCCATTTTTTGACTGCAAAAACCACCCACATTAGTTTTTATGGGGGCTGCTTAAATACTAAATTTACCAAGCTTGGCCCTGGTGGCTAACATCATCTCTAGATGGCATTAGCCAATGTAGCCTATAGGATACACTCCACAATGGTTGCTGAGAGAGGGATCCGTAGGATCGTCTTGTTTGCAGTCTTTCTAGATACAGTATGACTATACCTGTCCTTGTGTTATTTAAACAAGTAAACCTCCGGATATAAATTTGTCCGTTATCAATGGTTTATTAATGAGGAGTTATTAATTATGATTAGTTATTATTAAATGTTCAAAGTAGCATATGCACATCAAGGTTATGAAATTAATAGCGGAAATAAATTCCCCACAATTTTATAGGATACCTTATAAAGAGATGTCTAGCATACATGCAGGGCCACAATGTCTTGTCAGAATCATAGTTAAATGAAGACACATCTGTAGCGCCAATGAAAAGGTTCTATTCTTGGGGGATATTTTAATACCATCATCTCATAGGAAGTAAACCAATTGGTCCCATCACAGTGTCAGCATGTCCTAGTATTATCCCACCAAGTTCTTAGGGTGTGCAGTCACCATACTGCTTAACATTCTGAACCTTTGGGGAATTTCTAACCCGATCGCTGCTGTGCGTTTCCGCACAGTGGCCGATCAGGTCTGAACTGCGCATGAGTATGCACCGCAATGTGCAGGCACGACGGACCGCTGCAATGGGGATCGCCGGTCAGCAACGGGATGGTGTGAAATATCCGATCGCATGGGCGTTCGCAAGGAGATTGACAGGATGAGGGCGTTTGTGGGTGGCAACTGACCGTTATCAAGGAGTGTCTGGAAAAACGCAGGTGTGTCCAAGCGTTGGAAGGGGTGTCTGACGTCAAATCCGGTCCCAGACAGGCTGAAGTGATCGCAGCGGCTGAGTAAGTCCTGGGCTGCGCAGAGACTGCACAAAATCAGTTTGTGCAACTCTGCTACACATGCGTTCGCACACTTGCACATCTAAAATACACTTCCCTGTGGGCGGCGACTATCTGATCGCAGCGCTGCAAAAATCGCTGTCCAGCGATCAGGTCTGAATTTCCCCCTTGTTACCACTTCATACTATTAAACCAATATAAACTATAGAGAGCATGCTAGCACAGCTACGATCACTTACACTGTGACACGGTCCGCCCGCATGTCAGGCCGCAACCGCACAAGTACAAAAGCATTGCCCAGCGGCGATGATTTTGTACTTGTAGAGTAACTCCCAGCCAGCGCAGCTCCTGCGGCTGGCCGGGAGTTACTTGTTGCTGTCTGGATGGCAACGGCTGCATGTGACGTCTTGCAGTCCCCCCCCCCCCGCACGGTCCGGCCACGCCTGCACCTACGCCAAATGCCGCCATGCTGCCCCCTCCCGCCCAGCGACCACCTCTGCCTGGCAATCAGGCAGAGGCGATCGCTAGGCAACAATGGCCGTCGGCTGTCTGGCATGCGCTGGCACACTGCGGCGTCGGTGCATGCGCAGTTCTGACCTGAACGCTGCGCTGTGAAGAACTGCAGTGAGCGTTCAGGTCAGAATGACCCCCTTTAATACCAGGACTTGTAATTTATTTATTTTTTAGATGCCAGACAAAAACTTTAGAAACCAGGAAAAATGGACAGTCTTTTATATGGTTTGATTTTGGAAAATTGTTTTTCTGCATGTTTTAAATACTACGGGAAAAAAAATGATTCATGGTTGCTGTGTGAATTGCTTTTTGCTAAGTATTTAAAAATCTTTTCTTAAATCCATCTATATAAAGAAATATACATTGTAATTCCAGTATTTAGAAAAGGACTATTATTCTGACAAAAATAACAGTTATATCAATATGTAAGAAGATAAGTTTAGTTTGCCTGTGCTAAAAAAAATATGATTAATGCATAAATCATCATTCATCAGTAATTACAGATATTTTTGTAGCTAACTGTGACATCTGAAAGCGAATCACTAATTACTGGAGTGGTTTACCTCCAGCTCTCTCAGACTTCTTGCTAGTTAGACAAATTCCTTTTTATAAGAACACTTACTTGAGCAAAGGCTCTGAAAAGAGTTTACTATTCAGAGTTTTCATCTCCCCAGGGCCGCTCAGAGGAGTGGGGTACATAAAATGTACCCATGGAGCTGCAGCCACAGCCCCAAAATGGTATGGCCCCACTCAGGGTCAGACTGTCCCACAGGGCAACAGGGGAAACCACCGGTGGGCCCTACTGCCTGTGGGCCCTCCTCTTCCTCTAGGGATCAGGTTCCAGACTCTATCCTAGTGCACTTTAATTATGCATTATGCTTATGTTATATTATACTTCACAAGAATATGGTTTATTATATATTTAGCAAGGGAGACAGAACATGTACTTTGTAATGGTTAGCCAAACCTCTGTGGTGGCTGGCCACGCCCCACTGGAGCATGGCCACACCCTTAAGCATGGGCCCCTACAACAGCATTCCCCTGTAGGACCCTTCATGTCCCAGTCCGACACTGGCCCCACCAGTCCACCAGCATGCCTCCACCTTATAGTGGCAGTGGCAAAGCATTACAGTGTGTCCTGATATTCTTAACGGGGTTTGGCCATGCCTTGATTATGCCTGCTTACAGTACTAGGACATTGCATCTCCTTAATTCTTTGTATATAAACAATTTAAAAATAAAGTAGGGATCTACAACTGTAGAGTTACCATCGATGGTTCCCATTCATGGTGCCATTATCACTTGCCAGTCAACTGCATGCAACAATTGCCAGAAAACCATTAATAGTCTGTTCATATACATGCAAAGGAAAGGAAACCAGATATCTTAGTTGGGGTTCAGCTTACTCCTAAAGTTTAAGAATATTACATTATAACTGAGCTTGTTGCTTTCTGTGTGTCAGCCTACTTTTCTGGCAGATACAGATGTGTCCTCATACATCTAGCCTCAATATACCGTACCACGCAGCCAGGGCCGGTTCTAGCCCTTTTGGGGCGTGGCTTCATACAGGGGACGTGGTCAGTTACGCTCCCTGTAGAGTTGTGCCCCCATTTGTGCCCCCTGTAGGAGTAGAGCTGCTTACACACAAAAAAATAATTAATACTTACTATCCCCGCTCCTGATTCCCGACCACTGCAGACCTCCGCCGGCGCCGCTCCTCTCCTCGGATCTATGGGACAGATAGACACTAGAGGTCAATTATGACCCCTAGCGTCTGTGTCAGTCCCACAATGCTGTGCGGTGCTGATTCAGAGACTCAGAGGCAGATGTATTAAGCCTGGAGAAGTGATAAAGCAGCGATAAGTGGAAGGTGATAACGCACCAGCCAATCAGTTGTTAACTGTTATTTTTCAAACACGGAATGATTGGCTGGTGCGTTATCACCTACCACTTAACACTGCTTTATCACTTCTACAGGCTTAACAGATTTGCCCCTCAATGGTCTATGCATGAAGCAGTGAAAAGTGTGGAGAAAAGAACCAGCGGAGAAGTTGCCCATGGCAACCAATCAGCTGCTACGTATAATTTTATAGAATTCACTTTAGTTACCTCAACACTTATTGGTTGCTCTCCACTGGCTCACTTCTCCACTCTTAACTGTTTCATGAATAGACCACTAAGTTGCACACAAATATACAAGTGTTGCTTATCAAATTTATCAGCAAAGTCTTCTGCTTCGTCCTAGTCACATCACTGAGAATAAGACACATTTTCAGGAAAAAAGATGCCCCTGCGCTAGCAGAGTCTAACGGGACCTGGCGTGCCAAGAGGGGCTGTTTGGTGTGGCTGCAGCAAAGTTGTAGGAGGACACATCTGTAGGAGGGGATGTGTGTGTGTGTGTGTGTGTGTGTGTGTGTGTGTGTGTGTGTGTCTGACTTTGTGTCAGAGAAGTAGGCACTGACAGCTGAAACACCTGCTCCTGCCCCCTTTTCTCTGCATGATGGAATGACTACAGTGAGATCTAGGTGCAGAAGTGGCTACATCATTAACCTGCCAACATGGAAGGGGTAGACATTGGCTGGACGAATAACAAACTTTGGAATTAACTTGACCTTCCACCATTGATGGGAGGAATAAATATAAAAATATACAAAAAACTTGGATGTTTGCGAAATATTCATGGATGAAAATATACCATGGGGGAAATGTCTGGGAGATGCTGACATCAGCACAAATGTAGGATGCAGTATTGTAAAGCTTAATTCAGTGGCATTAAACAGTTTAATGTCCAGGAGTAGCACACTGCAGCACACCATCAATACCACTAAATCCTAAACAAGGTCCTTCACACTGGGAGCATCTGGCACCCTAGCTGTTTGCAGGAGGTGAAAATTTATGAGGCGTTTGATGAAGAACCACATGTTATATGTCTTGTTTTATCACTCTTGGGTGGTACATGGGATCCACAATGTTTAGTAACACCCTGATAGTGGCTGTTTATGACGGTTTGCCCTCACTAAATATAACCACTGCTGCATTTACACAAACAAGCAATCAAATTGTGTTAGGAAGTGATGCTGGCCAGACAAGAAAGTATCCTGAGTCCTGGAGAAAAGCTGTAGATTTAGCAGTTAATGACCATGGGAGTAATCCGCTAATCAGTGCTGAAGTGCTGTACAGGAGGAGGACAAATATCTGCCAGTATGAAAAAAATTAACAGAAGGTGGGACAACTGCATTTCCATCATTGCTTCCCTCAAGAGACAGCAAGTACTGGTTGAAACTCCTCACAACAGTCGTTAATAACATATGCGAGTAAACATAATTGTGCATAAATAAGCGTATGCTTACCTTATTATCTCTATACACCGGGACACTCATAAATTATACAGGTTCTGTTGGGAAGGTGGTTGATAGACAGTAACAAGGTTGACAGTCAAAAGGTCGACACACATATGGTCGACATGTGGTTTTTTTAGGGTTTTTTCATGTTTTTACATCTTTTGCTGCATTTATTATTCATGTCGCAAACTATGACTTTTAGTAACCTTGTGCCACTGATCCCGAAGCGTGGCGAGCGAAGCGAGTCTGTGAGGGGATACATTTTACAAATTTCGGCAAAATATGTTTAATAACACAAAATGACACAAAAACAACTTTTTTGTTTTGACCTTGTGACTGTCGACCTTTTGACTGTCGACCTTTATAATGCCTATCTTCTGTAGCACACCCTGATTTTAATCAGCTAGAGAACCTATGTAATGCATGAGTGTCCTGGTGTAAACAGTAGAGATGAGCGCCTGAAATTTTTCGGGTTTTGTGTTTTGGTTTTGGGTTCGGTTCCGCGGCCGTGTTTTGGGTTCGAACGCGTTTTGGCAAAACCTCACCGAATTTTTTTTGTCGGATTCGGGTGTGTTTTGGATTCGGGTGTTTTTTTCAAAAAACACTAAAAAACAGCTTAAATCATAGAATTTGGGGGTCATTTTGATCCCAAAGTATTATTAACCTCAAAAACCATAATTTACACTCATTTTCAGTCTATTCTGAATACCTCACACCTCACAATATTATTTTTAGTCCTAAAATTTGCACCGAGGTCGCTGTGTGAGTAAGATAAGCGACCCTAGTGGCCGACACAAACACCGGGCCCATCTAGGAGTGGCACTGCAGTGTCACGCAGGATGTCCCTTCCAAAAAACCCTCCCCAAACAGCACATGACGCAAAGAAAAAAAGAGGCGCAATGAGGTAGCTGTGTGAGTAAGATTAGCGACCCTAGTGGCCGACACAAACACCGGGCCCATCTAGGAGTGGCACTGCAGTGTCACGCAGGATGGCCCTTCCAAAAAACCCTCCCCAAACAGCACATGACGCAAAGAAAAAAAGAGGCGCAATGAGGTAGCTGTGTGAGTAAGATTAGCGACCCTAGTGGCCGACACAAACACCGGGCCCATCTAGGAGTGGCACTGCAGTGTCACGCAGGATGTCCCTTCCAAAAAACCCTCCCCAAACAGCACATGACGCAAAGAAAAAAAGAGGCGCAATGAGGTAGCTGTGTGAGTAAGATTAGCGACCCTAGTGGCCGACACAAACACCGGGCCCATCTAGGAGTGGCACTGCAGTGTCACGCAGGATGTCCCTTCCAAAAAACCCTCCCCAAACAGCACATGACGCAAAGAAAAAAAGAGGCGCAATGAGGTAGCTGACTGTGTGAGTAAGATTAGCGACCCTAGTGGCCGACACAAACACCGGGCCCATTTAGGAGTGGCACTGCAGTGTCACGCAGGATGTCCCTTCCAAAAAACCCTCCCCAATCAGCACATGATGCAAAGAAAAAGGTTAGGTGGTATACAATTATGGACGGACTGCCTGCCGAGTGCAGACACAGAGGTAGCCACAGCCGTGAACTACCGTACTGTACTGTGTCTGCTGCTAATATAGACTGGTTGATAAAGAGATGTCGTAGTAGTATGTATGTATAAAGAAGAAAAAAAAACCACGGTTAGGTGGTATACAATTATGGACGGACTGCCTGCCGAGTGCAGACACAGAGGTAGCCACAGCCGTGAACTACCGTACTGTGTCTGCTGCGACTGGATGATAAATGATATAAAAAATATATATATATCACTACTGCAGCCGGACAGGTATATATTATATATTATATAATGACGGACCTGCTGGACACTGTCTGTCAGCAGAATGAGTTTTATTTTTATAGAATAAAAAAAACAACAACACACAAGTGAAGTCACACGACGAGTGTTTAACTTTTTCAGGCAATCACAATATAAGTATACTACTAACTATACTGGTGGTCAGTGTGGTCAGGTCACTGGTCAGTCACACTGGCAGTGGCACTCCTGCAGCAAAAGTGTGCACTGTTTAATTTTAATATAATATTATGTACTCCTGGCTCCTGCTATAACCTATAACTGGCACTGCAGTGCTCCCCAGTCTCCCCCACAATTATAAGCTGTGTGAGCTGAGCAGTCAGACAGATATATAATATATATAGATGATGCAGCACACTGGGCTGAGCCTGAGCAGTGCACACAGATATGGTATGTGACTGAGTCACTGTGTGTATCGCTTTTTTCAGGCAGAGAACGGATATATTAAATAAACTGCACTGTCTGGTGGTCACTCACTATATAATATTATGTACTCCTGGCTCCTGCTATAACCTATAACTGGCACTGCAGTGCTCCCCAGTCTCCCCCACAATTATAAGCTGTGTGAGCTGAGCAGTCAGACAGATATATAATATATATAGATGATGCAGCACACTGGGCTGAGCCTGAGCAGTGCACACAGATATGGTATGTGACTGAGTCACTGTGTGTATCGCTTTTTTCAGGCAGAGAACGGATATATTAAATAAACTGCACTGTCTGGTGGTCACTCACTAGTAAACTCTCTGCACTCTCTACACTTCTACAGTACTCCTCCTAGTCCTAAGCTCCAGTAAATCTCTCTCTCTTATAATCTAAATGGAGAGGACGCCAGCCACGTCCTCTCACTATCAATCTCAATGCACGTGTGAAAATGGCGGCGACGCGCGGCTCCTTATATAGAATCCGAGTCTCGCGAGAATCCGACAGCGTCATGATGACGTTCGGGCGCGCTCGGGTTAACCGAGCAAGGCGGGAGGATCCGAGTCTGCTCGGACCCGTGAAAAAAACCATGAAGTTCGGGCGGGTTCGGATTCAGAGAAACCGAACCCGCTCATCTCAAGTAAACAGATAGTATGGTAAGCCTAAATAAGCGTAACTTTATTTACAACACTCTGCATCACAGAGTTGCAGTGATATGGGTTAATGTTAGGCAGATTGAAACTCCCAGTGAGCTGCACTCAGAGCATACTTGCCTACTTTTAAAAAAATCATTACAGGAATATTGTGAAAGCAATACCTACTTTATGAGTGCTGTGTTAAAGCGGACTTGTACTACTCCACCTAAGCACTGTTGTTGATGATGAAAACAGTGATACTTTTCAGGGCAGGTTCATGTAGGGTCTACGCACAAGTGGTTCCATATAAGTGGCAACGAGAAACCTTATTTGAAAATGTATTTAGCCATAGGGATCATTGTGTCCTATGACCAATGCAGGGAAATGGCACTGATTATCCCATTTGAATGTAAATATCTCTGGTTTCTCCCCCCCAAGAAAATAACAGCTACATAATGGGGTTAAAGGTGTGTATAAACGGTGAGATTTATCCTTGCGATTTTGACTATATAGTCAAAATTGCAAGGAAAGTTAGTGGAAATGTCAAGGTGTTAGGTAGCGTGCGGTAGCGATTCGATCCCGATGCACACTCCCGTGGGGTCGGTATCATAAGGCTAGATAGACTGTGCAGGCAAGTCAATCTTGACTATTTTGTGTACTATCTAGTACAAACTATAGTCAAAATCGTACATAGACAAAATCGAACGTACAGATGTATGTGGAGAGAAGGCGCCGGGCCACAGGAGGGGAAGTTATGATTTAGTTTTACAGTATAACCATGAATGTGTTGGGTAGGGGCACCGGCCAAACTCGGACGTTTTTTAAAGCATCAATCATTTACAAGGCGTGGTTTTACCTCGTAAATGATTGCTACTCTAAAAAAAAATCCAAATTCGTCCGCCAACCCGCACCTCCGGCCAACTCGGATGGCATTACATCCGGCCCGTGATGTCTAAGTGAAATTAAATGATCCCATTATAGTAAACCAATTTTCTATTTCCATCTAATGTTCTAATGTTACAGGCTTTACAGATACATTCAAGATCTTAGAGGTCGCATGCCATAGAACAAATACAAGAGCCTCTATTCTACTTGCAACCATTATTGACTTTGTTCAACAAACACTGTCGCCACTGTTACAGATCCTACATATAGTGTTGAAAAGTAGAATGAGACAACTGAATAACTTTGCTAATGTGTGATATATTCCTCTATTAGAGCATACCATTTGAATAACAGGATACAGAAGACCAGTGTTGCTTCTGCTTACAGTACTCTGCATTCATAATAAATTATTCCCCACTCATCTGGAAGCAGCTAACCGAGTTTGAGATGGGGATCATCGTAGACTGCGTGATGTCATGTTTCCAGGGCAACGCTGGACTGGTATACAGAACTTTCTGTAACTTCGGTAACGCGGATGGATTGGCCAGTTCAGAGTCCAGATCTTAACCCCATTTAGAACCTCTGGGATGAATTGAAGCTGCAGGTGTTTTCTAGGCCGATTCGACCTTCGTCAGTGTCGCAGTTGGTCACACTGCAAAACATACCACCTGCTGTTGTCCAGGAACTTGTAGACAGTTTGCCAAGAAGGGTGTCTGCAGTAATCCTGCATGTTGTGGATCTACAAAGTACTGACGTCATTAAAATTTTGTTGATCTATTTGCTGTCAGTTTCCAATCACTTTTGTCTACATACTGTAGTGTAGAGTATGGCGATGAATCGCAGTCCACAGTACATATAGTTTGTGAAGTTACATAGCTAAGCACACAAATCACTCTCAAAGTATAGTCCAAATTTTGAGCAATCAATATAAGCTCAATGGGAGTCCTGTGGAGAGTAATAGAAAGTGCAATGTTCATGACACGTTTCTCCAAGAAAAGACCCTGGTTTCATCAGAGGAATCTTCTACTGAATTTAATAAGCTCTGACAAAACTGCTGCATAGTACATTTTGCCCATGATTCAGAGTTGGATGCAATGCCAATGTTTTTGCAGGCAAATAAATAGAAATAAATTGGGATCCAATAAAAATCGAGTTTGGATCATTAGGTCTACCCTAATGAGGTCAACAGTTAATAGGTCGACCCCAAATGGTCGGCATGGTCAAAAGGTCGACATGTAAAAGGTGAACAAAAGAAAAGTTTGACAGGTATAAAAGACACATGAAAAGGTCAACACAATTTTTTTGTGGTGCCATTTTTGCCATCAGTGCACAGGGAACCCCGATTAGTGCACCGTGTCCCCTTGCATGGCTTGCTTTTCTTGGCTTACCATGAAGAGGACTATTCCCAATCGTAGTCCATGTGGATGGTGAAGTATGAAAAAGTTGGGAAAAATGACAAAAAGTGTATCAACCATTTTCAGTTGGACCATTTGAACCTGTCTACCTTTTGTACCTGTCGACCATAAGCACGTCAATCTTTTACATGTTGACCGAATGACCGTGTTGATCTAATGCATGTTGACTATTAGTGGTCGACCTATAGTCCGAATACCATAGAAATCCACTGTATTAATTGGCTCCCAGATTTGGCCATAAATGTAGTAGCCTGTGACTTGTGGCCACCGGTGCAATTTCGACAAGATAGCTAGTTGACTAATAGCATCAATTAGCTTTAAGGCAAAGCCAAAATCAGACTGTGGGAGTTATCCAGCACGGATTGTGAATTCTACTATAAAACAGAATTTGCAATCCGTTCTTTCGCATGCTGGGGACCGCCCATTGCAGGACAAGGCCATCAGCTGCTACCGCCACAGCAATTGTGGACGACCCACTGCAGCCGCAGCTAGACTGTGTATGCAGGCGGTCAGACGCCACTTTTCCCATTGAAGCGGCTGTGTGTGATGTCACGCAGCCGCCCCGAAAATGCCGCCAGCCCACCCATTTTCCCTGCAACGCTCCGTCACCATTCCCCGCCCACCCCACGAACACCTCTGCTGTCAATCAGGCAGAGGCATTCGCACCCGCTGCGACGCTAACGCATTTGGCAGCTGAGCATGTGCAGGACAGTACCTGCGCATGCGTACTGCCGCAGAGGATAGTGTTATTGCAGTCGCATCACTTATAGATGTGACCTGAATAACCCAGTGTCGGCAAATTGAAGGTTATTACATTTGGGCTCTAAGCAGCTGATTTAAGTTGAAGGATAGTTGAAATAAAAAAATACTGACCAAAAAAGATATTCCAATCAGCACTGAATAAACAGTATAGAACCTCTATGTACATACAAATATGAAAAGCAGTATAAAGTCACATACTGTATTAAACAGAATTCCTTAAAATGAGTATAAACATCAACCTATACATTATAAAACAAAAGCAGCCTTTTATTTATGGATATCTGGTTTATTTATCAACGTTGAAAAATCTTCTGTAGGGAGCGTGGTAAATGATCAAAGTAAGATACATTGCGGTGCATACGCATGCACAAATTAGCCGTTTTTTCACTGATCGCTACGCAACGAACAACGGCAGCTAGCGATCAACTCAGAATGACCCCCATTGTTGGGCCGGCCCTATCCGTAGGTTTGTTTTGAGACTTATTATCATCAGTGCACACTTACCATAGCCCTATAATGTACTTGGTGCAAAAGATCTGTCCAAGAATAGGCGCATTTACACAAACACACAACTCTTCCTAGACAGCAAATTTGTTGACATACCTTCCTGAAGGTTTCCTACGTGAGAATGCCCCGAGACAATTACGTCACAGAAAATGAGCATGGCTCTGCATTGCCTGTAGCTGCATATGCCTGGTTCCGGGGCATGTTCAGTGTGAGAACATGTAGCATACACTCCTAAAACCGACTATGCTATGCACCAGTCCCTCTATGTGCTTCATGGTGTCCTATTAGTAGTGAAGTACTGTGTTGCTGCAGCTACTTAAGTATATTACAACTTGTTATTAAAAGCACCAACTATTACAGGTACTCTGGGGGTCATCCCGAGTTGATCGCTCGCTAGCAGTTTTTAGCAGCCGTGCAAACGCTATGCCGCCACCCACTGGGGAGTGTATTTTAGCTTAGCAGAAGTGCGAACGCTTGTGCAGTCGCACTCTGCAAAAACAGTTTGTGCAGTTTCAGAGTAGCTCAGAACTTACTCAGCGCTTGCGATCACTTCAGCCTATTTGTGTCCGGATTTGACGTCACATACCCGCCCAGCGTTGGCCTAGCCACGCCTGCGTTTTCCCTGGCACGCCTGCATTTTTCCAAACACTCCCTGAAAACGGTCAGTTGCCACTCAGAAACGCCCCACTTCATGTCAATCACTCTGCGGCCGTCAGTGTGACTTAATTCTTCGCTATAGCCTGTTCAAAATCACATAGTTCATTGTACCCATACGTCGCGCGTGCGCATTGCGGGGCATATGCATGCGCAGAAATGCAGTTTTTTACATGATCGCTGCTCTGCGAAAATCGGCAGCGAGCGATCAACTCGGAATGACCCCCTCTATGAGTATAAACACCAACTTACCCCAGCTGCCATATGTTATTCATTGCATGCAGTTCTTCTTCTTGAAATATAACTTCATGTTGTTTGAGGAATTGAAAGCG
The DNA here is from genome assembly GCF_028390025.1 of Pseudophryne corroboree. Classification (NCBI taxonomy): domain Eukaryota; kingdom Metazoa; phylum Chordata; class Amphibia; order Anura; family Myobatrachidae; genus Pseudophryne; species Pseudophryne corroboree. The sequence goes on along the minus strand of NC_086444.1, from coordinate 867,782,369 downwards.
AAAATAGGGGTCATTCCGACCCGTTCGCACGCAGCGATTCTCCGCTGCGGTGCGAACGGGTCAGAACTGCGCATGAGCAGCGGGCACAATGCGCACGCGTGTCATTGGCCGGCGACGCCCGGTGCCGGGCAGCGGCTACAACAAAGAAGAAAGTGATCGCTGGCACGATCGCAAGAAGATTGACAGCGGGGAGGCGTTCCGGGGGGCGTCTACTCACCGTCTACCGGGCATGGAGATCCTAACACAGGCGTGTCCAGGCATTTGGAGGGCGGATGTCTGACATTAATCCCGAGACCTTCGTCGCTGGATCTGTCGCATAGGTTAAGTAACCCTGGTCTTGTTTTGCAGGAAACTTTTTTAGCATAGCAGGGCTGCACAAGCGTTAGCAGCCCTGCTATGCTAAAATACACTCCCCCATAGGCGGCGTCTAGTTGATCGCATGAGCAGCAAAAAGTTGCTACGTGCGGTCAACTCGGAATGACCACCAATATCTGATCATTGGAACAGGCTAAATTGCTGTGACCTGCTACTCATACTGGGCCCCAGTCTGTATAATTTGGTAGTGAGCACATCAACATGGTTACTGTGTTATTAACTGGTTGCATATACTGGACATATGCATATTATGCACCTTTAAGTGAGTCTTTATCTATGTGATAGTAGTTATACGTGTGAGCGCACATATATTAAGAATATGGTTAATTAGGCTGCTGGTTTAATAATAAAAAATCTTTTTATTTCTTAAAAAACAGACTAAATAAACATTAACAGAATAAAAAAAAACAAAAAAAAAACATCACAATGGAAATTACAGAGTGAAATTATGCATATATCCCCGCTATGGCCAATTGGACTTTATATAATTAGTATTTTGCATGCATGCCAATAAATTAGATGATTAGTTAGAACAAGTCATGGTCCTTAGGTACAGTCTTAGTCATTTAAAGCTGTTTGATCCCTCCAGGGGATTTTTGATAGTAGTGTTAGTATTTATTACAGAAGATAATAATTAATTATCAGAGAACGCATATAACTATTTAGCTCAAATTTATTGCATATATAGAATAATGAACATAAATAATGATGGATACAAATAAATATAAAAGTAAACACATGTACATAAAAAGATACAATCAATAAAAATGCCCCCTGCTGCAGCGGATACCTGGACGCTAATCTTATGTCCAGATTTGTAGTACTTGGTATAATCTTGTTGACAATTAGAGAGTCCCGAACGGTATACCGTCCAATTTAAGAACACTTTGATGCCTGTTGTTTAAAATCAGCTGTAGATGTTTTTCACTTGTTAATAAAGGTCTCATTGTGTATCTAATGGCAACAGGCTTCCCACTCCGTTAATTATTGCAGCTGAACGGCCAAGAACTTTAGATGCTTATGCTCCGGTATCTGTGTCAAAATGACCTTTTCCATTCATTCTAACTGTGCTAATGGGCCATAATAGCAAATGTCCACTTTATACTCACAGCCAGGAGTATATCCTTTAATTGTCCGTGGACGGCCCCCGTTGTAGGTCTCAGTCACAGTTGCGGGGAAAACACCTTTAGCGAGGTGCACCGGAGAGTCTCCACAGCCGATCAGCATGTAAATGGAAACGGCACCAGAGGAGGTGATCCTCTGACGAAACCGCACATTTACATTGGCGGAGAAACGCGTAAGGACCGGGGCTTACTTCAGATCGGTGTCCCTCCTGCTACCAGCGGCTTATGGTTAAGCAATACCTCCTGGTGCCGTTTCCATTTACATGCTGATCGGCTGTGGAGACTCTCCGGTGCACCTCGCTAAAGGTGTTTTCCCCGCAACTGTGACTGAGACCTACAACGGGGGCCGTCCACGGACAATTAAAGGATATACTCCTGGCTGTGAGTATAAAGTGGACATTTGCTATTATGGCCCATTAGCACAGTTAGAATGAATGGAAAAGGTCATTTTGACACAGATACCGGAGCATAAGCATCTAAAGTTCTTGGCCGTTCAGCTGCAATAATTAACGGAGTGGGAAGCCTGTTGCCATTAGATACACAAGGAGACCTTTATTAACAAGTGAAAAACATCTACAGCTGATTTTAAACAACAGGCATCAAAGTGTTCTTAAATTGGACGGTATACCGTTCGGGACTCTCTAATTGTCAACAAGATTATACCAAGTACTACAAATCTGGACATAAGATTAGCGTCCAGGTATCCGCTGCAGCAGGGGGCATTTTTATTGATTGTATCTTTTTATGTACATGTGTTTACTTTTATATTTATTTGTATCCATCATTATTTATGTTCATTATTCTATATATGCAATAAATTTGAGCTAAATAGTTATATGCGCTCTCTGATAATTAATTATCTTCTGTAATATATTTTTTTTGTGTGGATAGGTCAGTACTGTCCAGTTGAGAGCCGCTTAGTTCAACACATATGACCCATATTGTATAAATTAGACGGTCGTGACGCGCTGGAATTATTTGTTTCTTCTTTTTCGTGTTAGTATTTAGTTGATTAAGCAAAAGAACCAAAAATGTCCGTTAATACATAGTGATGGCACAGTCCATTTAAGTGTAACGGCTTTCCTCAGATGATATTATATAGTGCCAGCTTATACTGGTTAAGAGTGTGATGCTGATAGATTTTTTGATCAGTTAGTCCCCCGTCGTGACACTCATATGGGCAATGCTTACCCTCCCACTCTGCGGCGGTTCTCGTGTCTGCGGCTGGGCTAAATCACACTGGAGGCATAGACTTTGTCCAGCTGAGTGGTGGCATGCTCCAAGCGTGTAGTATGGCAGGGAGCGCTCGGCCGCGTACTGCGGCTTCCGGGTTAGGCGGGGCTTCCGGTTCCGATGTGCTCCACCTGCGGTCTTTGAGTCACCTGACGCGTTTCTCCGCCTTTTGTGGGTGGCGGTTTCTTCAAAAGGCGGAGAAACGCGTCAGGTGACTCAAAGACCGCAGGTGGAACGCAGGTGGAGCGCATAGGAAGCCCCGCCTAACCCGGAAGCCGCGGTACACGGCCGAGCGCTCCCTGCCATACTACACGCTTGGAGCGTGCCACCGCTCAGCTGGACAAAGTCTATGCCTCCAGTGTGATTTAGCCCAGCCGCAGACACGAGAACCGCGGCAGAGTGGGAGGGTAAGCATTGCCCATATGAGTGTCACGACGGGGGACTAACTGATCAAAAAATCTATCAGCATCACACTCTTAACCAGTATAAGCTGGCACTATATAATATCATCTGAGGAAAGCCGTTACACTTAAATGGACTGTGCCATCAATATGTATTAAGGGACATTTTTGGTTCTTTTGCTTAATCAACTAAATACTAACACTACCATCAAAAATCCCCTGGAGGGATCAAACAGCTTTAAATGACTAAGACTGTACCTAAGGACCATGACTTGTTCTAACTAATCATCTAATTTATTGGCATGCATGCAAAATACTAATTATATAAAGTCCAATTGGCCATAGCGGGGATATATGCATAATTTCACTCTGTGATTTCCATTGTGATGTTTTTTTTTTTAAATTCTGTTAATGTTTATTTAGTCTGTTTTTTAAGAAATAAAAAGATTTTTTATTATTAAACCAGCAGCCTAATTAACCATATTCTTAATATATGTGCGCTCACACGTATAACTACATTCTTTAGGCGCAGCGTCCCCTTATTCAGGAGGACATCCAGATCCTCCTTGTGTGAGCAGCCATCTAATATTCTAATTTGACAATATAACAAACTTAGCGCCCATTGTATATTGTTTATTACGTATGTGATAGCACTGTTTTATATATATTTTATGACGTCCTTTAAATTTTTTTTTTAAAAAACATTAACCCTTTCTTCCTTGCAACCTAGGGTGTAATTCAGATCTGATCGCTGGGCTGCTAATTTTGCTGGCCTGCGATCAGATAGTCACCGCCTCCAGGGGGAGTGTAAATTTGCCGTGCAAGTGTGCGATCCCGAGCTGCTAAAATCCACTTTATGCAGTCTCTGCGCAGCCCAGGACTTACTCCTACAGTGCGATGAGAAGAGGCTGATCAGGGCAGGAGCTAACGTCAGACACCCTCCCTGAAAACACTTGGGCACGCCGGCGTTTTTCCAGACACTCCCTGTAAACGCTCAGTTGCCACCCACAAATGGCCTCTTCCTGTCAATCACCTTGTGAACGTCCGTGCAATCAGATTTTTCGCACCATCCCGTTGCTGACCGGCGATGCCCGTGGTTGTCTGACGAACGTGCGCATTGCGGTGCATGCGCAGTTAGGACCTGATCGCCCACTGTGCGAAAATGCACAGTAGCGATCAGATCTGAATTACCCCCCTAGTCCAAATATTGGTTGTTGTCCTAACTTTGTATTCAGTTGTTGGCTTAACTTCGCATTTAAGGGGATTAATGTATTTGACCTAACTCCCTGCAGAATATAATTGCTACAGTATAAATAGATAGCAGCATAAAAACCTATTGAGGTTGATGCAGACTCGGTCGCTATTGGGCTCCATGTTGCGGGAGCAATTTCTGGTCTTTTAAAGAAGTCACAATTGCAACCATATGAACAGCTTGAACTACCGTAAAATGCATGCATCAGTAGCATATGCACCTGGTTTACCATGGGCCTATGTGTCACGCGCTCCCCACCTGCGTCCATGCTTTTAAGCATTTATTTTTTGTTGCAACAAACAGGACATTAGACATGAATAAAACTGCAGAAATGTTTTGAATGCAGCTGAAACATATGTCTCATGTACAAGAATATAAAGACGCGGCCAAAGAAATTGCCAAGCGGTGTATTCAGTCACGTACGGTTGTCTAGTACTGGGGATCATCACCTGCTATTTGTACCTGCCCCATACCACATAACCTGCCTTTCTCAGACACACAGGCGTCAATGTCCCAGTCTGCATGTATTTGCAATGCGCAGAGTGACAGCACAATTTACAATATGGGGGTCATTCCGAGTTGATCGCTAGCTGAAAATGTTCGCTGCGCATCGATGATGCAAAAAAAGGCACTTATGCGCATGCGGCGCAATGCGCACACGCAGCGTACTTTCACAACGGCCGATGTAGTTTCACACAAGGTCTAGCGAAGCTTTTCACACTGCTGGCTGCACAGTGATTAACAGGAAGTGGGAGTTTCTGGGTGTCAACTGACCATTTTCAAGGAGTGTTCGGAAAAATGCAGGCGTGCCAGAAAAAACGCAGGCGTGGCTGGGCGAATGCAGGGCGTGTTTGTGATGTCAAAACATGAACTGAACAGTCTGAAGTGATCGCAAGTGCTGAGTAGGTCTGAAGCTACTCTGAAACTGCACAAAATTATTTTGTAGCCGCTGTGCGATCCTTTCGTTCGCACTTCTGCTAAGCTAAAATACACTCCTAGTGGGAGGCAGCATAGCGTTTGCACGGCTGCTAAAAACAGCTAGCGAGTGATCAACTCGGAATGACCCCCTATGTGCTACAGTACATCCTGTTACCTGCAAATAAGTATGAGCTTAATATATATGAATACTGACAACTTACCATGGTGGGTGCCTTTGCTCCAAATTTCTTGACAAAGTAATTGTTTCAATATTCCATTTCTAGTGTACGTTACACGCCGCTAGTCCAAGCACTATAAAGTGTTATGCTTAGTGTTCTCATTGAAATTCTTTTACGTGTTATGAAAAGAATCTGTCTCCAGGAGAACCACCCCACCCACCAACATGAGATTAAAGAAAGCTCAATCAGGCTTTACCCTTGCCAGTTAAACATTGAACAGAATGAGTTAGTGCAAGGACAAGTATGTGAGTGTTTGCCTAATCATAACATTGCTTCATACATACTGTATAAACTATGTGGACTGGAATAAGGAAGAAGAGAGGAGAGAGATTTTCAGATGTGTATTAGTGATTGTACAATTACTGGAATGGATATGCAGCTGTAGGAGCCAAAATCAATTCTTCTCTTTCAGGCATAGTGCCCATTGATTGCGGAGAAAAGGGAGTTAAAACTACATTTAAAGAGATAATAATAGTACAGGATAGAAAACAAAGTACAGAACATTATGACATAGGTATTTATCAAACCAGAATACAAATTTAAAATGCAGCTGGACTCACAAGGCTTAGTACATACAGTAATAAAATAGTAGTATTCTCCTACTGGCCTCAGTCATCCTTCATAATGCTGGTGCTGTAGGTCTCCGCACTCCCTGCAGCTGCTGCACAGGAGGCAGCACAGTTACAGCATCTGCAGCTTACAGTACGAACTCACATCGCTTTACACGGTTTGAACTGTCCTGTATTGAATCGATAATCTGATGTTTCCAGTTACAGCTTCATGTGGTAGAAACTATTACATTTTCTGGTTACTGTAGCTTGTTTAGATGTTAGGCACCGTTTCAGTTATTTGTTGATGTTGTCGAGCCAATTAGCATGATGAGATGCTGACAGAAGTACAATTAAGAATTTCATCAAAAGCAGTGACATATTCTCATTATAATGAAACAGTTAAGGTTCATTCAGAGATGTACACAAGTATCGGGTTTGTGTACATCTCCGATTGATAGAGATTGGCACATGCGCAAGATCAGTACTGAGCGGTCTCCCTCTGTGAGATCACTCACAGTACTCCCTTAGCCACAGCGTGACCGACATGCTGCAGTGTTTGGGGGGCAGCGACGGGGACTGTTCTACAAAATGGGGGGAGGGGGTGTTGTTCCGTTTTGTAGGCGTGCCGAGCACAGGGTCTACGGCTTTGGGCACTGGCCCCATCTGAGCAGTTCTGTTATTCTGAGTAGTCTAAGGCTTACCCAGATATCCAAGGACGGCTATGCTCTGTCTTCCGGACGCAGCGCTTGGATCGCAGATGCTGGCAGGAGGCGTCTTTCCTACACATGCATCCTGCTGCTGCATTGCTGCATTAGCATATTTGAACAAAGACGCAGCAGCAATGCTCACTGCGTCCATATTTGAGTTCTGCGAGATCTACGGGCCCGATTCACAGATGGAAGCAGGGAGCATCACTACTGCTCTTTAGACGCACACAGTGGCAATGCTGAAATAGTCGAATGCAGCAGGAGGCGTCTGTAGGAAAAGGCATGCTTCCCAAAGTAACACATCTCACAAGAAACTGAGAAATTCACAAGGATCATATGGAGGCAATTAATGAAGTACACCAGATGTGCACTGAACTTAGCCCCGCACTTTCAGTTCATCACACATCCAGATGTCCTAGACAGCTTACCTGGCTGGGCACACACTTGACAACAAGCACTTACACCCATTAGTGCAATACAATACAATCACACATATACATGTCATAGGCATTTTGTAGGGAGCAAATCAGGGCTAGAAAGATATTGCCAGAGGGGCAGAACCATATAAAAAGAGGGACAATTACCTAAATACATATAGTAGATGACAGGTTCAGCATTTAACCATATATTGTCCTGTTAATGGCCACAATAGTAGGTGATACACAAGTCCAGTGAGCATGCAGGAAGTGGGCCATAGAGGGTCACACTCAGTTATATCCTGCATCTTGTACTAACATACTGAATGCAGGAACAGGCTGGCCAAAAAATATGTGACGTGATGCTGGCATGGCTGCATCCATCACAAGTTATGCGACCGGTGGCCAGGAGACTGTGAATACCTCCCCCTGAATCCCGAACACTGATAAGCCCAACAGTTGGCATGCTGACTGAAAGGGACTATTAACAGTCATGGTTGTCCACGACACCTATTGAGTGGGAATAGAACCTGTAGCAAGCATAGCTCGCCACCGATCCTGCAAGGGGCTTCACTGCGCTTCCCACACACACACACCCGCACATTACATAGAAACATAGAATTTGACGGCAGATTAAGAACCACTTGGCCCATCTAATCTGCCCCTTTTTTTTTTTAACATATTTTTTTTTAATCTTAAACCTTATTTGATCCTTATTTCTTTGTAAGGATATCCTTATGTCTATCCCATGCATGTTTAAATTGTTCTACTGTTTAAACCTCTACCACCTCTACTACACTTGTCCACTACCCTTTCTGTGAAGTAATTTTTCCTCACATTTTCCCTGAACCTCTCTCCCTCTGCATTCTGCAGCCGGGATTCCGGCTTCGGGATGCTGACCGCCAGGATCCCGGTCGCCGTAACTCATACCCAACCCCTCTCCGGATTTGTTCCAGAGTAGAAGTGCATCTCGACATACAGAGAAGCTTAAAAATCTGTATAGATGCAGTGTATAAGTGTAAACTGCTTCAAATCAAGCCCATTCTTTAAAATAAAACTTTTTATGTCACTTTGTAGACCCTTTTCAGTCAAACAAACTTTGGTTTCTTCAAAGAAGCCTCTGCCAACAGCAAGAGAGATGAGAATAATCTGAGAGGTGGTTAGAAAACAAAATAGTACAGTGAAATCATGACATATGTGGTTGCTGGTCAGCCAATATTAACAGTGGGATTGAGACACAACAACATAAAGGAGAACTGACCCAACAACATAATTAAGAATGTTCCAAAATATGGAGGGGGAAGACATATCACCAGCATAGGAGAGAGAAACAGGAAAAACGGAGATCATAACATGTAAATATTTGGCTTTATGTGGTATACAAAAACAATTAAAGCAAGGTGAAGGCTGCGGTGAGCAACTGGTAATGTCAAGAACATAAACAGAGAATAATACGGAGGGAAAATCAGGATAAATGTGGAATAATCTAGATGCAATAGACCAGGGGTGGGGAACCTCCGGCCCGCGGGACGTATAAGGCCCGCGAAGCCGTTTGCTCCGGCCCACCCGCTTCTCTCAGTGAGACACGCCGCCGCTCAGTCCGGCGGCAGCGTGTCTCAGCTGTCAGAACAGGGAGGAGAGCGCGGCTGTCGGGTGGGAGCGGCTGCGTGTAGGACTTTAAACCAGCCGCCGGTTCATGAGCCAATCAGAGCTCGCAGACCGGCAGCCAATCAGGAGCCACGGCTGCCGGTCCGCGAGCTCTGATTGGCTCTCGAACCGGCGGCTGGTTTCAAGTCCTACACGCCGCCACCCAACATAGCAGCGCTCTCCTCCGTGTCCCACCGAAAGGAGCGGTAAGCAGCACGGGGGTACAGGGGGGGCATCTGTATACCTGGCACTGTGGGGGGCATCTGTATACCTGGCACTGTGGGGACATCTGTATACCTGGCACTGTGAGGGGCATTTGTATACCTGGCACTGTGGGGGCATCTGTATACCTGGCACTGTGGGGGCATCTGTATACCTGGCACTGTGAGGGGCATTTGTATACCTGGCACTGTGGGGACATCTGTATACCTGGCACTGTGAGGGGCATTTGTATACCTGGCACTGGGGGGGCATCTGTATACCTGGCACTGTGGGGGCATCTGTATACCTGGCACTGTGAGGCGCATCTGTATACCTGGCACTGTGGGGACATCTGTATACCTGGCACTGTGGGGGCATCTGTATACCTGGCACTGTGGGGGCATTTGTATACCTGGCACTGTGGGGGCAATTGTGGATCTGGCACTGCACTGTTGGGGGCATATGTGTATCACGTCCCATTTTAACTGGCCACACCCATTTTTTTGGCGCGCACGCCTTCGGTGCGCACACACAGTACCTCTAAGGGGCAGACCTACTGGGGGGCAGGGTAATTTTTTAAGTTGAGAATTTTTGTATGGCCCCCGAAGGATTTTATAAATATCCAAATGGCCCTCGGTAGAAAAAAGGTTCCCCACCCCTGCAATAGACCATGGCATAATGTCACGGAAAGGGTCTCAGCCCAGTGAGGACCCAACATATGGAGAGGAGTCCAGGGCAAGTACCCGAGTCCCAGACAGGGAGGTAAGGTGAAATACATAAACATAACAGGATATTTAGGTCACCTCTGTACAGTGTCGGACTGGGGCATGTAGGGCCCACCGGGGGAATACAGTGGTAGGGGCCCATGTTTAGGGGTGTGGCCAGTCTCTAGAGGGGGTGTGCTCAGCAGCCACATTGGTTTGCCTAACCATTTTGCAAGTGTCGGTCCCCTAGAAAAATATATACAGTAAATACTGTAGTGTATGCATGATAATGTACTAGATTAGTAACAGTACAGTCTGGAACCTGATCCCTAGAGGAGGGGGTGGGCCCCCAGGCAGTAGGGCCCACCAGTTGTTTCCCTGGTACCCCTGTGGGCCAGTCCACCCCTGCCTCTGTAGGAGTAGAACACAAGCCGACTGTGTGCCATTCATTTATCGGAGACCTTTGAGGCAAGGGTTTCGAGCTGGCATCCCAATGCATACTGGATGTAATAGAATGTGGAACCGGCAGTTGTAACTGAGTAAGTGAAGGGCCTCATCAGGAGAGCGCGCTGAGAGGGTCTTGACATCGGAGCTCACTTGCAGACTGAAAGGGAAGCCCCAGCGGTACTGAATATTATGATTTCGTAGTGTTTTAGTAATATCTCTTAGCTCCCGTCTATTAGTCAAGGTAAGAGGAGATAAATCTTGGAATATAAGCAATTTCGCCCCCTCAAAGGCAATATCAGGGGAGCATTGGGCTTGGGAGTATACCTGGTCTTTCACCTTAAAATAGTGTAAGCGAAGAATCACATCCCTCGGAATTGCAGGAGCCTTAGAGCGAGGTTTGAGGGCCCCGTGTGCTCTGTCCAAGAGAAGCATATAGTCAGGAATAGAAGGGGCAAGGGTGCGGAAACGGCGTAACAGATAATCCCCAAGATGGGCGGGTTCAACTGATTCTGGGTTGTTACGGATCCTAAGATTGTTCCGGCGCCCTCTGTTATCGAGATCTTCTTCCTTGTCAGCGAGCAACACAAAGTCACGATTAAGGGGGTCATTCCGAGTTGATCGCTAGCTGAAAATGTTCGCTGCGCAGCGATGATGCCAAAAGACGGCACTTCTGCGTATGCGGCGCAATGCGCATGCGCAACGTACTTTCACAACGGCCGATGTAGTTTAACACAAGGTCTAGCAAAGCTTTTCAGTCGCACTGCTGCCGCAGATTGATTGACAGGAAGGGGGCATTTCTGGGTGTCAACTGACCGTTTTCAGGGAGTATTGGGAAAAACGCAGGCATGCCAGGAAAAACGCAGGCGTGGCTGGGTGAACGCAGGGCGTGTTCGTGACGTCAAAACAGGAACTGAACAGTCTGAAGTGATCGGAAGCACTGAGTAGGTCTGAAGCTACTCTGAAATTGCACAAAATTATTTTGTAGCCGCTCTGCGATCCTTTCGTTCGCACTTCTGCTAAGCTAAAATACACTCCCAGTGGGAGGCGGCATAGCGTTTGCATAACTGCTAAAAACAGCTAGCGAGTGATCAACTAGGAATGACCCCCTAAGTTGGGTATTATCTTGTTCAGACATCTGTTGGAAGCTGATAATTTCTTCCAGTTTCCTCTCAAGGGCGTCGACCCGGGATGCGAGATTTGATACCTCTGATTGCAGGCCAGGGACAGCTTTGTGCACCTCATTGTGGATGTCCTGGCAGAAACCCTTCATCTCCGCGAGAATCGCAGCAATGTCAGCTTTGTTAGAGGGAGCTGCCGAGTCTTCTATGTCAGAGTCCACCTCAGAAGTGCCACCTAGAAAAGGCGTAGAAGGTGGCCTTTGCGGGTCCCAGGCCTGGTTTGCTTTAAAGTAGATGACAAGGCCTTGAGAGCCAGATCTCTTATATTTAGGCATGGTGACATTGGACCAGAGGTGACAGAGAGCAGTGGAGAGAAACAAAGTCAGCTATAGAAGGCAAACCATATGAGGCAGGAATCAGGTTCGCTGTAAAGTAGAAGAGGGGTCCACGGAGGTCAAAGCAGTGATGCTTGTGTATACTAGAGATGAGATCCGGTGTGTGGGGAGGAATAAAATAGGGGGGAAGAGATAACTTCTTATAAGCAGGATACACCCTGAGCTTATAGAGATGAAGTTAGCCCATATTTAAGGCAGAACTCTGGTCAGCATGTTCCACAAACTGTTCAGGCCAAAATGTGTAGAAAGCTGGTGGTGTATGGCCACCCGCAGGGGACAGTGGTGATCCAAGTGTGGGGGACAGTATGGACAGTTTCTAGGTCTCCGGCTAACGCTGCCCCGGAGCAGAATGTCCAATGGAGGCTGCGGCTTCTCCCAGGGAAGAGATCCCAGCACAGGCAGAGAGCACTTGATGCAGTATGGAGCAGCTGCTGCACTTCTTAATGCTGCCAGAGAGGTGCAGGAGAAGGCACAGGGAGAGAGAGAGGGAACAGCTTAACACAAATATAGGGATATCACCCCTTATAGCACTCACCCCTCAAACGGAGTGTGCAGGCACCAGTGCTGGGGAGAACCATCCAGCACCTCCCCCCCTTAGCGTCCTGCAGCAGGGGAAGGAAGGAGGCAGTGTAACTGTGGCAGGCCGGAAAACAGGTCGGGCAGTGGCCACAAGCACCATGGAGCCAGGCTGGAGGAGAGCAGCGCCAGGGGTCAGCAGAGGCCAGCGACTACGATCTTCAGGTCCCCAGCTGTTACTCCCAACCTACAGCAAGCAGGTGTCCACGTCAGCGTGTCCCCGGAGTGGCCGCCGGACAGGATACACCAATGGGCGGGTGAGCAGGGGGTGCCGGCGTCTCATCGCTACACAGGGGAAGGAGGGTCACTGCACACGGCAAGGAAGTCTAGTGCAGCATCTCTTCTCCAAGTGGATTCTGGCCAGAGGTCCCAGCTCAGGGGCAGTGAGCAGGCCACAACACGCAAGGACAGAAGAGCTGTCCCCCGACTCCACAGCGTCAGCTCACCAGCACCAGACAGGAGTACACATTAAATGTAGCAGGTGGTGGGGCACAGAATGAGCCAGTAGAGGGGAAAATAGGATTTTAATTACCTAGAGGTAAATCCTTTTCTCGTAGTCCGTAGAGGATGCTGGGGTCTACATTAGTACCATGGGGTATAGACGGGTCCCTTGGGAGCAATTGGCACTTTAAGAGTTTAATAGTGTGGGGTGGCTCCTCCCTCTATGCCCCTCCTACTAGACTCAGACTAGAAACTGTGCCCAAGGAGATGGACAGATAGTGAAGGAAAGAAGGAAGGAAATACACAGATAGTGGTGAGATTCACACCAGCTCACACATAACAACAGAAAATCAAGCAACCAGCTTGAAACAAGTCAGCAACGGCTGAACAACAGTACTTAACCAAGTAACAATGCATTACTCAATCAAGTAACAAGGCAGTACTGAACCAAGCAACAACTGCAGGAAAACGAAGCGCTGGGCGGGCGCCCATCATCCTCTACGGACTACGAGAAAAGGATTTACCGGTAGGTAATTAAAATCCTATTTTCTCTTATGTCCTAGAGGATTATGGGGTCTACATTAGTACCATGGGGATGTACCAAAGCTCCCAGTATGGGAGGGAATAGTGCGGAGGCTCCTGCAGAACCGGTTGACCAAATATCAGGTACTCAGAGGCCAAAGTATCGAACCTGTAGAACTTAGCAAACGTGTTCGACCCAGACCAAGTAGCTGCTCGGCAAACCTGTAAAGCCGAGACACCACGGGCAGCCGCCCAGGAAGAAACCACTTTACGAGTAGAGTGGGCCTTAACGGATTTCGGACATGGTAATCCTGCCGTAGAATAAGCATGCTGGATAGTAAACCTGATCCAGCGAGAAATCATCTACTTAGAAGCAGGCCACCCAACCTTGTTTGGATCATAAAGGACAAACAGAGCGTCCGACTTTCTGTGACGAGAAGTTCTCTTCACATAAATCTTCAAAGCCCTTATATCATCCAAGGATTTTGAAGTAATTGAGGAGTCAGTAGCCACTGGCACCACAATAGGTTGGTTGATATGAAAAGCCGACACAAACTTCGGAAGAAATTGCTGACGCGTCCTGTCTTCATGGAAAATCAAGTAGGGGCTCTTGTAGGACAATGCCCCCAATTCTGACACATGTCTAGCAGATGACAAAGCCAACAGTGTGACAGTCTTCCAAGTAAGAAACCTGACCTCAACTTTCTGTAGAGGCTCAAACCAATCCCATTGCAGGAACTACAGCACCATGTTAAGATCCCAAGGTGCCGTAGGAGGCACAAAGGGAGGCTGGTAGTGCAGAACCCCTTTCAAGAAAGTCTGAACCTCAGGGAGGGTAGCCAATTGTTTCTGGAAGAAAATGGACAAGGCTGAAATCTAGACTTTTATGGAGCCCAGGCGCAGGCCCACATCCACACCTGCTTGCAGGAAGAGAAGAAACCGTCCAAGTTAAAACTCCACCGTAGGAAACTTCTTGGATTCACACCAAGACACGTACCTTTTCCAAACCTGATGGTAATGTTTAGACGTTACTCCTTTCCTAGCCTGTATCAGGGTAGGAATAACTTTGTTCGGAATGCCCTTCCGAGCTAAGATCTGGCGTTCAACCGTCATGCCGTCAAACGAAGCTGTGCCAGTCCAGAGCAATGAGGATCGCCTGAACTCTTGTTCTTTTGATTATTTTGAGAATCCTTGGGATGAGTGGAAGTGGAGGGAACACATACACTGACTTGAACACCCACAGAGTTACCAGGGCATCCACCGCCACTGCCTGTGTATCCCTCGACATGGAACAATACCTACGAAGCTTCTTGTTGAGCCGTGAGACCATCATGACTATTCGAGGTACTCCCCAAAGACTTGTCACCGCTGAGATCACCTCTGGGAGAAGGCCACAATCTCCCGGAAGGAGATCGTGTCTGCTGAGGAAGTCCGCTTCCCAGTTGCCCACTCCTGGAATGAAAATTGCTGACAGCTCCACCGCGTGCTTTTCCGCCAAGAGGATGATTCTTGTTACCCCTGACATTGCATTTTCCCTAGAAGGCGAATGCACTGAGGAACCGATACCCGAGCTGGCATCAGGACAACTCAGACCATTGTTTGTATCACCAACGCTTTCTCCTCCAGCAGAAACACCGTCTGTACTACCGTGTCGAGGATCATCCCCAGGAAGGACAGTCTCCTTGTCGGCTCCAGATGCGACTTTGGAAGACTCAGGATCCATCCATGATCCTGGAGTAGTTGAGTTGAGAGAGCAATGCTCTGCAAAAGCTTCTCCCTGGAAGATGCTTTTATCAACAGATCGTCCAGATAAGGAATAATGCTTACACCCTGCTTGCGGGGGAGTAGCATCATCTCTGCCATTACCTTGGTGAACATTCTTGGTGCCTTGGAGAAGCCAAAAGGCAGCACCTGGAACTGATAGTGATTGTCCAGCAGCGCAAATCTGATATAAGCCTGGTGAGGCGGCCAGATCGGGATGTGAAGGTACGCATCCTTGATATCCAGGGATACCAGGATTTCCCCCTCCTCCAGACCTCAGATCACCGCTCTCAGAGACTCCATCTAGAATTTGAATTCCCTCAAGTAGGGGTTCAATGACTTTAGGTTTAATATCGGTCTTACCGAACTGTCCGGTTTCAGTACCACAAACAGGTTTGAATAATAACCTTTGTGTTGTAGGTGAGGTGGAACTGGAACAATGACATTTGACCTTAGCAATTTTTGAATGGCTTCCTGTAGGATAGCACTTTCTGTCAGCGAAGCTGGACAACCTGATTTGAAGAATCTTTGAGGTGGGAGTTCTTGAAACTCCAATCTGTAACCCTGGGTAACAATATCCTGTACTCAGGGATCCAGGCATGATGATGCCCAGACATGACTGAAATTTCTTAGTCTTGCTCCCACCTGCCCAATCTCCAGGCTGGGAGGTCCACCGGCATGCCGAGAATTTAGAGGAAGCAGAACCAGGTTTCTGTTCCTGGGAACCTGTGGGTGCAGGTTTTAGGGATTTCCCCCGACCACCTCTAAAGAAAGTGGAGGGGGATTTGGACTTTTTAAATTTAGCGGTCCGAAAGGACTGCATTGCAGACGTAGGATATGATTTCCTAGTCGGTGGTGTAGCAGAGGGAAGAAAAGTTGACTTACCCGCAGTTTCAGCGGAGATCCACGCATCTAACGCTTCCCCAAACAGAGCCTGACCTGTGAATGGTAGGTTCTCCACACTTTTCTTGGATTCCGCATCTGCAGACCATTGGCACAGCCAGAGTTCTCTGCGTGCCGAGACAGCCATGGAAGAAGCTCTCGCATTCAGATGTCCAAGGTCTTTCATGGCTTCCACCATGAAACCTGCAGAATCCTGTATGTGACGGCAAAACAATTCAATGTAACTTCTATCCATAGAATCTAACTCCTCTAGTAAATTGCCTGACCACTTTACTATGGCTTTAGAAATCCATGCACAAGCAATAGTGGGTCTTAAAGCTACGCCATTTGCTATGCATAAAGATTTGAGTGTAGTCTCAATCTTGGGGTCGGCCGGCTCTTTTAAAGCGGTGGACCCAGGGACAGGCAAAACTACTTTCTTAGACAATCTAGAAACAGAAGCGTCTACTACCGGCGGGTTTTCCCACTTTTTCCTATCCTCCTCAGGGAAAGCAAAAGCAATGAGAACCGTTTTAGGGATCGGGAATTTTTTCTCTGGGTTTTCCCAGGATTTTTCAAATAATGCGTTTTATTCTTTAGACGCAGGGAATGTAAGGGAGGATTTCTTAGTGTCAGTAAAGTAAGCCTCCTCTACCTGCTCAGGCACCTTATCAGTAATGTGTAAAATGTTCCTAATAGCCTCAATCATGAGTTGCACCCCACTTAGCAAGGGATGCTTCGACCCCCAGGACATCACCCTCACCATCTCCTGTATCAAAATCGGTATCCGCGTCGACTTGTATTATTTGAGCAAGAGCACGCTTTTTAGGATATATATCAGGGGTTTTGGATGAGGAAGCGGGAGCAGAATACGACAAAACCTCTACAGGTCTTTTCAAAACCTGTGTTTCAGTCTCATTATGAGCTATCCTAGATGAAATCTGGGATATCAGTCCCTTACTAGAAGCCACCCATGGGGGATCAGATTCAGAAGACAGTACATTGCATTCCTGAGTACATGGAATAAACAACTCTGGAGATGACACACACTCTGCAGCACAAGATACAGAGTCCCTAGACATGGTAATGTGAGATATATAACATACACACACAGGAAAATGTCAGACACAGTTTCCCCCAAGTACCTTCATAAGAGTATAAGGAGCCAGCACACACAGCGCCCCAGTAGGCAGTTATTATGATAAATGCCTGGCTGTGACTGAGTAACCTTAATAGATTAAACAGTGAATAACAGTCAATAACACTTCCCCCTTCCCTTTCTATAACACCCTGGTACCACAGGGGATAACTGGAGTGAATTGGAGGGCAGCGCTCCCTGTCAGGGTCTCTGTAGTGTGATCTGCAGGGAGAAAATGGAGCTGGTGAGTGCTGGATCCGCTCTGAGAAGCCCCGCCCATTGTAATGGCATGTCTTCCCGCTCTTGTTAATTTATACTGGCCGGAGGTTGCTTGTTGCTAACAGAGCTCCTGTTAGCTCAGATGACCAGTCTTAGGGTATTGCGCTGGCCCAGGGTGCCCCCTACAGCACCGCACAACTGTACCTCTGAGCCCTCCAGAGCGCAGCATCAGCACTGTGCTCCCACCCTTGTGCCACCATTCCCGCCGGCGCTCCGCTTACCGGGGCACCAGCGTCACACTCACCACCGCATCTTCTGGCTCTGTTAGGGGTTGGCAGCAGTGCTGCGGGAGTGAGCGGTCACCTCGGGGGCTTGCGATCGACACCCTCAGTAGCTCAGTGTCCTGTCAGCGGAGATAGTAGCCATTAACCTCTCAGGGTTGGACACTCCACCCCTCCTAAGTCCCTCGAAGCAGGGAGGCTGTTGCCAGCAGCCTCTCTGTGCCTAAACTCTAATGAAAAAAATAAAACTAGAAAAACTCCTATGGAGCTCCCCTAGCTGTGACCGGCTCCACATTTTCTAAACTGAGTCTCGTAGGAGGGGCATAGAGGAAGGAGCCAGCCCACACTTATAAACTCTAAAAGTGCCCATGGCTCCCAAGGGACCCGTCTATACCCCATGGTACTAATGTGGACCCCAGCATCCTCTAGGACGTAAGAGAAAATAGGATTTTAATACCTACCGGTAAATCCTTTTCTCGTAGTCCATAAGGGATATTGGGGACACATTAGTACGATGGAGAATAGACGGGGTCCAAAGGAGCCAGTGCACTTTAAATTTCTTCCACTGGGTGTGCTGGCTCCTCCCCTCTATACCCCTTCCTACAGGTCAGTTAAAGGTAAAACAGTGCCCGAATGAGAAATGGCATTCTTGAGAGAAGTAACATAACAATAAGTGTGCTTAGATTTACACACCAGCACACAATAACACAACCTGGCCAGCAACACAAAACAGCAACAGCTGTACAGGTAACACATAACAGAGGACCTGCAGAAAGTCACTGCACAGAGGCGAGAGCCCAATATCCCTTATGGACTACGAGAAAAGGATTTACCGGTAGGTATTAAAATCCTATTTTCTCCAGCATACATAAGGGATATTGGGGACACATTAGTACGATGGGGATGTCCCAAAGCTTCCAGAATGGGCAGGAATGCGCGGAGACATCTGCAGCACCGCATGACCAAACTGGGTATCCTCTTTGGCCAGGGTATCAAACTTGTAGAACTTCACAAAGGTGTTCTTCCCCGATGAGGTAGCAGCTCGGCACAGTTAAGGGGCCGAAACTCCACGGGCAGCCGCCCAGGAAGACCCCACCGATCTCGTAAAGTGGGCCTTCAGAGACTGTGGAACAGGTAAGGCTGCCGACACATAGGCCTGTTGGATAGTCAGCCTAATCCAATGAACAATGGACTGCTTGGAAGCAGGGCAACCCTTTTTCTGTGCATCATACAGCACGAATAAGGAATCCGTCTTTCTGATCCGAGCCGTCCTCTTGACATAGATTTTCAAGGCTTGCACTGCATCCAGTGCCTAAGGAGGGGCAGAAGTGCCAGAAGTGAACGTAATCACAATAGGTTGATTCAAGAGAACCGCGGAGACCACCTTCGGCAGGAACTGCTGTCTAGTCCTGAGCTCCGCTCTGTCCTTGTAAAAGACCAAGTATGGACTTTTACACGAAAAGGACCCTAATTCTGAGACATGTCTAGCAGAAGCAAGGTCCTGTAACATCACTGTCTTCCACGTGAGGTACTTGTCTTCCACCGTCATCAGAGGTTCAAACCAGGAGGACTGCAGAAAACGTAACACAACATCAAAATCCCAAGGTGCCGTAGGCAGCACAAACGGAGGTTGTATGTGAAGCACCCCTTGCAAGAAGGTCTGAACTTCTGGCAAGAGAGCCAACTTCTTCTGGAAGAAGATGGAAAGAGCTGAAATCTGGACCTTAACTGATCCCAGACCTAAGCCTTTATCCACTCCAGCCTGCAAGAAATGAAGGAAATGTCCCAAGTAGAAGTCTGCATAGGGATATGTGCATTCCTCGCACCAGAAGACATATCTCCGCCAGATATGCTTATAGTGTTTTGACGTCACAGGTATTCTGGCTTGCACCATAGTGGCAATGACCTTTTTGGAAAGCCCTTTGTGAGCTAGGATGTTCCGCTCAACTTCCATGCCGTCAAATGAAGCCGCCGTAAGTCCAAGTAGACAAACGGTCCTTGCTGAAGATCCCTTCTTAGTGGCAGAGGCCAAGGATCTTCTACTGACATGTCCAGAAAAGCTGCGTACCACGCTCTTCGGGGCCAATCCGGGGCAATCAAGATTGCTTGCACTCCTTTATGCCTGATCCTCTTGAGCACCTTTGGGATCAACGGAATTGGAGAAAATAGGTAGACCAGCTGGTAAGGCTAAAGCGATGTCAGCACATCCACTGCACTCACCTGAGGGTCTCTGGTTCGCAAGTAATAGCAGCGAAGCTTCTCGTTGAGGCGAGATTACATCATGTCAATCTGCGAGCATCCCCACCTGTCGATGATCAGTTGAAACACCTGAGGGTGTAGTCCCCATTTCCCCGGGTGGAGGTTGTGGCGACTCAGGAAGTCTGCCTCCTAGTTGTGCACTTCCGGAATGAAGATTGCGGACAGTGCTCTTGCTGAGGAGTATCGTTGACACTTCTCGCATGCAGGATCTGCTTTTCTGTCCCTCCTTGTCGATTGATGTACGCTACAGCCGTGGCGTTGTCCGACTGAACCTGGATTGCCAGATTCAGGAGCAGAGAGGAGGCCTGAGTCAAAGCATTGTAGATAGCCCGAAGTTCCAGGTTGTTGATCGGAAGTAGGGCCTCCTGGGCAGACCACCTGCCTTGGAACTGCGCCCCCTGGGTGATAGCTCTCCATCCTCTTAGACTCGCATCCTTCATGAGGAAGACCCAATCCTGAATCATGAAACGTCGACCTTCCAGTAATTTTGGAAGACTGTATCCACCACAGGAGAGAAATCCTGGCCTGGGGTGACAGCTGAATCATGAGGTGCAACTGGAGATGGGAACCGGACCATTTTTTCAGGATGTCCAGTTGGAAGGGCCTGGCATAGAATCTTCCATACTGTACCGCCTCGTATGAGGCCACTGTAAACGCTGGTTTACTTACAGGACTAAAAAGCATATACCTTAAACACACTTGATACACTTTAATATTGAGCCGCTGCGGCCGCAGTAATTAACCTTTCACCTTTATATTATTCACAAACCTTACGTACACAAGATCGCACAGTGTACGCACTCTGCGTACGTATGCCTAAAGGGCGTAGTGACTACACAGTTTGCGTACACAGGCCTATACGCTGTTAGCACAATGCAGCAGCCCGAGTGGCTGCAAATACAGTTTAAGCCTTAGCAGGGAAAGGAAACACGATACAAGATTGTATTTAAAATGCCAGGTTCCGACACACCAACATATAATTACTGAAAGGGGGTTACAATAACAATACAATCATGGCTACAGTCAATGATACATACGTGTTTAGTTTTGCCTGCGCTTCCCAGTCTGGTCCTCAGTCATCAGGGTAGATGACCTTCAGAGTCTGTGCTAGTGACCTGGCATGCAGCTGGCTCTTTATACAGTGGATCAAAACATAATACAATAGACACTGTGTGCTCTTCTTCCATTGGTTCGGGGGTGGGACATATCCTGTGCACCGGGGATCATTGGTCAGCTCAAGAGGTGGGCGATGGCTAAGACTTGAGATGTGATTTCTGTTGTTTGCATCTGAGTTCCCACCCCATGACCAGTTAAACCCATCACATTAATCATACATAAATCTGGTATTATTAATAACTTAATGTTGTAATATATAATATTCTTATTCCCACCAGATTAATATTTACGTGACTCTGAACAATATGATCCCACACATGATTATCTATTTCCATCCTCAAGATATACATATATCCACACACACACACACACACACACACACACACACACACACACACACACACACACACACATATATATATACATACATACACACATACTCCTGCTATTACAATTTGTTAGGAATCATATATATATATATATATATATATATATATAAAAAGCCAAGAATATGGGTACGAGCGACCAATGGTGTCTATAGTAAAGGAACGTAAAAAAGATTTTATATAAAAAAAGGCATATTTATTTTTGCACGATAAAAAAAAAGGGGGGGGTAATACACTTTGGTTTATAAAAATTCATAAAACACAAGAATTAATATAAAATGGAGAAAAAATAAAAAGGTACAAGGTGCACATCAATTAGTAGTAAATGTATATAAAGTGCTTATCTTAGGTACAGGAGGTAGGTCTGAGAAAGATCATGGAGTGCCCAACGCGTTTCGTCCTTCAGGACTTCATCAAGGGTAGTGTGGTACTGAGACAGGGCTCCAATTTATACCACTATCAATTAGACTATGTATGACATCACTTCCTCCCACAGTGATGTTAGGGGAAAACCACATTCTTTGTGTGTTTCAAATTTAGACAACTTGAATATAGATAATATAAGTGTCTTAAGAACAAAGCTAATTATTAACATCAGATTAAAAAACGAGCAATTTAGTGAGTGTAATCGGCTGATTGTTCACAATAATACTGGCATCCCGGACTTCCGCCCCACTTCCTGTGGTGTGACGGATTCTTCTGCGCATGCGTCAGCTCTCGTGTACAAGTTCGGGTGACGGAAGTCTCTTCAAAGGCCCTTCAGCGCTTGCGCCTAATCCCGCGAAGTGTCCTGTCCCGGAAACTGCCGTATGTTTCGCCGGATGTTACGTTCGTATTGACACGTTACGTATGGGAACCCGGAAGCGCGATGCGTCGTGGAACGCAATCTGGGATCTGAACTCTCGGCACGTCACTTCCTGTGGGAATTCAATTCAGCGAGTGATCTCCGGGAATTTATCTTGGAACGCACGTGGAACGCAAATAATGTTTCCCAATGGCAGATTATTACTTCTTTAAAAATATAGTCTGTGACTTCTTCATTTGGACCGCATATGAGTATGGAGCTTTTCCAGAAAACATATGAAGGAGATAAAAAATATATATATATTATCAGAGTTTTATGACGGACTTAGTTCGAACCAATTATGTATTCATTTCAATAAAAGAGATTACCATTGTTACATAATTTAAAAAATTTATATTATCTCTTGACACCCCCCCCCCCCCCCCTTCCCTCATTTTTCTCTCCCCCCTATAATAAACACTGTGGTGTTTGGGAATGGCGCTCTCTTCTTATTTCTAGACCATAATTCAGTTGTAAAAAACCTCTGGTGAACTGGTGCTAAGTAGACTACAGCCATACCAAAATGGAACGCCCACTCTCGTCCGATCGTGGAAGCTAAGCATTTTTATGGGCCTGGCCAGTATCAAGGAGGGTGACCTCCGGAGAAGACTAGGTGCTGTAGAAACAATGCATGCACATAAGAGTTCCTAAACCAGTGAAACAGCTGTCAACATAATAATCACTCACATAACCCCTAAACACCTATGGTCTTCACCTTCCTTTATTATGTATGGATATTATCCTATGCACTATTTATACGACAAATCAATGCTGCACTCACACTCTCGCACAAAATAAAATATCTAAGTAATATAAGAGAACTAGCACAGGCACTTTAATAAAATAATTTATATTCAAATATTTGATATATATATATTTAATATTTATTATCAATTTTTTAAATTATGTAACAATGGTAATCTCTTTTATTGAAATGAATACATAATTGGTTCGAACTAAGTCCGTCATAAAACTCTGATAATATATATATATTTTTTATCTCCTTCATATGTTTTCTGGAAAAGCTCCATACTCATATGCGGTCCAAATGAAGAAGTCACAGACTATATTTTTAAAGAAGTAATAATCTGCCATTGGGAAACATTATTTGCGTTCCACGTGCGTTCCAAGATAAGTTCCCGGAGATCACTCGCTGAATTGAATTCCCACAGGAAGTGACGTGCCGAGAGTTCAGATCCCAGATTGCGTTCCACGACGCATCGCGCTTCCGGGTTCCCATACGTAACGTGTCAATACGAACGTAACATCCGGCGAAACATACGGCAGTTTCCGGGACAGGACACTTCGCGGGATTAGGCGCAAGCGCTGAAGGGCCTTTGAAGAGACTTCCGTCACCCGAACTTGTACACGAGAGCTGACGCATGCGCAGAAGAATCCGTCACACCACAGGAAGTGGGGCGGAAGTCCGGGATGCCAGTATTATTGTGAACAATCAGCCGATTACACTCACTAAATTGCTCGTTTTTTAATCTGATGTTAATAATTAGCTTTGTTCTTAAGACACTTATATTATCTATATTCAAGTTGTCTAAATTTGAAACACACAAAGAATGTGGTTTTCCCCTAACATCACTGTGGGAGGAAGTGATGTCATACATAGTCTAATTGATAGTGGTATAAATTGGAGCCCTGTCTCAGTACCACACTACCCTTGATGAAGTCCTGAAGGACGAAACGCGTTGGGCACTCCATGATCTTTCTCAGACCTACCTCCTGTACCTAAGATAAGCACTTTATATACATTTACTACTAATTGATGTGCACCTTGTACCTTTTTATTTTTTCTCCATTTTATATTAATTCTTGTGTTTTATGAATTTTTATAAACCAAAGTGTATTACCCCCCCTTTTTTTTTTATCGTGCAAAAATAAATATGCCTTTTTTTATATAAAATCTTTTTTACGTTCCTTTACTATAGACACCATTGGTCGCTCGTACCCATATTCTTGGCTTTTTATAACATTTTTTACAGCAATTTACCACTGCTGTTTTTACTTAGGGGCCTGCTGACACCCTTTGTACCAAGGGAGTGTAAATTTGGACATACATTGTACATCTTTGTGAGGGCCAACCTACCACAAGTGGCGCTATTTTTTCTTGTCTTCTATATATATATATATATATACAAATATATATATATATCTCCAAGAGTTTAGACTATGAATGTTATTACCTCAGATTTCTAAATGTCTGGTTTGTAATTTTGTTAGCTATTGCTAATTGAGTTTCTCTTCAAACTAGGTTCCTGGGTATTTTTGTTTGTCTTGTCTTCAGATAAGACAATGACAATCCAGTATTTATTGTCTTCGACAGAAACTGGGCTACCCTAGAACAATAGGAGTAAACAAAGGTGTTTGCCTTCTTCATAGAATTTCAAAGCTTTGTGTAAATAAGGCCATTGTATTTGAGTCTCTGGGAGTTTAATTTATGTGTGACCCATCTTCATGCTATTAGAAGAGAAAGCAGACAGTGGGTGATTTATGCAATATATGGATTAGATATATGATATGTCTTTGTGGCTTTTCCATGCGAGTACAAATTCCACTATAATTACTCATACCACGCTCTAATACGCAGGACCGCGGAAGCGACCATACGCAAATTGCGAATATGTGCACGCACGGCCGAATAAGTACGCACACGGAGGCCATCTATGTGGTGTTTGTACTGTAATATTTTCTGACTTCGACAGTCCACCCTTTGGCAGTCATCAATAACTGCCACTAACTAATCAATAAACAGGAAAAAATATTACCTATACAATATATACAAAAGCTTGGATGATCGGGGAGAGTTGTAGGTGGGAAAATGTATAGACTAGTGGGATAGTAAAAAGCATGTATGTATGAATCAATGTCTGAGGGGCATGTATCATCGTGCCGTATATGTTCTAAATAAGCTTTGAGGTATTGCGAAGTATACATTAAATCCTTCTCATCCAGAACTAAGGGTCTGTAAATGGGCCAACAAACACTACCGAGCTCTTTTCGGCTTCTTGTTCCAACAAATGGGGTGCACATTTAGTTGATGATACATGGAGGGGGAACATATGTGAGTGCTAGTATATGTGGATATCACCTGTCGACTATGTGTGCCATTAAGTGGAGGTTGAAGAGATGAAGATAAGACACATATATAAAAATACATTCACATAAACATTTTGGGTAGGGCTGAAGTCTTTTAGAGGTTGAATGTATCTGGGCAGAGGGGGAGACAAAGAAAAATGGGTGAAACAGGCCATGAAATTCATTTGCAATCCTTATCATAACGCTGTCTCTATGGATGGATCATAAATTAAATCTGCTGCTGTAACAGCACCCTCGCTCCTTAGACTCATCAAATTTGTGACGTGCTTGCGCCGCGTTAGAATTTTAACACACCTAAATATCAAACCAATAATTATGATGACTCCCAGGATACAAAGGAGAAACTTCCCCACACTCATAATGACATTTTGAGCCCACTCTCCAAAACTTGAGAACCACTTCAACTGCAAGATCTCGTCCATCTTCTGATCGATGATCTCCGTTGGGTCGTCAGTGCTGTTCGTAATATATGTACAGCACTTCACACCATATTGAGTTGCCAGAGTAACACAGTACCCACCCGTCACGGCTGTGACATAATTAAGGACCATCCTGTGCTGGATCAGTTCCTTCTTGTAGGCTTGTAACTCCCTTCCCGTATACCTGAAGGTGTCATCATACATCTCAGTGATATTATCTATCAAGTTCGCTAGCGCATGGATATACTTATAATTTATAGTTCCTCTGGCAGTACGGGTGATGTCTAATGCGAGAAGGAACTGAATCCCGGTGGATTCGTAGATCAAATGAGGCTGCGTGCTCTGCCCTATCTATGAGGTGTCTCTTGATGATGTGTTCATAGTGAGTATGAGTATAAGGAGCCTGAGCACTGCGGTGAACGTCTTTCATTTTATCATGGGTTATGGTCATGACCTCCGGTAGTACTCTCACAATATAACACAATCCCTCTGAGCTCGGGGCAAGCCACTTGTACGCTTTCCTCCGACACATAATATAGGCATCATCTGGGAGAACATAGGGGACAAAATATAACATCACCTTATTACAAATTTTCCAAGTAAAGAAACCAATCCCTAGTTCTCCCACTTGCTCAGTACAAGTATCGGGCTGGATGATATGGGCACAATACCCTGACGATACTTTTCCAACCCACATGGTCTTGCTTCCACGGGTATACCTATACCGAAAAAACCTCCCACTGTTGGCTATTTGGCGTACAAGTTCAGAGTCTATGGGTATCCTATCAGCTCTGTGTGAAAAGGTCATTGTCTGGTTATTCCACGTCACTTCCCAATTTCCTGGTTTTCGGTAATTGGAAATATTAAAGCACAGTAAGGACCTGTCTACATGATACTGGTGGAGCTTCAAACTAGGGGGCCTAGAGAATTGAATTTCTTGTCCACTGGTCTCCCACCCCGTAATTCGAGTACCTCATCTATTGCTAAAGGGTATGGTACTAATCCTGACTTACTCTGACCTTGAGGTACCTGTGAGCACACCCAGCATTCTGTCTGGTTTAAGACCTTACCCACTAATGAGTGGTAATCACTCAATAGATGGCGGTCCATGTCGATATTAAGGTTGGACTGACATCTCTGGATGCACCCATCCTCGACTATATTCTCACAATTCCTACAAATACAATATTCATCAGACAATAACCCTTCACAGTGCCTACGAGCTCCATGACTACCAGAGCGCTTACTGATACCAGCCTTTACTAGAGTGATGTGCTGCTCCTGAGATCCTACAAATTCGTACTCGCCATCAGAACCCATTCCAGATCTCCGCTCGACTTCTCTGGGACCCTCACCAAAGCAAATTGTCCTGATCAAAAAATAAGAATTTACTCACCGGTAATTCTGTTTCTCGTAGTCCGTAGTGGATGCTGGGAACTCCGTAAGGACCATGGGGAATAGCGGGCTCCGAAGGAGGCTGGGCACTCTAGAAAGATCTTAGACTACCTGGTGTGCACTGGCTCCTCCCACTATGACCCTCCTCCAAGCCTCAGTTAGGTACTGTGCCCGGACGAGCGTACACAATAAGGAAGGATTTTGAATCCCGGGTAAGACTCATACCAGCCACACCAATCACACCGAACAACTCGTGATATGAAACCCAGTTAACAGTATGAAACGATAGAGCCTCTCAACAGACGGCTCAACAATAACCCGATTTAGTTAACAATAACTATGTACAAGTATTGCAGATAGACCGCACTTGGGATGGGCGCCCAGCATCCACTACGGACTACGAGAAACAGAATTACCGGTGAGTAAATTCTTATTTTCTCTAACGTCCTAGTGGATGCTGGGAACTCCGTAAGGACCATGGGGATTATACCAAAGCTCCCAAACGGGCGGGAGAGTGCGGATGACTCTGCAGCACCGAATGAGAGAACTCCAGGTCCTCCTCAGCCAGGGTATCAAATTTATAGAATTTTGCAAACGTGTTTGCCCCTGACCAAGTAGCTGCTCGGCAAAGCTGCAAAGCCGAGACCCCTCGGGCAGCCGCCCAAGATGAGCCCACCTTCCTTGTGGAATGGGCATTGACAGATTTAGGCTGTGGCAGGCCTGCCACAGTGTGTGCAAGCTGAATTGTACTACAAATCCAACGAGCAATAGTCTGCTTAGAAGCAGGAGCACCCAGCTTGTTGGGTGCATATAGGATAAACAGCGAGTCAGATTTTCTGACTCCAGCCGTCCTGGAAACATATATTTGCAGGGCCCTGACAACGTCTAGCAACTTGGAGTCCTCCAAATCCTTAGTAGCCGCAGGCACCACAATAGGCTGGTTCAGGTGAAACGCTGACACCACCTTAGGGAGAAACTGGGGACGAGTCCTCAATTCTGCCCTATCCATATGAAAAATCAGATAAGGGCTTTTACATGATAAAGCCGCCAATTCTGACACTCGCCTGGCTGATGCCAAGGCCAATAACATGACCACTTTCCACGTGAGATATTTCAGATCCACGGTTTTTAGTGGCTCAAACCAATGTGATTTCAAGAAATTCAACATCACGTTGAGATCCCACGGTGCCACAGGAGGCACAAATGGGGGCTGAATATGCAGCACTCCTTTCACAAATGTCTGAACTTCAGGTACTGAAGCTAGTTCCTTTTGAAAGAAAATCGACAGAGCCGAGATCTGTACTTTAATGGAGCCTAGTTTTAGGCCCATGGCCCTCATTCCGAGTTGTTCGCTCGCAAGGCGAATGTAGCAGAGTTACACACGCTAAGCCGCCGCCTACTGGGAGTGAATCTTAGCTTCTTAAAATTGCGACCGACGTACGCGCAATATTGCGATTACAAACGAGTTAGCAGTTTCAGAGTAGCTCCAGACTTACTCTGCCTGTGCGATCATTTCAGTGCTTGTCGTTCCTGGTTGACGTCACAAACACACCCAGCGTTCGCCCAGGCACTCCCACCGTTTCCCCGGCCACTCCTGCGTTTTTTCCGGAAACGGTAGCGTTTTCAGCCACACGCCCCTGAAACGCCGTGTATCCGCCCAGTAACACCCATTTCCTGTCAATCACATTACGATCGCCGGAGCGAAGAAAAAGCCGTGAGTAAAAATACTTTCTTCATAGTAAAGTTACTTGGCGCAGTCGCAGTGCGAACATTGCGCATGCGTACTAAGCGGATTTTCACTGCGATGCGATGAAAAATACCGAGCGAACAACTCGGAATGAGGGCCCATATTCACTCCTGCTTGCAGGAAATGTAGAAATCGACCCAGTTGAAATTCCTCTGTTGGGGCCTTTTTGGCCTCGCACCATGCAACATATTTCCGCCATATGCGGTGATAATGTTTTGCCGTAACATCTTTCCTGGCTTTAATAAGCGTAGGAATGACTTCCTCCGGAATGCCCTTTTCCTTCAGGATCCGGCGTTCAACCGCCATGCCGTCAAACGCAGCCGCGGTAAGTCTTGGAACAGGCAGGGGCCCTGCTGTAGCAGGTCCTGTCTGAGCGGCAGGGACCAAGGGTCCTCTGAGATCATCTCTTGAAGTTCCGGGTACCACGCTCTTCTTGGCCAATCCGGAACCACGAGAATTGTGTTTACTCCTCGCTTTCTTATTATTCTCAGTACCTTTGGTATGAGAGGTAGAGGAGGGAACACATATACTGACCGGTACACCCACGGTGTCACTAGGGCGTCCACCGCTATCGCCTGAGGGTCTCTTGACCTGGCGCAATACTTCTCTAGTTTTTTGTTTATGCGGGACGCCATCATGTCCACCTGTGGACGACCCCATTGATTTACAATCATTTTGAAGACTTCTGGATGAAGTCCCCACTCTCCCGGGTGGAGGTCGTGCCTGCTGAGAAAGTCTGCTTCCCAGTTGTCCACTCCCGGGATGAACACTGCTGACAGTGCTAGTACATGATTCTCCGCCCATCGGAGAATTTTTGTGGCTTCTGCCATCGCTGTCCTGCTTCTTGTGCCGCCTTGTCGATTCACATGGGCGACTGCCGTGATGTTGTCTGACTGGATCAGCACCGGCTGGTGTAGAAGCAGGGATTTTGCTTGACTTAGGGCATTGTAAATGGCCCTTAGTTCCAGAATATTTATGTGAAGGGCAGTCTCCTGACTTGACCATAGTCCCTGGAAATTTCTTCCCTTTGTGACTGCCCCCCAGCCCCGTAGGCTGGCATCCGTGGTCACCAGGACCCAGTCCTGTATGCCGAATCTGCGGCCCTCCAGAAGATGAGCACTGTTCAGCCACCACAGAAGAGACACCCTGGTTCGTGGAGACAGGGTTATTAAACGATGCATCTGAAGATGCGATCCGGACCACTTGTCCAACAGGTTCCACTGAAAGATTCTGGCATGGAACCTGCCGAATGGAATTGCTTCGTAAGAAGCTACCATCTTTCCCAGGACCCGCGTGCAGTGATGCACCGATACCTGTTTTGGTTTTAGGAGGTCTCTGACTAGAGAAGACAACTCCCTGGCTTTCTCCTCCGGGAGAAACACTTTTTTCTGGGCCGTGTCCAGAATCATTCCCAGGAACATTAGACGTGTCGTGGGGACCAGCTGTGACTTTGGGATATTCAGAATCCAACCGTGCTGGCTCAGCACTTCCTGAGATAGTGCTACTCCCACTAACAACTGTTCCTTGGATCGTGCCTTTATTAGGAGATCGTCCAAGTATGGGATAATTAAAACTCCCTTTTTTCGAAGGAGTATCATCATTTCCGCCATAACCTTGGTAAATACCCTCGGTGCCGTGGAGAGTCCAAACGGCAGCGTCTGGAATTGGTAATGGCAATCCTGTACCACAAATCTGAGGTACTCCTGGTGAGAATTGTAAATGGGGACATGCAGGTAAGCATCCTTGATGTCCAGGGATACCATGTAATCCCCCTCGTCCAGGCTTGCAATAACCGCCCTGAGCGATTCCATCTTGAACTTGAATTTTTTTATGTATGTGTTCAAGGACTTCAAATTTAGAATGGGTCTCACCGAACCGTCCGGTTTCGGTACCACAAATAGTGTGGAATAGTAACCCCGGCCTTGTTGAAGTAGGGGTACCTTGATTATCACCTGCTGGGAATACAGCTTGTGAATTGCCGCTAGCACTGCCTCCCTGTCTGAGGGAGCAATCGGCAAGGCGGATTTTAGGAAACGGCGGGGTGGAATCGCCTCGAATTCCAGCCTGTATCCCTGAGATACTATTTGAAGGATCCAGGGATCTACCTGTGAGCGAACCCACTGATCGCTGAAATTCCTGAGGCGGGCCCCCACCGTACCTGGCTCCGCTTGTGAAGCCCCACCGTCATGCGGCGGACTTGGAAGAGGAAGCGGGGGAGGACTTTTGTTCCTGGGAACCTGCTGTTTGCTGCAGCCTTTTTCCCCTGCCTCTGCCTCTAGACAGAAAAGACCCTCCTTTTCCCCGCTTATTTTTCTGGGATCGAAAGGACTGAACCTGATAAAATGGCGCCTTCTTAGGCTGTGAGGGGACATGGGGTAAAAATGCTGACTTCCCAGACGTTGCTGTGGAAACTAGGTCGGAGAGACCATCCCCAAATAATTCCTCCCCTTTATAAGGCAAAACTTCCATGTGCCTTTTGGAATCTGCATCTCCAGTCCACTGGCGAGTCCATAAGCATCTCCTAGCAGAGATAGATAGTGCACTTACTTTAGATGCCAGCCGGCAGATTTCCCTCTGTGCATCTCTCATGTATAAGACTGAGTCTTTGATATGGTCAATTGTTAACAGGATCGTGTCTCTGTCTAGTGTGTCAATATTTTCTGACAGGTTATCTGACCATGCAGCGGCAGCACTGCACATCCAAGCTGACGCAATTGCTGGTCTGAGTATAATGCCTGAGTGTGTATATACAGACTTCAGGATCGCCTCCTGCCTTCTATCAGCAGGTTCCTTAAGGGCGGCCGTATCCTGGGACGGTAGTGCCACCTTTTTTGACAAACGTGTGAGCGCTTTATCCACCCTCGGGGGTGTTTCCCAACGTAACCTATCCTCTGGCGGGAAAGGGAACGCCATTAGTAATTTCTTAGGAATCACCAATTTCTTATCAGGGGAAGCCCACGCTTCTTCACACACTTCATTTAATTCATCTGACGGGGGAAAAACTACAGGTAGTTTTTTCTCCCCAAACATAATACCCTTTTTTGTGGTACCTGGATGTAAATCAGAAATATTTAACACCTCTTTCATTGCCTCAATCATGCAGCGAATGGCCTTAACGGGCATTAAATTTGACTCATCGTCGTCGACACTGGCGTCAGTATCCGTGTCGACATCTACTTGTGCCACCTGAGATAACGGGCGTTTTAGAGCCCCTGATGACTTTTGAGACCCTTGGACCGGCTTGAGCTGAAGACTCGGCTGTCCCACAGTCGGCATGTCGTCAAATTTTTTATGTAAGGAGTCTATACGTGCACTCATTTCTTGCCATAATACCATCCACTCAGGTGTCTGCCCCGCAGGGGGTGACATCTCTGCTAAAGGCATCTGCTCCCCCTCCACATCATTATCCTCCTCAAACATGTCGACACAGCCGTACCGACACACTCCACACACACAGGGAATGCTCAAATAGAGGACAGGACCCACAAAAGCCCTTTGGGGGGACAGAGTAAGAGTATGCCAGCACACACCAGAGCGCTATATATATACAGGGACTAACTGAGTTATGTCCCTAATAGCTGCTTATACTGTATACAGTGCCAATTTAGTGCCCCCCCTCTCTTTTTCCCTCTTACTGTATTGTAGAAATGCAGGGAAGAGCCAGGGAGCTTCCTTCCAGCCGAGCTGTGAGGGAAAAATGGCGCCAGTGTGCTGAGGAGATAGGCTCCGCCCCTTTTTCGCGGCCTATTCTCCCGCTTATTTTGGGATTCTGGCAGGGGTATTTACCTCATATATAGCCCCAGGGGCTATATATTGAGGTATTTTAGCCAGCCAAGGTGTTTTTATTGCTGCCTCAGAGCGCCCCCCCCCAGCGCTCTGCACCCTCAGTGACCGGAGTGTGAAGTGTGTATGAGGAGCAATGGCGCACAGCTGCAGTGCTGTGCGCTACCTTGGTGAAGACAGGATGTCTTCATGCCGCCGATTTTCCGGACCATCTTCCTGCTTCTGGCTCTGTAAGGGGGACGGCGGCGCGGCTCCGGGACCGAACATCAAGGCTGGGCCTGCGGTCGATCCCTCTGGAGCTAATGGTGTCCAGTAGCCTAAGAAGCCCAATCCGGCTGCAAGCAGGCGAGTTCGCTTCTTCTCCCCTTAGTCCCTCGCTGCAGTGAGCCTGTTGCCAGCAGGTCTCACTGAAAAAAAAAAAAAATTCTAAGACTATAACTTTCTAAGAGCTCAGGAGAGCCCCTAGTGTGCATCCAACCTCGGCCGGGCACGAAATCTAACTGAGGCTTGGAGGAGGGTCATAGTGGGAGGAGCCAGTGCACACCAGGTAGTCTAAGATCTTTCTAGAGTGCCCAGCCTCCTTCGGAGCCCGCTATTCCCCATGGTCCTTACGGAGTTCCCAGCATCCACTAGGACGTTAGAGAAATAGAATTACTAGCAGAACCCGAAACGCAGTCTCTTGTGATAGATCTATTTCGTTAGGAGAAAGAAGGAAAATAAGGAGAAAAGAAAGGAAAATGCAGGGGGAGGTGAAAAAAGAAAATGGTGCGACAACCGTCCTAGATCTTGTTGCTCTCCGTGCTCAGATGCCTTTCAACAGTCCTGCCTCTCCACTTTCCCGGAACAAACACTCTTGTGTCTCTTTGCCTTGCTCTTTGAACACACAGTTCACTTTGAACACACAGTTACCAAACTACTTTGTCACGAGTTCTCTCCGGGTCAGCGACCTTCTTGCAGTGGGACGAGTGGACCCAAGTCTCTCTTTCAGCGACCTTTAGTGCTGTCGTGCTGGTTAACAAGACTTGGTATGGTCCTTCCCACCTGTCTATGAGGCAACCTGAGTGTAAGAAATTTCGAATCATCACATAATCCCCAGGCTCAATGTCATGACAATTACTGTTCGGTAGGTCAGGAATCACCAGCTCTAGATGTTGATTTCTCAGCTGCTGGCTCATCCCATCCAAATATTTCACAGTCACTTCATTATTACATTTCAAATCATCCTGGGGGTCTATCATTACATGAGGTTGTCGACCAAAAATAATTTCAAAGGGTGATAAGTTAAGTGGAGACCTGGGAGTGGTTCTGATGCTGTACAACACTAGTGGTAAAGCTTCTGGCCACAACAATCCAGTTTCAGCCATCAATACTGCTCAGCTTGTTCTTAATAGTGCTGTTCACTCTCTCTACCTTCGCACTCGCCTGTGGCCGGTACGGAGTATGCAGCTTGCTATTAATTCCCATCAGTTTGCACATGACCTGAAAGACTTCACCTGTAAAATGGGTACCCCTATTACTTTCAATCACTCTAGGGATACCATATCTACACACAAATTCCTGCACAATTTTCTTTGCAGTGAACGTAGCAGTATTAGTGGCAGCAGGGAACGCTTCTACCCAATCGGAAAATACATCAATACAAACTAACACATATTTCAAATTCCTACAGGGTGGTAACTATATGAAGTCGATTTGTATTACCTGAAAAGGTCCATCTGTCGGAGGCATATGTGATGGCTCTGTTGGTATTGTCTTACCAATATTCTTCCTCAAGCAAGTAAAACATGTCTCTCTTACCTGCATGAGAAGAGAATCCTGGTGCACACCAGTAGGCTCTAACCAGCTTGCACATACCCTCTTTGCCTAGCTGAGTCAGACCGTGTGCCACCTCAGCTAGACTTGGAAGATATGCTCTGGGCGCTACTGGCTTACCATGTCCACCTGTCCAAAGTCCTGAGGACTCCTGGCCATACCCCTTTGCCCTCCAGACTGCCTTTTCCTGTAGGGAACACAAATTTTGAATGTGTTTAACTGTTGTGTGTTATCAGTTGTGTGAAGTAAACCGTCTCTGGATGAGAGGAGAGAGGGGAAAAATAGTAAATACAAAAAGAAAATGTCAGGTTTGGAAATGTCAGGTTTGGCATTCCCCAACAGGCTGTCACACCATCATGCATATCGGTGTCTGTACACAGTCTCCCTTCACCAGTATTCTCATTCTCCACCCTTTGTGCATGACCAGGCACACTGCATAAATACTGGTGACCTTGTTCTGGTGAGATATACTGGATTTGGCAGAACTCTGACAGACCGAGTAGGCGTGTGGCGTTTGAACTGTAATCGGGTCCATGTATTGTACCCTCCTGTCGATGAACGTAAGAGATGAGGAAACTTTTGAAGAAAAATCACAGAGGTTAGTAACAGATAAGTTTGTAGAGGCAAAGAGGATTTTATAAAATTTGACAACTGGATTGGGCACTATGGGGAAGTGATTCTCTACTGTCTATAAAAAAATTCTATGTGTCATAACTCTACTGGGACTATCCCAGCCATTAATCCAGTGTCCTGTCCATCCTAAATTCATAGGGAACCCAGTATCAGTGAGATAATTTCCTCTACCTGTGATGGACATGAATCTAGAACAGTGAAATGCAACATTAGTCTTTGTGGGTATCCAACATACTTTGTACTTCCTGGGCGGGGGCACGCTATATGTATACCATATCTAACAATACTCCTGTTAAGTTAATCAGGGGCCATTTCTGCTAGAGAAAGAAGCAAAAGTTTAGAGGCCTCATCTTAAGCCCCAGCAAGTTTAGTCAAAAAAGTTAAAGTTGCATTTATTCCGTTCTTCTCATTAACCGAATCTGTGTTTTCTGTATGGCTTGTGATTCCTTACTATATGTCCCTTGATCCCATCTATGTGTTTAATAATGTGGCTTGTTTTCTCTGTCTAGGAGTCTATATTGGCTGTGTGTTCTACTACTCCTACAGTCTCTGGCAAAATGCCCTTTATTTCTACAAATGTAACATATTCTTGTTCATGATGTACCACCAGGGATCTGGAGTTTTGGCTGATGGGGCTTTGCTGTAAGAGCCTGTAGACTTATTGTCATCAGCTTCTCCTCCTGTTGTTTTCTGCGCCTAGCAATATTCTTGTGGTGTTCAATTGCGCACTCTAAGACAAGCTACTGTGGCCCCTCTCCAATTAGGCAAAGATGTTTGTACCCTGTCCCTTACTGTCTTATTGAGTCCGTCCATTAGCAGAGACAGCTACCTCCCTGTAATTCGCATCGTTCCCTGTATCTGATATCCCAATGTATCTATCCATTATTTGCAGGGCCCGATGGAAATATTCAGATGCCATTTCATTTTCCCTCAGTTTTATGGAGAAAATTCTTCTCCACTTAACAGTAGTGGGGAAATACAACTCTAGTTGCCTGTTAATTCGTTCCACATTCTCCTGATTGTTTCCGTCAGTCATAGGACTATCCGACTCAAATCTACAATCAGTGATACATTTTTGGATGTCAATATTAGGGGGTAGGCACGCTTTCAAAAATATCCGCCAATCTTTGCTAACTGGTTCATGAGCATTACCCAGATCTCTGATAAACTTCTGACATCTGGCTAAATGCTTCCGGGGATCGGGGAATTCTGAAATGATTGACCGCAGCTCAGCTCTGGACCACGGGCAATACATTGCATTATTCCTGGTAAGGATTACTCCCTGACTATCGGTTCCCCTATTGGGAGTTACTATTTCCAAGACAGGATGTAATCCTACCATTCCGTTCCTAATCTGTTTGCTGTAAGGTGTTGTTGTCTCTGTGCAATGACCTGTCTCACACTTACCGGTAGCTGTGACCTCACCAGTTCTTTCAGTGGGGAATACTGTTACTGCTCTTACTGGTTGGACAGGCCCCACCTGAGTTTCCTGCAAGGTGACTGCCTGAATGAGAGCTGCGATTTGGCTGGGTCCTTCATCTTCCTGTGACCTATAACCTTGATGAGACTTGAAAACAGGATACATCTTGCAAAAATTAGGGTTAATACATTTCTCTTGCATTCTATTATCATTCATAGATATACCATTGACTGTAGCCATCTCTTCCCTCTCGACCTGTGTCGATAATGGTGTGTTTGTGTCCTCATTCCTGCTAGGTTTGGAACCTGCTTTGCGAGTTTGTTCCCTTTGCATCTCCCCCTCTTGTTGCCACAGTTTTAAACAATCGTTATGTCTAATCCTTTGTTTTCTGGATTTAAGCAGACATATTTTACTGCCTACTTTCTGCAGTACCTCTGGTTCAAAGCTGCCCACCCTAGGGAATAATACCCTATTCGTTGTCAGTCATACATACCCATTCGTCACAATAAACTTCAGTGTGTGGACCATATTTTCCACACATAATAAACCTCGCTGACCCCTTGGGCCGCAGCTCTTCAACCTGAACCCTGGCTACCAAACGTCCCTTAGTTGAGCTACTGGCTCCCATAATTGTGGGCCTTTTCCCACAAACACCACTCCTCTTTCAGTTGGAGTACCGCAAGGCTCAGTCTTGGGTCCTCTGCTTTTCTCTATCTATACTTCATCTCTTGGTAAACTAATCAGCTCTTTTGGTTTTCAGTATCATCTGTACGCAGATGATACTCAAATCTACCTATCCTCCCCTGACTTGTCCCTATCTGTACTGGACCGTGTCACTGAATGCCTTTCTGCCATCTCATCCTGGATGACATCTCGCCACCTCAAACTTAATATTTCAAAGACAGAGTTAATTATATTTCCACCGGCCAATAGTAGGTACCAACCTGATATCTCTATCACTGTTGAAAACTCGACTATCTACCCTACCCCACAAGCTCGCTGCCTAGGTGTCATCCTTGACTCTGATCTGTCCTTTGTTCCCCACATTCAATCTGTCTCAAGATCATGTTACATGCATCTAAAAAACATATCCAAAATACGACCATACCTTACACAAGACACTGCTAAAACTCTAATCCACGCTCTCATTATCTCCCGCATTGATTATTGCAATAGTCTCCTAACTGGTCTTCCCAAAACGAGACTCTCACCACTACAATCCATTCTGAATGCAGCGGCGAGGCTTATCTTCCTCGCTAGACATTCATCGTCTGCAGATCCACTCTGTCAGTCCCTCCATTGGTTACCTGTACTCTACCGCATTCAATATAAAATACTTTTACTCACACACAAGGCCATTAACCAAACTACACCAACGTACATCACTTCGCTTATCACAAAATATCTCCCAACCCGACCTCTTCGCTCTTCACAAGACCTGCGTCTCTCATCCACACTCATTACTCGCTCCCACTCACGACTGCAGGACTTTCATCGGGCTGCACCCACTCTGTGGAATGCCCTACCACGCACAATAAGACTCTCCTCTAGTCTCCAAACCTTCAAGCGTTCCCTCAAAACTCACCTCTTTAGGCAAGCGTATCAAATTCCTGAACCACCCACATAACTTTCATAAACCTTCCTATCAAATTACATCCACTCTGTACAGTCCACACATATCCTCACATGTCTTCTCATTCTATGCAAAAGATAGCACCTTTCATTGTGTACATATGCCTATTTCCCTATAGATTGTAAGCTTGCGAGCAGGGCCTTCCTACCTCTATGACTGTTATCACCCAGTTTGTTATTGTTATTTCAAATTGTAAAGCGCAATGGAATTTGCTGCGCTATATAAGAAACTGTTAATAAATAAATAAACACCAAAATACTCAATATAAGGCGACGGTGAAAGTTCTTAGAGCGCTTTCACCCACTCCCGCCCACGTTGGCCGGTACTACCATACACTGTCGATAGCGAAGGTGATGTACCCAACTAAGGGCCCCTAATTGACCTATATTTACTGGAAGTTTTTAGGAGTAACTTACCCTTTCTAGTAAATATCTGTCGTTGGAGATTTTCCTGAGAGAGACCAGCGAAAACTCCCTATGCACTTTATACACAAATCACGCTTGCGTATGCTCTACACAGCGCTAATACCGCGATTTTATGCAAAAGCTCGTAAAAAGGGTATCAAGTTGCGCTATATATCGCACCCACAAACGCGCGGTCCAATCGCACAGCGTATAGGTACTTGTTACCTATCCGCTCTACGACCACTGGAATCGAATCACAAGCTGCGAAACCTCAGCCGGAGCGTATCAAAAAACTATATGGGTCACAAAGTTCACAATTCCCTACCATGCTCCTGTGTAAGTCTCCTCACGACTTACGTATTCCAAATCCTATACTAACGTGAGTCAGCCATCTCACGCCGCCAAGCCTCCACTCACTTGGTGTACCGAACGACGGGATCCCGAATTCCGGAATTCAACCACTCACTCCCGCTTTCACTCACTCAAATATGCTTTGTTTTTCTGTACAGAAAATTTTCACTCGTTCTGATTGGCAGCTTTACCCACAGAGGCAATACAGTTTAAACAAAAGTTTTATACTAATCTGCTTTTGAAACCGGATAGTTATGTGCTATTGTAGCATGGCTACTGTCCCATCTTTTAGCTGAACGAAATTATCGTGTAATTTGTACTTATCGTACGCACTCTTACGCACTTTGCGTAAACATGCGACCGTGCGTGTCTTTTACGCTGTATGCGCAGTCCTGTACTTTGTCCGAGACACGTGTACAAAACCGTGCGTCCGCAATAAAACAAGTCACACAACTCTATAAATGTGAACAATACTAACTACTATTGCCCACTAGACACAACTTGTTCTGTATAACCCTTTATGCAGACCTGCGTTTGTGTCTTTACACTTACTTCCTTAAATACTGTTATTTCAATTTTTACTATATAGCAACAAATGTATCCGATTTCACACAGATCTAAATGAATCTAGCAATCTGAATCTTGCTGCAATAATGTGAGAGGGTATGCAAAGTATCGGTGCACTTTTTGTACGCTTTTGGCGCCCCCCAAAAAATTCAGATTTTTAAATAGCTTTTTTCCTGTTTTACGGGTTCTATCAGCACCTCTGTAGACCAGAGCATACGCAATCTAACAGCACACAAATAGGGTTTTCAGCACATCCATTGACCAGGAAAAGGTTACGTAAGATAATTTCCCACCCTTTGCTGATAGATTAAGTCTGCTATGACCTGCTAGGCTGCGAGCATGTGAAAAACCGGAGGAGCCCCCAATTGTAAACGCTGGTTTACTTACAGGACTAAAAAGCATATACCTTAAACACACTTGATACACTTTAATATTGAGCCACTGCGGCCGCAGTAATTAACCTTTCACCTTTATATTATTCACAAACCTTACGTACACAAGGTCGCACAGTGTACGCACTCTGCGTACGTACGCCTAAAGGGCGTAGTGACTACAGTTTGCGTACACAGGCCTATACGCTGTTAGCACAATGCAGCAGCCCGAGTGGCTGCAAATACACTTTAAACCTTAGCAGGGAAAGGAAATACGACACCAGATTGTATTTAAAATGCCGGGTTCCGACACACCAACATATAATTACTGAAAGGGGGTTACAATAACAATACAATCATGGCTACAGTCAATGGTACATACGTGTTTAGTTTTGCCTGCGCTTCACAGTCTGGTCCTCAGTCATCAGGGTAGATGACCTTCAGAGTCTGTGCTAGTGACCTGGCATGCAGCTGGCTCTTTATACAGTGGATCAAAACATAATACAATAGACACTGTGTGCTCTTCTTCCATTGGTTCGGGGGTGGGACATATCCTGTGCACCGGGGATCATTGGTCAGCTCAAGAGGTGGGCGATGGCTAAGACTTGAGATGTGATTTCTGTTGTTTGCATCTGAGTTCCCGCCCCATGACCAGTTAAACCCATCACATTAATCATACATAAATCTGGTATTATTAATAACTTAATGTTGTAATATATGATAATATTCTTATTCCCACCAGATTAATATTTATGAGACTCTGAACAATATGATCCCACACATGATATGATTATCTATTTCCATCCTCAAGAAATACATATATCCACATATATCCATATACATATATATACATACACACATACTCCTATTACAATTTGTTAGGAATTATATATATATATATACACACACACACACACACACACACACACACACACACACACACACACACAAATATATATATCTCCAAGAGTTTAGACTATGAATGTTATTACCTCAGATTTCTAAATGTCTGGTTTGTAATTTTGTTAGCTATTGCTAATTGAGTTTCTCTTCAAACTAGGTTCCTGGGTATTTTTGTTTGTCTTGTCTTCAGATAAGACAATGACAATCCAGTATTTATTGTCTTCGACAGAAACTGGGCTACCCTAGAACAATAGGAGTAAACAAAGGTGTTTGCCTTCTTCATAGAATTTCAAAGCTTTGTGTAAATAAGGCCATTGTATTTGAGTCTCTGGGAGTTTAATTTATGTGTGACCCATCTTCATGCTATTAGAAGAGAAAGCAGACAGTGGGTGATTTATGCAATATATGGATTAGATATATGATATGTCTTTGTGGCTTTTCCATGCGAGTACAAACTCTACTGTAATTACTCATACCACGCTCTAATACGCAGGACCGCGGAAGCGACCATACGCAAATTGCGAATATGTGCACACACGGCCAAATATGTACGCACACGGAGGCCATCTATGTGGTGTTTGTACGTAATGTGTGTACTGTAATATTTTCTGACTTCGACACCATCTTTCCCAACAATTTTATGCAAAGATGAATGGATACTCGAATAGGTCGGAGAACCATGCGAACCATTTCCTGGAGCATTCTTGCTTTGTCCTCTGGGAGGAATACTTGTTGTGCTACAGTATCCAGTAGCATACCCAGAAACAGGAGCCGCTGAGACGGTTCCAAGTGGGACTTCTGGAGGTTGAGGATCCACCTGTGGTGGGAAAGAAGTTGTATCGTGCGATCTAAATAGAGCAGTAGAGGCTCCCTGGAATTCGCTTTTATCAGGAGATCGTACAGGTAAGGGACTACGTTGACCCCCTGGACTCTGAATTGAAACATAATTTCCGCCATCACCTTTGTGAACACCCTCGGAGCTGTAGGCAGGCCGAAGGGTAACGCCTGAAACTGGTAGTGATCGGTCAGCAGGGCGAACTTCAGGTAGGCCTGTTGAGGAGGCCAAATTGGGATATGGAGGTAGGCATCCTTGATATCTAGGGACACTAGCAATTCCTGTTGTTCCAGGCCTGCGATCACCACTCTTAAAGATTCCATCTTGAATTTTAAAACCTACAGGTAAGGATTTAAGGACTTCAGATTAAAAATGGGTCCCACAGACCGTCTAGTTTCGGTACTACGAATAGGCTGGAGTAGTAACCTTGTCATTGTTGATGCAGGGGCACTGAAACAATGACATGGGACTGGACCAACTTTGTGATGGCCAGCAGCAATGTAACACGCATATCTTACAAAGCTGGTAAGCCTGATTTGAAAAATCGTTGGGGAGGAACACCATCAAACTTCAGCTTGTATCCCTGAGAGATGAGGTCCCTTACCCAGGCATCCTGGCAGGAACCCTCCCAGATGTGGCTGAAGGGGAGGGGGCACCGTCATGCTGAAGTTTTTGCGGAAGCTGAACTGGTGCCCTGTTCCTGAGAGCCAGCACTAGCTGCTTTCTTTGGCTTACCTCTGGTGCCTCTAGCTGCGTTGAAGGCACCCCTGGCCCTAGATCGTAATCTTGTGGACCGAAAGGACTGGGTAGACGGTCCCAGGTAGGTACGTCTAGCAGGCGGAGCCCGAGAGGGAAGAAGCGTGGATTTTCCAGCAGTAACCTTGGAAAACCATGCGTCCAATTCACCTCCGTAGAGCCATTCACCTGTATAAGGAAGGGATTCCACATTGTGTTTGGAGTCAGCATCTGCAATCCACTGACGCAACCATATGGCTCTGCGTGCAGATACAGCCATAGCAGTGGTCCTAGCATTAATATTGCCAATCTGTTTTAGGGAGTCACAGACGACTCCAGCTGGGTCCTGAATGTGTTTTAGGAAAGTAACTGTAGTAACTAAGGTCATATCCCTCTTGAAATTGAGTAGCCCAGGAATGAAGTGCATGTGTCATCCAGCAACCTGCAATGACTGGTCTTTGAGATACACCTGCAGTAGTGAAGATAGATTTCAGTGAAGCCTCAATTTTCCTATCCTCCGGGTCCTTTACCGTAAAGGATCCTGGGGCAGGGAGTACCGCCTTTTTGGAAAGGCGAGAGACAGAGACATCTACAGCTGGAGATTCTTCCCAGAACTTTCTTCCTTCAGGGGCAAAGGGAAAGGTATGCAAAAACAGTTTTGACATCTGGGGCCAAATGTAATAGAGTGAGAGTTTCAAAAAGTGAGAGATTTGCTAAGGTTTTGCAGTTTTTCTTAAAGAGGCAATCGATTACACAGCAAGATCAACCTGGTTTTGCAGTGTAAATGATTGCCACTTTTTAAAAAAACTGAAAAATATTATCAAATCTCTCACTTTCTGAAACTCTCACTCTATTACATTTGGCCCCGGATATTTCTTATCTGGAGTTTTCCAGGCTAATTTAAACAAATCATCGAATTCCTTGGAGTCATGAAAGGTGATTGTCAGTTTGTCCTTTGGGAGGAAAAATGACTGCTGATTTGTAGCATCCTCCAGGGGGAGCTTTAGCACATCCCTTATAGCCAAAAAGAGGGTCTCAATACCCTGTGCATTGGTGGAGTCCCCACTGATGGGGTCCACATCATCTTGTATATCATCATCATCATCATCAGTATCTGATAGGTGTGCAGGTAAAGCACGTTTATGTGCACCTGTAGTAGACAGGGGGGAATGGGAAGCATCAGCCCTGGCAGCTAGATCTGCTACTGCTTGTTGCATTTCTTGTGTTTTATTGGCATTAGCAGTTAATTGAGATGACATAGCAGACATCATATTTTTGATAGCCCCCAGCCAGGAGGGTTCGTGACTCTCCCCAACATTGTCAGCATTTTGTGATGATTGACTACAATGCTCACATGATAAGGAGCCAGATGAGGGGAAAATCTGGCATTACAACACTGCATAATTTTTGTTTCACAATTATGGAGTAACACACAATAACACATACGGGTGGTATTCATGTGACCGCCGGTCAGCTGACCGACAGTCACATGACCTCCTCCGTGAGCCCGACGGCTCACTATCCCGATGGTCGGCATGCCGACCAACAGGGACTATTTCCACTCGTGGGTGTCCACGACACCCATAGAGTGGGGAAAGAACCCGTGGCGACCGCAGGTCGCCACCGAGCCCGCAAGGGGCTTGCTGCACTCGCCCCTCCCCGCCGGGATCCCGGCGTCGGTATGCTGCCGGGATCCCGGCGTCGGTAAGGTGATTGGCGGTCAGGAGACCGCCGGTCACCAGTACTACACCCACACATACAGC
Source organism: Pseudophryne corroboree (assembly GCF_028390025.1). Taxonomy (NCBI): domain Eukaryota; kingdom Metazoa; phylum Chordata; class Amphibia; order Anura; family Myobatrachidae; genus Pseudophryne; species Pseudophryne corroboree. Next base: position 867,738,337 of record NC_086444.1, on the reverse strand, counting down.
ACAGACTGATTACAATACAAGCCTGCCCCATTGCATGTGAGACGAGACAAACAGTAAGAGAGAACACCAGCACACCAACACTGCAGAGCCCCAGTGAGGCTATCAGCGTTTTTGTATATCAGTTAAACTGTTTCTAAGATTCCCCTAGAGGAATATTGTGCACAAATAGTGGCTGTCCCCCTACTCAAACACCCTGTACCAGTGATCCAGCGTGTGACAGACTGGAGGAGCTATGTAAGGCTGCTGCAGCTTATGCAGAGGAAGGCGCCAAAATGCAGCTGAGCCCGCTCTGATATAGCTCCGCCCCCGTAATGGCACCGGAGCTACTGTTACATATTTACACTGGCTATGTCTCCTAAATGAGCTGTAGTGTCACATAAATGTTAAGTACAGCTAATGTCAGCCACTGTCACGCAGGGGGTACAGCGGGTCCCCCCCCAGGAGGGACCCGTATGCCTCACCCACGCTTTTGCCACACCATGAACGGGGGACCCCCTAGCGGGATCCCCGGTTTGTCCTCACCACCAACGATCACCTTCAGGCAGCGTTAAGGGTTTGCGGCATGTTGCGACAGCTAAGGCTCATTGCCCCTCTGTACAAACAGCCCCTCAGGATGGTGGTACTGCAGCAGGGAAGCGGCTCTGCACCTCACGAGGTCAGTAACCGTCCCCCCTTTAACTCCCACGGCACAGGTATGCTGTTGCCCAAACAACAGCATACCTTCTGCTGCTCTGTTAGCTGGTCAAGCCACGCCCCCCGATAATGCACTATTGTTAATCTCTATGCTTAAGGGCAAGTTGGCTGACCTGGCTGATCACTTTCAAAGAAACTATGTTAAAGTCAAGGTGATCCCCGACTCTGTTTTGAATTCAGGTGTTTTGCAGTATGTCTTGGACTTTTTTCATAATCTATTCCCGTGTATAGGTGTGAAGGATCTTCTGACTAACCATATTAGGAACTTGTATGTTCTCAACATCATACAAGGGAGTTCAGTTCACGGAGACCCTGTACTGGAAAATTGTTATCTGTGTAGTTGGACTGAAAGAGAACGTTGCTTCTCACATTGGTAATATGACAGGTAAGAAACTTATTTATATAGTAACAGATATGAAGACAAAATAAAATGACTTTATAATATCAGAAATGAGAATTAAGGACTCAAAACCATCTTGTAAAGCAGAAGTTTGTTACTACAATATAAATGGTATACCAGTCAGGAACAAAAGCATAGGAATTCCAGGTTAACTGACACAAACACAAGAAGCCAATTAACCTACACTACCAGTATATTTTTCTAGTGTGGGAGGAAACCCATAAAAACAATGGAAGAACACACACACTCCACAAAAATCCACCTATCTCTTTGCAGCAATGTAAATGTACCTATTTATCTTCTAATTGTATGGCTATGTACACATGGCGCGATGCGCTGTACAGTCCAACATTGACTATTTTAAGTGGCCAGAGCCCGGCCCCGCCGATGTAGTGAATGTTGGGCTGCCTGCACAGTCTATCTTTCCTTGCGATGCCGATCCCGTGCATCTGCATCGCAAGGACTATACACACAGGGGGTCATTCCGAGTTGATCGCTCACTGTTTTTAGCACCAGTCGCCGCCCACAGGGGAGTGTATTTTCGCTTTGCAAGTGTGCGAACGCCTGTGCAGCCGAGCGGGACCAAAAAGTTTTTTGCAGTTTCTGAGTAGCTCTGGACTTACTCAGTCGCTGCGATCACTTCAGCCTGTCTGGTCCCGGACGTCAGACACCAGCCCTGCAAACGCTTGGACACGCCTGCGTTTTTCCAAACACTCCCAAAAAACGGTCAGTTGTCACCCACAAACGCCTTCTTCCTGTCAATCTCGAGATCGGCTGTGCGAAAGGATTCTTTGTTAAATCCATCGCCCAGCAACGATCTGCTTTGTACCCGTATGACGCACCTGTGCATTGAGGTGCATACGCATGCGCAGTAGTGACCTGATCGCTGTGCTGCGAAAAACTGCAGTGTGCGTTCAGGTCGGAATGACCCCCATGGTGCGATATGCACTATATTTTCTTACGATTTTGACTATATAGTCAAAATCGAAAGAAATATTGCACTGTGTGTACACACCTTTAGACTAATGCGACACACTCTGAAATGTTTATTAAATTACTGCATAGATTGTATAGATGTTGCATATAACTGTTAATGTAATGGTATGTTGGGCATATATTCTAGCGCAGGTACTTGCAGAGAATTGGGGTCCCCTGATGACGGGCTGCAAGCTTAAATGTTTCGATCAAAATATGAACAAAATCCCCATGCTTTTATTTGCTAGATACACAGATTTGCAGTATATTATTGTTAGTGCCGATAGCAAATGTATTTATGTTTTGCTTAGATTGTACCTAACACCCATTAAGTTACATAATATTTGGCTGGAGTTCTCAAAATTTTGTTGGTATAATTGAGACTAGGAGGGAATCATATTTTGGGATTTTCCATTCATCCATCCAATTTGGTGAGACATTTTTATTTTGTCTAAAGTAAATAAAACCCCCAATTAACCCATATTTGAACCTGGCACTCCTCCTCCACTATTCTCCTTCTATACCTAAATATAAGTGGTAAGTACTTGGCCATCTCTTGATAGCCCCCAGAGCAGCCATTGCCCAAAACTGGAAATCAATCTGTCCTCCCACTTTAAGAATATCAAGAATATCCAAGAATATCGTAGAAGTATTCCACTTTGAGATGGAAACGTTGGCAACACCCTACTCCAATTCAGCATTCTCCCAAGTGATTAAATATTTTTCTTGGCAATAATATAAAATGGATTGTGAGGGTGTTTTTATGTCCCTTTGATGCCGGAACCCCCCTCCCCAAAACAAATACACATTTGACCTGAATCTCTCTCCCTGTTGAGTGGGTTGATACTTAACTTGCAGCCTCGTTCACCATGCTGTTTGCATTTATGCTTATGTTTATTACTTTGATATACATTTACGATGCTTGTTGTATATTTCTGCATATTGTTGGGTCTAATTTATGTTTGTATGGAATTGCACAGCTGCAAAGTTAGCAGCTGTGCAATTCTTTGTAATTAAAATTCAAATGCAGCAGGAGGTGACTGTAGGAGATAGATGCCTCCTACGTGCATTTACAACTAAACATATAATTTGATGGCGAATATGAACCACTTGGTCCATCTAGTCTGTCCATGTACACGCACACACTAGGATTAATTTTTGTTGGGAGACAATTAACATACCGGTACATTTTTGGATTGTAGGAGGAAACCAGAATACCCCCCCCATGCAAGCACGAAGAGAATATACAAACTCCACACAGTTAATGTCATGGTAGGAATCGTACCATGACCTCAGTGCTGTGAGGCAGTAATGCTAACCATTACACCATCCGTGCTGCCCTGTATTTGCAAGATCCGAGTACTGCGTCTAAGGAAGCAGCCTCATATCACCATTGCGAGGATTGCAAAGTTTTTAGGCACATGCTCCTGGTTTGAAGAGTGGTGCCAGGTGCCACCCCTGCTCTGCCCCCCCCCCCCCCCAAATGCTGCAGCATATCAAGCATGCTGCTGCTGACAGAGGACTGCAAGCGATATCGCAATGATTTGTATGTCATTGAAGTCTTTAGAGATGTCATTGATGTCATTAGAGATCACACTAATAACCTCAGTGCATTAAGTCTACGTTAAAATCAATGAAAGGAGCAGTCTGTGCCCACAAAATGCCCCAGAACATGAGCAACCTCACAAGTAGGTATGCAGTCCTAGGAGACAATGGTTTTAAGACCTATTTTTTTGCGTTGTACTAGCATTACAAATGTTAATAAAATACACAAAACTGTGGCCTCTGAGACGCATAAACAATTCATTTAAAGTGTGTTAATAAATAATACCTCAGTATGGTTTTTTTTGCGACACAGTAAATATTTGTGGCTGGAAGTATCCTAAGAAAAAACATTGTCAGTCACTCCAGCTATTTGTATGCTGACACATTAGTCACCGATTGTGTTACAAGCTGTCATTCACATCGGCAACAATGACAAATAGCTCCTTTTTGTGATTGCACCTTTTCTTTTCAGCTGTATCAGTGCTCAGATATTGATGTGTGCATGTGTTCATGGTAACTCTGTATCAGCACAGGGATCATTGATCCCCATTCCTCCTGTTTTAATCCCCCTGGAACACAAAGCAATGAAGCGTACAGATGTGTCCTCATACATTTTGCCTCAATACGCCATGCAGCGGGAGATACCTGGTGTGAGTGAGCTGACAGGTTCCGTGCAAATCATTTAGCATTGGGAGTCTTTTTTTTTATTTTTAAGAAAATGCGTTTTATTGGCATCACTATGTGACTAGGACGCACAAGCACACTGTGCTGATTAAAATTATATGTGGCATACATATATTCTCCATATGTCTGCTGCTGTATCTGCATATGAAATTATACATTACAGTGTTTACTGGGAAAACACTGTAACGTACCATTTCGTATGCAGATACAGCCGTGGTCGCACTCAGAATATAGACATGCTGTATATCATTTTAATCAGCATAAGCTGCTCGTTTGTCCTATTTGCACCGTTTTGGGAATAAGACGCATTTTAATGTAAAATGTTACACATAAAGACACTCAACGTTACAGAGTCAGGCCGCGGCATGGCGTGACTAAGGGTTGTTTAACGTACAGGGAGGCTAGATGTAAGTGGACACATCTGTTGCAATGACTTTAAAATTTTCCACATTTATAAGGCAAGCCCAAATGTCCATGTCAGCTTGAGATTGACCACAGTTGTGATGCTGATGAAAAAGACCAACAAAAACCATATAAAATAACAAATAAAATAATGAAATAGTGATATCTACATAAAAAGTTGAAAAACAGACAAAAACATGATGAGATGTCAAAATGTTTTAATAATGCTCACACTACCAACAACACAGGTAAATCATGTATAGCACAAGTTAAGTTCACCTAGTATTTATAACCTTAAAATATTACAAATGATGTACTAATTACATTCCATTTTTATTTGCAGAAATATGGCTGCTTCGTTTGCACTCTTATAATTCTCCTGTGGTAACTCCTGTGCTGATCCCTAGCTGCCAATCACATGGGGGTCATTGATACACAGTGCTCTTCTGCTTTTACACCTGCTTCTTTCAGTTCCATGTATTAGCATGAACGGTCACTATTCCTCCAGGTGTTTCCCCTTGGAATGCAAAGGAAGGACATTTTCCAAAAACAGTGCTCAAGCAAAGCAGCACAAAAGAGTGACAATTTCCAAATCATCATACCAACAAGTTTACATTTTATTCTAATAAATACAAAAACATCAAAATGAGACGCTACAAATAACACATTTGTAAAACAGGAAGTAATAAAGACATATGTCCCTTGAAGTGCCCTGAGAAAATCTCTTGTATAAAAAAATGACAAAATATATAAAAATATATCTTGCTTTAAAAAAAGAAATACTGGAGTGATATTCCAACTTTAGTTATTATAATGCAAACACATACAAAAATACTTATAAAAAATACTAAATACTTAGATAACAGTAACAATATTTTGAAGGGAGTTAAAAAACATTGATGCTCCTGAAGCTTCTAATGTACTTGGCATAGACAAGACTACACACACTATAGATGAGTGGCATTACTGTACTTGACAGTTTCTTGTATAACTTCTGCAGCATATTACTGCCAAGAATCTGCAAAAAGAAGTTAAATATAAATATATGCAAAACATATCACAAGAAGTTAACAGATCATAGCCGTCACCAATTATTCTACCTTCAATACTACTCAGTGCCCATGGGATGATAATGGATTCCAGAGAAACAAAGTGTAAAGCTGCACTACCACCTTCATAACAGATAATGTGCCACTATCTGTAGCTGGAAACCTGGAGGCTCCTACTGGGGAGGTAGTTAAAATACCGCTGAATGGGATCCCGCCGGTCGAAATACAGACCCCGAACAATGGTATAAGGTCGGCGTCAAAATCCCGACAGAGCTCGGTATCCCGGCGTCAAAAATAGAATTTTAAATACCTACCGGTAAATCCTTTTCTCGTAGTCCATAAGACAGGCATGTCCAAACTGCGTCCCTCCAGCTGTTGAAAAACTACACATCCCACCATGCCCTGACACAGCTTTAGCATTCTCTGACAGCAAAACTGTGTCAGGGCACGCTGGGATATGTAGTTTCACAACAGCTGGAGGGCCGCAGCTTGGACATGCCTGCCATAAAGGATATTGGGGACACATTAGTATGATGGGGTATAGACGGGTCCAAAGGAGCCAGGGCACTTTAAATTTCTTTAACTGGGTGTGCTGGCTCCTTCCCTCTATGCCTCCTCCTACAGGTCAGTTATTAGGTAAAACAGTGCCGAAGGAGAATGACATACTTGAGAGCAGGAACATAACAATAAGTGTGGTGAGATTTACACACCAGCACACCATAACATAACCTGGCCAGCAACGGCTGGCAACATTAACAGCAACAGCTGAACAGGTAACACCTAACAGAGAACCTGCAGAAAGTCACCGCACAGAGGCGGGAGCCCAATATCCCTTATGGACTACGAGAAAAGGATTTACCGGTAGGTATTTAAAATCCTATTTTCTCTGGCATCCATAAGGGATCTTGGGTGCCGATTAGTACGATGGGGATGTCCCAAAGCTTCCAGAACGTGCAGAGACATCTGCAGCACCGCCTGCCCAAACTGGGTTTCCTCTTTGGCCAGGGTATCAAATTTGTAGAACTTCACAAAGGTGTTCATCCCCGACCAGGTAGCAGCTCGGCACAGTTGGAGGGCCGAGACTCCACAGGCAGCCGCCCAGGAAGACCCCACCGATCTCGTAGAGTGGGCCTTCAGAGACTGTGGAACAGGTAAGGCTGCCGACACATAGGCCTGCTGGATAGTAAATAGATTCTAACAATGTGTTAAGAACAAGGCGCTTGTGACAATGTATAATGTGTTTTGCAACAAATGAATGTTGCAATACTGTAGTGCAATACCTGTAAAAAAGGGATTAGTAAATATTTACAGCCCTTTTGTTTATTTTCGGTCCTGCCGGATTTCTGTATTACCGGCTCTTTGTCCCGCTAATGGGGACAATTAATGGGGAAAATTAATCTGATCCTTTTGTAGATTGGTGCAGGTGGATAGGAAATGTCGGGTGGCTTCTTGTCCGATGTCATGGGAAATGCACGTGTAAAGAGATTTGACATCACATGTGCATAATATGTAGTTCTCACTCCATTCCATATCTTTGATGAGCTGGAGTACTTCCATTGAGTCTTTCAGGTAACTTTGTTGTTTGCACACTAGATCCTGTAGGAAGGATTCCACATATTTGGAAAGATTTGATGTTAAAGATTCTATTCCTGAAACGATTGGTCTTGCTGGTGGATGGCTGGGGTTTTTATGTATCTTTGGTAGTCCATAAAAGGTGGGAATTTTTGGATGTTGAATATGAAGGTAGTCGAACTCCTTTTTTGTGAGTATGCCTAATTGTAACCCTTCATCAAGTAGGTCATACAATTCCAATAAGTAGGTTCCAGTGGGATCCGTGATGAGTTTCTGGTAAGTGTTGGAATCTGATAGCAGGTTCTGGATTTCTTTCATGTACTCACTTTTTTCCATGATGACTAGGCCTCCGCCTTTGTCTGCGGGTTTTATGACTATAGTTTCATCCCTCTTGAGATCTTCCAAAGCCTCTTTTTCTTTCCGTGACAGGTTGTACTTCTTTTTTTCTTTTCCTGTTATTTTCCGTAGGTCCTGTTCTATCAGTTTCTCAAATGTCTCAATATGGGGCCCCTTGATATGTGACGGAAAAAATGTAGATTATGGTTTCAAATGGCTGTGTTGGAACTCGTCTTCTTCCATGATGTTATGATTGTTCTGTTCTTTTTATTTGCGGAGAAGGAGTACCTAGCCGCCTGGAGTCAAGATCTCGCCCCACCACTTCTAAGAACAAGGTGGGTAGTATAGGGAGAGATAGGATTTCGACCATCCCGTACAGAGACATTAGCGGGACAAAGAGCCGGTAATACAGAAATCCGGCAGGACCGAAAATAAACAAAAGGGCTGTAAATATTTACTAATCCCTTTTTTACAGGTATTGCACTACAGTATTGCAACATTCATTTGTTGCAAAACACATTATACATTGTCACAAGCGCCTTGTTCTTAACACATTGTTAGAATCTATTTAATCATTTTTTTGCTCAGGGCAGCTTAAACACATAAATCCCGGCAACAGCGCGGTTTTTCTTCGTTTTAAACTGCTGGATAGTAAGCCTAAGCCAACAAGCAATAGACTGCTGTGAAGCAGGGCAACCCTTTTTCAGCACGAACCGTCTTCTTGATATAGATTTTCAAGGCTCACACTGCATTTAATGCCTCCGGAGGGGCAGAAGTGCCAGAAGCGAACGGAATCACAATAGGTTGATTCAAGTGAAACACGGAGACTACATTCGGCAGGAACTGCTGTCTAGTCCTGAGCTCCGCTCTGTTCTCGTAAAAGACCAAGTAGGGCCTTTTACACGATAAGGCCCCTAATTCTGATACACGTCTAGTAGAAGCCAGGGCTAGGAACATCACCGTCTTTCACGTGAGGTACTTGTCTTCTACCGTCATCAGAGGTTCAAACCAGGACGACTGTAGACAGCGTAACACCACATCCAAATCCTAAGGTGCCGAAGGCGGCACAAACGGTGGTTGTATGTGAAGCACCCCTTGCAAGGAGGTCTGAACTTCTGGCAGGAGAGCCAACTTCTTCTGGAAGAAGACGGAAAGAGCTGAAATCTGGACCTTAACGGATCCAAGACGTAAACCTTTATCCACTTCTCTTGTTCATCCCTATACAGTATTACACATATAGTTGTGTGGCTAGCGCAGTAGTTCAGAAATCATTTTTAATTCACACACATCCTCTGCTGAGGCGCTTATTCAGCAGTCAATCCATTCTGGTTTTGTCTTTATCCACTTCAGTCTGCAGGAAACAAAGGAATCTCCCCAAGTGGAATTCTACAGATGGATATGTGCGTTCCTCGTATCAAGAGACATATCGCCGCCAGATATGATGATAGTGTTTTGACGTCACAGGTTTTATGGCTTGCACCATAGTGGCAATGACCTTTTTGGAAAGCCCTTTGTGAGCTAGGATATTGCTGAAGATCTCTTCTTAGCGGTAAAGGCCAAGGGTCCTCTACGGACATGTCCAGAAGAGCCGCGTACCACGTTCTTCCGGGGCAATCAAGAGTGCCTGCACTCCCTGATGCCTGATCCTCTTGAGTACCCTTGGGATTAACGGAATCGGAGGAAATAGGTAGATCAGCTGGTAAGACCAAGGTGTTGTCAGTGCATCCACTGCGCTCACCTCAGGGTCTCTGGTTCGCGAGCAATAGCAACGAAGCTTCTTGTTGAGGCGAGAGGCCATCATGTCGATCTGTGGGCAGCCCCACCTGTCGATGATCTGCTGAAACACTTGAGGGTGTAGTCCCCACTCCCCTGGGTGGAGATCGTGGCGACTGAGGAAGTCCGCTTCCCAGTTGTCCACCCTGGAATGAAGATTGCGGACAGTGCTCTTGCATTTCTTCCTGCCCAGAAGAGTATTCTTGACCCTTCTCACATGCAGGCTCTGCTTTTTGTCCCTCCTTGTCGATTGATGTACGCCACAGCCGTGGCGTTGTCTGACTAAACCTGGATCGCTCGATCCCGGAGTAGAGGGGAGACCTGAATCAGAGCATTGTAGATGGCCCAAAGTTCCAGGATGTTGATCAGAAGGAGGGCCTCGTGGGCAGACCACCTGCCCTGGAACTGCGCACCCTGGGTGACAGCTCCCCATCCTCTCAGACTCGCATCCGTCATGAGGAGGATCCAATCCTGAATCCCAAAGCGTCGACCTTCCTGTAGGTTGGAATACTGTAGTTACCACAGGAGTGAAATCCTGGCCTGGGGTGACAGCCGAATCATCCGGTGCATCTGAAAATGGGAACCGGACCACTTGTTCAGGATATCCAATTGGAACGGTCTGGCATGAAACCTTCCAACTGTATCACCTTGTACGAGGCCACCATCTTTCACAACAAATTTATGCAAAGATGAATGGATACTCGAGCAGGTCGGAGCACCATGCCAACAATTTCTTGAAGTGTTCTCACTTTTTCCTCTGGGAGGAACACTTTCTGTGCTACCGTATCCAGGTGCATCCCCAGAAACAGGATCCGCTGAGACGGTTCCAGGTGGGACTTCTGCAGATTGAGGATTCACCAGTGGCGAGACAGGAGTTGGATAGTGCGATCTATATGGAGCAATAGAAGCTCCCTGGAACTCGCTTTTATCAGGAGATCGTCCAGGTATGGAATTACGTTGACCCCCTGGACCCTGAGCTGAGAGATAAGGTCCCTTACCCAAGCATCTTGGCAGGAACCGTCCCAGATGTGGCTTTAGTGACATAACCGAGCTCCCACCACGAGATCCCCATCATGCTGAAGTCTTTGCGGAAGCAGCACTGGTGCTCTGGTCCTGAGATCCGGCTGCGTGGGAGGACCCCCTGGCCCTAGATTAAAATCTGGAGGACCGAAAGGACTGAGTAGACAGTCCCGGGTAGGTACGTCTAGCAGGCGGAGCACCCGAAGGAGCTTTGGAAATCCATGCATACAATTCAACTCCAAAAAGCCATTCACTTGTAAAGGGAAGAGATTGAAAATTAGGTTTGGAGTCAGCATCAGCAATCCACTGACGCAACCATATGGTTCTGCGCGCAGACATAGCCGTGGTCCTAGCATTAATATTGCCAATCTCTTTAAGGGAGTCACAGAGGACTCTTGCCGTGTCCTGAATGTGTTTTAGGAAAGTTACAGTAGTAACGAAGGTCATATCACCCGAGAGACCTTCCTGAATTTGAGTAGCCTAGGAATGAATTGCATGTGTCATCCAGCAACCTGCAATGACCGGTCTTTGAGCTACAACTGCAGCAGTGTAGATAGATTTCAGAGTGGTCTCAATTTTCCTATCTGACAAGTCCTTTACCATAAAGGAGCCTGGAGCAGGAAGTACCACCTTTTTAGAAAGGTGAGAGACCGAGACGTCTACTGCTGGAGATTCTTCCCAGAATTTCCTGCCTTCATGGGCAAAGGGGAAGGTATGCAAAAACCGTTTGGATACCTGATATTTTTTATCTGGATTTTTCCAGGCTATTTTAAATAAATCATCCAATTCCTTGGAGTCAGGAAATGTGACTGTCATTTTGTCTTGTGGGAGGAATAATGACTGCTGATTATTAGCATCCTCCAGGAGGAGCTTTAACACATACCGAATAGCCAATGAGGGGTTCAATACCCTGTGTAGGGGTGGAGTCCCCACTTATGGGATCCCCATCATCCTGTATATCATCATCAGTATCTGACAGAAGTGCAGGTAAAGCACATTTTTGTGCACCTTCAGCAGACAGGGGGGGATGTTTAGCAGCTAGATTTGCCACTGCTTGTTGCAGTTTCTGAGTTTAATTGGCATTTGCAGTGAGTTAAGATGACATATCAGACATCATAGTTTTGATAGCCCCCAGCCAGGAGGGCTCAGGACTCTCCCCCACATTGGTAGCAGCATTTTGTGATGACTGACTACACTGCTCACATGAGATTGAGTCAGATGAGATAGGGGAGAATCTAGCATTACATACACTGCATAACTTCTGTTTTACCATTGTGAAGAAGAAAAACAGGTATAATACACATACAACTCAGCCTGAAATACAATACAAGCCTGCCCTATTGCATGTGAGAGGAGACACAGGAGAGAGGACACCAGCGCACCCAACGCTGCACAGCCCCAGTGAGGCTGTCAGCGTTTTAGATACACATAACCAACAGTGAGACTGTCTTATGAAAATTCCCTCAGAGGAATGATATTTGTGCACAATATAGCAGCTCATCTCCTCTACACCCGGTACCACTGATCTAGAGTGTGACCATTATGGAGGAGCTGTATGAGGCTGCTGCTGCTTATGCAGAGGAAGGTGCCAAAATGCCGCTGAGCCCGCTCTGATGTAGCTCCGCCACCCGTAATGGCGCTGGAGCTACTGTTAATATTTATACTGGCCATGTCTCACTATGTGTTTGTAGCCTCACATAAATGCTTGGTACAAGAATATTTATCCAGTCTCACGCAGGGGCAACAGCGGGCCCCCCCAGGAGAGACCTGTACGTCTCACCCGCGCTTCTGCCGCACAGTGAACCAGGGGACCCCCCTAGCGGGGTCCCCGGTGTGTACTCGCCACCGATGATCACCTTCAGGCAGCGTTAGGGGTTTGCGGCATGCTGCGGCTGCAACAGCCAAGGCAACATGCCTCGCTGAACAAACAGCCCCTCAGGACGGTGGTCCTGCAGCGGGGAAGCGGCTCTCCTCCTCAAGAGGCCGGTGACCGCCCCCCCCCCCCAACTCCCACGGCGCAGGTATGCTGTTGCCCAGTGAGCATTACGAAAGTAATACAGGTTGAGTATCCCATATCCAAATATTCCGAAACACTGAATATTCCGAAATATGGACTTTTTTGCGTGAGAGTGAGATAGTGAAACCTTTGTTTTTTGATGGCTCAATGTACACAAACTTTGTTTAATACACACAGTTATTAAAAATCTTGTATTAAATGACTTTCAGGCTGTGTGTATAAGGTCTATATGAAACTAATGAATTGTGTGAATGTAGATACACTTTGTTCAATGCACAAAGTTACAAAAAATATTGGCTAAAATTACCTTCTGGCTGTGTGTATAAGGTGTATATGTAACATAAATGCATTCTGTGCTTAGATTTAGGTCCCATCACCATGACATCTCATTATGGTATGCGATTATTCCAAAATACGGAAAAATCCGATATCCAAAATGCCTCTGGTCCCAAGCATTTTGGATAAGGGATACTCAACCTGTAAAAGTTTAAAAGAAATTGAAGAAAAAACTCTGTAGCTTGCAGAGTGTGCATACTCTCCTGAGGGCACTTTTTTCTAAACTGACCTGTAGGAGGAGGCATAGAGGGGAGGAGCCAGCACACCCAGTTGAAGAAATGTAAAGTGCACTGATTTCTTTGGACCCGTCTATACCCCATCGTACTAATCTGTCCCCAATATCCCTTATGGATGCTAGAGAAATACAGACGCCCGAAACTCCAAATGTTCTTCCAGCGGGACACGCTCGCGTCCTGCCGCTGGGGGGAGGTTAGGTTTAGGCATTAGATGGGGGGTTAGGGTTCAGGGACAGGAAGGTTATGGTTAGGTACCGAGGAGGGGGTTAGGCACTTGGAAGGTGAGGTTAGGGTTAGGCACCAAGTGGGGAGGGTTAGGTTTAGGCCGCGGGGAGGGTTAGGGTTAGGCAGGGGGGAAGGGAGGGTTAGGGTTAGGCACCACAGGGGAGTATTAGAGTTAGGCACCACCAGGGAGGGTTAGGCACCCACAAGGGAGGGTTAGGGTAGGGAGTACAGGAGGGTTAGGGTACTTCTGGAGGGGCTGTCCGGATGCTGCTGTCGGTATTCTGACTGCTGGCATTCCATCCATTGGGATATCATACTGAATCCTTCTACTGACAGGTACATATAACAAAACCCACAAATCAATGTAGTTCACCAGTTTGAAATCGCTGTGGAGGCTCTGGCTAGAGTGCAGGACACGGGATAGTGCAGATTCATAATGCTGTAATGCCTACCTTGAAGAGAAATCCCTTTATAATTTCCAACATGAAGTTACTAAAACATTAAATGTATGTGTTCGTTTAGCCCCTGCATCTGTAATATGGTATGGGTCTGATACTTAACATTTGGTCACAGTGTAAGCCATGACTTCTGGGAAATACAATTTTTATAGAAGCCATTTTTAGACAATGCTTTGCCCACTGATTAGAGCAGGAGATGAGCTTATTATATTCAAGAACTCCTTAAATTCTCTCATTGTTTAAGTAAAGCTGTTGCTCTTGTCATATGGACTGTTTGGCTCTAAATGGCCCTAACAAGTATGAAACAGACTGTCTATGTGTGGATTATCTTTGTCAGCGCGTTATATCGGGCTATGAAACTAAAGGAGCCAAGCCTTAAACATTTCACTACTAAAATATCTATTTTGCAGCAAGCCATAAATATGTTGTACGACATGTTACTGCTAGGGTACAAAAATGAGTTGCAGGTCTCCAAACTGTAGGTGGAAACAAGACTGCCCCCAAAAATAATGCCCTACTCATTTAACACGCATGAATATATGGCCCAATACTTAATTCCCTTTATATATAAAGTCACTATACAATTTGATTCTAGCACAACATAAAACAAATGCTTCACAAGAAATAGAGAACAGACAATTTTCTTACCACCCATCTCATCTTGGGTAGAGAGTTTGAAAAAATAAGAATTTACTCACCGGTAATTGTATTTCTCGTAGTCCGTAGTGGATGCTGGGAACTCCGTAAGGACCATGGGGAATAGCGGCTCCGCAGGAGTCTGGGCATAACTAAAAGAAAGCTTTTAGACTACCTGGTGTGCACTGGCTCCTCCCACTATGACCCTCCTCCAAGCCTCAGTTAGGATACTGTGCCCGGAAGAGCTGACACAATAAGGAAGGATTTTGAATCCCGGGTAAGACTCATACCAGCCACACCAATCACACCGTATAACTCGTGATACCATATCCAGTTAACAGTATGAAATTTAACTGAGCCTCTCAACAGATGGCTCATAACAATAACCCTTTTGTGAACAACAACTATGTACAAGTATTGCAGACAATCCGCACTTGGGACGGGCGCCCAGCATCCACTACGGACTACGAGAAATAGAATTACCGGTGAGTAAATTCTTATTTTCTCTGACGTCCTAGTGGATGCTGGGAACTCCGTAAGGACCATGGGGATTATACCAAAGCTCCCAAACGGGCGGGAGAGTGCGGATGACTCTGCAGCACCGAATGAGAGAACTCAAGGTCCTCCTCAGCCAGGGTATCAAATTTGTAGAATTTTGCAAACGTGTTTGCCCCTGACCAAGTAGCAGCTCGGCAAAGTTGTAAAGCCGAGACCCCTCGGGCAGCCGCCCAAGATGAGCTCACCTTCCTTGTAGAATGGGCTTTTACTGATTTAGGATGCGGCAGTCCAGCCGCAGAATGCGCCAGCTGAATTGTGCTACAAATCCAGCGAGCAATAGTCTGCTTAGAAGCAGGAGCACCCAGTTTGTTGGGTGCATACAGGATAAAAAGCGAGTCAGTTTTCCTGACTCCAGCCGTCCTGGAAACATAAATTTTCAAGGCCCTGACTACGTCCAGTAACTTGGAATCCTCCAAGTCGCTAGTAGCCGCAGGCACTACAATAGGTTGGTTCAAGTGAAAAGCAGATACCACCTTAGGGAGAAACTGGGGACGAGTCCTCAATTCTGCCCTATCCATATGGAAAATCAGATAAGGACTTTTAAATGACAAAGCCGCCAATTCTGATACACGCCTGGCGAAGCCAAGGCCAATAACATGACCACTTTCCACGTGAGATATTTTAGATCCACGGTCTTTAGTGGCTCAAACCAATGTGATTTTAGGAAATTCAACACCACGTTGAGATCCCAGGGTGCCACTGGAGGCACAAAGGGGGGCTGAATATGCAGCACTCCTTTTACAAATGTCTGAACTTCAGGTAGTGAAGCTAGTTATTTTTGGAAGAAAATCGACAGAGCCGATATCTGTACCTTAATGGAGCCTAATTTTAGGCCCATAGTCACTCCTGCCTGTAGGAAGTGCAGAAATCGACCCAGCTGAAATTCCTCTGTTGGGGCCTTATTGGCCTCACACCACGCAACATATTTCCGCCATATGCGGTGATAATGTTTTACCGTTACATCTTTCCTGGCTTTAATCAGCGTAGGAATGACATCCTCCGGAATGCCCTTTTCCTTTAGGATCCGGCGTTCAACCGCCATGCCGTCAAACGCAGCCGCGGTAAGTCTTGGAACAGACAGGGCCCTGCTGCAGCAGGTCCTGTCTGAGCGGCAGAGGCCATGGGTCCTCTGAGATCATCTCTTGAAGTTCCGGGTACCAAGCTCTTTTTGGCCAATCCGGAACCACGAGTATTGTCCTTACTCCTAGTTTTCTTATTATTCTCAATACCTTTGGTATGAGAGGCAGAGGAGGGAACACATAAACTGACTGGTACACCCACGGTGTCACTAGAGCGTCCACCGCTATCGCCTGAGGGTCCCTTGACCTGGCGCAATATCTCTCCAGTTTTTTGTTTAGGCGGGACGCCATCATGTCCACCTGTGGCCATTCCCAACGATTTACAATCAGTGTGAAGACTTCTGGATGAAGTCCCCACTCTCCCGGGTGGAGGTCGTGCCTGCTGAGGAAGTCTGCTTCCCAGTTGTCCACTCCCGGAATGAACACTGCTGACAGTGCTAGCACGTGATTTTCCGCCCATCGGAGAATCCTTGTGGGTTCTGCCATTGCCATCCTGCTTCTTGTGCCGCCCTGTCGGTTAACATGGGCGACCGCTGTGATGTTGTCTGACTGGATCAGTACCGGCTGGTGTAGAAGCAGGGGTTTTGCCTGACTTAGGGCATTGTAAATGGCCCTTAGTTCTAGAATATTTATGTGTAAGGAAGTCTCCTGACTCGACCATAGTCCTTGGAAGTTTCTTCCCTGTGTGACTGCCCCCCAGCCTCGAAGGCTGGCATCCGTGGTCACCAGGACCCAGTCCTGTATGCCGAATCTGCGGCCCTCTAGGAGATGAGCACTCTGCAGCCACCACAGCAGAGACACCCTGGTTCTTGGAGACAGGGTTATTAGCCGATGCATCTGAAGATGCGATCCGGACCATTGGTCCAACAGGTCCCACTGAAAGATTCTGGCATGGAACCTGCCGAAAGGAATTGCTTCGTAAGAAGCCACCATCTTTCCCAGGACTCGCGTGCAGTGATGCACCGACACCTGTTTTGGTTTCAGGAGGTCTCTGACTAGAGATGACAGCTCCTTGGCTTTCTCCTCCGGGAGAAACACTTTTTTCTGGACTGTGTCCAAAATCATTCCCAGGAACAGTAGACGTGTCGTCGGAACCAGCTGTGACTTTGGAATATTCAGAATCCAACCGTGCTGGTGTAGCACCTCCTGAGATAGTGCTACTCCTACCAACAACTGCTCCCTGGATCTCGCCTTTATTAGGAGATCGTCCAAGTACGGGATAATTAAAACTCCCTTTTTTTGAAGGAGTATCATCATTTCCGCCATTACCTTGGTAAACACCCTCGGTGCCGTGGACAGTCCAAACGGCAGCGTCTGGAATTGGTAATGGCAATTTTGTACCGCAAATCTGAGGTACTCCTGGTGAGGATGATAAATGGGGACATGCAGGTAAGCATCCTTGATGTCCAGGGATACCATGTAATCCCCCTCGTCCAGGCTTGCAATAACCGCCCTGAGCGATTCCATCTTGAACTTGAACTTTTTTATGTATGTGTTCAAGGATTTCAAATTTAAAATGGGTCTCACCGAACCGTCCGGTTTGGGTACCACAAACAGTGTGGAATAGTAACCCCGTCCTTGTTGAAGTAGGGGCACCTTGACTATCACCTGCTGGGAATACAGCTTGTGAATTGCCTCTAGCACCGCCTCCCTGCCTGAGGGAGTTGTTGGCAAGGCAGATTTGAGGAAACGGCGGGGGGGAGACGCCTCGAATTCCAGTCTGTACCCCTGAGATACTACTTGCAAGATCCAGGGATCCACCTGTGAGCGAGCCCACTGATCGCTGACATTTTTGAGGCGGCCCCCCACCGTACCTGGCTCCGCCTGCGGAGCCCCACCGTCATGCGGCGGACTTGGAAGAAGCGGGGGAGGACTTTTGCTCCTGGGAACCTGCTGTTTGTTGCAGCCTTTTTCCCCTACCTCTGCCTCTGGACAGAAAGGACCCGCCTTTTCCTCGCCTGTTTCTCTGGGTCCGAAAGGACTGTACTTGATAAAACGGCGCTTTTTTAGGCTGTGAGGGAACCTGGGGTAAAAATGCTGACTTCCCAGCTGTCGCTGTGGAAACTAGGTCCGAGAGACCATCCCCGAATAACTCCTCACCCTTATAAGGCAAAACTTCCATGTGCCTTTTGGAATCTGCATCCCCTGTCCACTGCCGAGTCCATAAGCCTCTCCTAGCAGAAATGGACAATGCACTTATTTTAGATGCCAGCCGGCAGATCTCCCTCTGTGCATCTCTCATGTATAAGACTGAGTCTTTTATATGCTCTATGGTTAGGAGAATAGTGTCCCTGTCTAGGGTGTCAATATTTTCTGACAGGGAATCTGACCATGCAGCGGCAGCACTGCACATCCATGCTGACGCAATAGCTGGTCTAAGTATAATGCCTGAGTGTGTATATACAGACTTCAGGATCGCCTCCTGCTTTCTATCCGCAGGCTCCTTTAGGGCGGCCGTATCCGGAGACGGAAGTGCCACCTTTTTAGACAAACGTGTGAGTGCTTTATCCACCCTAGGAGGTGTTTCCCAACGTGCCCTATCCTCTGGCGGGAAAGGGAACGCCATTAGTAATTTTTTAGGGATTACCAATCTTCTATCGGGGAAAGCCCACGCTTCCTCACACACTTCATTTAATTCTTCAGATGGGGGAAAAACTACGGGTAGTTTTTTCTCCCCAAACATAATACCCTTTTTAGTGGTACCTGGTTTTATATCCGAAATGTGTAATACCTCCTTCATTGCCTCAATCATGCAACGAATGGCCCTAGTGGACATTAGATTTGACTCATCGTCGTCGACACTGGTATCAGTATCCGTGTCGATATCTGCGTCTGCCATCTGAGGTAGCGGGCGTTTTAGAGCCCCTGATGGCCTTTGAGACACCTGGGCAGGCACGAGCTGAGAAGCCGGCTGTCCCGCATTTGGCATGTCGTCAAATTTTTTGTGTAAGGAGTCGACACTTGCGCGTAATTCCTTCCATAAAACCATCCACTCAGGTGTCTGCCCCGCAGGGGGTGACATCACTTCTATAGGCATCTGCTCCGCCTCCACATAATTTTCCTCATCAAACATGTCGACACAGCCGTACCGACACACCGCACACACACCGGGAATGCTCTAACAGAGGACAGGACCCCACAGAAGCCCTTTGTGGAGACAGAGAGAGAGTATGCCAGCACACACCAGAGCGCTATATAATGCAGGGACTAACTGAATTATGTCCCCTATAGCTGCTATAATATTTACTGCGCCTAAATTTAGTGCCCCCCCTCTCTTTTTTACCCTTTCCTGTAGTGTAGACTGCAGGGGAGAGCCAGGGAGCTTCCTTCCAGCGGAACTGTGAGGGAGAAATGGCGCCAGTGTGTTGAGGGAGATAGCTCCGCCCCTTTTTCGCTGACTTTTCTCCCGCTTTTTTAAGGATTCTGGCAAGGGTAATTATCACATATATAGCCTCTGGGGCTATATATTGTGATTGTTTTGCCAGCCAAGGTGTTTTTATTGCTGCTCAGGGCGCCCCCCCCAGCGCCCTGCACCCTCAGTGACCGAAGTGTGAAGTGTGTATGAGGAGCAATGGCACACAGCTGCAGTGCTGTGCGCTACCTTGGTGAAGACAGAAGTCTTCATGCCGCCGATTTTCCGGACTTCTTCTTGCTTCTGGCTCTGTAAGGGGGACGGCGGCGCGGCTCCGGGACCGAACACCAAGGCCAGTTCCATGCGGTCGATCCCTCTGGAGCTAATGGTGTCCAGTAGCCTAAGAAGCCCAAGCTAGCTGCAAGCAGGTAGGTTCGCTTCTTCTCCCCTTAGTCCCTCGTTGCAGTGAGCCTGTTGCCAGCAGGTCTCACTGTAAAATAAAAAACCTAAATTATACTTTCTTTCTAAGAGCTCAGGAGAGCCCCTAGTGTGCATCCAGCTCGGCCGGGCACAAAAATCTAACTGAGGCTTGGAGGAGGGTCATAGTGGGAGGAGCCAGTGCACACCAGGTAGTCTAAAAGCTTTCTTTTAGTTGTGCCCAGACTCCTGCGGAGCCGCTATTCCCCATGGTCCTTACGGAGTTCCCAGCATCCACTAGGACGTCAGAGAAATCTATTTTCTCTGTATCTAATTAATCACACAAAAGACAGTATCCCGATCCCCAACTCTGTAGGAGATTAGATACACCCAGCAGACTGGCCTGTCTGCACCCTGCACACACGCCACAGTCAGGAGGAGTGTCTGAACATTACATGATCTAATACAAAAGTATCTATTGACATGGACGAGCTCAGATCATGGTTACTGCCCAAGTCTCACACACAAAGCAACCTCCAATACCAGTACCAACAAAAGCCACCTCCTCCCCCTGCAATTGTGCTGTAAACACACAGGGTCTGATTCATGCCTATAAGTAAAGCAAAAAATCAAGCAATTGGGCAAAACCATGCTGCACTGCAGGTGGGGCAGCTGTAACATGTGCAGAGAGAGTAAATTTCTCTGCACGTTACATCTGCCCCACCTGCAGTGCAACATGGTTTTGACCAATTGCTTGATTTTTTTTACTTACAAACATGGGTTGAACTCGATGGACAATTGTCATAGGTTGAACTCGATGGACAATTGTCTTTTTTCAACCTTAGATGCTATGTTACTATGAATCAGGCCCTCTGGACGGGGCTTCAGCGCAATATGAGCCGCAAAGGCTACGCTTTATATAGATGCCAGTCAGCGAGTTGGTGCAGGTGTCTTTAAGCTCAGTGGGGCACACTGACCTGCTGTGCCTGCAGTCATGTGTTCTCCATGTCTCCCACCTATGGGCAGCCCTAGATGGAATTTATCTAAACACTGAAACTGTGCACAAGTACCAGCACAACTACCAATTATTCAAAATGGTGCTTTCCTAAGTCACCCTTTGTGTGCCATGCTCCAAAACCCAGTGAGCAAAGCATTATCATAAAGGACTAGTAAGTAATATCCATGGGTCTGTTATCTTGTTTGTAGCATTTTACATAATGTTTCAGGGAAACAGTTTAAAGATTTCAGTTACTGTTCTCATTGGATGGCACTAGATATAAAATTCCAAGTACAGCCTCAGGGCCTGATGCAGAGGTGGACACTGCTGTGTCCGCTCTAACGCCAGTTGCTGGAGTCACAAGTGCGATAATATAAAAATGCTAGTTTCAGCCTTCCCCTTGTGTACTACTGGGCGCCTGAATGTGTGAGCCCTGAGATGTCCACTTTCAGTGTCTGTGCACGCTGTAAGAACACGGATGGATCTAGACACTACACCATCGGCGCACCGTTGTCACTTGCACATACCTATGGAAGGTGCAGTGTCTGCGTCTCAGTACTGCTTCTATGGAAGTGGCTGTGCATCTGAGAACATAGTCACTTGCACTGACAAGCCTGTGACTCTTCCATAACATGCCCATGAGACAGACTTCCCACTAATGCCCATGGCTTTACCGCTCCAAATCTGATACCATCAGACCCATATGCAATAGTACCTTTGTGCATACACTCAGGGATCAAACGCGCCATAGAAGTTTTCTGATTTTGTTGGTGCATGCGCAGTAGCAAATAATCGCTCAACTACGTGAACATGGAAATAGTGTGTGGTTTGCGGTCGCCTCTGAATCAGGCCCTAAGTGTACTGAAAATGGTGGTAAAGTAATTTCACATTCAACTTAAACAAAAAAACCAAATGTTAAACTAGAGGTAAATGTGTGGTGCCTGTTAGGAGAATTCCACGATCTCTCATGCTGCTTTCACATCGCAAAACCTGCTTTTGAAACTGTTCTTTAAACGGTTCTTAAAACGGGTCTGAGCAGTTAAACCCCCTTCACATCGCATGTTGTAACCAGTATATTACCATTTCATTACCGTTTTGGTACCTTTCACACTGAACCCGTTTCACCCATAGAAAACAGTGGTTGTCATTATAAATTGACTTTTCTGGCCCACACATTATTAATAATTATTAATTAATTAATTATTAATAATTTGGATAGTCGTACGATGGAACCCAGCAGCTTGAAGCATTTTAACCATGTTTTTATATATAAGAACATCCTTGACTGTCCCAGTTATTTGTCTGCAGATTTCCTTATCCCCTCTGATTCTTAGCAGCTCCCTCATCTCTTCATCACTCCAAGTTGCCATTGTATAATATATTTGCAGTAAGAAAACGCTTCTAAACCCACACTCATGAGTCTGATGTGTTTTTCCTCCAACTTCCTGCTTCTGCCTGGTGACATCACACATGGAGACAGCCTATCACCTCCTGTGGCTTGGAAATACCGTTTCAGAGCCTTTCACACTGCACAATGAAACGGTTCTGAACCGGGTAGGACCCTGCTTTTTAACCGTTTCAAAATACCAGTATTTTGAAAACGGTAAATTCAAGGTGGCCCTTTCACATCGCAGCTAGAACCGTTTAGGAAGGCTGAAAAATCGGCAATTTACCGGGTTAAAGCTGCGGTGTAAAAGGGGTATAAGTGAGGTGGCTGTGGAACATTTCCCCAGGGAACAAAGGACACAATGATGTCTTGCGCTAACACAGACAAAGCAGCTTATACAGTGGTGCATGTTATGTGTCACTGAGCAATGCATTCACTTAAAGGGCTGCAATGGAAATTGTACAAGCCAGAAGTCTATTCTCCCATTTTAGGGTTTCCTTATTTGCATGTATTATGTAGAAATCCAAATAATAATTTATTATAAATGTCTTATATGATTATGAAATCACTAATATTAAAAATGTTATTTACTTACGCCATGGCCACCCTGAACTCACTCCGGAACTGTAAGCGTATGAATTTGGCACTGAATTCTGTTTTGAAGCAGAGGACTGATCAGTGTAACTGTATGACATAGCGGCTCCAAAAGGACCAGAGGGTGGATACATCTGCGTCGGCATCTGGCTGGGGTAGTTGGCATACTGCTGGCTTGTAGCATAAGAATTCTGTAGTACAGGAGGAAATGCAGATGCCTGGTTATAAGGATTGGCCTGCTGTGTATTGTAGGACACTCCTTGAAACCCCTGAGCCATCAAACTAGCATTACTGGTATTCTGATACCATAAATATAATGAATACTGCCAAGGATTGGCAGACCCTGGATACTGGGGGAATGGACTGCTCATCGGTGGCATTGGCTGGCTGTTCCACTCTGGAGGTTTATGTGGCACCTGCTCAGTCTGAGAATTACTTCCTTGTTTTCCTTCTTCAACTTCAGTAATAGGATTTCCTTGGTCGTGGTACTTCGGTTCCTCTGATGTGTTCATGTCTATGGAACATTCATCCATACTAGTCACACTGTCATTGCTTGAAGGCTGAGTTGGAATTGTGTCTTTATTCCTCAAGGATTCTTCCTTTAATTTGTTAGCATGGGCATCAGGAGGTTCACTGATATTTTCAAGATCTGGTACAGTGGAAATGATGGATTCATCGCAAGTACTGACAATATGAGTACTATCTGCCACAACCTGGTCTTTAGAATGCGTATCTGGAGAAACTGAGGCTTCTGGTGATTTAGCTAAAGAAGAGGAAGACTCTGATCTATTAATGAAGCCTTGGGGTGATGATGCGTTTGATTTGGAGTCATTCTCGCTTCTTTTGCTGATTTTTGAAGCAGTTACTATATCTTTAACGTATTCTTGCCTTTTACTTTTTTGACTTGAAAAGACAAGTTTTTTTCTTTCCTTCTGTGTTGAATCTTTCGTATGACTCTTTTTTACAGGACTCTGGTCGGTTCTTTGGAGAACAGTAGTACTAAATCCAGTTGGTAATTTTGCTCTGAAACAGATAAGGAAATCTTGCTACACCTATGATAATTATTTTCAAGTAAAGTACAATTTTTATAAAATACATCTTTATTTGTTCCTTTGGGCAATGTTTTTTTTTTTTTATTGCACAGTGACAACTTAATCCGAAAAGTTACTTTGCTGAACTCTAAAGGGCCCTACACACTGGCCGACCCGCCGCCGAGCTGCCCGACGGCGGATACGGCCGACGAGCGACCCGGCGGCGGGGGTGCAGTGACGGGGGGAGTGAAGTTTCTTCACTCCCCCCGTCACCCGGCTGCATTGAAGTGCAGGCAAATATGGACAAGATCGTCCATATTGGCCTGCATGAACAGCCGACGGGGGACCAGCGATGAACGAGCGCGGGGACGCGCATCGTTCATCGCTGGAGCCTCCACACTGAAAGATATGAACGAGATCATTCATATCTTTCAAAAAAATCGGCCAGTGTGTAGGGCCTATAAAGTAGTTGGTATGGAAACAGAAAAACACATAATAATAAAAATGTAACAAAGGATGCACAAGAGGGCGAAGTATGTATTCACAAACAGTGACATTAAGGAAGTATAGTATCTACTGTTGCAGGAGATCAGTAAAGTTATTTTTATTTGATATCCCCGTTACTTATAAAATGATCTCTGTCTCTTTTGCTTTTAAGGACTTTGCTGAGAAATATATTTTGGAAATATAGTTACATCGAATTAAAGATTGTTCCAGTTTGCCACCCTTACCTCTATGCAAAACACTAGGGATTACGTTAGCTTTGAGTTTAAAGCTTGGTGTGGATTTTCTTTTCTACATATAAATGTGTACAATAAACCAAACAGATTTAGGGGGTCATTCCGAGTTCATCGCTCGCTGACGTTTTTCGCAGCGCAGCAAACAGGTTACTACTGCGCATGCACCGCAATGCGCAGGTGCGTCGTACGGGTACAAAGCGGATCGTTGCTGGGTGATGGATTTAACGAAGAATCCATTCGCACAGCCGATCTTAAGGAGATTGACAGGAAGAAGGCGTTTGTGGGTGTCAACTGACCGTTTTCTGGGAGTGTTTGGAAAAACGCAGGTGTGTCCAAGCATTTGCAGGGCGGGTCTCTGACGTCAATTCCGGGACCAAAAAACTGAAGTGATCGCAAGGGCTGAGTAAGTCCAGAGCTACTCAGAAACTGAAAAAAAACTATTTTGTCCCGCTCGGCTGCACAGGCTTTCGCACACTTGCAAAACAAAAATACACTCCCCTGTGGCCGACTATGCGTTTGCATTGCTGCTAAAAGTAGCTAGCGAGCAATCAACTCGGAATGAGTATGGCTGGAAAATTTCCGGGGGGCCAGCTGCGCTGTGCACACTGGCTAGCCCGGAAATTTTCCGGGGCATGCCACTGCTCCCTCTCCCTCCACTCTACTCGGCTGGTGGACTTTTGAAGAATAACGCAATCGCGTCATAAACGATCGCGTTGGGACGCAATCACGTCAGTCCGCAAAACTCCGCCAGCCGAGCAGAGTACAAGGGAGGAGGGGGGAGAGGATTTTAGTCCTGGTGGGCTGGTCACCATCAATGGATAATTCTCAATTGTGTAAAACCATCTGGAATGGATCCATCAATGGTTTTACCCATCAATGGTCATCCCTGCTTTACAGTACAAATACAGGCGAACCAGAGGGCGTGGCTTAGTGGGTGTCAGGGGACGGAGCTAAGCTCTGTGCCCTGACACTTTGAGAGAAAAAAATCCATAAAACTATTCGGTAGTACTCCCCCATCGATGGTAAAAGTATTCGACATCGGTCATAGACCATCGATGATTTTGAATGATGGCCATACCTAGTTACCCCTAAGGCAACGAGCATTCCCCGTGACAACGAGCATGGATCCGAGCATAAAACCCCTGGCAAAAAATATGACACAGCGAAACCCCTGGCAATGAGCATAAAACCCCTGGCAACGCACAGGTAAAAAAAATTAAAAACCCACCCTGGGAGGTGTGACCAAATTCCAAAAAGTCACCACTGAACGGGTTAATAGTTGGCTGACCAAGAGTATAATTAACAGATCTCTCTATGGAGAAGACATACAGTATGACGTACAGTCATTTGCAGACGCTCAGACCCGAAATCCTGTTATGTAGTCACTGTGAGTAGCTTGAAATTTTTAGTGCGTATACCAGTGGTTCTCAAACTGTGCATGGTACCCTGGGATGCCTCAGGACACTTGCAGGGGTGCCTTGGATTGGTGGTCCAGGACCAATTTAAATTATTTATGGTCAATGTAATAGATAAAACCAGTGCTGGTGGCTGACAATCATAAAATATATAAACAAATCTAACTCTCTGCACGTTACATCTGCCCCACCTGCAGTGCAACATGGTTTTGCCCAACTGCTAACTTTTTTGGTTTGCTAATAATACCCTCTCTTGCAAACCCTACACTGGCTCCCTTTCCCCTTCAGAATCCAATTCAATGTTCTCACACTCACTTATAATGCCCTCACCCATTCCTTTTTCCATTTACATCTCTGACCTTATCTCCCTTTACATTCCCACCCGTCTTCTTTGCTCCATAAATGCATGACGCCTCTTCTCCCAACAGGTTACTTCCTCCGATTCCTGCCTCCAAGATTATGTACGTGCTGCTCTCTATTTCTGGAATTCTCTACCTCTTCCCCATCAGACTTTCCACCTCTCTACAAAACGGCAAATGGGCTCTCAAGACCCACTATTTCATCAAACCCATCCATCTTTCATCCTAAGCGTCTGTTCCATGCTCAATGTCTACCCCATCTGTGTCTGTTTGCCCCTCCCCTTTAGAATGTAAGCTCTCACAAGCAGGGCCCCCTTCCATCATGTGCTTTTCCTTCTCTTACTTAGGGGTATATGCAATTGCGGTCGAATTCCGGCTGGAATTCGACACAATTCGACAGTCAGACACCCTCCCGCCGGGACCCGAATTCGACATATTCAATAAAAAACGGATTCGACAGTCCCGCTGTCGAAAAACGGACCAATTGACGATAGTGTGCGGCCTGGATTCGACTTCATGGACGGCACAAAAGTGTTTAAAAAACCCTGAACAAAAATGCGTGGGGTCCCCCCTCCTAAGCATTACCAGCCTCGGGCTCTTTGAGCCAAATCTGGTTGTAAAAATACGGGGGAAAAATGACAGGGGACCCCCCGTATTTTAACAACCAGCACCGGGCTCTGCGTCCGGTCCTGGTGCCAAAAATACGGGGGACAAAAGACGTAGGGGTCCCCCGTATTTTTCACACCAGCACCGGGCTCCACTAGCTAGAGAGATAATGCTACAACCGGGGGACACTTTTATACCGGTGGCCCTTGGGTGGCTGGAGGCCTTGATTTAAGGGGTCCCCACTCCTCCAGGGTACCCCAGCCAGGGGTGACTAGTTGGGGATTTAATGCCACGGCCACAGGGACCGGTATAAAAGTGTCCCCCAGCTGTGGCGTTATCTCTCTAGCTAGTGGAGCCCGGTGCTGGTGTGAAAAATACGGGGGACCCCTACGTCTTTTGTGGTATCCGTTCACATGGTCGACCTTGTTATGGTCGACAGTCATTAGGTCGACCACTATTGGTCGACATTGACATGGTCGACATGGACACATGAAAATGGTCGACACATGAAAGGTCGACACATGAAAAGGTCGACATGAGTTTTTTTAACTTTTTTTTCTTTTGGGGAACTTTTCCATACTTTACGATCTACGTGGACTACGATTGGAACGGTAATCTGTGCCGAGCAAAGCGGTAGCGGAGCGAAGGCACCATGCCCGAAGCATAGCGAGCGAACGCGGTGCACTAATTGGGGTTCCCAGTCACTTCACGCAAAAAACGACACAATTTATAAAAACAACAACAACTCATGTCGACCTTTCATGTGTCGACCATGTGTCCATGTCGACCATGTGTCCATGTCGACCAATAGTGGTCGACCTAATGACTGTCGACCATAACATGGTCGACTATTCATACCGGAACCGTCTTTTGTCCCCCGTATTTTTGGCACCAGGACCGGACGCAGAGCCCGGTGCTGGTTGTTAAAATACGGGGAATCCCCTGTCATTTCCCCCCCGTATTTTTACAACCAGGACAGGATCAAAGAGCCGAGGCTAGTTATGCTTAGGAGGGGGGACCCCACGCATTTTTTTCCAGGATTTTTAACCCATTCCCACTGAAAAACATGCTCTGATCTCTAGAGATGAGCGCCTGAAATTTTTCGGGTTTTGTGTTTTGGTTTTGGGTTCGGTTCCGCGGCCGTGTTTTGGGTTCGACCGCGTTTTGGCAAAACCTCACCGAATTTTTTTTGTCGGATTCGGGTGTGTTTTGGATTCGGGTGTTTTTTTCAAAAAACCCTAAAAAACAGCTTAAATCATAGAATTTGGGGGTCATTTTGATCCCATATTATTATTAACCTCAAAAACCATAATTTCCACTCATTTTCAGTCTATTCTGAATACCTCACACCTCACAATATTATTGTTAGTCCTAAAATTTGCACCGAGGTCGCTGGATGACTAAGCTAAGCGACCCTAGTGGCCGACACAAACACCTGGCCCATCTAGGAGTGGCACTGCAGTGTCACGCAGGATGGCCCTTCCAAAAAACACTCCCCAAACAGCACATGACGCAAAGAAAAAAAGAGGTGCAATGAGGTAGCTGTGTGACTAAGCTCAGCGACCCAAGTGCCCGACACAAACACCTGGCCCATCTAGGAGTGGCACTGCAGTGTCACGCAGGATGTCCCTTCCAAAAAACCCTCCCCAAACAGCACATGACGCAAAGAAAAAAAGAGGCGCAATGAGGTAGCTGTGTGAGTAAGATTAGCGACCCTAGTGGCCGACACAAACACCGGGCCCATCTAGGAGTGGCACTGCAGTGTCACGCAGGATGTCCCTTCCAAAAAACCCTCCCCAAACAGCACATGACGCAAAGAAAAATAAAAGAAAAAAGAGGTGCAAGATGGAATTGTCCTTGGGCCCTCCCACCCACCCTTATGTTGTATAAACAGGACATGCACACTTTAACCAACCCATCATTTCAGTGACAGGGTCTGCCACACGACTGTGACTGATATGACGGGTTGGTTTGGACCCCCACCAAAAAAGAAGCAATTAATCTCTCCTTGCACAAACTGGCTCTACAGAGGCAAGATGTCCACCTCATCATCATCCTCCGATATATCACCGTGTACATTCCCCTCCTCACAGATTATCAATTCGTCCCCACTGGAATCCACCATCTCAGCTCCCTGTGTACTTTGTGGAGGCAATTGCTGCTGGTCAATGTCTCCGCGGAGGAATTGATTATAATTCATTTTAATGAACATCATCTTCTCCACATTTTCTGGATGTAACCTCGTACGCCGATTGCTGACAAGGTGAGCGGCGGCACTAAACACTCTTTCGGAGTACACACTTGTGGGAGGGCAACTTAGGTAGAATAAAGCCAGTTTGTGCAAGGGCCTCCAAATTGCCTCTTTTTCCTGCCAGTATAAGTACGGACTGTCTGACGTGCCTACTTGGATGCGGTCACTCATATAATCCTCCACCATTCTTTCAATGTTGAGAGAATCATATGCAGTGACAGTAGACGACATGTCCGTAATCGTTGTCAGGTCCTTCAGTCCGGACCAGATGTCAGCATCAGCAGTCGCTCCAGACTGCCCTGCATCACCGCCAGCGGGTGGGCTCGGAATTCTGAGCCTTTTCCTCGCACCCCCAGTTGCGGGAGAATGTGAAGGAGGAGATGTTGACAGGTCGCGTTCCGCTTGACTTGACAATTTTGTCACCAGCAGGTCTTTGCACCCCAGCAGACTTGTGTCTGCCGGAAAGAGAGATCCAAGGTAGGTTTTAAATCTAGGATCGAGCACGGTGGCCAAAATGTAGTGCTCTGATTTCAACAGATTGACCACCCGTGAATCCTTGTTAAGCGAATTAAGGGCTGCATCCACAAGTCCCACATGCCTAGCGGAATCGCTCCCTTTTAGCTCCTTCTTCAATGCCTCCAGCTTCTTCTGCAAAAGCCTGATGAGGGGAATGACCTGACTCAGGCTGGCAGTGTCTGAACTGACTTCACGTGTGGCAAGTTCAAAGGGCATCAGAACCTTGCACAACGTTGAAATCATTCTCCACTGCACTTGAGACAGGTGCATTCCACCTCCTATATCGTGCTCAATTGTATAGGCTTGAATGGCCTTTTGCTGCTCCTCCAACCTCTGAAGCATATAGAGGGTTGAATTCCACCTCGTTACCACTTCTTGCTTCAGATGATGGCAGGGCAGGTTCAGTAGTTTTTGGTGGTGCTCCAGTCTTCTGTATGTGGTGCCTGTACGCCGAAAGTGTCCCACAATTCTTCTGGCCACCGACAGCATCTCTTGCACGCCCCTGTCGTTTTTTAAAAAATTCTGCACCACCAAATTCAAGGTATGTGCAAAACATGGGACGTGCTGGAATTTGCCCATATTTAATGCACACACAATATTGCTGGCGTTGTCCGATGCCACAAATCCACAGGAGAGTCCAATTGGGGTAAGCCATTCTGCGATGATCTTCCTCAGTTGCCGTAAGAGGTTTTTAGCTGTGTGCGTATTCTGGAAAGCGGTGATACAAAGCGTAGCCTGCCTAGGAAAGAGTTGGCGTTTGCGAGATGCTGCTACTGGTGCCGCCGCTGCTGTTCTTGCGGCGGGAGTCCATACATCTACCCAGTGGGCTGTCACAGTCATATAGTCCTGACCCTGCCCTGCTCCACTTGTCCACATGTCCGTGGTTAAGTGGACATTGGGTACAACTGCATTTTTTAGGACACTGGTGAGTCTTTTTCTGACGTCCGTGTACATTCTCGGTATCGCCTGCCTACAGAAGTGGAACCTAGATGGTATTTGGTAACGGGGGCACACTGCCTCAATAAATTGTCTAGTTCCCTGTGAACTAACGGCGGATACCGGACGCACGTCTAACACCAACATAGTTGTCAAGGACTCAGTTATCCGCTTTGCAACAGGATGACTGCTGTGATATTTCATCTTCCTCGCAAAGGACTGTTGGACAGTCAATTGCTTACTGGAAGTAGTACAAGTGGGCTTACGACTTCCCCTCTGGGATGACCATCGACTCCCAGCAGCAACAACAGCAGCGCCAGCAGCAGTAGGCGTTACACGCAAGGATGCATCGGAGGAATCCCAGGCAGGAGAGGACTCGTCAGAATTGCCAGTGACATGGCCTGCAGGACTATTGGCATTCCTGGGGAAGGAGGAAATTGACACTGAGGGAGTTGGTGGGGTGGTTTGCGTGAGCTTGGTTACAAGAGGAAGGGATTTACTGGTCAGTGGACTGCTTCCGCTGTCGGCCCAAGTTTTTGAACTTGTCACTGACTTATTATGAATGCGCTGCAGGTGACGTATAAGGGAGGATGTTCCGAGGTGGTTAACGTCCTTACCCCTACTTATTACAGCTTGACAAAGGGAACACACGGCTTGACACCTGTTGTCCGCATTTCTGGTGAAATACTTCCACACCGAAGAGCTGATTTTTTTTGTATTTTCACCAGGCATGTCAACGGCCCTATTCCTCCCACGGACAACAGGTGTCTCCCCGGGTGCCTGACTTAAACAAACCACCTCACCATCAGAATCCTCCTGGTCAATTTCCTCCCCAGCGCCAGCAACACCCATATCCTCCTCATCCTGGTGTACTTCAACACTGACATCTTCAATCTGACTATCAGGAACTGGACTGCGGGTGCTCCTTCCAGCACTTGCAGGGGGCGTGCAAATGGTGGAAGGCGCATGCTCTTCACGTCCAGTGTTGGGAAGGTCAGGCATCGCAACCGACACAATTGGACTCTCCTTGTGGATTTGGGATTTCGAAGAACGCACAGTTCTTTGCGGTGCTACTGCTTTTGCCAGCTTGAGTCTTTTCATTTTTCTAGCGAGAGGCTGAGTGCCTCCATCCTCATGTGAAGCTGAACCACTAGCCATGAACATAGGCCAGGGCCTCAGCCGTTCCTTGCCACTCCGTGTGGTAAATGGCATATTGGCAAGTTTACGCTTCTCCTCCGACAATTTTATTTTAGGTTTTGGAGTCCTTTTTTTACTGATATTTGGTGTTTTGGATTTGACATGCTCTGTACTATGACATTGGGCATCGGCCTTGGCAGACGACGTTGCTGGCATTTCATCGTCTCGGCCATGACTAGTGGCAGCAGCTTCAGCACGAGGTGGAAGTGGATCTTGATCTTTCCCTAATTTTGGAACCTCAACATTTTTGTTCTCCATATTTTAATAGGCACAACTAAAAGGCACCTCAGGTAAACAATGGAGATGGATGGATACTAGTATACAATTATGGATGGACTGCCGAGTGCCGACACAGAGGTAGCTACAGCCGTGGACTACCGTACTGTACTGTGTCTGCTGCTAATATAGACTGGTTGATAAAGAGATGTAGTAGTAGTATGTATGTATAAAGAAGAAAGAAAAAAAAACCACGGGTAGGTGGTATACAATTATGGACGGACTGCCCAGTGCCGACACAGAGGTAGCTACAGCCGTGGACTACCGTACTGTACTGTGTCTGCTGCTAATATAGACTGGTTGATAAAGAGATGTAGTAGTAGTATGTATGTATAAAGAAGAAAGAAAAAAAAACCACGGGTAGGTGGTATACAATTATGGACGGACTGCCCAGTGCCGACACAGAGGTAGCTACAGCCGTGGACTACCGTACTGTACTGTGTCTGCTGCTAATATAGACTGGTTGATAAAGAGATGTAGTAGTAGTATGTATGTATAAAGAAGAAAGAAAAAAAAACCATGGGTAGGTGGTATACAATTATGGACGGACTGCCGAGTGCCGACACAGAGGTAGCTACAGCCGTGGACTACCGTACTGTACTGTGTCTGCTGCTAATATAGACTGGTTGATAAAGAGATGTAGTAGTAGTATGTATGTATAAAGAAGAAAGAAAAAAAAACCACGGGTAGGTGGTATACAATTATGGACGGACTGCCCAGTGCCGACACAGAGGTAGCTACAGCCGTGGACTACCGTACTGTACTGTGTCTGCTGCTAATATAGACTGGTTGATAAAGAGATGTAGTAGTAGTATGTATGTATAAAGAAGAAAGAAAAAAAAACCACGGGTAGGTGGTATACAATTATGGACGGACTGCCCAGTGCCGACACAGAGGTAGCTACAGCCGTGGACTACCGTACTGTACTGTGTCTGATGCTAATATAGACTGGTTGATAAAGAGATGTAGTAGTAGTATGTATGTATAAAGAAGAAAGAAAAAAAAACCACGGGTAGGTGGTATACAATTATGGACGGACTGCCCAGTGCCGACACAGAGGTAGCTACAGCCGTGGACTACCGTACTGTACTGTGTCTGCTGCTAATATAGACTGGTTGATAAAGAGATGTAGTAGTAGTATGTATGTATAAAGAAGAAAGAAAAAAAAACCACGGGTAGGTGGTATACAATTATGGACGGACTGCCCAGTGCCGACACAGAGGTAGCTACAGCCGTGGACTACCGTACTGTACTGTGTCTGCTGCTAATATAGACTGGTTGATAAAGAGATGTAGTAGTAGTAGTATGTATGTATAAAGAAGAAAGAAAAAAAAACCACGGGTAGGTGGTATACAATTATGGACGGACTGCCGAGTGCCGACACAGAGGTAGCTACAGCCGTGGACTACCGTACTGTACTGTGCTGCTAATATAGACTGGTTGATAAAGAGATGTAGTAGTAGTATGTATGTATAAAGAAGAAAGAAAAAAAAAACACGGGTAGGTGGTATACAATTATGGACGGACTGCCGAGTGCCGACACAGAGGTAGCTACAGCCGTGAACTACCGTACTGTGTCTGCTGCGACTGGATGATAAATAATGATATAAAAAATATATATATATCACCACTGCAGCCGGACAGGTATATATTATATAATGACGGACCTGCTGGACACTGTCTGTCAGCAGAATGAGTTTTTTATAGAATAAAAAAAAACACACCACACAAGTGAAGTCACACGACGAGTGTTTAACTTTTTCAGGCAATCACAATATAGTATACTATACTACTAACTATACTGGTGGTCAGTGTGGTCAGGTCACTGGTCAGTCACACTGGCAGTGGCACTCCTGCAGCAAAAGTGTGCACTGTTTAATTTTAATAATAATATGTACTCCTGGCTCCTGCTATAACCTATAACTGGCACTGCAGTGCTCCCCAGTCTCCCCCACAATTATAAGATGTGTGAGCTGAGCACAGTCAGATACGAGTGTTTAACTTTTTCAGGCAATCACAATATAGTATACTATACTGGTGGTCAGTGTGGTCAGGTCACTGGTCAGTCACACTGGCAGTGGCACTCCTGCAGCAAAAGTGTGCACTGTTTAATTTTAATAATAATATGTACTCCTGGCTCCTGCTATAACCTATAACTGGCACTGCAGTGCTCCCCAGTCTCCCCCACAATTATAAGATGTGTGAGCTGAGCACAGTCAGATATATACATAGATGATGCAGCACACTGGGCTGAGCAGTGCACACAGATATGGTATGTGACTGAGTCACTGTGTATCGTTTTTTTCAGGCAGAGAACGGATATATTAAATAAAACTGCACTGTCTGGTGGTCACTGTGGTCAGTCACTAGTAAACTCTGCACTCTCTACAGTTCTA
This sequence comes from Pseudophryne corroboree, assembly GCF_028390025.1. NCBI lineage: Eukaryota > Metazoa > Chordata > Amphibia > Anura > Myobatrachidae > Pseudophryne > Pseudophryne corroboree. The sequence continues at coordinate 867,703,873 of NC_086444.1, read as the reverse complement.
CAGTACTCCTAAGCTCCAGTAAATCAGGTCAATCTCTCTCTCTCTCTCTTCTAATCTAAATGGAGAGGACGCCAGCCACGTCCTCTCCCTATCAATCTCAATGCACGTGTGAAAATGGCGGCGACGCGCGGCTCCTTATATAGAATCCGAGTCTCGCGAGAATCCGACAGCGTCATGATGACGTTCGGGCGCGCTCGGGTTAACCGAGCAAGGCGGGAAGATCCGAGTCGCTCGGACCCGTGAAAAAAAACATGAAGTTCGTGCGGGTTCGGATTCAGAGAAACCGAACCCGCTCATCTCTACTGATCTCTCCATATTATTTTAGTCAGTAAAAAAGAAATATTCTTTTAAAAAATCTATTAAATAAATACTTGTGGCTCCTAAATAGACAAACCAAGTAGATAATCCCTTCTAATATAAATAGATATGCTATTAGCAATTAAAAAAACCCACAAAAAAACATGTTTTTAAATTTTTTTTTATTAGATCACACCAGCAAAATGAGGCGGACTGAAATTGACGAAATGACTGTCAAAAAGCACTTTTGTCGAATCGAAATTCTTCAATTGAATATACTTTTGTCGAAAAGCCACATTTTTACCATTGCAGACATGTCGAATTTGACAAATGTCGAATTGCAAAAAGTCGAATATGAAACGGACGTTTTATGTCGAAAAGTACTGTATTGCATTATTGAATCAGTTGTTGTTGAAAATGCCCCTTTTTCGACATTTGCGGCAATTCGACCGCAATTGCATATGGCCCTTAGACTATCTTCTACACCATACGCCTTACATCGGCACCTAGTACTCGATTTCGGCCACCCTGTTGCTTATTTTAGTGTCATGTCTGTTTATGCAGAAATGTTTGCATACCTTGTACTTAGCCTACATTGTATTGTACTGTAAATCACTGTTTTTCTTGTTTTGTTTATTTATGTACTTTGTTAGGCGGAACCCTTATGGCACAATCCAAATAGAGGATAATAATAATAATTAGATGACATTTAATACCTTAAATTACTTTTCACTCTGGTTTCATCTCTCTTTTTTTCGTGAGGCTTTCCAGAACTTTTTATGACCTGAAGACAAACCAACAAAACCGTTTTTTAGTATTATTTCTTATTACTAACTTCCGGTACATGACAGGATTATCTTGCAACTTTGTTGAAAAAAGTACATAATATAAATTGTGTCCCTTTCATCTCTTAAGAAAATCAACTTTTGTAATTTAGGTCTACCGAGATAAAGGAATAAGGAGATTTATGGTAAAACTTACCATTGCTAAATCTCTTTCTGCGAGGTACACTGGATTCCACAGCGAGGTGTAGAGTAGGATCTTGATCCGAGGCACCAACAGGCTAAAGCTTTGACTGTTCCCAGGATGCACTGCACCGCCTCCTCTATAGCCCCGTCTCCAGGCACTGGAGCTCAGTTTTGTTAACCAGTCCAATGTAGTAGCAGGTAAGAGAGACGGTAGATGTTAGTCACATAGACCCACATTCTCACAACAGGAGAAGGGACTAGCGGCTAATGCCATACAAACCCAAAGAAGCTAAGTGCGTCAGGGTAGGCGCCCTGTGGAATCCAGTGTACCTCGCAGAAAGAGATTTAACAATGGTAAGTTTTACAATAAATCTTTTCTGCAGCGGGGTACACTGGTTTTCCACAGGGAATAACATTGGGGATGTCCTAAAGCAGTTTCTCATGGGAGGGGATGCACTGTAAAGGGCACAAGAACCCGGCGTCCAAAGAAAGCATCCTGGGAGGCGGAAGTATCAAAGGCGTAGAACCTTATGAACGTGTTCACTGAGGACCATGTAGCCGCCTTGCACAATTGTTCTGCGGACGCGCCACGGCAGGCCACCCAAGAAGGTCCAACAGACCGAGTAGAATGGGCTTTGATAGCAGCAGGAGCCGGGATCCCACCCTGCGCATAACCTTGTGCAATCACCATTCTAATCCATCTGGCCAAGGTTTGCTTATTCGCAGGCCAGTCACGTGAAAACCAAAAAGTACAAAAAGGGAATCTGACCTCCTGATAGAGGCAATCCTTTCCACATAAATACGGAGCCCGTACCACATCCAAAGATCTCTTTTTGGAGGACAAACCAGAAGAGATGAAGGCTAGAACCACAATCTCCTGGTTAAGGTGAAACGATGATACCACTTTAGGTAAATAACCAGGGCGAGACCGAAGAACTGCCCGGTCACAGTGAAAAATCAGAAAGGGTGGACGACAGGATAAAGCGCCTAAGTCACACACCCTCCTACCAGAGGCAATACCCAACAGAAACACGACCTTAAGCGTAAGGCATTTAAGGTCCACAGACTCAAGAGGTTCGAATGGATACACTTGCAGGGCATTTAAGACAACAGACAGATCCCATGGAGCCACAGGAGGGACATAGGAAGGCTAAATCCTTAAAAAAAACACCCTGAGTGAAAGTGTGAACGTCAGGAAGAGACACAATCTTTCTCTGAAACCACACTGACAAGGCAGATAGATGAACCTTGAGGGAGGCCAGACGAAGGCCCAAGCCTAGGCCTTGCTGTAGAAAAGCCAAAAGTCTGGAAGTTTTGAAAGTATATGCATCATAATTCTTAGCAGCACACCACGTGAAGTAAGAATTCCAGACCCTGTAATAAATCCGAGCCGAAGCTGGTTTACGGTCCTTCAACATAGTTTGAATGACCGCCTCAGAGAAACCTTTTGCTCTCAGAAGTGATGCTTCAAGAGCCACGCCGTCAAAGCCAGGTCCGGGTAGACACAAGGGCCCTGAACGAGGAGGTCTGGGCGTTGAGGAGGTAGAAGAGGACGCTCGATCGATAGACCCTGCAGGTCTGAGAACCAATGCCGTCTGGGCCACGCTGGAGCGATTAGAAATAGTATTCCTCCTTCTTGCTTGAACTTCTGTATTACCCTGGGCAGAAGTGACACTGGAGGGAACACGTACGGCAGAAGAAAGTTCCATGGAATTGCCAGTGTGTCCACGAACGCTGCTTGAGGATCCCTTGTCCTTGCTCCGAAGACCGGAACCTTGTGATTGTGTCGAGACACCATCAGGTCTACATCTGGTAGGCCCCACTTGTCCACTAGGAGTTTAAAGACTTCTGGATGAAGGCTCCACTCTCCGGCTTGCACGTCCTGATGACTGAGGAAGTCCGCTTCCCAGTTGAGGACTCCCGGAATGAACACTGCCGATATAGCTGGCAGATGGCATTCCACCCATCGGAGGATTTTTGACACTTCCAACATCGCCATGTGGCTTCGAGTGCCGCCTTGATGATTTATGTACGCCACCATGGTGGCGTTGTCCGACTGTACTTGAACAGGCCTGTTCTGTACCAGAGGCAGGGCCAGTGTCAACGCATTGAACATTGACCGTAATTGCAGGATGTTTATAGGGAGGAGATTCCTTCCTGGTCCACCGAACCTGGAGAGAGTGTTGCTCCAACACCGCGCCCCAACCTCGCAGACAGGCTTCCGTTGTCAAGAGGACCCAGTTGAAGATCCAGAAGGGACGACCCCTGCTCAACTGTTGGTCCTGTAGCCACCAGCTCAGTGACAGACAAACCTCCGGAGTAAAGGAGATCATGTGAGACCTGATCCAGTGAGGAAGGCCGTCCCATTTGGAAAGGATTAACCTCTGTATAGGGCGGGAATGAAATTGAGCGTACTCTACTACGTCAAATGCCGACACCATGTGGCCTAGTACTTGCATCGCCGAGTGTACTGACGAGAGAGAAGGCATCTGATCCTGTCCTGAGCCTAAGGACCTTTTCTGGAGACAAGAACAATCGTTTGTTGTGCGTGTCCAACAATGCCCCCAGGTGCACCATGCTCTGAGCAGGAACCAGCGAGTACTTATTTCAGTTGATGAGCCACCCGTGTGCTTGTAGGAATTGGACCGTCCGTTTCAGATGACTGAGGAGAACCTCTGAGGAGTTCGCCAGGATCAGCAAGTTGTCCAGATACGACAGGATCCTGACACCCTGACGGTGGAGAAGAGCCGTCATGACTGCTATGACATTGGTGAAGATCCAGGGAGCCATGGTCAGTCCGAAAGGCAAGTCCTGAAATTAATAATGTAGGTTGCCAATAGCAAACCGCAGACATTGCTGATGCGACATGGCAATAGGAATGTGCAGGTAAGAATCCTGTATGTCCAGGGATACCATATAATCCTGGGTTCCATGGCCAGTACAACAGAACGCATCTGAAGTGGTCTTTAACCAGGCCTGGGCGAACTGCAGAAGTCGGCCTCCCACCCTGGGGTCCCCCAGGAGGAGGCCTGCCACGTCATGCAGCAGGCTTGTCCAGTTTGGAGTCAAGCTGACGGGCGGCCCAAGAACATTTAGGTTTAGGCTTAGAGGATTTGGAAGTGCGAGACTGTCTCGGGTACGCCTGACCCTTTGGTTTACACAAACTCGGTCACAATCTTGTTCAAATCATCTCAAATATATATCTCCCTTAAAAGGGAGCACCTCCAAGGTCTTCTTCGAGTCCAGGTCCACCGACCAGGACTGTAACCACAGAATTCTGTGAGCCAGGATAGACGTAGTAGATGCCTTGGCCGCCATAACGCCTGCATCAGAGGCCGCCTCCTGAATATAGTGGGAGGCTGTGGTAATATATGACCAATATTGTCTGGCAGTGTCAGAAAAATTCAGAGGTAGCTCTTCAATTCTGTGAGCCAGGATAGACGTAGTAGATGCCTTGGCCGCCATAACGCCTGCATCAGAGGCCGCCTCCTGAATATAGTGGGAGGCTGTGGTAATATATGACCGATATTGTCTGGAAGTGTCAGAAAAATTCAGAGGTAGCTCTTCCTCTGTAGCATGAACCCATGCTTCAATGCCTTTTGCAGCCCAAGAGGCTGCCATAGTGGGTCTATGTAGAGCACCTGTAAGGGTGTAAATAGACTTCAAGCAACTTTCCACATGCTTATCCGTTGTTTCCTAGACACCACAACCGGGCTACATGTGAGTCCACTGGTGGGGGGGTTTCCCACTTGTTACTCAGCTCCGCAGAAATAGGATAACAAGCTAGCATCTTTTTAGATAGGGAAAATTTCTTTCCTGAAGAAGACCAGGATTCTTGACGTATATCAATTAAATGGTCAGAATGTGGTAAAACTAATTTAGTAACCTTCTGACGTTTTGAACTGATCAGGTTTCGTAGGCATGTCAGGAGGGTCAATGTCATCATCAATCTGAAGAATCAGCTTGATAGCCTCCACTAGGTCAGGGACATCAACCTGTGTTGTAGAATCATCATCAGAAGCAGCTGTATCAGCATCTGATGGATCAGTATATTCCCCATCCGAATCGGAAGAATCATCCAAAATATTAGTAGATTGTGAGGAAGAAATGGCCCGCTTAGATGACCCTTTGGTCCCAGTAGGGCGAGGGTTAGGTTTTTGTTTAACCAAGTTCTGATTTAATTGCTGTAACTGGGTTAACAGGGTATCCGCCCATGGTGGATTAACTACAGAGACAATATGTGGTTGTAATGGCACAGGAGGTCCCACAGGGGGCGTAAGCAGTGTTACAAACATAGTCAGCATATTGGAAAATGCAGCCGAAGGTGGGTCTTGATTTGCCACAGGTGCTGCGGGCTGACTGGGGGGGCAGAACACCCAGTACCTGAACCCTCAGCAGAAATCTTATCCTCAGATAAATCCGTGACGTCAGCACTGCATGATGCAGGAGTCCTGTGTAGCAGACATTATTGGGAATGTAGCCATAGGGCGTAACAGCACAATATAGACAAATACAATACCTGACAAAAAACCCCTGTGTTATGTAACTGCAAATGCACAGCACAACAGAGGATTTAAGCGGTATAAAGTGACTGAAACACACAGTGAAAAATACTAAACAGTATATCCTGTGGAACACTATATGGTATGTGAGACCCTGACGCACTTATGGGTGTCATTCCGACCTGATCGCACGCTAGCTATTTTTTGCAGCGATGTGATCAGGTCAAAACTTGGCAAAACTGTGCATGCGTATGCACCACAATGCGCAGGTGCGTCGTAGGGTACAAAGCGGATTGGTGCTGCGCGATGGATTTAACAAAGAATCCATTTCCACAGCCGATCGCAAGGAGATTGAGACGAAGAAGGCGTTTATGGGTATCAACTGACCGTTTTCAGGGAGTGGTTGGAAATACGCAGGCGTGTCCAAGCGTTTGCAGGGCGGGTGTCTGACATCAATTCCGGGACCGGACACGATGAAGTGATCGCAGCAGCTGAGTAAGTTCAGACCTACTCAGAAAATGCACAAAACTTTTTTGTATCGCTCGACTGAACAAGCGTTCGCATACTTGCAGAGCGAAAATACACTCCCCCATAGGCGGCGACTATCTGATCACAGTGCTGCAAAAAATAGCTAGCGAGCGATCAACTCGGAATGACCCCCTTAGACCCTCACGGTACAGAATATAGTGATAGCAATATGTGTGATACACAGAGAAGAATCCACACAGCAGCTATAGGCACACACAGTCACAGGTACAATGCAGAAATTATTACATATAATCAATAAAACTGCACTGGACTAGTCATACTACATATAGCTATGTACTGTATGTATACAGATATAACAATGCACAGTAACTACTGGATGTATATCACAGAATACTTGTACTAAATAATTCATATAGAGATGCACTTGTTCTTAAATAATGCTGTCTAAACGACATGAGGAATACTTAAGTGTCCTGTAAATGCACAGCGCTGATGAAACAGGCGGCTTTACAGAGGAGACAGTGCCCAGCAGTCCCAGGATCAGCGCAGCTCTGTGAAATGGCGCCCAAACGATGACAGGGAGTGAGAGAGAAGCAGCTCCAGGGTGGGAACACCTGCTGTAGATGGCGCCTGGAGCTGGGGGAGGGGCTATAGGTCAGCGCCTTATACCCTCTGCTGGACTTCACCACCGGGTACTATGGAGCCTATATTAAACTGATTTTAGTAAATCCGACATGTACTCCCTGCCCTGGTGGATATAGTGAAGTCCCTGCACGGGCACAGTGTCCACGACACCGTCGCGGTCCGTCTCCTGGGACCGCGACCGGACTGCGATTTCGGCGGGTCCCAGCTAGGGGACTCTCTTACCGCCTTCCTGAAGTGCGGCCATGCGATCCAGGAGAGCAGCAGCGGTGATGTGTGCCTTATGGGAACCGGAGAGCCTCCGCTGCAAGTACGCGGCAACCAGGGCACGGTAGTATGCAGCGCCGCTGAGGGAGGTGATGGAGCCGCAGCACAGCATGTCAGACTGACATGTCTGTGCTGCAGCCCTTGAAGTCTTCTTTCTTCTTTAAAAAAGCTCTTTTCAGGGCTGCCTAGCGTAGCCCCACCTGTTAGCTGCCTGCACTGCAGGCACCAATTTACAATCTGAGCTCCAGTGCCTGGAGGCGGGGCTATAGAGGAGACTTGCAGTGCATCCTGGGAAAAGTCAAAGCTTTAGCCTGTTGGTGTCTCGGATCAAGATCCAACTCTACATACTGATGTTATTCCCTGTGGAATACCAGTGTACCCCGCTGCAGAAAGATATTTTACTGTAAGAATTTGACACATAATTTTATGCTCTCAAAAATTTCTAAAACTGCTTAAATGTGGATCAAATAGCCACTAATAATATTTTCATAACAGCTGCATACTGTAACGGGCATAAAAATACAGTGTAATGAAGGGGAAACACTTCTGTCACATGGATTCAATTCCATTCTGAAAGCTAAATCTCTCTAATTTATCCTTCACTTCAAAATGTCACCAATACCACATTAAGTTTCATAAATGCTTTACTTTTCTAGGTAAGAACGGAACCTTGAAGCAGGGCCATGTCACGTGTGACCAGGGTTGGACTGGCCCACAGGGGTACAAGGGAAAACACCGGTGGGCCCCACTGCCTGGGGGCCCACCTCCTGTTCTAAGGATCAGGTTCCAACCTGTGCACTTGAATAATACATAATACATATGTTGTTACCTTATACTGGACTATGGTGTATTTTCTACAGTGCATTGCTGTTATTAATCTGTTATTAATATGGTACATTATCATGCATGCAGCAGCTGAATTTACTGTATATATTTATGAAGGGGTCCAGACGTCTAATGGTTAGTCAAACCAATGAAGAGGCAGGCCACACCCCCTCTAAAGACTGGCCACACCCCTAACATGGGCCCCTACCACTGCATTTCCCCCGGTGGGCCCTGCATGGTCCAGTCCGACACTGCGTGTGACACCACACTTTATTTCCTGCTTGGCTCAAGTACTGGACAGACACTACATAGTAATACAAACCTTTTGCTTTTTTGGCGTGAAGGAAGTTGTACTCTCTGCAGAGGTTCCTGTGCAGATCCTTTTCCTTGGAGACTGATCATTTACTAGGCCTTTCTGTTGCATTTTCTTTGCTTTGTCTTGGTCATGTTTCTTCCTGTTTTGCAGAATCTGGCATGTAAATAAATCAATTGCAGATTGGTCTGCCTTTAAAACAAATACTTTTGTTAACTCGATAGTTTTCATTATTTTTATTGTATGAGCCATTTTCCCTAAATCTTTCTTTGGCGTGGATATTAAGATGTCAAGATAATCGGAAAGCTGTTTGTAGTTGTAGTCCAGCTCTGCTGACGAGTTTCCAAAGTGTAAAGTGGCGCTGTAGGGAGAAAAGTGGATGTATGTGCTAACTCTAGACTTAGACTTCAGCACAAAGTTTTTGAGTTCTGACAGTTCTGAAAGTTCTCTAGTCATTATCTGGAAAGCATACGAGAAATTAACAGAATTTGTGCAGTCACAGATTACGTCCAACTCTGACTTTATTTCTGATATTGTGCTATCTATAATATCTATGACATTAGGTGTCACGTCTTCCTGCAAAAAGGACACCAGCCTTTGGTTATGAAGTAGATCAGAGAGTAGAGAGGTATCATACCATAGCAATCCCCTAGATCTTTTTTGGCACTTCTGTGAGGACATTATGCAATTAAGAAAGTGCAATGTTTCATATGCCATCACTAATTCAATGTATGCTTCAATAGCCTCAGTTTTTAAAAGTGTAGGGAGTAGGTACTGTTTTTCAGTGATCTCTAATATATTACTTTCTCTGATTAGAACTTCACTGACATCACACTCCTGTAAGAGCTGAAAGCATTTTATTTGGAACTCCAGCTGCTGTTTGCAGTCCTGGGTCATCTGTTTTAACAGCCTAGGATTAGCACTCCGAGCTTGGTCTATGATTTTGCCGACAAAGAACACATCTTGCGATTGGGAAATCCCAAGGCTCCCATTTGAATCTGCACTCCCATCCCACAAGTCCTCTTGCTTTTCAGTAAATGTGGTTTTCTCATTGGGGATACAATACACTTCATGCAACTTCGATAAAGCAAAGCTGTTTTTCTGAGCTGTAGATTCCTTTGCTACAGTTAACTTTCTTTGGCCACTGTATTTTGTTCTTTCTCTGAAAAACATCATTTTTGCTGCATCAAAGAGTAAATGCTCAATGCCAAACAGTGACACTTGCAAACACGTAGTCACAGAGGTCTTGATGAAATCAATTTTTGCTGAAATGATTTCTAAAAGGCATAATGCGTGTTCTTTCTTTCCTGAATCACACTTGGGAAGATTAAGGAAGGTAGTTATAATCTCTAAAGTGCTTTTTTGCAAAGCTGCCAGATCGTCTACTGTATCTCCAAGATGTACTCCACAGCTGAAAGGAACAGAGAGTGAAAACTCTGAATGGTCACAGCCGTGCTTTAGGACATCTTCACATTCTTTTAGTTCTCTATTGTACTTCAAGTAGACATAATAACAACTATTCTGTGCATGTATTGCATTCAGGAACTCAGACAGTTGAGCAAAATATTTCTCTAGTGTAGCTGACGCATCAAGCTTCAGTTTATTTTGAAATGCAGTATAGAAATGTGACTGTTGTTGATAGCCAGACTCGCCTTTAAGTAATTCAGTATAGAGAGATCTATCATACCAAAGAAGACTACGAAATGTGGGCATTCCTTCCATATAGTGCATCCGATTCTCAATAAAGTGATCGGTTTCCATCATCATCTGCAACTCAAGGAACGCCTCTACAGCTTGTGGCTTCAGCACGCACCTGAAACGTGTTTTGAGATTCTGCTCAAACAACAATCTCCTGTCTACAATCACATCTTTCAAAACACACTGCTGCTTTTTCTCAAAGGATTTAATGAAGACAGGTAGCATTTGTTTGCACAATAATTTGCAGACTTGCAAAGATTTTAAGGAACAGGTCTTGCTTGCTTTCAGCAAAATAGAGGATAGTTTTACCAGTAAACTTGGCATTCTAACACTTTTTGTTGTGGCACCTTCTTTGATACTTTTTCTTTGGCCTGTAAACTGAATGCCTTCGCTACTCGAGTTTGACGTTCTTTTGGAACATTTTGCTAGTTTCTTTGCATGGGAAGAACTTTGTTTCCTGAGCTGTGAGAACATCCTCTTGGTGCAAACTGGATATCTCCTCCTGGTTACAGCATCATGTAATTTCTTATCTTTATCATCTGTTTCACAACTTTCAACACAAATTTCCTTGCTTTCAGTTGGCATTTTTGGAGAAGAAATCACCGGGACTGCATTTTCTTTATTTGATATTGTAACACTAGAAATATCATGATCTTCATATGTTTCTGGGGAACAAATGTTGCTTTTGAAGGTAGAAGCTGCCAACTGTTTTGCTGATGTTGAATCCTTTTTAGCTAGTGGTGAGTCTTTTGTAGATACTCCATTAATCACATCAGTTGAGTCTGTCAGACATTGTCTATTTGTTGCAAGAGACTTTTGTTGCTGACCCTCATAGGAAATTACATTTGATTTAGAAATTGTAGTTGGTATCATCTGGCTACTTCTACGATCACATTTTGAACTTTCAACTTGCTTCATTTCCGATCTCTCACTACTTTGTTTTAGATTATTAACATTCCGATTTTTTGCATTTTCATTCTCCTGGACATTGCTGGTTTTGGGCACATTCTGTCTCTCTCCAGCCTTTGCCGCAATCTGCAGAGATTTCTGAACCCTTTTATGCGCTTTCCTTAAGTGAAGTATAGCTCTGCTTAGTTTTTTGGATATGCGCTTGCTCTTGCATAAGGGAATCTCATCCGATAACATACCTAAAACAACCTTAATATTTTTTTCTGATTGAGAGAACTTGTTAATTCTTTGAACAGATTTCTTAATAAGAATTGAAGGTAACCTTTTGTTGTTTAGTCTCCTCTTCATTGTGGGATGATTCAGTGTGTGTAAGGTTTTCACAGAAGCAAATTTACCATCTGTCTTTGTCTCCAATGTATCATCGGATGGTATCATTTCAGCCACTTTGATACAAGAAGAAACTGGTTCAGAGTTTGGTTCAATGGATGTTTTGCAATCATGTACACTAACTGGTGCAACCTGAATGTCTGACTCATGACAGTTTAGAAAAACTGTTTTGAAAGATTCAAATGTTTCATTTAGGGCTTCTTTGGCTCCCATGGATGGATGCATGTCTCCAACTAAGTTGCTGACACAACTGTCCACACACACATAATGACAGTTTACAACAGTAATTTCCATATCAGGAAAGATCCTCATGCCGCTGGGTTCTTTTTCTCGTTGTAATGGAGGATTGTGTAAGTCTGCTATCATTGCATTTACTTGATCCATTTCCATTCCAAAAATACTTTTCCAATCTATTCGGTTCTCTAACTCAATCACACAGCGTAAATCGTCAGCTGTTGTATCTCCATCAAAACATGTATAATTTGCCAATGTCGATTTCTGTCCTCTCAATTCCACTGAATGCAGAGACTGAATTGTATTGTGAAGACAGATGTTTTTGGCAACCAAATCTGCATCGCTAGAAGTATTACATACACTTACTTGTGTGGGGAGATCAACTAATGAACTATCTGTTTTACATATGTCTTTAATGGTGGTGCCATTGTCTACTTCGTATGATGTATGAAGAACAAGGCTGTGCTTTTCATTTGTAGTTTTTGTATCCAATCTTTTTGTTAAACTTGTATCACCTTTTGAGCTTTTATCACTTTTAGCACCTTTTGTTGAACTCGTGTCACTTTTATCACCGTTTGTTGAACTTGTATCAATTACAGTTACTTGTTTTGTTGAAGTTTTAGGAGTCTTCTTTAATACCATAGCTTTGCCTGTATCGCCTTTGTGCAAACTCGGCTTTTGTATTTTCTTTTCAGGTGATTTCTTCAATATGCATATCTCTTCCCCTTTCTGACAATTTACGTTTCCATTCTGTAATGGAGGATCTGCAATCCTGGTTGCTTTCAAATCAACGCTTGAGGCTCTTATTCCTGCTGTAAAGTCCTTTTCCATTTTATTTGGAGCCTTCTTTAGATCATTGGGTCCCCTTTTACTGTTTGGGTATGCTTCAGCTTTATATATAATGCCTTTATCAGTGTCATGAGATTCTCTTTTACTATTAACATTTGTAACAGGGCTTTGGTCAGTCTTGAAAGCTTTTGGTTTTCCAGTTACTGCAGTTTTATCCACAGCATGGTTTTTGTGAGCTGAAGACTCAGGGCTTTGGTCAGTCTTGAAAGCTTTTGGTTTTCCAGTTACTGCAGTTTTATCCACAGCATGGTTTTTGTGAGCTGAAGACTCAGGGCTTTGGTCAGTCTTGAAAGCTTTTGGTTTTCCAGTTACTGCCGTTTTATCCACAGCATGGTTTTTGTGAGCTGAAGACTCAGGGCTTTGATCAGTCTTGAAAGCTTTTGGTTTTCCAGTTACTGCAGTTTTATCCACAGCATGGTTTTTGTGAGCTGAAGACTCAGGGCTTTGGTCAGTCTTGAAAGCTTTTGGTTTTCCAGTTACTGCAGTTTTATCCACAGCATGGTTTTTGTGAGCTGAAGACTCAGGGCTTTGGTCAGTCTTGAAAGCTTTTGGTTTTCCAGTTACTGCAGTTTTATCCACAGCATGGTTTTTGTGAGCTGAAGACTCAGGGCTTTGATCAGTCTTGAAAGCTTTTGGTTTTCCAGTTACTGCAGTTTTATCCACAGCATGGTTTTTGTGAGCTGAAGACTCAGGGCTTTGGTCAGTCTTGAAAGCTTTTGGTTTTCCAGTTACTGCAGTTTTATCCACAGCATGGTTTTTGTGAGCTGAAGACTCATCAGTGCAAGTTTCTTTCACATTATTATTTGTCTTTGCAAGAACTTTGTGTTTTTGGTTAGTATCCTGAGGTGTGTACTGACTGCCTTCACCTTGTCCACTATCAGTCGCTGATGCAAACAAATTGTTTTGAAGATGCCCATTTTCTTTGCTTTTAGTTGTACATGCTGACATACTAACAGACACAGCTGCTTCGGAACAAGTTGGTGGACCTTTTTCAGTAGATAAAGCTGTTTTAACCTTCTCACCTACTTTTGCAATTTCTAATTTATTTGCATACATTTTGTAGTATTTGTCATATGTGCATAGCTTTCTAGAGAGTACTGCTTTTTCCTCATTAGATAACCTTTGTAACGATTGGACTTTTGCTTCTCTCTCCTTTTTATTTAATGACAAGAATGATGAATACTTCTTTAATTTCTTCGTCAACTGTTCTTTATTCATGAAATTGCCAGATAAACGCCTTTCCTCAAAACTTAAGTACAGTGATGTTTCATTGATAATACTTTCACAGCTTAAAAAATTCTCATTACTGGCTTCCTTTTCTTTGATACTAGAAACCTTGTTTCCACAATGAGGCCGGTTTTGTGTTTGTTGACCAGTTAGGTACTGGTCAGCTGGCATTGGTGCTTCCTGTTCACATCTTTTTAAGAGTCTTGGGTCTTTCATAGATTTTGATGTAGTCACCATACATGAATTCAGTAAATTTTCTAAAGTAATAAGGTTGTGTTGGAAGAATGTACTTCTTTCTGGAACAGTAACATGTTCCTGAAACGCAGTTGGTGCCACTGGGATATTAGAACATATATCTATATCTGGTACAAGAGGAGCCTGCACTTTTTCTTCTGAACATTTTTTCTGAGAAATCTCTTTCTCAGGTTTCAGCAACTTTGTACGAACACTTTTATAAATAATAGTGGCATCTTTTCCTTTTCCGATTCTTTGGGCCACTGTACAGCTTGCAAATGAATCATTTCCTGTAAGGTCAAAGAACAGAAAATAAACATCAAATGACTATAGTAAAGGGTGTAAAATATTTACTTTATATGAACGACACAATCTAGCACCTGTGTCTATGGTGCACTATTTGTTCTTTACTCTGCCCAACAACGACTGAATTATAATGATGGGTTATTGTAGCACAACCCATTATGTTAAATGCACCTTGTGGGGCATAAGACTGTAATATGCATACATAAATGAAATGTGTTGCATCTGTAAAACAATATACAGTATGATCTAGAGCTTGAAATATAAATATAAATTTTTTGGATTGGACTTATGCATCAATAAATTCACTTTTTGAAACATCTTTGTGTGGACTGTAAAGCCTTCTTTTGACCTGCTGACGAAAAGGTTTCTTTTTAACAAGTGGTGTTATGTCCGAGTGATCCTGGGGATCTATTCAATTGGTGGTCTCAAGACAAAGATACCTTTTGAGGAAAGTAGCTGCTAAATGCTAGGTGAGTGTTGCTCATATACAAGTACAGATGTCTTTATTGAGGAACTACAAAAGATACCTTTATGTGAACGCATCTCACTAAATTTGTCCAGTGTTCCTACTCACTATAAAGAGGTAATAGTGGGTATTATTGAAAAAGTAAGTATCTTTTGTCATTTCTCTGACCTTCTTTGAAGAAATATAGGACATCCCTGTGGATACATCTAGGAAGACAGAATATCTAACTGTCTGACTATAACAAGCACTTCTGGACCACTCTTTTGTCTAATATGACGATGTTCATTTGTGTAGCCCAAATTGCTGGCGATGCCGAATTGTGCATATGCAGAGGTCCGTCTGATTTCAGATGCATCTCTTGCACCAGGGATATTGTTGGTAAATATGATGGCTATTTATTCAGGCATGTGACTAGGGTCAGTAAAGATGCATAATTTTAATCGACTGGGCATAAGGGCGAATATCCAGTTGCATTTTGCTCCATATACACAAAGTGAGTGTACTGTAATTGTAACTGAATTGCGTACAACTCTGAATAGGTCCCTAAGTGTTCTTCGTATTTTCACATTCTAACATATAACTGGATTTGGAAAAGAAGTAAGCACACAAACATTCCATGGTACAGAAATGACTCTCTGTCGTTGCATTAGCTGCCAGCTGTTATTTATTCATTTTTCTATTTTTAAAATTGTTGAGAAAAGCCAGGATCTCTCTATCAAACTTTGACATCAAGATATTTGATAGAAAATGTAGAACATGAAGTGAGTATACCAGGGTAATGTTAAGCTATATTTACTCTATGTGCCTTATATGTTGCCACTGGCATTCTGAATACCGCGGTGTGGGTTAAATAAATCAGCTAGGCAAATAATTGGTGACGGTCACCCTTTTATTATACACTAGCTGCTGTACCCAGCTCCGTATAGGTGCTCTATTACCCACAGCACTGTCATGACCAAGCAAAGATTTTCTCCTAGACATTGTGAAATCTCAACAAGTATGATCCGGTAAGCAGTGCAGGGGACCCCTCCACAAAGGGCCCCGACCACAGCCTCCTGATGACCGCTCATGATTACAAAGTTGAGGCCACGCTCAGCTTTGCTGCCGAGCGTCTTATCCGCAGTAAAGCAGGTACAACTAGTGTGCCCACGACTATGACGTGCATGCACATAGCCATAAGAATAAATGGGCAGGGCACTTAATATTCTCTGTAAAGCGCTGCGGAATGTGTGCGCTATATAAATAACTGGTAATAAATAATAAAATAGGATTTTAATACCTACCGGTAAATCCTTTTCTCCTAGTCCGTAGAGGATGCTGGGGACTCCAAAAGGACCATGGGGTATAGACAGGATCCGCAGGAGACATGGGCACACTATAAGACTTTGAATGGGTGTGAACTGGCTCCTCCCTCTATGCCCCTCCTCCAGACCTCAGTTATAGGAACTGTGCCCAGGGAGACGGACTTTTCGAGGAAAAGGATTTTTGTTAACCAAGGGTGAGAAACACACCAGCTCACACCACAACACACCGTAGAACCTGGTTTACAAGCAATACCAGCCAACAGTATGAACTAACAACAGCAACAAGCTGAATATAACCGATACACAACCTTCGTGTAACAGAAAACCAATAACCATCAATACAACTGCAAGTAACAGTCCGCACTGGGACGGGCGCCCAGCATCCTCTACAGGCTAGGAGAAAAGGATTTACCGGTAGGTATTAAAATCCTATTTTCTCTTACGTCCTAGAGGATGCTGGGGACTCCAAAAGGACCATGGGGTCTATACCAAAGCTCCAGACCAGGCGGGAGAGTGCAGACGACTCTACAGCACCGATTGAGCAAACACAAGGTCCTCATCAGCCAGGGTAACAAACTTGTAGAACTTAGCAAAAGTGTTTGAACCCGACCACGTAGCTGCTCGGCAAAGTTGAAGCGCCGAGACTCCTCAGGCAGCCGCCCAAGATGACCCCACCATCCTGGTAGAATGGGCCTTCACTGACTTCGGCAACGGCAATCCAGCCGTAGAATGAGCATGCTGAATCTTATTACAGATCCATCGTGCAATAGTCTGCTTGGAAGCAGGATTTCCAATCTTGTTGGAAGCATACAGGACAAACAGAGCCTCTGTTTTCCTAATACGAGACGTTCTGGTGACATAAATTTTCAAAGCTCTTACGACATCGAGAGATTTTGGCACCGCCACGGCGTCCGTAGCCACAGGCACCACAATTGGTTGATTTATGTGAAACGAAGAAACCACCTTCGGCAGAAACTGTTGACGAGTCCTCAATTCCGCTCTATCCACATGGAAAATCAAATAGGGGCACTTGTGAGACAAAGCCGCCAATTCCGACACCCGTCTGGCGGACGCCAAGGCCAAAAGCATGACCACTTGCCAAGTGAGAAATTTCAACTCAACTGTTCGCAAAGGTTCAAACCAGTGAGACATAAGAAATTGTAACACCACGTCAAGGTCCCACACTGCCACGGGTGGCACAAACGGAGGATGGATGTGCAGCACTCCCTTCACGAAATTCTGAACCTCTGGAAGGGCGGCCAACTCTTTTTAAAAGAAAATAGATAAGGCCGAAATCTGCACTTTAATAGAACCTAATTTCAGGCCTGCATCCACGCCTGCCTGCAAAAAATGGAGGAAACGACCCAGCTGAAACTCCTCCGTAGGAGCTTTCTTGGCTTCACACCAAGACACATACTTTCTCCAAATACGGTGATAATGCTTCGCTAAGACCTCCTTTTTAGCCTTAAGGAGAGTGGGGATGACTTCCCCGGGAATACCCTTTCGAGCTAGAATTTGTCGTTCAACCTCCACGCCATCAAACGCAGCCGCGGTAAATCCTGGAAGACGCATGGCCCCTGCAGTAACAGATCCTCTCTGAGAGGAAGAGGCCAGGGATCTTCTATGACCAATTCCTGAAGATCCGGATACCAGGCCCTCCGTGGCCAATCTGGAACGATGAGTACCGCATGAACCCTTGTTCTTCTTATGATCCTCAACACTTTTGGCATGAGTGGAAGTGGAGGGAACACATATACCGACTGAAACACCCACGGAGTTACCAGGGCGTCCACTGCATTGGCTTGAGGCACCCTTGACCTGGAACAATATCTCGGAAGCTTCTTGTTGAGGCGGGACGCCATCATGTCTATTTGAGGAATTCCCCAATGACTTGTCACTTCTGCAAAAACCTCTTGATGAAGACCCCACTCTCCTGGATGGAGATCGTGTCTGCTGAGGAAGTCTGCTTCCCAGTTGTCTACTCCTGGAATGAAGACTGCTGACAGAGCGCTTGCATGTTTCTCCGCCCAGCAAAGAACTTTTGTGGCCTCCGCCATCGCCGCTCTGCTTTCTTCCGCTCTGGCAGTTTATATACGCCACTGCTGTTACGTTGTCTGACTGAATCAAGACGGGCAGACCGCGAAGAAGATGTTCCGCTTGCAGAAGGCGGTTGTAAATGGCTCTCAATTCCAGAACGTTTATGTGCAGACAAGCTTCCTGGCTTGACCTTTTTCCCTGGAAATTTTTTCCTTGTGTGACTGCTCCCCAGCTTTGGAGACTTGCATCCATGGTCAGCAGGACCCAATCCTGGATCCCGAACCTGCGTCCCTCTAGGAGGTGAGAACTTTGAAGCCACCACTGGAGAGATATTCTGGTCCTGGAAGAAAGACTAATTTTCCGGTGCATGTGCAGGTGAGACCCGGACCACTTGTCCAACAGGTCCCACTGAAATACCCGGGCATGAAACCTGCCACCATCTTGCCCAGAACCCGAGTGCATTGATGAATAGATACCCTTGTCGGTTTCAGAATCTCCTTGACCATGGTCTGGATTTCCAGAGCTTTTTCCGCTGGGAGAAATACTCTCTGCAGTTCCGTGTCCAGAATCATGCCCAGGAAAGACAGCCGAGTTGTCGGAATCAACTGTGATTTTGGAAAATTGAGAATCCAACCATGTTGTTGCAGAATCGTCAGGGAGAGTGCCACGTTTCTTAGCAACTATTCCTTTGATCTCGCCTTTATCAGGAGATCGTCCAAGTACGGGATAATTGTGACACCCTGCTTGCGTAGGAGCACCATCATTTCCGCCATTACTTTGGTGAAGACCATCGGGGCCGCGGAAAGACCAAACGGCAACTTCTGAAATTGGTAATGACAATCCTGCACCCAAACCTCAGGAAAGCTTGATGTGGAGGATATATTGGGACATGCAAGTAGGCATCTTTTATGTCGACTGATGCCATAAAATTCCCCCCTTCCAGACTGGAGATCACTGCTCAAAGAGACTCCATCTTGAACTTGAAAGTTTTCAAATACAGATTGAGGGATTTTAGGTTCAGGATCGGTCTGACTGAGCCGTCGGGCTTTGGTACGACAAAGAGGCTCGAATAAAACCCTTCTCCCCGTTGAGACGGGGGTACTGTGACAATGACACGCTGTTGACACAGCTTTTGCATCGCAGCACTCACTACTTCCTTTTCTGGGATAGAAACTGGCAAGGCTGATTTGAAAAATCGGAAGGGGGGCACCTCCTGAAACTCCAGTTTGTACCCTTGGCACACTATGTCTAACACCCAAGGATCCAGGCCCGAGTGAAACCAGACCTGACTGAAGAGTTGGAGACGCGCCCCCACCGGTACGGACTCCCGTAGGGGAGCCCCAGCGTCATGCGGTGGACTTGGCAGAAGCCGGGGAGGACTTCTGGTCCTGGGAGCCTGACACAGCAGGCAACCTTTTTCCCCTTCCTCTACCTTTAGAGGCAAGGAAGGACGACCCTCTTCCTTTTTTGTATTTATTAGGCCGAAAGGACTGCATCTGATAATGGGGTGCCTTTTTCTGTTGTGCAGGAACATAAGGAAGAAAGGATGACTTACCCGCTGTAGCCGTAGACACTAGGTCAGCGAGGCCGTCACCAAACAAGACACTACCTTTATACGGGAGAGCTTCCATAGCTTTCTTAGAGTCAGTATCAGCATTCCATTGATGAATCCGCAGCGCTCTCCTGGCCGAGACTACCATGGCATTGGCCCTTGAACCCAAGAGGCCAATATCCCTCGCCGCATCCTTTAGGTAAGCTGCAGCGTCCCTGATATAACCGAGAGTCAAAAGAATGTTATCCCTATCCAGGGTATTAATGTCAGATGCCAATTATCAGCCCACTTACCAATTGCACTACTCACCCATGCCGACGCCAAGGCAGGTCTGAGCAGTGCACTCATAGTGACATAAATTGACTTTAAGGTTGTTTCTTGCTTACGATCCGCAGGGTCCTTAAGGGCAGCAGTGTCAGGAGACGGAAGGGCCACCTTCTTGGACAGTCGTGATAGAGCCTTGTCCACATTGGGGGATGACTCCCATTTTTCCTATCATCAGAGGGGAAAGGATAAGCCATTAGAATTCTTTTGGGAATCTGCCACCTTTTATCGGGAGATTCCCAAGCTTTTTCACAAAGAGCGTTCAGTTCATGAGAGGGAGGAAACGTCACCTCAGGCTTCTTACCCTTGTACAAACAAACCCTTGTATCTGGAACAGCCGGCACCTCAGAGATATGTAAAACATCTTTAATTGCCACAATCATGTACTGAATACTCTTAGCCAATTTTGGATGTAAACTGGCCTCACTATAGTCGACACTGGAATCAGAGTCCGAGTCTGTATCCGTATCCGCCATCTGGGTAAATGAACGCTTTTGTGACCCTGAGGCAAGGCGTCCTCCATGGATTTACTCCACGTTTGTGTCTGAGAATCAGATTTATCCAGTCTTTTAGTCAATAACGCCACATTTGCATTCAGTGTACTCAACATATTAACCCAATCAGCAGTCAGCGGTGCCGACAGAGTCACTCCCAAATCCTTATCAGCACCCCAAGCAACCTCCTCCGGGGAGGAGCATTCAGCCTCAGACATGTCGACACACACGTACTGACACGCGCACACACACTGGCTATAGGGGACAGACCCATAGGGAAGCCTGTTAGAGAAACACATAGGGAGTTACCAGCTCACACCCCAGCGCATATTACTGAGATCTAATATCAGATGTCTTAAAACTTAATGGCAGCTCGGCGTACAGAGGTGCACCTGTGGCTCGGCGCAGAATGTGTGACCATGCGATCATGCCATGGGTAAGAAGAGCGTGGTCACATCTGTACTTAGCCGAAAATCGGCCTGTGCAAATTACCAACAAAATTGTGAAAACCGTTTCGCAATTGATATCGCAATCCAACAATTGGACAAACAGTTGTCATTTATAAGATGTATAGATACAGTAGACATAGACAGATAAGACAGATGGAAAATATGTGTTCAGTCAGTGACTCAAAATATAAATTAATAATAATAAAAAATATGTAACGTCCAGGTGCTACAGTCCATTATTCTTAATAAGGATACATTAGTTAAGATTAGATGCAATAAACCAATGTGTTTATTGTACAAACAGCAACTTTTCGAAACAGGGTTTCTTATTCAAGCTGAATTATATATGATGTCAAATGCAGAGTGTGTTCAATCACCAAAGTAATGCGTATTTCAGGGCACAACCGCACACCCAAGAGTGGTATATCTAGCTTATAAAATGGTCCTTATGGTTACGAAATAATTCTACGCAAGATGATATAGGGTGAAACAGATATAGAATAAGAGGAAAAAAATTGTCCTGTTCCTGAACAGGTCATTATTCGCCAGTTATCTTTGGTGAGGATTGATGACAGGTCCTGTGAGTTAGGTAGTAATTTTGACATATTGCTGTCAGTGAGGCGGTGATGTGCTGCTGTCAGTGAGGCAGGGATGTGCTGCTGTCAGTGAGGCGTAATGTGCTGCTGTCAGCGAGGCAGCGATGTGCTTCTTTTCTGTGAGTAGTGTCTCTGTGAATGATGCTAGTGTTTACAGATGTGGAGTGATACAGCCGTGGCTCTGTGATGAGTTGTACGTAGTTCAAGTGTGTGATCGTTTGGAATAATGCATGGTTATGTGCTCTAGTGTGTTCAATCATGTTAGTGGTCTTTCTGTCAATATAACACACACACGTGCGCACACACACACACACACACACACACACACACACACACACACACATATATAGGGCCTAATTCAGACCTGATCGGTGCTGTGCGTTTTCGCATATCAGGTCTGAATTGCGCATGCACCGGCGCATGCCAGACAGCCGACGGCCGTCTCAGCCCTTCGATCGCCTCTGCCTGATTGACAGGTAGAAGTGGTCCCTAGGCAGAATAGCGGCGTTTGGACGCCGTTTTAGGGGCTCGGTCCGGGCAACGCAGGCGACGAGTAGCTTACTGCCAGTAGCTCCCTACGAGGAGCTGCGCTGGTAGGGAGCTACTCCTAAAGAACAAAAGCATTGCTGTGTGTGTGTGTGGGGGGGGGTAGGACCTGACATGCAGGGCTGACTATCCCCGTGCTGGGCATCCCCCCAAATGTCTGTGTGACTAATTGTAGATCAGGTCTGAATTAGGCTCTCAGTCTTTTGCACGGGCACTACAAATTGTACCTTCTTCCTTTCAGGTCCATTATTGACTGTCGTTGTGGAACAGGACATATAACAATTTTATATCTCAACCAGGATTACTGGGGGACAATTTATTATGTCTCCGTATGCACAGCCCTAATGAACTGACATCTTACTGGTGCTAGTAATTTTTATTATACTATATATTTGATATTGTCTGTTTTTTATGTTTAAATTAAACTGTGTTTACATTTTCACACAGCTTAATTATTTAATCATACACCTGCAGCACTGAATGCAGACACAGCGGATTACATAATCAGCGTGTGAAAATAATCATCTTTTAGTTTATTTAAAGGCACTGCTGAAAGTGAAGGGCTAATGAGAGAAAATATTGGAATAAAGGTTGGCTGTAAAGTCTGCCTGAGGCCATTTCCAAATACCAGGCAGGATTGACGACTGACATTACCATATGCAACATATCACATCCAGATGGTTCCGGTATGAATGATCGACAATGTTAAGGTCAACACTCATTAGGTCGACCACTATTGGTCGACAATGACATGGTTGACACATGAAAATGGTCGACACGTGAAAAGGTCGACACGTGAAAAGGCCGACATGAGGGTTTTTTAAAAACTTTTTTTGGTGTTGTTTTTTGCATAAAGTGACGGGGAAACCCAATTAGTGCACTGCGTCCCCTCGCATGGGCAAAGTGCCTCTCTCTGCTACCGCTGCGCTCAGCACAGGTTACCGTTCCCAATCGTAGTCCACGTGGATCGTAAAATATGAAAAAGTTCCATATAAGAAAAAAGTGAAAAACTCATGTCGACATTTTCATGTGTCAACCATTTGTCCATGTCGACCATTAGTGGTTGACCTAATGAGTGGTCGACCTTAACATTGTCGACCATCTGAACGGATACACATCCAGATACTGGGGATCAACTTACACAGGGTAACACACCCTCTAAGTACCTTCCTATACAAACAGTATGCACACAAAGAAACGGGTAACAAGTTTACTTGTAATTATTTTATTTATTAATAGTTTGTTCCTGTTGCGCTTTACAATTGAAAACAACAGTGATAAAACAAAACTGAGTGATAAGACAGACAGACATTGGGCCTAATTCAGACCCGATCGCTAGCAAGCAATTTTTGCCCTGCTGCGATCAGATATTCGCCAACTACATGGGGAGGGTATTTTAGCTGTGCAAGTGTGCGAACGCATATGAAGCAGAGCTGCACAAACTGATTTTGTGCAGTCTCTGCACAGCCCAGGACTTACTCAGCCGCTGCGATCACATCAGCCTGTCCATGACCGGAATTGACGTCAGGAACCCTCCCTGCTAACGCATGGACACTCCCTGAAAATGGTCAGTTGACACCAACAAACGCCCTCTTCCTGTCCATCAACTTGCGATCGCCCGTGCGAACGGGTCCGTCGCACAAACCTATCGCTGAGCGGCAATCCGCTGTGTACCTGTGTGACGCGCCTGCGCATTGCGCAGTTAGTGCCTGATCGCCCACTAAACGCACAGCAGCGATCAGGTCTGATTTATCCCCATAGCGGAAGGAAGACCCTGCTCGCAAGCTTACAAACTATAGGGAAATGGGTGTGGTATGTAAGGTCGACAGTAAGTAGGTCGATAGTGTTTGGGTCGACCACTATTGGTCTACAGTAAGGTCGACAGGGTCTTAAGGTCGCCATGGTCTAGGTCAACAAGTCAAAAGGTCGACATGAGTTTTTATTTTTTTGGGTGTCGTTTTGTCCGTACAGTGACCAGGAACCCCAATTAGTGCACCGTGTCCCCTCGCATGGCTCGCCATGCTTCGGTCAAGGAGCCACGCTGCGCTCGACACAGGTTACCGTTCCCAATTGTAGTCCACGTGGATCGTAAAGTATGAAAAAGTTCCCAAAAAAAAAATGTGAAAAATTCTATGTTGACCTTTTGACCTAAAGACCCTGTCGACCTAGAAACCCTGTCGACTTACTTACTGTCGACCAATAGTGGTCAACCAAAACATTGTTGACCTACTTACTGTCAACCTAAAGACCGGATCCCAGGTAAACAGGCATTGATACATAAGGTTAATGGGTGTGGTATGCAAGGTAGATAGTAACTAGGTCGACATTGTCTAGGTTGACCACTATTGGTCAACAGTAATTAGGTCGACAAGGTCTCTAGGTCGACAGGTCAAAATGTCGACATGAGTTTTTAATTTTTTTGGTGTTGTTTTCTTCGTAGAGTAACTGGGAACCCCAATTAGTGCACTGTGTCCCCTCGCTCCGCTACTGCTTCACTCGGCACAGATTACCGTACCAATCGTAGTCCACATGGATCGTTCGGTATGAAAAGGTTCAAAAAAAGGAAAAAATCATGAAAAACCCATGTCAACAATTTGACCTGCCGACCTAGAGACCATGTCGACCTAGTTACTGTCGACCAATAGTGGTCGACCTAGATAGTGTCGACCTAGAGACACTAACTGGATCCCAAGATTAATACCATTCTGGTATTATTTTACTAGGCAGAAGTTGCTCTGAACACTTCCTCCGCCTGGCTAAGCAAATAACAAGGCCTGTGCCACTCCTGTCAGTGACAGCGGTTGGCATTAGTAAGCCACTCTGTATGCAAGCAAGGGGATATGGGACCGGGGATATGGGACCGGGGCTCTGTGTTCTCAGCATTGTGCCATCCTATAGCAAGACAAACAGTTTTGGCATATGAATGTCTGACAGTGGTAACTGCTGGGCATTACCACTGACAATTAATACAAAACATTCCCTGATCAAAATAACTTGTTCCAAACAGAGGGGTCCACCAGCAACTCTACCTAACATATACATCTATCGTTCCAGCAACATTCTCACTGTATGTTCATATTCCCAGATAAAGTTATCTCGGTCACCCTGGAGTACAGATCAACATTAGCAGAGCAACAGAAATAAAGGGCGCCATAAAGTGATCTGGAGATGGAATACGACAAACAGGTAGGAGACAGTGACATGAGTTCTATAGCAGCTGCTGGGGACTGTCCCCATAAACAGCTGGTGAATCACACATTCCATGTTCTAGAAGAGCGTGCTTACAAGCGAAATGTCTGGTACCCAGCTCAAGGTTACAGTCACCAAGTAGAAAGTCTAGGGGTCAGGGGCGTAACTAGAACTTTGTGGGCCCCATAGCAAAATTTTGAAGGGCCCCTCCAAGGTTTATAGAAACACCTCTCTGCAGCACAACCCTGGAGTGTGCATGTCAAACGTTGCCAAGGGGACGTACTTACTTCTGTCTATCATATTTAATACAAGCATTAAGCCAGACCTAAGTTACTTGAAACTGAATAACCCCATTAGTTGATGCATATAGCTTATTATACCCCAAGAAACTTACTAACTTCTCAACCCCTTCGCAGCACGCGCTGACCCCTTCTGCTATGCGAAGACCCCTCCCAGCACAGTGACCCCCTCCCTCCCAGATCACATTACACCCCTCTTAGCACTTACTGCCCCCTCCCTGCATGCACTGACCCTCTCCCATCACTCACTGACCCCCACCCAGCATACACTAAACCCCTCACAAGTCAACAACCTCTCCTTCTATGCACTGACCCCTTCTCAGCGCTCAACACCCCGCCCCCAACATGTACTGACCCCCTCCCAAAACACACCAAACGCCTCTCAGCACTCACCACCCTATCCCTGCATGAACTGACCCCCTATCAGCACTTATTGCCCCACTCCCAGCACACACTGACCCCCGCCTAAAACACACCAAACCCCTCTCAAGTTTCGCCCCAGCAGTAACGCCACTGTGCAACAGGCTACGAGTCCAAAGGCGTCCTCCTGCTCTGGCTGCCACGCATCTCCACCTCCCACAGCCGGAGACTTCGGGCATAACCATAAACTCACTGCCTACTCGAGTACAGGCATTAACGCACGTGCCCACAAAATAGCCGAAGCCCAGCATTCCAACAGCCTAAGGCAAAGCAAGCACCGCCGGAGGCTGCTGTCACATATAGGTGAAGCTTCTGTTGGTGGCACTGGTCCCAGCAGTCCCCTGTGTTCTATTCGGAATCGGCAGTGTGACAAGGTGCAGGGGGAGGCGGGCCCTGGAGATCACCTCATCTGCAGTAGTTACACAACTCCGCAGGGAGAGGATAACGAGCTAGCATCTTTTTAGACAGGGAGAATTTCTTTCCTGGAGAAGATCAGGTTCCTGACGTTTGTCTACTAAATAATCAGAATGCTGTAAGACTACTTTAGCTACCTTCTGACATTTAAAATTATCAGGTTTCTTAGATGCAGTAGTGGGATCTACATCATCGATTTGTAGGATCAGCTTAATAGCCTCCACTAGGTCAGGGACATCAAACTGAGTTGTACGTTCCTCGTCAGAAGCAACTGTATCAGTGTCTGGCGGATCAGTATACCCCCCATCCTCATCAGAAGTATCATCTGAGATATTAGTGGATTGTGAGGAGGAAGCGGCCCGCTTAGATGACCCCTTGACCCCAGAGGGACGTGAGGTAGGTTTCTCTGACGTCCTAGTGGATGCTGGGAACTCCGTAAGGACCATGGGGAATAGCGGGCTCCGAAGGAGGCTGGGCACTCTAGAAAGATTTATGACTACCTGGTGTGCACTGGCTCCTCCCACTATGACCCTCCTCCAAGCCTCAGTTAGATTTTGTGCCCGGCCGAGGTTGGATGCACACTAGGGGCTCTCCTGAGCCCTTAGAAAGAAAGTATAGATTTAGGTTTTTTATTTTCAGTGAGACCTGCTGGCAACAGGCTCACTGCAGCGGATTGGGCTTCTTAGGCTACTGGACACCATTAGCTCCAGAGGGATCGACCGGAGCCGCGCCGCCGTCCCCTTTACAGAGCCAGAAGCAAGAAGAGGTCCGGAAAATCGGCGGCAGAAGACATCAGTCTTCACCAAGGTAGCGCACAGCACTGCAGCTGTGCGCCATTGCTCCTCACACACACTTCACACTCCGGTCGCTGAGGGTGCAGGGCGCTGGGGGGGGGGCGCCCTGAGAAGCAATTATAACACCTTGGCTGGCAAAAATACCACAATATATAGCCCCAGGGGCTATATATGTGGAAAATACCCCTGCCAGAATCCAGAAAAAAGCGGGAGAATAGTCCGCGGAAAAGGGGCGGAGCTATCTCCTGCAGCACACTGGCGCCATTTCTCCTTCACAGATCCGCTGGAAGGAAGCTCCCTGGCTCTCCCCTGCAGTCTACACTACAGAAAAGGGTAAAAAAAGAGAGGGGGGGCACTAAATTTAGGCGCTGTATAAATTATATAGAAAAAGCAGCTATAGGGGACATAACTCAGTTAGTCCCTGCATTATATAGCGCTCTGATGTGTGCTGGCATACTCTCACTCTGTCCCCCCAAAGGGCTTTTGTGGGTCCTGTCCTCTGTTGGAGCATTCCTTGTGTGTGTGCGGTGTGTCGGTACGGCTGTGTCGACATGTTTGATGAGGATAATGATGTGGAGACGGAGCAGATGCCTTTAGAAGGGATGTCACCCCCTGCGGGGCAGACACCTGAGTGGTTGAGCTTATGGAAAGAAATGAGTGCACGTATAGACTCCTTACAAAAGAAATTTGACGACATGCCAAATGTGGGACAGCCGACTTCTCAGCTCGTGCCTGTCCAGGCGTCGCACAGGTCATCAGGGGCTCTAAAACGCCCGCTACCTCAGACCGCAGACCCAGATGTCGACACTGATACTGACACCAGTGTCGACGACGATGAGTCTAACCTGATGCCCACTAAGGCCATTCACTGCATGATTGAGGCAATGAAAGAGGTGTTACACATTTCTGATATAAATACAGGTACCACTAAAAAGGGTATTATGTTTGGGGAGAAAAAACTACCCGTAGTTTTTCCCCCATCAGCTGAATTAAATGAAGTGTGTGAAGAAGCGTGGGTTTTCCCTGATAAAAAATTGGTAATTCCTAAGAAGGTACTAATGGCGTTCCCTTTCCCGCCAGAGGATAGGTCACGTTGGGAAACACCTGCTAGGGTGGATAAAGCGCTCACACGTTTGTCTAAAAAGGTGGCACTACCGTCTCCGGATACGGCCGCCCTCAAGGAACCTGCTGATAGAAAGCAGGAGGCGATCTTGAAGTCTGTATATACACACTCAGGCATTATACTTAGGCCAGCTATTGCGTCAGCTTGGATGTGCAGTGCTGCCGCTGCGTGGTCAGATAAACTGTCAGAAAATATTGACACATTAGACAGAGACACGATCCTGTTAACCATAGACCATATAAAAGACTCAGTCTTATATATGAGAGATACACAGAGGGAAATCTGCCGACTGGCATCTAAAGTTAGTGCATTGTCCATTTCTGCTAGGAGAGGCTTATGGACTCGCCAGTGGACAGGAGATGCAGATTCTAAAAGGCACATGGAAGTGTTGCCATATAAGGGTGAGGAATTATTTGGGGATGGTCTCTCGGACCTAGTTTCCACAGCAACGTCTGGGAAGTCAGCATTTTTACCCCATGTCCCCTCACAGCCTAAGAAGGCGCCGTTTTATCAGGTTCAGTCCTTTCGGACCCAGAAAAACAGGCGTGGAAAAGGCAGGTCTTTTCTATCCAGAGGCAGAGGAAAAAGGCTGCAACAAACAGCAGGTTCCCAGGAGCAAAAGTCCTCCCCCGCTTCTTCTGCCAAATCCGCCGCATGACGGTGGGGCTCCACAGGCGGAGCCAGGTACGGTGGGGGGCCGCCTCAAGAATTTCAGCGATCAGTGGGCTCGCTCACAGGTGGATCCCTGGATCCTTCAAATAGTATCTCAGGGGTACAAACTGGAATTCGAGGCGTCTCCACCCCACCGGTTCCTAAAATCTGCCTTGCCGATTGCTCCCTCAGACAGGGAGGCGGTGCTAGCGGCAATTCACAAGCTGTATTCCCAGCAGGTGATAATCAAGGTACCCCTACTTCAACAAGGCCGGGGTTACTATTCCACACTATTTGTGGTACCGAAACCGGACGGTTCGGTGAGACCCATTTTAAATTTGAAATCCTTGAACACATACATAAAAAAATTCAAGTTCAAGATGGAATCGCTCAGGGCGGTTATTGCGAGCCTGGACGAGGGGGATTACATGGTATCCCTGGACATCAAGGATGCTTACTTGCATGTCCCCATTTACCATCCTCACCAGGAGTACCTCAGATTTGTGGTACAGGATTGCCATTACCAATTCCAGACGCTGCCGTTTGGACTGTCCACGGCACCGAGGGTATTTACCAAGGTTATGGCGGAAATTATGATACTCCTTCGAAAAAAGGGAGTTTTAATTATCCCGTACTTGGACGATCTCCTAATAAAAGCGAGGTCCAAGGAACAGTTGTTGGTGGGAGTAGCACTATCTCAGGAGGTGCTGCACCAGCACGGCTGGATTCTGAATATCCTGAAGTCACAGCTGGTTCCGACGACACGGCTACTGTTCCTGGGTATGATTCTGGATACAGTCCAGAAAAAAGTGTTTCTCCCGGAGGAGAAAGCCAGGGAGTTGTCATCTCTAGTCAGAGACCTCCTGAAACCAAAACAGGTATCAGTGCATCGCTGCACGCGGGTCCTGGGAAAGATGGTGGCTTCTTACGAAGCAATTCCCTTCGGCAGGTTCCATGCCAGAATCTTTCAGTGGGACCTGTTGGACCAGTGGTCCGGATCGCATCTTCAGATGCATCGCTTAATAACCCTGTCTCCAAGAACCAGGGTGTCTCTACTGTGGTGGTTGCTGAGTGCCCATCTTCTAGAGGGCCGCAGGTTCGGCATACAGGACTGGGTCCTGGTGACCACGGATGCCAGCCTTCGAGGCTGGGGGGCAGTCACACAGGGAAGAAACTTCCAAGGACTATGGTCGAGTCAGGAGACTTCCCTTCACATAAATATTCTGGAACTAAGGGCCATCTACAATGCCCTAAGTCAAGCAAAATCCCTGCTCCTACACCAGCCGGTGCTGATCCAGTCAGACAACATCACGGCAGTCGCCCATGTAAATCGACAGGGCGGCACAAGAAGCAGGATGGCGATGGCAGAAGCCACAAGAATCCTCCGATGGGCGGAGAATCATGTACTAGCACTGTCAGCAGTGTTCATTCCGGGAGTGGACAACTGGGAAGCAGACTTCCTCAGCAGACACGACCTCCACCCGGGAGAGTGGGGACTTCATCCAGAAGTCTTCCAGATGCTGGTAAACCGTTGGGAAAAACCACAGGTGGACATGATGGCGTCCCGCCTCAACAAAAAGTTAAAAAGATATTGCGCCAGGTCAAGGGACCCTCAGGCGGTAGCTGTGGATGCTCTAGTGACACCGTGGGTGTACCAGTCGGTTTATGTGTTCCCTCCTCTGCCTCTCATACCAAAGGTATTGAGAATAATAAGAAAGCGAGGAGTAAACACAATTCTCGTGGTTCCGGATTGGCCAAGACGAGCGTGGTACCCGGAACTTCAAGAGATGCTCTCAGAGGACCCGTGGCCTCTACCGCTCAGACAGGACCTGCTACAGCAGGGGCCCTGTCTGTTCCAAGACTTACCGCGGCTGCGTTTGACGGCATGGCGGTTGAACACCGGATCCTAAAGGAAAAGGGTATTCCGGAAGAAGTCATTCCTACGCTTATTAAGGCCAGGAAAGATGTTACGGCAAAGCATTATCACCGCATATGGCGGAAATATGTTGCATGGTGCGAGGCCAAAAAGGCCCCAACAGAGGAATTTCAACTAGGTCGATTTCTGCATTTCCTGCAAGCAGGAGTGAATATGGGCCTAAAACTAGGCTCCATTAAAGTACAGATCTCGGCTCTGTCGATTTTCTTTCAAAAAGAACTAGCTTCAGTACCTGAAGTTCAGACATTTGTGAAAGGAGTGCTGTATATTCAGCCCCCGTTTGTGCCTCCTGTGGCACCTTGGGATCTCAACGTGGTGTTGAGTTTCTTAAAATCACATTGGTTTGAGCCACTAAAAACCGTGGATCTGAAATATCTCACGTGGAAAGTAGTCATGTTATTGGCCTTGGCTTCAGCCAGGCGAGTGTCAGAATTGGCGGCTTTATCATGTAAAAGCCCTTATCTGATTTTCCATATGGATAGGGCAGAATTGAGGACTCGTCCCCAATTTCTCCCTAAGGTGGTGTCAGCGTTTCCCCTGAACCAGCCTATTGTGGTGCCTGCGGCTACTAGGGATTTGGAGGACTCCAAGTTGCTAGACGTTGTCAGGGCCCTGAAAATATATGTTTCCAGGATGGCTGGAGTCAGAAAATCTGACTCGCTGTTTATCCTGTATGCACCCAACAAGCTGGGTGCTCCTGTTTCTAAGCAGTCTATTGCTCGCTGGATTTGTAGTACAATTCAGCTTGCACATTCTGTGGCAGGCCTGCCACAGCCAAAATCTGTAAATGCCCATTCCACAAGGAAGGTGGGCTCATCTTGGGCGGCTGCCCGAGGGGTCTCGGCTTTACAACTTTGCCGAGCAGCTACTTGGTCAGGGGCAAACACGTTTGCAAAATTCTACAAATTTGATACCCTGGCTGAGGAGGACCTGGAGTTCTCTCATTCGGTGCTGCAGAGTCATCCGCACTCTCCCGCCCGTTTGGGAGCTTTGGTATTATCCCCATGGTCCTTACGGAGTTCCCAGCATCCACTAGGACGTCAGAGAAAATAAGAATTTACTCACCGGTAATTCTATTTCTCGTAGTCCGTAGTGGATGCTGGGCGCCCATCCCAAGTGCGGATTGTCTGCAATACTTGTAAATAGTTATTGTTAACTAAAGGGTTATTGTTGAGCCATCTGTTGAGAGGCTCAGTTGTTTTCATACTGTCAAACTGGATATAGTATCACGAGTTGTACGGTGTAATTGGTGTGGCTGGTAAGAGTCTTACCCGGGATTCTAAATCCTTCCTTATTATGTCAGCTCGTCCGGGCACAGTGTCCTAACTGAGGCTTGGAGGAGGGTCATAGTGGGAGGAGCCAGTGCACACCAGGTAGTCATAAATCTTTCTAGAGTGCCCAGCCTCCTTCGGAGCCCGCTATTCCCCATGGTCCTTACGGAGTTCCCAGCATCCACTATGGACTACGAGAAATAGAATTACCGGTGAGTAAATTCTTATTTTTTGTCTAACCAAAGATTGATTCAATTGTTGTATCTGGGTAGACAGAGTATACAGAATATAGTGATAGCTATAGCTGAGATACACCGAAAGTGAAATCCACACAGCAGATTCAGGCACAGTGACAATGCAGATCATTATTTTAGTCAGACAATAAAACTGCACTGGACTAGTATATATATATATATATATATAAAATATATATATATATATATATATATATATATATATATATATATATAGAAATGTCCAATACAACAGACGGCACTCAGAGACTTGTACTCAGCTGTGAAAATGCATAAATACCCCGTAGGGTGTGCTATGTTGTGTCGTTTTGGGGACTTCTCCCCTTCTTCAGACGAAGTCCCCAAAACGTCACAACAAAGCACACCCTATGGGGTATTTATGCATTTTCACAGCTGAGTACAAATCTCTGAGTGCCGCCTGTTGTAGTGGACATTTATGCTGTTAGGGATTGCACCCCACAGGAGGGCACCTGAGCCGGATATTGAATAACCGGAGTAAACTGTTTTATATATATATATATATATATATATATATATATATATATATATATATAAAACAATGTACGGTCCAATACCGGATGTATATATCAGAATACTCGGACAATATATTCTGGTAGAGGTACACTTGTTCTTAACTAACACTGTCTTAAAATGACATGTTAATCACAGCGCCGATGAATCAGGCGGATTTACAGAGGAGACCTTGCCCTGCAGTCCCGGAAACCAGTCACAGCTACTGTGAGAAGATGGCGCTAAGAGTCTCAGTCAGGTAGTGAGGGAGAGTGTGAGGCAGCTCCAGGGCGGGAACACCAGCAGTAGATGGTGCCCGGAGCTGGGGGAGGGGCTACAGGGCTAGCGCCTTTTTCCCTATGCTGGTCCTCACCACTGGCTACTATGGAGCCTTATTAAAGTGGATATTTTACTATCCAACCTGTGCTCCAATGCACTGGTGGATATAGTGGGGTCCCTGCTCTGTTACAGTGTCCACGCCAGCGTCGTGGTCCGTCTCCTTAGACCACGAGCGGAACGCGATTTAATGGCGGGTCCCGCCTGGGGGATCCTCTTACCTCCTCAATTTGTAGCAGCCACGTGATCCAGGAGAGCGTCTGCGGTGGTGTGCCTAGGAACTGGAGCACCTCCGTCTCAAGTACTCAGGAACAGAGCCAGCGGGAGTATGGGACGCCGCTGGGGGGATGATGGAGCTGCAGCACAGTATGTCACACTGACATATGAAGTGCTGCAGCCCTTGAAATCTTCTAAAAAGCTTTTTCAGAGCTGCCTAGCACAGCCCCCCTGTTAAGTGACCTGCTTCATGCAGGCAACAACTCTAAAACTGAGCTCACAGTGCCTGGAGGTGGGGTTATAGAGGAGGCCCCGCAATGCATCCTGGGACAGTCTAAAGCTTTAGCCTGTTGGTGCTTCTGGATCAAGATTCATCTCTACACCCCAATGTATTCCCTGTGGCACACAGTGTACCCCGCTGCAGAAAGTCCAGATTTCAGCCTTGTCTATTTTCTTTTAGAAACAATTAGCTTCTCTCCCTGAGGTCCAGACGTTCTTGAAAGGTGTTCTGCACATCCAACCTCCCTTTGTACATCCCACGGCACCTTGGGATCTCAATTTGGTTCTGCAGTTCCTCCAATCGGACTGGTTTGAACAGTTACAGGAGGTAGACGTAAAGTACCTTACGTGGGAGACCGTCACATTGTTGGCCTTGGTATCAGCAAGACATGTGTCGGAGTTGGGGGCATTGTCTTATAAGAGTCCCTACCTAATTTTCCACGAGGACAGAGATGAACTCAGGACTCGTCAGCAATTTCGTCTTAAGGTGGTGTCCACGTTTCACATCAACCAACCTATTGTGCTTTCGGTTGTTATGGACACCTCTACTACTTCAAAGTCTTTGGCTGTTGTGAGGGCGTTGAATGTGTATGTAAAGAGAACAGCTCGTCACAGGAAATCGGACTTGCTGTTCGTTCTCTATGAACCCAATTGGGTGTCCTGTTTTGTCCATTGCACGCTGGATCAGGCTTACTATCCAACATGCTTATTCCACGGCAGCCTTGCCGGTTCCAAAATCTGTACAGGCCCACTCTACTAGGTCGGTGAGTTCTTCTTCGGCGGCTGCCCGGGGTGTCTCGGCTTTACAGCTCTGCCGAGCAGCTACTTGGTCAGGTTCGAAAACGTTTGCTAAGTTTTACAAGTTCGATACTTTGGCCTCTGAGGCCCTTCCGTTTGGTCAATCAGTTCTGCAGGAACCTCAGCACTCTCCCACCCGGTTTGGGAGTTTTGGTACTTCCCCATGGTACTAAATGGATTCCCAGTATCCCCTAGGACGTAAGAGAAAGTAGGATTTTAATTACCTACCGGTAAATCCTTTTCTTGTAGTCCGTAGGGGATATTGGGCGCCCGCCCGATGCTTCGTTCTGCCTGCACTGTTACTTGGTTAAGTATTCTGGTTTGTTCAGCTATTGCTGTTCATGTTTCAAGTTTGGTTAGCATGGCTTTCCTATTGTTCTGTGTGTGCTGGTTCGTAATCTCACCACTTTTCCTTCTTTATCCGTCTCCTCGGGCACAGTTTCCTAGACTGAGTCTGGTAGGAGGGGCATAGAAGGATGAGCCGGCGCACACTATCAAATTCTTAAATTGCCCATGGCTCCTCGTGGACCCGTCTATACCCCATATTACTAGATGGATTCCCAGTATCCCCTATGGACTACGAGAAAAGGATTTACCGGTAGGTAATTAAAATCCTATTTTCTCCAACCATCCAACTGACCAAGCGTCCAACTTGTCTGTCCAACTATAACGGTGTCCCAAACACGTAACCAACTTTTCATCAGACCAGCCAACTTTTTCATTAGAGCAGTCAACTTCTTTCCTACTTTCGGTGTCACAGAAGTAAGCGGACAGTGTCTGGCTACTTCTGCATGTTTTGAAGTAATAAATATTATTTTATACATTAGACACCTGTCCCCCTCTGTACACATTACCCTGTATGCCTGCCCGCCTCCACACGTAACACTGTACGCCTGTGCATCTCCACACATAGCACTATAAGCATGTCCCCCTCCATACACATAACAGTGTATAGTATGCAGGTATTAGCACCTCATATAGGGGGTATCCAATTAGCCGCAATGACGTGGTTCTGCAATAAATGATCGCACTTGTGATAACTTGGTATCCAATTAACTGTGAAGTTATTGCTGGAAAGTCTCCATAGGGTTTATCACTAATTTCTCATCACCATCTCTGAGGAAGTAGTGCAAAATTCTCATTTTAAGGTAAAAAGGTGGGTGTAATCGGTCTTTTGCCACTTTTTTTTTTAAAGTCCCCTAAAATGACCCAAATATATACTTATACCCATTTGTATGTACCCCAAATTTAATGAGAGCACTTATTTTGTTAAAAAAATACATATAACAGCCATCTGACCCAATTTAATTACACCAAATAGTTTTATTATGGCCACTAATAGACTTCTATAATGTTTTCCTATATTAGTTTGGCTTTTTTGGCGGTAAAAGCTGATTTCCCCATTTTCTCCTATACTTATCTTAGGTTTTGCTGACTAGAATTATCTGGCAAATCCCATTTTTGCCATTTTGGAATAGGATAGGTGCGAAAAGCGGGAGTGAGCAGCCTACAATAAGCAGATTTTTTTGGGAGATAGGTGCGATAACTTTAGCCACGGTCGCTGATCACTTTATCACGGCTAATTGGATACCCCCCATAGTGTTACACTGTTAATACATTATTACACTAACATGGGATTGGCCTTTTCAATCTTCCATCTGATGTACCAATCAGTTCACTAAAGGACAGCAGTAACGTAAATGCAATGGAGTATTTTTCCTCACATGATTATGGACTCTGGTGCTTATGCAGAGATGCACGCAAGTCCGTTTTGTGCATGGATCATGTGACTTTTAGTACTGCTCATGATCCATAGCTAATTGTAAACAACTATGAGCTGATTCAGAGTAGTACGCAACTCAGTTGCATCTCCCTTGTGGCTAGAGAGATGTAACTAGGTGATGACAGTTGTAAGAGGATGGAACGTGGGAGTGTAGTGGGAATTACGGGCGTATGCAGAGATCTGTCTGATTTCATGCACAGGTATTGGGCTGGTGCAGGTACGCACTGGTAATGATACAGTCATTTAGATGCGTGAAACAGCATATGGCTGAATAGCCGACTTTCAAGCAGCTCTGAATCGGTCCCTTTGCTATGAATGTTTATTTGATATTTACTTCAGTAAGACTAAAAACTATATATGTTTATACACTTGGAACATAATAAACATGAATTTGAATTTAAGACTTACAGCCATAATCCCTTTTACATGCATGTGCGCACACACACACACACACACACACACACACACACACACACACACACACAATATTTGAAAGATATAAAATGAGATCTATAATAATAATAATAATAATAATAATACAGTTGTGCAGTGCCAGGCTTTCTATCAAAACAAAATAGTAATAGCGTGATTTTAATATTTGAAAAGTGCTGATCTGCGTACCAGAGTCAGCCTGTTTCCACTGTACACTTGGTTTCCTTTTCTTAACGGACACAAGTGGAAATTGCTGAGGTCTTCTGCTGTAGCTCATCATTTTCAAGGATCGCAGTGCTGTGTGTTCAAAGATACTGTTTTGCATACTAATGTTGTAACGCATGGTTATACAAGTCACTTGCAATCCTGTCAGCTCTCATTAATAAGACATTTTGGCCCACAGAACTGCTGTTCAGTGGATGTTTATGTTTTGCACACCATTATCTGTAAAGTAAAGCAACTGGTGTGCATGAAAATCCCAAGAGATCATGTACTACATGCCAGATTCTGAGATACTACATGCCAAATGGAGATACCACACCATCTGGCATCAACAATAATTCCATGGTTCCAAGTCACTTACAGTATATCACATCTGTTTGTCATACTGGTGTTTGGTCTGAACCTAAAGAAGTGGCCACTGAGTGTACACCAATCAGTCATAACATTAAACCACTAAGTGATTAAATGAATCTTGTTACACTGACACTCGTCAAGGGGTGGGATATATGAGGCAGCAAGTGAACACTCTTGAAGCTCTTGAAGTTGTTGTGTTGGGAGCAGGAAAAATCGGCAAGCGTAAGGGGCACTGACAAGAGACAAATTGTGATGGATAGATGACTAGGAAGGAGCATCACCAAAATGGCGATGTGGGGAGTTCCTAGTATGCAGTGGTTAGTACCTACCAAGGAAGGACAATTGGTGACCCAGCGACAGGGTCATGAGCGTCCAAGGCTCATTGAAGTGCATGGGGAGTGAAGGCTAGACCTGTCCGGTCCTATTCCACAGAAGAGCTACTGTTTCTGAAAAAGTTAACGCTAGCTATGATAGAAATATGTCAAAATAAACAGTACATCGCAGCCTGCTGCATATGGGGCTATATAGCCGCAAAACGGTCAGAGTGCCCATGCTGACCCCTGTCCACAGCTAAAATTGTCTACAATGGGAAAGTAAGCATCAGAACTGCACCATGAAACAATAGAAGAAAGGTAAAGGAAAATGGTGAGGGGGATTGGCGCTGAGGGTTTTTGTCTTCTTTCAATCAGATGAAGACTCTTATAAAAAGGTACCAATTTTTAATGAAATACAAACGAAAAAGAATAAAAAAATAAAATAAAAATGTGGGCTATAGGAGATTGCCGCCCGTGATGGGGATTTGTCAGACCAACTTCATCCAGGCATTAGGGACCGGTTTCCTATCTGACTGAATTGTAATACACAAAAGTGGTCGTACCTTTCCCACAACACGGGTGGGGCAGTGTCCAGCGAGCAATAGTCCTCAGTCCTCAGCCGACGCGTTTCGAGTTTTATCACTCTTTTTCAAGGCTTGTTGGGAGGATTTTAAACCTTATCTCTCTAAAAGTATCTTCCGAACACCACAAATAATAGTGGTTAACCTAGAATTTAACCCTTTTTCCTAATACTGGAACAAAACCAAAGGTCACTAAGAAGAAAGACATCGGCCTCATCGGAGTCAACATAACATCTAAGATAAGTATTGACTTCTCAAAAAAACCCTCAGCGCCAATCCCCCTCACCATTTTCCTTTACTTTATTCTTAGTTATTTTTGGATCATCTGGGATTGATCCAGTGTGTAGGAGGAAGGCAGCAGAGATTTGAACTAGGAGCGCCATCAGACTTCTCAATACACTTTGTCTAATAGAAGAAAGGTAGCCAGGTCTAATGCATCACATTTTCTTTTACATCATGAGGATCACCAGGTGAGTTTGTGTATTATGCCTGTGGAAGAGATGGCACTAGGATGCACTATGGGAAGAACGTAAGCCGGCAGAGGTAGTGTGGTGCTCTGAGCAATTTTCTGCTGGGAAACCTTGCATCTTGGCATTCATTACTTAGACAAGTACCACCTACCTAAACATTGTTGCAGACCTAGTACATATCTTCATGGCAATGGTATTCCTTGATGGCAATGACCTTTGTCAACAGGATAATGCGCCATGCCACACTGCAAAAATTGACCAGGAATGGTTTGAGGAACATGACAGTTCAAGGTGCTGACTTGGCCTCTGATCTCCCCAGATCTCAATACAATAAAGCATCTGTAGGATGTGATGGTAAAACAAGTGCGAGCCATGGAAGTCCGACCTCACAACTAAAATTTGAAGATTTGAAAGATCTGCTGCTGACAATGTCATGGTGCCAGAAACCATAGGACACTTTCAAAGGCCTTGTTGAGTCCATGCCTTGATGGGTCAGAGCTGTTTTAGCAGGTCGAGGGGGACCTACACAATACTGGGTAGGTTCTTTTAATGTAATGACTGATGGGTGTACATACGCAGACGTGGACAAATTTGTTGGTACCCTTACAGCTCATTAAAACAATGCTTCATTCCCCCTGAAAAGTGATGAGATTAAAAGCTATTGTCTTGTGTACCTGCATGCCTTTGGTATTTCATAGAATAAAGCAAAGAAACTGTGAAAACAGACAAATATATCACTTATTCTCCAAAGATATTCTAAAATGCTGTTGGTACCCCTTATAAAAGATAATAAAAATTGGATTATAGTGATATTTCAAAGTGACTGCATTTTTTAATTTGCTTCACATGTCTTTGATCTTGTAATTAGTCATTCATCCTATTTAAATGGAGAAAAGTAGTCACTGCTGTTTGGTATCGTCATGTGCACCACACTGAACATGAGCCAAAAAAGCAAGGTAGAGAGTTGTCTTAGGACAGGCATGTCCAAACTGCGGCCCTCCAGCTGTTGTGAAACTACATATCCCAGCATGACCTGACACAGTTTTGCTGTAGAATGCTAAAGCTGTGTCAGGGCATGCTGAGTTTCTCAACAGCTGGAGGGCCGCAGTTTGGACATGCCTGTCTTAGGATATCAGAAAGAAAATTACAGACAAACAGGTAAATGCTATAAAAACATGTCCAAGCAGCTTGATGTTCAAGTGACTATAGTTGCAAATATTACTAATAAGTATAAAGTCCAAAGGACTGTAGCCAATCTCTCTGGATGTGGCCACAAAAGGAAAATCAACCCTAGATTAAACAAAAGGATTTTTAGAATAGTCCAAAAAAAAAAGAGTCAAGGAAACTTTCCAAAAAAGTACACATTGAACTCTGATGTCAGAGTATGCTATTGTCTGATTGCCCCATATAATGATTTTGAGTGACAGTGGGCTCAATGGAAGAAGACCCAGAAGTGCTCTACTTTAAAAAAAAAAAATCCAAACTGCAATTTTCTAAAATGCATAATGACACAAAGATTCTGGGAGAATATCCCTTGGACAGATTAGTCAAAACTGGAGCTTTTTTAAAAGTCATATAAGATCTATGTTCACAGATGAAATATGGTAATTCAGCTGCAAAAGAAAATAACACCATACTTACTATGAAACATGTAAGAGGCTTTGTTATGTTTAGGGGCTGCTTTGGTGCACCTGGCACGGGGTTCTTTAAATCTGTGCAGGGCACAATTAAATATTAAGAATATGAAGGCATATTGGAATGAAACATACTACCCAGTGTCAGAAAACTCTTATTCACAGGTCATGGGTCCTCCAACAGGATAATGACCCAAAAACACACAGCTAAAAGCACACAAGAATGCATAAGAACAGAACATTGGACTATTCTGAAGTGGCATTCTATAAGCCTTTATCGGAATCCTATCAAACCTCTATGGAAAGAGCGGAAACATGCAGTCTGGAGAAGGCATACATCAAACCTAGGACAGCTGGAGTAGTTTGCTAAGGAAGAGTGGGCCATACTACCTGCTGACAGGTACAGATGTCTCAGTGAGAGCTACAGAAATTGTTTGATTGCAGTGATTGCCTTTAGATTGTGCAGCAATATATTAAGGGTCCCATAATTTTTCCCATGCCATTTTCATTTCTTTAATTATTTTCTGACGAATCAAAATTGTAATGCAAAGTTTGATTTCTAGTAAACATGGTAATGCTAGATACCAATCACTTTTGTCACTTTCAAATTATTTCAGTGAAAAACATATTTTTTTCATGCAAGGCTACCTACAAATTTGTCCACGCCTGTATGTGTAAAAATAAAAAATAACAGGAACAGCCCCCCAAAGAGATAACTGGCCCTAGGACTCTTTGTCTAGGAGGTAGTGCAAAATAAGAGACAAAAATGGCGTGGAGTCACCCTATTTTGCATGTACCAGTATTATGCAAAACAGCCAGGGTTAGTGACAGTATAGCAGGGGACACACAGCTTGGGATCCCCCATGTGTATTGGCAACCACCCCTAGACTGGTCAGCCTAGTGCTGGAATACCTAGAGAAGTGGGGACCACCCAAAAAATGGTGTTCTCCCTCTCTAAGGCAACCAGTCCAGTTCGCAAACTCTGGCCAATCAGTGTGGCCCTTTGCATCTTCTGAAAAGTTGCGACTGGTCTTGTTTTGCCAAGACCAAAGAATGATACAGTACACTGACCGAAAAGGATCTGTTAGTAATAAATCAGTGAAAGAGGGATGTGGGGGTATGTTCATTTAATAAAATAATACAACATTCAATGCGTGTGTCTTGTTTTGATATACACAAGGGGACGGGCTGATACTGCGATTCGCATAAAGTCACAGATGCCACTGCAGCAAACAACACTAAAGCGGTGACAGCAGTGATAATAAGATTTTACACTTACCGGTAAATCTATTTCTCGTAGTCCGTAGAGGATGCTGGGACTCCGTAAGGACAATAGGTAATAGACGGGCTCCGCAGGAGACATGGGCACTTTAAGAAAGATTTTAGACTCTGGGTGTGCACTGGCTTCTCCCTCTATGCCCCTCCTCCAGACCTCAGTTAGAGAAACTGTGCCCAGAGGAGATGGACAGTACGAGGAAAGGATTTTTGTTAATCCAAGGGCAAGATTCATACCAGCCACACCAATCACACCGTATAACTTGTGATAAACTACCCAGTTAACAGTATGAACAAACAACATAGTCTCGGTCCAAACGGATGAACTATAATATAACCCTTATGTAAGCAATAACTATATACAAGTCTTGCAGAAGAAGTCCGCACTTGGGACGGGCGCCCAGCATCCACTACGGACTACGAGAAATAGATTTACCGGTAAGTGTAAAATCTTATTTTCTCTAACGTCCTAGAGGATGCTGGGACTCCGTAAGGACCATGGGGATTATACCAAAGCTCCCAAACGGGCGGGAGAGTGCGGATGACTCTGCAGCACCGATTGAGCAAACAGGAGGTCCTCCTCAGCCAGGGTATCAAACTTATAGAACTTTGCAAAAGTGTTTGACCCCGATCAAGTAGCAGCTCGGCACAGCTGTAGTGCCGAGACCCCTCGGGCAGCCGCCCAAGACGAGCCCACCTTCCTAGTGGAATGGGCCTTAACCAATTTCGGTAACGGCAATCTAGCCGTAGAATGCGCCTGCTGAATCGTGTCACAGATCCAGCGAGCAATAGTCTGCTTTGAAGCAGGGCCGCCAACCTTGTTGGCTGCATACAGGACAAACAGTGCTTCTGTTTTTCTGATCCTAGCCGTTCTGGCCACGTCAATTTTCAAAGCCCTGACCACATCAAGGGACTCGGAATCCTCCAAGTCACGTGTAGCCACAGGCACGACAATAGG
Source organism: Pseudophryne corroboree (assembly GCF_028390025.1). NCBI lineage: Eukaryota > Metazoa > Chordata > Amphibia > Anura > Myobatrachidae > Pseudophryne > Pseudophryne corroboree. The sequence continues at coordinate 867,661,445 of NC_086444.1, read as the reverse complement.
TTGGTTCATATGAAAGGATGAGACCACCTTAGGTAGGAATTGAGGACGGGTCCGCAACTCCGCTCTATCCATATGGAAAACCAGATAGGGGCTTTTATGTGATAAAGCCGCCAATTCCGAAACTCGCCTAGTCGAAGCCAAGGCTAACAACATGACCACCTTCCAAGTGAGATATTTCAACTCCACTGTTTTAAGTGGTTCAAACCAACCACGTTAAGGTCCAAGGCGCCACCGGAGGTACAAAAAGAGGCTGAATATGCAGTACTCCCTTCACAAAAGTCTGTACTTCAGGTAAAGAGGCCAATTCCTTTTGAAAATGTATAAGGCCGAAATCTGAACTTTAATGGAGCCTAATTTTAGGCCCAAATTCACTCCAGTTTGTAGGAAGTGAAGAAAACGACCTAGATGGAATTCTTCCATAGGAGCATTCCTGGCCTCACACCAAGAAACATATTTTCGCCATATTCGGTGATAATGTTTAGACGTCACGTCCTTCCTAGCCTTTATTAGCGTAGGAATGACCTCATCCGGAATACCTTTTTCCGCTAGGATCCGGCGTTCAACCACCATGCCGTCAAACGCAGCCGCGGTAAGTCTTGGAACAGACAGGGACCTTGTTGTAACAGGTCCTGCCTTAGAGGAAGAGGCCACGGATCTTCTGTGAGCATGTCTTGCTGATTCGGATACCAGGTCCTTCGTGGCCAATCTGGAACAATGAGAATTGTTCTCACTCCTCTTCTTCTTATTATCCTCAACACCTTGGGTATGAAAGGAAGAGGAGGAAACACATATACCAACTGGAACACCCACGGTGTCACTAGGGCGTCCACAGCTACCGCCTGAGGGTCTCTTGCCCTGGCGCAATACCTTTGTAGCTTTTTGTTGAGACGGGATGCCATCATGTCTATTTGGGGTAGTCCCCACCGACTTGCAATGTGCGCGAAGACTTCCTGATGAAGTCCCCACTTTCCCGGATGCAGATCGTGTCTGCTGAGGAAGTCTGCTTCCCAGTTGTCATCTCCCGGAATGAACACTGCTGACAGAGCGCTTACATGATTCTCCGCCCAGCGAAGAATTCTGGTGGCTTCCGCCATTGCCACTCTGCTCCTTGTGCCGCCTTGGCGGTTTACATGAGCTACTGCGGTGATGTGGTCTGACTGGATCAGAACTGGTCGATTGCGAAGTAAGATCTCCGCTTGACGTAGGGCGTTGTATATTGCCCTTAGTTCCAGGATGTTGATGTGAAGACAAGTCTCTTGACTTGACCAAAGTCCTTGGAAATTTCTTCCCTGTGTGACTGCTCCCCAACCTCGGAGGCTCGCGTCCGTGGTCACCAGAATCCAGTCCTGAATGCTGAACCTGCGGCCTTCCAGGAGGTGAGCACTGTGCAGCCACCACAGGAGAGATATCCTGGCTCTGGGAGACAGGGTGATCCTTTGATGCATTTGTAAATGAGACCCGGACCATTTGTCCAGTAGGTCCCATTGAAAAGTCCTCGCATGGAACCTGCCGAAGGGGATGGCCTCGTACGATGCCACCATCTTCCCCAGGACACGGGTGCAGTGAAGCACTGAAACCTTTTTTGGCTTTAATAGGTTCCTGACCAGAGCTATGAGCTCCTGAGCCTTTTCCATCGGAAGAAAAACCTTTTTCTGTTCTGTGTCCAGAATCAGGCCCAAAAAGGTCAGACGCGTTGTAGGAACCAGCTGGGACTTCGGAATATTGAGAATCCAGCCGTGCTGTTGCAACGTCCTCACTGACAGTGACACGCTGTCCAGTAACTTCTCTCGAGATCTCGCCTTTATGAGGAGATCGTCCAAGTATGGGATAATTGTGACACCCTGCTTGCGCAGGAGCACCATCATTTCTGCCATTACCTTGGTGAAAATTCTCGGGGCCGTGGAAAGCCCAAACGGCAACGTCTGAAATTGGTAATGACAGTCCTGTACCGCAAATCTCAGGAACGCCTGGTGAGGAAGAAAAATCGGAACATGAAGGTAAGCATCTTTTATGTCCAGGGAAACCATCTTGAACTTGAACTTTTTCAAGTACAGGTTCAGGGATTTCAGATTCAAAATGGGTCTGACCGAACCGTCCGGTTTCGGAACCACAAACAGGGTTAAGTAATACCCCTTTCCTTGCTGGAGAAGAGGAACCTTGACTATCACCTGTTGCAGGTACAATTTTTGAATTGCAGTTAACACTAACTCCCTTTCTGACGCAGAAGCTGGCAAAGCCGATTTGAAAAACCGTCGAGGAGGCATCTCTTCGAATTCCAGCCTGTATCCCTGAGAAACAATCTCTATTGCCCAGGGATCCACCTGTGAGTGAATCCAAACGTGGCTGAAAAATCGAAGACGTGCCCCCACTTGATCTGGCCCCCCCAGGGAATCCCCAGCGTCATGCGGTGGATTTTGCAGATGTAGGGGGGGACTTCTGCTCCTGGGAACTAGCTATGTGCAGCTTTTTTCCCTTGCCTTTACCTCTGGCAAGAAAGGACGATCCCCGTACCTTTTTGCTTTTATTTGAACGAAAGGACTGCATCTGGTAATGAGGTGCCTTCTTAGTATGTTGTGGGGGAACATAAGGTAAAAAATTTGATTTACCAGCCGTAGCAGTAGAGACAAGGTCCGAGAGGCCTTCTCCAAACAACTCCTCCCCCTTGTAAGGCAACGACTCCATATGCCGCTTTGAGTCGGCATCCCCCGTCCACTGTCGGGTCCACAAGAGTCGCCTAGCAGAAATAGACATAGCATTTATTCTGGAGCTTAGTAAACAAATGAGCATCCCTCATATATAACGCAGCATCCTTGATATGCTCTAGGGTCATTAGAATGGTATCCTTATCTAGGGTCTCAATCTCCGTAGACAAGGAATCTGTCCATGCTGCGACAGCACTACAAACCCAGGCCGATGCCATAGCCGGTCTAACAATAGTACCAGAATGTGTGTAGATGTACTTCATGGTAACTTCCTGCTTACGATCCGCAGGATCCTTGAGGGTAGCAGTATCCTGGGAAGGCAGTGCCACCTTCTTGGATAAGCGTGTCAACGCCTTGACTACTTTAGGCGAAGATTCCCATAGTATCCTGTCCTTTTGTGGGAAGGGATACGCCATAAGAATCCTTTTGGGAACTTGTAGTCTCCTGTCTGGAGATTCCCAAGCCTTTTCGCACAATTCGCTTAGCTCAAATGAGGACGGAAAGGTGATCTCAGGCTTTTTCTCTTTATACATGTGTACCCTCGTGTCAGGGACAGGGGGTTCCTCAGTAATATGCAAAACCTCTTTAATAGCAATGATCATGTAACGAATACCTTTAGACCCTTTTGGCTGTAATTTTGCATCCTCATAGTCGACACTGGAATCTGAATCCGTGTCGGTATCTGTGTCAGTGATCTGGGATAATGTGCGTTTCTGAGACCCAGAAGGTCCCGGTGCCAATGGGACAGGCATGGTCTGACTACCTGACTGATCCCTAGCCTCAGTCTTGTCTAATCTCTTATGCAATATATTTACATTAGCATTCAAGACATTCCACATATCCATCCAGTCCGGTGTCGGCGTTGCCGACGGCGACCTGACAATCATGCACTCCCCCTCCTCCTCAGGTGAGCCTTCATCGTCAAACATGTAGACACACGCGTACCGACACACTCCACACACACAGGGAAACTCTTTTCTGAAGACAGGTTCCCCTTTAGGCCCTTTGGAGAGACAGAGAGAGAGAGAGAGAGAGTATGCCAGCACACACCCCAGCGCTATATGACCCCGGAGAAAAACACAGAATGTTTACCCAGTAGCGCTGCTGTAATGTATAATCGCCAATTATGTGCCCCCCCCCCCTCTACTTTAAAACCCTCTTTCACCGTGTGTCAAGCAGGGGAGAGTCCGGGGAGCTTCCTCTCAGCGGTGCTGTGGAGAGAAAATGGCGCTGGTGAGTGCTGAGGGAGAAGCCCCGCCCCCTCGGCGGCGGGCTTCTGTCCCGCTCAAACTTAATAAAATATGGCGGGGGCTCTTTTATATACATGTACAGTGCCCACCTGTACATGTATATAGTCATTTGCCATAGGAGAGGTATTCTATTGCTGCCCAGGGCGCCCCCCCCTGCGCCCTTACAGTGACCGGAGTGTGTGAGGTGTATGGGAGCAATGACGCACAGCTGCAGTGCTGTGCGTTACCTCAGTGAAGCACCCGAGGGCTTCTGCCGCCTCAGCAGTCTTCTTTCTTCGTTTCTTCCGGCTCTGTGAGGAGAACGGCGGCGCGGCTCTGGGATGAACGCCCAGGACGAACCTGTTTTCCACTCCCTCTGGAGCTAATGGTGTCCAGTAGCCGAGAAGCAGAGCCTATCATTTAAGTAGGTCTGCTCCTCTCTCCTCAGTCCCTCGATGCAGGGAGTCTGTTGCCAGCAGAGCTCCCTGAAAATAAGAAAAAAACCTAACAAAATGCTTTCTTAGCAGGAAACTCAGGAGAGCTCCCTGCAGTGCACCCATCTTCCTCTGGGCACAGTCTAAAACTGAGGTCTGGAGGAGGGGCATAGAGGGAGGAGCCAGTGCAGACCCAGAGTCTAAAGTCTTTCTTAAAGTGCCCATGTCTCCTGCGGAACCCGTCTATTCCCCATGGTCCTTACGGAGTCCCAGCATCCTCTAGGACGTTAGAGAAATTAATATTTTCTTTACAGGTGCCAGCAAGCCCTTGATGCCCTGGCATGCTGGCACTTGACATTCTTCAAGTGCCATCATGCCTTGGCAGCTTTGCTAGGGCCAGCAGTCCACCTTTAGAAAACATTATTATTATTATTAACACATACAGATGTGCCCTCATACACCCAGCGACTGAGATGTTTTGAGAGGAGTAATGTATTTTTCGTTCAATTTTGCGTCATATCCGCATGGCAGATGCAGAGAAACACCACTCAGAGTGTACTAGAGACGTTGAGTTGGACTTTAGGAATTAGTTTTAAACATGTACAAACTCGCAGATGAAGCACAATGGAACTTGGTGTGAGAAAAAGCCATGGCCGCTCACATCAGAGCCCTTCTTACATAGATTCAGACTCTGTCACACACAGTTATACAAACGCCGCATTTCATATTGGTTAGTGCAAGCTAATGTAGCAATGTACCCTATCGCTCCCAGTTGTTATATTTATGTGTTTTGAGCGAGTAAGAAGCTCGGGTGAGTCGCCTGGGACCTGATGTGCCAAAAGGGGCAATTTAATGTCATTTAGGACACATCTGTAATTACCTCTGCACCCACCACCACACTAGATTTACGGAGAAGGTCTAAAAGTACCATTTTGTGGGGGTTCCCCACTCCCTAAGGATTCCAGTGCTGGTTTGACCAGTTTAGAGCCGATTGATATTATGACACATGCTGTGTGTCCCCTGCTATAGTGTCATGAGCCCTGACTGGATCAGGCTAGTGCTGTTTAGTGAAAAACAGAGGGGACCCACACCATTTCCCCTATCTATTTTCACTAGCAGCCTAGGTTAAGAGATCCCGGGCTACTTATATTTGTTTTAAAATGTGTTTTCTCTCCCCCCACCCACCATAAAAGACTGCACAGACTTTTTTTGATTTGTGCAAGTGCTTAATAAAAACATTATTAGTGATACACAATTGTTTTGAACTGATGGCAGAACTGCCACTTGATAAACTGACCCCTTACATTTAGTGAAGCATGTAATTTGACCAGGATGACTCACATTTAGCATACAACCATACAAATCATCATTCTTTCATCTGAGGAACATAGCCAGAATCAAGTACTTAATTCTACCTTAAGTCATATGTGCATCTGTATCACCACATTTAGACTACTGCAATGTCCTCTACCTGGGGGTGGTCTTCTGTATACCGGCGGTCGGGCTCCCGGCGCTCAGTATACCGGCGCCGGGAGCCCGACCGCCGGCATACCGACACTTATTTTCCCTCGTGGGGGTCCACGACCCCCATAGAGGGAGAATAAAATAGTGTGGCGCGCGTAGCGCGCCACCGTGCCCGTAGCGTGGCGAGCGCAGCGAGCCCGCAAGGGGCTCATTTGCGCTCGCCACACTGTCGGTCAGCCGGCGGTCGGGCTCCCGGCGCCGGTATGCTGGGCGCCGGGAGCCCGACCGCCGGCCAGCCGTAGTGAACCCCTACCTGGGAGTTCCATCAAAAGAATTGCACCCGGTACAAAATACAGCTGCAATTAACCATCCCCATTCCAGACCCATAGCCACCCATACTCTACTACAGCGGTGGCCAACCCGCGGCTCTTTCATCCGCCGCATGCGGCTCGGCCGGCTCCTGGCCACCGCTGCCCCCAGCCCCAGACACACGCACGCCTTTCCGGCAGCGGTCTCTCGCTTCAATTCGGCGCCGGCCCATGAGCCAATCAGAGCTCGCGGACCAGCAGCTAAGGCTCCTGATTGGCTGCCGGACCGCAAGCTTTGATTGGCTCATGGACCGGCGCCTAATTCAAGAGAGACACCGCCGCCGGAGAGAGCAGAAGCAGCAGCAGCGCGGTCAGCGGGGAGGGGTGCGGAACGGAAGGGAGTGGGCGGCTGGTGAGCACTGTAGTGTCAAAGTCGAAAAATATTGAAGAACACACAGCACGTATAAACTGAACACACATGCCCACTGCGCGTGCACTTGTTCCGCCGTGCGTGCACATATCCGCAATTTGCGTATGGTCGCTCCCGCGGTCCTGCACGTGGTATGGGTATTTACGGCAGAGTTTGTGAACGCATGGAGAGCTATCAAGACATTACATATTTAATCCAAATAGTGCACATTGTACACATAGTCCCCCTGCACCACATCAGAAAGTATCAACAGTTTAAATGATTCCAGAACAAAGGGATTCGCCTTTACAGGATAAGAGGGGACAGACTAAGGTTATAAGGTGGTGTTTGGTATCCAGCTGTAGGGTATTTTAAGGGTAACATTCCTGTGTTGGTTTGCGGAAGATCGCATGTTCCTGCGGCTAGTTAGGTGCAGAAGCAGAATATAGATATAAACTGTATTTACTGTATATTATGTATGCGGCGGGAATCCAGAGGAGACCACCCACAAGAGCAGTTGGGAAAGACATCGCCTACCTTTTCAAATCAACCTATGACCTCTCCTGTACTGTAAAGGTGCATTCCTGTGTCCAATGGACAAAGGGATTACAGTATCCATTGTATTGCTTTTGGAAGACTTGTATAAATAAAGCCTGCTGCAGCCCGGCCAGACACAAGACTCTCAACGTTATCAACCTGATAGCGGAGGACCGGACCGGGAGGCGCATGCGAATATTCTCACGTATGTACATTGACTGTAGCCATTTACTCTGTTGTATTGTAGTGCATAATTTGTATTGTTAACCCCCTTTCAGAAATATTACTCTGTGGTGTCGGAACCCAGTGATTAACTACAAATCGGTGTTGTGTCTTCCTTTTTCTGCTAAGGTTTAAGAGTGTATTAGTAACGCATCGCATTGCTGTATAAGGTTTAAAGTGAATCTCTGGGTGCGTGCGCGCTGTGTGTACTTTGTAACCCCAGCGCGGCGTTTGTACGCTAAGTCCGTACAGTGATACAGGACTCCGTACGCAATCAGTGTATAAAGTACAGAGCGTGTGTATTAAGTATAGCGGCCGCAGCGGCTAAAGGTTTAAAGTGTATTTAAGGTGTGTTTAAGGTATAGCTTTCTGTTTTAAGATAAAATCGACATTATCAGTAGGGACATGTATATCTGTACTGGGAGCATAGCAGGCACTGGGGGCATAGCAGGCACTGGGAGCATATCTGGCACTGGGGGCATAGCAGGCACTGTGGGGACATGTGTATCTGGCTCTGGGTGCATAGCAGGCACTGTGGGGACATGTGTATCTGCACTGGGGGTATATCTGGCACTGGGGGCATAGCAGGCACTGGGGGTATATCTGGCACTGGGAGCATAGCAGGCAGTGGGAGCATATATGGCACTGGGGGCATAGCAGGCACTGGGCGCATAGCAGGCACTGTGGGGACATGTGTATCTGGCACTGGGGGCATAGCAGGCACTGTGGGGACATGTGTATCTGCACTGGGGGCATATCTGGCACTGTGGGGCATATCTGGCACTGTGGGGACATGTGTATCTGGCACTGGGGACATGTGTATCTGGCACTGGGGACATGTGTATCTGGCACTGTGGGGGCATATATGTATCTGGCACTGTGGGGGCATATATGTATCTGGCACTGTGGGGGCATATATGTATCTGGCACTGTGGAGGCACCCATTTTTTGGCTTTTTTATATGTATGTGGCACTGTACTGGGGCATTATATGTATCTGGCACTGTACAACATGACGAAAAACGGGGTTATGATATGAGGTTATACTTCTACAAACGTCATACCAAAAGGTGTGCACACAAAAATGGGATGTGGCTTTGTGACAACTAGGTCACACCCTCATATTTGCACGTGCACCTTCGACCCGCGCATGATAGTGGCTCTTGCTCTTGACTACAGATCTTTTCTGGCTCTTTGCCTCTGACTAGTTGGCCACCCCTGCTCTACTATCTATGCTGGCTGCCTGTATGATGGCAAATCTGTTTCAAGATTTGTTTACTGACATTCGAAGTCCTACATGACCAGGGCCCAAGGTACATGACCCAGCTCCTGATTCCTTAATGCACTGCTAACTTACTGCGATCTGTAGATGAAGGACTATTTGCGGTACCTAGAATCTCTCTGAATTCATCTGGGGATCAAGCTGTTACTTTTGTGGCTCTGACTCTATGGAACTCGCTGCCCCACACTGTGCGAGAGGCCTCCACTCTAGAATCCTTCAAACACGGACTCAATAAAATACTGTATAACCTAAATGTTTAGTTCTCTTTTCAATTAAGCTTATTTTGTACCTTGTATTTTTTCAATGCAAATGTCCTATTGGGAGAAAAGTGCTGTATAAATATTATTATTATTATTACTACTACTATTTTTAAACGTGAAAAAAAGCAAATAAGCCACACTATCCTACCTGATGAAAGTTTGGGTTGAAGTCGTACTTGTCCTGAAGATGTAGCAGGTTTTTGGACGATATAAGTTGCATCTACTAAAGCAATCGGAAGACAATGTCTTGGTGTTTTTGCAGGCCTAAAGTTGCTGTCATATTCATATACGTATATCTGTACAATATATAAACATAAGTTTCAGATAGTCTTAGCAGAATGAAATAATAATCAAAATGTCCATTTGTTTTTTTCTCAGCCAGTACAACATGAAATATGTAATATGTGATGTATGTAATATATGTGCTGGCTGTTTTACCCAGGGATCAGCAGCTGCCGCTGTGTGTATCACTGACCTGCTGCCACTGCACGGGAGACATCTCTCTGCTTGTCTATCATTTTCTATAAGCCTGCCCCCCCGACTCCTGTGAGCCAATGTGAGTTGCGGGGTGGGCTTATAAAAAATGATGGACAAGCTGAGTGATGTCTCCTATACAGCAGAAGCAGGTCAATGATACACACAGCAGTGGCTACTGATCCGTAGGTAAGGCAAGCAAGCACATCTATTACATACATTATCACATGTATGTCTATATGTGATGACCAGCTCCTCACTGCAATGTGTGGCTGGAGCTGCCAATGCATGTAACATGCACAACTACAATAAACATGCACTACTTAATGTACCATGTGTGTTATGTCAAAATCTATTTGTATTGCTTAACATGTTCAGCTGAAAAAGGTTTATTTTGCATGTGAAAAAGTATTCTTGCAGACTTTTTATTACAGCTAAAAAAGGGCACATTGGGGGTGGATGTACAGCATGAAGCAGTGAAAATAGTGGAGAAGTGGACCAGTGGAAAAGTTGCCCATGACAACCAATCAGCTGCAACCTAACATTTTATAAAATGTACTTGATAAATGCTACATCAAAGCTCTTTTCGCTGTTTGAAACATTAACTCCTTAGTTTGTTTTACAAAACACAGCAACAATAAACATATTTGTCTTAGCACCTATGTAAAAAAAAAAAAATCATACCAATGAATTTGTAACCTGCTCATCTAAAGGATCATTCCATAGTGGTGCTTTCTTTGATACATGACTGTCAAAATTTGGTGTTGGATCCAAGGCTACTTTCATTGCAGAATTACTGTTAATTTTCTTGACTTTACCACACAGCACCTAGATAAAAATCAAATATTGTATTACCACCTACACGGTCCAGTGACATTATTATGACCACCATCTAAAAGCCAGAGTAATCGGCCGTGTGTAACATGGACAGCAGATAGACCGGCTAGAATGTTGTTTCAGACACGTCTGGTAGCCCTCAGGTTCATTTTGACAGTGAGCTGCTTCACTGTAGTGTGTCGGTCGGCACTCATGTACCTTCATAGCCGATGTTCATCTCTCACTTCAATGGCACGTGGTGCTCCGCAGTTTCCACGTCGGATATATTCGCTATGGTGCCATTTGTCTAGTATCCTTCACCAGAGCAGCATGCGAACAGTACACAATCTGTGCTGTTTCAGAAATACTGCCACCCTTGGCCCGAAAGCCGATAATTGCTCTTTTTACCCATGACAGCAACGAGTGATATGTGTGCAGATGGCCTATCGCACACCTTATATACCTACCAAGACAACGCACGACACGTGACGTACTGTACTTCATGGGCTACGCACTGCCAACATCAATTGTATGAGGCGGTCATAATAATGTGATTCGACCGTGTATAGCCCTTAATTAGATAAATTACTTAACTGCATTTAAAAACATACATAGTACTATATCTAAATAAAAATATATTTAATATACAGGTTAACAGTCAACAAGGCACCGTTAAGAGCCTGTCTCAGAAGGTTGACATTGATGATGTCGACGTGGTTAAAATGTCGACATAAGAAATGTTGACATTTACATTCGGCTTAGGGTTACCGTTAGAGACAGAATTGACATAACATTTTAGTATACAAGCTGCATGTCGACATTACAACCATGTCAACATAATGTAAGTCGATACTGTGATTGTGGACCAAATATTCCACACCCAAAATAGATTTATGGTACAGTATGCTATAATACAAAATGCCGTTTAATATCAACATTGGTGGCCAAAAACAGGATTTTTATACCTACCTGTAAATCCTTTTCTCCTAGTCCGTAGAGGATGCTGGGGTCCACTTCATGACCATGGGGTATAGACGGTTCCGCAGGAGCCATGGGCACTCTTAAGACTTTCCAATGGGTGTGAACTGGCTCCTCCAGACCTCAGTTATAGGAACTGTGCCCAGGGAGACAGACATTTCGAGGAAAGGATTTACTTTAATACTAATGGTGAGATATATACCAGCTCACACCTCAACCATGCCGCACAACATGGCATTCAACATAACACACGCCAATAGGCATGAACCAATTACAGCAAATGTGCTGAAACTAATGAAACACAACATGTGTAGCTCTAATAAGCAAAACTGCAGGTAAAGTACGCACTGAGACGGGCGCCCAGCATCCTCTACGGACTAGGAGAAAAGGATTTACCGGTAGGTATAAAAATCATGTTTTCTCATACGTCCTAGAGGATGCTGGGGTCCACTTCATGACCATGGGGTTTATACCAAAGCTCCAGTACGGGCGGGAGAGTGCTGATGACCCTGCAGCACCGAGTGACCAAACTTGAGGTCTTCGTCGGACAAGGTGTCAAACTTGTAGAACTTAGCAAAAGTGTTTGACCCTGACCAAGTAGCTGCTCTGCAAAGTTGAAATGCCGAGACCCCCCCGGGCAGCCGCCCAGGAGGAGCCCACCTACCTAGTAGAATGGGCCTTCACCGACGTAGGTAACGGCAATCCAGCCGTAGAATGTGCATGCTGAATCGTACCTCTGATCCAGCACGCAATAGTCTGCTTGGAAGCAGGACACCCAATCTTGTTGGGAGCATACAGGACAAACAGAGCCTCTGTTTTCCGTATCCTAGCTGTTCTAGTGACATAAATCTTCAAAGCTCTAACCACATCTAGAGACTTTGACTCAGTGAACGTGTCAGAAACTACTGGCACTACAATAGGTTGGTTTATGTGGAAAGATGAAACCACCTTTGGAAGAAAATGTTGGCGAGTTCTCAACTCTGCCCTATCCTCATGAAAGACCAGGTAAGGGCTCTTGTGAGACAAGGACCTCAATTTAGACACCCGCCTTGCGGATGCCAATGCCAAAAGCATCACCACTTTCCAAGTGAGAAACTTCAACTCTATCTCTTGTAGAGGCTCAAACCAATCCGATTGAAGGAACTGCAACACCACATTAAGGTCCCATGGTGCCACTGGAGGCACAAATGAAGGCTGGATGTGCAGAACCCCTTTCACGAAGGTCTGAACCTCTGGAAGAGCGGCCAATTGTTTTTGGAAGAAAAATTACAAGGCCGAAATCTGGACCTTGAGTTACCCCAATCGAATGCACGCCTCCACACCAGCCTGCAGAAAATGGAGAAAACGTCCTAACTGAAACTCTTCCGTAGGAGCCTTCTTGGATTCGCACCAAGACACATATTTTCTCCAAATACGGTGGTAATGTTTCGACGTTACTCCTTTCCTAGCCTGAATAAGTGTGGGAATGACTTCCTTTGGCATACCCTTACGGGCTAGGATCCGGCGCTCAACAGCCATGCCGTCAAACGTAGCCACGGTAAGTCTTGATACACGCACGGCCCCTGCTGCAGCAGGTCCTCGCGAAGAGGAAGAGGCCAAGGATCTTTTATGAGCAACTCCTGAAGATCTGGGTACCAAGCCCTCCTTGGCCAGTCTGGGGCAATGAAGATTGCTCGAACCCTTGTTCTTCTTATGATCCTGAGAATTTTTGGGATCAGCGGAAGTGGAGGGAAGACATACACTGACCGGAATACCCACTGGGTCACTAGCGCATCCACTGCTATTGCTTGAGGGTCTCTCGACCTGGAACAATATTTCTGAAGCTTCTTGTTGCGACGAGATGCCATCATGTCTACTTGAGGAACTCCCCAAAGACTTGTCACCTCTGCGAAGACTTCTTGGTGGAGGCCCCACTCTCCTGGATGGAGATCGTGTCTGCTGAGGAAGTCTGCTTCCCAGTTGTCTACTCCCGGAATGAAAATTGCCGACAGAGCCGTTACATGTCTTTCTGCCCAGAGGAGGATCTTTGTCACCTCTGCCATCGCCGCTCTGCTTTTCGTTCCGCCCTGCCTGTTTATGTACACGACTGCTGTTACATTGTCCGACTGGATCTGCACGGGATGATCTTGAAGATGTACCGCTTGTTGAAGGCCGTTGTAAATGGCTCTCAATTCCAGCACGTTTATGTGAAGGCAGGTTTCCTGACTTGACCATTTTCCTTGGAAGCTTTCTTCCTGAGTGACAGCTCCAAGCCTCGGAGACTTGCATCCGTGGTTACCAGGACCCAGTCCTGAATCCCGAACCTGCGTCCCTCTAGTAGGTGCGAGCTGTGTAGCCACCACAGGAGCGAAATCCTGGCTTTTGACGACAGGATTATCTTCCGGTGCATGTGTAGGTGGGATCTCGACCACTTGTCCAACAGGTCCCACTGGAACACTCTGGCATGGAACCTGACAAACTGTATGGCCTCGTAGGCCGCCACCATCTTCCCCAACAACCGAATGCACTGATGGATCGACACACTTGATGGTTTCAATATCTGTTTTACCATTTTCTGGATTTCCAGAGCCTTTTCCACCGGAAGAAATACTCTCTGAACTTCTGTGTCCAGAATCATCCCGAGAAAAGACAATCTTGTCGTCGGTTCCAACTGTGACTGTGGAAAATGTATGATCCAACCGTGTTGTTGGGAGTATGGACAGGGAGAGCGTGATGTTCTGTAGCAACTGCTCCCTGGATCTCGCCTTTATCAGGAGATCGTCCAGATAAGGAATAATAATGACTCCTTTTTGACGGAGGACCATCATTTCCGCCATCACCTTGGTGAATACCCTCGGCGCCGTGGAGAGACCGAAACGCAACGTCTGGAACTGGTAATGGCAATCCTGAACCGCGAATTTCAGCTAAGCCTGGTGAAGAGGATAAATGGGAACATGCAGGTAAGCATCCTTTATGTCTACTGACACCATGTAATCCCCCTCCTCCAGACTGGAAATCACTGCCCTGAGTGATTCCATCTTGAACTTGAACCGTTTCAAGTAGAGATTCAGATTTTTTAGGTTTAGGATCAGTCTGACCGAGCCGTCCGGCTTCAGAACTATAAAGAGACTGCAATAAAACCCCTCCCCTTGTTGTGACAAAGGTACCAGGACTACGACCTGATCCTGACATAATTTTTGAAATGCCGCTGTTACTGCCACTCTTTCTGGAAGAGAAGCTGGCAAGGTCGATTTGAAAAATCGGCATGGGGAACGTCTTGAAACTCCAGCTTGTACCCCTGGGATACTATCTGCAAAACCCAGGGGTCCAGGCCAAACTGGACCCAACCTTGGCTGAACAGTGTGAGACGTGCCCCCACCCGACCGGCCTCCCGCAAGGGAGCCCCAGCGTCATGCTGTAGATTTGGCAGAAGTAGGGGTAGACTTCTGCTCCTGGGAACCTGAAGCCGCTGCGGACTTCTTTACCTTTCACCTTCATCTACCTGCAAAGAAGGGGGAACCTCTCGCTTTTTTGTATTTATTGGGCCGAAAGGACTGCATGTGAGAGTGATATGTCCTTTTTGCCGGTGCAGGTGCAGAGGGCAAAAATGTCGACTTACCTGCAGTAGCCGCAGAGACTAACGCATTCAGTCCATCGCCATATAAGGCCTCACCTTTATATGAGAGAGCCTCCATATTTCTTTTGGAATCTGTATCCGCGTTCCACTGGCAAATCCACAACGCCCTTCGAGCAGATACTGCCATGGTAGCAGCTTGTGAACTCAAGAGTCCAATATCTTTCATCGCTTCTAGCATGTATGCAGCAGCGTCTTTGATATTCCCTAATTTAAGGAGTATCTCATCTTTATCAATCGTGTCAATTTCTGATGACACGCTGTCTGACCATTTTTTCTATAGCGCGACTCACCCATGCGCAAGCAATAGTGGGCCTGAGCAACGTACCATTGGCAACATAAATGGATTTCAATGTAGTTTCCATTTTCCGGTCATCCGGCTCCTTTAGTGAAGCCGTGCCAGGTGCAGGGAGAATTACCTTCTTTGTCAACCTGGACAGTGCACTGTCTAACACAGGGGGTGACACCCATTTTTTTCCTGTCCTCTACCGGGAAAGGATAAGCCATTTGAATTCTCTTGGGAATACGAAATTTATTTTCTTGATTCACCCACATCCCTTTAAAGAGAGTATTAAGCTCGTGGGAAGGAGGGAATGTGACCTTAGATTTCTTTTCTTTATAGAAATAAGCCTTCTCCTGAGGTACCGAAGTGGCTTCCGTGACTTCCAGAACTTCCTTTATAGCTACATCATATATTGTATATTTTTTGCCAATTTATGATCTATTTCCCTGGAGTCACTATCGTCGACACAGGAATCAGTGTCCGTGTCGGTATCAGTATTCACAATATTCGCAAATGGTCTCTTATGTGACCCAGAGGGGTCGCCTGCGGATGGAAGAACAGAACCCTGAAAAATCATATCTTCCACAGATTTTCTCCAGCATTCAGCATGAGATTCAGACTTATCTAATCTCCTATTGATAAGATGCATACTATCACGTATTTCTTTCACCCATGCAGGCTCTTGGTGTGCCGGCAGCGCCACCACATTACACTTCTGTGTCCCTAAAATAGTTTCCTCCGGGGAGGAACTCCCTGCCTCAGACATGTCACACACGTGTACAACACCCACACAGACACACTGGGACTTATAGGGGACAGACCCACAGTAAAATCTGTCAGAGGGACACAGTTTAGGAGCAGCCAGTTCACAACCCCAGCGCCAGTATCTAATGCCTGTGAACAAAGAATGCCCACTGACATGCAATGCTTTTTACACAGTAAAACACACTTGTAAAGCACCAAATTCACTTGTGCCCCCCCTGTTTTGCACCCTGATACTTGTAGTTAGAAGTGAAGGAGGACCAGCGATGTCTCTGCAGCCTGAGGAGAAAATGGTGCTGAGCAGTGTGCTGGCTGCCTGAGGAAGAAGCTCCGCCCCCACAATGGCACGGTTTTACCTCAGAGACTTTGCATAATATTTATACTGGCGGGGGTAGGGCTGTGCCTTTTTGCCAGTTTATAGAGGTATTTTTGCTGCCCAGGGTGCCCCCGACCCCCCCCCGCAGTGCCTGTGTGTGTGGGCAGCAATGGCGCGCTGCGCTCCCGCCAGCCGCGCGGTACCTCAGCCGTCACTTTACTTGATAGAAGATCTGTCTTCCTCTACTCACCTGTCTTCTGACTTCTGGCTCTGTGAGGGGGGTGACGGCGTGCTGTGGGAGTGAGCATCTAGACACGGCTAGCGTTCAGTACCCTTCAGGAGCTAATGGTGTCCTGTCAGCCAGAAGCAGAGCCATGAAACTCTTCTGGAAGTTGGTTCCTACTTCTGCCCCCTCAGTCCCACGAAGCAGGGAGACTGTTGCCAGCAGTCCTCCCTGAAAATAAAAAACCTAACATAAGTCTTTTCAGAGAAGCTCAGTAGAGCTCCCCTGGAGTGTATCCAGTCTGCATGGGCACATTTCTAAAACTGAGGTCTGGAGGAGGGGCATAGAGGGATGAGCCAGTTCACACCCATTGAAAAGTCTTAAGAGTGCCCATGGCTCCTGCGGAACCGTCTATACCCCATGGTCATGAAGTGGACCCCAGCATCCTCTAGGACGTATGAGAAAAGTGCTATAACTTAAGATGGCTAAATCCCTGATTTATAGTCTGAGCTGTATTCCCGCTCTATTGCTCCCATACAGCTTTTCCCACTAATAATGTCCACCAGCATAATAATTTAAATAAACCCAAGATTAATGCAGGAAGATATCAGGCTCTTAACAGCCCTGTGCATTCCTAAACACAGTGTCACACTCTTTTCATTTTTGGTAAATCTGACTTTGGAGCCTTGGCTGGCACAGATCTTGGAATCATGAAAGTAGCTGGTTTGATGAATTTTCTGCACATAAGCTATCGGTGAACATAAACTAGCACTGGGTAGTTGGCGGAGAAGCAGAGCATGGGCGTGGCGTCTAACACACCATTGGTTTTCACCAGTAACTCCGCAAGGAAGTTTGGACTACGCTGCTCCAAAGTGCAGGTTGTAGCCCCCAGCCTGGGTCACCCAGTACCAGCACTAGAGGACTTTGGGCCTAATTCAGACCTGATCACAGCAGCAAATGTGTTAGCTAATGGGCAAAACCATGTGCACTGCAGATGTGGCAGATACAACATTTGCAGAGAGAGTTAGATTTGGGTGGGTTATATTGTTTCTGTGCAGGGTAAATACTGGTTGCTTTATTTTTACACTGCAATTTAGATTTCAGTTTGAACACACCCTAACCAAATCTAACTCTCTCTGCACATGTTATATATCCCCCCCCCCCCCCCTTCCCTGCAGTGCACATGGCTTTGCCCAGTAGCTAACAAATTTGCAGCTGCGATCGGGTCTGAATTAGGCCCTTTGGTAGTACGGAGAGACACAAGACCGGCAGGCAAGATCTGGAGAAGCAGGTCTGAAATAAGACTACGGGTTTGTGACTTTTGGTAACAGGAACCAATGGTAGATAAAGGACTGAAACCATTTAGCGCTACGATGAAGACTGATAGTCTGACATCAATGAATACTACGATGGTCACTATCAGACTGGCAAAAATGGATACTATGATAATCACTATCGTACTGGAACCGATGAACACTACGATTATCACTACTGGACTGGATCTGTTACATACTACAATGTAAACGTATCGGATTGGAACCGATTAATACTACGACGGTCACTTATCAAACATAAACCATTGTAAACTATTACGTAACTATCATAATGGAGCTAATTAATTCTATGATGTACACTATCAGACTGGAACTGATGAATACTACAATGAACACTATCGGACTGGTACCGATAGGAGCCAGGTGGTACAGCAGGATGGAAGTTTGCACTGAAGTCTCTAATTAAGGAAAATGGTCCCACAAGAGCTCACTGAAGACAAGCAACTAGTCTGTGGGCAACATTGCACTGGCCGTTTGAGGCTTCATGGACTGACCCTTTTATACCTGCTTGGAAGCAGGGATTGGCTGCTGCGATCAGCTGTACAGCTCGGATTGGCTGAGAACTGGTCACATGGGTGAAAGTAACATGGTGACGCCCATGCCTGGGATTTGGAGGGAACTCTGCATTCAGTCTGAGTATCAGAATGCTGAGTGGAAGTGAATCTCTGCAAAGTGACATACTTTAAATTATGCTCAGAACACTGAGAGTGCCATGCAGGGACAGCTTGTACAGAATTCACTGCTAGCTGAGAGCAATATGTAGAGAGACTAGTTGTTCAGGGATAACGCTGTTGAAATCAAGATTCTGCAGATTACTGACACAAGTGAACTCTCCCAGGTGGCTAACCAGTAGCCAGAAACACAGACTGCAACTTGTATGCTGGGAGACTTCCCAGGCAATGAACTCAGTAACACAGGGTACATTTGGAACTGGCTAACTGGGCTAAACCCAGTAAGCAGGAAACAGTGAACTGCAGGACTGATGACAGAGGTAAGTCATTAGACCAGGCACTAGAATAAGAGGAGTTAGGTCAGGATTGTGACACACAGAAAATAATCTCTATAAATGGTTGAGTTCGGTAAAACAAATCTCCCACATTACTGATGATTATTAACCACAGGGGAAAAATACTGAATTTTTGGAGGGAAAGGCCCTTAAGTAAAAGCCTGAAAGTTGCAGTAACTTGTGCTATTGTCACATAGCTAAAGAAGCTGCAATAATGTAAAAGGCAAAACCAACCTGGTTTCCTAAACCAAGTAACTGGAGTAGAGAATTTTTGTAGCATACTTCAGTGCATTGAGACCAAGATGCTTAAAGACGCCAGATCAGTGAATCTGCTACCAACATAACCTGCCAAAGCATTTGCAGATGTTCTTCTACAGTAGTTATGACTACTTCCCAAGGGTCGAGTCAGCTGCTACCCAAGGTGGCCTGCTGCCATGTGGAATGCATGCTACCATAGTGCTCTGGACCCAGGGATAACCAAATACATATTTTGTTACCAGGGTAGGGAGTGGTAATCCTGTTAATTTGCTGATACAAGTGCAGGCTGTTTGAGTGGATAACTGAGAGGTGGCGGGTGTTAGGTACTTGAGTACATCAATTACAGAACTGCAATTGGACTTATACCCTAAGACTCAGCAGCTGAAAAATTGCAGGGCATGAACTTTGCACTGTTTACCTGCTCTGGGGTAAGGCTTATAGACTTTAGGTAGAGCAGCTGGAAGGACTCCCTGAGAAAATTGCTTTGAAAAAGACTTGGATTGGTCTGCTACCTTGGTCAGACGAATAATCCTGGAGCTCACAAAAGGGCCAGGATGTAATGAAGACAGAGTTCAGCGGCCGTGTGGGATGCCAGGCAAACTCTGACTTTTTTTAAAAGGGCAATCATGTAGAAGGCTAAACCATGCCTTGTACATGATTGCCCCTTTAAAAAAAAACATCTGAGTTCGGCCACCTAACTCGGACTTCAATACAATCCGCCCAATGACTGGAATACAATCTGTTTTGTTTTTTTTGCCAACCTTAGCGGTATCACCACTCGCAGGAACTAATAACTAGATTTATGGTAAGAACTTACCGTTGTTAAATCTCTTTCTGCGAGGTACACTGGGCTCCACAGGGAATGACATTGGGGTGTAGAGTAGGATCCTGATCCGAGGCACCAACAGGCTAAAAGCTTTGACTGTTCCCAGAATGCATAGAGCCGCCTCCTCTATAACCCCGCCTTCGTGCACAGGAGCAGATTTGGTTAACCAGTCCAATGGAGTAGCAGGTAAAAGAGACGACAACCGTTAGTAGCCACATACACCACATTCTCACGACAGGAGAAGGTGTCAGCGGCTAATGCCATACCAACACAAAGAAGCTAAGTGCGTCAGGGTGGGCGCTCTGTGCAGCCCAGTGTACCTTGCAGAAATAGATTTAACAATGGCAAGTTCTTACCATAAATCTTGTTTTCTTCAGCGGGGTACACTGGGCTCCACAGGGAATGACGTTGGGGATGTCCTAAAGCAGTTCCTTTTGGGAGGGGATGCACTGTAGCGAGCACAAGAACCCGGCGTCCAAAGGAAGCATCCTGTGAGGCGGAAGTATCGAAGGCATAGAACCTTTTGAACGTGTTCACTGAGGACCACGTAGCCGCCTTGCACAATAGTTCAAGGGTCGCACCACGGTGGGCCGCCCAAGAAGGTCCAACAGACCGAGTAGAATAGGCCTTAATGGTAGCAGGAGCTGGAAGGCCAGCCTGTACATAAGCATGTGCAATCACCATTCTAATCCATCTGGCCAGGGTCTGCTTGTGAGCAGGCCAGCCATGTTTGTGAAAACCAAACAGTACAAAGAGAGAATCAGACTTCCGAAGGGAAGCAGTTCTCTTCACATAGATACGGAAAGCCCGTACCACATCCAAAGACCGCTCTTTGGAAAACAATTTAGGAGAGGCAAAGGCCGGAACCACAATCTCCTGATTAAGGTGGAAAGAAGACACCACCTTAGGTAAATACCCGGGACGTGTTCTAAGAACCGCCCGATCACAGTGAAAAATCAGATATGGTGACCCACAAGACAACAGAAAAAGGATTGGTAGAGTCTGCACAGGATCACTCAATCTAAGTGTTTGATATTTTAGGATAATATCATTAAAGCAATAGCTCTAGTATAAACCAACATCTGGCCAATGTACAAAACAAATAATTGATATTAGGCGCTGGGTTGGTGGTGCTCCCAGAAATAGTTCAGTAAACTAATGGTAAAAAATGGTTCCCGTATAGTACCGGAGCCAAGAGAAAAAAGAAAGACTATGGGGTAAATTTACTAAGGTGGGAGATTTTTTAGAACTGGTGATGTTGCCCATGGCAACCAATCAGATTCTACTTACCATTTATCTAGCTGCTTCTAGCAGATAATAGATATAATCTGATTGGTTGCTATGGGCAACATCACCAGTTCTAAAAATCTCCCACCTTAGTAAATTTACCCCTATGTGTCTTTTCTGGGGCACACTTTTGTTGAAAATGGAATGATGTGTTCTGTTTAAGATATAACTTTTATTATCAACCTTCTTAAAATAATAGCTATGAGGCAAAAAGAGAAAAAAGAGAAATTCTAACAATTAAAGATAACATTATTTATCCAAATACACATCACATGATGTAATTTCAGTTTGGCGTAATGGCTCTATGAACGAAAATATGTATGTGTCTCCAATAATGAAAATTGTGTAAATCTTATCTGCTTGTATAAAGTCTTCTACCTGAAATTATAACAGTATAACATATAGTAAGAATATACCAGGAAGAAAAATCTACAGTATGATACGTACCAGGCTCCACCCTAATTCCTGACTGAATCAGGATTTACAAAAAGAAGGGGAAAGATAGAGGATTGTGATTCCAAGTCCTGTGTCCAAGACAAGGCAACCAAATCCGACACCCGTCTAACAAAGGCAATAGCCAGCAGAAACAATACCTTAAGAGAAAGCCACTTAAGGTCTGCAGATTCAAGAGCCTCAAACGGAGACCATTGCAACGCCCCTAGAACCACAGACAAGTCCCAAGGAGCCACAAGCGGGGTATAAGGAGGTTGAATCCGCAACACACCCTGAGCGAACGTATGCACATCAGGTAAAGTAGTAATTTTCCTCTGGAAACAAACCGACAAGGCAGAAATATGAACCTTGATGGAGGCCAGACGAAGGCCCAAGTCCAGGCCCTGTTGTAGAAAGGCCAAAAGTTTGACCATACTAAACTTGTAAGAGTCATAATTGTTAGATGCGTACCAAGCAAAGTAAGACCCTACGATAAATCCGAGCAGAAGCCGGTTTCCGGGCCTCCAATATGGTTTGAATGACCGCCTCAGAAAATCCTTTGGCCCTTAAGACGGAAGCTTCAAGAGCCACACCGTCAAATCCAACCGGGCTAAATCCTGATATACACAGGGGCCTTGAACGAGGAGATCTGGGCGCTGTGGAAGAAGAAGGGGGACACTCTATCGAGAGATCCTGATGGTCTGAGGACCAATGCCATGCGGGAGCGATCATAATTAGGATTCCTCCTTCTTGCTTGAACTTCCTTATTACTCTGGGCAGGAGTGACACCGGAGGGAACACATATGGCAGCTGAAAGTTCCATGTAATAACCAGTGCGTCCACGAACGCTGCTTGAGGATCCCTTGTCCTTGCTCCGAAGACCGGAACCTTGTGATTGTGTCAAGACGCCATCAGGTCCACATCTGGAATGCCCCACCTGTCCACGAGGAGTTGAAAAACTCTCCGGTGTGTACATCCTGACGACTGAGATAGTCAGCTTCCCAGTTTAGGACCCCCGGAATGAATACTGCCTATATGTCTGGAAGATGGCGTTCCGACCACTGAAGAATCCGTGATACTTCCCTCATTGCCATACGGCTTCGAGTGCCGCCTTGATGATTTATGTATGCCACTGTGGTGGCGTTGTCCGACTGTATTTGAACAGGTCTGTTCTGTATTAAATGCTGGGCCAAGTTCAGTGAGTTGAACACCGCCCGCAGTTCCAGAATGTTTATTGGGAGAAGAGTCTCCTCACTAGTCCACCGACCCTGAAGGGAGTGTTGCTCCAACACCACGCCCCAACCTCTCAGACTGGCATCCATCGTCAGAAGGACCCAGTTGGAGATCCAGAAGGGACAACCCCCGCTCAGTCGGTGGTCCTGAAGCCCCCAGCTCATTGACAGACGGACCTCCGGAGACAAGGAGATCATTTGAGACCTGATCCGGTGAGGCAGGACATCCCACTTGGCAAGAATTAGCTTCTGCAGAGGGCGGGAATGGAATTGAGCGTATTCCACCATGTCGAAAGCCGACACCATGAGACCTAGCACTTGCATTGTCGAATGTATCGACACTTGCGGACGAGATAGGAAGCATGGAATCCTGTCCTGAAGTTTCAGAACCTTCTCCTGAGATAAACAACCGCTGGTTGTGAGTGTCCAATAACGACCCCAGGTGCACTATGATAAGCCACCCGTGGGCTTGCAGAAACTGGATAGTCAGATCTAGATGGCGTAGTAGAATTTCTGGGGAATTTGCCAGGATCAACAAGTCGTCCAGGTACGGTAGGATCCAGCCGTCATTACCGCCATGACCTTGGTGAAAACTTGCGGAGCCGTGGTCAAACCAAAAGGTAACGCCGTAAATTGGTAATGGAGGTTGCCAACCGCAAACTTCAGATATTGCTGATGTGACACTGCAATGGGAATATGCAGGTAAGCATCCTGCATGTCCAGGGAGATCTTATAATCCCCAGGTTCCAATGCCAGAACAATAGAGCAAAGAGTTACCATATGAAACTTGGAGACCCTCACAAATTTGTTCAAGGACTTGAGGTTGAGAACAGGCCAGGAGGACCCATTCGGTTTCGGGACTAGGAACAGCGGTGAATAGTACCCCTTGTCTCTCTGAGCTAGAGGCACCTGTACTACCACTCCTGTGTTCAGGAGGAATTGTACCACCGAATGAAGAGTTTCTGCCTTCACCTGATCCGAAGGGACGTCTGCAAGGCAAAATCGATGAGGGGGATGATTCTTGAAGGATACAGCGTAACCTCGAGTGACGACTTCCCGTACCCAGGCATTGGAAGAGGGAGGCCCATCCCGTCATGTGGCAGGCTTGTCAGTTTTGGAAGCAGGCTGACGGGCAGCCCAGGCCCGTTTGGGTTTGGTCTTATTTGGTTTTGGAAGTGCGAACTCTTAGCCTTCGGCACCGAAGGAGCAGTACTAGGTAGACCTGCTGTTTTAGCAGAAGCTAAATCTGCCACTATCTTGTTGAGGTCTTCTCCAGAAAGAATGTCTCCCTTATAAGGGAGTACCTCCAAGGTTTTCTTAGAGTCCAGATCCACAGACCAGGACCGTAACCAGAGAATCCGGCGAGCCAAAATTAACTTAATAGAAGCCTTGGCCACCAGAACACCAGCATCAGAAGCCGACTCATTAATATAATGAGACGCTCTGACAAAATATGACAGACATTGTCTAGCATGATCAAACGCGTTGGAAGGCAACTCCGCCTCCAGTTCCTGAGCCCACGCTTCCCCAACCTCTGCAGCCCATGTCGCTGCAATGGTGGGCCGGATAGGGTGTAAAATGCCTTTAAACAACCCTCCACACGTTTATCCGTCATGGTAGTTACAGGCAGAGCTGTGAATCCACTGGCGGGGGTGTTTCCCAATTTTTACTTAGTTCCGCTGCGAGGGGGTAGCGAGCCAGCATCATCTTATGAGGCGTGAATTCTTTCCTGGATTTTCCAAGGACTCCTGACGTATGTCAACTAAATGGTCAGAGTGAGGTAAAACTTGTTTATCCACTCTCTGACGTTTAAACCTGTCCGGTTTCTTAGGGGCAGCATCAGGCTCCGGTCATCATCAACTTGGAGAACAAGCCTGATAGCTTCCAACAAGTCAGGAACATCCACCTGTGAAACAGCATCCCCACCAGAAGCGTCAGGATCGAAAGCTGTGGGGTCAGTATAAACACCATCCTCATCAGACAAGGTGTCTGGGACATTGGTGGATTGTGAGGAAGTAATTGCTCGCTTAGAGGACCCCTTGGTCTTAGGCGGGCAAGGTTTAGACTTCTGAGTAGTCAGTGATTGGTTCAATTGCTGTAACTGATAGGACAGTTGATCTGCCCATGGCCAGCGTATTCAATAGCATGGAGAAGGTAGCCCAAGGTGGGTCATTTTGAACTCCCGTTGCTACAGTCCCACTGGGGGGTAAGGAACCCCCAGAACCTGAACCTTCAGCTGCAATGTTATCCTCAAATGCATCTGCAGCATCACCACCACGCAATGTGGGATCAGCCCCAGCACCATAGTCCTCTCTAGCCGACATAATCAAAAGCTCAATGCAAGGAAACACAGTACTCACCAGCAGCACAAAACCGCAAGAACCCCCTGTGCAGTGTATTTCAGCACAAACAGGGAATTCCAGAGGCATATAGTGACTAGAAATCACAGAGAAAAATACACAGTAGGTATATCTTGCGAAACACCTATATAGTCTAATAAACCTGACGAACTTAGCCCCCTCAGGTTACAGAATAAAGGGGTAGCAAGCTGAGTGAAATACACAATATGGCAGCCACATGCACACACACATATAGTCACAATGTACAATGCAGAAGTTATATCATACGATAAGACTGCACTGGACTAGCAATACAATGCAACAAGATAGTGGCTATATATATATATATATATATATATATATATACAGTTGTGCTCATACGTTTACATACCCTAGCAGAATTTGTGATTTTCTGGCCATTTGTCAGAGAATATGAATAACTCACAAACTTTTCTTTCACTCATGGTTAGTGGTTGGGTGAAGCCATTTATTGTCAAACAAATGTGTTTACTCTTTTTAAATCATAATGACAGCAGAAACTACCCAAATGACCCTGATCAAAAGTTTACATACCCTGGAGATTTTGGCCTGATAACATGCACACAAGTTGACACAAACAGGTTTGAATGGCTACTAAAGGTAACCATCCCCACCTGTGATCTGTCTGCTTGTAATCAGTGTGTGTGTATAAAAGGTCAGTGGGTTTCTGGACTCCTGAAAGACCCATGCATCTTTCATCCAGTGCTGCACTGACGTGTCTGGGTTCTGAGTCATGGGGAAAGCAAAATAATTGTCTAAGGATCTGCGGGAAAAGGTAATTGAACTGTATAAAACAGGAAAGGGATATAAAAAGATATCCAAGCAATTGAGAATGCCAATCAGCAGTGTTCAAACTCTAATTAAGAAGTGGAAAATGAGGGATTCTGTGGAAACCAAATCACGGTCAGGTAGGCCAACAAAAATTTCAGCCACAACTGCCAGGAAAATTGTTCGGGATGCAAAGAAAAATCCGCAAATAACTTCAGCTGAAATACAGGACTCTCTGAAAAAAAGTGGTGTGGTTGTTTCAAGATGCACAATAAGGAGGAATTTGAAGAAAAATGGGCTGCATGGTCGAGTCGCCAGAAGAAAGCCACTACTACGCAAATGCCACAAAGCATCCCACTTACAATACTCCAAACAGCACAGAGACAAGCCTCAAAACTTCTGGAACAAAGTCATTTAGAGTGATGAGACCAAAATTGAACTTTTTGGCCACAACTATAAATGTTACATTTGGAGAGGAGTCAACAAGGCCTATGATGAAAGGTTCACCATTCCTACTGTGAAACACGGAGGTGGATCGCTGATGTTTTGGGGACGTGTGAGCTACAAAGGCACTGGAAACTTGGTCAAAATTGATGGCAAGATGAATGCAGCATGTTATCAGAAAATACTGGAGGAAAATTTGCTCTCATGAGCCCGGAAGCTGCACATGGGACGTACTTGGACGTTCCAACATGACAATGATCCAAAACACAAGGCCAAGTCGACCTCTCATTGGCTACAAAAGAATAAAGTGATGGTTCTGCAGTGGCCATCTCAGTCTCCTGACCTCAATATCATTGAGCCACTCTGGGGAGATCTCAAACGTGCAGTTCATGCAAGACAGCCCACGAATTTACTGGAACTGGAGGCTTTTTGCCAAGAAGAATGGACAGCTTTACCATCTGAGAAAATAAAGAGCCTCATCCACAACTACCACAAAAGACTTCAAGCTGTAATTGATGTTAAAAGGGGCAATACACGGTATTAAGAACTGGGGTATGTAAACTTTTGATCAGGGTCATTTGGGTAGTTTCTGTTGTCATTATGATTTAAAAAGTGTAAACACAGTTGTATGACAATAAATGGTTTCACCCAACCACTAACCATGAGTGAAAGAAAAGTATGTGAGTCATCATTCATATTCTCTGACAAATGGCCAGAAAATCACAAATTCTTCTAGGGTATGTAAACTTATGAGCACAACTGTGTATATATATATATATATATATATATATATATATATAGGGTAATCCGTGTTGTTTTTTTTCACATGAACCAGCACACCAAAAAGTAGCAAAATTTTCAATTCATTTAATCCATATTAATTCTCCAAAAGTGCAATGTGCAATGTGCAAACATAGGCATGAGTAATAAAAATAATACTTAGCAGTTCAATGCATCAGAATGAATGGCAGCTCCTACAGCTGTTTCGGTGCCGAAGCACCTTCATCATGGGAATAGCCATCAGACTGATGGCTATTCCCATGATGAAGGTGCTTCGGCACCGAAACAGCTGTAGGAGCTGCCATTCATTCTGATGCATTGAACTGCTAAGTATTATTTTTATTACTCATGCCTATGTTTGCACATTGCACATTGCACTTTTGGAGAATTAATATGGATTAAATGAATTGAAAATTTTGCTACTTTTTGGTGTGCTGGTTCATGTGGAAAAAAAACCACGGATTACCCTGTACTGATTGTTTCACCGTGCACCCAGCAAATTATTTAGAAGGTGTGTGCGATTCAATTCGCTTTGTATATATATATATATATATATATATATATACACACACATTAGATATATCAAAACACAGTAAATACTGGATTTATATCACAGGGTATTTGTACTACAAAACCCTGACTGGATGCACTTTTTCTTAACTAACACTGTCCACTGACAAGTAGAATACTTCAATGTCCTGTAAAATGCACAGCGCTGACGTGCAGGCGGCTTTACAGAGGAGGATTTTGCCCAAACAGTCCCAGGAACAGCGCAGCTCCGTGTAATTGCGGCTGGCAGGGAGTGAGGGAGAGAGATGCAGCTCCAGGTCAGGCCTTACTCCCCATGCTGGCTTCCCCACCAGGCGCTGCGGGCTGTTAAAACAAACGGTTTTAGGAAGAAAACCGACCTGTGCCCAGTGCCCTGGTGGCTAGTGGAGCCCCTTCCCCTTACAGTGCCCGCGCCAGCGCATGTGGCCCCGCCTCACATTGGCCGCGCCGGATCGCGGTTACGGCAGGCCAAAGAGACCCCTTACCTCTCCCTGTATGCGTCCACGCGATCCGGGAGAACAGCGGCGAGTGTGTGACTAACCAGAAGAACACCGGAGCCTCCGCTGTAATTACGCGGCAACCAGGGTGTGGGAGTATACAGCGCCGCTGGGGGAGTGATGGAGCTGCAGCAGTGGATGTCTGACTGACATCCAGACACTGCTGCAGCCCTTGAAGTCTTCAGATTTTCTTTTATTCTGAAATAGCTTTTTCTTAGGGTTGCAGGAGCAGCCCCCCTGTTGACTGTCTGCTTACTGCAAAGCACCAACTACAAAACTGAGCTCCTGTGCACGGAGGCGGGGTGATATAGGAGGCGGCGCTATGCATTTTGGGAAGAAGGTCAAAGCTTTGAGCCTGTTGGTGCCTCGGATAAAGATCCTACTCTACACCCCGATGTTATTCCTTGTGGAGCTCAGTGTACCCCGCAGCAGAAATGACTGCTGATTATTAGCATCCTCCAGGGGGTGCTTTAACACATCCCGAATAGCCAATATGAGGGGTTCAATACCCTGTGTAGGGGTAGAGTCCCCGCTTATGGGGTCCACATCATTCCCATCATCCTGTAAATCATCATCAGTATCTGATAGAAGTGCATGTAAAGTACGTTTTTGTGAAACTGTAGTGGACAGAGGGGATATTTAGCAGCTAGATTTGCCACTGCTTGTTGCAGTTCCTGAGTTTTATTGGCATTTGCAGTGAGTTGAGATGACATATCAGACATCATAGTTTTGATAGCCGCTAGCCAGGAGGGCTCTGGACTCTCCCCCACATTATCAGCATTTTGTGATAACGGACTACACTGCTCACATGATATTGAGCCAGATGAGCCAGGGGAAAATCTAGCATTACATACACTGCATAACTTCTGTTTTACCATTGTGAAGAAGAAAAACAGGTATAATACACATAAAACACAGCCTGTAATGCAATACAAGCCTGCCCTATTGCATGTGAAAAGAGACACAGGAGAGAGGACACCAGCACACTCAACGCTGCACAGCCCCAGTGAGGCTGTCAGCGTTTCACATATACATATAAACAGAGAGACTGTCTAATGAAGAATCCCTCAAAGGGATCATATTTGTGCACAATATAGCGCCCGGTACCAGTGATCCGGGGTGTGACAGTTATAAAGGAGCTGTGTGAGGCTGCTGCTGCTTATGCAGAGTAAGGCGCCAAAAAGCCTCTGAGCCTGCTCTGATGTAGCTCCGCCCCCCGCTATGGCGCCGGAGCTACTGTGTTATCTTTATACTGGCCATGTCTCCTAAGTGTTTGCAGCCTCACATAAATGCTTGGTACAAGGTATTTAGCCAGTTTCACGCATGGGCCACAGCGGGTCCCCCCCATGAGGGACCCGTACGCCTCACCCGCCATATTGTCGCACCGTGAACCGGGGGACCCCCCAGCGGGGTCCCCAGTGTGTACTCACCACCGATGATCACCTTCAGGCAGTGTCAGGGGTGTGCAGCATGCTGCGGCTGCAACAGCCAAGGCGCCATGCCCTGCTGAACAAAAGCCCCTCAGGATGGTGGTCTTGCAGCGGGAAGCGGCTCTGCACCTCAAGGGCCGTGACCGTCCCCCTCCCCCTAACTCCCACGGTGCAGGTATGCTGTTGCCCAAACAGCATACCTAAAGAAATAAAAGTTTAAAAGAAATTTTAAAAAACTCTGGAGCTTGCAGAGTGTGCATCCTCTCCTGAGGGCACTTTTATCTAAACTGACCTGTAGGAGGAGGCATAGAGGGGAGGAGCCAGCACACCCAGTTGAAGAAAAAGTGCACTGGCTCCTTTGGACCCATCTATACCCCCATTGTACTAATCTGTCCCCAATATCCCTTACGGATGCTAGAGAAATAATAGTGAAAGGCAGGGGAAAAGAGTGAGGTCCAGGGGAGAAACAGAGATGCAAACACAGAATAAGAGCAGGAGAATGAGAGGGGAGAAAAGAACAAGACAGAGGGATGAAGTGAGAGGTAAGAAAGGAAAAGTTGGAAAAAGAGGGGAGAAAGAGAATTAGTAAAAAGGGGAGGGCGCTGAAGATAGAGAGGAAGAGAGAGAAAAACACATTGCATAATGCACAGATTAGGGATAAACAGACTGAAAAAAGACAATGGACGAGAAAAGGAGATTTATGGTAGATTTACCATTGTTAAATCTCTTTCTGCGAAGTACATTGGTTCCACAGGGAAACATTGGGGTGTAGAGATGGATCTTGATCCAGGCACCAACAGGCTAAAGCTTTAGACTGTACCAGGATGCATTGGGGGCCCCTCTATAACCCCGCCTCCAGGCATTGTGAGCTCAGTTTCGTTAACCAGTTCAATTCAGGAGCAGGTAAAAGAGAAGATAGATGTTAGTCACATAGAACCACATTCTCCCGACAAGAGAAAGGACTAGTGGCTAATGCCATACAAACCCATAGGAGCTAGGTGCATCAAGGTGGGCGTCCTGTGGAACCAATGTACCTCACAGAAGGGGATTTAACAATGGTAAGTGTACCATAAATCTCCTCTCCGGGGTACATTTGTTTCCACAGGGAAACATCAGGAATGTCCTAAAGCAGTTCCTCATGGGAGGGGACGCGCCATAGCGGACATGAGAACCTGGCATCCAAAGGAAGCATCCTGGGAGGCGGAAGTATCAAAGGCATAGAACCTAATGAACGTGTTAACTGAGGACCACGTAGCCGCCTTGCACAATTGTTCAGCGGACGCGCCTCAGCGGGCCACCCAACAAGGTCCAACAGACTGAGTAGAATGGGCTTTAATAGCAGCAGGAGCTGGAAGTCCAGCCTGTGCATAGGCTTGTGCAATCACCATTCTAATCCATCTGCCCAAGATTTGTTTATTTGCATGCCAGCCACGTTTGTGAAAACCAAAAGTACAAAAAGGGTATCTGACCTCCTGACAGAGGCAGTCCTCTCCACGTATATACAGAGAACCCATACCACATCCAAAGACCGCTCTTTGGAAAACAAACCAGAAGAGATGAAAGCCGGAACCACAATCTCCTGATTAAGGTGAAAAGATGACACCACCTTAGCCCGGTCACAGTGAAATATCAAGAAGGGTGGACGACAGGACAAAGCGCCTAAGTCTGACACCCTACTAGCAGAGGCGGTAGCCAGTAGGAATAGGACCTTGACCGTAAGTCATTTAACGTCCACTGACTCAAGAGGTTCAAATGGAGACTCTTGCAGGGCATTCAGGATAACAGACAGATCCCATGGAGCCACAGGAGAGACATAGGGAGGCTGAATCCGTAACACACCCTGAGTGAAAGTATGAACATCAGGAAGATGCAATGTTCCTCTGAAACAACACCGACAAGGCAGAAATATGAACCTTGAGGGAGGTTAGACGAAGGCCTAAGTCCAGGCCTTGTTGCAGAAAAGCCAGAAGTCTGGAAGTTCTGAATGTGTATGCATCGTAATTCTTAGCAGCACACCAGGTGAAGTAAGAATTCCAGACCCTATAATAAATCTGCGCAGATGCCGGTTTGCGGGCCTTCAGCATAGTTTGGATGAACGCCTAAGAGAATCCTTTTGCCTTCAAGAGTGATGCTTCAAGAGCCACACCGTCAAAGCCAGTCTGGCCAGGTCCGGGTAGACACAAGGGCCCTGAATGAGGAGGTCTGGGCGTTGAGGAAGTAGAAGAGGATGCTCTATCGATAGACACTGCAGGTCTGAGAACCAATGTCTTCTGGGCCACGCTGGAGCGACTAGAAGTAGAATTCCTCCTTTTTGTTTGAACTTCCGTAGTACCCTGGGCTGAAATGACACTGGAGGGAACACAAAGGGCAGCCAAAAGTTCCATGGATTTGCCAGGGCATCCACGAACGCTGCTTGAGGAACTCTGGTTCTTGATCCAAAGACCAGAACCTTGTGATTGTGTCGAGAAGCCATCAGGTCTACATCTGGTGGTCCCCACTTGTCCACTAGGTGTTGAAAGACTTCCTGATAAAGACTCCACTCTTCGGCATGTATATCCTGATGACTGAGGAAATCCGCTTCCCAGTTGAGGACTCCCGGAATGAACACTGTCGATATTGCTGGCAGATGGCATTCCGCCCAACGAAGGATTTTTATACTTCCACCATGGCTTCGAGTGCCTCCTTGATGGTTTATGTATGCCAACGTGGTGGCGTTGTCTGACCGTACTTGAACAGGCCTGTTCTGTAACAGAGGCAGGGCGAGAGACAAAACATTGAACACCGCCCGCAATTCCAAAATGTTTATCGGGAGGAGTGAGTTCTCCTTGTTCCACCGTCCCTGGAAGGAGTGTTGCTCCAACACCGCACCCCAACCCCTCAGACTGGCATCCGTCGTCAGTAGGGCCCAGTTGGAGATCCAGAAGGGATGGCCCCTGCTTAACTGCTCGTCCTGTAGCCACCAGGTCAGCGACAGACGAACCTCCGGAGTTAAGGAGTTCATATAAGATTTGATCCGATGAGGCAGGCCGTCCCACTTGGAAAGGATTAACCTCTGCAGTGAGCGGGAATTAAATTGAGCGTACTCTACCAATGTCGAAAGCCGACACCATGAGGTCAGGTACTTGCATTGCCAAGTGTATCGACCTTCTCTGGAGACAGAAATAGCCGTTGACTGTGTGTGTCCAGAAGTGCCCCCAGGTGCACCATGCTCTGAGCAGGGACCAGTGAGGACTTCTTCCAGTTGATTAGCCACCCGTGTGCTTGTAGGAAGTTTACCGTCAGTTGAAGATGACTGAGGGGGACATCTTGGGAGTTTACCAGAATCAGCAAGTTGTCCAGATATGGCAGGATTCTGACTCCCTGGCGATGGAGATGAGCCATTATCATGGCTATAAACTGGTGAAGATCCGAGGGGCCGTTGCCAGTCCAAACAGCAGAGCCTGGAATTGATAGTGGAGGTTGCCAATTGCAAACCGCAGATATTGCTAATGCGATCTGGCAATAGGAATATGCAGGTAAACATCTTGTATATCAAGGGATACCATAGTCTCTGGATTCCATGGCCAGAACAATTGAGCTCAGTGTTTCCATACGGAACTTGGACACTCTCACAAACTTGTTCAGTGATTTGAGGTTGAGTATAGGCCGGAAAACCCATTGGGTTTCGGGACTAGAAACAGGGACAAGAGGTACCGGTACTACTACTCCTGTAGTCAGGAGGGAACGCACAACCAGTTGTAGAACTTGCGCTTTTAACGGATCCAAAGGAATAACCATGGTGCATAACTCTCAAGGGGGACGACTCTTGAAAGAGACTGTGTACCTGTGAGAGACAACTTCTTGCACCCATGCGTCTGAAGTGGTCTTTAACCAGACCTGGTTGAATCGCAGAAGTTGGCCTCCTACCATGGGATCCCCCAGGGGGAGGCCCGTTCCGTCATGCAGCAGGCTGATCGTGTTTAGAAGCAGGCTGACAGGTGGGCCAGGATTGTTTTGCCTTGGGCTTGGTGGTTTTGGGAGCACGAGTTTGTCTCGGGAATACCTGACCTTCTGCTATCCCTTGAGGCCGAAAGGAGCGAAAAGCGGTCCCTCTTGCCTTCTGTGCAGAAGGATTAGTATTCGGGAGAAACGCAGTCTTAGCAGCCGCTAAGTCCGTCACAATCTTGAGATCTTCCCCAAATAGGATGTCTCCCTTTAAAGGGAGTACCTCCAATGTCTTTTTGGAATCCAGGTCCACCTTCCACAACCTCAACCACAGAATACGGGCCGCGGCGTCCCGCTGGTATTAACTGAGTGCACTTTGTTTAAAAAGTATTCTGCTACTGACAGACAAACAGCAGTGGAGAGTGCGTGAGGAAGAAAGGGACTCCGGACTGGTCTGCCTCCCCCTGCTTCTGCCTCCGTCACTGTGACTGTGTTCTGTCACAGGTCGGAGGCTTGTCAGCCTGGGTTTGGTGCCTGTCTTGGAGGGGGAGATGCACGCACTGCGACCACTCTCAGAGTGGTTCGTTGCCGCACTTCCCCCACCTACAGAGACTCACCTTTGATCTCCTCCTCCTCTGCTGGATGTGTCAGCGGCAAGTTGTTTCCTCGCTGTTCGGCCGTCGTCCGTGATCTGCAGACACTTCCTGGTTTTCAGTCACGTGACCGGGTTCTCTGTCTTGTTCCGCTCCTTCTGCTCGATCGTGCAGCTGTTGTAGATAGTGTGGGGAAAATGCTCCAACGCGTTTCGGCCCTTGGGGGCCTTCCTCTGGGAGAAGAAGTGTATATGATTTCTCCTGTGGTGAAGGAATAAATAGGCTGATCTGTGGTTCCTTCGTTCTGATTGGATGTTGTGCTTCATGTTATGAGAGGCAGTTGTTCTTGTCAGTCACATTGTGTAACCAATGAAAGGCATGTGCTCAGTCTTTCATGGTCCTTTTTGATTGGTTTTGCAACTGTCAGTCATGTTCTGTCGTCCAGTGAGTGGGTTTGTGACCTTGAAGCTTTGTTTATGGTTGCTATAGTGATGATTGTAGCCTGGTGGATGAACTGGTTCATTGTGCAGTTCAGAAATCAATGGATGAGAATAATGAAATGAACCAATAAATTGATTACAAATTGTGGAAAAGGTGGAATTGAATCATATTAGGAATAAATGAATGAAATGAAGTAAAAATGTAGTAAATAAATGTGAAGATGGTATTAAATGCCATAAGAATAATAAATAATAAAATAATAAAAAAAATAAAAAATAAATAAATAAAAATATATATAAAATAAAACAAAAGGAAAATGGAATGATTGAGAAATGAAGAATACTATAATCTTAAAGTACATAGCTTTAATCTGATGTATAGTGTAGGTGGGTGGGTTGGTGTTGGGTGGGCTAGTATAATTCCAAGTGAGAATGGATGAACAACTGTAAGCTGGAGTGTGTTGAATTTATTTAAAAAGTTTCTACATTGAGCGCAGACCAAAGTGGTCAATTCTGCTTTGTAAGTGTTAGTTTTTTTATTGACAAATGATGGATCTCACTTCATTGTCAAAATTGAGTCCTCTTGGTACTAGTGTGTCCATGTTAATCATGACTCGTAGTTCTTTGTTTATCTGGTGGATGTAATTGCCCCCCCTCCACCTGGGTTTGACCTCTTTTAATCCTATGAATGTGAGTAATGTGGGATCACTGTTATGAAATTGTTTGAAATGTTTTGATAGTGGATGTTCCTCTGTTCCTTTTCTTATGTTCCTGATGTGTTCATTTAATCTTATCTTGAGTGGTCTCACTGTCCTCCCTACGTACTGCTTGTGACACGGGCATTCCAGTACATAAATCACCCCCTTGCTATGACATGTTAGTGTTGTTTTGATTTTCATTGTTTTCTTGTTTGAGGTGGATGTAACTGTGTGAACAGGTTTGGTACTTCTGTTTTTAGTAGTGGTACATGCGTTACATGTGCCACAGTAATAAAAGCCTCCTTTTAGTTGGACTTTGTCTATAGTGGTTTGTTTTTGTGTTTTGGGTGCTATATGGTTCCTTACTATTTTCTGTCTGATGTCTGGCGCTTTTCTAAATATTATTCTGGGTGCTGTTGGTAGAACTTTCGCCAGTGTCTCATCCTGTAGTAAGATGGGCCAATATTTGTTGATGATCTTCCTAACTTGATGGGAGTCTTTGGAGTATTGTGTGATAAAGAATATGTTATCGTCCTGGACTTGTTCCTGTTTTTGGTTGTATTGTAACAAAGGTCCTCTGTCTAGTTCTCGTACTTTGTTGAATGTTTCTTGGATGATGGTACTGTCATATTTCTTTTCTATAAATTGACTCTTTAAATTTTGTCCCTGTATGTCATAATCTGTCAGGCGTGAGCAGTTTCTTCGTAGACGTTTGAACTGTCCTGTTGGTATGTTCTTTAACCAATTGTGATAATGACCGCTGGATGTAAGAATATAGCTATTGACGTCTACTGGTTTGTGAAATGTATTGGTGTGAATAGTGTTGTCTGCTATGAAAATGTTAAGGTCCAAAAACTCTACCTTTTCTTTACTGAAGTTGGTGGTGAACTGTAGGTTGTGGTGATTAGCACAATAAATTCAACACACTCCAGCTTACAGTTGTTCATCCATTCTCACTTGGAATTATACTAGCCCACCCAACACCAACCCACCCACCTACACTATACATCAGATTAAAGCTATGTACTTTAAGATTATAGTATTCTTCATTTCTCAATCATTCCATTTTCCTTTTGTTTTATTTTATATATATTTTTATTTTTTATTTTTTTTATTATTTTATTATTTATTATTCTTATGGCATTTAATACCATCTTCACATTTATTTACTTCATTTTTACTTCATTTCATTCATTTATTCCTAATATGATTCAATTCCACCTTTTCCACAATTTGTAATCAATTTATTGGTTCATTTCATTATTCTCATCCATTGATTTCTGAACTGCACAATGAACCAGTTCATCCACCAGGCTACAATCATCACTATAGCAACCATAAACAAAGCTTCAAGGTCACAAACCCACTCACTGGACGACAGAACATGACTGACAGTTGCAAAACCAATCAAAAAGGACCATGAAAGACTGAGCACATGCCTTTCATTGGTTACACAATGTGACTGACAAGAACAACTGCCTCTCATAACATGAAGCACAACATCCAATCAGAACGAAGGAACCACAGATCAGCCTATTTATTCCTTCACCACAGGAGAAATCATATACACTTCTTCTCCCAGAGGAAGGCCCCCAAGGGCCGAAACGCGTTGGAGCATTTTCCCCACACTATCTACAACAGCTGCACGATCGAGCAGAAGGAGCGGAACAAGACAGAGAACCCGGTCACGTGACTGAAAACCAGGAAGTGTCTGCAGATCACGGACGACGGCCGAACAGCGAGGAAACAACTTGCCGCTGACACATCCAGCAGAGGAGGAGGAGATCAAAGGTGAGTCTCTGTAGGTGGGGGAAGTGCGGCAACGAACCACTCTGAGAGTGGTCGCAGTGCGTGCATCTCCCCCTCCAAGACAGGCACCAAACCCAGGCTGACAAGCCTCCGACCTGTGACAGAACACAGTCACAGTGACGGAGGCAGAAGCAGGGGGAGGCAGACCAGTCCGGAGTCCCTTTCTTCCTCACGCACTCTCCACTGCTGTTTGTCTGTCAGTAGCAGAATACTTTTTAAACAAAGTGCACTCAGTTAATACCAGCGGGACGCCGCGGCCCGATTTTCAATCAAATAGACATTTTCTCTCCTTTTTCAATTTTTCTTCGTTTTTCAATAATTCATTCATTTTTATTTTTTCCTTTTTTCATCATTTTTTTCATTCATTTTTTTCACTACATTTGGACTTCATCAAAATACGTTTAGATTCAAGCGTATTCATGCACAATTAGCAAGAAGGCTAATTACAGCCAAATAGAGTGCAATTAATTCAGGACTATCTATTTCTGCTTTTTATTTATAAATAAACATCACTTTGAAACTCAAACAAGCATTTTCACCATTTATTACACTAGTGTAGACACATGCAAACCCAAAACCGGGGATGAGCGCAGTGTGAAAAATTTCCACTTTTGCACCAATATTCTAACAAGTAGGACCAACTTGTTAAACACCAGCAGCACTCCCCGTAACGTTAGCACATTTCTGTGCGCAGTCCACCCAAATCCTATATCTTTCTGACTTTAAAAAAAGGTCCAGGAACTGCAGCAAGAAGTTAGAACCAATACACATATGGGATTGACAAACAATAGAAATGACAGGTTAAAAAGGGCACAGTCGGTCTTTACAGACTTAGATACAAGAAATTCCCCACATCTACACATTAGTACATTTCTCACAACATTCAAAACCTTAGAAAAAATAATTCAGAAAGAAAACAAACTATGGTGGGACATTAAGACATTAGAATGGTACAGCACCAACAGCATAACACCAAAAGGATTAAAAATCAAGAAAACTCCATCACATTACACTGACAATACCCCTTTCTTATCCAAGTGGAATGAAATACTAGAAACTTGTTCACAATCACTCATAACACTACTGATCGACACACAAAAAGAGGAACAAATTACACTAGAGAAAGAGATTGATGACCTAAACACCAAACTAAAGCCATTTGAGCAAGATGACGAATTTAAGACATTAGTACATTTAACCTTGTCCAAACTAAAACAGGGTGAAGACAGAATCATAATCACTAAGAAAAACAAAATACTAAGGGACAAATACGGGATTAAGGACAGATCTCGCCCTAAGACCAACAAATCTATCACAATAAACACGAAATCCAAAAGCCCATCAAAGGACAGGCCATCAGGCAAGTACAAATCATTCACACGACAAAACACTATCAATACCACCAACAACCAGAACACACCCATATACAAGAAACTTAAATTGACATACCAGCAATACATGACAAAACTCCACAGCACCACAAACATCGACACAAAAAGGGATACAGATAGCATTGATCTAGAGAATTTATCCACAATCAGCTCAACCAGCAACATCTCTTTTTCTCCACTGGATCTAGAAGACGATCTAGAATTCGAGACAGCACGACATTCACTAGAGCAAGGGTGGCGTGACATACAGTCAGTACTTGTACCGCATTTAGAAGAACTACACACAATCAACACTGAGACCAGACATACATTAGATAATCCCATAGATGAATCATGTGTCAATCAACATTTTTTAGAGCAGGAGACGGGCCCAGCAATGGAACCCGTCTCAACACAGAGGAAAACACTCAAAAGGAAAAAAGAAGAGGCAGACGAGGATGCAGAGGGGGACAAGGTTGCAAAAAGGCAAGATCAAGGATCAACATCACTCCAGGAAAGGGAATTTTTAACCTTAGCAACGCAACACTGAACAAAAACCACATTAGTGCATTGGACAAAGGTCTTAAATTTGCTCCAACAACCAACATGGACAAGTTCAATACATATTTGGATATCCAGAAATTTACACGCAAACTCACTCTAAAAAAAAATTTTTTTCAACAGACACCATTACCACAACATAAACAATCCGATACAGACATATACAAACATACTGAACACCGTCCCCCATCTACATTTTACCCCAGCTACATCATGGGGAAACAGATAGAGACATTTACAAACATGATCCAGC
Source organism: Pseudophryne corroboree (assembly GCF_028390025.1). Taxonomy (NCBI): domain Eukaryota; kingdom Metazoa; phylum Chordata; class Amphibia; order Anura; family Myobatrachidae; genus Pseudophryne; species Pseudophryne corroboree. The sequence continues at coordinate 867,622,265 of NC_086444.1, read as the reverse complement.
ATGACATTTTGAAAATTTGTGACAAACCATCCAAAAACAAGACAAACATGACTAAAGCTGAACTGAAAGCACTAACGGACTTAAACAAAGACACGACCATAATAATAAAACCGGCCGACAAGGGAGGGGGGATAGTCATTCTGAACAAAGAGGATTATCTCAAGGAAGCACATAGAATACTAGACGACACCACCACTTACAGCAAATTATCCACAGACCCCACAACCAAGTTCCAAAAAGAACTCCAGGCAATCCTCAAGAAAGGTTTGGAAACAGAGATTCTGACAACAAAGGAACACTCATTTCTAGACAAACCACATCCTATCATCCCAGTATTTTATTATCTCCCCAAAATACACAAAAACAAACTTAACCCACCAGGTAGACCGATTATATCTGGAATAAATTCACTCACTTCCAACCTCTCTCAGTATATAGATACCTTTTTACAACCGTACGTATCCGCACAACAGTCACATCTGAAAGACACAACTGACATACTGAACAAATTACAAAAAATCACATGGCAAGAAGACTACTGGCTAGTCACATGTGATGTAGCATCATTATACACAGTAATAGATCACGATCAGGGCATCTCTAGCATACACCATTTTCTAACAAAAGACGAAACCATGACACCCACGCAGAGAGATTTCATTACTGAATGCATACAGCACATACTCACACACAACTACTTGTGGTTCGAAGAAGATTTTTACCTACAGGTCACCGGCACGGCCATGGGAACGAGGTTCGCACCTAGCTACGCCAATTTATTCATGAGTCATTGGGAGGACGATTTCATCTGGTCCAAGGCGGGGCTTGGTGCGAACCTCGTCCTATGGTCGAGATACATAGATGACATATTTTTCATATGGAAGGGTACCCAAACAACATTAGAAAACTTCCTAAGATACATTAATGCTAATCACCACAACCTACAGTTCACCACCAACTTCAGTAAAGAAAAGGTAGAGTTTTTGGACCTTAACATTTTCATAGCAGACAACACTATTCACACCAATACATTTCACAAACCAGTAGACGTCAATAGCTATATTCTTACATCCAGCGGTCATTATCACAATTGGTTAAAGAACATACCAACAGGACAGTTCAAACGTCTACGAAGAAACTGCTCACGCCTGACAGATTATGACATACAGGGACAAAATTTAAAGAGTCAATTTATAGAAAAGAAATATGACAGTACCATCATCCAAGAAACATTCAACAAAGTACGAGAACTAGACAGAGGACCTTTGTTACAATACAACCAAAAACAGGAACAAGTCCAGGACGATAACATATTCTTTATCACACAATACTCCAAAGACTCCCATCAAGTTAGGAAGATCATCAACAAATATTGGCCCATCTTACTACAGGATGAGACACTGGCGAAAGTTCTACCAACAGCACCCAGAATAATATTTAGAAAAGCGCCAGACATCAGACAGAAAATAGTAAGGAACCATATAGCACCCAAAACACAAAAACAAACCACTATAGACAAAGTCCAACTAAAAGGAGGCTTTTATTACTGTGGCACATGTAACGCATGTACCACTACTAAAAACAGAAGTACCAAACCTGTTCACACAGTTACATCCACCTCAAACAAGAAAACAATGAAAATCAAAACAACACTAACATGTCATAGCAAGGGGGTGATTTATGTACTGGAATGCCCGTGTCACAAGCAGTACGTAGGGAGGACAGTGAGACCACTCAAGATAAGATTAAATGAACACATCAGGAACATAAGAAAAGGAACAGAGGAACATCCACTATCAAAACATTTCAAACAATTTCATAACAGTGATCCCACATTACTCACATTCATAGGATTAAAAGAGGTCAAACCCAGGTGGAGGGGGGGCAATTACATCCACCAGATAAACAAAGAAGAACTACGAGTCATGATTAACATGGACACACTAGTACCAAGAGGACTCAATTTTGACAATGAAGTGAGATCCATCATTTGTCAATAAAAAAACTAACACTTACAAAGCAGAATTGACCACTTTGGTCTGCGCTCAATGTAGAAACTTTTTAAATAAATTCAACACACTCCAGCTTACAGTTGTTCATCCATTCTCACTTGGAATTATACTAGCCCACCCAACACCAACCCACCCACCTACACTATACATCAGATTAAAGCTATGTACTTTAAGATTATAGTATTCTTCATTTCTCAATCATTCCATTTTCCTTTTGTTTTATTTTATATATATTTTTATTTATTTTTTTTTTATTTTTTTTATTATTTTATTATTTATTATTCTTATGGCATTTAATACCATCTTCACATTTATTTACTTCATTTTTACTTCATTTCATTCATTTATTCCTAATATGATTCAATTCCACCTTTTCCACAATTTGTAATCAATTTATTGGTTCATTTCATTATTCTCATCCATTGATTTCTGAACTGCACAATGAACCAGTTCATCCACCAGGCTACAATCATCACTATAGCAACCATAAACAAAGCTTCAAGGTCACAAACCCACTCACTGGACGACAGAACATGACTGACAGTTGCAAAACCAATCAAAAAGGACCATGAAAGACTGAGCACATGCCTTTCATTGGTTACACAATGTGACTGACAAGAACAACTGCCTCTCATAACATGAAGCACAACATCCAATCAGAACGAAGGAACCACAGATCAGCCTATTTATTCCTTCACCACAGGAGAAATCATATACACTTCTTCTCCCAGAGGAAGGCCCCCAAGGGCCGAAACGCGTTGGAGCATTTTCCCCACACTATCTACAACAGCTGCACGATCGAGCAGAAGGAGCGGAACAAGACAGAGAACCCGGTCACGTGACTGAAAACCAGGAAGTGTCTGCAGATCACGGACGACGGCCGAACAGCGAGGAAACAACTTGCCGCTGACACATCCAGCAGAGGAGGAGGAGATCAAAGGTGAGTCTCTGTAGGTGGGGGAAGTGCGGCAACGAACCACTCTGAGAGTGGTCGCAGTGCGTGCATCTCCCCCTCCAAGACAGGCACCAAACCCAGGCTGACAAGCCTCCGACCTGTGACAGAACACAGTCACAGTGACGGAGGCAGAAGCAGGGGGAGGCAGACCAGTCCGGAGTCCCTTTCTTCCTCACGCACTCTCCACTGCTGTTTGTCTGTCAGTAGCAGAATACTTTTTAAACAAAGTGCACTCAGTTAATACCAGCGGGACGCCGCGGCCCGATTTTCAATCAAATAGACATTTTCTCTCCTTTTTCAATTTTTCTTCGTTTTTCAATAATTCATTCATTTTTATTTTTTCCTTTTTTCATCATTTTTTTCATTCATTTTTTTCACTACATTTGGACTTCATCAAAATACGTTTAGATTCAAGCGTATTCATGCACAATTAGCAAGAAGGCTAATTACAGCCAAATAGAGTGCAATTAATTCAGGACTATCTATTTCTGCTTTTTATTTATAAATAAACATCACTTTGAAACTCAAACAAGCATTTTCACCATTTATTACACTAGTGTAGACACATGCAAACCCAAAACCGGGGATGAGCGCAGTGTGAAAAATTTCCACTTTTGCACCAATATTCTAACAAGTAGGACCAACTTGTTAAACACCAGCAGCACTCCCCGTAACGTTAGCACATTTCTGTGCGCAGTCCACCCAAATCCTATATCTCTCAACCACAGAATACGGCTTGCTAGGATGGACGTAGTCGAAGCCTTGGCCGCCAACACATCTGCCTCAGAGGACGCCTCCTGAATGTAATAGGCGGCGGTGGTAATGTGAGACAGGTACTGTCTGGCAATGTCAGATATATCATGAGGCAGCTCTTCCTCTAATGCCTGAACCCATGCTTCAATTCCTTTTGCAGCCCAAGAGGCTGCTATAGTGGGTCTATGTACAGAACCTGTAAGCGAGTAAATAGACTTCAGGCATCCCTCCATACGCTTATTTGTCGGTTCCTTCAGTAAGGTGACAGGAATAGTAGATGAGACCACGGGATGGGTGACATGGGACTCCACCGGACTTGAATTCTCCCACTTGTTACACAACTCAGAAGGGAGAGGATAACGAGCTACCATCTTTTTAGATAGGGAGAATTTCTTTCCTGGCGAACACCAGGGTTCATGACGTATGTCTATTAAATGGCCAGAATGTGGTAATAATGTCTTAGATACCTTCTGACGTTTAAACTTATCAGGTTTCTTAGAAATGCTTAATACTAAATCAGGGACATCAACTTGAATAGTAGATTCCTCGTCAGAAGCAGCTGTATCAGTGTCTGACGGGTCAGTATACTCCCCATCCTCATCAGAAGAATCTTCTGAGAGATTAGTGGATTGTGAGGAAGTGGCCCACTTAGGTGACCACTTAACACGTGAGTGAGTTGGGGTAGGTTTATGTCTAACCAAAGCTTGATTCAATTGCTGCAACTGGGTAGACAAATTATCCGCACAAGGCGGATTTACCATAGGGACAATATGTGGTTGCAATGGCACAGGAGGTCCCACAGGGGGCGTAAGGTGTGTCACAAGCGTATTGAGCATAGTTGAGAACGGCGCCCAAGGTGGCTCCTGATTGGTTACAGGAGCTGCGGACTGACTGAGAGATGTATGGCACACAGTACACAGACCGTCATACAAAACTTCCCCCTCAGGCAAATCCCTGGCGCATGCGGTGCATGATACAGTAGCGTCCGTGGATTTCCCGCCCTTTGTGTTAGACATTTTAGTGAATGTAATCGCAGAGCGTATGAGTAGGATACAACTAGACAGAGTACAATACCAGTGAATAAATCCCCTAGTATGTGACAGCGTACACAGTACTCAACAGCGGCTAAATCCGGCACTATGTGACTGCGTACACAGTACCAGCAAATACATCCGGTACTATGTGACTGAGTACACAGTAGAATACACTTAACGGTAAATACTGTGAAGCACTATATATGTGACCCAGACACACCTAGTTATTCGCTAGCTGCATTCGTTCGCTGTGCAGCGATGAGGCAAAAAAACGGCACTTCTGCGCATGCAGCGCAATGCGCACGTGCGTCGTATTATTACAAAGAACGATGTAGTTTTACACAAGGTCTAGCAAAGCTTTTCAGTCGCACTGCTGGCCGCAGAGCGATTGACATGAAGTGGGCGTTTCTGGGTGTCAACTGACCGTTTTCAGGGAGTCTTCGGAAAAACGCAGGCGTGCCAGCAAAAACGCAGGCGTGGCTGGTCGAACGCAGGGCGTGTTTGTGACGTCAAAACAAGAACTGAACAGTCTGAAGTGATCACAAGCGCTGAGTAGGTCTGAAGCTACTCTGAAACTGCACCAAAATTTTTTGTAGCTGCTCTGCGATCCTTTCATTCGCACTTCTGCTAAGCTAAAATACACTCCCCAGTGGGCGGCGGCATAGCGTTTGCACGGCTGCTAAAAACTGCTAGAGAGCTAACAACTCGGAATGACCACCCTAGTCCCTTAGGGTACAGAATACAGTGATAGCTAAAGCTGGGATACAATGAATACAATACCTGCAAATAAATCCCCTATTTATGTGACAGTATATACAGGACACAAACAGAGAATAAATGCGGTATGAGGTGACTGAAATACACAGTAGAATACACTTATCTGCAATTACTGCAGAGCATTATATATTAGACCCTGACGCACCTAGTCCCTTAGGGTACAGAATATAGTGATAGCTATAGCTGAGATACACTGAAAGTGAAATCCACACAGTAGATACAGGCACACACACAGTGACAATGCAGATAATTATTTTAGTAAGACAATAAAACTGCACTGGACTAGATTATGTATATATGTAGCAATGCGTGGTCCGAGACCGGATCTATAAATCAGAATACTCGTACAATATATTCTGTCAAAGGTACACTTGTTCTTAACTAACACTGTCCTATTAATGACATGTAGAATACTTCAGTGTCTGTAAAATCACGCCGATGATGTACAGGCGGATTTACAGAGGAGACCTTGTCCTGCAATCCCGGAGACCAGTCGCAGCTATGTTAGAAGATGGTGCCCAGCGTCTCAGTCAGGGAGTGAGGGAGAGTGTGAGGCAGCGCCAGGGCGGGAACACCAGCAGTAGATGGCGCCCGGAGCTGGGGGAGGGGCTACAGGTCAAGCGCCTTCTCCCTTATGCTGGTTATATATCCGACCTGTACTCATATGACATGGTGGATATAGTGGGGTCCCTGCTCTGTCACAGTGTCCATGCCAACGTCGCCGTTCGTCTCCTTAGACTGCGACCGGAACACGATTTAATGGTGGGTCCCGCCCGAGGGACCCTCTTACCTCCTCCCTTCAGTAGCAGCCACGCAAACCAGGAGAGCGTTTGCGACCGTGTGCCTAGAGCCGGAGCATCTCCGCCGCAAGTACCCAGGAACAGAGCCAGCGGGAGTATGCAACGCCGCTAGGGAGGTGACGGAGCCGCAGCACAGAATGTCATCCTGACACGTAAGTGCTGCGGCCCTTGAAGTCTTCTAAAAGCTTTTTCAGGGCTGCCCAGTGCAGCTCCCTGTTAAGTGACCTGCTTCTGCAGGCACAAACTCGAAACTGAGCTCACAGTGCCTGGAGGTGGGGTTAAAGAGGAGGCATCCTGAGACAGTCTAAAGCTCTAGCCTGCTGGTGCCTGGATAAAGATCCAACTCTACACCCCGATGTTTCCCTGTGGAAACCAATGTACCCTGCTGCAGAAAGATAAATTAAAGGAGGAAAGAGAAGAAAGTTAAAAGTGGTGAAAAGAGAGATGGTCCTGCTTGTTGAGCTTTTTGGAAAATGCTGAAGGTAATGGTAGGAAACAATGGGCCTAATTCAGAGCTAATCGCTGTGCTGCAAATTTGCAGAGGTCTGCGATCAGATAGTCGCCGGCAAGAGAGAATGAAAACCCGCCCCGTGCAAGTGTGCGAATGCATGTGTACGCCATGCGAAAATTCCGCCAGACAGCGGACATCTGCAAATCCGTTCGCAACCCACTCATCATCGAATGATTTTTCCAGTCTGTGCATAGCCCAAGACTTACTCCTACAGTGCGATACAAACAGGCTGATCGGGGCCGGAGCTGACGTCACACCCGTCCTGAAAACCGTGGAACTGCGTGCGTTTTTCCTGACACTCCAGTTACCACCCACAAACATCCTCATCCTGTCAATCACCTTACGAACACCCATACGCAGTCATTTGATAATCGTCCGCTGTGTGATTTCGCACAACAGCGATCAGGTTTGAATCGGGCCCAATGACAGCTGTACTTTTTTGCAGTTTAAACACTTTGGTGAAATCAACTTTTTTGTTCCTATATTCATTTCCTTGAATGCATTTTGATCTATTTACCCTTGCTTAGTTTCTTTTGTTTGTAGGAACTTTAATATACCCAGTTCTGTGTAATTAGATTTTAGAATGCCGTGAAGCGAACAAAGAACAGTACATACTGAAGAGGACAGCTTGTGGCTCTCAGTCAGAGCAGAGAGTTGAGAACAGTGGCACTCATTCGTGAAATAGCTTTTGAAGGCAAATCAGCCAGAATCGTATTCAATTATAAGTAGATTCGTGCATTAACTGTTTTTCAACACGTATTCTGCACTTATACTTTATAAAACTAGTTTCACAGCCGAGTGTCATTGTGCTCAGCTTTCACTGTAATAACTTCTAATATAACTATAATCTTTTACAACTTATTATCCATGTGTAATATTTACTTTAAAAACGACCACTACGTTTGAAGCCGAATTTCTCCGATGAACAAAATTCAGTGCAACATCAATGTGTCGGAACAAATAAACTCCCATTTCTGGATTGCCCAGCACCTTTGTAGTAATATTTCCGATAGATAAACCATGTTTAGATATAGCTGTGGCAACATGGTTTGGTACCACCAGGAAGCAGAACTTTTCCTCTAGCTCTCTTCCATGCCTTCCAAGATCTTTCATTTCCATTCTGAAAAGCAAAGCAAAAAAAGAAGGGTATCCATTTGTTATATACAACTACTGAGAAGATACATGAAAACACAGTAGGAAAGTAATACTGTTAGGAAAAAGAACACTGCATGAAAATTACAAAATACACAAAGCAGGCTATTTTATCAGTGGTAAACAATGAGAAACGTGTTAAGGTAATATTTACCATATCATAAAATTTGAAGAAACGTTTTGGACTCGGTAGATATTACATAAAAAAGATTTTACTATATTAATTGTTTGATGTTTCTTAATCCAGTGATCTAGCTAATCAACACAATGGCCCTCATTCCGAGTCGTTCGCTAGGTAATTTTCTTCGCATCGCAGCGTTTTTCTGCTTAGTACGCATGCGCAATGTTCGCACTGCGACTGCGCCAAGTAATTTTGCTATGAAGATAGTTTTTTTACTCACGGCTTTTTCTTCGCTCCGGCGATCGTAATGTGATTGACAGGAAATGGGTGTTACTGGGCGGAAACACGGCGTTTTATGGGCGTGTGGATGAAAACGCTACCGTTTACGGTAAAAACGCAGGAGTGGCTGGAGAAACGGAGGAGTGTCTGGGCGAACGCTGGGTGTGTTTGTGACGTCAAACCAGGAACGACAAGCACTGAACTGATCGCAGATGCCGAGTAAGTCTGAAGCTACTCTGAAACTGCTAAGTAGTTTGTAATCGCAATATTGCGAATACATCGTTCGCAATTTTAAGAAGCTAAGATTCAATCCCAGTAGGCGGCGGCTTAGCGTGTGTAACTCTGCTAAAATCGCCTTGCGAGCGAACAACTCGGAATGAGGGCCAATATATGGGTCGCAGGGATCCCTCACTTTAAAAACCTGGGGTCCTACGCCGTTTCTGGGTCCCATCACAAGGTGTCTAAGGGCAGGCAGCAGTTGTGACTGTGCTGGGGGTGGGGACAGCTAGCAGCTGGGGTAGAGCTGGGGTTGAGGCAGTCAGCAGTTAAGAGTAGAGGTGGGGATTGAGAGATTGAGACAGGAAGCAGTTGGGACAGGGAGGGGGAAGAAGGGGGTATGGGCAGGCAGTAGTTGGGGCACTGTTGGGGCCACGATGCAAGTTTGGGTAGTGCTGTGTGCAGGCAGTAGCTCCGGTAGAGATTGAGAAAGGCATACAGCAGTTGGTGTATGGAGGAGGTAACGGTAGATAGCAGCTGAGGCAATACTGGGGGCAAGGAGGGGTTAGGGGCAGGTATTACTGGGACAATGCTGAGGGTAGGAGTGTGTAAACGTATATAGCTGCTGGGTTAGTACTGGGGGCATGAAAGGAGATTTACGGTAAGATTTACCATTGTTAAATCTCTTTCTGCGAGGTAGACTGGATTCCGCAGGGAATAACATCGGGGTGTAGAGTTGGATCTTGATCCGAGGCACCAACAGGCTAAAGCTTTGACTGTTTCCAGGATGCACTGCACCGCCTCCTCTATAGTCCCGCCTCCAGGCACTGGAGTTCAGTTTCGTAAACCAGTCCGATGCAGTAGCAGGTAAAATAGAGACGGTAGATGTTAGCCACACAGAACCACATTCTCACGACAGGAGAAGGCACCAGCGGCTAAAGCCATACAAACCCAAAGAAGCTAAGTGTGTCAGGGTGGGCGCCCTGTATAATCCAGTGTACCTCGCAGAAAGAGATTTAACAATAGTAACTTTAACCATAAATCTCCTTTTCTGCAGCAGGGTACACTGGTATTCCACAGGGAAAAACATCGGGGATGTCATAAAGCAGTTCCTCATGGGAGGGGACGCACTGTAGAGGGCACAAAAACCCGGCGTCCAAAGGAAGCATCCTGGGAGGCGGAAGTATCACAGGCATAGAACCTGATGAACGTGTTCACTGAGGAACATGCAGCCGTCTTGTACAATTGTTCTAGGGACGCGCCATGGCGGGTCGCCCAAGAAGGTCCAACAGACCGAGTAGAACGGGCCTTGATAGCAGCAGGAACTTGAAGCCCAGCCTGCACATAAGGTTGTGCAATCACCATTTTAATCCATCTGGCCAGCCACGTTTGTGAAAACCAAAAAGGACAAAAAGAGAGTCTGACCTCCTGATTGACACCACCTTAGGTAGATAACCAGTTCGAAGAACAGTCCGGTCACAGTGAAAAATCAGAAAGGGTGGACGACAGGACAAAGCGCCTAAGTCCGACACCCTGCTAGCAGAGGCAATAGCCAGCAGAAACACGACCTTAAGCGTAAGGCATTTAAGGTCCACAGACTCAAGAGGTTCAAATGGAGACTCTTGTAGGGCATTTAAGACATACAGAGAGATCCCACGGAGTCACAGGAGGGAGGTTGAATCCGTAAAACACCCTGAGTGAAAGCATGAACGTCGGGAATAGACGCAATTTTTATCTGAAACCAAACCGACAGGGCAGATATATGAACCTGGAAGGAAGCCAAAGGAAGGCCTAAGTCCAGGCCTTGTTGCAGAAAAGCCAAAAGTCTGGCAGTGCTGAACTTGTATGCATCGTAATTCTTATTAGCAAACCAGGTGTAATAAGAATTCCAGACCTTATAAGAAATCCGAGCCGAAACCGGTTTACGGGTTTCAACATAGTTTGAACGACCGCCTCATAGAATCCATTGGCCCTCAGGAGTGAAGCTTCAAGAGCCACGTTGTCAAAGCCAGTCTGGCCAGGTCCGGGTAGACACAAGGGTCCTAAACAAGGAGGTCTGGGCATTGAAGAAGTAGAGGAGGACGCTCATCGAGAGACCCGGCAGGTCTGAGAACCAATGCCGTGTGGGCCACGCTGGAGCAACTAGAAGTAGTATTCCTCCTTCTTGCTTGAACTTCCGTAGTACCTGGGCAGGAGTGACACTGGAGGGAACACGTATGGCATCTGAAAGTTCCATGGAATTGCCAGCGCGTCCACGTGCTTGGGGATCCCTTGTCCTTTTTCTGAAGATCGGAACCGTGTCGAGACGCCATCAGGTCTACATCTGGTAGGCCCCACTTGTCCACTAGGAGTTGAAAGACTTCCGGATGAAGACTTCACTCTATGGCGTGTACATCCTGACAACTGAGGAAGTCTGCTTCCCAGTTGAGGACTCCCAGAATGAACACTGCCGATATGGCTGGCAGATGGCGTTTCACCCATTGAAGGATTTTTGACACTTCTATCATATTCATGCGGCTTCAAGTGCCTGCTTGTTGATTTATGGATGCCACCATGGTGGCGTTGTCTGACTGTACTTGAACAGGCCTGTTCTGTACCAGAGGCAGGGCAAGTTTCAGCGCATTGAACACTGCCCGCAATTCCAGAATATTTATCGGGAGGAGAGATTCCTCCTTGGTCCACCGGCCCTGAAGAGAGTGTTGCTCCAACACCGCGCCCCAACTCCGCAGACTGGCATCCATTGTTAGGAGGAGCCAGTTGGAGATCCAGAAGGGGCGACCCCTGCTCAATTGTTGGTCCTGCAGCCACCAGCTCAGTGACAGATGGACCTCAGGATTCAAGGAGATCATGTGAGATCTGATCCGGTGAGGCAGGCATTCCCACTTGGAAAGGATTAACCTCTGCAGAGGGCTGGAATTAAATTGAGCATACTTTACCATGCTGAAAGCCAACACCATGAGGCCTAGTACTTGCATCGCCGAGTGTACTGACGAGAGAGAAGGCATCTGATCCTGTCCTGAAGTTTCAGGACCTTCTCTGGAGACAAGAACAAACGTTGGTTGTGTGTATCCAGTAATGCCCCCAGGTGCACCATGCTCTGAGCAGGGACCAGCAAGGATTTCTTCTAATTGATGAGCCACCCTTGGGCTTGTAGGAATTGAACCGTTAGTTCCAGATGATGGGTGAGAACCTCTGGGGAGTTCGCCAGGATCAGCAAGTCGTCCCGATACGTCAGGATACTGACACCTTGACGACAGAGAATGGCCGTCATGGTTGCCATGACCTTGGTGAAGATCCGAGGAGCTGTGGTCAGTCCAAAAGGCAAGGCTTGGAATTGATCATGTAGGCTGCCAATAGCAATCCGCAGATATTGCTGATGCGACATGGCAATAGGTATGTGTAGGTAAGCATCCTGTATATCCAGGGAAACAATATAATCCTTGGGCTCCATAGCCAGAACAATAGAGCGAAGAGTTTCCATATGGAATTTGGATACCTTCACAAACTTATTCAAAGATTTCAGGTTGAGAATGGACCGGGAGGATCCACCCGGCATCGGAACTAGAAACAGTGTCGAATAGTATCCCCTGCCTCTCTGAGACAGAGGCACAGGCACTATCTCTCCCGTGTCCAGGAGGGATTCTACAACCAAATGTACAGTTTTTGCTTTTAATGGATCTGAAGGAATAACCATCAAGCAAAACTGGCAAGGCGGACGTGTCTTGAAAGAGATAGCGTATCCATGAGAGACAACTTCCAGCACCCAGGTGTCGGAAGTGGTCTTTGACCATACCTGGGCGAACTGCAGAAGTCGGCCTCCCACCCTGTGATCCCCCAGGGGAAGGCCCGCCCCATCATGCGGTAGGCTTGCTTGATTTGGAAGTAGGCTGACGGGTGGCCCAAGAAAAGTGGCACTCTTAGCGTTCGGAGCCGAAGGATTAGTACTTGGGAGACACGCAGTCTTGGCCGACGCCAAGTCAGTCACAATCTTGTTCAGATCTTCCCCAAACAGTATATCTCCCTTAAAAGCGAGCACCTCCAAGGTCTTAGTAACATAGTATTTGAGGTTGAATAGAGGCAAGTTGCCCATCGTGTTCAACCTGTTTTAAGTTGTGATGATTCTACATACTTGCTAAATAATGTTTTATGACTAGTTAGCTACTATAACTCATGTTACCCCCGGATTAACCACGTTGATATTTTAAGTATTATAACCTTGGATAGCTTTTTCATTCAGAAATGTATCCATTCCATTTTTAAATCCAATTACAGAGTCCGCCATTACCACATTCCCTGGCAGGGAATTCCACATCCTGATTGCCCTAACAGCGAAGAACCCTTTCCTCCGTTGCGTTCGGAATTTTCTCTCCTCCAGTCGCAGCGAGTGCCCACGTGTCCTAAACTGTGTTCTTTTAATAAATAATTCCTCTGATAACTCTTTGTGATGTCCCTTTACATATTTGAAGATATTAATAATATCTTCTCTTAGGCGCCTCTTTTCTAGTGTATACATATTCAGCCTAGTAAGTCTTTCCTTATAGTCCAGTCCTTCTAGGCCTTTAATCAATTTAGTAGCTCGCCTTTGAACACTTTAGAGTTCACTGATGTCTTTTTTATACAATGGTGCCCAAAACTGAACACAATATTCCAGGTGTGGACGTACCAATGCCTTATACAGCGGCATGATTACATCCGAGTCCCTTGTCTCAATTCCTCTTTTTATGCACGCTGGCACCTTACTTGTCTTCTTTACTGCGTTTTGACATTGTGTACGGTTATTAAATAAGATTTTACTCGCCGGTAAATCTATTTCTCGTAGTCCGTAGTGGATGCTGGGGACTCCGTAAGGACCATGGGGAATAGACGGGCTCAGCAGGAGACTGGGCACTCTAAGAAAGATTTAGTACTACTGGTGTGCACTCGCTAATCCCTCTATGCCCCTCCTCCAGACCTCAGTTAGCGAAACTATGCCCGGAAGAGCGGACAGTACAAGGAAAGGATTTTGGAATCCAGGGCAAGATTCATACCAGCCACACCAATCACACCGTATAACTCGTGATAAACTTACCCAGTTAACAGTATGAACAACAACAGAGCATCAACCAATGGATGCCAACATAACATAACCCTTTATTACGCAATAACTATATACACGTATTGCAGAAAGTCCGCAATTGTGACGGGCGCCCAGCATCCACTACGGACTACGAGAAATAGATTTACCGGTGAGTAAAATCTTATTTTCTCTAACGTCCTAGTGGATGCTGGGAACTCCGTAAGGACTATGGGGATTATACCAAAGCACCCAAACGGGCGGGAGAGTGCGGATGACTCTGCAGCACCGAATGAGCAAACACAAGGTCCTCCTCAGCCAGGGTATCAAACTTGTAGAATCATGCAAATGTGTTTGAACCCGACCAAGTAGCAGCTCGGCAAAGCTGTAATGCCGAGACCCCTCGGGCAGCCGCCCAAGAAGAGCCCACCTTCCTTGTGGAATAGGCTTTCACTGATTTTGGAAGCGGCAATCCAGCCGCAGAATGAGCCTGCTGAATCGTGTTACAGATCCAGCGAGCAATGGTTTGCTTTGAAGCAGGAGCACCCAGCTTGTTGGATACATACAGGATAAACAGCGAGTCAGTCTTCCTGACTCTAGCCGTTCTGGTTACATAAATCTTCAAAGCCCTGACTACGTCCAGCAACTTGGAATCCTCCAAGTCACGAGTAGCCACAGGCACCACAATAGGTTGGTTCAAATGAAAAGATGACACCACCTTTGGCAGAAATTGCGGACGAGTCCGCAATTCTGCCCTGTCCATATGGAAAACCAGATAGGGGCTTTTACATGACAAAGCCGCCAATTCTGACACACGCCTAGCCGAAGCTAAGGCCAACAGCATGACCACTTTCCATGTGAGATACTTTAGCTCCACGGTCTTAAGTGGCTCAAACCAGTGGGATTTCAGGAAACCCAACACCACGTTAAGATCCCAAGGTGCCACTGGTGGCACAAAAGGGGGCTGAATATGCAGCACTCCCTTAACAAACGTCTGAACCTCAGGAAGTGAAGCCAGGTCTTTTTGAAAGAAAATGGATAGGGCCGAAATCTGGACCTTTATGGACCCTAATTTTAGGCCCATAGTCACTCCTGACTGTAGGAAGTGCAGGAATCGGCCCAGCTGGAATTCCTCTGTAGGGGCCTTCCTGGCCTTACACCAAGCAACATATTTTCGCCATATACGGTGATAATGCTTTGCTATCACGTCCTTCCTAGCCTTTATCAGCGTAGGAATAACGTCATCCGGAATGCCTTTTTCCGCTAGGATCCGGCGTTCAACCGCCATGCCGTCAAACGCAGCAGCGGTAAGTCTTGGAACAGACAGGGCCCTTGTTGCAACAGGTCCTGTCTGAGAGGCAGAGGCCATGGGTCCTCTGTGAGCATTTCTTGCAGTTCCGGGTACCAAGTCCTTCTTGGCCAATCCGGAACAATGAGTATTGTTCTCACTCCTCTTTTTCTTCTGATTCTCAGCACCTTGGGTATGAGAGGAAGAGGAGGAAACACATAGACCGACTGGAACACCCACGGTGTTACTAGTGCGTCCACAGCTATCGCCTGAGGGTCCCTTGACCTAGCGCAATACCTTTTTGTTGAGGCGGGACGCCATCATGTCCACCTGTGGCAGTTCCCATCGATTTGCAATCTGCGTGAAGACTTCCTGATGAAGTCCCCACTCTCCCGGGTGGAGGTCGTGTCTGCTGAGGAAGTCTGCTTCCCAGTTGTCCACTCCCGGAATGAACACTGCTGACAGTGCTTGCACGTGATTCTCCGCCCACCGAAGAATCCTGGTGGCTTCCGCCATTGCCACCCTGCTTCTTGTGCCGCCCTGGCGGTTTACATGGGCCACTGCAGTGATGTTGTCTGACTGAATCAGCACTGGTTGGTTTCGAAGCAGAGGCTCCGCTTGACTCAGGGCTTTGTATATGGCCCTTAGTTCCAGGATATTGATGTGCAGACAAGCCTCCTGACTTGACCACAGCCCTTGGAAGTTTCTTCCCTGAGTGACTGCCCCCCATCCTCGGAGGCTTGCATCCGTGGTCACCAGGACCCAGTCCTGTATGCCGAACCTGCGGCCCTCGAGAAGGTGAGCACTCTGCAGCCACCACAGAAGAGACACCCTGGCTCTGGGGGATAGGGTGAGCAGCCGATGCATCTGAAGATGCGATCCGGACCACTTGTCCAACAGATCCAACTGAAAGATCCTCGCATGGAACCTGCCGAAAGGAATGGCTTCATATGACGCCACCATCTTTCCCAGGACTCGCATGCAGTGATGCACCGACACCTGTTTTGGTTTTAGGAGGTCTCTGACCACAGTCACGAGCTCCTGAGCCTTCTCCGCCGGGAGAAACACCCTCTTCTGGTATGTGTCCAGAATCATGCCCAGGAAGGGCAGATGCGTCGTAGGAATCAGCTGCGACTTTGGAATATTCAGAATCCAGCCGTGCTGTTGCAACACTTCCTGAGGGTGTGCTACGCTGATCAGCAACTGCTCTCTGGACCTCGCCTTTATGAGGAGATCGTCCAAGTATGGGATAATTGTAACTCCTTGCTTTCGAAGGAGCACCATCATCTCCGCCATTACCTTGGTAAAAATTCTCGGTGCCGTGGACAGGCCAAACGGCAACGTCTGGAATTGGTAATGACAGTCCTGTACCACAAACCTGAGGTACTCCTGATGAGGTGGATAAATGGGGACATGCAAGTAAGCATCCTTGATGTCCAGAGACACCATAAAATCCCTCTCTTCCAGGCTTGCAATGACCGCTCTGAGCGATTCCATTTTGAACTTGAACTTCTTCAGATAAATGTTCAGGGATTTTAAATTCAAAATGGGTCTGACCGAACCGTCCGGTTTCGGTACCACAAACATAGTGGAATAGTAACCCCTTCCCTGTTGAAGGAGGGGAACCTTTACCACCACCTGCTGGAGATATAACTTGCGAATCGCCGCTAACACTACCTCCCTTTCCATGGGGGAAGCTGGCAGGGACGATTTTAGGTAACGGTGAGGTGGCGTCACTTCGAATTCCAGCTTGTATCCCTGAGACACAATTTGTATAGCCCAAGGATCCACCCCTGAACGAACCCACTGATGGCTGAAATTTCGGAGACGCGCCCCCACCGCTCCTGGCTCCGCCTGTGGAGCCCCAGCGTCATGCGGTGGATTTAGTGGAAGCTGGGGAGAACTTTTGTTCCTGGGAACTAGCTGCATGGTGCAGCTTCTTTCCTCTACCCCTGCCTCTGGCAAGAAAGGATGCACCTCTGACTTTCTTGCTTTTTTGTGAACGAAAGGACTGCATTTGGTAATACGGTGCTTTCTTTGGCTGTGAGGGAATATATGGTAAAAAATTTGACTTCCCAGCCGTAGCTGTGGAAACTAGGTCCGAGAGACCGTCCCCAAACAATTCCTCACCCTTGTAAGGTAAAACCTCCATGTGTTTTTTAGAGTCGGCATCACCTGTCCATTGCCGAGTCCACAGGACCCTTCTGGCAGAAATCGACATTGCGTTTATTCTAGAGCCCAGCAGGCAAATGTCCCTCTGGGCATCCCTCATATATAGGACAGCGTCTTTGAAATGTCCTAGGGTCAGTAAAACAGTGTCCCTGTCCAGGGTATCTATCTCCTCAGACAGAGTATCTGTCCATGCTGCTACAGCACTACACATCCAGGCCGAAGCAATTGATGGCCTCAGTAGAGTACCAGAATGTGTATAAACAGACTTCAGGATACCTTCCTGCTTTCTATCCACAGGATCCTTTAGGGCGACCGTATCCTGTGACGGCAGGGCCACCTTCTTAGATAAGCGTGTCAACGCTTTGTCTACCCTAGGGGAGGATTCCCAGCATAACCTGTCCGATGGCGGGAAAGGATACGCCATAAGTAATCTTTTGGAAATCAGCACTTTCCTATCAGGAGAATCCCACGCTTTTTCACATAATTCGTTTAATTCATGTGAAGGGGGAAAAGTCACTTCTTGCTTTTTCTCCCCAAACATATAAACCCTCTTGTCAGGGACAGGGTTTTCCTCCGATATGTGCAATACCTCCTTCATTGCTATAATCATGTAGCGGATGGCTATAGTCATTTTAGGCTGCAACTTTGCATCATCGCCATCGACACTGGAGTCAGAATCCGTGTCGATATCTGTGTCAACAATCTGGGATAGTGGGCGCTTTTGAGACCCTGACGGCCTGAGCTGTAGGATCAGACATGGGTTGAGACCCTGACTGTCCCAATGTGTCAGCTTTATCCAACCTTTTATGCAAGGAGTTCACGTTATCATTTAACACCTTCCACATATCCATCCAATCAGGTGTCGGCACCGTCGGCGGCGACACCACATTCATTTGCACCTGTTCTGCCTCCACGTATCCTTCGTCAAACATGTCGACAAACGTACCGACACACCGCACACACACAGGGGATGCTCTAAATGAGGACAGAACCCCCACAAGGTCCTTTGGGGAGACAGAGAGAGTATGCCAGCACACACCCCAGCGCTATATAACCCAGGGATTACACAGTAATTTAGTGTTTACCCAGTAGCTGCTGTATAATGATAAATGCGCCTAAATTTATGTGCCCCCCCTCTCTTTTTTACCCTTTTTCTACCTTGAGACTGCAGGGGAGAGCCTGGGGAGCTGCCTCTAAGCGGAGCTGTAGAGAAAAAATGGCGCTGGTGAGTGCTGAGGAAGAAGGCCCCGCCCCCTCAGCGGCGGGCTTCTGTCCCGCTTCTGTGTAAAAATAATGGCGGGGGCTCGTACATATATACAGTGCCCAGCTGTATATATGTGCCTTTTTGCCAAGAGGTATCATAATTGCTGCCCAGGGCGCCCCCCCCTGCGCCCTGCACCCTACAGTGACCGGAGTGTGCGGGTAGTGTGGGAGCAATGGCGCACAGCTGTAGTGCTGTGCGCTACCTCATGTGAAGACAGGAGTCTTCTGCCGCCGATTTCGATGTCTTCTTGCTTCTGCCGGCTTCTGTCTTCTGGCTCTGCGAGAGGGACGGCGGCGCGGCTCCGGGAACGGACGACCAAGGTTAAGATCCTGTGTTCGAACCCTCTGGAGCTAATGGTGTCCAGTAGCCTAAGAAGCGCAACCTAGCCGCAGTTAGTAGGTTTGCTTCTCTCCCCTCAGTCCCACGTAGCAGAGAGTCTGTTGCCAGCAGAAGCTCTCTGAAAATAAAAAAACCTAACTAAAATACTTTCTTAATAGCAAGCTCAGGAGAGCTCACTAAAATGCACCCAGCTCCTTCCGGGCATAGATTCTAACTGAGGTCTGGAGGAGGGGCATAGAGGGAGGAGCGAGTGCACACCAGTAGTACTAAATCTTTCTTAGAGTGCCCAGTCTCCTGCGGAGCCCGTCTATTCCCCATGGTCCTTACGGTGTCCCCAGCATCCACTAGGACGTTAGAGAAAGCCTATTATCAATAAATACCCCCAAATCTTTTTCCAACTCTGTTTCCCCTAGGCGTTCCCCATTTAATATGTAGGATGCAAGTTTGTTTTTAGTCCCAAAATGCATAACCTTGCATTTGTCTTCTTAGAGTCCAGGTCCACCGACCAGGACCGTAACCACAAAATCCGGCGAGCAAGGATGGACGTAGTAGACACTTTGGCCGCCATAACACCTGCATCAGAGGCCTCCTCCTGAATCTAATGGGAGGCTGTGGTAACTTATGACAGACATTGTCTGGCATTATCAGGAAAAATTCAGAGGTAGCTCTGCCTCAACTCAGGCTTCAATACCTTTTGCAGCCCACTTTGCTGTGCAATAGTGGGTCTATGTACAGCACCAGCAAGAGTGTAAATAGACTTCAAGCAGCCCTCCACACGCTTATCCGTCAGTTCCTTCAGAGAGGTGACAGTGGTGACAGGCAGAGTAGATGATACCACAAGACAGGCTACATGTGAGTCCACTGGTGGTGGAGTTTCCCACTTGTTACTTAACTTTGCAGAGATAGGATAACGAGCTAGCATCCTTTTAGACAGGGAAAATTTCTTTCCTGGAGACTCCCAGGATTCCTGACGTATGTCAATTAAGTGGTCAGAACGTTGTAAGACTAATTTAGTAACCTTCTGACGTTTGAACTTATCAGGTTTCTTAGACGTATCTGGAGGGTCATTCTCGTCATCAATCTGAAGAATCAGCTTGATAGCCTCCACTAGGTCAGGTACATCAACCTGTGTTGTAGATTCTCCATAAGAAGCAGCAGTATCAGTGTCTGATGGATCAGTATATTCCCCATCTTCATCGGATGAAGTATCCGAAACATGAGTGGATTGTGAGGAAGAAATGGCCCGGTTAGATGACCCTTTGATCCTAGGAGGGCGAGGGTTAGGTGTTTGTGTAACCAAGGACTGATTTAATTGCTGTAACTGAGCTGACAGAGTATCTGCCCATGGCGGATTAACTACAGGGACAATATGTGGCTGTAAAGGCACAGGGGGCGTAAGTCTTGTTACCAGCGTAGTTAACATATTAGAGAAAGCAGCCCAAGATGAGTCGTGGTGTGCCACCAGTGCTGCAGGCTGACTAGGGGGTGCAGAACAGTACCTGGACCCTCAGCTGAAATATTTTCCTCAGGTAAAACCGTGGCATCAGCGGCGATGCTTTTGCACTTTCGGAGTAGCAGCTTTAGCGGACTGCGCCCCCCCCCCCCCCCATCCCGCGACCGCCTGTGCCTGTCAATCAGGCAGAGGCTATCGTAGCGCAGTGACGGCCTTCGACCATCTGGCATGCGCCGGCGCACTGCGGTGCCGGTGCATGCGCAGTTCTGACCCGATCGCACAGCTGCGATAAACTGCAGCATGCGACTGGGTCAGAAAGACCCAAGTCTAAAGCTCTCTGCACATGTTATGTCTGTCACACCTGCAGTGCACATGGTTTTACCCATTAAAGATAGATTTTGCTTTTGTGATCTACCCTGAATTAGGCCCAATGTTTGTGTAGGGGAAAACTACACATTTGTTAAATTGTTTACTTTGAAGAAGAATTACAATTTATATTTTGTTCAATAAGCATTTCACATGCTCCAACCACCCTGGGCAATTATTATCTACACCCTCCTGCCATTTACAGTATGCATTGTGTACTGTGATTTTTAGCGTTTTTGGAATTTACATTCAAGCCACACCTCTTACTGAATTCCTGGCACCTCTGCTCCTGTTAATTGCATGGGGAGGGAGGGAGGTGCACTTGGTACCTATGCCGAGCTATTCACATCTCTCGCATGCAGCCAACTCAGAACAACAGTTCCCGGACACAATTTGCGATTACAGCTGGGGGAAATAAAATGATGTTTCCTAGGCACTCCATCAGGCTAAGTATCCCATCTGAAGCTAGTGACAGAAGTTTGTGGGAGGGGCAGTTCTGTTACTCTGCTCACATGCAATTTCACTTCTTTTGACTTTGCTACTCACATTTAAGAAAACTTAATCCAGCATGGATTGAGAATAATAAGTACCAGACATATTATTATACTTACGGAAAAAATAATAATCTACAGAAGATGTACTTGGAAAAGAAACAACATTAAAAAAATGCTTTGTATAAACACCGTTATCTAAGAAATCTAATAGTTAAATGGATAAGAAAGTGAACGGATCTCTCCAGTTGTGAACTGAGCTTTTCTGGGTGGCAGCTGGGTGGCTACCTTGCCCTCGTCGGAGTCTCACGGGCATGTAGCCAGACTTCCACACTGGTTTGACTCATGCAGCGAAGGAACGCCTGTTTCTGATGGATATTTTGCATGCATCATGAGGTAGGTGTAAGTGCTGTGCACCCATACACGTGAAGCTGCATGGTTCCGGTATGAATGGTCGACAATGTTAAGGTCGATATTCATTAGGTCGACCACTATCGGTCGACACATGTAAATGGTCGACACGTGAAAGGTCGACACGTGAAAAGGTCGACATGATTTTTTTCTTCTTCCTTTTTTGGTTGTCGTTTTCTGCGTAGAGTGACAGGGAACCCCAATTAGTGCACTGCGTCCCCTCGCAGGTTACCATTCCCAATCATAGTCCACGTGGATAGTAAAGTATGAAAAAGTTCCAAAAAAGGAAAAGACATTGAAAAACGTATGTCGACCTTTTCATGTGTTGACCATTTGTCCATGTCGACCTAATAAGTGTTGAACCTTAAAATTGTCTACCATCTGAACGGACACCAAGCTGCACAGATACATGCATTTCATAAGGTAGGCTTTAAGTCCAACTAAGAAGTAGCATAAAAAAATTCTAGCACATCTAGATCTTCCATTTAGCTTAGTATTAGGTTTCTCAGGTAACGGAGAACAACTGCAGCATGCGCTCGCATTTGATCTTGCATTTATTGTTTATAGAGAATCTTGAGTCTTATTTTTGTGTTTTTGACAAGTAAGTAGTACTTCAAAGTATATTTACCGGTACCATGACATGAACTGTAAAACGGATTACCTTTTTTCAAAAAAGTTTTGCTCTAAATCATTATTGATGACAAGTTTCAGGTCTGAAAAATTCCATGATGACTTCAACTCAAAGCCCATATTTAGTCTTTCCTTATTGACAGTATCCATGATGTCACTGAATTCTCTTCGGTTTGGTGTGCAATGAACAAAACAAACTGAAAATACATAAAAGAAAGAAATAAAACAAACACATACACACTTCGCGACTAGTACATCACTAAATTTCCTTTCATCCCATAGAGGTATACAGGAAAATTAGAGACGTTTGGCTACTGTAAAATATGGTTAGAATAGAAGTCACATCACAGAGATTTGAAACTCCCCTTTAGATTGTTTAAATTATCACATGATTATGCACTAAACTTCTTATAGGCTAGTTTACTACATAGACAATAGACATCAATATAAAAAATGGTACTTTAAAGCAAGACTTATGAGTAGGAGGTAGCATGTTAACATGGGATTGTAGGTAGTAAAAATAGGATTTTAATACCTACTGGTAAATCCTTTTCTCTTAGTCCGTAGAGGATGCTGGGGATGCTTCAAGAACCATGGGGTATAGACGGGATCCGCAGGAGACATGGGCACACTATAAGACTTTGAATGGGTGTGAAGTGGCTCCTCCCTCTATGCCCCTCCTCCAGACTCCAGTTATAGGAACTGTGCCCAGTGAGATGGACATTTAGAGGAAAAGGATTTATTTAATTATTTTAAACTAAGGTGAGATACATACCAGCTCACACCACTAACATGCCGTACAACATGGCATTCAACAACGCATGCAACGGCACAGAGTGACTAAACTCAACGCAACATGAGCGTAACTATAAGCAAACTGCAGATACAGCCCGCACTGGGACGGGCGCCCAGCATCCTCTACGGACTAAGAGAAAAGGATTTACCGGTAGGTATTAAAATCCTATTTTCTTATACGTCCTAGAGGATGCTGGGGATGCTTCAAGAACCATGGGGATTATACCAAAGCTCTAGAACGGGCAGGAGAGTGCGGATGACTCTGCACCACCGATTGACCAAACAAGAGGTTCTCCTCAGCCAGGGTATCAAACTTGTAAAACTTTGCAAAGTTGTTTGAACCCGACCAAGTAGCAGCTCGGCAAAGTTGTAACGCCGAGACTACACGGGCAGTCGCCCAGGATGAGCCCACCTTCCTGGTAGAATGGGCTTTCACCGATTTCGGTAACGGCAATCCTGCCGTAGAATGAGCCTGCTGAATCGTATTACAAATCCAGCGCGCAATAGACTGCTTAGAAGCAGGAGCCCCAATCTTGTTGGGAGCCCACAGGACAAACAGAGCCTCTGTTTTCCTAATCTGTGCCGTTCCGGCGACATAGATCTTCAAAGCTCTGACCACATCGAGAGACTTTGACTCCGCCAAGGCGTCAGTAGCCACTGGCACCACAATTGGCTGGTTAACATGAAATGATGAAACCATTTTTGGCAGAAATTGCTGACGAGTTCTCAACTCCACTCTATCAGCATGGAAAATCAAATAGGGGCTTTTGTGAGACAAAGCCGCCAACTCAGACACTCGCCTTGCAGACGCCAAGGCCAACAACATGACCACTTTCCAAGTAAGGAATTTTAACTCAACCTTGCGCAAAGGTTCAAACCAATGTGATTGAAAGAATTGCAACACCAAATTAAGGTCCCATGGTGCCACTGGGGGCACGAAGGGAGGTTGGATGTGCAGCACGCCCCTTACGAAGGTCTGAACTTCTGGAAGGTAGGCCAATTCTTTTTGAAAAAAAGATTGATAAGGCCGAAATCTGTACTTTAATAGAGCCTTGTCACAATCCTGACTGTAGGTTTCATATTTGGTGACTTACCCCTGCCATCTGTCCCGGATCCTGTGTCTTTTTACTCACTGAGTTAAACAGCTTGTCAGCACTGAGTTTTCCTGAGTTCTCTGCCTGAAAGGTAATAGTTAATTAGCTCCACCTGTGGTGAGCTCCTGTGTGAGGCTGAATTCAGTAATCTGTAGTTTAGGCCTAAAAGCCAGCATCTTATGTTTTGCAGAAGTTCAGGCTTCAGTATTCTCTCGGCCTGCTAGGCCTCATTCTACATCACAGCCTAGTCTAGAGTAGTCACATGACAGTGACTGTTCACCTGAGCCAGAGTTGTCCAATCCTCTGCCAGCCTGAGACTCTCTGCATCACCTAATCCTGCTCACCAATCACCAAGGACCAGGAAGTATAAGTCAGGAGGCTGAGTTGGAAACTGGGCCAGTTCCTCGTGTCACACACAGCTCTGTGTGAGGCTTAAAGCTGAGCTCCCTAAAGTTGTGATCTCCAGAGCTCCTGTATCCCTGTGGCTTCCGTGCCTCAGTACCTCCGTGCCTCAGTACCTCCGTGCCTCAGTACCTCCATGCTTTCGGCACCTCCGTGCCTCAGTACCTCCGTGCCTCAGCATCTCCGTGCCTCCAGCACCTCCGTGCCTCAGTACCTCCGTGCTTCCAGCACCTCGTGCCTCAGTACCTCCGTGCCTCAGCATCTCCGTGCCTCCAGCACCTCCGTACCTCCGTGCTTACAGCACCTCCGTGCTTCCAGCACCTCCGTGCCTCAGCACCTCCGTGCTTCCAGCACCTCCGTGCCTCAGCATCTCCGTGCCTCAGCACCTCCGTGCTTCCAGCATCTCCGTGTCTCAGCACCTCGTGCCTTCAGTACCTCCATGCCTTCAGTACCTCCGTGCCTCAGCACCTCCGTGCCTCAACACCTCCGTGCTTCCAGCACCTCCGTGCCTCAGCACCTCCGTGCTTCCAGCACCTCGTGCCTCCAGCACCTCCGTGCCTCCAGCATCTCCGTGCTTCCAGCATCTCCGTGCCGCTACGCACCCCAGTGTCTCTACGCACCCCAGTGTCTCTACGCACCCCAGTGTCTCTACGCACCCCAGTGTCCTCCAAGCACCTCAGTGTCCTCCAAGCGCCTCAGTGTCTCCAAGCATCCGGTGCACTTTAGCGCAGTTGTACCTGGTATTCTTCACTGATTCATCAGCGCCTTTCCAGTTCTGTCTTTCAGGAGACCTTCAGCGTCCACACGTGCCTCCTGTCTGCCGACCTAATCCTGCATGAGGAGAACCTAGATTCAGCCATCTCTGCTGCGGTTCCTCTTCCCAGTCACCGGAAGAAACCCCGAGTCCACAACACTCCCAAACCAGGTCAGTGGTAGTATTCATATAATTCTCCAGTCGCCCGCACAGACTTCACTAACACCGGGTTCACAAAACCACAGTTATGACAGTAGGAACTGGCCCCATGGACCCGGCCGAAAATGTTTGTCTGACGCAGGACCCCCTAAGCAATATTGCAGGATGCTTGGAAGGTCTGGAGTCGACTCAGCATCAATTGGCACAGTGTCTGCAGCGGAATTCGTTCTTCAGAGATTCTCTGACCTTCTGCTCTAAGACTCCTGACCAACTGCAGATTTTCTACCAGATGTTACTACAGTTACAAGAACTTTTGTCTAGTATTCTTTCTGTGATGCCTGATCTCTTCAGGAATACTACCAACGTTGTTGATCCTGTTTTGTCCCATCCAGTTAATAGAGTCTCTTCCTCTGTGCAAGGAAAAGTTTTTCATCAGAGCTATCCACGGCCCAAGCTCTCTGAAGCTGAACGTCAGCGGCGTAGGGAGCTACACCTCTTTCTTTACTGTGGAAATTCTGGTCATTTTGTTAAAGACTGCATTCTCCGCAAGCCAGGGAATGGTGACAAATCTCAGTATCATAGTGCTCATGTCTACAAGTCATCCACAGTAGCCAATCCTGCTACTGCTGACGGGGGTATCAAGAAGGCTACTCTGAAAGGGACTCAAATTTATGACTGGGGTCCGGTGATTAACAGACCTTATCCCAAGTTGGGTGTCCAGAGAAGAATATTCAAGCCATTTAGCGTCACAGAGGAGTCAGAGTGTCCAGCCCCAGGAGGGGCGTCTTCAGAGTGTCCAGCCCCAAGAGGGGCGTCTTCAGAGTGTCCAGTCCCAGGAGGGGCGTCTTCAGAGTGTCCAGCCCCAGGAGGGGCGTCTTCAGAGTGTCCAGCCCCAGGAGGGGCGTCTTCAGAGGGTCCAGCCCCAGGTGGGGCGTCTTCAGAGGGTCCAGCCCCAGAGAGTCTACAGAGTGCTTCCCAGCCAGAGAGTCTACAGAGTGCTTCCCAGCCAGAGAGTCTACAGAGTGCTTCCCAGCCAGAGAGTCTACAGAGTGCTTCCCAGCCAGAGAGTCTACAGAGTGCTTCCCAGCCAGAGAGTCTACAGAGTGCTGCCCAGCCAGAGAGTCTACAGAGTGCTGCCCAGCCAGAGAGTCTAGAGTGCTGCCCAGCCAGAGAGTCTACAGAGTGCTGCCCAGCCAGAGAGTCTACAGAGTGCTGCCCAGCCAGAGAGTCTACAGAGTGCTGCCCAGCCAGAGAGTCTACAGAGTGCTGCCCAGCCAGAGAGTCTACAGAGTGCTGCCAAGCCAGAGAGTCTACAGAGTGCTGCCCAGCCAGAGAGTCTACAGAGTGCTGCCTCAGCCCAGCCCCGTGAAGTTGGGGCTCTTGCCTCAGCCCAGCCCCGTGAAGTTGGGGCTCTTGCCTCAGCCCAGCCCCGTGAAATTGGGGCTCTTGCCTCAGCCCAGCCCCGTGAAGAGGGGGCTCTTGCCTCAGCCCAGCCCCGTGAAGAGGGGGCTCTTGCCTCAGCCCAGCCCCGTGAAGAGGGGGCTCTTGCCTCAGCCCAGCCCCGTGAAGAGGGGGCTCTTGCCTCAGCCCAGCTCCGTGAAGAGGGGGCTCCTGCCTTAGTTCAGCCCTGTGAAGAAAGGGCTCAGTCCGTTCCGGTTCCAGCCGGTCCAGCAATACTCCAGGCCCAGCCTGGTCAGTCCGTCCCGGTTCCAGCCGGTCCAGCAATACTCCAGGCCCTGCCTGGTCAGTACGTCCCGGTTTCATCCGGTCCAGCGATACTCCAGGACCAGCCTGGTCAGTCTTCGTTGGCTCCAGCCAATTCAAGTATCCTCGGATCCAATCCAGTCCTACTCGTCCAGCCAAAGCTTTCTCCAGTTTCAGGCTCTAAGCTTTCGTCTGATGGTTTACCACCTATTTACTTTGATGGAGATTTATTGCAATATGCCGCACTGGTTGAACAATTTCTCTCTCTGATGGAGTCTGATCCTTCAGGTGCAGTAACTCCTTCCAACGTTACTCGATATCTGTTCCTGGCATTCAGAGGAAGAGCTTTGGAGTGGGCCAACATGCTTTTTGAGAGTAATGATCCGGTGTTCCATGACTTACAGACTTTTAGTAATGCTGTGGTTAAAGAATTTGGTCCTAAACCTTTGGAATCTGACTCGGTAAAAAAATCATGCTCTAAAGGGAATGCAGAAGGAAGTTTGTGCTGTCCTCCCAGGGATAATCTAAGAATCTCCTTCGGTAAGAATCGGACCATTAAAATTGCTCATGTTGGAGTCTCTCCTAGCCCAGAGAATTTAAAACTCCAGTGCACCTCCTTTTCATCTGCAAACTGTGTATCTAAGGGAGATTCATATCTTCCATTAGACTTGGACTCAGACTCTGAATTTGATCCAGTTCATGATGCTACTCCTTTTATGGGAGGCCCCATGTTTTCTAAGGAAGGTTTTTCTTTACAGGAGATTCCGCTGTCCTTGGTCAAAACCAAATATTCCCGTAAGAAGAAGAAGAGGCATCAACGTAGGTCCTAAATTTTTCTGTATGAATTTCTCAAGTTCCTCTAAGATTCAAGATGGGTGTCCGGAGTCCACCCTTGAAGAGGGGGATACTGTCACAATCCTGACTGTAGGTTTCATATTTGGTGACTTACCCCTGCCATCTGTCCCGGATCCTGTGTCTTTTTACTCACTGAGTTAAACAGCTTGTCAGCACTGAGTTTTCCTGAGTTCTCTGCCTGAAAGGTAATAGTTAATTAGCTCCACCTGTGGTGAGCTCCTGTGTGAGGCTGAATTCAGTAATCTGTAGTTTAGGCCTAAAAGCCAGCATCTTATGTTTTGCAGAAGTTCAGGCTTCAGTGTTCTCTCGGCCTGCTGGGCCTCATTCTACATCACAGCCTAGTCTAGAGTAGTCACATGACAGTGACTGTTCACCTGAGCCAGAGTTGTCCAATCCTCTGCCAGCCTGAGACTCTCTGCATCACCTAATCCTGCTCACCAATGACCAGGAAGTATAAGTCAGGAGGCTGAGTTGGAAACTGGGCCAGTTCCTCGTGTCACACACAGCTCTGTGTGAGGCTTAAAGCTGAGCTCCCTAAAGTTGTGATCTCCAGAGCTCCTGTATCCCTGTGGCTTCCGTGCCTCAGTACCTCCGTGCCTCAGTACCTCCGTGCCTCAGTACCTCCATGCTTTAGGCACCTCCGTGCCTCAGTACCTCCGTGCCTCAGCATCTCCGTGCCTCCAGCACCTCCGTGCCTCAGTACCTCCGTGCCTCAGTACCTCCGTGCTTCCAGCACCTCGTGCCTCAGTACCTCCGTGCCTCAGCATCTCCGTGCCTCCAGCACCTCCGTACCTCCGTGCTTCCAGCACCTCCGTGCTTCCAACACCTCCGTGCTTCCAGCACCTCCGTGCCTCAGCATCTCCGTGCTTCCAGCACCTCCGTGCCTCAGCATCTCCGTGCCTCAGCACCTCCGTGCTTCCAGCATCTCCGTGTCTCAGCACCTCGTGCCTTCAGTACCTCCGTGCCTTCAGTACCTCCGTGCCTCAGCACCTCCGTGACTCAACACCTCCGTGCTTCCAGCACCTCCGTGCCTCAGCACCTCCGTGTCTCAGCACCTCGTGCCTCCAGCATCTCCGTGCTTCCAGCATCTCCGTGCCTCTACGCACCCCAGTGTCTCTACGCACCCCAGTGTCTCTACGCACCTCAGTGTCCTCCAAGCACCTCAGTGTCCTCCAAGCGCCTCAGTGTCTCCAAGCATCCGGTGCACTTTAGCGCAGTTGTACCTGGTATTCTTCACTGATTCATCAGCGCCTTTCCAGTTCTGTCTTTCAGGAGACCTTCAGCGTCCACACGTGCCTCCTGCCTGCCGACCTAATCCTGCATGAGGAGAACCTAGATTCAGCCATCTCTGCTGCGGTTCCTCTTCCCAGTCACCGGAAGAAACCCCGAGTCCACAACACTCCCAAACCAGGTCAGTGGTAGTATTCATATAATTCTCCAGTCGCCCGCACAGACTTCACTAACACCGGGTTCACAAAACCACAGTTATGACAAGCCTAACTTTAGGCCCGCATCCACACCTGCTTGTAGGAAATGGAGCAACCGCCCGGGGTGAAATTCTTCCGTAGGAGCCTTCTTGGATTCACACCAAGACACATATTTTCTCCAAATACGGTGGTAATGCTTTGCCGTTATTTCTTTTCTAGCCTGAAGAAGTGTAGGAATGACTTCACTGGGTAAACCCTTTCGGGCTAGGTTTTGTCGCTCAACCGCCACGCCGTCAAACGCAGCCGCGGTAAGTCCTGATACACGCACGGCCCCTGTTGTAACAGGTCCTCGCAAAGAGGAAGAGGCCAGGGATCTTCTATGAGCAACTCCTGAAGATCTGGATACCAGGCCCTTTTTGACCAATCTGGAACAATGAGAATCGCCTGAACCCTTGTTCTTCTTATAATTTTTATCACCTTTGGAATGAGTGGAAGTGGAGGGAACAAATAGACCGACTGAAACACCCACGGTGTCACTAGGGCGTCGACCGCTATCACCTGTGGGTCCCTTGACCTGGAACAATATTTCTGAAGTTTCTTGTAGAGGCGGGACGCCATCATGTCCACTTGAGGAACTCCCCAACGACTTGTCACTTCTGCAAAGACCTCTTGATGAAGACCCCACTCTCCTGGATGGAGATCGTGTCTGCTGAGGAAGTCTGTTTCCCAGTTGTCTACTCCTGGAATGAAGACCGCTGCCAGAGCGCTGGCATGTCTTTCCGCCCAGCGAAGAATCTTCGTGGCCTCGGCCATCGCCGCTCTGCTCTTTGGTCCGCCTTGGCGGTTTATGTACGCCACTGCTGTCACGTTGTCTGACTGAATCAAGACCGGCAGACCTCGAAGAAGATGTTCTGCTTGCAGTATGCCATTGTGGATGGCTCTTAATTCCAGAATGTTTATGTGTAGACAAGCTTCCTGACTTGACCACTTTCCCTGAAAGTTTCTTCCCTGTGTGACTGCTCCCCAGCTTCGGAGGCTTGCATCCGTGGTCACCAGGATCCAATCCTGAATCCCGAACCTGCGTCCCTCCAGAAGGTGAGAACTGTGCAGCCACCACAGAAGGGAAATTCTGGTCCTGGGAGATAGAATTATTTTCCGGTGCATGTCCAGGTGAGACCCGGACCACTGGTCCAGCAGGTTCCACTGAAACACCCTGGCATGGAACCTGCCATACGGAATGGCCTCGTAGGCCGCCACCATCTTCCCCAGCAACTAAGTGCAGTGAAGAACTGACACCCTTGCCGGTTTCAGAATCTGTTTTACCATGTTCTGAATTTCCAAAGCCTTTTC
Organism: Pseudophryne corroboree; assembly: GCF_028390025.1. Classification (NCBI taxonomy): domain Eukaryota; kingdom Metazoa; phylum Chordata; class Amphibia; order Anura; family Myobatrachidae; genus Pseudophryne; species Pseudophryne corroboree. The sequence continues at coordinate 867,591,648 of NC_086444.1, read as the reverse complement.
CACTGGAAGAAAAACTCTCTGTAATTCTGTATCCAGAATCATACCCAGGAACGACAGCAGTGTCGTTGGATCCAACTGTGATTTTGGCAAATTTAGGAGCCAACCGTGTTGTTGCAGAATCGTCAGTGAAAGGGCAACATTCTTCAACAATTGCTCCTTGGACCTCGCCTTTATGAGGAGATCGTCCAAGTACGGGATAATTGTGATTCCCTGCTTGCGCAGAAGAACCATAATTTCCGCCATTACTTTGGTGAAAATCCTCGGAGCCGTGGACAGACCAAACGGCAACGTGTGAAATTGGTAATGACAATCCTGCACAGCAAATCTCAGGTAAGCCTGATGTGGAGGATAAATGGGGACATGTAAGTAGGCATCTTTTATGTTGACCGACACCATAAAATCCCCCTCCTCCAGACTGGAGATCACTGCTCGTAGGGACTCCATCTTGAACTTGAATTTTTTTAGAAAGAAATTGAGGGATTTTAGGTTTAGAATCGGTCTGACTGATCCATCCGGCTTCGGGACCATGAACAGGCTCGAATAAAACCCTTCCCCCTGCTGAGACGGGGGTACCGTGACAATTACTTGATTTTGACACAACTTTAGTATCGCAGCGCTTACTATCTCCCTGTCCGGAAGAGAAACTGGCAAGGCCGATTTGAAAAATCAGTGAGGGGGCACGTCTTGAAACTCTAACTTGTGCCCTTGGGATACTATGTCTACTATCCAAGGATCCAGGTCCGAGTGCACCCAGGCATGACTGAAGAGCTTGAGACGTGCCCCCACTGGTGCGGTCTCCCACAACCGAGCCCCAGCGTCATGCGGTGGATTTGGTAGAAGCCGGAGAGGACTTCTGCTCCTGGGAACTTGCCACAGCCTGTGACCTTTTTCCTCTTCCTCTCCCCCTCGCAGCAAGGAAGGAGGACCCACGTCCTTTTTTGAATTTGTTGGGCCGAAAGGACTGCATCTGATAGTGAGGCGATTTCTTCTGCTGTGCAGGAACATAAGGTAAAAAAAAAGACTTACCCGCTGTAGCCGTAGAGACCAGGTCAGTGAGTCCGTCACCAAACAAGACCTTACCGTTAAACGGTAAAGACTCCATCGCCTTCTTAGAATCCGCATCAGCATTCCAATGATGAATCCACAATGCTCTCCTAGCAGAGACTGCCATGGCATTGGCCCTTGATCCCAAAATGCCAATATCCCTTACTCCCTTTTAAATACGCTGTAGCGTCCTTGATATGACCCAAGGTCAAAAGCACACTATCCCTGTCTAGGGAATCTACCTCCGATGACAAGTTATCCGCCCACTTTTCAATAGCGCTACTCACCCATGCCGCAGCAACAGCGGGTCTGAGTAGCGACCCTGTAGTGACATAAATGGACTTCAAGGTATTTTCCTGCTTACGATCCGCAGGATCCTTCAGGGCTGCCGTGTCAGGGGACGGAAGCGCTACCTTTTTGGATAAACGCGACAAAGCTTTATCTACCGTGGGGATTGACTCCCAGCTGTCCCTGTCCCCAGAGGGAAACGGATAAGCCATTGGAATTCTTTTGGGAACATGTACCTTTTTGTTGGGATTTTCCCAAGCTTTTTCAAAAAGTGCATTCAGTTCATGAGAGGGAGGAAACGTTACCGTAGGTTTCTTGCCTTTAAACATACAGACCCTCGTATCAGGAACAGCAGGGTCCTCAGTGATATGTAAAACGTCTTTTATCGCCACAATCATGTACTGAATACTCTTAGCCAGTTTTGGATGTAATCTGGCATCACTATAGTCGACACTGGAATCAGAGTTCGTGTTGGTATCCGTATCTGCTATTTGGGCAAATGCAAATGCCCGTTTCTGCGACCCCTGTGACAAAGCATCCTCCATGGATTTCCTCCATGACTGGTTCTTAGACTCAGATTTATCAAACCTCTTAGCCAACTTAGTCACATTCGTATTTAAAACACTCAGCATATTGACCCAATCATCCGTCGGCGGTGCCGACACTGTCACTCTCACAGAGCTGTCAGTCCCCACGCCAGCCTCCTCCTGGGAAGAGCATTCAACCTCAGACATGTTGACACACACACATACCGACAGCCACAAACACACTGGGCTATAGGGGACAGACCCACAGCAGAGCCTGTTAGAGAGACACAGAGAGAGTTCTGCCAGCTCACACCCAGCGCCTATCCCGGTTCTGAAGTCAGCAATAATACTGCCCAGACCTGCTAGCGCTTTTATCAATATATATAATTCACCAATTATGAGTGCCCCCCCCATTTTGCACCCTGTTACTTGTACAGCAGTGTGGAGGATCAGGGTCAGCGTTTCTGCAGCCTTCTGTGAAGAGAAAAAATAAGAATTTACTCACTGGTAATTCTATTTCTCGTAGTCCGTAGTGGATGCTGGGGACTCCGTAAGGACCATGGGGGAATAGACGGCTCCGCAGGAGACTGGGCACATCTAAAGAAAGATTTAGGACTATCTGGTGTGCACTGGCTCCTCCCCCTATGACCCTCCTCCAAGCCTCAGTTAGGACACTGTGCCCGGAAGAGCTGACACAATAAGGAAGGATTTTGAATCCCAGGTAAGACTCATACCAGCCACACCAATCACACCGTATAACTCGTGATAGGAACCCCGGTTAACAGTATGATAACAACGGAGCCTCTGAACAGATGGCTCGCAATAACAACCCGATTTGTGTAACAATAACTATTTACAAGAATTGCAGACAATCCGCACTTGGGATGGGCGCCCAGCATCCACTACGGACTACGAGAAATAGAATTACCGGTGAGTAAATTCTTATTTTCTCTGACGTCCTAGTGGATGCTGGGGACTCCGTAAGGACCATGGGGATTATACCAAAGCTCCCAAACGGGCGGGAGAGTGCGGATGACTCTGCAACACCGAATGAGAGAACTCCAGGTCCTCCTCAGCCAGGGTATCAAATTTGTAGAATTTTGCAAACGTGTTTGCCCCTGACCAAGTAGCAGCTCGGCAAAGTTGTAAAGCCGAGACCCCTCGGGCAGCCGCCCAAGATGAGTCCACCTTCCTTGTGGAATGGGCTTTTACAGATTTAGGCTGCGGTAGTCCCACCGCAGAATGCGCCAGCTGAATAGTGCTACAAATCCAGCGCGCGATAGTCTGCTTAGAAGCAGGAGCACCCAGTTTGTTGGGTGCATACAGGATAAACAGCGAGTCAGTTTTCCTGACTCCAGCCGTCCTGGAAACATACATTTTCAGGGCCCTGACTACGTCCAGTAACTTGGAATCCTCCAAGTGCCTAGTAGCCGCAGACACCACAATAGGCTGGTTCAAGTGAAACGCTGATACCACCTTCGGGAGAAACTGAGGACGAGTCCCCAACTCTGCCCTATCCATATGGAAAATCAGATAAGGGCTTTTATATGACAAAGCCGCCAATTCTGACACACGCCTGGCCGAAGCCAGGGCCAACAGCATGACCACTTTCCACGTGAGATATTTCAAATCCACAGTCTTAAGTGGTTCAAACCAATGTGATTCCAGGAACTCCAAAACCACATTGAGATCCCAAGGTGCCACTGGGGGCACAAAAGGAGGCTGAATATGCAAAACTCCTTTGACAAAAGTCTGAACTTCAGGCAGTGAAGCCAGTTCTTTCTGGAAGAAAATCGACAGGGCCGAAATCTGGACCTTAATGGACCCCAATTTGAGGCCCAACGTCACCCCTGCTTGCAGGAAATGCAGGAATCGATCCAGTTGAAATTCCTCCGTTGGGGCCTTCCTGGCCTCACACCAAGCAACATATTTCCGCCAAATGCGGTGATAATGTTTTGCGGTGACATCCTACCTGGCTTTGATCAGGGTAGGGATGACTTCCTCCGGAATGCCCTTTTCCTTCAGGATCCGGTGTTCAACCGCCATGCCGTCAAACGTAGCCGCGGTAAGTCTTGGAACAGACAGGGCCCCTGCTGCAGCAGGTCCTGTCTGAGCGGCAGAGGCCAAGGGTCCTCTGAAAGCATCTCTTGAAGTTCCGGGTACCAAGCTCTTCTTGGCCAGTCCGGAACCACGAGTATAGTTTTCACTCCTCGCCTTCGTATTATTCTCAGTACCTTGGGAATGAGAGGCAGAGGAGGAAACACATAAACCGACTGGTACACCCACGGTGTTACTAGAGCGTCCACAGCGATCGCCTGAGGGTCCCTTGACCTGGCGCAATATCTTTTTAGCTTTTTGTTGAGGCGGGACGCCATCATGCTTGGTTTAGGGCATTGTAAGTGGCCCTTAGCTCCAGAATATTTATGTGAAGCGAAATCTCCTGATTTGACCACAGTCCTTGGAAATTTCTTCCCTGTGTGACTGCACCCCAGCCCCGAAGGCTGGCATCCGTGGTCACCAGGACCCAGTCCTGTATTCCGAATCTGCGGCCCTCTAGTAGATGAGCCCTCTGCAGCCACCACAGCAGCGACACCCTGGTCCTTGCCGACAGGGTTATCCGCTGTTGCATCTGGAGATGGGACCCGGACCATTTGTCCAACAGGTCCCACTGGAAAGTCCTTGCGTGGAACCTTCCGAATGGAATTGCTTCGTACGAAGCTACCATTTTTCCCAGGACTCGTGTGCATTGATGTACCGACACCTGTCCCGGTTTTAGGAGGTCTCTGACTAGAGATGACAACTCCTCGGCTTTTTCCACTGGAAGAAACACTTTTTTCTGGTCTGTGTCCAGAATCATTCCCAGGAACAGAAGACGTGTCGTCGGGACAAGTTGTGACTTTGGAATATTGAGAATCCAGCCGTGCTGTTGTAGCACTTCTCGAGAAAGTGCTACCCCCACTACCAACTGTTCCTTGGACCTCGCCTTTATCAGGAGATCGTCCAAGTACGGGATAATTAAAACTCCCTTCTTGCGAAGGAGTATCATCATTTCGGCCATTACCTTGGTAAAGACCCTCGGTGCTGTGGATAACCCAAACGGCAGCGTCTGGAACTGATAGTGACATTCCTGTACCACAAATCTGAGGTACTCCTGGTGAGGAGGGTAAATGGGGACATGCAGGTAGGCATCCTTGATGTCCAGAGAGACCATGTAATCCCCCTCGTCCAGGCTCGCAATAACCGCCCTGAGCGATTCCATCTTGAACTTGAACTTTCTGATATACGTGTTCAAGGATTTTAAATTTAAGATGGGTCTCACCGAACCGTCCGGTTTCGGTACCACAAACATTGTGGAATAGTAACCCTTTCCTTGCTGAAGGAGGGGTACCTTGACAATCACTTGCTGTGAATACAGTTTTTGATTAGCCACCAACACTGCCTCCCTGGCAGAGGGAGTTGCTGGTAAGGCAGATTTTAGAAAACGGCGGGGGGGGGGGGGGGACGTCTCGAATTCCAGTCTGTACCCCTGAGATACTACTTGAAGGATCCAGGGATCCGCCTGTGAGAGAGCCCACTGTGTGCTGAAATTTCTGAGACGGGCCCCCACCGTACCCGGGTCCGCCTGTGAAGCCCCAGCGTCATGCTGTGGACTTACCGGACGCGGGGGAGGACATTTGCTCTTGGGAACTGGCTGTATGCTGCAGCTTTTTCCCTCTACCTTTGCCTCTCGGCAGAAAGGATGCGCCTCGAGCCCTCCTGTGTTTATGGGGCCGAAAGGACTGTACTTGATAATACGGTGCTTTCTTTTGCTGTGGGGTAGCCTGTGGCAAAAATGTCGATTTCCCAGCCGTAGCTGTGGAAACGAGGTCTGAAAGACCATCCCCAAACAGTTCCACCCCCTTATAAGGCAAAACTTCCATGTGCCTTTTTGAATCGGCATCACCTGACCACTGCCGAGTCCATAACCCCCTTCTGGCGGCAATGGACATTGCGCTTATTTTTTATGCCAGCCGGCAAATATCCCTCTGTGCATCGCGCATGTATAAGACAGCGTCTTTTATATGCTCTACTGTCAGCAAAACATTGTCCCTATCCAGGGTATCAATATTATCCGACAGGGAATCTGACCACGCAGCAGCAGCACTGCACATCCATGCTGATGCAATCGCTGGTCGCAATATAATGCCCGTGTGTGTATATATAGCTTTTAGGGTAGCCTCCTGCTTTCTATCAGCAGGATCCTTTAGGGCGGCCGTATCCTGAGACGGTAGTGCCACCTGTTTTGATAAACGTGTAAGCGCTTTATCTACCCTAGGGGATGTTTCCCAACGTGACCTATCCTCTGGCGGGAAAGGGTACGCTGCCAATAACCGTTTAGAAATTATCAATTTCTTATCGGGGGAAGTCCAGGCTTCCTCACACACCTCATTTAATTCCTCAGATGCAGGAAAAACTACTGGCAGTTTTTTCTCACCGAACATAATACCCTTTTTTGTGGTACCTGGGGTACTATCAGAAATGTGTAATACATTTTTCATTGCCTCAATCATGTAACGGGTGGACCTATTGGAGGGTACACTAGTCTCATCGTCGTCGACACTGGAGTCGGTATCCGTGTCAACATCTGTGTCTGCCATCTGAGGTAGCGGGCATTTTAAAGCCCCTGATGACATATGAGACGCTGGAACAGTCACAAGCTGAGTAGCCGGCTGTCCTATGTCGTCAAACCTTTTATGTAAGGAGCTGACACTGTCACGTAATTCCTTCCATAAGTCCATCCACACAGGTGTCGACCCCTCAGGGGGTGACAACACATTTACAGGCATTTGCTCTGCCTCCACATCATTTTCCTCATCATACATGTCGACACAGCGGTACCGACACACAGCACACACACAGGGAATGCTCTGACAGAGGACAGGACCCCACAAAGCCCTTTGGGGAGACAGAGGGAGAGTATGCCAGCACACACCAGAGCGCTATATAACAGGGGGATATCACTATACAGAGTGTTTTCCCCTATAGCTGCTTGTATTATATATATACTGCGCCTAAATTTAGTGCCCCCCCTCTCTTTTTTACCCTTTCTGTAGTGCAGGACTGCAGGGGAGAGCCAGGGAGCGATCCTTCCAGCGGAGCTGTGAGGGAAAATGGCGCCAGTGTGCTGAGGGAGATGGCTCCGCCCCTTTTTTGGCTGGCTTTCTCCCGCTTCTTATGTTATTCTGGCAGGGGTAATTTACACCTATATAGCCTCTGGGGCTATATATGGTGTCAGTTTTGCCAGCCAAGGTGTTAATATTGCTGCTCAGGGCGCCCCCCCCCCCCCCCAGCGCCCTGCACCCATCAGTGACCGAAGTGTGTGGTGTGCATGAGGAGCAATGGCGCACAGCTGCAGTGCTGTGCGCTACCTTGGAGAAGACAGAAGTCTTCAGCCGCCGATTTTCCGGACCTTCTTGCTTCTGTCGCTGCAGTGAGCCTGTTGCCAGCAGGTCTCACTGTAAAATAAAAAACCTAAACTATACTTTCTTTCTAGGAGCTCAGGAGAGCCCCTAGTGTGCATCCAGCTCGGCCGGGCACAGAAATCTAACTGAGGCTTGGAGGAGGGTCATAGGGGGAGGAGCCAGTGCACACCAGATAGTCCTAAATCTTTCTTTAGATGTGCCCAGTCTCCTGCGGAGCCGTCTATTCCCCCATGGTCCTTACGGAGTCCCCAGCATCCACTAGGACGTCAGAGAAAATGGCGCTGGTGAGAGCTATGCGGCTAAGCCCCGCCCTCGACATGGCACGTTTAGGTTCCGCTCAAAAATCTTGATACTGGCGGGGGTCCCTAACAAGTGCCTGCGGCACTGTTATATTGCTTGCCAGTGTATTTGCGGCCCCCCCATGCTGTCCAGGGCGCCCCCCCTGCGTCCTGCACCCTGTAGTGCCGTGAACTGTGTGGGAGCATGGCGCGCAGCGCGGTACCACAAGCCGTCTTCTGCCGTCACTGAAGTCTTCTGATCTTCTCATACTCACCCGGCTTCTATCTTCAGGCTTTGTGAGGGGGGTGACGGCGCGGCTCCGGGAACAAGCAGCTAGGCGTACCATAGTGATTGAACCCTCCGGAGCTAATGGTGTCCAGTAGACTAATACCCCTTTCACACCAGCCTATTTTCCCGGGATGATCCCGGCAACAACCCGGGTGTAGCGCTGGTGTGAAAGGGTCCCGGGAAAGAATCCCGGGAACCATGCCCCTGCATTTCAACCCTGCTTTCTTCCAGGGTTGGTCCCGGGATCTTCCCGGGACCCTGGCCAGTATGAACGGTGCAGGGACATGTCCCGCCTTCCCGGGTTGCCTTTGCTGATGCTGATTGGCTATTCTGGGCACTTCCTGGTGTTGTGATTTTTCAGAGACGCGCAGAGGCATCACACAGCGTGGAGGCAGGTACTTTGCAGCTCTGTGGTACAACAGACCCCCGCAGCGCTTTTTAACCTCTGCAGCCCTGCAATGTCTTGGACAAATGAGGAGGTAAGGGAGCTTTTAAGCATTAGAGGGGAAGAGGAGATCAGGCGCCAGATCACAGGTACTGTAAAGGATGCCCAGATATACCATAACATAGCGAAAACCCTGGCCTCGCGGGGCATCATCCGTCGCCAACAACAAGTGGTGAATAAACTGAAACCGCTAAAAAAACAGTTTAACCGCATCCATGACCACAACCGGAACAAAAGTGGGGCTGCAAGGCGCAACTGGATGTTTTATGAGCAATGTGCATCAGTTTTTGGCAACACTGCGCTCAGTGACCCCATCAGCCTGTCATCCTCCAGCTCTGCCACTCCCTCACCCTTTGTGGCTGCTGAGGAGAGTGAGTCCAGCATGGAAAGTACCCAATGTGGGCGAACAACATCATCCCCCATACTATTTGAAGATGATCCTATCCACCCCGATCTGGACTTATCCGCCAACCCGACTGAAGACAGTATACCCGGCAACAGTGCGGACGCTGTGACTGTCCAGGAAACAGATGTGGGCGCGGCCCTCCAGGCAAATCCCCCTGTGATGCGCACCAATAGTAAGTATTTGTTCTTGCTTACCATTATTTCTGTTCTATACACTCGCATTCCAATAAACATGAATTCTGCACTATAAGCCCCCATAACCGCCCGCCATATAGTTCCTGTCGCAGTGTGTATCAAGTGCAGGTGGGAGGATGCTACAAACACGTACGATCACATCACTGCTTTTTCTTATATGCCCTTTCTTCCTTCTTACTCCCCTTGCAGTATTTTCAGTTCCCAAGAGGAAACGCAAAGTCAACAAAGTGGAGCTTGCTGCACGGGCAATGACAAAGGTGCTGGTTGAAGAACTGCGTGACATGGACAACAACATGCAGCAACAGGAGGATGCCCGCCAACTCCGTTTTATAGAGGCGGAAAGAGAGCTGCAGCAATCCTTCATAACGCAGATAATGGGACACCAAGAACGCATCTTATGCGACTACCAAGACCGGCAATTTCAGTTCCTGGAACGCATCTTGCCTCGCATTCAGGGTACCCATATGTACCCAGCTATCCAGGCCCCTCCTGTCCCCGAGCAGAGTTATCCCCCGTATTCTAGAGGTCCCTACTATGACCCCCCTAACCCGAATCCATCTCCAGATTACAAAGTGTATAGACAATTGCCATAGGCAGTGTTTGCCTTGGACTGTGTATTTAACTTTGATAGTTTGGCCCAGTTATACGGTCCCAATTTTCATGTTTGGAAGGGGGGAAGGGTGGGATTGGGTTTTCGGGGGATTTTATATTAATATGTTTGCTATGTGTTCGCCACATGTTCTCATTTTATGCCAAGCTTTACTATATATATATATGCCTGTGCATTTAACCGATTGGTTTTGTGCAATTAAAAATAAGAATTTACTTACCGATAATTCTATTTCTCGTAGTCCGTAGTGGATGCTGGGAACTCCGTAAGGACCATGGGGATTAGCGGCTCCGCAGGAGACTGGGCACAAAAGTAAAGCTTTAGGACTACCTGGTGTGCACTGGCTCCTCCCCCTATGACCCTCCTCCAAGCCTCAGTTAGGATACTGTGCCCGGACGAGCGTACACAATAAGGAAGGATTTTGAATCCCGAGTAAGACTCATACCAGCCACACCAATCACACCGTACAACTTGTGATCTGAACCCAGTTAACAGCATGATAACAGAGGAGCCTCTGGAAAGATGGCTCACAACAACAATAACCCGATTTAGTTAACAATAACTATGTACAAGTATTGCAGACAATCCGCACTTGGGATGGGCGCCCAGCATCCACTACGGACTACGAGAAATAGAATTATCGGTAAGTAAATTCTTATTTTCTCTGACGTCCTAGTGGATGCTGGGAACTCCGTAAGGACCATGGGGATTATACCAAAGCTCCCAAACGGGCGGGAGAGTGCGGATGACTCTGCAGCACCGAATGAGAGAACTCCAGGTCCTCCCAAGCCAGGGTATCAAATTTGTAGAATTTAGCAAACGTGTTTGCCCCTGACCAAGTAGCTGCTCGGCAAAGTTGTAAAGCCGAGACCCCTCGGGCAGCCGCCCAAGATGAGCCCACCTTCCTTGTGGAATGGGCTTTTACAGATTTTGGCTGTGGCAGGCAAGCTGAATTGTACTACAAATCCAACGAGCAATAGTCTGCTTAGAAGCAGGAGCACCCAGCTTGTTGGGTGCATACAGGATAAACAGGGAGTCAGATTTTCTGACTCCAGCCGTCCTGGAAACATATATTTTCAGGGCCCTGACAACGTCCAGCAACTTGGAGTCCTCCAAGTCCCTAGTAGCCGCAGGTACCACAATAGGCTGGTTCAGGTGAAACGCTGAAACCACCTTAGGGAGAAATTGTGGACGAGTCCTCAATTCTGCCCTGTCCGTATGAAAAATCAGGTAAGGGCTTTTATAAGATAAAGCCGCCAATTCTGACACGCGCCTGGCCGAAGCCAGGGCCAACAGCATGACCACTTTCCATGTGAGATATTTCAAATCCACAGATTTAAGCGGTTCAAACCAATGTGATTTTAGGAACCCCAAAACTACATTGAGATCCCAAGGTGCCACTGGAGGCACAAAAGGAGGCTGTATATGCAGCACCCCCTTGACAAACGTCTGAACTTCAGGAACTGAAGCCAGTTCTTTCTGGAAGAAAATCGACAGGGCCGAAATCTGAACCTTAATGGATCCTAATTTTAGGCCCATAGACACTCCTGTTTGCAGGAAATGCAGGAATCGACCCAGTTGAAATTCCTCCGTTGGGCCTTCCCGGCCTCGCACCACGCAACATATTTCCGCCAAATGCGGTGATAATGCTTTGCGGTCACATCCTTCCTGGCTTTGATCAGGGTAGGAATGACTTCTTCCGGAATGCCTTTTTTCAGGATCCGGCGTTCAACCGCCATGCCGTCAAACGCAGCCGCGGTAAGTCTTGGAACAGACAGGGTCCTTGCTGGAGCAGGTCCCTTCTTAGAGGTAGAGGCCACGGGTCCTCTGTGAGCATCTCTTGAAGTTCCGGGTACCAAGTCCTTCTTGGCCAATCCGGAGCCACGAGTATAGTTCTTACTCCTCTCCATCTTATAATTCTCAGTACCTTGGGTATGAGAGGCAGAGGAGGGAAACACATACACTGACTGGTACACCCATGGTGTTACCAGAGCGTCCACAGCTATTGCCTGAGGGTCCCTTGACCTGGCGCAATACCTGTCCAATTTTTTGTTGAGGCGGGACGCCATCATGTCCACCTTTGGTTTTTTCCAACGGTTTACAATCATGTGGAAGACTTCTGGGTGAAGTCCCCACTCTCCCGGGTGGAGGTCGTGCCTGCTGAGGAAGTCTGCTTCCCAGTTGTCCACTCCCGGAATGAACACTGCTGACAGTGCTATCACATGATTTTCCGCCCAGCGAAGAATCCTTGCAGCTTCTGCCATTGCCCTCCTGCTTCTTGTGCCGCCCTGTCTGTTCACGTGGGCGACTGCCGTGATGTTGTCCGACTGGATCAGCACCGGCTGACCTTGAAGCAGAGGTCTTGCTTGGCTTAGGGCATTGTAAATGGCCCTCAGCTCCAGGATATTTATGTGAAGTGATGTCTCCAGGCTTGACCACAAGCCCTGGAAATTTCTTCCCTGTGTGACTGCTCCCCAGCCTCGCAGGCTGGCATCCGTGGTCACCAGGACCCAGTCCTGAATGCCGAATCTGCGGCCCTCTAGAAGATGAGCACTCTGCAACCACCACAGGAGAGACACCCATATAATCCCCTTCTTCCAAGTTCGCAATCACCGCTCTGAGTGACTCCATCTTGAATTTGAACCTGTGTATGTAAGTGTTCAAGGATTTCAGATTTAAAATAGGTCTCACCGAGCCGTCCGGCTTCGGTACCACAAACAGCGTGGAATAATACCCCTGTCCCTGTTGCAGGAGGGGTATCTTGATTATCACCTGCTGGGAATACAGCTTGTGAATGGCTTCCAATACCGCCTCCCTGTCGGAGGGAGACGTCGGTAAAGCAGACTTTAGGGGAGTGCCTGAGTCCGCTTGTAAAGCCCCAGCGTCATGCTGAGGACTTGGCAGAAAACGGGAGAGGGCTTCTGTTCCTGGGAACTGGCTGTTTGCTGCAGCCTTTTTCCTCTCCCTCTGCCACGGGGCAGAAATGAGGAGCCTTTTGCCCGCTTGCCCTTATGGGGCCGAAAGGACTGCGCCTGATAATACGGCGTCTTCTTATGTTGAGAGGCTACCTGGGGTAAAAATGTGGATTTCCCAGCAGTTGCCGTGGCCACCAGGTCTGATAGACCTACCCCAAATAACGCCTCCCCTTTGTAAGGCAATACTTCCATATGCCTTTTGGAATCAGCATCACCTGACCACTGCCTCGTCCATAACCCTCTTCTGGCAGAAATGGACAGCGCACTTACTCTTGATGCCAGTCGGCAAATATCCCTCTGTGCATCACGCATATATAGAAATGCATCTTTCAAATGCTCTATAGTCAGTAATATACTGTCCCTATCTAGGGTATCAATATTGTCAGTCAGGGAATCCGACCAAGCCACCCCAGCACTGCACATCCAGGCTGAGGCGATTGCTGGTCGCAGTATAACACCCGTGTGAGTGTATATACATTTTTTCTCACCAAACATAATACCCTTTTTTTTCCTCTCCTGAGGAAGCCCTAAAGGCGAAACGCGTTGAGACTGACCTACCTACTGCCTGTATCACTAAGCTAAGATTTCTTACTTTATTTTATTTGATTTGATTTTGTATATTATATTTGCTGATTAAAAACCTGATATTACTATACAAGGCAGTAGCTTGCGATTGAATGAGCCAATACATCATACTGGACCGACTTGAGCCACCTGGATATAAGTATATCTTATATGCTAGATTGAATTTTTGATTTGGTACGCAGGAAATATAGGGGAGGGTTCCCTAAGGAAACTGCGAGGTTACTACACTATATGGCGATGATCTTTGTCTCCTGATATATAGGTGGGGAACAGCCACTGAGAATAAAGAGAGACAGATAGGCCTGATTTCAAGAATCCATCCGGTACTTACATTTTATATATGTGCTTATAATATTCCGATTAATCAAAATTACTACACCATATGGCGCTTGTTCTTCTCCCCTGCCTCCACAGAATTGCATGACTGAATATACCTAGGTCATATCTTGAAGAACTGAGCAGCCACCAAAGAAGTTTAGGAGGTGTCTATAGACGGAACATTCACGACCAATTAAGTCCCAACATCTGGACTTTTGACGACCCCTTCCTTTAAAGGAACATTTGAACGTTAGACAAAGCGCACTGACCTATAAAACTCTTTCCCCTTTTTAGTGGTACTTGTATTATCAGAAATATGTAAAACATTTTTCATAGCATCAATCATGTAACGTGTGGCCCTACTGGAAGTCACATTCGTCTCTTCATCGTCGACACTGGAGTCAGTATCCGTGTCGGCGTCTGTATCTGCCATCTGAGGTAACGGGCGTTTTAGAGCCCCTGATGGCTTTTGAGACGCCTAGACAGGCACGATCTGAGTAGCCGGCTGTCTCATGTCATCAACCGTCTTTTGTAAAGAGCTGATACTGTCACGTAATTCCTTCCATAAGCTCAGCCACTCAGGTGTCGACTCCCTAGGGGGTGACATCTCCATTACAGGCAATTGCTCCGCCTCCACACCATTTTCCTCCTCATACATGACGACACAATCGTACCGACACACAGCACACACACAGGGAATGCTCTGATAGAGGACAGGACCCCACTAGCCCTTTGGGGAGACAGAGGGAGAGTATGCCAGCACACACCAGAGCGCTATATATATATATACAGGGATAACCTTATAGAAGTGTTTTTCCCCTTATAGCTGCTGTTTTATTTATACTGCGCCTAATTAGTGCCCCCCTCTCTTGTTTTACCCTTTTCTGTAGTGCAGGACTGCAGGGGAGAGTCAGGGAGACGTCCTTCCAGCGAAGCTGTGAGGGAAAATGGCGCCTGTGTGCTGAGGAGATAGGCTCCGCCCCCTTCTCGGCGGACTTTTCTCCCGCTTTTTGCTGTATTCTGGCAGGGGTTAAAATACATCCATATAGCCCTGGGGGTTATATGTGATGTATTTTCGCAAGCCAAGGTGTTTCTATTGCTGCTCAGGGCGCCCCCCCCCAGCGCCCTGCACCCTCAGTGACCGGAGTGTGAAGTGTGCCTGAGGAGCAATGGCGCACAGCTGCAGTGCTGTGCGCTACCTTGGTGAAGACTGATGTCTTCTGCCGCCGATTTTCCAGACCTCTTCTTGCTTCTGGCTCTGTAAGGGGGCCGGCGGCGCGGCTCTGGGACCGGACTCCGAGGCTGGGCCTGTGTTTGGTCCCTCTGGAGCTAATGGTGTCCAGTAGCCAAGAAGCCCAAGCTGGCTGCAAGCAGGCAGGTTCGCTTCTTCTCCCCTTAGTCCCTCGATGCAGTGAGCCTGTTGCCAGCAGGTCTCACTGAAAATAAAAAACCTAAAACTAAACTTTTACTAAGAAACTCAGGAGAGCCTCCTAGAATGCACCCTTCTCGGCCGGGCACAAAAATCTAACTGAGGCTTGGAGGAGGGTCATAGGGGGAGGAGCCAGTGCACACCAGGTAGTCCTAAAGCTTTACTTTTGTGCCCAGTCTCCTGCGGAGCCGCTATTCCCCATGGTCCTTACGGAGTTCCCAGCATCCACTAGGACGTCAGAGAAACAAAGGATAAAACAGTGCAAACTTTTTGTTCATGTAAAATTATAAACATTCTGAATTATTTTAACATCTCGTTAAGGTTGGTACAAATGGTTTCCCTAATGAGTTCGGCACTAGAGGAATGTTGCCCACCAGACACCTCCAAATCTACACTAGAGGGTGTCACTTCAGGGTCCTTCACAGTCTACTCCTCTGGAAACTGTTCCTTCTGCAGTTCACATATGTTGTGAAGGACACAGCATGCCGCTACTACATGGGGCATAAATTTGAGGTCAACATCATTCCTCTTCATGAGGCAGCGCCAACGTCCTTTCAGGCGGCCAAAGGCATTCTCCACCACCATCCGTGCCGAACTCAGAGTATCGGTATATGCCACTTGGATGGGAGACAGCTGCAAATGCTGGGTGTACCCCTTCATTAGCCAGTGGCGTAAGGGTAGGCTGCATCCCCAATGATGTGGACTGGGATGTCCACCCCATCCACTGTCTTTGATTTCTGAAAAGAAATACAAGAGTATGAGTATCACTTGATTGCTGAAACAGGTATGGGGGTGTAGCAGGTGACAGCAATCTACAGGGACTCCTATTTCAATAAACCTTTTACAAAGAGAAACACTACAGGCCACACATATTCCATCACAACTGACAACCAAAAGTGAAATCTGGCAAACCCTTTAAAGAAACATTGGAGGGGGTGGGGGTGTGAATAAAATATATATATATATATATATATATATATATATATATATATATACACTGCTCAAAAAAATAAAGGGAACACTAAAATAACACATCCTAGATCTGAATGAATGAAATATTCTTATTAAATAATATGTTCTTTACATAGTTGAATGTGCTGACAACAAAATCACACAAAAATTATCAATGGAAATCAAATTTATTAACCCATGGAGGTCTGGATTTGGAGTCGCACTCAAAATTAAAGTGGAAAAACACACTACAGGCTGATCCAACTTTGATGTAATGTCCTTAAAACAAGTCAAAATGAGACTCAGTAGTGTGTGTGGCCTCCATGTGCCTGTATGACCTCCCTACAACGCCTGGGCATGCTCCTGATGAGGTGACGGATGGTCTCCTGAGGGATCTCCTCCCAGACCTGGACTAAAGCATCCGCCAACTCCTGGACAGTCTGTGGTGCAACGTGGCGTTGGTGGATGGAGCGAGACATGATGTCCCAGATGTGCTCAATTGGATTCAGGTCTGAGGAACGGGCGGGCCAGTCCATAGCATCAATGCCTTCGTCTTGCAGGAACTGCTGACACATTCCAGCCACATGAGGTCTAGCATTGTCTTGCATTAGGAGGAACCCAGGGTCAACCGCGCCAGCATATGGTCTCACAAGGGGTCTGAGGATCTCATCTCGGTACCTAATGGCAGTCAGACTACCTCTGGCGAGCACATGGAGGGCTGTGCGGCCCCCCAAAAAATGCCACCCCACACCATTACTGACCCACTGCCAAAACAGGTCATGCTGGAGGATGTTGCAGGCAGCAGAACGTTCTCCTTGGCGTCTCCAGACTCTGTCACGTCTGTCACATGTGCTCAGTGAGAACCTGCATTCATCTGTGAAGAGCACAGGGCGCCAGTGGCGAATTTGCCAATCTTGGTGTTCTCTGGCAAATGCCAAACGTCCTGCACGGTGTTGGGCTGTAAGCACAACCCCCACCTGTGGGCATCGGGCCCTCATACCACCCTCATGGAGTCTGTTTCTGATCGTTTGAGTAGACACATGCACATTTGTGGCTTGCTGGAGGTCATTTTGCAGGGCTCTGGCAGTGCTCCTCCTGTTCCTCCTTGCACAAAGGCGGAGGTAGCGGTCCTGCTGCTGGGTTGTTGCCCTCCTACGGCCTCCTCCACCTCTCCTGATGTACTGGCCTGTCTCCTCGTAGCGCCTCCATGCTCTGGACACTACGCTGACAGACACAGCAAACCTTATTGCCACAGCTCGCATTGATGTGCCATCCTGGATGAGCTGCACTACCTGAGCCACTTGTGTGGGTTGTAGGGAGGTCATACAGGCACGTGGAGGCCACACACACTAATGAGCCTCATTTTGACTTGTTTTAAGGACATTACATCAAAGTTGGATCAGCCTGTAGTGTGTTTTTCCACTTTAATTTTGAGGGTGACTCCAAATCCAGACCTCCATGGGTTAATAAATTTGATTTCCATTGATAATTTTTGTGTGATTTTGTTGTCAGCACATTCAACTATGTAAAGAGAAAAGTATTTAATAAGAATATTTCAAATTTACTTACCAGTATTTATGGTCAACCACAGCCTGTAAGACAATGAAATGCCATCCCTTGCGGTTATAATAATCCGCCGGGTTGTCACGGGGGGCAATGATGGGGATATGAGTCCCATCGATGGCACCGGCACACTGAGGGAACCCACGTTGCACAAAGCCTTTGATGGTGTCATCTAGGCGCTGCCCTTTCGGTAAGCAGATAAACCTTTTGTATAGTGTATCCAGTATAGCCTTCGTCACCTGGTGTATAACACTGCAGACAGTGGAGATCCCAACACCGAACAAACAGGAGATTGTGCGGTACTCTCCTGGCGTAGCATACCACCACAGCGCAATCACCAGTCTCCTCCTTGGCTGGATAGGTGTCCGGTAGTGGGTGGACTGCATAGTAAGTGCAGGGGTGAGTAGGTCCAGCAGGTATTGGAACGTTGGACGTGACATGCGAAAGTGGCTCATCCACTCCTCATCTTGATAAGCCTCCACAGTCTCCATGAAAACATCACCATGAGGGCGGTCTCTGGTCCACATTCTTCGGTCGGACGCGGTACTAATTCGCATAACAGAAGCCAGAGTTTGCGAAATCAGGGTTCTCCTCCTGCGCAAATACTGGCTCCGAGTCCTGGCCCTCTCTGCCAAAAAATAAAGCTCTCCTCCTCCAGGTATAACTCTGCACTATAGAGCACAAAGTCAGAAGCTGTATCAGACTCTAACTTGCTGGGTCAAACAGCAGTAAAGCCCAAACAATCAGGAACACAGGCATACACAGTGGTACTCCGTCGGCCATGATTGCTGCAATGAGGTGAGCAGGTCTGCCCTCCCTTCCTCTCTCCCTCCCTCTCTGTAATGACCTCATATTTGTGGGCCTTAAAAAGGGCCATTTCTAATGACATTCTCATAAAATGCAAGGCCATCCCGGGTTCAGTATGAAAGGTGCCGACCCGGGATGTCCCGGCTCCAAATGCTGGTATAAACGGGGCCCAACCCGGGAATGTCCCTGCATGATCCCGGGACCGAATTCCCGGGTTAGACCCTGCATTTTTGGTCTGAAAGGGGTATAAGAAGCAGAGCCCTTGAACTCTAAAGAAGTAGGTCTGCTTCTCTCCCCTCACTCCCACGCTGCAGGGAGCCTGTAGCCAGCAGGTCTCCCTGAAAATAAAAAACCTAAATAAAGTATTTTTCTGAGAAACTCAGGAGAGCTCCTCAGTGTGCCTCCAGTCTCGCTGGGCACAGAATCTAACTGGAGTCTGGAGGAGGGGCATAGAGGGAGGAGCCAGTTGACACCCATTCAAAGTCTTATAGTGTGCCCATGTCTCCTGCGGATCCCATCTATACCCCATGGTTCTTGAAGCATCTCAGCATCCTCTAGGACGTATGAGAAATCTAGAATTGTACCAAAGTGTTTAAAACATGAATAAGGTTGTCTCAACAAAGGAATGTAGAACATAGGGGGACATGTACTAAGCAGTGATAAAAGTGTAAAAGTGGAGAAGTGAGCCAGTGGAGAAGTTGCCCATGGCAACCAATCAGCATTGACGTAACATTTATAATTTGCATACTATAAAATTATACAGAGCAGCTGATTGGTTGCCATGGGCAACTTCTCCACTGGCTCACTTCTCTACTTTTATCCACTGCTTAGTACATGTCCCCAATAGTGTCCGAGTTGTAATTAAAAACATCTATATATGCTTATGTAGGCCACATGCCCTTTACAAACTTTTATCTATATGAAAGCGTCCCTTTCACATCCCCATTCGGATTGGGATTGAAATGCCAGCGGTCTGAATACCAACCGTAGCGTCCCGATGGTGATAATCGAGGTAAGTATATTTGCCTTCTCCCAATGCTCCCATAGCCCTAAACTTCCTACAGCCTAAAAATAACCCTACCCCCTTGCAGCCTAACCCAAACTCTCCGTGGTGGTGCCTAAGCCTAACCCTACCCTCGCAGCCTAATTGTAACCCTGTCCTCTCGGAGCCCAGCGCTAACCCCCCCACCCTTCCTTCCCGCAGCCTAAACCTAACCCCACCTTCCCCGCAGCTTAAACCACACCCCGCTGTGGCCTACCTCTCTGACAGGCCGGCAAACGCTCGTTCAGGATCCCGGCGGTCGGGAATTCTGTGCTGGGATTGTGATCCTAGTCGGGATGGCGGCGCCTGTATTCCAAGCAGTGTTGGGATTCCGGCGTCGGTATTTAGACTGCCAGGACCCCGACCCTGATCGGATCCCCCTTGGGGTAAATTTATTAACATTCGTGTTACAGCTGATTTCAGCCGAGATAAATCTCGGATGACATCGCCCGTTTAAGATTGCAACTTTTTGAAATAAACACGGTAATTTAATAAACTACCGTGTTTTTTCAATAAGGGTTCACCGATGTTGATGTAATTTATATGGTCGAGAAGTGTTTTACAGGAGAAGTTAGTAAAACACTGCCAGACATAACACATTGAAGCCTGGCAAGGTCAGTGAGATCCGTGCAGGGCTTCAATGTGTTAAGTATTTTTAAAAATAAAAAAAATATTGCATGGGGTCCCCCCTTCTGAACACAACCAGACCTGGACTCTTTGAGCCGGTCTTAGTTTATTAAAATACCGGGGGGAAACTGCGTAGGGGTTCCCAGTATTTTAACAACCAGCACTGGACTCTTGGACCGGTCCTAGTTCCAAAAATACGGGAGGAAACAATTTTATACAGGTCCCTGTGGCCGCAGCATCACCTCCCCCCCCCCTCCCTCCCAACTAGTCACCCCTGGCCGCGGTCCCCTGGATCCAGCTTGGAAAAAGCCACAAAAAAGTACTGCTGCTCCCTACATGTGTGACTTGTGATCTGAGTTCAAGCATTTCCAGGTTGCTACACAATACCATTACAATAAGTCCATGGAAACCTCTACAACAGTCATGTCAAACTCAAAATCCCAACTGGGATGAATAATCAAGGTCTAAGTGTTGTGTGGGCCGCAAGAAAAAGAAAAAGTATTATATGCAATTTTGAAAGGTTTATTAGAAAAACCGACAATAAAGTATAATCAAAGAGATGTCAAGTATTAGGAAGAAAATAGGATTTTCATTACCTACCGGTAAATCCTTTTCTGGTAGTACGTAGAGTATACTGGGGTCCATTTAGTACCATGGGGTAAAGACGGGTCCACTAGGAGCCATGGGCAATTTAAGAATTTGATAGTGTGGGCTGGCTCCTCCCTCTATGTCCCGCCTACCAGACTCAGTCTAGGAAACTGTGCCCGAGGAGACGGACATACTTCGAGAGAAGGATAGATAAAGATAGTGGTGAGATTCCGAACCAGCACACAAAACAAGAGGAAAGCCAAGCTAACCAAACTTAAAACAGGAACAGCAACGGCTGAACCAACATTACTTAACCAAGTAACAGTGCAGGAAGAACGAAGCACTGGGGGGGGCACCCAGTATCCTCTACGGAGTCCGAGAAAAGGATTTACCGGTAGTTAATTAAAAATCTATTGGGGTCCATTTAGTACCATGGGGATGTACCAAAGCTCCCAAACTGGGTGGGAAAGTGCTGAGGTTCCTGCAGAACTGATTGACCAAACTGAAGTTCCTCAGAGACCAAAGTATCGAACTTGTAAAACTTTGCAAACGTGTTCGAACCAGACCAAGTTACAGCTCGGCAAAGTTGCACTGCCGAGACACCCCGGGCATCTGCCCAGGAAGAACCCACCTTACGAGTAGAGTGGGCCTTAATAGATTTTGGACACGGCAATCCTGCCGTAGAATAAGCTTGCTGGATAGTGAACCTAATCCAGCGAGAAATAGTCTGCTTAGAAGCAGGACACCCAATTTTCTTGGGATCATAAAAGACAAACAGAGAGTCTGACTACCTGTGATGAGAAGTTCTCTTCACCTAAATCTTCAGAGCCCTCCAGGGGTATGGTGCATAGTCATGCATTATAGTTACTATAAATAGGGATAAAATGCAATTGCTGACAGCAGCATCAGTCAGAAATTTTAGTCAAATCATCATGCATAGGACACCACAAATAGGTTGAACTCGATGGACAATTGTCTTTTTTCAACCTCAGATACTATGTTACTATGTTACTATGACATACAAGGACTTTTGACTGGAGAGCCAAGTAGGAGGCTACCATCTTTCCCAATAGGCAAATGCATTGATGAACCGACACCCGGGGTGGCTTCAAGACATTCCGGACCATGGATTGGATCACCAACGACTTGTCCCTTGGAAGAAACACCCGCTGCACTTCCGTATCCAGGATCATTTCCAGATACGACAATCTCTGGGTTGGTTCCAAATGTGACTTTGGAAAATTCAGAATCCACCCGTGAATCTGAAGCAGTCGCGTTGTGAGAACAATAGACTGCAGCAGCTTCTCCTAGGACGATGCCTTTATCAGGAGATCGTCCAGATAAGGGATGATGTTCACACCCTGCTTGCGGAGTAGCATCATCATTTCCGCCATCACCTTGGTAAATACCCTCCGTGCTGTGGAGAGGCCGAATGGCAGGGCCTGGAACTGAAAATGACAGTCCAGGAGTGCAAAGCAGAGATAAGCCTGATGCGGAAGCCAGATCGGAATGTGAAGGTACGCATCCTTGATATCCAGTGATACCAGGAATTCCTCCTCTTCCAGATCTGATATCACCGCCCTGAGAGATTCCATCTTGAACTTGAACTCCTTTAGAAAGGGGTTCAATGATTTTAGGTTCAGAATGGGCCTGACCGAAACACCCGGTTTTGGTACCACAAAAAGGTTAGAATAGTAACCTTTGGTTAGCATGTGAGGTGGCACCGGCACAATGACCTGTGCCTCCACCAGCTTTTGGACAGCGTCTTGGAGCACTGTGCTGTCCTCCAACAGAGTTGGTAAGCCCGACTTGAAAAAACGATGAGGAGGGACACTTTGAAATTCCAGCCTGTATCCCTGAGACACAATATCTACTACCCAGGGATCCAGGCCGGACGATATCCAGACATGACAGAACTGTCTGAGTCTCGCTCCCACAGGCCCCACCTCCGGGCCGTGCCGTCCACCGTCATGCGGAGGACTTTGGGGTACCTGAAGTAGGCTTTTGTTCCTGGGTACCTGCAGCTGCAGGTTTCTTGGACTTAACTCGACCTCCCCTAAAGAAGGTATTGGACGATCTGGCCTTTCTAGGCTTGTTAGACCGAAAGGACTGCTGCGCAGATGAGGAGAAGGATTTCTTCAGAGCAGGTGCCGCTGAGGGAAAAAACGGAGACTTACCTGCTGTAGCGGTGGATATCCACGCATCTAGAGCTTCCCCAAAGAGACCCTGACCTGTATAGGGCAGCGACTCCACACTTCTTCTGGATTCCGCGTCGGCCGACCACTGGCGGAGCCACAGTCCCCGACGAGCTGAAATAGACATGGAAGAAATTCCCGCAGCCATGGAACCCAGGTCTTTCATGGATTCTACCATAAAACCTGCAGAATCATGAATGTTGCGTAAATACAATGCAACGTCATCCCTATCCATTGTATCCCAATCCTCAATTAAGGTAGCCGACCACTTCACTATTGCCTTTGCAATCCATGCACTAGCAATACTGGGATGTAATATGGCCCCTGAAGCAGTGCACATTGATTTAGGCGTGTTATCAATTTTCCTATCTGCCGGCTCCTTTAAGGCAGTAGATCCCGGAACAGGTAAAACCATCTTCTTTGAGAGTCTGGATACAGATGCGTCAACAATCGGCGGTTTTCCCACCTTTTCCTATCCTCCTCAGGTAAAGGAAAAGCCACCAGAATCCTCTTAGGGATCTGAAACTTCTTTTCAGGGTTTACCCATGTTTTTTCAAATATAGCATTCAGCTCCTTTGACGCAGGGAAGGTTAGCGAGGCTTTCTTATTTTCAGTGAAAAAAGCCTCCTCAACCTGCTCAGGTGTGGTATCATTAATATTCAACACATCCATGATAGCCTCTATCATCAATTGCACCCCCTTTGCAAGAGAGGCAGACCCCCGCAACACATCCCCATTACCGTCTGTGGTGTCAGAATTGGTATCCGTGTCATCTTGCGTGACATGAACAAGCGCACGTTTGTGGGTGTATATAGCGGAGCGTCCTGAGGTACCAGAATCGGGCCATACTGCAATAGAGTTCTGTAATACCTGGGTTGCAGATTCATTACTTGCAACCCTGTCTGAAATCTGAGAAATCCAAGATTTGATAGTGGAAAACCACTCAGGTTCCCTTGCTGGAATATGTGCTAAACCAGTGCTATCCTGATTACATGGAATAGGATCATCTTGGGAGGACATATTCTCCGCAACATATGACACAGTGTCCCTGGACATAGCTAAAGGAGACCACCAAACACTCCACACACACACACAGGGGAGGGCAGACAGAGTTTCCCCCCCAAGAATGGCAAGAGAGACACAGAAATTGGAGCCGACCCACACGCTTCTAACCAAAGGGAGACCCCTTTACAGCGCTGACTGTGCACCATAATAGGATACACATTAGTATTGCAGCCTCCCCCCACCCTTTCTACAACCCTCTGGTACCGTTTACAGATAGCTGGAGTTGCTGTGGAGGGACCCGTTTCTCCTGGACAGCGCAGTGCAGGCAGGAAAATGGCGCAGAACGCTGCTGGGTCTGCTCTAAAGAGAAGGTCCACCCCCAAAATAGCGCTGTCTTCCCGCTCTTCATAGGATTATACTGGCCTGAAGATTGAGTGCTGGCTGAGGTCCGGGAACCCCGACAGGCTTTTGGACCAGTGTAGGGTGTAGCACTGGCTCAGTGCGCCCCTTACAGCGCCGCACCATGTACTGCGCTCCGACCCTGCTGCCGCCATCTTCACACCGACCCCCAGCTTGCTAGGGGGGTCGGTGCCTCACTCGCCACCGATTCTTCAGCTCTGTAAGGGGGTGGCGGCATGCTGCTGTGGCGAGCGATCCTCTGTGACGGGGAACGATCTGACCCCTCTGGAGCTCAGTGTCCTGTCAGCGGAGTAAGTGGCTCAGACCCCGCAGGGCGGACACTACTCCCCCCCTTAGTCCCACGCTGCAGGGAGGCTGTTGCCAGCAGCCTCCGTGTAAAATAAAAAACTCTAAGATAACAGTTTACTAGAAAAGCACTGGAGAGCTCCCCTAGCTGTGATTGGCTCCTCCGGGCACATTTTCTAAACTGAGTCTGGTAGGAGGGGCATAGAGGGAGGAACCAGCCCACACTCTCAAACTCTTAAGGTGCCAATGGCTCCTGCTGGACCCATCTATACCCCATGGTACTAATGTGGACCCAAGCATCCTCTAGGACGTAAGAGAAAATAAGATTTTAAACCTACCGGTAAATCTTTTTCTCGCAGTCCGTAGAGGATGCTGGGACTCCGTAAGGACCATGGGGATAGACAGGCTCCGCAGGAGACATGGGCACTTTAAGAAAGACTTTGGATCTGGGTGTGCACTGGCTCCTCCCTCTATGCCCCTCCTCCAGACCTCAGTTAGAGAAACTGTGCCCAGAGGAGACGGACAGTACGAGGAAAGGATTTTAGTTAATCTAAGGGCAAGATTCATACCAGCCACAACAATCACACCATATAATCTGTGATATACAATCTAGTTAACAGTATGAACAACAACATATCATCGGTCCATAACAGACGACACTATAATATAACCCTTATGAAAGCAATAACTATATACAAGTCTTGCAGAAATAGTCCGCACTTGGGACGGGCGCCCAGCATCCTCTACGGACTACGAGAAAAAGATTTACCGGTAGGTTTAAAATCTTATTTTCTCTAACGTCCTAGAGGATGCTGGGACTCCGTAAGGACCATGGGGATTATACCAAAGCTCCCAAACGGGCGGGAGAGTGCGGATGACTCTGCAGCACCGATTGAGCAAACAGGAGGTCCTCCTCAGCCAGGGTATCAAACTTATAGAACTTTGCAAAGGTGTTTGACCCCGACCAAGTAGCAGCTCGGCACAGCTGTAGTGCCGAGACCCCTCGGGCAGCCGCCCAAGATGGGCCCACCTTCCTAGTGGAATGGGCCTTAACCGATTTTGGTAACGGCAATCCTGCCGTAGAATGCGACTGCTGAATCGTGTTACAGATCCAGCGAGCAATAGTTTGCTTTGAAGCAGGGCCACCAACCTTGTTGGCTGCATACAGGACAAACAGGGCTTCTGTTTTTCTGATCCTAGCCGTTCTGGCTACGAAAATCTTCAAAGCCCTGACCACATCAAGGGACTCGGAATCCTCCAAGTGACGTGTAGCCACAGGCACGACAATAGGTTGGTTCATATGAAAGGATGAGACTACCTTAGGTAGGAATTGAGGACGGGTCCGCAATTCCGCTCTATCCATATGGAAAACCAGATAGGGGCTTTTATGTGATAAAGCCGCTAATTCCGAAACTCGCGTAGCCGAAGCCAAGGCTAACAACATGACCACCTGCCAAGTGAGATATTTCAACTCCACTGTTCAAACCAATGTGACTTAAGAAAACTTAACACCACGTTAAGGTCCCAAGGCGCCACCGGAGGCACAAAAGGAGGCTGAATATGCAGTACTCCCTTCACAAAAGTCTGTACTTTAGGCAGAGAGGCCAATTCCTTTTGAAAGAAAATGGATAAGGCCGAAATCTGAACTTTAATGGAGCCTAATTTTAGGCCCAAATTTACTCCAGTTTGTAGGAAGTTAAGAAAACGGCCTAGATGGAGTTCTTCCGTAGGAGCATATCTGGCCTCACACCAAGAAACATATTTTCGCCATATTCGGTGATAATGTTTAGATGTCACGTCCTTCCTAGCCTGTATTAGCGTAGGAATGACCTCATCCGGAATACCTTTTTCCGCTAGGATCCGGCGTTCAACCGCCATGCCGTCAAACGCAGCCGCGGTAAGTCTTGGAACAGACAGGGACCATGTTGCAACAGGTCCTGTCTTAGAGGAAGAGGCCACGGATCTTCTGTGAGCATTTCCTGCAGATCCGGATACTAGGTCCTTCTTGGCCAATCTGGAACAATGAGTATTGTTCTCACTCCTCTTTTTCTTATTATTTTCAACAGTTGGGTATGAGAGGAAGAGGAGGCAACACATAGACCGACTGGAACACCCACGGTGTCACTAGGGCGTCCACAGCTACCGCCTGAGGATCTCTTGACATGGCGCAATACCTTTGTAGCTTTTTGTTGAGACGGGACGCCATCATGTCTATTTGGAGCAATCCCCACCGACCTGCAATCTGTGCGAAGACTTCCTGATGAAGTCCCCACTCTCCTGGATGCAGGTCGTGTTAGCTGAGGAAGTCTGCTTCCCAGTTGTCCACTACCGGAATGAACACTGCTGACAGTGCACTTACATGATTCTCCGCCCAGCGAAGAATCCTGGCGGCTTCCGCCATCGCCACTCTGCTCCTTGTGCCGCCTTGGCGGTTTACATGAGCTACTATGGTGACGTTGTCCGACTGAATCAGCACAGGTCGGTCGCGAAGTAAGGTCTCTGCTTGACGTAGGGCGTTGAATATGGCCCTCAGTTCCAGGATGTTGATGTGAAGACAAGTCTCTTGACTTGACCAAAGGCCTTGGAAATTTCTTCCCTGTGTGACTGCTCCCCAACCGCGGAGGCTCGCGTCCGTGGTCACCAGGATCCAATCCTGAATACCGAACCTGCGGCCCTCTAGAAGGTGAGCACTCTGCAGCCACCACAGGAGAGAAACCCTGGCCCTGGGGGACCGGGTGATCCGCTGATGCATGTGCAGATGTGACTCGGACCATTTGTCCAATAGGTCCCACTGGAAAGTCCTTGCATGGAACCTGCCGAAGGGAATGGCTTCATATGTCGCCACCATTTTTCCCAGGACTTGAGTGCAATGATGCACTGACACTTGTTTCGGCTTCAACAGGTTCTTGACTAGAGTCGTGAGTTACTGCGCTTTTTCTTCCGGAAGAAAAACCCTTTTCTGGTCTGTGTCCAGAATCATGCCCAAGAAGGACAAGCGAGTCGTAGGATCCAGCTGCGACTTTGGAATATTGAGAATCCAGCCGTGTCGCTGTAACAACTTCAGTGAAAGAGATACGCTGTTCTGCAACTTCTCCCGTGATCTCACTTTTATGAGGAGATCGTCCAAGTACGGGATAATTGTGACACCCTGCTTTCGCAGGAGCACCATCATTTCCGCCATTACTTTGGTGAAAATTCTCGGGGCCGTGGAAAGCCCAAACGGCAACGTCTGAAATTGGTAATGACAATCCTGTATCGCAAATCTCAGGTACGCCTGATGAGGAGGATATATGGGAACATGCAGGTATGCATCCTTTATGTCCAGCGATACCATAAAATCCCCCCCTTCCATGCTGGCGATGACCGCTCTGAGCGATTCCATCTTGAACTTGAACCGTTTTAAGTAAAGGTTCAGGGATTTTAAATTCAAAATGGGTCTGACCGAACCGTCCAGTTTCGGGACCACAAACAGGGTTGACTAGTAGCCCTTCCCCCTCTGAAGCAGGGGAACCTCGGCCACTACTTGTTGAAGACACAATTTTTGAATTGCCTGTAACACTATCTCCCTTTCCAGGGGAGAAGTTGGTAGCGCCGATTTGAAAAACCGGCGAGGAGGCACCTCTTCGAATTCCAGCCTGTATCCCTGGGAAACAATTGCCATTGCCCAGGGATCCACCTGTGATTGAACCCAGATGTGGCTGAAAAGTCGAAGACGTGCCCCCACTGGAGCGGACTCCCTGTGGGGAGCCCCAGCGTGATGCGGTGGATTTTGCAGAGGCCGGGGAGGACTTCTGTTCCTGGGAACTAGCTGTGTTGTGCAGCTTTTTTCCTCTGCCCTTACCCCTGGCAAGAAAGCACGATCCACGTACTCTTTTGCTTTTATTTGAACGAAAGGACTGCATTTGATAATGAGGTGCTTTCTTAGATTGTGAGGGAACATAAGGCAAAAAATTCGATTTACCTGCCGTAGCTGTGGAGACGAGGTCCGAGAGGCCCTCTCCAAACAATTCCTCACCCTTGTACGGCAAAAACTCCATATGCCTCTTTGAGTCGGCATCCCCCGTCCACTGTCGGGGTCCATAAGACTCGCCTAGCAGAAATGGACATAGCGTTTATTCTGGAACCCAGTAAACTAATGTCTCTTTGAGCATCCCTCATATATAAGACAGCATCTTTTATATGCCCTAGGGTCATTAAAATGGTATCCTTATCAAGGGTCTCAATATCGCTGATAAAGAATCTGTCCATGCTGCTAAAGCACTACAAACCCAGGCCGACGCAATTGCCGGTCTGAGCAACGTACCAGAATGAGTGTAAATGGACTTCAAGGTAACCTCCTGCTTGCGGTCAGCAGGATCCTTGAGGGTAGCTGTATCTTGGGACGGGAGCGCAATCTTTTTTGATAAGCGTGTCAAAGCTTTGTCTACCCTAGGGGATGATTCCCACCGTATTCTGTCCTGTGACGGGAAAGGATACGCAGTTAGAATCCCTTTGGGAATCTGCAGTTTTTTGTCTGGAGTTTCCCATGCTTTTTCGCGTAATTCGTTCAGCTCATGTAAGGAGGGAAAGGTGACCTCAGGTTTCTTTCCCTTATACATGTGTACCCTCGTGTCAGGGACAGGGGGTTCCTCAGTAATATGCAAAACATCTTTAATTGCGATAATCATATATCGAATACATTTAGCCACCCTTGGCTGCAATTTTGCATCATCATAGTCGACACTGGAGTCTGAATCCGTGTCGGTATCTGTGTCAACTATTTGGGATAGTGGGCGCTTCCGAGACCCCGAAGGTCCCGGCGACATAGGGACAGACATGGGTTGACTCCCTGACTGTACCCTAGCTTCAGCTTTGTCTAATCTTTTGTGCAATAAATTAACATTAGCACTTAAAACATTCCACATATCCATCCAGTCAGGTGACCTAATATTCATACACTCCCCCTCCTCCTTAGGTGAGCCTTCAACCTCAGACATGTCGACACACGCGTACCGACACACCACACACACACAGGGGAGCTCTTTTCTGAAGACACGTTCCCCACCAGGCCCTTTGGAGAGACAGAGAGAGAGTATGCCAGCACACACCCCAGCGCTATATGACCCAGGAAAAAACACAGAATGTTTACCCAGTAGCACTTATGTATAATGTATATGCGCCCATTATGTGCCCCCCCCTCTACTTTAAAACCCTCTTTCACCGTGTGTTAAGCAGGGGAGAGTCCGGGGAGCTTCCTCTCAGCGGTGCTGTGGAGAAAAAATGGCGCTGGTGAGTGCTGAGGGAGAAGCCCCGCCCCCTCGGCGGCGGGCTTCTGTCCCGCTCAAATTTACAAATAACATGGCGGGGGCTCTTTTTATACATGTACAGTGCCCAGCTGTACATGTATATATGTGCATTTGCCACCTGAGGTGTTTATTGCTGCCCAGGGCGCCCCCCCTGCGCCCTGCACCCTTACAGTGACCGGAGTGTGTGAGGTGAATGGGAGCAATGGCGCACCGCTTCACTGCTGTGCGTTACCTCTTATGAAGATCATTTCTTCTGCCGCCTCTGAAGTCTTTTCCTCACATACTCACCCGGCTTCATTCTTCCGGCTCTGCGAGGAGGACGGCGGCGCGGCTCTGGGACGGACGGCGAGGGTGAGACCTGCGTACCGATCCCTCTGGAGCTAATGGTGTCCAGTAGCCTAAGAAACAGAGCCCTGAAACTCAGAGAAGTGGGTCTGTTTCTCTCTCCTCAGTCCCTCGATGGAGGGAGTCTGTTGCCAGCAGGCTCCCTGAAAATAAAAAACCTAACTAAAATACTTTCTTTTACAGGAAACTCAGGAGAGCTCCCTGAAAGCACCCAGTCTCCACTGGGCACAGTATCAAACTGAGGTCTGGAGGAGGGGCATAGAGGGAGGAGCCAGTGCACACCCAGATCCAAAGTCTTTCTTAAAGTGCCCATGTCTCCTACGGAGCCCGTCTATCCCCATGGTCCTTACGGAGTCCCAGCATCCTCTAGGACGTTAGAGAAAATAAGATACCTCACACTCCTCTGACACCTTATCAAGAATATGCAGAACATCTCTGATATCCACTATAAGAGCCTATATTCCCTGTGACAGAGCTGCATCCCCCCCCCCCCCTCTCTGAGTCTACCTTTCCCTCCTCCATGTCTGACCTGTCAGCGTCAGAGTTAGACTGCAGGATATGGGCCAGAGATCACTTTTGCGGACAAATGGGAGGGGATTGAGACTCTGTATTGGGGACTGAGTCTCTGTTCATAAACTCATCCACAGTCTGTTTTAGGTATTGCGTCGCTTTCTCATTGCGGGACAATTTTGTAGAAACAGTTGAGATCATTCCCATAAGAGAATTAACCCATTCCGGTTCAGCCCCACTAGTCTGTGAACCCTGAGTACCCAGTAGTGAGCCCCCTGGTGAAGAGGAACACTATGCGGTACAAGACACACACTCTTGTCCTGACATAATGTAATGTGACAGCACACACACACAGAGGAAAGGTTAAGCACAATTAACCCACAAAGAGCCCTTCATGGAGACACAGAGATGTTTGGAGCCAGCCCCCACCGCGCCCTTATCGCTAATGCCAAACTTAGCCGGGTCACAGACTAAGTACCCTGATAGGGGACTTAGTACACTAGTAATCGCTGCCCCACTGCTATGACCCCCTGGTACCGCTGAGGTAATTTGGAGTCACACTGGAGGAGCTATGCGTCCCGGTCCTGTCAGCATCTGTGACCAGTGCAGAGGGAAAATGGCGCTGGTGAGCTGCTGGATCTTCTCATAGTGAAGCCCCGCCCCTTCAATGGCGCGTGGTCTTCCCGCTTTTTTTATACTGGCCGAGGAATCTGGTGCTTAAAATGAAGAAAACGAGTTTTATGGTAAGCACTTACCTTTGTTAAAACTCTTTCTGCGAGGTACACTGGGCTCCACAAGGATAGACATTGGGGTGTAGAGTAGGATCTTGATCCGAGGCACCAACAGGCTCAAAAGCTTTGACTGTTCCCAAGATGCATAGCGCTGCCTCCTCTATAACCCCCGCCTCCCTGCACAGGAGCTCAGTTTTTAGTTAACCAGCCCAATGCAGTAGCAGGAAAAGAGACGACAACAGTTAGTAGCCACATACACCACATTCTCACGACAGGAGAAGTGTCAGCGGCTAATGCCATACCAACCCAAAGAAGCTAAGTGCGTCAGGGTGGGCGCCTTGTGGAGCCCAGTGTACCTCGCAGAAAGAGTTTTAACAAAGGTAAGTTCTTACCATAAAACTCGTTTTCTGCAGCGGGGTACACTGGGTTCCACAAGGATAGACATTGGGGATGTCCTAAAGCAGTTCCTTATGGGAGGGGACGCACTGTAGCGGGCACAAGAACCCGGCGTCCAAAGGAAGCATCCTGGGAAGAGGCAGTATCGAAGGCATAGAACCTTATGAACGTGTTCACTGAGGACCACATAGCCGCACAATTATTCAAGGGTCGCACCACGGCAGGCCACCCAAGAAGGTCCAGCAGACCGAGTAGAATGGGCCGTAATGTGAGCAGGAACTGACAGACCAGCCTTTACATAAGCATGTGCAATCACCATTCTAATCCATCTGGCCAAAGTCTGCTTGTGAGCAGACCAGCCACGTTTGTGAAGACCAAGCAGAACAAAGAAAGAATCAGATTTCCTAACAGAAGCAGTTCTCTTCACATAGATATGGAGAGCCCGTACCACATCCAAAGACCGCTCTTAGGGAGACAAGTCAGGAGAGACCAGGGCCGGAACCACAATCTCCTGATTAAGTTGGAACGAAGATACCACCTTAGGTAAATATCCGGGACGAGTTCGAAGAACCGCCCGGTCACGGTGAAAAATCAGATATGGGGAACTACAGGACAAGGCACCCAAATCCGACACTCTTCTAGCGGAGGCAATAGCCAGCAAAAACACCACCTTAAGGGAAAGCCACTTAAGGTCAGCTGAGCCCAGAGGTTCAAACGGAAACTCTTGCAACGCCTCCAACACCACCGACAAGTCCCAAGGAGAAACAGGCGGGACATAGGGAGGTTGGATATGCAACACACCCTGAGTAAAGGTATGAACATCAGGCAAGGTCGCAATTTTTCTCTGAAACCACACCGACAAGGCAGAAATATGAACCTTGAGGGAGGCCAGACGCAGGCCTAATTCTAGGCCCTGCTGAAGAAAAGCCAAAAGTTTGGCTGTACTAAACTTGGAAGCGTCATAATTGTTAGATGCGCACCAAACAAAGTAAGAATGCCAGACCCTATGGTAAATCCAAGCAGAAGCCGGTTTCCGGGCCCGCAACATAGTTTTAATGACCGCCTCAGAAAAACTTTTAGCCCTCAAGACGGAAGCTTCAAGAGCCACGCCGTCAAAGACAGTCGGGACAGGTCCTGGTAGACACAGGGGCCCTGAACGAGGAGATCTGGGCTTTGTGGAAGTAGAATCGGATGCTCTGACGATAGGCCTTGCAGGTCTGAGAACCAATGCCGTCTGGTCCACACTAGAGCTATGAGAAGCAGGATTCCTCCTTTTTGCTTGAACTTCCGAATTACCCTGGGCAGGAGTGACACCGGAGGGAACACATATGGCAGCCGAAAGTTCCAGGGCACCGCCAGATAATCCACGAATGCTGCTTGAGGATCCCTTGTCCTTGCTCCGCAGACCGGAACCTTGTGATTGTGTCGAGACGCCATCAGATCCACATCTGGAAGGCCCCACCTTTCCACTATGAGTTGAAACACATCTGGATGGAGGCCCCACTCTCTGGCGTGTACGTCCTGACGATTGAGAAAGTCCGCTTCAGGACTCCCGGAATGAATATTGCCGATATGGCCGGTAGATGGCCTTCCGCCCATTGAAGAATCCGTGAAACTTCCTTCATTGCCAAGTGGCTGCGAGTGCCGCCTTGATGGCTTATGTACCTGTTGTGGCGTTGTCCGACTGTACTTGAACAGGACGGTTCTGTATTAAATGCTGGGCCAGGTTTAAAGAGTTGAAGACCGCCCGCAATTCCAGAACGTTGATCGGGAGGAGAGACTCCTCCTTGGTCCACCGACCCTGAAGGGAGTGTTGCTCCAACACCGCGCCCCAACCCCTTAGACTGGCATCAGTCGTCAACAGGACCCAGTCGGATATCCAGAAGGGACGGCCCCTGCACAATCGTTGGTCTTGGAGCCACCAGTACAGCGACAGACGGACCTCCGGAGTCAATGAGATCATGTGAGACCTGATCCGGTGAGGCAGGCCGTCCCACTTGACCAGAATCAGCCTCTGGAGGGGGCGAGAATGGAATTGAGCATACTTCACCATGTCGAATGCTGACACCATGAGGCCCAGCACCTGCATCGCCGAATGTATCGACACTTGCGGACGAGAGAGAACGCAACGAATCTTTCTCCTGACACAAGAACAACCGCTGGTTGTGAGTGTCCAATAGCGCTCCCAGGTGCACCATGCTCTGAGCAGGGACCAGGGAGGACTTCTTCCAGTTGATGAGCCACCCGTGTGCTTGCAGAAACCGGACAGTCAGATCCAATTGACGTAGGAGAATTTCTGGGGAATTTGCCAGGATCAACAAGTCGTCCAGATACGGTAGGATCCTGAACACTTGACGGCGGAGTTCCGCCGTCATCACCGCCATAACTTTGGTGAAGACTCGCGGAGCCGTGGTTAAACCAAAAGGTAACGCCCGAAACTGATAATGGAGGTTGCCAACCGCAAACCTCAGGTATTGCTGATGCGACGCTGCTATAGGAATATGCAGGTAAGCATCCGGTATATCCAGGGAGACCATATAATCCCCAGTTTCTAAGGCCAGAACAATAGAGCGAAGGATTTCCATACGGAATTTGTAGATTCTCACAAACTTGTTCAATGCCTTGAGATTGAGAATGGGCCGGGAGGACCCATTCAGATTCGGGACTAGAAACAGCGGAAAATAGTACCCCTGGCCCCTCTGAGCAAGAGGCACCTGTACTACCACTCCTGTGTCCAGGAGGGTCTGTACCACCGAATGTAGAGTCTTTGCCTTCACCTGATCCGAAGGAACGTCTGTCAGGCAAAATCGGCGAGGAGGACGGTTTTTGAAGGCTATGGCGTAACCTCAAGTGATGACTTTCCGTACCCAGGCATCTGAAGTGGTCTTCAACCATTCCGGAGTATAACCTAAAAGTCGACCTCCCCACCATGGGGTCTCCCAGGGAGAGGCCTGCCCCATCATGCAGTAGGCTTATCGGTCTTGGAAGCTGGCTGACGGGCAGCCCAGGCTCCTTTGGGCTTCGGCTTACCAGGTTTGGAAGCGCGGGCCTGCTTGTTGTACGCCTGACCTTTTGCTTTACCTGAAGGACGAAAGGGACGAAAGGAAGTACTTTTAGCCTTCGGCACAGTAGGACCGGTACTTGGCAGACAGGCAGTTTTGGCAGTAGCCAAATCAGCCACTATCTTAAGTCCTCCCCAAACAGAATATCTCCCTTTAAAGGGAGTACCTCCAGGGTTTTTCTAGAATCCAGATCCATGGACCAGGATCAGCCACAATATCTGGCGGGCCAGGACTGACGTAGTAGAAGCCTTGGCTGCTAGAATACCGTCATCAGAAGTCGCCTCTTTAATATAGTGAGAAGCTGTGACCATATATGACAAGCACTGTCTAGCATGGTCAGAAGACATTTCAGCTTCCAACTCTAGGGCAAACGCTTCAATAGCTTCTGCAGCCCATGTCGCTGCAATAGTGGGCCTTTGTGCAGCACCCGTGAGGGTGTAAATCGCTTTCAGACAACCCTCCACACGTTTATCCGTAGGCTCTTTTAGAGATGTGACGGTAGTGACCGGCAGAGCTGAGGAAACCACCATCCTTGCCACATGCGAGTCCACTGGAGGAGGCGTCTCCCAATTTTTTGACAGCTCTGGCGCAAGGAGATAGCGAGCCAGCATCTTTTTGTGAGGCATAAACTTCTTAACTGGATTTTCCCAGGATTCCTGACGTATATCCACCAGGTGATCAGAATGAGGTAAAACTTGTTTAACCACCCTCTGACGCTTGAACCTATCTGGTTTCTTAGGAGGGACTGATGGCTCGGGATTATCCGTAATCTGTAGAATCAACTTAATAGCCTCCAAAAGATCAGGAACATCCACTTGTGAACTACCCTCCCCATCAGCAGTATCTGTGGGGTCAGTGTAAGCGTCATCTTCATCAGACGAGATGTCAGTGACAGCAGTGGATTGTGAGGAAGTAATAGCTCGCTTAGAGGACCCCTTGGTCTTAGGCGAGCGAGGGTCAGACTTTTTAGTAGTCAAAGACTGGTTCAATTTCTTCAATTGAGCAGACAAGTTATCTGCCCACGGCGGGTTAGCCGCGGAAACCACATACGGTTGAACCGGCATAGGAGGTCCCATAGGGGGCATTAGTTTAGTAACTAGCGTATTCAGAAGTGTGGAGAAAGTAGCCCACGGCGGGTCATTATGGACCCCCGTTGCCACAGTCCCACTGGGGGACAAAGAGCCCCCAGAACCAGAGCCCTCAGCTGCTATATTATCCTCATAGGTATCTGTGGTGTCAGCAACACCGGTAGTGTGTTCAGCCCCAGAACCGTTACCCTCAGAAGCAGACATGATATAACTTGCAATATCAGGTAACACAGTACAATTATCAGCAGCACAATACCTCTTGCCCAAACCCCTGCGCAGTGTAGTCAGCACAAGCAGGGATATAGGAGAGACATGGTGACTAAAATCACAGAGAAAAATACAATTACAGTATATCTTGTGAATATCCTATATTACAGTATTATAAACCTGACGCACCAAGC
Organism: Pseudophryne corroboree; assembly: GCF_028390025.1. NCBI lineage: Eukaryota > Metazoa > Chordata > Amphibia > Anura > Myobatrachidae > Pseudophryne > Pseudophryne corroboree. The sequence continues at coordinate 867,555,497 of NC_086444.1, read as the reverse complement.
CCACTCAGGTTATAGAATATAGGCATAGCAAGTTGAGTGAGAGACACTAAATGAAATTCACCCAGCAAGCTAATGCACACACATGTAGTCACAGTTGTACAATGCAGAGGTTATTACAAACAATAATACTGCACTGGACTAGCTTACATATAGCTATGTAGTCAATAGATATAACACTGCACAGTAAAAAAATAGGATTTTAATACCTACCGGTAAATCCTTTTCTCTTAGTCCGTAGAGGATGCTGGGGACTCCAAAAGGACCATGGGGTATAGACGGGATCCGCAGGAGACATGGGCACACTATAAGACTCTGAATGGGTGTGAACTGGCTCCTCCCTCTATGCCCCTCCTCCAGACCTCAGTTATAGGAACTGCGCCCAGAGGAGACGAACATTTCGAGGAAAAGGACTTTGTTAAATTAAGGGTGAGATACATACGAGCCCACACCACACCACACCGTACAACATGGCATTTAATTAAACCCAGTTAACAGTGTGAACTAAAATAGATCAGCAACAGCCGGACCCTTACCAAACACAACCTTGTGTAAATTAAGCAATAACTTTATACAAGCACTGCAGATAGAGTCCGCACTGGGACGGGCGCCCAGCATTCTCTACGGACTAAGAGAAAAGGATTTACCGGTAGGTATTAAAATCCTATTTTATCCTTCGTCCTAGAGGATGCTGGGGACTCCAAAAGGACCATGGGGTTTATACCAAATCTCCAAACCGGACGGGAGAGTGCGGATGACTCTGCAGCACCGATTGAGCAAACATGAGGTCCTCATCAGCCAGGGTATCAAACTTGTAGAACTTTGCAAAAGTGATTGACCCCGAGCAAGTAGCTGCTTGGCAAAGCTGTAATGCCGAGACGCCTCGGGCAGCCGCCCAAGATGAGCCCACCTTCCTAGTGGAATTGGCTTTCACCGATTTCGGTAACGGCAATCCAGCCGTAGAATGAGCCTGCTGAATCGTATTACAGATCCAGCGCGCAATAGTCTGCTTAGAAGTAGGAGCGCCAACCTTGTTGGCCGCATATAGGACAAACAGCGCCTCTGTTTTTCTCACCCGAGCCGTTCTGGCTACATAAATTTTCAAAGCTCTGACCACATCAAGAGACTTTGAATCAGCCAAGGCTTCAGTAGCCACAGGCACCACAATAGGTTGGTGCATATGAAACGAAGAAACCACCTTCGGTAGAAAATGTTGACGAGTTCTCAACTCCGCTCTATCCTCATGAAAGATTAGATAGGGGCTTTTGTAAGACAAAGCCGCCAATTCGGACACCCGCCTTGCGGACGCCAAGGCCAATAGCATGACCACTTTCCAAGTGAGAAATTTCAACTCAACCGTTTGTAAAGGTTCAAACCAATGTGACGTAAGGAACTGTAACACCACGGTAAGGTCCCATGGAGCCACTGGGGGCACAAATGGAGGTTGTATGTGTAGTACGCCTTTCACGAACGTCTGAACTTCAGGAAGCGAGGCCAATTCCCTTTGAAAGAAAACTGATAAGGCCGAAATCTGCACTTTAATGGAGCCAAACTTCCAGCCCGCATCCACACCTGCTTGCAAAAAATGGAGAAACCGCCCCAGGTGAAACTCTTCCGTAGGAGCCTTCTTGGATTCACACCAAGACACATATTTTCTCCAGATACGGTGATAATGTTTCGCCGTTACCTCCTTTCTAGCCTTGAGTAGGGTGGGGATGGCTTCCCCGGGAATAGCCTTCCTAGCTAGGATTTGGCGTTCAACCGCCATGCCGTCAAACGCAAACGCGGTAAGTCCTGGAACACGCACGGTCCTTGCTTTAACAGATCCTCCCTTAGAGGAAGAGACCAAGAATCTCCTGTGAGTAATTCCTGAAGATCCGGATACCAGGCACTCCGTGGCCAATCTGGAACAACGAGCATCGCCTGTACCCTTGTTCTTCTCACAATCCTTAACACCTTTGGGATGAGTGGAAGTGGAGGGAACACATAGACCGACTGAAACACCCACGGCGTCACTAGAGTGTCCACTGCTACTGCTTGAGGGTCCATTGACCTGGAACAATATGTCTGAAGCTTCTTGTTGAGGCGAGACGCCATCATGTCTATTTGAGCAATTCCCCAACGACTTGTCACTTTGCAAAGACCTCTTGATGAAGACCCCACTCTCCTGGGTGGAGATCGTGTCTGCTGAGGAAGTCTGCTTCCCAGTTGTCCACGCCTGGAATGAAGACCGCTGACAGGGCGCTTGCATGTTTTTCCGCCCAGCGAAGGATCTTGGTGGCCTCCGCCATAGCCGCTCTGCTCTTTGTTCCGCCCTGGCGGTTTATGTGCGCCACGGCTGTTATGTTGTCCGACCGAATCAGGACGGGCAGGTCGCGAAGAAGATGTTCCGCTTGTAGCAGGCCGTTGTAGATGGCCCTTAATTCCAGAATGTTTATGTGCAGACAAGCTTCTTGGCTTGACCATTTTCCCTGGAAATTTTTTCCCTGTGTGACTGCTCCCCAAACTCGGAGACTCGCGTCCGTAGTCACCAGAATCCAATCATGGATGCCGAACCTGCGACCCTCTAGAAGGTGAGAACTTTGGAGCCAGCACAGGAGAGAAAATAAGAATTTACTCACCGGTAATTCTATTTCTCATAGTCCGTAGTGGATGCTGGGGACTCCGTAAGGACCATGGGGATTAGCGGCTCCGCAGGAGACTGGGCACAACTACAAAGAAAGCTTTTAGACTACTGGTGTGCACTGGCTCCTCCCACTAAGACCCTCCTCCAGACCTCAGTTAGGATACTGTGCCCGGAAGAGCTGACACAATTAGGAAGGATTTTGAATCCCGGGTAAGACTCATACCAGCCACACCAATCACACCGTATAACTCGTGATACAATACCCAGTTAACAGCATGATAACAACTGAGCCTCTCAACAGATAGCTCAACAATAACCCTTTAGTTAAGCAATAACTATATACAAGTATTGCAGACAATCCGCACTTGGGATGGGCGCCCAGTATCCACTACGGACTACGAGAAATAGAATTACCGGTGAGTAAATTCTTATTTTCTCTAACGTCCTAAGTGGATGCTGGGGACTCCGTAAGGACCATGGGGATTATACCAAAGCTCCCAAACGGGCGGGAGAGTGCGGATGACTCTGCAGCACCGAATGAGAGAACTCAAGGTCCTCCTCAGCCAGGGTATCAAATTTGTAGAATTTTGCAAACGTGTTTGCAGCTCGGCAAAGTTGAAGAGCCGAGACCCCTCGGGCAGCCGCCCAAGAAGAGCCCACTTTCCTCGTGGAATGGGCTTTTACAGATTTAGGTTGCGGCAGTCCAGCCGCAGAATGTGCAAGCTGAATCGTACTACAGATCCAGCGAGCAATAGTCTGCTTTGAAGCAGGTGCACCCAACTTGTTGGGCGCATACAGGATAAAGAGCGAGTCAGTCTTTCTGACTCCAGCTGTCCTGGAAACATACATTTTCAGGGCCCTGACTACATCCAACAACTTGGAAGCCTCCAAGTCATTTGTAGCCGCAGGCACCACGATAGGTTGGTTCAGATGAAAAGCTGATGCCACTTTGGGGAGAAACTGGGGACGAGTCCTCAATTCTGCCCTATCCATATGGAATATCAGATAAGGGCTTTTACATGACAAAGCCGCCAATTCTGAAACACGCCTGGCCGAAGCCAAAGCCAATAACATGACCACTTTCCACGTGAGATATTTCAAATCCACGGTTTTCAGTGGCTCAAACCAATGTGACTTTAGGAAATCCAACACCACGTTGAGATCCCAAGGTGCCACTGGAGGCACAAAAGGGGGCTGAATATGCAGCACTCCCTTAACAAAAGTCTGAACTTCAGGTAGTGAAGCCAATTCTCTCTGGAAGAAAATCGATAGAGCCGAAATCTGGACCTTAATGGAACCCAATTTTAGGCCCATAGTCACCCCTGACTGTAGGAAGTGCAGGAACCGGCCCAGCTGAAATTCTTCCGTTGGGGCCTTCCTGGCCTCACACCACGCAACATATTTTCGCCATATGCGGTGATAATGGTTTGCGGTTACTTCTTTCCTAGCTTTAATCAGCATAGGAATGACTTCCTCCGGAATGCCCTTTTCCTTCAGGATCCGGTGTTCAACCGCCATGCCGTCAAACGCAGCCGCGGTAAGTCTTGGAACAGACAGGGCCCCTGCTGCAGCAGGTCTTGTCTGAGCGGTAGAGGCCATGGGTCCTCTGACATCATTTCTTGAAGTTCCGGATACCACGCTCTTCTTGGCCAATCCGGAACAATGAGTATAGTTCTTACTCCTCTTCTCCTTATTATCCTCAGTACCTTTGGTATGAGAGGAAGAGGAGGGAACACATAAACCGATCGGTACACCCACGGTGTTACCAGAGCGTCCACAGCTATCGCCTGCGGGTCTCTCGACCTGGCGCAATATTTTTCTAGCTTTTTGTTTAGGCGGGACGCCATCATGTCCACCTGTGGTTTTTCCCACTGGTTTACAATCATTTGAAAGACTTCTGGATGAAGTCCCCACTCTCCCGGGTGGAGGTCGTGCCTGCTGAGGAAGTCTGCTTCCCAGTTGTCCACTCCCGGAATGAATACTGCTGACAGTGCTAACACGTGATTTTCCGCCCATCGGAGAAACCTTGTGGCTTCTGCCATCGCCGTCCTGCTTCTCGTGCCGCCCTGTCGATTTACATGGGCGACCGCCGTGATGTTGTCTGACTGGATTAGTACCAGCTGGTTTTGAAGCAGGGGTCTAGCCTGACTTAGGGCATTGTAAATGGCCCTTAGTTCCAGAATATTTATGTGCAGGGAAGTCTCCTGACTTGACCATAGTCCTTGGAAGTTTCTTCCCTGTGTGACTGCTCCCCAGCCTCGAAGGCTGGCATCCGTGGTCACCAGGACCCAGTCCTGTATGCCGAATCTGCGGCCCTCTTGAAGATGAGCACTCTGCAGCCACCACAGCAGAGACACCCTTGTCCTTGGAGACAGGGTTATCAGACGATGCATCTGAAGATGCGATCCGGACCACTTGTCCAACAGGTCCCACTGAAAGGTTCTTGCATGAAACCTGCCGAATGGAATCGCTTCGTAGGAAGCTACCATTTTTCCCAGGATCCGCGTGCAGTGATGCACCGACACCTGTTTTGGTTTTAGGAGGCCTCTGACTAGAGATGACAGCTCCTTGGCCTTCTCCTCCGGGAGAAACACTTTTCTCTGTTCTGTGTCCAGAACCATCCCTAGGAACAGCAGGCGTGTCGTAGGGACCAGCTGTGACTTTGGAATGTTTAGAATCCAGCCGTGCTGTTGTAGCACTTCCCGAGATAGTGCTACCCCTACCAACAACTGCTCTCTGGACCTCGCCTTTATCAGGAGATCGTCCAAGTACGGGATAATTCAAACTCCCTTCCTTCGAAGGAGTATCATCATTTCCGCCATTACCTTGGTAAAGACCCTCGGAGCCGTGGAGAGACCGAACGGCAACGTCTGGAATTGGTAATGACAATCTTGTACCACAAACCTGAGGTACTCCTGGTGAGGATGGTAAATGGGGACATGTAGGTAAGCATCCTTGATGTCCAGCGATACCATGTAATCTCCCTCGTCCAGGCTTGCAATAACCACCCTGAGCGATTCCATCTTGAACTTGAATTTTTTTATATATGTGTTCAAGGATTTCAAATTTAAAATGGGTCTCACCGAACCGTCCGGTTTCCGTACCACAACATTGTGGAATAGTAACCCCTTCCTTGTTGAAGTAGGGGCACCTTTACTATCACTTGTTGTGAATACAGCTTTTGAATTGCCTGTAACACTGCCTCCCTGCCTGAGGGAGTGGTTGGCAAGGCAGATTTGAGGAAACAGCGGGGGGGGAGACGTCTCGAATTCCAGTTTGTACCCCTGAGATACTACTTGAAGGATCCAGGGATCCACCCGTGAGCGAGCCCACTGATTGCTGAAATTTTTGAGACGGGCCCCCACCGTACCTGGCTCCGCCTGTGGAGCCCCAGCGCCATGCTGAGGACTTAGAGGAAGCGGGGGAGGACTTTTGCTCCTGGGAACTGGCTGTATGCTGCAGCTTTTTTCCCCTACCTCTGCCTCTGGGCAGAAAGGACGCGCCTTTAACCCGCTTGCCCCTATTGGGCCGAAAGGACTGTACCTGATAATACGGTGCTTTCTTTGGTTGTGAGGGAACATGGGGTAAAAATGTAGATTTCCCAGCTGTTGCTGTGGAAACGAGGTCCGAGAGACCATCCCCGAACAATTCCTCACCCTTATAAGGCAGAACTTCCATATGTCGTTTGGAATCTGCATCACCTGTCCACTGCCGAGTCCATAACCCTCTCCTGGCAGAAATGGACATTGCACTAATTTTGGATGCCAGCCGGCAAATATCCCTCTGTGCATCCCTCATGTATAAAAGTGCGTCTTTTATATGCTCTACGTTTAGCAATATAGTGTCCCTGTCTAGGGTATCTATAATGTCTGACAGGGAATCTGACCACGCAGCAGCAGCACTGCACATCCAGGCTGAAGCTATAGCCGGTCTCAGTATAACACCTGTGTGTGTATATATAGCATTCAGGATAGCCTCCTGCTTTCTATAAGCAGATTCCTTCAGGGCGGCCGTATCCGGAGACGGTAGTGCCACCTTTTTTGACAAGCGTGTGAGCGCTTTATCCACCCTAGGGGATGTTTCCCAGCGTGACCTATCCTCTGGCGGGAAAGGGTACGCCATTAGTAACCTCTTAGAAATTACCAGCTTTTTATCAGGGGAAGCCCACGCTTCTTCACACACTTCATTTAACTCTTCAGATGGAGGAAAAGCTACTGGTAGTTTTTTCTCTCCAAACATTATACCCTTTTTTGTGGTACCGGGGGTAACATCAGAAATGTGCAACACATTTTTCATTGCCTCAATCATGTAACGTGTGGCCCTACTGGAAGTTACATTAGTCTCTTCGTCATCGACACTGGAGTCAGTATCCGTGTCGACATCTGTGTCAATCATCTGAGGTGGCGGGCGTTTTAGAGCCCCTGATGGTTTTTGAGACGCCTGGGCAGACACAGGCTGAGAAGCCAGCTGTCCCACATTTGGTATGTCGTCAAACCTTTTATGTAAGGAGTCGACACTATCACGTAATTCCATCCACAGCACCATCCACTCAGGTGTCGACCCCGCAGGAGGTGACATCACATTTGCAGGCATCTACTCCGCCTCCACATAAGCCTCCTCATCAAACATGTCGACACAGCCGTACCGACACACCGCAAACACACAGGGAATGCTCTGACAGAGGACAGGACCCCACAAAGCCCTTTGGAGAGACAGAGAGAGAGTATGCCAGCACACACCAGAGCGCTATATAACACTGGGATCCCACTATCAATGAATGTTTTCCCTATAGCTGCTTTTTATATATATTATATATATATCTTATCTATACTGCGCCTAAATTTAGTTTCCCTCCCCCCCCCCCCTCTCTTTTTTACCCTTCTGTCGTATTCAGACTGCAGGGGAGAGCCAGGGAGCTTCCTTCCAGCGGAACTGTGAGGGAAAAATGGCGCCAGTGTGCTGAGGGAGAAGCCCCGCCCCCTTTTCGGCGGACTTTCTCCCGCTTTTTCTGTAATACTGGCAGGGGTAATTTTACATCTATATAGCCTCTAGGACTATATATGATGTATATTTGCCAGCCAAGGTGTTATTTATTGCCCTCAGGGCGCCCCCCCCAGCGCCCTGCACCCATCAGTGACCGAAGTGTGAGGTGTACATGAGGAGCAATGGCGCACAGCTGCAGTGCTGTGCGCTACCTTGGTGAAGACCGAAGTCTTCTGCCGCCGATTTTCCGGACCTTCTTCGTGCTTCTGGCTCTGTAAGGGGGACGGCGGCGCGGCTCCGGGAACGAACACCAAGGTCGGGTCCTGCGGTCGATCCCTCTGGAGCTAATGGTGTCCAGTAGCCTAAGAAGCCCAAACTACCACCTGTTAGGTAGGTTCGCTTCTTCTCCCCTTAGTCCCTCGCTGCAGTGAGTCTGTTGCCAGCAGATCTCACTGAAAATAAAAAACCTAAATATACTTTCTTTCTAGGTGCTCAGGAGAGCCCCTAGTGTGCATCCAGCTCAGCCGGGCACAAGAATCTAACTGAGGTCTGGAGGAGGGTCTTAGTGGGAGGAGCCAGTGCACACCAGTAGTCTAAAAGCTTTCTTTGTAGTTGTGCCCAGTCTCCTGCGGAGCCGCTAATCCCCATGGTCCTTACGGAGTCCCCAGCATCCACTTAGGACGATAGAGAAACCGTGGTCATGGGGGACAGAGTTATTTTCCGGTGCATCTGCAGATGGGACCCTGACCACTTGTCCAGTAAGTCCCACTGAAACGTTCTTGCATGGAACCTGCCAAACGGAATGGCCTCGTAGGCCGCCCCCATTTTCCCCAGCACTCGAGTGCATTGATGAATCGACACTCTTGGCGGTTTCAGAAGTTCCTTGACCATGTTCTGGATTTCCTGAGCTTTTTCCAACGGGAGAAAAATCCTCTGCAGTTCCGTGTCCAGAATCATGCCCAAAAACGACAACCGAGTTGTCGGAATCAACTGCGACTTTGGCAAATTCAGGAGCCAGCCAAGCTGTTGCAGCACCTGCAGTGAGAGCGCAACGTTTTTTAGTAACAGCTCCTCTGATCTCGCCTTTATCAGGAGATCGCCCAAGTACGGGATAATTGTGACCCCTTGCTTGCGCAGGAGCACCATCATTTTCGCCATTACCTCTGTGAAAATCCTCAGGGCCGTGGAAAGACCAAACGGCAACGTCTGAAACTGGTAGTGACAATCCTGCACAGCGAGCCTCAGGTACGCCTGATGAGGAGGATAAATGAGGACATGTAGGTAAGCATCCTTTATGTCGACTGACACCATAAAATCCCCCCCCCTCCAGACTGGAGATCACCGCTCTGAGAGATTCCATCTTGAATTTTAAACTTTTCAAATACACATTGAGGGATTTTAAATTCAGAATCGGTCTGACCGAGCCGTCCGGCTTCGGGACCACGAACAGGCTTGAATAAAAACCCTTCTCCCCGCTGTGACAGGGGAACTTCGACAAGGACTTGCTGCTGACACAGTTTTTGTATCGCCGTACACACTACCTCTCTTTCCGGAAGAGAAGCTGGCAAGGCCAATTTGAAAAATTGGCGTGGAGGCACGTCTTGAAACTCCAGCTTGTATCCTTGGGTCACAATTTCCAGCACCCAAGGATCCAGGCCCGAGAAAACCCAGACCTGACTGAAGAGTTGGTTGAAGACGTGCTCCCACCGGTGCGGACTCCCGCAGGGGAGCCCCAGCGTCATGCGGTGGATTTGGTAGAAGCCAGGGAGGACTTCTGCTCCTGGGATCCTGCCACAGCCGGCGATCTTTTTCCTCTGCCCTTACCTCTTGCCGCAAGGAAAGATGACCCACGTCCTTTCCGGAATTTCTGCGACCGAAAGGACTGCATCTGATATGGGGGCGTTTTCTTTTGCTGTGGAGGAACAAAAGGCAGAAAAGAGGACTTACCCGCGGTAGCTGTAGAAACCAGGTCCGCGAGGCCTTCACCAAACAAAACTCCACCCTTGTAGGGGAGAGCCTCCATAGCCTTCTTAGAATCAGCATCACCATTCCACTGATGAGTCCACAACGCCCTTCTAGCCGAGACCGCCATGGCATTGGCCCTTGATCCCAAAAGGCCAATATCTCTCGCCGTCTCTTTTAGATAGACTGCAGCGTCCCTGATATGACCCAGTGTCAAAAGCACGCTATCCCGATCCAGGGTGTCTATATCCAATGACAAGTAATCTGCCCACTTTTCAATCGCGTTACTCACCCACGCCGAAGCCACAGCCGGCCTGAGCAGTGTACCTGTCGTGACATAAATAGATTTCAAGGTAGCTTCCTGCCTCCGATCAGCAGGATCTTTAAGGGTTGCCATTTCAGGAGACGGTAGCGCCACTTTCTTGGACAATCGCGCTAGAGCTTTGTCTACCGTGGGTGTTGCCTCCCACCCAAACCTATTCTGAGAAGGAAACGGGTATGCCATAGCAATTCTCCTGGGAATGTGCCACCTTTTGTCTGGCGTTTCCCAGGCTTTTTAAAAAAGGGCATTCAGTTCATGAGAGGGAGGAAAGGTTACCTCCGGTTTCTTGCCCTTATACATACAGACCCTTGTCTCAGGGACAGCGGGGTCTTCCGTAATATGCAACACGTCTTTTATAGCCACAATCATGTACTGAATACTCTTAGCCACCTTAGGATGCAACTTTGCATCATTATAGTCGAAACGGGAGTCAGAATCCGTGTCGGTATCAGTGTCTGCTACCTGGGTAAATGAACGTTTTTGGGACCTCCATGCTTGGTTCTGAGACTCAGATTTGTCCAACCTCTTATGTAACAAAGCCACACTGTTATTCAACACATTCCACATGTCAACCCAATCAGCAGTCGGCTGTGCCGATAGAGTCACACCTTCATTCTGCTCAGCTCTCACACTAACCTCCTCCTGGGAAGAGCATTCAGTTTCTGCCATGTCGACACACACGTACCGACACCCCCAAACACACTGGGCTAAAGGGGACAGACCCACAGCAAGGCCTTTCAGAGAGCCAGAGAAGAAATTTGCCAGCTCACACCCAGCGCCACACCTGTCTGAAAAGCACAATGCCCCAGACCTATCATGCTTGTAATATAATACAACCAACACCAAAATTAAGTGCCCCCCCCCCTTGTTTTCAACACCCTGTTACTTGTGACAGCAGTGGAAGGGCCAGGAGCAGCGTCTCTGCAGCAAGCTGTGGAGAGAAAACGGCGCTGGTCAGAGCTGAGGAGGAAGCCCCGCCCCCTAAAAGGCGCACTTCGGTCCCGCTGAGATTATACTGGCGGGGGTCACAAATAATGCCTTTGCACCTTAAAACAGCCAGATAGTGTATAAAAAAGGTTTTTATTGCAGCCCAGCCTTCCGATGTCTTCTTTGCTTCGGTTACTCACCTGTCTTCGATCTTCTGGCTCTGTGAGGGGCGCGGCGGAGCGGTTCCGGGAGCGAGCAGCTAGGCGACCCAAGTGATCGGACCCTCTGGAGCTAATGGTGTCCAGTAGCCTAAGAAGCAGCGCCTATCAGTCTCACAGAAGTAGGTCTGCTTCTCTCCCCTCAGTCCCACGAAGCAGGGAGCCTGTTGCCAGCAGTGCTCCCTGAAAATAATAAAGCTAACAAAAGTCTTTTTAGAGAAACTCAGTAGAGCTCCCCTAGAGTGTGACCAGTCTCCCCTGGGCATAGAATCTAACTGAGGTCTGGAGAAGGGGCATAGAGGGATGAGCCAGTTCACACCCATTCAAAGTCTTATAGTGTGCCCATGTCTCCTGTGGATCCCGTCTATACCCCATGGTCCTTTTGGAGTCCCCAGCATCCTCTAGGACGAAGGAGAAACTGGATGTATATCACAGGGCACTTGTACCAGAGAACCCTGACTAAATGCACTTTTTCTTAATTATCACTGTCTAAACGACATGTAGAATTCTTAAGTGTCTTGTAAAGTCACAGCGCTGACTATCAGGCGGCTTTACAAAGGAGGATTTGCCCAAGCAGTCCCAGGAACAGTGTAGCTGAGAGAATTGGCGCCCAAACACTGACAGGGAGTGAGGGAGAGACAGATATGCAGCTCCAGGGCGGGAACATTTACTGTAAATGGCGCCCTGGGGCTGGGGGAGGGGATCCAGGTCTAAGCCTTATCCCCTCTGCTGGCAAAACCCCCTGGTACTGCGGGCTACTTGTAAAAAGGTTTAGAGAGAAAACCTGACCTGCACCCATGCCCTGGTGATCTAGTGGGATCGCCTGTATGCCACAATGTCCACCGCCAGCGCGCGTGGCCCGCCTCCCACCGATTGCGCAGGATCGCGATACAGCACAGGTCCCGCGAGCGGCACCCACTCACCACCTCCCGAAGCGCGGCCATGCGATCCCGGAGAGCACCAACCGTGTGTGCCTGACAGGAAGAAAACCGGAGCCTCCCGCTGTAGTTACCCGGCAACCAGGGCGCGGGAGTGTACTGCGCCGCTAGGGAGAGATGGAGCTGCAGCAGTGAATGTCTCCTGACATCTACACACTGCTGCAGCCCTTGAAGTCATCACTTTTCTTCTTAAAAAGCTCTTCTTTAGGGCTGCTAGGAGCAGCCCCTCTGTTAAGTGCCTGCTATCTCGGCACAAACTACAAAACTGAGCTCCTGTACAGGGAGGCGGGGTTATAGAGGAGGCGGCGCTATGCATCTTGGGAACAGTCAAAGCTTTTGAGCCTGTTGGTGCCTCGGATCAAGATCCTACTCTACACCCCAATGTCTATCCTTGTGGAGCCCAGTGTACCCCGCAGCAGAAAACCGTTTTAAGGCTGTTGTGCCAGTATGGGTACTGTGTACAGTGTACGGGGACGTAGTTGTGTATTGTATCCGGAGACGCATTCAGCCCCGTTTAGAAGCCGTGCATCTCCGTAATTGCGAGCTCCCCGCTAGTCGGGACGCCAGCTCAGTACTCACCACTCTTCTTTCTTCTGGCTCTGTTATAGGTGTCGGAGTGCTGCGGGTCTGTATGCTCACCGTGATGGGCTTGCGAATAGGTCCCTCAGGAGCTCAGTGTCCTGTCAGCGGGGAACGGGACCATTAACCATTAGGTTGGGCCGTTACCCCCCCTAAGTCCCACAAAGCAGGCAGGCTGGTGCCATCCAGCCCTGCCTGAAAATAACAAACATATAAAATAAATGCAGAAAACTCTTCAGGAGCTTCCTTCAGCGTGACCGACTCCTCCGGGCACATTTTCTACACTGAGTCTGGTAGGAGGGGCATAGAGGGAGGAGCCAGCCCACACTATCAAATTCTTAAAGTGCCCATGGCTCCTAGTGGACCCGTCTATACCCCATGGTACTAAATGGACCCCAGTATCCTCTAGGACGCAAGAGAAAACGAATGTAATAGTGTCATCTGGGAGTTGTATTATTCCCCCTTTAGTCCCCTTTCCTCTTTATATTAATAATATAGCATATCAGTGTGAGCAGGGAGCTGTGTTATTCCCCCTCATATATCACCTAGCGGCCCCCTCTCCTCTATATAATAATAATACCACATACATATCAGTGTGAGCTGGGAGCTGTGTTATCCCTTTTATATATCACTGTACGGTCCCCTCTCCTCGATATATTAATACCACATATCAGTGTGAGCTGGGAACTGTGTTATTCCCACTCATATATCTCTGTACGGTCCCCTTTCCTCTATATATTAATAATACCAAATATCAGTGTGACCTGGAGCTGTGTTATTGCTGTTGTCTTGCTCCTTGTGTCCCCTCCAGCCACAAGCCCTCTGTGCCTCCTATGTCTATTCAGCCTCCAACTGTGTGGGGATCTAACCCATAAAGCATCCAATGCTGCATCATCCCTGCTCACAGGTGCTTTTTCTCTTATTCGCTGGAGTGGTCTGAGGCTCAAGGAGAGTGGCGTGCTCTCACTGTGCCGTATATGTCTCCCGGCTGTGAAGCTCAATAGCCCGACGCTCTTATTTGGTGATTTATGGCAGTACTACGGAGGAGGCCGCACTCCTGGTGTAATGTCCCGCTGGAGCAATCGAGGTGATGCACAGGTATCCTTCTGACCGGTTTTGCACCAATCCTGGTGCTTTTTCAAAGAATACATGTGGATATCACCTATTTGCTCTAATCACCTCGATTGCTCCAGCGGGACATCAAACCAGGAGTGGGGCCGCCTCCATAGTGAACCGCCATATATCACCAAGAGCGTTGGGCTATTGAGCTTCACAGCTGGGAGACATAATACAGTACAGTGAGAGCACGCCACTCTCCTTGAGACTCAGACGGCTCCAGCGAATAAGAGAAACAGCACCTGTGAGCAGGGACGCTGCAGCATTGGATGCTGTATGGGTAAGATCCCAAAAACAGTACACACGCTGTTTATTCAAAGCGTACTTGCAATTAAGCCCTCAATGGACAGTATTACTAAGCAGAGCTTATTAACAGAGAGACTGTACTTATTTAAATAAAACATCTTGGTCTCCACACTGGTTGGATTTCATAAAGAAGGCATACCATTAACTATTTTATCAGTACAAGGGATCTCTTAAAAGGGAGATTGCACTTTCCTACTTCTACTCCATTTTTTATCCTTAAAATAATATCTATTTATATTGCAAAACCTTGCAAGAACCTTGACTTAATTTTTATTACAGAACAACTAACACCATGCATGTCTAGTACTTTAAGAAAGAAACTCTGAGGGGAAAAAAACATCTCCCATCAATCCCTGAGGTTTTATGATGACTTTCAGTATTGGTGGGACGACACACTTCCTGTTTCCCGCAAAGACTACATCTCACATAAACACTAACAACGGAATGACCTTTTCTGATTTCCGAATTAACAGCCACTTTTGGTTTATCAGAAGCTGGCCAGAAGAGGCCCTCAGTGTGGAGGAACATCTCTATAAGCCCTCCATTAACAGTGTAATCACACTGGGCACTTACTAGAAGAGGCAAACACTTATAAACTGTATGAAAAAATGTGGACAAATTACGGTCCGGAGAACTGGTAGTACCTCCATTTTGGGTCATTACCTTTTTACTATATATATATATATATATATATATATATATATATATCTGACCTTTGGAACATTCCTCTGAGCCTTGAAAAGAGTGTTTTAACTAGAGATGAGCGGGTTCGGTTTCTCTGAATCCGAACCCGCCCGAACTTCATGTTTTTTTTCACAGGTCCGAGCGACTCGGATCTTCCCGCCTTGCTCGGTTAACCCGAGCGCGCCCGAACGTCATCATGACGCTGTCGGATTCTCGTGAGGCTCGGATTCTATCGCGAGACTCGGATTCTATATAAGGAGCCGCGCGTCGCCGCCATTTTCACACGTGCATTGAGATTGATAGGGAGAGGACGTGGCTGGCGTCCTCTCCGTTTAGAATTAGAACAGATTAGAGAGACACTTGATTTACTAATTTTGGGGAGCATTAGGAGTACTCAGTAGTGTACAGTGCAGAGTTTTGCTGATAGTGACCAGTGACCACCACTTTTATTTATAATCCGTTCTCTGCCTGAAAAAAGCGATACACAGCACACAGTGACTCAGTCACATACCATATCTGTGTGCGCTGCTCAGGCTGTCTGACTGCTCAGCTCACACAGCTTATAATTGTGGGGGAGACTGGGGAGCACTACTGCAGTGCCAGTTATAGGTTATAGCAGGAGCCAGGAGTACATAATATAATCCGTTCTCTGCCTGAAAAAAGCGATACACAGCACACAGTGACTCAGTCACATACCATATCTGTGTGCACTGCTCAGGCTCAGGCCAGTGTGCTGCATCATCTATTATCTATATATAATATTATATATATCTGTCTGACTGCTCAGCTCACACAGCTTATAATTGTGGGGGAGACTGGGGAGCACTACTGCAGTGCCAGTTATAGGTTATAGCAGGAGCCAGGAGTACATAATATATTATATAGTGAGTGACCACCAGACACACAGTGCAGTTTATTTAATATATCCGTTCTCTGCCTGAAAAAAGCGATACACACAGTGACTCAGTCAGTCACATACCATATCTGTGTGCACTGCTCAGGCTCAGGCCAGTGTGCTGCATCATCTATATATATTATATATCTGTCTGACTGCTCAGCTCACACAGCTTATAATTGTGGGGGAGACTGGGGAGCACTACTGCAGTGCCAGTTATAGGTTATAGCAGGAGCCAGGAGTACATAATATTATATTAAAATTAAACAGTGCACACTTTTGCTGCAGGAGTGCCACTGCCAGTGTGACTAGTGACCAGTGACCTGACCACCAGTATATAATATTAGTAGTATACTATCTCTTTATCAACCAGTCTATATTAGCAGCAGACACAGTACAGTGCGGTAGTTCACGGCTGTGGCTACCTCTGTGTCGGCACTCGGCAGCCCGTCCATAATTGTATATACCACCTAACCGTGGTTTTTTTTTCTTTCTTTATACATACATACTAGTTACGAGTATACTATCTCTTTATCAACCAGTCTATATATTAGCAGCAGACACAGTACAGTGCGGTAGTTCACGGCTGTGGCTACCTCTGTGTCGGCACTCGGCAGCCCGTCCATAATTGTATATACCACCTAACCGTGGTTTTTTTTTCTTTCTTTATACATACATACTAGTTACGAGTATACTATCTCTTTATCAACCAGTCTATATATTAGCAGCAGACACAGTACAGTGCGGTAGTTCACGGCTGTGGCTACCTCTGTGTCGGCACTCGGCAGCCCGTCCATAATTGTATATACCACCTAACCGTGGTTTTTTTTTCTTTCTTTATACATACATACTAGTTACGAGTATACTATCTCTTTATCAACCAGTCTATATTAGCAGCAGACACAGTACAGTGCGGTAGTTCACGGCTGTGGCTACCTCTGTGTCGGCACTCGGCAGCCCGTCCATAATTGTATATACCACCTAACCGTGGTTTTTTTTTCTTTCTTTATACATACATACTAGTTACGAGTATACTATCTCTTTATCAACCAGTCTATATATTAGCAGCAGACACAGTACAGTGCGGTAGTTCACGGCTGTGGCTACCTCTGTGTCGGCACTCGGCAGCCCGTCCATAATTGTATATACCACCTAACCGTGGTTTTTTTTTCTTTCTTTATACATACATACTAGTTACGAGTATACTATCTCTTTATCAACCAGTCTATATATTAGCAGCAGACACAGTACAGTGCGGTAGTTCACGGCTGTGGCTACCTCTGTGTCGGCACTCGGCAGCCCGTCCATAATTGTATATACCACCTAACCGTGGTTTTTTTTTCTTTCTTTATACATACATACTAGTTACGAGTATACTATCTCTTTATCAACCAGTCTATATTAGCAGCAGACACAGTACAGTGCGGTAGTTCACGGCTGTGGCTACCTCTGTGTCGGCACTCGGCAGCCCGTCCATAATTGTATATACCACCTAACCGTGGTTTTTTTTTCTTTCTTTATACATACATACTAGTTACGAGTATACTATCTCTTTATCAACCAGTCTATATATTAGCAGCAGACACAGTACAGTGCGGTAGTTCACGGCTGTGGCTACCTCTGTGTCGGCACTCGGCAGCCCGTCCATAATTGTATACTAGTATCCAATCCATCCATCTCCATTGTTTACCTGAGGTGCCTTTTAGTTGTGCCTATTAAAATATGGAGAACAAAAATGTTGAGGTTCCAAAATTAGGGAAAGATCAAGATCCACTTCCACCTCGTGCTGAAGCTGCTGCCACTAGTCATGGCCGAGACGATGAAATGCCAGCAACGTCGTCTGCCAAGGCCGATGCCCAATGTCATAGTACAGAGCATGTCAAATCCAAAACACCAAATATCAGTAAAAAAAGGACTCCAAAACCTAAAATAAAATTGTCGGAGGAGAAGCGTAAACTTGCCAATATGCCATTTACCACACGGAGTGGCAAGGAACGGCTGAGGCCCTGGCCTATGTTCATGGCTAGTGGTTCAGCTTCACATGAGGATGGAAGCACTCAGCCTCTCGCTAGAAAAATGAAAAGACTCAAGCTGGCAAAAGCAGCACAGCAAAGAACTGTGCATTCTTCGAAATCCCAAATCCACAAGGAGAGTCCAATTGTGTCGGTTGCGATGCCTGACCTTCCCAACACTGGACGTGAAGAGCATGCGCCTTCCACCATTTGCACGCCCCCTGCAAGTGCTGGAAGGAGCACCCGCAGTCCAGTTCCTGATAGTCAGATTGAAGATGTCAGTGTTGAAGTACACCAGGATGAGGAGGATATGGGTGTTGCTGGCGCTGGGGAGGAAATTGACCAGGAGGATTCTGATGGTGAGGTGGTTTGTTTAAGTCAGGCACCCGGGGAGACACCTGTTGTCCGTGGGAGGAATATGGCCGTTGACATGCCAGGTGAAAATACCAAAAAAATCAGCTCTTCGGTCAGTTCGGTGTGGAGGTATTTCACCAGAAATGCGGACAACAGGTGTCAAGCCGTGTGTTCCCTTTGTCAAGCTGTAATAAGTAGGGGTAAGGACGTTAACCACCTCGGAACATCCTCCCTTATACGTCACCTGCAGCGCATTCATAATAAGTCAGTGACAAGTTCAAAAACTTTGGGTGACAGCGGAAGCAGTCCACTGACCAGTAAATCCCTTCCTCTTGTAACCAAGCTCACGCAAACCACCCCACCAACTCCCTCAGTGTCAATTTCCTCCTTCCCCAGGAATGCCAATAGGGTCGCTAATCTTACTCACACAGCTACCTCATTGCGCCTCTTTTTTTCTTTGCGTCATGTGCTGTTTGGGGAGGGTTTTTTGGAAGGGCCATCCTGCGTGACACTGCAGTGCCACTCCTAGATGGGCCCGGTGTTTGGGTCGGCCACTAGGGTCGCTAATCTTACTCACACAGCTACCTCATTGCGCCTCTTTTTTCTTTGCGTCATGTGCTGTTTGGGGAGGGTTTTTTGGAAGGGACATCCTGCGTGACACTGCAGTGCCACTCCTAGATGGGCCCGGTGTTTGTGTCGGCCACTAGGGTCGCTTATCTTACTCACACAGCGACCTCGGTGCAAATTTTAGGACTAAAAATAATATTGTGAGGTGTGAGGTATTCAGAATAGACTGAAAATGAGTGTAAATTATGGTTTTTGAGGTTAATAATACTTTGGGATCAAAATGACCCCCAAATTCTATGATTTAAGCTGTTTTTTAGTGTTTTTGGAAAAAAACACCCGAATCCAAAACACACCCGAATCCGACAAAAAAAATTCGGTGAGGTTTTGCCAAAACGCGGTCGAACCCAAAACACGGCCGCGGAACCGAACCCAAAACCAAAACACAAAACCCGAAAAATTTCAGGCGCTCATCTCTAGTTTTAACTTGAAACGCGTTGGCCTTGAGGTGGTATTCTGAGGTGGACCTGGACATCATACTTGAGAAGAGGTAGGACTGTTTATATATTTATTATATAATTTTATATATTTTTTATTATTTTTTACATCCTTAAGAGAATCAGGAACCAGACCGGGGTTCTCAGTTTCTAAGGTGTCCCCCATTCTGAAGTCATTGCTTACCCTACACCTGCGAATACTATATATGTTATTATTTTTTATATTCTATATGTGGTTTTGTCATGGAAATAAATATTTTTATTTACAAGCAATTCTCTGGCAATGTTGCTCCCACGAAGTAAAGAAACCGCTACATATATTTCACCACCTGTTACATCGTGAGTATCGATCGGTACACAGCGATTGCCTTCATATTAAAGAAACCCTTTTGAGCATTATTATACACCTGACATGTGTAAGTGAGGTACGCCACCTCTACAGTCCAGTGACTGATTGACATCCCTAACACATCTGGCTTAAAGAAACTATTATAGGTGTATAGCACCTCACATAAGCGTAAGTGAGGAACGCCACCTCTCTAAGTTTTGGTACTAGGAGTCTCAATAATTAAGACAGACACCACAACATATTTTATACAATGAAACCTTTATATGTGTACAGCAAGTGAGGTATGCCACTTCTCCCTGTTTGATATTAGCTGCTTTAAGAACCCAGACTAAAATCATCACCTTTTAATTACATTATCAAGTAGAAGCTTTTGCATAAAAGAAACCCTAAGCTTCTTGAAGGGATACTGTTTATTTAACCCAATGACAAAACAAATCCATCAAATACGTTAATACACAGTGGTTTACTTTCATCTCATTCCATTTTCATGAAATACGAATTCATTCAAATTCCAGCAATGAGAAACGGATGCCAAATGAGGATTCAATTGCTTTTGTTTTGGATAAGTATAATTCTTATAAAAATGTTCACTATCTCCAAAACACCTTATTCTAAAAAGTAGTGCCACCTCCTGCTCTTTACCACCATTTTTTCATATTACAGGTTGAGTATCCCATATCCAAATATTCCGAAATACGGAATATTCCGAATTACGGAACTTTTTTTCGTGAGAGTGAGATAGTGAAACCTTTGTTTTCTGAAGCTCAATGTCCACAAACTTTGTTTAATACAGAAAGTCATTAAAAATAATAAGAATTTACTTACCGATAATTCTATTTCTCGTAGTCCGTTGTGGATGCTGGGGACTCCGTAAGGACCATGGAGGAATAGCGGCTCCACAGGAGACTGGGCACAAAAGTAAAGCTTTAGAACTACCTGGTGTGCACTGGCTCCT
Source organism: Pseudophryne corroboree (assembly GCF_028390025.1). Taxonomy (NCBI): domain Eukaryota; kingdom Metazoa; phylum Chordata; class Amphibia; order Anura; family Myobatrachidae; genus Pseudophryne; species Pseudophryne corroboree. The sequence continues at coordinate 867,535,213 of NC_086444.1, read as the reverse complement.
CCCCCTATGACCCTCCTCCAAGCCTCAGTTAGGATACTGTGCCCGGACGAGCGTACACAATAAGGAAGGATTTTGAATCCCGGGTAAGACTCATACCAGCCACACCAATCACACCATATAACTTGTGATCTAGACCCAGTTAACAGCATGATAACAGAGGAGCCTCTAGAAAAGATGGCTCACTACAGCAATAACCCGATTTTTTGGTAACAATAACTATGTACCAGTATTGCAGACAATCCGCACTTGGGATGGGCGCCCAGCATCCACTACTGACTACGAGAAATAGAATTATCGGTAAGTAAATTCTTATTTTCTCTGACGTCCTAGTGGATGCTGGGGACTCCGTAAGGACCATGGGGATTATACCAAAGCTCCCAAACGGGCGGGAGAGTGCGGATGACTCTGCAGCACCAAATGAGAGAACTCCAGGTCCTCCTCAGCCATGGTATCAAATTTGTAGAATTTTACAAACGTATTTTCTCCTGACCAAGTAGCTGCTCGGCAAAGTTGTAAAGCCGAGACCCCTCGGGCAGCCGCCCAAGATGAGCCCACCTTCCTTGTGGAATAGGCTTTTACAGATTTTGGCTGTGGCAGGCCTGCCACAGAATGTGCAAGCTGAATTGTACTACAAATCCAACGAGCAATAGTCTGCTTAGAAGCAGGAGCACCCAGCTTGTTGGGTGCATACAGAATAAACAACGAGTCAGATTTTCTGACTCCAGCCGTCCTGGAAACCTATATTTCCAGGGCCCTGACAACGTCTAGCAACTTGGAGTCCTCCAAGTCCCTAGTAGCCGCAGGCAACACAATAGGTTGATTCAGGTGAAACGCTGAAAACCACCTTAGGGAGAAACTGAGGACAAGTCCTCAATTCCGCCCTGTCCGAATGGAAAATCAGATGAGGGCTTTTACAGGATAAAGCCGCCAATTCTGACACGCACCTGGCCCAGGCCAGGGCCAACAGCATGACCACTTTTCATGTGAGATATTTTAACTCCACATATTTAAGTGGTTCAAACCAATGTGACTTTTGGAGCCCAAAAACTACATTTAGATCCCAAGGTGCCACTGGGGGCACAAAAGGAGGCTGTATATACAGTACCCCTTTCACAAACTTCTGAACTTCAGGGACTGAAGCTAGTTCTTTTTGGAAGAAAATTGACAGGGCCGAAATTTGAACCTTAATGGACCCCCATTTCAGGCCCATAGACACTCCTGTTTGCAGGAAATGTAGGAATCGACCTAGTTGAAAATTCCTCCGTCGGGCCTTACTGGCCTCGCACCACGCAACATATTTTCGCCAAATGCGGTGATAATGTTTTGCGGTTATATCTTTCCTGGCTTTGATCAGGATAGGAATGACTTCATCCGGAATGCCTTTCTCCTTCAGGATCCGGCGTTCAACCGCCATGCCGTCAAACGCAGCCGCGGTAAGTCTTGGAACAGACAGGGTCCTTGCTGGAGCAGGTCCCTTCTTAGAGGTAGAGGCCACGGATCCTCCGTGAGCATCTCTTGAAGTTCCGGTTACCAAGTCCTTCTTGGCCAATCCGGAGCCACGAATATAGTGCTTACTCCTCTCCATCTTATAATTCTCAGTACCTTGGGTATGAGAGGCAGAGGAGGGAACACATACACTGACTGGTACACCCACTGTGTTACCAGAGCGTCTACAGCTATTGACTGAGGGTCCCTTGACCTGGCGCAATACTTGTCGAGTTTTATAAACATGTGGAAGACTTCTGGGTGAAGTCCCCACTCTCCCGGGTGGGGGTCGTGTCTGCTGAGGAAGTCTGCTTCCCAGTTGTCCACTCCCGGAATGAATACTGCTGACAGTGCTATCACATGATTTTCCGCCCAGCGAAGAATCCTTGCAGCTTCTGCCTTGCCCTCCTGCTTCTTGTGTCACCCTGTCTGTTTACGTGGGTGACTGCCGTGATGTTGTCCGAATGGATCAACTCCGGGTGACCTTGAAGCAGAGGTCTTGCTGAGCTTAGAGCATTGTAAATGGCCCTTAGCTTCAGGATATTTATGTGAAGTGATGTCTCCAGGCTTGACCATAAGCTCTGGAAATTCCTTCCCTGTGTGACTGCTCCCCAGCCTCGCAGGCTGGCATCCGTGGTCACCAGGACCCAGTCCTGAATGTCGAATCTGCGGCCCTCTAGAAGATGAGCACTCTGCAACCACCACAGGAGAGACACCCTTGTGCTTGGTGACAGGGTTATCCGCTGATGCATCTGAAGATGCGACCCGGACCATTTGTCCAGCAGGTCCCACTGGAAAGTTCTTGCGTGGAATCTGCCGAATGGGATTGCTTCGTAGGAAGCCACCATTTTTCCCAGAACCCTTTCATTGATGTACTGAGACTTGGCTTGGTTATAGGAGGTTCCCGACTAGCTCGGATAACTCCCTGACTTTCTCCTCCGGGAGAAAAACCTTTTTCTGGACTGTGTCCAGGATCATCCCTAGGAACAGAAGACGAGTCGTCGGAATCAGCTGCGATTTTGGAATATTGAGAATCCAATCGTGCTGCCGCAACACTACCTGAGATAGTGCTACACCGACCTCCAACTGTTCCCTGGATCTTACCCTTATCAGGGAATCGTCCAAGTAAGGGATAACTAAAATTCCCTTCCTTCGAAAGAGTATCATCATTTCGGCCATTACCTTGGTAAAGACCCAGGGTGCCGTGGACCATCCATACGGCAGCGTCTGAACTGATAGTGACAGTTCTGTACCACAAACCTGAGGTACCCTTGGTGAGAAGGGTAAATTGGGACATGAAGGTAAGCATCCTTGATGTCCCGAGACATCATGTAGTCCCCTTCTTCCAGGTTCGCAATCACTGCTCTGAGTGACTCAATCTTGAATTTGAACCTCCGTATGTAAGTGTTCAAGATTTTAGATTTAGAATCGGTCTCACCGAGCCGTCCGGCTTCGGTACCACAACAGTGTGGAATAATACCCCGTTCCCTGTTGCAGGAGGGGTACCTTGATTATCACCTGCTGGGAATACAGCTTGTGAATGGCTTCCAAAACTGCCTCCCTGTCAGAGGGAGACATCGGTAAAGCCGACTTTAGGAAACGGCGAGGTGGAGACGTCTCGAATTCCAATTTGTACCCCTGAGATATCACCTGAAGGATCCAGGGGTCTAATTGCGAGTGAGCCCACTGCGCGCTGAAATTCATTGAGACGGGCCCCCACCGTGCCTGATTCTGCTTGTAAAGCCCCAGCGTCATACTGAGGGCTTGGCAGAGGCGGGAGAGAGCTTCTGTTCCTGGGAACTGGCTGATTTCTGCAGCCTTTTTCCTCTCCCTCTGTCACGGGGCAGAAATGAGGAACCTTTTGCCCGCTTGCCCACGAAAGGACTGCGCCTGATAATACGGCGTCTTCTTATGTTGAGAGACGACCTGGGGTACAAACGTGGATTTCCCAGCTGTTGCCGTGGCCACCAGGTCTGAAAGACCGACCCCAAATAACTCCTCCCCTTAATAAGGCAATACTTCCAAATGCCGTTTGGAATCCGCATCACCTGACCACTGTCGTGTCCATAACCCTCTACAGGCAGAAATGGACAACGCACTTAGACTTGATGCCAGTCGGCAAATATTCCGCTGTGCATCACGCATATATAGAAATGCATCTTTTAAATGCTCTATAGGCAATAATATACTGTCCCTATCTAGGGTATCAATATTTTCAGTCAGGGAATCCGACCACGCCAACCCAGCACTGCACATCCAGGCTGAGGCGATTGCTGGTCGTGGCGGGAAAGGATATAATGCCAATAACATTTTAGAAATTATCAGTTGTTATCGGGGGAAACCCACGCATCATCACACACCTCATTTAATTTCTCAGATTCAGGAAAACTACAGGTAGTTTTTCCTCACCGAACATAATACCCCTTTTTGGTGGTACTCGTATTATCAGAAATGTGTAAAACATTTTTCATTGCCTCAATCATGTAACGTGTGGCCCTACTGGAAGTCACATTTGTCTCTTCACCGTCGACACTGGAGTCAGTATCCGTGTCGGCGTCTATATCTGCCATCTGAGGTAACGGGCGCTTTAGAGCCCCTGACGGCCTATGAGACGTCTGGACAGGCACAAGCTGAGTAGCCGGCTGTCTCATGTCAACCACTGTCTTTTATACAGAGCTGACACTGTCACGTAATTCCTTCCAACAGTTCATCCACTCAGGTGTCGACCCCCTAGGGGGTGACATCACTATTACAGGCAATCTGCTCCGTCTCCACATCATTTTTCTCCTCATACATGTCGACACAAACGTACCGACACACAGCACACACACAGGGAATGCTCTGATAGAGGACAGGACCCCACTAGCCCTTTGGGGAGACAGAGGGAGAGTTTGCCAGCACACACCAGAGCGCTATATATATACAGGGATAACCTTATATAAGTGTTTTTCCCCTTACAGCTGCTGTATTTTTAATACTGCGCGTAATTAGTGCCCCCCTCTCTTTTTTAACCCTTTCTGTAGTGTAGTGACTGCAGGGGAGAGCCAGGGAGCTTCCCTCCAACGGAGCTGTGAGGGAAAATGGCGCCAGTGTGCTGAGGAGATAGGCTCCGCCCCCTTCTCGGCGGCCTTATCTCCCGTTTTTCTGTGTATTCTGGCAGGGGTTAAATTCATCCATATAGCCCAGGAGCTATATGTGATGCATTTTTTGTCATCCAAGGTGTTTTTATTGCGTCTCATGGCGCCCCCCCCCAGCGCCCTGCACCCTCAGTGACCGGAGTGTGAAGTGTGCTGAGAGCAATGGCGCACAGCTGCAGTGCTGTGCGCTACCTTGTTGAAGACAGGACGTCTTCTGCCGCCGATTTTCCGGACCTCTTCTGTCTTCTGTCTCTGTAAGGGGGCCGGCGGCGCGGCTCTGGGACCTATCCATGGCTGGGCCTGTGATCGATCCCTCTGGAGCTAATGTCCAGTAGCCTAAGAAGCCCAATCCACTCTGCACGCAGGTGAGTTCGCTTCTTCTCCCCTTAGTCCCTCGATGCAGTGAGCCTGTTGCCAGCAGGTCTCACTGAACATAAAAAACCTAAAACTAAACTTTTCACTAAGCAGCTCAGGAGAGCCACCTAGTGTGCACCCTTCTCGTTCGGGCACAAAAATCTAACTGAGGCTTGGAGGAGGGTCATAGGGGGAGGAGCCAGTGCACACCAGGTAGTTCTAAAGCTTTACTTTTGTGCCCAGTCTCCTGCGGAGCCGCTATTCCTCCATGGTCCTTACGGAGTCCCCAGCATCCACTAGGACGTCAGAGAAATTGTATTAAATGACCTTCAGGCTGTGTGTACAAGGTGTATATGAAACATAAATGAATTGTGTGAATGTACACACACTTTGTTTAATGCACAAAGTTATTAAAAATATTGGCTAAAATGACCTTCAGGCTGTTTGTATAAGGTGTATATGAAACATAAATGCATTCTGTGCTTAGACTTAGGTCCCATCGCCATGATATCTCATTATGGTATGCAATTATTCCAAAATACGGAAAAATCCGATATCCAAAATTCTTCCGGTCCCAAGTGTTTTGGATAAGGGATACTCAACCTGTATATATAGCTGTACCCATGGAAATAAACAAAAATATCACCTCTTATGGAGTCTAGGAGAGTATGAATTTGGAAGCAGTAATGTTACACAAAGGATCACTCCAGTTCAAAGTTTAAAATGTATTAAAATATTAAGACATTGCATACTAACCTTTTTCAGTATCTCTTTTTATTTTAGGGATGGTAAAGTTATGCAGAGGTTTATTTTCTGCATGTTTCGATCCAAAGGGAACCTTTGCTTGTTCGTCCATGTTATCTGCTTTAAAATAAGAATTTTGTTGAGTTATCAAGGATTGCCACTCATTGTTGACTTTGATACTACAACAACTTAACTAAGAAAAAACGTTTGATTGTATAAAACATATTTTAGATATTTCAGATGGTTATATAGACAGGCAGTTAGTTACAGAGCTTTGGTTAATTAGAAAGAAGTATCCCACCTACCCTCAAACTATAAGAAAAAGAGAAGGTATAGGTAAAGCTGGCAGGTGAGATGCTGTGAGGATGGGAAATGGGAAGATCCTGGTGATCAAGAGAGATAAGAAAAGTAGAAATGAAGCATAGGAAATACAAAGGAGCTAATGGTGCCCATACACTTGTGCGATGCCCCGCGACATCGCACCAGCAATTCAGGCGCGATGAAATCGCGCCTGAACTGCCAAAGTGATTACCATGCGATCAATCGCATGGTAATCACATGATGGGCACGTTCCCGCCGAGTGCCGGCGGGTGCCCATCGCGCATCACAGTACGATATATCGCATGTGTTTTTAAAAACACATGCGATCGCACTGCGATAAATATTAAGTGCAGCATATACTATCATGAGACGCAATATTCGAGCAGCATGCCTGTGCATCGCATGGTACCTTAAATTTCTCTTACAGATGCATCGATATCGAAGGATTGTATGCCATGTCTCACAAGTGTATGGGCTACATAAGGGAGACATGGCTGGGTAGACAAAGAAATCAGTCATTATAGTTGTAAGCATCACTGAGTCACACATTTGATATGGGTTTGATTCCCTAAGGTGAAGGTAAGGTCTTTTATGTATTACTTCTACAATAATCGGTTATTTGTTTCAGTATACCTGCTTGTACAATGTGATAATAGTTCATATGAAAGATTACCTAATACAGGGTTCGACAAATCCCAGGGGTCAGGTCGCCATGGCCCCTAGATTTTGCTGCCTGCCTACCAGATTTTAGGGGGAGAGGTAGCAGATCCTCTGCAGCCCCAGCAGAGATTCATGGGCGTGCCTTTATTGCAGCGCCCAATTCACGCATGGGAGTGCATGTGCTGAGCGTTTATCTCCCAGCCTGCGCTGACTGCTGTGCCTGTCCACCCCAGCCTGCGCTGACTCCTCCTGTTTGTCCCAGCCTGCACTGTCTGCTGTCTCCAAATTCCAGCTGCATAGAGCTCTCTGGTAAGAGAGTCTATGCGTAGCTGGGGATTGTGGCTTCGGAGGGGGTACTGATGTGGCCAAAAAAGGAAGAGGGGTATTTCTGGCCCGGGGAGTGGCTGTGGAGGGATGGTTTGCCTGGGGGTACCGCTTTAGTTGTGTGGCCGTGGGGGGGTTGGTTGCTCGGGGGGAGGGGTTAGCTGCAGAGGGCTTGTTTGCTTGGTGTCACCCCCTTAGTTTTCTTGTGTGGTGGTGGAGGGGTGATCTGGCTCCTACACTTTCATCCTGGCTCCTAGATTTAAAAAAATTGTCAAGCCCTGACCTAATAAAAATGTGATTTCTTTACATTTTTTCTAATCTGCATGGTTTGCAACTTAATTATCAAAGGAATGAGCTCCAACCAAGCTTCTCATCATGGCATGAAGATGCTGCTGAGACTGGATAGTAAACCATTCTTAACTCCGACAACTTCTTCATTCGACACAGGAACTATCCTGGAATGTTGAAGGACTTACTCAAATCATCCAATTTAGAGAAAGTTGCTTCACGTCGTCAACTGTTAAACCTCACATTGTATTCATCATAGTAACAGGGTAGCAGACAATACAAAACAAGCCTTAAATTTACTAACCTGAGGGGCGTGGCTACGGCAGGCATGGAGTAGCACGCAGGTTGCGTGGCTCTCCAGCTAATATATCCGACCCAAAGATCCTGTGTCCCCCCCCTGGGTTTGAAGACAGCCCCGCTACCTGGGTGAAGCTGTGGAGGGACCCCTGTACTAAGTTGGGAGCCATGCTGCGCTCTCCTGCTGCGGGCGGAAGGTCTGAGTGAGCGGGGTGCCGGGACCTGCTGTATCATGTGGGACACCGCGCTGCCGCCCTACACGCTGTCTGGAGTCCGCTACCGCTGTGTGAAGCCGGGGCGACCTGCCTGACCCTGCTTGTCCCTTGCTTCGGGAGTGAGATCGGGGAAATCCCCGCTGCAGTGTTGCCACGGGTCCCGCCGCCGCTCCCCTGCTATACTGCCACAGCTCCTGCTCCCTTGCCTGCCTCTTGGAGAGCCTTTTCCACTGCTAGGGGGACAAAGCACACCCTGGGGGAGTTGTGTGAGCCCTTCCATGTACCAAGACTACTGCACTTAATATATAGGCTGCGTGGAGTTCCTCTGTAGGACTGCTTCATTACCCCTGCAGAGTGTATAAATTGTGCCACAGTGCAGGTCATTCTTTACTTTATCCTGGTAACCCCCTGCACATCCTATTAAGGGCAGCGCCCGGACCGGCTGTGACTGGACAGATTTGATATACTGCCTTCTCCGTCTGCAACCTCTGGACAGTTTTGATATACTATTTGCTCACAGGGCAGCGGCCGGCTAGCTGGACAGTCTGATATACTATATAATTCATACGTAGTTGCTGGACAGTTTTGATATACTATTGTTCCCTGCTCTCTGCCATCAACTTGGCTATAATGGTCAAACCACATCAGGCTGCTGCGGCCGCGGCGAAGTTAGAGAAGTTTGTCAGAAATCCTCCGACACGGTCCCAACAAGGGGGGGAGGTGCAGTCGACCTCGTTGCCGCCTTCTCCGTCAGCTAACTCTTCTTCCGTGGAGGCTACAGATGCCGCGTTGCAGAAGGTGCTGGATGCGGTCACGGCCAGCGAGACCCGTTTTGCCGACAGGATCGGTCAAGTCCAGGCGGACTTATCTATTATACACCAAGACCTTCAGCGGGTGAGAGAGAGAGTCGGTGAAGTTGAGACACGCACATCCACTCTGGAAGACACGGTTACGCCACTTGGTAGACGTACTTCAGCTTTGGAGTCGCAGATGTCGGAGGTACATAAAAAGATGACGGATATGGAGGGGAGATTGAGACGGAATAATGTCCGCTTCGTTGGACTCCCTGAGAAAGAGGAGGGTGACTCCCCCGAAAAATTTCTTGAGAAGTGGCTGCTGGATGCATTTGGAGCGGAGGAGTTCACCTCGCATTTTGCAGTGGAGCGCGCTCACAGGGTTCCGATGCGTCCATTGCCTCCAGGGGCACCTCCCCGTACGTTCATTGCCAAGCTCCTTCCCTACCGGGACCGGGATGTGATTCTGAAACTGGCCCGTACTAAGGGCCCCCTCAAGTGGAACGGTTCTCCGATATCAGTCTTTCCGGATTTTGCTATAGACGTTCAGAAGGATAGAGCTCAGTTTGTCCCCGTGAAACGCAGGCTGCGTGAACTGAACATCCCCTATGCCATGCTCTTTCCGTCTAAATTACGGGTAGTTTCTGATGGGGAAACCAAATTCTTCACGTCTCCCCGTGAAGCGTCAGTGTGGCTGGACAGGCGCTTTCCGGCGCGGCGGGCGATGGCCGCTGACTGAACTCATGCATTCGGTTTCTCTATTTACAAGTATACTGTTTCTCTTCTGCCTGCTCTGTTTCTTGGGAGGGATGTGTGTTCATCGTTAGCGGGGAACATACTGGGATACTCCTGAGGACTGTTATTATGCTTATATTATGTTGTTCCGGTGCTCACTTCTCTTCAAGTTATCTACCTCTTGCTGCCTCTGGCTAATATCCTGATATAGTTTTATATGTTCTTTTCAGGGCTACCTGGATATATATGTCCCGCTGTAGGGTCCCGAATGGTTATTTGGATGGGGTTGTTCTGACGGCCTTGGGCGGGGGGACTTGAATTTAGCTGGAAGCTTCTCCTGCTTTTAGGTCACTAAATTCTTGGCCCCCTTTTTGGTTTTGGTTTTTGTTTTTCTTTGATTTTATAGAATGTGTAAAGGTATTTTTTGCCTTCGTTTTTGAAGATTGTTTTTGGGAGCGTTGGTTGTTAGGGAATTAGGTATGCTACAAGTTCTTAGTGGTATACGGGGTGGGGGTGGGGGTTTCGTTAAGGTATTGCTGTTTTTGTTTTCTGATGTGCAATGTTCTTGTTTCTGATGTGTTTATGTTACAGCTAATTATGAGTATGGTTTGCTGGATAAGTGCTGGGGGTGGCTGGTCGCGGGTCATCTGTTTCATCATCACGCTGCTTTGTTATGGCTTTGGTTAGGTTTCTGTCCTGGAACGTGAGGGTGATCAATGACACGGTCAAGCGCTCCCTGGTCCTTAGACAGATTAAACAATATGCAGCGGATGTAATCTGTTTAATGGAGACCCCCTTGGTGGGTACTAGAATTATGTCTCTCAAAAAACCATGGGTGGGGTGGGCTTTCCATTCCATGCACACCGCAGCGTCCCGGGGAGTGTCGATCTTGATCAGAAAGCCTTCTTGCTTGAAAGTATACAAACGCATCAGTGGGGGAGATATGTGTTTCTAAAAATAAGAATTTACTTACCGATAATTCTATTTCTCGGAGTCCGTAGTGGATGCTGGGGTTCCTGAAAGGACCATGGGGAATAGCGGCTCCGCAGGAGACAGGGCACAAAAAGTAAAGCTTTAGGATCAGGTGGTGTGCACTGGCTCCTCCCCCTATGACCCTCCTCCAAGCCTCAGTTAGGATACTGTGCCCGGACGAGCGTACACAATAAGGAAGGATTTTGAATCCCGGGTAAGACTCATACCAGCCACACCAATCACACTGTACAACCTGTGATCTGAACCCAGTTAACAGTATGATAACAGCGGAACCTCTGAAAAGATGGCTCACAACAATAATAACCCGATTTTTGTAACTATGTACAAGTAATGCAGATAATCCGCACTTGGGATGGGCGCCCAGCATCCACTACGGACTCCGAGAAATAGAATTATCGGTAAGTAAATTCTTATTTTCTCTATCGTCCTAGTGGATGCTGGGGTTCCTGAAAGGACCATGGGGATTATACCAAAGCTCCCAAACGGGCGGGAGAGTGCGGATGACTCTGCAGCACCGAATGAGAGAACTCCAGGTCCTCCTTAGCCAGGGTATCAAATTTGTAAGATTTTACAAACGTGTTTGCCCCTGACTAAATAGCCGCTCGGCAAAGTTGTAAAGCCGAGACCCCTCGGGCAGCCGCCCAAGATGAGCCCACCTTCCTTGTGGAATGGGCATTTACATATTTTGGCTGTGGCAGGCCTGCCACAGAATGTGCAAGCTGAATTGTATTACACATCCAACTAGCAATAGTCTGCTTAGAAGCAAGAGCAACCAGTTTGTTGGGTGCATACAGGATAACAGCAAGTCAGTTTTCCTGACTCCAGCCGTCCTGGAACCTATACTTTCAGGGCCCTGACAACATCCAGCAACTTGGAGTCCTCCAAGTCCCTAGTAGGCGCAAGGCACCACAATAAGCTGGTTCAGGTGAAACACTGACACCACCTTAGGGAGAGAACTGGGGACGAGTCCGCAGCTCTGCCCAGTCCGAATGGACAAATAGATATGGGCTTTTTTGAGAAAAAAACCCACCAATTTGACACTCGCCTGGCCCAGGCCAGAGCCAAGAGCATGGTCACTTTTCATGTGAGATGCTTCAAATCCACAGATTTGACTGGTTTTAAACCAATGTGATTTGAGGAATCCCAGAACTACGTTGAGATCCCACAGTGCCACTGGAGGCACAAAAGGGGGTTGTATATGCAATACTCCCTTGACAAACTTCTGGACTTCAGGAACTGAAGCCAATTCTTTCTGGAAGAAAATCGACAGGGCTGAAATTTGAACCTTAATGGGCCCCAATTTGAGGCCCATAGACACTCCTGTTTGCAGGAAATGCAGGAATCGACCGAGTTGAAATTTCTTCGTGGGGCCTTCCTGGCCTCACACCACGCAACATATTTTCGCCACATGTGGTGATAATGTTGTGCGGTCACCTCCTTCCTGGCTTTGACCAGGGTAGGAATGACCTCTTCCGGAATGCCTTTTTCCCTTAGGATCCGGCGTTCCACCGCCATGCCGTCAAACGCAGCTGCGGTAAGTCTTGGAACAGACATGGTACTTGCTGAAGCAAGTCCCTTCTTAGCGGCAGAGGCCATAAGTCCTCTGTGAGCATCTCTTGAAGTTCCGGGTACCAAGTCCTTCTTGGCCAATCCGGAGCCATGAGTATAGTTCTTACTCCTCTACGTCTTATAATTCTCAGTACCTTAGGTATGAGAAGCAGAGGAGGGAACACATACACCGACTGGTACACCCACGGTGTTACCAGAACGTCCACAGCTATTGCCTGAGGGTCTCTTGACCTGGCGCAATACCTGTCCCGTTTTTTGTTCAGACGGGACGCCATCATGTCCACCTTTGGTATTTCCCAACGGTTCACAATCATGTGGAAAAACTTCCCGATGAAGTTTCCACTCTCCCGGGTGGAGGTCGTGCCTGCTGAGGAAGTCTGCTTCCCAGTTTCCACTCCCGGAATGAAACACTGCTGACAGTGCTATCACATGATTTTTCGCCCAGCGAAAAGTCCTTGCAGTTTTTGCCATTGCCCTCCTGCTTCTTGTGCCGCCCTGTCTGTTTACGTGGGCGACTGCCGTGATGTTTTTCCCACTGGATCAATACCGGCTGACCTTGAAGCAGAGGTCTTGCTAAGCTTAGAGCATTATAAATTTACCCTTAGCTCCAGTATATTTATGTGGAGAAAAGTCTCCAGACTTGATCACACTCCCTGGAAATTTTTTCCTTGTGTGACTGCTCCCCAGCCTCTCGGGCTGGCCTCCGTGGTCACCAGCATCCAATCCTGAATGCCGAATCTGCGGCCCTCTAGAAGATGAGCACTCTGTAACCACCACAGGAGAGACACCCTTGTCCTTGGATATAGGGTTATCCGCTGATGCATCTGAAGATGCGATCCGGACCATTTGTCCAGCAGATCCCACTGAAAAGTTCTTGCGTGAAATCTGCCGAATGGAATTGCTTCGTAGGAAGCCACCATTTTTACCAGGACCCTTGTGCAATGATGCACTGACACTTTTCCTGGTTTTAGGAGGTTCTTGACTAGCTCGGATAACTCCCTGGCTTTCTCTTCCGGGAGAAACACCTTTTTCTGGACTGTGTCCAGAATCATCCCTAGGCACAGCAGACGTGTCGTCAGGATCAGCTGCGATTTTGGAATATTTAGAATCCATCCGTGCTGTTGTAGCAGTATCCGAGATAGTGCTACTCCGACCTCCAACTGTTCCCTGGACTTTGCCCTTATCAGGAGATCGTCCAAGTAAGGGGTAATTAAGACGCCTTTTCTTCGAAGAAGAATCATCATTTCGGCCATTACCTTGGTAAAGACCCGGGGTGCCGTGGACAATCCAAACGGCAGCGTCTGAAACTGACAGTGACAGTTCTATACCACGAACCTGAGGTACCCTTAGTGAGAAGGGCAAATTTGGGACATGGAGGTAAGCATCCCTGATGTCCCGGGACACTATATAGTCCCCTTCTTCCTGGTTCGTTATCACTGCTCTGAGTGACTCCATCTTGATTTGAACCTTTGTAAGTGTTCAAATTTTTTTAGATTTAGAATAGGTCTCACCTAGCCTTCTGGCTTCAGTACCACAATATAGTGTGGAATAATACCCCTTTCCTTGTTGTAGGAGGGGTAATTTGATTATCACCTGCTGGGAATACAGCTTGTGAATTTTTTCCCATACTGCCTCCTTGTCGGAGGGATACCTTGGTAAAGCAGACTTCAGGAGCCTGCGAGGGGGAAACGTTTCGACATTCCAATCTGTACCCCTGGGATACTACTTGTAGGATCCAGGGGTCCTGTACGGTCCCAGCGTCATGCTGAGAGCTTGGCAGTAGCGGTGGAAGGCTTCTGTTCCTGGGAATGGGCAGCCTGCTGCAGTCTTCTTCCCTTTCCTCTATCCCTGGGCAAATATGACTCTTATAGGGACGAAAGGACTGAGGCTGAAAAGACGGTGTCTTTTTCTGCAGAGATGTGACTTAGGGTAAAAACGGTGGATTTTCCAGCAGTTGCCGTGGCCACCAGGTCCGATGGACCGACCCCAAATAACTCCTCTTCCTTTATACGGCAATACACCTTTGTGCCGTTTGGAATCTGCATCACCTGACCACTGTCGTGTCCATAAACATCTTCTGGCAGATATGGACATCGCACTTACTCTTGATGCCAGAGTGCAAATATCCCTCTGTGCATCTCGCATATATAGAAATGCATCCTTTAAATGCTCTATAGTCAATAAAATACTGTCCCTGTCAAGGGTATCAATATTTTTAGTCAGGGAATCCGACCAAGCCACCCCAGCTCTGCACATCCAGGCTGAGGCGATCGCTGGTCGCAGTATAACACCAGTATGTGTGTATATACTTTTATATGATATTTTCCAGCCTCCTGTCAGCTGGCTCCTTGAGGACGGCCCTATCTATAGACGGTACCGCCACTTGTTTTGATAAGCGTGTGAGCGCCTTATCCACCCTAAGGGGTGTTTCCCAACGCGCCCTAACTTCTGGCGGGAAAGGGTATACCGCCAATAATTTTCTATCGGGGGGAACCCACGCATCATCACACACTTCATTTAATTTATCTGATTCAGGAAAAACTACAGGTAGTTTTTTCACATCCCACATAATACCCTCTTTTGTGGTACTTGTAGTATCAGAAATATGTAACACCTCCTTCATTGCCCTTAACGTGTGGCCCTAATAAGGAATACGTTTGTTTATTCACCGTCGACACTGGATTCAGTGTCCGTGTCTGTGTCGACCGACTAAGGTAAACGGGCGTTTTAAAACCCCAGACGGTGTTTTTGAGACGTCTGGACCGGTACTAATTGTTTGTCGGCCGTCTCATGTCGTCAACCGACCTTGCAGCGTGTTGACATTATCACGTAATTCCCTAAATAAGCCATCCATTCCGGTGTCGACTCCCTAGAGAGTGACATCACCATTACAGGCAATTGCTCCGCCTCCTCACCAACATCGTCCTCATACATGTCGACACACACGTACCGACACACAGCACACACACAGGGAATGCTCTGATAGAGGACAGGACCCACTAGCCCTTTGGAGAGACAGAGGGAGAGTTTGCCAGCACACACCAAAAAACGCTATAATTATATAGGGACAACCTTATATAAGTGTTTTCCCTTATAGCATCTTTTTATATATTTCTAACGCCAAATTAGTGCCCCCCCTCTCTGTTTTAACCCTGTTTCTGTAGTGCAGTGCAGGGGAGAGCCTGGGAGCCTTCCCTCCAGCCTTTCTGTGAGGGAAAATGGCGCTGTGTGCTGAGGAGATAGGCCCCGCCCCTTTTTCGGCGGGCTCGTCTCCCGCTCTTCAACGGATTCTGGCAGGGGTTAAATATCTCCATATAGCCCCCGGAGGCTATATGTGAGGTATTTTTTGCCAAAAAATAGGTTTACATTGCCTCCCAGGGCGCCCCCCTCCCAGCGCCCTGCACCCTCAGTGACTGCCGTGTGAAGTGTGCTGAGAGCAATGGCGCACAGCTGCAGTGCTGTGCGCTACCTTAAGAAGACTGAGGAGTCTTCTGCCGCCGATTCTGGACCTTCTTCTCTTTTCAGCATCTGCAAGGGGGCCGGCGGCGAGGCTCCGGTGACCATCCAGGCTGTACCTGTGATCGTCCCTCTGGAGCTAATGTCCAGTAGCCAAAGAAGCCAATCCATCCTGCACGC
This sequence comes from Pseudophryne corroboree, assembly GCF_028390025.1. Lineage (NCBI taxonomy): Eukaryota > Metazoa > Chordata > Amphibia > Anura > Myobatrachidae > Pseudophryne > Pseudophryne corroboree. The sequence goes on along the minus strand of NC_086444.1, from coordinate 867,519,661 downwards.
AGGTGAGTTCACTTCTTCTCCCCTAAGTCCCTCGTTGCAGTGATCCTGTTGCCAGCAGGACTCACTGTAAAATAAAAAACCTAAGCTAAACTTTTCTAAGCAGCTCTTTAGGAGAGCCACCTAGATTGCACCCTTCTCGGCCGGGCACAAAAATCTAACTGAGGCTTGGAGGAGGGTCATAGGGGGAGGAGCCAGTGCACACCACCTGATCCTAAAGCTTTACTTTTTGTGCCCTGTCTCCTGCGGAGCCGCTATTCCCCATGGTCCTTTCAGGAACCCCAGCATCCACTAGGACGATAGAGAAATGTAAAATTAACTCTGTCCCTTTACTGTTGCTGGCTGTGTATGTACCCCCTCCGTATTCATCTGACGTGCTTAAAAAGGCATCTACTTTTATGGCTGCATCCCCGGGGGTGGCTACTGTCTGTATGGGTGACTTTAACAATGTTTTGAATCATGAGCTGGATAGGCTGTCTACGGCATCCTCCAACCCGCAGCCAAAGCGTTCCCCATTTGCAGATACTGTCTCTGAGCTGGGCTTGGTCGATCCCTGGAGATTGAAATAACCTGATCTGAGGCAGTATTCATGTTTCTCACATTCCCACTCTTCCTTCTCTAGGATAGACTTGGCTCTCCTCACTCGGGAGCTCCTGCCTATGATACATGGTGTTAGGTATGAGACTAGAGGCATTTCGGATCACTCCCCTGTATCTGTACATATTGACTTCAGCTGTCAGAGAGGCCAGGCGGTATGGAAACTTAACCCTTTCTGGCTCACACATATGGGTGAGGGATCTGAATTGGATGTTAGCTGGTTGGAGTTTTTTGATTCACATACAGATACTACCGATATCTCCTTATTGTGGGATACCTTTAAAGCCTTCCTGAGGGGGACGTTGATCAAAAGAGTGGGTAGTCTTAAATCCTCTTTTAGGAAACGTGAAGCTTACCTAGAGGCTCGGGTTGTTGCTTCTGAGTCGGTTTACCTGCAGGGTGGCTTGGACAATTCTAAATTGGACTGGCTCCAAGCTCAGAAAGAATGGAGGGAGTGTCTATGGGGGAAAACCCAGCATAGGCTTCTATTCTCCTCCCATGTTCAATACGCCACAGGGGACCGGCCGGGCTCATATCTGGCCAATCTTGCAAGAGGGGACCGTTCCTCTCATACAGTGGTAGAGGTTGTGAACTCGGCTGGGACAGTGTTAGATCGCACCCCCCAAATTGTCGCGGAATTTGTATCATACTATCAGGCGCTATATAGTTCCAAACTAACATGTTCCCCACCGGAACTGAGTAACTATTTAGATCAAATCCAGTTGCCTTCTATTTCTAGTGAGGCTAGAACTCTTCTAGATGCTCCTATATCATTGGAGGAGGTAGAGGCAGCTATCACCGCTTCTCCGGATGGTAAGGCCTCTGGCCTTGATGGTATTCCATCGGAGTTGTGTAAGAAACATGCCACATTTTTCGCCCCTCAGCTACTTAATTTATTCAATACTATATTTGCGCAAAATATGCTTCCCCCTTCTATGGCTGAGGCATTGATCATAGTGATTCCCAAGCCGGAAAAGGACCCCAAGAGAGTTGAGTCCTATCGTCCTATCTCTCTATTACCCACCGATGTTAAAATACTGGCCAAAATCCTGGCTTCCAGACTCAATCAGGTTATAACCCAAATCATTCACCCGGACCAAACAGGCTTTATGCCTGGTAAGTCCACTGCGGTTAATTTAAGGCGCTTGTTCACTCATTTTCAGGTTTCTTGTGGGGAGGCCCGCTCTTCTGTTGTAGCCTCTTTGGATGCCGCAAAGGCCTTTGATTCGGTGGAGTGGGCCTTCCTATGGGAGACTATGAGCAGATTTGGCATGGGTCCCAATTTTATTAAGTATGTTAAATTGCTCTATTCTCTACCCAGGGGCAGGGTCTCAGTGAACGGATATGTATCACATTCCTTCCCCCTGTCCAGGGGAACGAGACAAGGCTCCCCTCTGTCCCCAACCTTGTTTGCTGTTGCTATTGAACCATTGGCATGTTTGATTAGGTCTAGTCCGGATATTCAGGGTATTAGAGTGGGCGCTAGGGAGGACAGAATAGCATTATATGCTGACGATCTCTTGCTATTCGTTGATGATTATGTCTCCTCTATGCCTATAATTTTGGATATGATTAATGTCTATGGCCACTTCTCCGGGCTCGAAATAAATTGGGACAAATCCAATATCACTCCACTTTATGGTCCAATCCCGGTGGCACCATTGGTCCACGTCCCGCTCGGGTGGGTGGACTCTTTCAAGTATCTGGGTATATGGGTGTCGAACGACCCCCGTACTTATGTCTCTCTTAACATTATGCCGCTGATTGTTTATCTCCGTTCAAAGGTTAAGGTATGGGGGACTTTGCCTCTGACTATTACTGGTAGGGTCAACTTGGTAAAAATGGTGTATCTACCTAAGCTCCTCTATGTCCTTCAGCAGTCACTTATATATATAGGCTTGAAAATATTCAGGCAAATTGACAGCTTACTGTCTTCCTTGATTTGGGCTAGCAGGAGAGCACGGTTGAAGCTTGACACCTTGTCCAGACCAAGATCGGCAGGGGGCTTAGCCCTCCCTATTTTTAAATTTTACTAATACGCAGAGCAATTAGCACATATTTGGGAGTGGGTGACGGGCTCCGATGGCCTCTCTATACACTCGCAAATGTTTCTGCGGGAGTATCCTGAGGGCACGCCGTTACAGATGTTACTCTGTGGGAATGTTAAATTATCTAAGGTCCCTATAATAAAACAGGCCACTCTTGTATGGAAGCAGGTACATGCTGTTCTGCGGGGCCAGGGTATAGACCCGGACACTCCATTGTCCTTGGTTTCCCGGAATTGTCATCGCTCCAAATTAGGGCGGTGGGGGGTAACATCCCTGGGGCATTTGTATAATGGCGATATATTGAAGTCCTTTCAGCAGCTTCAACGGGACTATAATGTATCCTCCTTTTACTTCTATCGATATTTACAATTGAGACATGCAACTAATGTACAGTTCTCTAATACACCCCCCCCCCCCCCCCCCCCGATGGTTCTAGACTCCCCAGTTAAATTTCTTTTACAGAATCTGGGGGATGAGCATTCGGTTTCTAACATATATACCAATTCGATCTCACTATTCTGACCCATTGTCTTCTCTTAGAAATAAATGGGAATCTGACTTGGGACCAATTTCAGACGAGATATGGGAGGGAGCTTTATGCTCTCCACGGTTGTCTACCACCACCACTAGATATCAACAGATTCAGTTATTTGTTGTTCACAGAGTGTATATGACACAGGTGAGATTGGCCCGCATAGGGTGGTACCCACTCTGCCAGATGCCCTAAGTGTGGCAATTTGGGTGCTGATTACTGGCACGTTATTTGGCTTTGCCCTAGGGTAGCAACATTCTGGTCTGGTATTATTAATATCATAGTGTCTACTGGAATTCCATCGGTTGTGTGTACCCCGGCGGTGTGTGTGCTGTCGGCCTTGGAGGACGATGCCCTGGACGCCACTAGCAAGCGATATCTGATTAATCTGTGCGCCCTAGCTAAAGTGTGCGTCGCTAGACTGTGGCTAGCTAAGGATGCTCCCACAGTACAGTCCTGGGTTTCGCTTGTTAATGAAACGGCCGCTCACGAGAAATATGTATATTTGGCCAGAAAAGCAAGGAAAAAGTACTACGACCTGTGGGGCAGATGGCTCAGCTCTAACTCAACGAACCATAATGACTGAATACTCACCACTGTGTGACTAATATGGGGGTGTGCTGGAGAGATGGGCCACGTTCCGTGGAGAACATGTAGAGTTATGTAAGGGTTTATACTAGCAGCAGTGATTTCTCCTCTCATACATTGTCCTTGGGCCCCGCGACCGGCCCCCCATTAGCCCGCACTTGTAGATAGGAGTTGTATAATTGTATTTAGCTGGTTGGATATCTGAGTAGTACTTGACTACTGTATTTGGATAAATTGTCTTGATATGTGTCATTTCTTTTTGATGTACAAATGTATGTTTAAAGAGATAAGCCTGCACATCGCTTTTATAATGACTGTATTGTTTTTGAATTGGGAGTTTGTGTATTCCCTTGCATATAATTTTTTTGTTTGTTTGTTTTGTTTAGTGGTTTTTGTTTTATTGATCACAATGCAAAATGAAAAACTAATAAAAAATTATTGAATTTAAAAAAAAAAAAAGTACTAACCTATCATGCTGCTAATCCCACACTTTTTATTGTACTTTCATTAGACACAGAGGGGAGAATCGCGAATCAGTCGATGTTCATCTGCAATGGCAGGATGAATATGTCTGAGCTTACTCAGGCTTGTGGTCGCAGAGTGGCTTGCGAGGCCAAGGAAACAACATCTGGGACGCAGTCCTTGGCCTCGCCACTCCCAGAAAACGGGGGCTACACAGAATTTTGGTACTTACCAAAAAAAACATTCTCAGATTCCATAGGGGACACTGGAGCTATGACAGTGGGATATAAAGGTTTGACTGAGTGGTGACAGCATTTAACATTATAGAAGTGTGACTGGCTCCTCCCTCTCTATGCCCCATCAGCCCCAGTTTTAGATATGTGCCAGAGGGAGCCGGTCACCCTGGGCGTTTCTCCAGATTTTTCTTTAATTTTCTTTAAATTTTCTTTTCTTCTAACTGCAATTGAGGACAGGCAAACAGCTCACCGTCACTGTCTGCCTGCACTATGGGAGCCACCGAAGGGACCCACCGCCACTTCATAAGCCTGGTGCTGGTGTCTGGATCCTTGGCCACCTGAACATTAGTTTTAGGGGGGCCACTGCAGCTGCATGTGACTTGCATGTGTGTCCACATGGTCCACCGCACGACCACAGGCACGGCAGCGGTAAGTATAACCGCCTCTCCTGCCACTGCAGTCCAGCCCCTGCTAGCCCTAATAGCGCATTGCATAGTGACACCTGGCAATATCATCCACCTGCTATCCAATAGAGCAGCACAGAAGGCAGGAGGAGCTGTTAGGTGAGACCCCGTGACGGCACCCAGCAGCAGTACCCACTATAGGCAGGGATCGAAAACTCCTCAGACATTTACCAAAGCTGCTAGCAGAGCGCACAGATGTATGGGGCCTTCCTTTCATGATTCCATAAAATTTAGATGAAAATCCAGAGGCGCTTCCTCCACTACTCAAGGTACTAGAGACAGAGGTCATTCTACCAGTACTTCCTGTTGTCAGGAACCCAAGCTCGCGGACAAACCGATAGCATGAAGGGCTACTACCCCACCTGGGGGATACCATAGTAGGTGCTTGTCTCTTACTTTTCAAAAATATCTGGCTCCAGACCTGCAAGGGCATCTGGGTTCTAAATTTGTACTCTCACGGGTACAAGATAGACAGGTGTACTGAGCCTTCCTGCCAATGTCATTAAGAATTATCTTCAGTGTAAGAAGAACAAGGAGTCCTGGAAGTAATGATATGGACCACACAGAGCCCTGATCTCAACATCATTGAGTCTGTCTTGGATTCCATGAAGAGACAGAAGGGTTTGAGCAAGCCTACATTTGGTTATCTCTCCAAGATGTTGGAACAACCTCCATGCCGAGTTCTTTCAAAAACTGTGTGCAAGAGTACCTGGAGGAAGTGATGCTGTTTTGAAGGCAAAAGGTGGTCACACCATATATTGATTTGAATTAGATTTCTCTTCTGTTCATTCACTTAGCATATTGTTAATTGATAAAAAAAAACTATTAATACCCATTAAACATTTTGCATAGTATGGTATATACGTATATATATATATATATATATATATATATACACACACACACACACACACACACACACACACATATATATATATCATCCTTTAAGCCAAATGATGCACTCCACAAATGCATTGCCAGCATGCTTAAACCAGGGGTTCTCAAACGCGGTCCACAAGGCACCCTAATGGTCCAGGTTTTAAATGTATCCATGCTAAGGCCACAGGTGACTTAATTAGCACCTCAGTCAATTTGATTTAACCATCTGTGCTGAGTCATGGATATACCTAAAACCTTCGTTGTTGGGGTGCCTTGAGGACCGTGTTTGGGTGCCTCTGGCTTAAACCATGCTTACCTGACGACTTAACTACATCCTTCTGACCAGAAAAAATAGGATTTTAATTACCTACCGGTAAATCCTTTTCTCGTAGTCCGTAGAGGATACTGAGGTCCATTTAGTACCGGAGCCATGGGCACTTTAAGAATTTGATAGTGTGGGCTGGCCCCTCCCTCTATGCCCCTCCTACCATACTCAGTCTAGGAAACTGTGCCCGAGGAGACGGACATACTTTGAGAGAAGAATACATAAGGATAGTGGTGAGATTCCGAACCAGCACACACAACAAGAGGAAAGCCAAGCTAACCAAACTTGAAACAGGAACAGCAACAGCTGAACCAACATTACTTAACCAAGTAACAGTGCAGGAAGAACGAAGCACTGGGCGGGCGCCCAGTATCCTCTACGGACTACGAGAAAAGGATTTACCGGTAGGTAATTAAAATCCTATTTTCTCTTACGTCCTAGAGGATACTGGGGTGCATTTAGTATCATGGGGATGTACCATAGCTCCCAAACTGGGTGGGAGAGTGCTGAGGTTCCTGCAGAACTGACTGACCAAACTGAAGGTCCTCAGAGGCCAAAGTATCAAACTTGTAAAACTTTACAAACATGTTTGAACCTGACCAAGTAGCTGCTCAGCAGAGCTGTAAAGCCAAGACACCCCAGGCAACCGCCCAGGAAGAACCCACCGACCTAGTAGAGTGGGCCTGTACAGATTTTGGTCATGACAAACTTACCGTGGAATAAGCATGCTGGATAGTAAGTCTGATCCAGCGTGCAATTTTCTGCTTTGAAGCAGGACACCAAATCTTATTGGGATCATAAAGAACAAACAGCGAGTCCATCTTTCTGTGACAAGCTGTTCTTTTCACATACAGTTTCAAAGCCCTCATGACATCCAAAGACTTTGAAGTACTGTACAAGAGAACCCGGAACCACAATAGGCTGATGTGAAACGCAGACACCACCTTAGGAAGAAATTGCTGACAAGTTCTGAGTTCAGCTCTGTCCTCATGAAAAATGAAATAGGGGCTTTTGTGAGACAAAGACCCCAGCTCCGACACATGTCTTGCTGAAGCAAAGGCCAACAGTGTGACGGTCTTCCACGTAAGATATTTTACGTCCACCTGCTCAAACCAGTCCGATTGAAGGAAATGCAGCACCACATCGAGATCCTAAGGTGCAGTGGGAGGCACAAAGGGAGGTTGGATGTGCAGAACACCTTTCAAGAACATCTAGACCTCAGGGAGAGAAGCCAATTGTTTCTAAAAGAAAATAGACAATGGCGAAATCTGGACTTCTATGGAACCCTGACGTAGGCCCATATCTACTCCTGCTTGTATAAAAAGCAGGAAAAGTCACAGATGGAATTCCACCGCAGAAAATATTCTGCTCTCACACCAAGAGACGTATGTCTTACAAATATGATGGTGATGGTTAGACGTTACCCACTTCCTGGCTTGGATAATAGTCGGGATAACCTTATTAGGGTTCCCTCTCCTGGCTAGAATCAGCCGTTCAACTTCTATGCCGTCAAACTTAACCGCGGTAAGTCCTGATAGACGAATGGGCCCTGTTACAGAAGATCCTCGCGAGGCCACATTTCTTCGAGGAGCATCTCCAGAAGGTGCGCGTACCAGGCCCTTCTTGGCCAGTACGGAGCAATTAGAATTGCTTGAACCTTTTCCCTTTTTATTCTCTTTAGAATTCTTGGGATCAGAGGAAGTGGAGGAAACACAGACACCATCTGATAGACCCATGGAGTCATCAGGGCGTCTACCGCCACCGCCTGTGGGTCTCTCGACCTGGAACAATACCACTTGAGCTTCTTGTTGAGACGAGAGGCCATCATGTCGACCTGTGGATATCCCCATCGACTTGTCAAGCACCTGAACACTTACGGGTGAAGGCCCCACTCCCCCAGGTGCAGGTCGTGTCTGCTGAGGAAGTCTGCTTCCCAGTTGTCTACTCCCGGAATGAAGACAGCTGACAATGCCACAGCGTTTCTCTCTGCCCAGAGGAGAATTCTTGACACCTCTGACATTGCTGCTCTGCTTTTCATTCCGCCCTGTCGGTTTATGTACATTACCGCCGTCACATTGTCCGAATGGACCTGAATGGCCTGATCTTGAAGAAGATGTGAGGCCTGCAGAAGGGCGTTGTATATTGCCCTGAGTTCCAGAATGTTGACTGGAAGGAGGATTTCCTGACTGGACCACCTTCCTTGAAACTGCACCCCCTGAGTGACTGCTCCCCAACCTCTGAGGCTTGTGTCTGTGGTTAACAGAATCCAATTCTGAATTCCGAACCTCCGACCCTCGACGAGGTGAGAAATCTGTAGCCACTTCAGAAGGGAGATCCTGGCTGTTGGCAACAGACGGATCCTCTGGTGCATGTGAAGGTGCGATCCGGACCATTTGTCCAGCAGATCGTGCTGGAAGGGTCTTGCGTGAAACCTTCCGTATTGAAGAGCCTCGTAAGAGGCCACCATTTTCCCCAGAAGGCGAATGCACAGATGCACCGATATCCGGGTTAGCTTCAGGACATCCCGAACCATCGACTGGATCACTAATGCCTTTTCCAACGGAAGAAACACCTTCTGTGACTCCGTATCCAGTATCATTCCCAGGAATGGGAGCCTCCGTGTTGGCTCTAGGTAAGATTTCGGAAGGTTCAGAATCCACCAATGATCCTGGAGAAGTTTGGTTGAGAGAGCAATGCTGTCCAGCAACCTTTCCCTGGACAGTGCTTTTATCAGGAGATCGTCCAGGTACAGAATTATGTTCACTCCCTGTTTGCGGGGTAGAAACATCATCTCTGACATCACCTTGGTGAACACCCTCGGTGCCGTGGAGAGACCAAATGGCAGGGCCTGGAACTGGTAGTGACAGTCCTGCAGTGCAAACCGTAGGTAAGCCTGATGAGGCAGCCAGATCGAATGTGAAGGTACGCATCCTTGACATCCAGAGACACTAGGAATTCCCCCTCCTCCAGACCTGAGATCACCGCTCTTAGAGACTCCATTTTGAATTTGAACACTCGTAAGTACGGGTTTAACGACTTAAGGTTCAAAATTGGTCTTACTGAACCGTCCGGTTTCACACAAACAAGTTGGAATAGTACTCCATGTGTAGCTGATGAGTTGGACAGTAACAATGACGTGAGTCTATACCCGTTTTTGGATGGCATGTTGTAAAGTTATACTTGCCTCTTGTGAAACTGTATAGTCTGATTTGAAGAATTTGTGAGGTGGGAGTTCTTGGAACTCCAGTCTGTAGCCCTGGGAAAATACGATTTTAAACCTACCGGTAAATCTTTTTCTCCTAGTCCGTAGAGGATGCTGGTGACTCCGTAAGGACCATGGGGTATAGAAGGGCTCCGCAGGAGACATGGGCACTTTAAGACTTTAAATGGGCGTGAACTGGCTCCTCCCTCTATGCCCCTCCTCCAGACTCCAGTTATAGGAACTGTGCCCAGAGGAGACGGACATTACAAGGAAAAGGATTTTGTTAATTAAGGGTGAGACACATACCAGCTCACACCACAAACACACCGTACAACATGGTATATAAGTAAACCATTTAACAGTATGAACAACAAAAATCAGCAACAGCCTTATCTCAACTGTAACACAATCCTTGTGTAACCTTATCAATAACTATGTACAATCATTGCAGATTTCAGTCCGCACTGGGACGGGCGCCCAGCATCCTCTACGGACTAGGAGAAAAAGATTTACCGGTAGGTTTAAAATCTTATTTTCTCTTACGTCCTAGAGGATGCTGGGGACTCCGTAAGGACCATGGGGTTTATACCAAAGCTCCAGACCGGGCGGGAGAGTGCGGATGACTCTGCAGCACCGATTGAGCAAACATGAGGTCCTCATCAGCCAGGGTATCAAACTTATAGAATTTTGCAAAAGTGTTTGAACCCGACCAAGTAGCTGCTCGGCACAGCTGTAACGCCGTGACACCTCGGGCAGCCGCCCAAGAAGAACCCACCTTCCTAGTGGAATGGGCCTTTACCGATTTTGGTAACGGCAATCCAGCCGTAGAATGAGCCTGCTGAATCGTGTTACAGATCCAGCGTGCAATAGTCTGCTTGGAAGCAGGCGCGCCAATCTTGTTGGCCGCATATAGGACAAACAGTGCCTGTTTTCCTAATACAAGCCGTTCTGGCTACATAGATCTTTAAAGCCCTGACCACATCAAGGGACTTGGAATCCACCAAGACATCCGTAGCCACAGGCACCACAATAGGTTGGTTCATGTGAAACGTTGAAACCACCTTGGGTAGAAATTGAGGACGAGTTCTCAATTCCGCTCTATCTTCATGGAAAATCAGATAGGTGCTCCTGTGAGACAAGGCCGCTAATTTGGACACCCGCCTTGCAGATGCCAAGGCCAATAACATGACCACTTTACAAGTGAGAAATTTCAAGTCAACAGTTTGAAGAGGTTCAAACCAATGTGATTTAAGGAACTGTAACATCACGTTAAGGTCCCACGGTGCCACTGGGGGCACAAAAGGAGGTTGGATGTGCAGTACTCCCTTCACAAAAGTCTGCACTTCTGGAAGAGAGGCCAATTCCTTCTGAAAGAATATTGATAAGGCCGAAATTTGTACCTTAATGGAGCCTAACTTTAGGCCCATATCCACTCCTGTCTGTAGAAAATGGAGAAAACGACCCAGCTGGAAATCCTCCGTAGGAGCATTCTTGGATTCACACCAAGACACATACTTCCTCCAGATACGGTGATAGTGCTTCGCCGTTACCGCCTTCCTAGCTTTAAGCAGAGTAGGGATGACTTCCCCTGGAATACCTTTCCTAGCTAGAATCTGGTGTTCAACCGCCATGCTGGCAAATGTAATCGCGGTAAGTCCTGGAACACACACGGCCCCTGTTGTAACAGGTCCTCTCTGAGAGGAAGAGGCCAAGGATCTTCTGTAAGCATTTCCTGAAGATCTGGATACCAGGCCCTTCGAGGCCAATCTGGAACAATGAGTATCGTCTGAACCTTTGTTCTTCTTATGATTCTCAATATTTTTGAGATGAGTGAAAGTGGAGGGAACACATAGACCGCCTGATACACCCATGGTGTTACTAGCGCGTCCACTGCTATCGCCTGAGGGTCCCTCAACCTGGAACAATATTTCCGAAGCTTCTTGTTGAGGCGTGACGCCATCATGTCTATTTGAGGGAGCCCCCAGCAACTTGTCACTTCTGCAAAGACCTCTTGATGAAGTCCCCACTCTCCTGGATGGAGATTGTGCCTGCTGAGGAAGTCTGCTTCCCAGTTGTCCACTCCTGGAATGAATACTGCTGACAGAGCACTCACATGATTTTCCGCCCAGCGAAGAATCCTGGTGGCTTCCGCCATTGCTGCTCTGCTCCTTGTTCCGCCCTGTCGGTTTACATGCGCCACAGCTGTGATGTTGTCTGACTGTATCAGAACGGGTAGGTTGCGAAGAAGATGCTCCGCCTGAGGCCGTTGTATATGGCCCTTAATTCCAGCACATTTATGTGCAGACAAGCCTCCTGGCTTGACCATATTCCCTGAAAGTTTTTTCCCTGTGTGACCGCTCCCTATCCTTGGAGGCTCGCGTCCGTGGTCACGAGAACCTAATCCTGAATTCCAAACCTGCGACCCTCTAGAAGGTGAGCACTCTGGAGCCACCACAGGAGAGAGATCCTGGCCCTGGGGGACAGGCTTATCATCCGATGCATTTGGAGATGGGACCCTGACCTCTTGTTCAATAGGTCCCACTGAAAAGGTCTTGCATGGAACCTGCCAAACGGAATGGAATCGTAGGCCCCCCACCATATTTCCCAACACTCGAGTGCATTGATGAATCGACACTCGTTTTGGTTTCAGCAGATCCTTGACCATGTTCTGGATTTCCTGAGCTATTTCCACTGGAAGAAAAACCCTCTGTCTTTCCGTATCCAGAATCATGCCCAAAAACGACAGCCGAGTTGTCGGAAACCAACTGCGACTTTGGCAAATTTAGAAGCCAGCCGTGTTGTTGTAGCACCCTCAGAGAAAGATCCACGTTTTTCAGTAATTGTTCTCTTGATCTCGCTTTTATCAGGAGATCGTCCAAGTACGGGATAATTGTGACACCCTGCTTGCGCAGGAGCACCATCATTTCTGCCATTACCTTGGTGAAAATCCTCGGGGCCGTGGAAAGCCCAAACGGCAACGTCTGAAATTGGTAATGACAATCCTGCACAGCAAATCTCAGGAACGCCTGATGAGGAGGGTATATGTGGACATGAAGGTATGCATCCTTTATGTCTAGTGACACCATAAAATCCCCCCGTCCAGACTGGAGATCACTGCTCGGAGAGATTCCATCTTGAATTTGAATCTCTTCAAATACAGATTTAGGGATTTTAGGTTCAGAATTGGTCTGACTGAGCCGTCTGGCTTCGGGACCACAAATAGAGTTGAATAAAAACCCTTTCCCTGTTGTAACCGGGGAACCATGATAATCACTTGCTGTTGACACAGCTTTTGTATAGCCGCTGAAACTATTGTTCTCTCTGGGAGAGAAGCTGGTAAGGCCGATTTGAAAAATCGGTGTGGAGGCACGTCTTCGAACTCCAGTTTGTACCCTTGGGTCACAATTCCTAGCACCCAAGGATCCAGGTCCGACTGAACCCAGACCTGGCTGAAGAGCTGAAGATGTGCCCCTACCGGTGCGGACTCCCGCAGGGGAGCCCCAGCGTCATGCGGTGGATTTGGCAGAAGCCGGAGAGGACTTCTGCTCCTGGGAACTAGCCGTAGCTGGCGTTCTTTTACCTCTTCCTCTACCTCTGGCGAGGAAAGATGATCCACGCCCCTTTCTGAATTTATGAGACCGAAAGCACAGCATCTGGTATTGAGGCGTTTTCTTTTGCTGTGGGAGAACAAAAGGCAAAAAAGTAGACTTACCCGCGGTAGCTGTGGAAACCAGGTCCGCGAGGCCATCCCCAAACAAAACTTCACCCTTGTAAGGTAAAGCCACCATAAGTCTCTTGGAGTCAGCATCACCAGACCATTGACGGGTCCACAGCGACCTCCTAACTGAAATTGCCATGGAATTGGCCTTTGATCCCAAGAGGCCAATATCTCTCGCAGCCTCCCTTGGGTATAACGCTGCGTCCTTGATGTGACCCAAAGTTAACAGAACAGTATCCCTGTCGAGGGTGTCCATGTCAGATGACAAGTTATCTGCCCAACCTACAATTGCGCTACTCACCCATGCCGACGCAACCGCCGGTCTGAGCAGGGCTCCCGTAGTCGCATAAATTGATTTTAAAGTGGTTTCCTGCTTGCGGTCCGCATGATCCTTTAGGGTCACCGTGTCCGGGGACGGTAGGGCCACTTTTTTGGATAACTGCGTCAAGGCTTTATCCACCGTAGGTGATGATTCCCACCGTAACCTGTCCGGTGAGGGGAAAGGATACGTCATAATAATTCTCTTGGGAATCTGCAGCCTCTTGTCTGGAGTTTCCCAAGCCTTTTCAAATAGAGCGTTCAGTTCATGAGATGGGGGAAACGTTACCTCACGTTTCTTCTCCTTAAGCATACAGACCCTTGTGTCAGGGACAGAGGGGTCCTCTGTGATATGTAATACATCTTTTATTGCTATAATCAGGTACTGAATACTCTTGGCCACCCTTGGGTGTAACCTCGCATCATCATAGTCGACACTGGAGTCGGAATCCGTGTCGGTATCAGTGTCTGCTATCTGGGTAAAGGGATGTTTCTGGGACCCTGATGGGTTCTGTGACACAGTAATATCCATGGATTGACTCCATGCTTGGTTCTGAGACTCAGATTTGTCCAACCTTTTATGTAACAAAGCCACACTTGCATTCAAAACATTCCACATGTCTACCAAATGAGCAGTCGCGGTGCCGACGGAGTCATTACCACATTCTGCTCCGCTTCCTCCCTCGACGAGCCTTCCGCCTCAGACATGTCGACACACATGTACTGACACCCCCAAATACACTGAATTATAGGGTACAGACCCACAATGAGGTCCTTTGGAGAGACAGAGAGGGAATTTGCCAGCTCACACCCAGCGCCGCCACAGTCTGAAATATTAACAATACCTTAGACCTGTAAGCGCTTTATATAAATATATATCAAATCAGCACCAAATTATTGTGCCCCCCCTCGTTTTGCACCCTGTTTCTTTTGTATAGCAGGGCAGGGTACGGGAGCAGCGTCTCTGCAGCAAGCTGTGGAGAAAAATGGCGCTGGTTAGAGCTGAGGGAAGATGCCCCGCCCCCTTGATGGCGGGCTTCGGTCCCGCTATTATTTATACTGGCGGGGGTTTGTATACCCTGCCTATGCAGTGTATATACTATGCCAGTCTAGTATCTGAGGTAAATTTTGCTGCCCAGGGCGCCCCCCCCTGCGCCCTTGTAGTGCCTTGTGTGTGTGGGAGCATTGGCACGCAGCGCGACCGCTGCGCGGTACCTCACGAAGATCTGACGTCTTCTGCCGCCTCTGAAGTCTTCTTGCTTCCTATACTCACCCGGCTTCTATCTTCCGGTCTGTGAGGAGGACGGCGGCGCGGCTCCGGGAACGAACAGCTAGACGACACCAGTGTTCAGACGCTCTGGAGCTAATGGTGTCCAGTAGCCTAAGAAGCAGAGCCCATCAGTCTAGGAAAGTGGGTCTGCTTCTCTCCCCTCAGTCCCACGAAGCAGGGAGCCTGTTGCCAGCAGTGCTCCCTGAAAATAAAAAACCTAACAAAGTCTATTTTCTAGAGAAACTCTGTAGAGCTCCCCTACTGTGTGACCAGTCTCCTCTGGGCACAGGATCTAACTGGAGTCGGGAGGAGGGGCATAGAGGGAGGAGCCAGTTCACACCCATTTAAAGTCTTAAAAGTGCCCATGTCTCCTGCGGAGCCTGTCTATACCCCATGGTCCTTACGGAGTCCCCAGCATCCTCTAGGACGTAAAAGAAATGAGATTTATGACCCAGGGATCCTGGCACGAATTTGATCAGATTTGACTGAAGAATCGAGCTCCCACCTGACAGCCTTCCAGGCATTGCGGTCCACCGTCATGCTGAAGTCTTTGAGGAAGCAAAGCCTGAGCTCTGTTCCTGAGCACCTGTTGTTGCTGGTTTGTGTGGTTTACCTCTTGCGCCGCTGGAGGACGTAGATGCACCTCTGGATTTGCCCTTGAAATTGGCTGTCCGAAAGGACTGTAACTTAGAAGCTGAATAAGTCTTCTTGGTTGGGCGGGTTGCGGACGGAAGATACGTAGACTTACCCTCAGTAGCTGTGGAGATCCATTTGTCTAAATCATCTCCGAACAAGGCCTCTCCTGTGAATGGTAGGCCTTCCATGCCTTTCCTGGAATCCACGTCAGCGGTCCACTGGCGTACCCACAAGCCCCTGCGTGCCGACACTACCATAGCGGTGGTGCGTGCGTTAAGCACGCCTATTTCCTTTATGGCTTCCACCATAAAGTTTGTCCTGTATATGCTGCAGGAGTAAGACAACATCCCCCCTAGATAAGGAATCTAACACGTCAATTAGGTTACCTGACCATTTTGCTATGGCTTTAGTGAGCCGCGCACATGCTATAGTGGGTCTTTGGGCCACCCCAGCAGCTGTGTACAATGATTTGAGTGTAGTTTCAATTTTACGATCAGCCTTGTCTTTCAGGTAGGCTGCACCAGGAACAGGCAATACGATTTTATGTGACAGCCTAGAGACTGATGCGTCCACTATCGATGGATTTTCACATTTTTTCCTATTCCTAAAAGGAAAAGATGAGAGCAACCTTTTTGGGATCTGAAACTTCTTATCAGAATGAACCCAAGGTTCTTCAAACAGGGTATTCAATTACTTTGACGCAGGAAAAGTGACTGAGAACTTTTTTTTACATTAAAATAAGATTCCTCACACTCCTCTGACACCTTATCAGGAATATGCAGAACATCTCTGATAGCCTCTATAAGGGCCTCTATTCCCTGTGACAGAGCTGCACCCCTCCCCCCCCCCTCTGGGTCCACCGCCCCCTCTTCCATGTCTGACCTGACAGTGTCAGAGTCAGACTGTAGGATATGGGCCAGAGATCACTTTTGCAGACAAATGGGAGGGGGATTGAGATGCTGTCTTGGGGACTAAGGGAGTCATTCCGAGTTGATCGTAACCCTGCAAAATTTAGCAGGGCTACAATCATGACAATAGACATGCAGGGGGATGCCCAGCACAGGGCTATCCCGCCCGGACATGTCAGTGCCGCCCCCTCCCCGTAGAAGTGCAAAACTTTTGCACTTTAGGAGTAGCTCCCGGCTAGCGCAGCTTTAGCGTGTTGGCCGGGAGCTACTCGTCGCTCCCCGGCCCGCAGCGTGTGACGTCACGCAGCCGCTGCGGCCCGCCCCCTGCACGGTCCAGCCACACCTGCATTGGCCGGACCGCACCCCCATAGCGGTGGCCAAACACCACCGTAACGACCCCTCCCGCCCAGCGACCGAGTCTGCCTGTCAATCAGGCAGAGGCAATCGCAGGGAAACGACGGCCTTTGGCCGTCTGGCGTGTGCCGGCGCACTGCGGCGCTGGCGCATGCGCAATTCCGACCCGATCACTGCGATATACTGCAGCAAGTGATCGGGTCGGAATGACCCCCTAAGTCTCTGTTCATAAACTCATCCACAGTCTGTTTTAGGTATTGCGTCTCTTTCTCATTGCGGGACAATTTTGTAGAAAGCGTTGAGATCATTCCCATAAGAGAATTAACCCATTCCGGTTCAGCCCCACTAGTCTGTGAACCCTGAGTACCCAGTAGTGAGCCCCCTGGTGAAGAGGAACACTCTGCGGTACAAGACACACACTCTTTGCCTGACATAATGTAATGTGACATCACACACACACACACACACACAGAGGAAAGGTTAAGCACAATTAACCCACAAAGAGCCCTTCATGGAGACACAGAGATGTTTGGAGCCAGCCCCCACCACACACTTATCGCTAATGCCAAGCTTAGTCGGGTCGCACACTACGTACGCTGATAGGGGACTTAGTACACTAATAAATCGCTCCCCCCCTGCTATGACCCCCTGGTACCGCTGAGGTAATTTGGAGACACACTGGAGGAGCTGTGCGTCCATTTCCTGTCAGCGTCTGTGTCCAGTGCAGAGGGAAAATGATGAGGTGGCTGCTGGATCCTCTCATAGTGAAGCCCCGCCCCTTCAATGGCGCGCGGTCTTCCCGCTTTTTTTATATTGGCTGAGGAATCTGGTGCTTACCCTCATGCCGTCATAATACTCATTACTCTTCATTCTTCTGGCTCTGTTATAGGTGTCGGAGTGCTGCGGGACTGTACGCTCGCCGTGATGGGCTTGTGAATAGGTCCCTCAGGAGCTCAGTGTCCTGTCAGCGGGGAACGGGACCATTAACCCTTCAAGAGTTTGGGCCGTTCCCCCCCCCCTAAGTCATACGAAGCAAGCAGGCTGGTGCCATCCAGCCCTGCCTGAAAATAACAAACATATAAAATAAATGCAGAAAACTCTTCAGGAGCTTCCTTCAGCGTGACCGGCTCCTCCAGGCACATTTTCTAAACTGAGTCTGGTAGGAGGGGCATAGAGGGAGGAGCCAGCCCACACTATCAAATTCTTAAAGTGCCCATGGCTCCTAGTGGATCCGTCTATACCCCATGGTAATAAATGGACCCCAGTATCCTCTAAGGAGTAAGAGAAATTGCTAGACAAAATAAGTAGCTGCATCAAACATGCTCCCTCTCTCATTTTTTGTGGGGGACCAAAAAGAATGATCAAATTGAGAGACTTATTGGACCATCTTGTATACCCATGACCTACACAGAAGCAATTAATACAACTTTCTCCCTTCAACATAGATTTGCATTCATCCAGGCAACGCACATTTACTGTATGGCAAGTCCCTTCTTCATTAGAACATCAAGACTTTACTAATCCTATAGACTCCTCCTTTGTACATCAGGGTTCCTATTTTGTAGCAACTATATCTATAAGAATAAAAACCAAAAATGATCTGGAAACTGATATCATTGGGATCCAGAAATGGATAACACTTTATTTCCTTAATTGCCATGGACATTTCACATATACATAAAGCAGTATTAAAAAAATATCCCTATCAGCATTTATCAAGAAATTGCAAAGGTTCACCCAAAGAGAAGATATATGTTTGACCTATTATCTTTGGTCTATTATATAGTAAACTAGGTGGTTCATCGCGCCCTACGGGCGCTCTTCACACCGTTGCAAGGGGCTACGCCCCCTTAACCCCTGCACGCCTTTCTGGGGTTTAATATTTGTATTATGTGGAGTATTACCTGAGAGCTGTTTGTAGCCATTTTGGACCCCAGTGGGAAT
Source organism: Pseudophryne corroboree (assembly GCF_028390025.1). NCBI lineage: Eukaryota > Metazoa > Chordata > Amphibia > Anura > Myobatrachidae > Pseudophryne > Pseudophryne corroboree. Next base: position 867,501,183 of record NC_086444.1, on the reverse strand, counting down.
CTTAAAAATGCTTCCCCCCCCATTGACATAAAACAAAAAATCCCCCTCTCCCCCAGATATTAAAAAAAAAAATTGTATGCACGGCCGGCAAGGGGGAGTGACCGTGTTAAAATGTGCGTGACTTCTGTAAAATGGCCGTGGCTCGTGTCAAAGGACGACCTCACACCCCAGTTTGTGCCCCTGCACCAACAGATCACCGGCACCACAGGAAAAAAAATAAGATTTTACTCACCGGTAAATCTATTTCTCGTAGTCCGTAGTGGATGCTGGGACTCCGTAAGGACCATGGGGATTAGCGGCTCCGCAGGAGACTGGGCACAACTAAAGAAAGCTTTAGGACTACCTGGTGTGCACTGGCTCCTCCCACTAAGACCCTCCTCCAGACCTCAGTTAGGATACTGTGCCCGGAAGAGCTGACACAAATAGGAAGGATTTTGAATCCCTGGTAAGACTCATACCAGCCACACCAATCACACCGTATAACTCGTGATACTATACCCAGTTAACAGTATGAAATATAACTGAGCCTCTCAACAGATGGCTCAACAATAACCCTTTAGTTAGGCAATAACTATAAACAAGTATTGCAGACAATCCGCACTTGGGATGGGCGCCCAGCATCCACTACGGACTACGAGAAATAGATTTACCGGTGAGTAAAATCTTATTTTCTCTGACGTCCTAAGTGGATGCTGGGACACCGTAAGGACCATGGGGATTATACCAAAGCTCCCAAAAGGGCGGGAGAGTGCGGATGACTCTGCAGCACCGAATGAGCAAACTCTAGGTCCTCCTCAGCCAGGGTATCAAACTTGTAGACTGTTGCAAAAATGTTTGAACCCGACCAAGTAACAGCTCGGCAAAGTAGTTAAGCCGAGACCCCTCGGGCAGCCGCCCAAGAAGAGCCCACTTTCCTCGTGGAATGGGCTTTTACAGATTTAGGGTGCGGCAGTCCAGCCGCAGCATGTGCAAGTTGAATCGTGCTACAGATCCAGCGAGCAATAGTCTGCTTAGAAGCAGGAGCACCCAGCTTGTTGGGTGCATACAGGATAAATAGAGAGTCAGTTTTCCTGACTCCAGCCGTCCTGGAAACATATACTTTTCAGGGCCCTGACTACGTCCAGTAACTTGAAATCCTCCAAGTCCCAAGTAGTGGCAGGCACCACAATAGGTTGGTTCACATGAAAAACTGATACCACCTTAGGAAGGAATTGGGAACGAGTCCTCAATTCCGCCTTATCCATATAAAATACAGATAAGGGCTTTTGTATGACAAAGGCGCCAATTCTGATACACGCCTGGCCAACGCCACGGCCCACAGCATGACCACTTCCCACATGAGGTATTGTAGCTCCACGGATTTAAGTGGCTCAACCCAATGCGACTTCAGGAAATCCAACACCACGCTGAGATCCCACGGTGCCACTTGAGGCACAAACGGGGGCTGACTATGCAGCACTCCCTTAACAAAAGTCCGAACTTCAGGCAGTGAAGCCAGTTCTATTTTGGAAGAAAATCGATAGAGCCGAAATCTGGACCTTCATGGAACCCAATTTTAGGCCCATAGTCACCTCTGACTGTAGGAAGTGCAGAAATCGACCTAGCTGAAATTTCTCCTTTGGGGCCTTCCTGGCCTCACACCACGCAACATATTTCCACCATATGCGGTGATAATGGTTTGCGTTCACTTCTTTCCTAGCTTTAAATAGCGTAGGGATAACTTCCTCCGGAATGCCCTTTTCCTTCAGGATCCGGCGTTCAACCGCCATGCCGTCAAACGCAGCCGCGGTACGTCTTGGAACAGACAGGCCCCCTGCTGCAGCAGGTCCTGTCTGAGCGGCAGAGGCCATGGGTCCTCTGAGATCATTTCTTGGAGTTCTGGTTACCAAGCTCTTCTTGGCCAACCCGGAACAATGAGTATAGTTCTTACTCCTCTCCTTCTTATTACTCTCATTACCCTGGGTAAGAGAGGCAGAGAAGGGAACACATACACCGACTGGTACACCCACGGTGTTACCAGAGCGTCCACAGCTATCGCCTGAGGGTCCCTTGACCTGGCGCAATATCTTTGTAGCTTTTTGTTGAGGCGGGACGCCATCATGTCCACCTGTGGCCTTTCCCAACGGTGTACAATCATTTGGAAAACTTCTGGATGAAGTCCCCACTCTCCCGGGTGGAGGTCGTGTCTTCTGAGAAAGTCTGCTTCTCAGTTGTCCACTCCGGGAATAAACACTGCTGACAGTGCTAACACATGATTTTCCGCCCATCGGAGAATCCTTGTGGCTTCTGCCATCGCCATCCTGCTTCTTGTGCCGCCCTGTCGGTTTACATGAGCGACCGCCGTGATGTTGTCTGACTGGATCAGCACCGGCCGGTGTTGAAGCAGGGGTCTAGCCTGACTTAGGGCATTGTAAATGGCCCTTAGTTCCAGAATATTTATGTGTAGGGAAGTCTCCTGACTTTTCCATAGCCTTGGAAGTTTCTTCCCTGTGTGACTGCCCCCCAGCCTCGAAGGCTGGCATCCGTGGTCACCAGGACCCAGTCCTGTATGCCGAATCTGCGGCCCCCTAGAAGATGAGCACTCTGCAGCCACCACAACAGCGACACCCTGGCCCTTGGAGACAGGGTTATCCGCCGATGCATCCGAAGATGCGACCCGGACCACTTGTCCAACAGATCCCACTGGAAAATCCTTGCATGGGACCTGGCGAATGGAATTTCTTCGTAAGAAGCTACCATCCTTCCCAGGGCTCGCGTGCATTGATGCACCGACACCTGTATACGTATTAGGAGGTCTCTGTCTAGAGACGACAACTCATTGGACTTCTCCTCCGGGAGAAACCCTTTTTATCCTGTTCTGTGTCCAGAACCATACCCAGGAACAGTAGACGCGTCGTAGGAACCAGCTGCGACTTTGGAATATTCAGAATCCAGCCGTGCTGTTGTAGCACTTCCCGAGATAGTGCTACTCCGACCAACAACTGCTCCCTGGACCTCGCCTTTATAAGGAGATCGTCCAAGTACGGGATAATTATTTCGGCCATTACCTTGGTAAATACCTCGGTGCCGGGGACAGACCAACGGCAACGTCTGGAATTGGTAATGACAATCCTGTACCACAATTTTGAGGTACTCCTGGTGAAGAGGGTAAATAGGGACATGCAGGTTAGCATCCTTGATGTCCAGTGATACCATGAAATTCTCCAGGCTTGCAATAATCGCCCTGAGCGATTCCATTTTGAACTTGAACCTTCGTATATAAGTGTTCAAGGCTTTCAATTATAGAATGGGTCTCACCGAACCGTCTGGTTTCGGTACCACAACATTTTGGAATAGTAACCCCGGCCTTGTTGAAGGAGGGGTACCTTGATTTCACCTGCTGGAAGTACAGCTTGTGAATTGCCGCCAGTACTACCTTTCTGTTAGGCGCCGGGGTCCGCTTGTCTGCGCGGCCCGGCGCCTAGCAACTAGAGACGCCGTGCGCGTACAGCCGCCGGCTCCCTAGCAACGCTAGACGCCGGGCGCGCTGAGCCGCACGGACCCTAGCAACGGGGACGCCACTGGCGGACCGCGTTCCCCGTTGCTAGGCTTTAGGAAATTAAGATTTCACCTGCTCTCTGGCCGTGCAGCAAGGCAGCTGCACGGCATTTATTCTAATCAGCCTTTAGCAGCTGATTGGAGGACTCCTTGTTAAATACACTCCCAGGGCTTCTCACAGACGCCGGTAATAGCTTCCTGCATGCTGCCTTTGTTTGCTGAGAGTCTGTTTCCAGTCCTGCTGTGTCCGGTCATTCCAGTCCTCGGAAGTCCGGTATTCGAGAGTTGTCATCTCATCCCAAGAGGTCGTTTTGTTCCCTGGAGTCCTGACTGATCACCGTTTTATATCCAGTGGTGTTCGTGAGTTGCGGCTCTGCCGTGTGTTGCGGCTCAGCCGCTTTACCTTTTATATTTTGTGTTTGGAGCATTTGCGGAGGGTTCCGCTTCCACAAGTCCTCTCTGGTGCTCGGCGGTGCCGGGTAGGAGACTTGGACAAGTGGATATTTTGGTTGTCCTTTTCCCTGGCGGTTTCTCCGCACATATTATAGTTTTGAGTTTGCTTAGCCCCTGGCCTGGTTGTTTAGTTAGAGGGCCTCTTGTTATCACCCTGTCTCGGGTTTCCCTTTGTCTCTCATTAAGACCGGGGGGCATCGAAGTTGGGCAGACATAATCCGCCCTTCAAACGCGGCTGCCAAGGGCTCAAGAAACCATAGTCTCGCAGGGGATTTCTGACAACACGGGTGAGACAACAGAGTTAGGGCGCCAGGGGCTATTTTCCTGTCCTGCTCCCTTCCCCAGCATTCCGTTCCAGTGCTCCGGTCCTTGCCATAAGATCTCCTCTGACCAGAGTGCTGGAATCATAACACTTTCTCCGAGGGCAGCAGGCAAGGCTGATGTGAGGTAACGGCGAGGGGGAGTCGCCTCGAACTCCAGCCTGTATCCCTGTGATACTATTTGCAGAACCTAGGGAAGCCCACTGGTCCCTGAAGTTCCCGAGACGCGCCCCTACGCACCTGTCTCCACCTATGGAGCCCCAACGTCATGCGGTGGACTCAGAGGAAGCGGGGGAAGATTTTTGATCCTGGGAACTGGCTGCTGGTGCAGCTTTTTCCTTCTTCCCTTGTCTCTGTGCAGAAAGGAAGCGCCTTTGACCCGCTTGCTTTTCTGAAGCCGAAAGGACTGTACCTGAAAATACAGTGCTTTCTTAGGCTGTGAGGAAACCTGAGGTAAAAATTTTTCTTCCCAGCTGTTGCTGTGGATACGAGGTCCCAGAGACCATCCCCAAACAATTCCTCACCCTTATAAGGCAGAATCTCCATGTGCCTTTTATAGGCAGCATCACCTGTCCACTGCCGGGTTTCTAATACCCTCCTGGCAGAATGGACATTGCATTAATTACTATTATCCCTGTCTTAGAGTATTAATATTATCTGACTGGGTATCAGACCACGCTGCAACAGCACTATTTATGCTGAGGCAATTGCAGGTCTCAGTATATAACCTGAGTGTGTATATACAGACTTCAGGATAGCCTCCTGCTTTTTATCAGCAAGCTCCTTCAAGGTGGCCGTATCCTAAGACGGCAGTGCCACCTTTTTTGACAAACGTGTGAGCGCCTTATCCACCCTAAGGGATATCTCCCAACGTGACCTATCCTCTGGCGGGAAAGGGTACGCCATCAGTAACTTTTTAGAAATTACCAGTTTCTTATCGGGGGAACCCACGCTACTTTACACACTTCATTCATTCATCTGATGGGGGAACAAAACACTGGCTGCTTTTTCTCCCCAAAAATAAAACCCCTTTTATGTGGTACTTGGGTTCATGTCAGAAATGCGTAACACATTTTTCATTGCCGAGATAATGTAACGGATGTTCCTAATGGATTGTGTATATGTCTCAACCTCGTCGACACTGGAGTCAGACTCCGTGTCGACATCTGTGTCTGCCATCTGAGGTAACGGGCGCTTTTTTGAGCCCCTGATGGCCTTTAAGACGCCTGGGCAGGCGCGGGCTGAGAAGCCGGCTGTCCCACAGCTGTTTTACGTCATCCAGCCTTCTATGTAAGGAGTTGACATTGTCGGTTAATACCTTCCACCTATCCATCCACTCTGGTGTCGGCCCCACAGGGGGCGACATCCCATTTATCGGCCTCTGCTCCACCTCCACGTAACCTCCTCATCCCACATGTCGACACAGCCGTACCGACACACAGCACACACACAGGGAATGCTCTGACTGAGGACAGGACCCCACAAAGTCCTTTGGGGAGACAGAGAGAGTATGCCAGCACACACCAGAGCGCTATATAATGCAGGGATTAACACTATAACTGAGTGATTTTTCCCCCAATAGCTGCTTGTATAAACAATATTGCGCCTAAATTTAGTGCCCCCCCCTCTCTTTTTAACCCTTTGAGCCTGAAAACTACAGGGGAGAGCCTGGGGAGCTGTCTTCCAGCTGCACTGTGAAGAGAAAATGGCGCCAGTGTGCTGAGGAAGATAGCTCCGCCCCTTTTTCGCAGACTTTTCTCCCACTTTTTTATGGATTCTGGCAGGGGTATTTATCACATATATAGCCTCTGGGGCTATATATTGTGATGATTGTGCCAGGCAAGGTGTTTATATTGCTGCTCAGGGTGCCCCCCCCCAGCGCCCTGCACCCATCAGTGACCGGAGTGTGAGGTGTGCATGAGGAGCAATGGCGCACAGCTGCAGTGCTGTGCGCTACCTTGGTGAAGACTGAAGTCTTCTGCCGCCGACTTTCCGGAACACTTCTTGCTTCTGGCTCTGTAACGGGGCCGGCGGCGCGGCTCCGGGACCGAACATCAATGGCCGGTTCCATGCGGTCGATCCCTCTGGAGCTAATGGTGTCCAGTAGCCTAAGAAGCCCAAGCTACCACCAGTTAGGTAGGTTCGCTTCTTCTCCCCTTAGTCCCTCGCTGCAGTGAGTCTGTTGCCAGCAGATCTCACTGTAAAATAAAAAACCTAAAATATACTTTCTTTCTAGGAGCTCAGGAGAGCCCCTAGTGTGCATCCAGCTCAGCCGGGCACAAGAATCTAACTGAGGTCTGGAGGAGGGTCTTAGTGGGAGGAGCCAGTGCACACCAGGTAGTCCTAAAGCTTTCTTTAGTTGTGCTCAGTCTCCTGCGGAGCCGCTAATCCCCATGGTCCTTACGGAGTCCCAGCATCCACTTAGGACGTCAGAGAAATAATAATTCCACCATAATAAGCCCCACACAGTAATGACCCCTGCACCATATTATGCCACACACCGCAATGGCCTTGATACACTAAATCCCCATTTTACACAGTACGGCAGGCAAGAGTCCCTATTTTACACAGTATGGCAGGCAAGAGTCCCCATTTTACACAGTATGGCAGGCAAGTGTTCCCATTTTACAGATTACGTCAGGCACGTGTCCCCATCGTACACATTACGGCAGGCAAGTGTCCCCATTTTACACATTACGGCAGGCACGTGTCCCCATCGTACACATTACGACAGGCACATGTCCCCATCTTACACATTACGGCAGGCAAGAGTCCCCGTTTTGCGGAAGTGCTGCGGGTGGAGAAGGGGTGGGGGTCCCGCGGGTGGTTTAGGGAGTCTGGAGGTGCCGCGGGTAGGGGAGGGGCAAGGGTGCGGCAGGTGGTGGAGGTGCGGGTGCTGGTGTGGCGGGTGGGTGTGGGGACAGGGGGTCAGGAGGTATGTAGGGTTGGGGAAGGGTGGGTGCAGCGGATGAGGAAGGGGGTCCGTGGGCGCTGCAGGTAGGGGAGGGGCCGGTGTGTGGGTGCCACGGGTGGGGGAGGGGCAGGTGCTGGTGTGTGTGGGGGGGGTCCGAATAAGTCGCGGGTGGGAGCAGCGTGGAGAGACGGGTGCGTGGGTGGGTGAGAGACGGGTGTGGTGCGGGCAGGGGGAGTAATAAGCCCTGTATGTAAGGACAATTGGGGGGGGGGGGGGGGGGGAGAGGATGTGGATGTATTGTAATCTATCCTGTCAGGGGTTACACAGGGAGGCCCCTTTTTTACCTCAGGCAAAGTGAGTGATTGGTGGCCAGGCCTGTGCAGCCGGCATTGGTGGTCTGTCCTCCCCTCTGTCCTGCGGCATGCTGTTGGCTGGCGGCCAGGGTGGTGGTCATGCAGGCGTGCTGGTATTGGCTGTCCCGGACGCTGCTGCTCTCCGTAGTGGCGTCCTCCGGCCGGTGACAGGCAGCGGCCCCAGGGCTCCCCATCCCATCGCACATTTGCATTGTATATCTGGCACAGTATCGACATTGTATATCGGGGACTGTGGGTGCAATGTATATCGGGGACTGTGGGGACAATGTATATCAGGGACTGTGGAGGCAGTGTATAGCTGGCACTGTGGGGGCCAATGTCTATCTGGCACTGTGGGGGCAATGTCTATCTGGCAAAGTATATCTGGCACTGTGGGGTCTTTGTATATTTGGCACAGTGGGGCATTGTATATCTGGCACTGTGGGGGCATTGTATAGCTGGCACAGGGGCCAATGTATATCTGGCACAGTGTCGGCATTGTATATCTGGCACAGTGGAGTAATGTTTATCTGGCAACATGGGGACAATGTCTATCTGGCACTGTGGGACAATGTCTAGCACTGTGGGGGCAATGTCTATCTGGCAATGTGGGGGCAATGTCTATCTGGCATTGTGGTGGCATTGTATATGTGGCACTGTGAACTCAATGTATATTTGGCACAGGGGGGCATTGTATATCTGGCACTGTGGGGGCATTGTATATCCTGCACTATGGGGGCATTGTATATCTAGCACTGTGGGGGCACTGTGGGCTCAGTGTATATCTGGCACAGGGGGGCAATGTACAGATGGGTCCACGGTTATCTTGGCTAGTTTGCTGCGCCTAGGTACAACATGGTTAATTAACATAAACCCTTCATCTATTGATCTCAGCTGCAATACAATACAAAGAACAACACAGCAGGGGATTAAGTCATTACAGCAGGGGATTAAGTCCGACTGCCCAGTCTCAGTTAATCCTATTAAAGGCCAAGACAAACATGGACCCATCTGTATATGTGGCACTGTGGGGGCATTGTATAGCTGGCACTGTGGGGACACTGTATAGCTGGCACTGTGGGGGCAATGTATATCTGGCACAGCGAGGGGAAATGTGTATCTGGCACAGCGGCCATTGTATACGTGGCACTGGGGGGGGGGGGGGCGATGTATATCTGGCACAGGGGGGCATTGTATATCTGGCACAGGGGGGGCATTGTATATCTGGCACTGTGTCGGCATTGTATATCGGGCACTGTGGGGGGCAATGTCTAGCTGGCACTGTGGGGGGCAATGTCTATCTGGCACGGGGGAGCATTGGATAGCTGGCACTGTGGGAGCATTGTATAGCTGGCACTGTGGGGGCATTGTATAGCTGGCACTGTGGGGCCATTGTATAGCTAGCACAGTGGGGCATTGCATGCAGGAGGTGTTGCTGGGGTTGTGGGGAGGATCGGTGGTGTGGTGTGCGGCTCGTCCGTGGAGCGGACGGCGGGTCACGGCCAGCGTGTCTGTGCGGTGGCTGCATGCAGGAGGTGGTGCTGGGGTCGTGGGGAGGGGAGGATCGGTGGTGTAGTGTGGTGTGCGGCTCGTCCGTGGAGCGGACGGCGGGTCTCGGCCAGCGTGTCTGAGCCGCGGCTGCATGAAGGAGGTGGTGTTGGGGTTGTGGGGAGGATCGGTGGTGTGGGCTGCGGCTGTGGTGTGTGTTTTCGTCCGTGTTGCGGACGGCGGCTCTGTGCCTGCTGGCTGCCTGTGGGGACTGGCTGGGGTTTTGTGGAGGGGAGGTTTGGGGGTGTGGGGTGCGGATATCATTTGGCGTGTAGGTGGCTGTTTTTGGGGGTAAACCTAGGGAGGGGTCCATGGTTACCAGGCACTGTGCTGCGTCCGTCCACTGGTGGGTTGTCTCTGGGGATGGTGTCCAGATTCTGTGGCTGCTGCTCCCGTTGCAGGTAGTGTTAAGTGGTGTGCTGGCACTGGGACAGGGCAGGAGCTGATAACTCCCCCCAGGCCTGTGACTCCACCCAGCATTAGAGGGCCTGGCACAGAGTCACAGGGCTAATATATAGAAGATGTCTAAAATGTGTCAAGACCAATGCAGATCTCTTACACAGTGTTTGGGACTGCCGGACTATCCAGATCTTTTGAGTAGAGGTACGCAATATGACAACAACATTTTTGGCATTACATTCAATAAAACACAACAGTGGCCAATTTTGGTTACCTTAAGGATCAGCCAAGCATCCTAAAAGTGGAGGAAATGCTATTGTCAATGTTAGTGGCAGTGGGCAGGAAGGCTATACTGCAAAAGTGAATACACAACAGCTGACCAATATTACACATGGCACCTACCAGGATTATGGGGCCGATTCAGACCTGACCGCTGCTGTGCGTTTTCTCACTGGCTGTGATCAGGTCTGAACTGAGCAAGCGTATGCACCACAATGCGCAGGCGCGATTGGCCGCAGCAACAGGGAGCGTTGGGATCGTGCGGAAAATCCGAACGCACCGGCGATCGCAAGGAGATTGACAGGAAGAGGGCATTTGTGGGTGGCAACTGACCGTTTTTAAGGAGTGTCCGGAAAAACACAGGAGGGACCAGGCATTTGGAGGGAGGGTTTCTGATGTCAGCTCCGGCCACGATCATCGCAGCAGCAGAGTAAGTCCTGGGCTGTGCAGAAAACTTATGTTTGTGAAGTTCTGCTACAAATGCGATCGCACACCTGCACATATCCAATACCCTCCCACTGTAGGCGGCGATTACCTGATCACAGGGATGCAAAAAACGCACCCTAGGGATCAGGTCTATATTTTAAGTTTCTGCAGCGGGGTACACTGGGATTCCACAGGGAATACATCGGGGTGTAGAGTTGGGTCTTGATCCGAGGCACCAACAGGCTAAAGCTTTGACTGTTCCCAGGATGAACTGCACCGCCTCCTCTATAACCCCGCCTCCAGGCACTAACAGCTCAGGTCCCTAACAGGTGGGGTTGCGCTAGGCAGCCCTGAAAAGAGCATTTTAAGAAGACTTCAAGGGCCGCAGCACTGTTTATGTCATTCTGACTTTCTGTGCCGCGGCTCCATCACCTCCCCAGCAGCGCTGCATACTCCCGCGCCCGGGTTCCCGGGTACTTGCAGCGGAGGCGCAGCGGTCATCAGGCACACCACCGCTGACGCTCTACAGGATTGCGTGGCTGCACATCAGGGAGGAGGTAAGAGGGTCCCTCAGGTGGGATCCGCCGGTAAATCGTGGTCCGGTTGCGGTCTCAGGAGACGCTGGCGTGGACACTGTACTGCACAGGGACCCCACTATATCCACCAGGGCAGGAAGCACAGGTCGAATTTACTAAAATCCGTTTTACATAGGTTCCACAGTACCCGATGGTGAGGACCAGCATAGGGGATAAGGCGCTGACCTGTAGCCCCTCCCCAGCTCCGGGCGACATCTACTGCTGGTGTTTCCGCCCTGGAGCTGCATTTCACTCTCCCTCACTCCCTGACAGAGATTTTGGCGCAATCTTCACAAATAGCTGAGCTGATCTCCGGGACTGCTAGGCACTGTCTCCTCTGTAAATCCGCCTGATTTATCAGCGCTGTGCATTTACAGAAACGTATGTACAGTATTCTACATGTCATTTTAGACGGTGTTATTTAAGAACAAGTGTACTGCTATCTGAATATTTAGTACAAGTATTCTGTGATATACATCTAGTATCTACTGTGCATTGTTATATCTATATTCATACAAATCTATATGTAGTTTTACTAGTCCAGTGCAGTTTTATTGTTTATCTGTAATAACATATTCATTGTACCTGTGACTGAGTGTGCCTGTAGCTGCTGTGTGGATTTCGCTCTTGTGTATCACACTACTTGCTATCACTGTATTCTGTACCCTGGGGAGCTAGGTAACGTCATGGTCTCATATATCCTGGCACCAAGGATTTACCTGAGGGGGAAGATTTAGCTGATGGTTCAGGCACTGGGTGCCATACACCTCTCAGCCAATCAGGACCCACCTTGGGCAACGTTCTAAAGTATGCTGAGTATGCTTGTAAGACGTCTTACGCCACCCGTGGGACCTCCTGTGCCATTACAGCCACATATTATCCCTGTAGTTAATCCGTCCTGGGCGGACAATCTGTCTACCCAGTTATAACAATTAAATCAATCTTTGGTTAGACAAAAGTCTACCCCACGCCCCTCTGGGGCCAAGGGGTCATCTAAGCGGGCCATTTGTTCCTCACAATCCACAAATATTTTGGATAATTCTTCTGATGAGGATGGGGAATATACTGATCCGTCAGACACTGATACAGTCGCTTCTGATGAGCAATCTACAACCCAGGCTGATATTCCTGACCTAGTGGAGACTATTAAGCTGATTCTCCAAATTGATGATGAGATCGAGCCCACTACTGCGTCTAAGAAACCTGATAAGTTCAAACGTCAGAAGGTTACTATAGTAGTTTTACCACATTCTGACCATTTAATTGACATACGTCAGGAATCCTGGTCGTCTCCAGGAAAGACATTTTCCGTATCTAAAAAGAAGTTAGCTCGTTATTGTATCCCTGCAGAGTTGAGTAACAAGTGGGAAACTCCACCGCCGGTGGACTCTCATGTTGCCCGGATTCGTTGAAAGCGCAAGCTCTACACTTGGTTGTACAATCCCTCCTGTACAAAGGAGTGGTAGTGCCGGTACCGCTGATCCAGAGAGGCAGGGGATACTATTCGACCCTGTTTCTAATTCCGAAGCCAAATGGGTCCTTCCGGTCTATACTCAACATCAAATCATTGAACAAATTTGTGAGTGTGTCCAAATACAGTATGGAAACTCTGCGCTCTATTGTACTGGCCATGGAACCTGAAGACTATATGGTATCCCTGGACATACAGGATGCTTACCTGCACATACCTATTGCCATATCGCATCAGAAATATCTGCGGTTTGCTATTGGCAACCTACATTATCAATTCCAGGCCCTGCCATTTGGAATGGCCACGGCCCCTCGAATCTTCACCAAGGTCATGGCCGTGATGACGACCCTTCTCCACCGACAGGGAATCAGGATCCTGCCGTATCTGGACGACTTGCTGATCCTGGCGAACTCCCAAGATGTTCACCTCAGTCATCTGGAACTGACGGTCTAATTTCAACAAGTCCACGGGTGGCTCATCAACTGGAAAAAGTCCTCGCTGGTCCCTGCTCGGAGCATGGTGCACCTGGGGGCACAGCTGGACACACACAGCCAGCGACTGTTTCTGTCTCCAGAGAAAGTCCTGAAACTTCAGGCCAGAATCAGATGCTTCCTCTCTCACCCAAGAGTGTTGATACACTCAGCGATGCAACTACTAGGCCCCCTGGTGTCAGCGTTTGACATGGTAGAGTACGCTCAATTTCATTCCTGCCCTCTGCAGAGGTTAATCCTTTCCAAATGGGATGGCCTGCCTCATCGGATCAGATCTCGAATGATCTCCTCGACTCCGGAGGTTCGTCTGTCACTGAGCTGGTGGCTACAGGACCAACAGTTGAGCAGAGGCCATCCCTTCTGGATCTCCGACTGGGTCCTCCTGACAACGGACGCCAGTCTGCGAGGTTGGGGCGCGGTGTTGGAGTAACACTCTCTCCAGGGTCGGTGGACCAAGGAGGAATCTCTCCTGCCGATAAACATTCTGGAATTGCAGGTAGTGTTCAATGCGTTGACACTGGCCCTGCCTCTGGTACAGAACAGGCCTGTTCAAGTAAAATCAGACAATGCCACCATGGAGGCGTACAAAATCATCAAGGCGGCACTTGAACGGAAGTATCAAAAATCCTCCTTTGGGCGGAACGCCATCTGCCGCCAATAACGGCAGTGTTCATTTCCGGGTCCTCATTTGAGAAACGGATTTCCTCAGCCGTCAGGACGTTCACGCCGGAGAGTGGAGTCTTCATCTGGAAGTCTTTCAAATCCTAGTGGACAAGTGGGGCCTACCAGATGTAGGCCTGATGGCGTCTTGACACAATCACAAGGTTCCGGTCTTCGGATCAAGGACAAGGGATCCTCAAGCAGCGTTCGTGGACGCTCTGGCAATTCCATGGAACTTTCGGCTGGCATACATGTTCCCTCCAGTGTCACTCCTGCCCAGGATACTACGGAAGTTCAAGCAAGAAAGAGGAATGCTACTTCTAGTCGCTCCAGCGTGGCCCAGACGGCATTGGTTCTCAGGTCTCTCAACAGAGCGTCCTCTTCTACTTCCTCAACGCCCAGACCTCCTCGTTTAGGGCTCTTGTGTCTATCCGGACCTGGCCTGACTGGCTTTGACAGTGTGGCTCTTTAAGCTTCACCCGAGGGCCAAGGGATTCTCTGAGGCAGTTACTCAAACTATGCTGAAGGCCCGCAAACCGGCTTCTGCACGGATTTATTACATGGTCTGTGTCACAACTGAGGGCCTGAGCTGACGGGAGGCAGCCTCAGTTGTAGGGGCTGAGATGTACCGGAACCTGGGAGGTTGTATCAGACCCCTGGACATGTAAGTAACATGAATAATAACTGCCCGAAGGCGTGACCACGACAACTTGGATAAAAGTCAATGATGTTTATTATGACAACTCCGCAACACAGCAGCAGTAAAAGAAAACGTAAAAGTCAGCAAAGAATAAATACAGTTCCTGGGTACTACAGGATGGCAGGAGCCACAGGGCACTGGTAGTGTGAGATAGTTCTTATGATCTTCTAGATGGTAAGTCCTTACCAGGCCCGACTGTAGCAATGGAGATAACCCAGGATTGTGCCAGCTGGTGTTCCAGGAAAAGCTGGGTTGCTGAAGATAAAACAGCTGCTGTGGATACTGGCTGGAACCAGACTGTTGTTAGCACGGAGTGGATACTGGCTGGAACCAGTTAAATAATAAATGAACTTGGGAGCGATGAAATATGAACTGAAATGTAGAACTTGAGAGCGGAGAAATAATAATACCGGTGGAGAGTGGTAACGGCGGCGGAGGCCGCGGGAGACGCCATGCCAGGTGTAATATGGCGTTTACTGTGACAGCGTCCCAGAGTGACAGGAGAGGATACAGGAATGTACACATCAGGATAACAGATGGGATCCGGTCCTGGAGCGCTGAGCCAGCCTTAGGAGGCATCTGATGGGTAAGAAATGGCGTCCAGATACCCGGATCGTGACAGCACCCCCCCCTTTAGGAGTGGCCCCAGGACACTTCTTTGGCTTTTGAGGAAACTTGGAATGGAATCTCCGGACCAAGGCAGGAGCATGGACATCAGAAGCATTAGTCCATGAACGTTCCTCAGGACCATAACCCTTCCAGTCAATAAGATATTGTAGTTGACCGTAACGGTGACGTGAGTCCAGGATCTTGGCCACTTCATACTCAACGCCTCGTTGAGTTTGGACTTTCGGAGTTGGAGGAAGTGAGGAATGAAACCGATTCAAGATCAGCGGTTTCAACAGGGAAACATGGAATGTCCTGGGTATTTTTAAGAAGGGAGGCAACTGGAGTCTGTAAGCAACAGGATTGATGACTTGTTCAATCTTGAAAGGACCGATATAGCGAGGTGCAAACTTCATACTGGGAACTCTTAACCTCAAATTCTTCGTGGATAACCATACCCGATCACCCACCTTGAGAGCAGGAACTGCTCGACGCTTCTTATCCGCAAACTTCTTGTACCTGAACGATGCCTTGAGCAGAGCTGATCGTACGCTCTTCCAGATATTGGCAAACTGATGCAAGGTGATATCCACTGCGGGAACAGAAGTTGCTGGAAGCGGTTGGAACTCAGGGACTTTAGGGTGGAATCCAAAGTTAGTGAAGAATGGTGTTGAAGCAGATGAAGAATGATACTGGTTGTTATGACAGAACTCGGCCCAGGGAAGTAATTGAACCCAGTCATCTTGAGAGGAGGACACATAGATGCGGAGGAAGGCCTCCAAGTCCTGATTCACCCTCTCGGTTTGACCATTGGTCTGAGGATGGTAAGCCGTGGAAAACTTTAGCTTGACTTGGAGGACTTGACATAAACTTCGCCAGAATTTGGCTGTGAATTGAACTCCTCGATCTGAGATAATTTCTTCAGGAAGACCGTGGAGTCGGAAGATCTCTTGTATGAATACTTGAGCCAACTTGGAAGCTGACGGAAGACCGGTGAGAGGAATGAAGTGTGCCATCTTGGTGAACCGGTCAACTACCACCCAGATGGTATTGAACTTGTTGCACATGGGTAAGTCTGTAATGAAATCCATCGATAAGTGGGTCCATGGTCGACGGGGAACGGATAGTGGAACCAGTTGCCCCGCAGGCGACTGGCGGGATACTTTATGTTGGGCACACTTTGGGCAAGATGCAATAAACTCCAAGACGTCCTTTTTCAGAGTTGGCCACCAATAGGACCTAGAGATAAACTCCAGGGTTTTTTGGATACCTGTATGTCCGGCAAAACGGGAAGCATGGGCCCAATGCATGAGCTTCTTCCTTAGCATCGGCTTCACAAAACTTTTCCCTGATGGGGGCGTAGAGTCCATCCCTACCGTGGAGAATGCCAACGGATTTATAATAGGATGCTTGTCTGAAGACTCTGACTCATTTTCTTGCTCCCATGAGCGGGAAAGGGCATCGGCCTTGCGATTCTGAGAGCCCGGACAGAACTGGAGTTTAAAGTCGAACCTGGAAAAGAAAAGTGCCCATCTGGCCTGACGAGGGTTGAGACATTGTGCGCCCTTCAGGTATAAAAGGTTCTTGTGGTCTGTAAGTATAGTGATTGAATGAGAAGCTCCCTCCAACAGATACCTCCACTCTTCTAGAGCGAGCTTGATGGCTAGCAACTCCTGGTCGCCAATGGCATAGTTGCGCTCAGCTGGGGAGAACTTCCGGGAGAAGAAACTGCAAGGGTGTAAATGGCCATCTTTAGCCCTCTGAGATAACACCGCTCCTACTCCAACGGAGGAGGCATCCACCTCTAAGATGAAAGGAGAGTCGATGTCAGGCTGTTTCAGAACAGGCGCAGAGATGAACCTTTGTTTTAAAAGATGAAATGCTTGCATGGCTTCTTCAGACCACTTGGACGGGTTAGCACCCTTCTTAGTGAAAGCAGTAATAGGCGCCACAATGGTGGAAAAGTCTCGTATAAACTTTCGGTAATAGTTGGCGAACCCTAAGAACCTCTGGACCCCTTTGAGGGTTAAGGGTACCGGCCAATTTTGGATTGCTTGTAGTTTCTCAGGATCCATCTCTAGTCCGGAACCGGACACAATGTACCCTAGAAACGGAATGGACTTGACTTCAAAGACGCATTTTTCTAATTTGCAATAGAGATGATTGACACGGAGACGGGACAGAACCTCTTTAACCCAAAAACGATGTTCCTCTAAATCGTTGGCAAAAATGAGGATATCGTCTAGATAGACCACGACATGACGGTATAGAATGTCTCTGAAGATCTCATTGACAAAATGCTGGAAGACAGCTGGAGCATTGCTCAATCCGAAGGGCATGACGAGGTACTCATAATGTCTGTCACGGGTGTTAAAGGCGGTCTTCCACTCGTCACCCTCACGGATCCGGATGAGATTGTATGCACCTCGCAAGTCCAGCTTTGTAAAGATGGTAGCTCCGCTAACTCTGTCAAAGAGCTCAGTAATCAGGGGTAAAGGATAACGGTTCTTGATGGTAATGTCGTTCAAACCTCTGTAGTCGATGCACGGCCGCAGACCACCATCTTTCTTTTTTACAAAAAAGAAGCCTGCGCCGGCTGGAGAAGAAGAAGGTCGAATGAACCCCTTTGCTAGGTTCTCTTTAATATATTCCTCCATAGAATGCGTCTCAGGCAGAGACAACGGATAAGTTCGGCCTCGAGGTGGAACCTTCCCTGGAACGAGATCAATTGGACAGTCCCATTCTCTATGAGGAGGAAGGATATCAGCAGAAGCTTTACTGAACACATCCGTGAAATCTTGATATGGAGGAGGTGGAACATCAGACGACCTGGGGGAGGAAGAACAGACAGGCAATACTTTAAACAAACATGTCTCAGCACAGGAGGAACCCCATGCCAGGATTTGCGTAGTCGTCCAATCAATTGTAGGATTGTGAAGACGGAGCCATGGAAGGCCCAGGACCACAGGATGTGTGGCTCTTGGAATCACTAAAAAAGAAATAAGTTCGGAATGAAGAACTCCCACTCTCAGACGAACTGGTAGAGTCCCTAAAGAAATAACTGCATCAAAAATTTTGCTGCCATCCACGGCAGTTAAAGAAATGGACGAAGGAAGTCTCTCGGTGGGTAGGGACCACCGTTTAACATAGGCTTCGGTAATAAAGTTCCCAGCTGCTCCGGAATCAAGGAGGGCAATGACGTTCCGATAACGTTGAGCAACTTGAAGCGAGACTGGGAGATTACAATCTTGAGGAGATGGAGAGGAGATCATTACTCCTAGCCGGCCCTCTCCTTGGCGAGCTAGGATTTGGAGTTTCCCGGACGTTTGGGACAGGCATTAATGGTGTGAGACGGAGCTGCACAATAGAGACAGAGAAACTCGGAGAGACGTCTTCGGCGCTCAGCAGGAGTTAAACGGGAACGGCCAAGTTGCATGGGCTCATCTTTAGATGGTGACAGTTGACGAGGAGGAGGAGCAGAAGATTTTGGAGCAGATGATCTTCCACGCTCAGTTGCTCTCTCTCTGAAACGTAAATCAACTTTCGTGCAAAGTGAGATTAGCTCATCTAACTTAGAAGGTAAGTCTCTGGTAGCTAACTCATCTTTAATACGCTCAGATAAGCCATGCCAGAATGCAGCATACAGGGCCTCGTCGTTCCATGCCAGTTCGGATGCCAGGATCTGGAACTGTATCAGATATTGTCCTACAGTACGTGACCCCTGGCGTAAACGGAGAATCTCGGATGAAGCTGAGGTTACCCGGCCTGGCTCGTCGAAGATGCGCCTGAATGTTGACACAAAGGCAGTGTAGGAAGATAGCAGGGTGTCGGACCTCTCCCATAACGGTGATGCCCAATCAAGGGCTGAGCCACTGAGAAGAGAAATAATGTAGGCAATTTTTGTACGGTCACTGGGAAAATTGCCAGGTTGTAGCTCAAACTGAATCTCACACTGGTTGAGAAATCCCCTGCAGAATCTTGGAGATCCGTCAAATTTTGCTGGCGTTGGAAGATGAAGACGTGGAGCAGAAATGGGTAAGGTGGGTGGGGTTATAGCTGGAGTCACTGTGGTTGACGCACCAGACGCGCCTGATCCACGGAGAGTTGTCTGAATCCCATCCAGCCGAGTAGAGAGATCCTGGAGACAGCGGATGATGTGGCCCTGTGCAGCCTCCTGATGTTCTAGTCGGGCTGCCAGTTCTTGCATCGGCCTGGCCGCTTGATCCTGGTCTCCGGCTGGATTCATTAGGTCAGTGCTTACTGTCACAACTGAGGGCCTGAGCTGACGGGAGGCAGCCTCAGTTGTAGGGGCTGAGATGTACCGGAACCTGGGAGGTTGTATCAGACCCCTGGACATGTAAGTAACATGAATAATAACTGCCCGAAGGCGTGACCACGACAACTTGGATAAAAGTCAATGATGTTTATTATGACAACTCCGCAACACAGCAGCAGTAAAAGAAAACGTAAAAGTCAGCAAAGAATAAATACAGTTCCTGGGTACTACAGGATGGCAGGAGCCACAGGGCACTGGTAGTGTGAGATAGTTCTTATGATCTTCTAGATGGTAAGTCCTTACCAGGCCCGACTGTAGCAATGGAGATAACCCAGGATTGTGCCAGC
The DNA here is from genome assembly GCF_028390025.1 of Pseudophryne corroboree. Classification (NCBI taxonomy): domain Eukaryota; kingdom Metazoa; phylum Chordata; class Amphibia; order Anura; family Myobatrachidae; genus Pseudophryne; species Pseudophryne corroboree. Next base: position 867,481,828 of record NC_086444.1, on the reverse strand, counting down.
TGGTGTTCCAGGAAAAGCTGGGTTGCTGAAGATAAAACAGCTGCTGTGGATACTGGCTGGAACCAGACTGTTGTTAGCACGGAGTGGATACTGGCTGGAACCAGTTAAATAATAAATGAACTTGGGAGCGATGAAATATGAACTGAAATGTAGAACTTGAGAGCGGAGAAATAATAATACCGGTGGAGAGTGGTAAAGTGTAGAAAGGACACCGGCCCTTTAAGGGAAGCTGTACTCTGCTGGAAGCTGAGCTGGAAGCAGGTAATGTTGTAGCTGGAAACAGATGAATCCACAATGGATTGGAGAGTCAGGCTACACCGCAGGTGGAATGCTGGTGCGGGTCTCTATGGTGGAAGTCTTGAGACAGGAGCTGGAACCTGGAAGACAATCACAGGAAAGAGACAAACAGGAACTAGGTTTGACAACCAAAGCACTGACGCCTTCCTTGCTCAGGCACAGTGTATTTATACCTGCAGCAAGGAAGGGATTGGCTAGGCAATTATGCAGATTATCAATACTGAGAACAGATTGGTGGAAATGATCAGCTGACAGAATCCAAGATGGCTGCGCCCATGCAGACACTTGGAGGGAAGTTTGGTTTGTAATCCATGTGGTAATGAAAACAGTAATGGCGGCGCCGGCCACCGGAGACAGGAGGCGCCAGGCTGACAGATGCACATCCAACCACGCGGACACAGCGGAGGCCGCGGCTGACGTAATCGCCACTCAGACACTCTGCATGCAGAAGTTCAGGGACGGCGGCGGAGGCCGCGGGAGACGCCATGCCAGGTGTAATATGGCGTTTACTGTGACAGCGTCCCAGAGTGACAGGAGAGGATACAGGAATGTACACATCAGGATAACAGATGGGATCCGGTCCTGGAGCGCTGAGCCAGCCTTAGGAGGCATCTGATGGGTAAGAAATGGCGTCCAGATACCCGGATCGTGACAGTCTGGAACTCTTACTTCACATGGTGTGCTTCTAAGAATTATGATGCCTATTCGTTCAGAACTTCAAGGCTTTTGGCTTCTCTGCAACAAGGCCTAGATTTAGGCCTTCGTCTGGCCTCCCTCAAGGTTCATATATCTGCCTTGTCGGTGTAGTTTCAGAGAAAAATTGCATCTCTTCCTGACGTTCATACTTTCACTCAGGGTGTTTTACGGATTCAGCCTCCCTATGTCCCTCCTGTGGCTCCATGGGATCTGTCTGTTGTCTTAAATGCCCTTCAAGAGTCTCCATTTGAACCTCTTGAGTCTGTGGACTTTAAATGCCTTACGCTTAAGGTCGTGTTTCTGTTGGCTATTGCCTCTGCTAGGAGGGTGTCTGACTTAGGCGCTTTGTCCTATCGTCCACCCTTTTTTATTTTTCACCGTGACCGGGAAGTTCTTCAAACTTGCGTTGGTTATCTACCTAAACTGGTATCTTTTTTCCATCTTAACCAAGAGATTGTGGTTCCGGCTTTTATCTCTTCTGGTTTGTCTTCCAAAGAACGGTCTTTGGATGTGGTACGGGCACTCCGTATCTACGTGGAGAGGACTGCCTCTATCAGAAGGTCAGATACTCTGTTTGTATTGTTTGGTTTTCACAAACGTGGCTGGCCTGCGAATAAGCAAACCTTGGCCAGATGGATTAGAATGGTGATTGCACAAGCCTTTGCACAGGCTGGACTCCCAGCTCCTGCTGCTATCAAAGCCATTCTACTCGGTCTGTTGGACCTTCTTGGGTGGCCCACAGTGGCGCGTCCGCTGAACTATTGTGCAAGGCGGCTACGTGGTCCTCAGTGAACACGTTCATTAGGTTCTATGCCTTTGATACTTCCGCCTCCCAGGATGCTTCCTTTGGACGCCGGGTTCTTGTGCCCGCTACGGTGCATCCCCTCCCATGAGGAACTGCTTTAGGACATCTCCGATGTATTCCCTGTGGAATCCCAGTGTACCTCGCTGCAGAAAAGGAGATTTATGGTAGACTATACATACTTAAATCTCTTTTTACGAGGAACACTGGATTCCACAGGGCGCCCACCCTGACGCACTTAGCTTCTTTGGGTTTGTATGGCATTAGCCTCTGGTCCCTTCTCCTGTCATGAGAATGTAGTTCTATGTGACTAACATCTGCCGTCTCTTTTACCTGCTACTGCATTTGACTGGTTAACGAAACTGAACTACAGTGCCCAGAGGCGGGGTTATAGAGGAGGCGGTACAGTGCATCCTGGGAACAGTCAAAGCTTTAGCCTGTTGGTGCCTTGGATCAAGATCCAACTCTACACCTCAATGTATTCCCTGTGGAATCCAGTGTATCTCGCAGAAAGAGATTTAACTATGGTAAGTCTAACATAAATCTCCTTTTATATTTACTGGCTGGAAACCATATTTGAGATTAAGGGGGCGATTCAATAGTTTTTTTGCGCCCATTACTTCTGAATCGCCCAAAAGTTCCCAGTTTAGATACGTAAAGTGGCTAAATCTGACTAAAACACTGCCAGCAGTGAAAAAAATCCCATTTGGGTGCATATTTCTGTTCAACACCTCAGGAGGCTGCAACAGCGCCTGAACAGCAGTACAATTGAACTGCTGCCAACAGGCTCCATATAGTGGCGGGTGCCCAAATAACAATTAAATCACCCACTAAGAAACTCATAGTGCCAGATTTATTCCAATGCTGGGGTAAATTCATTCAAATCCTACCCACTACAAACAAACAAACAAACAAACAAACAAAGTGTGTCTATATAGTTTTCAATCCTAGTAGTCCTACTGCTCCCTTCAAATCCCAACAAACCATCCATTACCTTTTAACAACCCCTGTAATGTTTGACAACCTCAAGTAGCTGTACACTAAACTCTATTTATTGTTATGTTGGTAACTGCGGTACAAATATTATGCAATGATTGCTATATTGCCTTCTTCTTTGCAATATGACAACTAAAGCAATCATTCAAAGCTTTGATGACTATCAATAAAGTTAACAGAGCTGATCTTTCCCTTTACTGGAGGCCCAGGAACTGTACGCCGAAACAGTTTTTCCTGCGGCTCCTTTCTGTTGTAAACCACCAGCATAGTTCTAAAATGTCGGCTAAAAACTGGTGTGAGTGGGAGATTGGCTGCAAACTCCATGCATTGGTCTTATTGGTTTGCAAGGTTACATCTCCACATAGGTAAAGAACAGCCCATTTAAACTAACCAATTAACTTGATGCTGCTTTAAGACATAGCAAGACTGTAAAGCATATCATACGAACATATTCCAATGTAACAAAAAATTGTGCAGTAAAAATAAAACAGCATACCTACATATAATATGTAAATCGTCTTCACTGTGCCAAGATCACAGGCTGGATATTAACTCATATCTGATGAAGCATGTCTGCAAGTTAAACGAAACAGAAAAGATTGCTGTCAAACACATAACAAATACATACATTTTGGATCATTCATTAAAAGGAGGCAATGTGGGTAAATGTGCCTTGACCAGGGTTGGCTGGTTTAAACCACCTTGGTTTAAACCAAATGTATTTGTTGTTTTTTTAAATCACAGTTTTGTTTTTTTATTGTGCTGTGACTACAGGGACAGCACCATGACTTCTTTAAAAATGTCTTTTATAATGGAATCCCTCTGTTATTATTCCACATTCTTGTTGCTTGTGGTCTCATTTGAGAGAGCTGAACCAATGCAGTAAATTCACACAGACAACAGAGAAATAGGGAGGATGGGAGGGTGTACCACATCAGAGAGGTACTAAATCTGCCTAGCATCAGCTAAGACTCCACAAAATCCTTCCCTAACAATCCTACAGTAGGGTTCACTCTAGTCTTGTTTTAGCAGGGCGCCGCGCCCTGCCTGATTTTATTAAGGCAAAACCCACCCTGCCCTTTCTGCGGCGCCCTGCTAAACAGCCTGCCCGCTTCCAGCTCTCCCATCGTGTATAGATTAGTGATGTGCACCGGAAATTTTTCGGGTTTTGTGTTTTGGGTTCGGTTCCGCGGCCGTGTTTTGGGTTCGAACGCGTTTTGGCAAAACCTCACCGAAATTTTTTTGTCGGATTCGGGTGTGTTTTGGATTCGGGTGTTTTTTTCAAAAAACCCTAAAAAACAGCTTAAATCATAGAATTTGGGGGTCATTTTGATCCCATAGTATTATTAACCTCAATAACCATAATTTCCACTCATTTTCAGTCTATTCTGAACACCTCACACCTCACAATATTATTTTTAGTCCTAAAATTTGCACCGAGGTAGCTGTGTGACTAAGCTAAGCGACCCAAGTGGCCGACACAAACACCTGGCCCATCTAGGAGTGGCACTGCAGTGTCAGACAGGATGGCACTTGAAAAAAATACTCCCCAAACAGCACATGACGCAAAGAAAAAAAGAGGCGCAATGAGGTAGCTGTGTGACTAAGATAAGCGACCCAAGTGGCCGACACAAACATCTGGCCCATCTAGGAGTGGCACTGCAGTGTCACGCAGGATGGCCCTTCAAAAAAATACTCCCCAAACAGCACATGACGCAAAGAAAAAAAGAGGCGCAATGAGGTAGCTGTGTGACTAAGATAAGCGACCCAAGTGGCCGACACAAACACCTGGCCCATCTAGGAGTGTCACTGCAGTGTCACGCAGGATGGCCCTTCAAAAAAATACTCCCCAAACAGCACATGACGCAAAGAAAAATGAAAGAAAAAAGAGGTGCAAGATGGAATTGTCCTTGGGCCCTCCCACCCACCCTTATGTTGTATAAACAGGACATGCACACTTTAACGAACCCATCATTTCAGCGACAGGGTCTGCCACACGACTGTGACTGAAATGACTGGTTGGTTTGGGCCCCCACCAAAAAAGAAGCAATCAATCTCTCCTTGCACAAACTGGCTCTACAGAGGCAAGATGTCCACCTCATCATCATCATCCGATTCATCACCCCTTTCACTGTGTACATCCCCCTCCTCACAGATTATTAATTCGTCCCCACTGGAATCCACCATCTCAGGTCCCCGTGTACTTTCTGGAGGCAATTGCTGCTGGTGAATGTCTCCACGGAGGAATTGATTATAATTCATTTTAATGAACATCATCTTCTCCACATTTTCTGGAAGTAACCTTGTACGCCGATTGCTGACAAGGTGAGCGGCGGCACTAAACACTCTTTCGGAGTACACACTGGAGGGAGGGCAACTTAGGTAGAATAAAGCCAGTTTGTGCAAGGGCCTCCAAATTGCCTCTTTTTCCTGCTAGTATACGTACGGACTGTCTGACATGCCTACTTGGATGCGGTCACTCATATAATCCTCCACCATTCTTTCAATGGTGAGAGAATCATATGCAGTGACAGTAGACGACATGTCAGTAATCGTTGGCAGGTCCTTCAGTCCAGACCAGATGTCAACACTCGCTCCAGACTGCCCTGCATCACCGCCAGCGGGTGGGCTCGGAATTCGTAGCCTTTTCCTCGCACCCCCAGTTGCGGGAGAATGTGAAGGAGGAGATGTTGACGGGTCACGTTCCGATTGACTTGACAATTTTCTCACCAGCAGGTCTTTGAACCTCTGCAGACTTGTGTCTGCCGGAAAGAGAGATACAACGTAGGTTTAAATCTAGGATCGAGCACGGTGGCCAAAATGTAGTGCTCTGATTTCAACAGATTGACCACCCGTGAATCCTTGTTAAGCGAATGAAGGGCTCCATCCACAAGTCCCACATGCCTAGCGGAATCGCTCTGTTTTAGCTCCTCCTTCAATGTCTCCAGCTTCTTCTGCAAAAGCCTGATGAGGGGAATGACCTGACTCAGGCTGGCAGTGTCTGAACTGACTTCACGTGTGGCAAGTTCAAAAGGTTGCAGAACCTTGCACAATGTTGAAATCATTCTCCACTGCGCTTGAGTCAGGTGCATTCCACCTCCTTTGCCTATATCGTGGCCAGATGTATAGGCTTGAATGGCCTTTTGCTGCTCCTCCATCCTCTGAAGCATATAGAGGGTTGAATTCCACCTCGTTACCACCTCTTGCTTCAGATGATGGCAGGGCAGGTTCAGGTGTTTTTGGTGGTGCTCCAGTCTTCTGTACGCGGTGCCTGTACGCCGAAAGTGGCCCGCAATTCTTCTGGCCACCGACAGCATCTCTTGCACGCCCCTGTCGTTTTTTAAATAATTCTGCACCACCAAATTCAAGGTATGTGCAAAACATGGGACGTGCTGGAATTTGCCCAGATGTAATGCTCGCACAATATTGCTGGCGTTGTCCGATGCCACAAATCCCCAGGAGAGTCCAATTGGGGTAAGCCATTCTGCGATGATCTTCCTCAGTTGCCGTAAGAGGTTTTCAGCTGTGTGCGTATTCTGGAAAGCGGTGATACAAAGCGTAGCCTGCCTAGGAACGAGTTGGCGTTTGCGAGATGCTGCTACTGGTGCCGCCGCTGCTGTTCTTGCAGCGGGAGGCAATACATCTACCCAGTGGGCTGTCACAGTCATGTAGTCCTGAGTCTTCCCTGCTCCACTTGTCCACATGTCAGTGGTTAAGTGGACATTGGGTACAACTGCATTTTTTAGGACACTGGTGACTCTTTTTCTGAGGTCTGTGTACATTTTCGGTATCGCCTGCCTAGAGAAATCGAACCTAGATGGTATTTGGTACCGGGGACACAGTACCTCAATCAAGTCTCTAGTTGGCTCTGAATTAACGATGGATACCGGAACCACGTTTCTCACCGCCCAGGCTGCCAAGGCCTCAGTTATCCGCTTTGCAGCAGGATGACTGCTGTGATATTTCATCTTCCTCGCAAAGGACTGTTGGACAGTCAATTGCTTACTGGAAGTAGTACAAGTGGTCTTCCGACTTCCCCTCTGGGATGACGATCGACTCCCAGCAGCAACAACAGCAGCGCCAGCAGCAGTAGGCGTTACACTCAAGGATGCATCGGAGGAATCCCAGGCAGGAGAGGACTCGTCAGACTTGCCAGTGACATGGCCTGCAGGACTATTGGCTTTCCTGGGTAATGAGGAAATTGACACTGAGGGAGTTGGTGGTGTGGTTTGCAGGAGCTTGGTTACAAGAGGAAGGGATTTAGTGGTCAGTGGACTGCTTCCGCTGTCACCCAAAGTTTTTGAACTTGTCACTGACTTATGATGAATGCGCTGCAGGTGACGTATAAGGGAGGATGTTCCGAGGTGGTTAACGTCCTTACCCCTACTTATTACAGCTTGACAAAGGCAACACACGGCTTGACACCTGTTGTCCGCATTTCTGTTGAAATAATTCCACACCGAAGAGCTGATTTTTTTTGTATTTTGACCAGGCATGTCAATGGCCATATTCCTCCCACGGACAACAGGTGTCTCCCCGGGTGCCTGACTTAAACAAACCACCTCACCATCAGAATCCTCCTTGTCAATTTCCTCCCCAGCGCCAGCAACACCCATATCCTCATCCTGGTGTACTTCAACAGTGACATCTTCAATTTGACTATCAGGAACTGGACTGCGGGTGCTCCTTCCAGCACTTGCAGGGGGCGTGCAAATGGTGGAAGGTGCAAGCTCTTCCCGTCCAGTGTTGGGAAGGTCAGGCATCGCAACCGACACAATTGGACTCTCCTTGGGGATTTGTGATTTCGAAGAACGCACAGTTCTTTGCTGTGCTTTTGCCAGCTTAAGTCTTTTCTTTTTTCTAGCGAGAGGATGAGTGCTTCCATCCTCCGTGTCGTAAATGGCATATTGGCAAGTTTACGCTTCTCCTCAGACGCTTTTAATTTTGATTTTTGGGTCATTATTTTACTGATCTTTTGTGTTTTGGATTTTACATGCTCTGTACTATGACATTGGGCATCGGCCTTGGCAGACGACGTTGATGGCATTTCATCGTCTCGGCCATGACTAGTGGCAGCAGCTTCAGCACGAGGTGGAAGTGGATCTTGATCTTTCCCTATTTTTTTAACCTCCACATTTTTGTTCTCCATATTTTAATGCGCACAACTAAAAGGCACCACAGGTATACAATGTAGATGGATGGATAGTATACTTTATGTATGACGACGAGTGACTGAAGACACAGAGGTAGGTACAGCAGTGGCCTACCGTACTGCTATATACAGTATAATGGACCTGGTGGACACTGTCAGCAGACTGCGTTTATAGTATAAAGAAAAAAAGACACCACAGGTATACAATGTAGATGGATGGATAGTATACTTTATGTATGACGACGAGTGACTGAAGACACAGAGGTAGGTACAGCAGTGGCCTACCGTACTGCTATATACAGTATAATGGACCTGGTGGACACTGTCAGCAGACTGCGTTTATAGTATAAAGAAAAAAAGACACCACAGGTAAGGTATACAATGTAGATGGATGGATAGTATACTTTATGTATGACGACGAGTGACTGAAGACACAGAGATAGGTACAGCAGTGGCCTACCGTACTGCTATATACAGTATAATGGACCTGGTGGACACTGTCAGCAGACTGCGTTTATACTTACAGTATAAAGAAAAAAAGACACCACAGGAGTGTTTTTCAGGCAGACAAACATATACTGGTGGTCACTGTCAGCAAAACTGTGCACTGTACTCCTGCTATAGCTGCTCCCCAGTCTCCTCCACAATTAAGCAGTGTGAGCACTCAGCACAGTCAGATATATCATGCAGCACACTGAGGCTGAGCACAGATATGGTATGGAGCGTTTTTTTCAGGCAGAGAACGGATAAAAAAAAACTAGCAAAACTCTGCACTGTACTCCTCCTGAGTCCTAACAGCTGCTCCCCAATCCTCCCCACAATAAGCTAAGCAGTAGCAATCAGATCAACTAACTACTATAACTAACGGAGAGGACGCCAGCCACGTCCTCTCCCTATCAATCTCAATGCACGTGTGAAAATGGCGGCGACGCGCGGCTGCTTATATAGAATCCGAATCTCGCGAGAATCCGACAGCGGGATGATGACGTTCGGGCGCGCTCGGTTTACCCGAGCCACACGGGAGAATCCGAGTACGGCTCGGACCCGTGTAAAAAGGCTGAAGTTCGGGGGGGTTCGGTTTCCGAGAAACCGAACCCGCTCATCACTAGTATAGATTGCGTTCGCATTCGCACAGCGTCCATTCACGCTACGGGAGAGCGCTTGGGGGAGGCCCAGCACCTCCGTAGGTGGTAGGCACGCCCCCTTTTGTGACACCACCGGCCGCCCACGACCCCTTTTGTGACGCCGCCAGCCGCTCATGCCGCCTTTAGTGACGCCGCCAGCTGCCCACGCACCCTTTAGTGACGCCGCCGCCCGCCCACGTCCCCTTAAGTGACGCCGGCAGACGCGTGCACAAGTGCCCCCACAGACCAGCGCCCTGCCCTAAAAAATTCCTAGGGGGAACACTACTACAGGAGAAAAGCACAAATAATATTCTTATTTTCAATTAAATCTATCTCTAAGTGTGATTTGAATGTTTTAATAGGTTTAGTCTATCTACATGATGTAATAGGAATAAAAAGCAGTAAAAAATTAGCTTTATTAAAAAAATGTAAAATAAATCATATCAAAGCCCAGGAACTTTGGATTGCTAATGTTATACCCCTTTCACACTGCCAATGCCGGATCCCACCCGGGAATTGGAAACGGGTCCTTCCCGGGTGGGATATAGAATTGGCAGCTGCTGCAGGCTCCCCCGACCCGGCAATATGCCGGGCGCGTTGCCACAGCAGCGGGGGGCGGAGGCGGCGCTGGGAGATGAGATCATCTCCGCACCGCCTCTCCCTGCTGTAGTAAGTGGGTCCCGGCATGCATCGACCCGGGAGCCCGTTTATGCAGCCACTGACCCTGTATTCAACCCAGGAATAACACTGCTTTATTCCCGGGTTGAACTGTCGGGTCAGGCGACCTGCGATTTCGGCTCTGCCCCTTTCACACCGCATGCCGACCCGTGTCAACCCAGCAATATGCCCCATCCGTTCCTATGATAATGTGTCAGGAGTAACATTTTACCATCAAAAACACTGAATAGTCACAAAATATATAAATAAATTCAATATTAACTACAGTAAGAAAATAGATAGAACTGTGACCAACTTGCAAGTTGCAGGATCTCTGCAGTGACCTGGGATCTACCTTTTGTTCACTTACTTAGCGGTGATCTACCAGGGACAATGCGTTGAAAACGAACGCAAAATGTATTGATGAGTTCACTTGCACTGAATGCTAACAGCAAGATTTGAATATTAAGGGCAGTAGGTACTCATTCCTAACCGTAATCATGTGACAAGGTGGTCAAAACATAGCCTTAATAATAATGTCCTGATCAATAGCACCGATAAAAATGCACAAATTAAAAATATCATTAATACTACTGTCCACATCAAACAATAGTTGTTCTCCCGGGCAGTGATGTTCTGTGAGTCAGGCTCCACAAAATGGATTCACAGGGCCCGATTCAGAGATGGATGCTATAATAAGAATTTACTCACCGGTAATTCGTTTTCTCGTAGTCCGTAGTGGATGCTGGGAACTCCGTAAGGACCATGGGGAATAGACGGGCTCCGCAGGAGACTGGGCACTCTAAAGAAAAGATTAGGTACTATCTGGTGTGCACTGGCTCCTCCCTCTATGCCCCTCCTCCAGACCTCAGTTAGGGAAACTGTGCCCGGAAGAGCTGACATTACAAGGAAAGGATAAGACTCATACCAGCCACACCAATCACACCGTACAACTTGTGATAACTATACCCAGTTAACAGTATGAACAACAACTGAGCCTCACTCAACGGATGGCTCATAACAATAACCCTTAGTTAAGCAATAACTATATACACTTATTGCAGAAAATCCGCACTTGGGACGGGCGCCCAGCATCCTCTACGGACTACGAGAAATAGAATTACCAGTGAGTAAATTCTTATTTTCTCTGACGTCCTAGTGGTTGCTGGGAACTCCGTAAGGACCATGGGGATTATACCTAAGCTCCCAAACGGGCGGGAGAGTGCGGATGACTCTGCAGCACCGAATGAGCAAACTCAAGGTCCTCCTCAGCCAGGGTATCAAACTTGTAGAACTTTGCAAATGTGTTTGAACGCGACCAAGCAGCTGCTCAGCAAAGCTGTAAAGCCGAGACCCCTCGGGCAGCCGCCCAAGAAGAGCCCACCTTCCTTGTGGAATGGGCCTTCACCGATTTTGGATGCGGCAATCCAGCCGAAGAATGAGCCTGCTGAATCGTGCTACAGATCCAGCGAGCAATAGTTTGCTTTGAAGCAGGAGCACCCAGCTTGTTGGATGCATACAGGACAAACAGCGAGTCAGTCTTCCTGACTCCAGCCGTTCTGGTCACATAAATCTTCAAAGCCCGGACTACGTCGAGCAACTTGGAATCCTCCAAGTCACAAGTAGCCGCAGGCACCACAATAGGTTGGTTCAAATGAAAGGATGAAACCACCTTTGGCAGAAATTGCGGTCGGGTCCGCAATTCTGCCCTATCCATATGGAAAACCAGATAGGGGCTTTTACATGACAAAGCCGCCAATTCTGACACACGCCTAGCCGAAGCTAAGGCCAACAGCATGACCACTTTCCACGTGAGATACTTTAGCTCCACGGTCTTAAGTGGCTCAAACCAGTGAGATTTCAGGAAACTCAACACCACGTTAAGATCCCAAGGTGCCACTGGTGGCACAAAAGGGGGCTGAATATGCAGCACTCCCTTAACAAACGTCTGAACCTCAGGCAGTGAAGCCAGTTCTTTTTGAAAGAACTGTCACGTCCTTCCTAGCCTTTATCAGCGTAGGAATAACTTCTTCCGGAATGCCTGTTTCCGCTAGGATCCGGCGTTCAACCGCCATGCCGTTAAACGCAGCCGCGGTAACAGACAGGGTCCTTGTTGTAACAGGTCCTGTCTGAGAGGCAGAGGCCATGGGTCCTCTGTGAGCATTTCTTACAATTCCGGGTACCAAGTCCTTCTTGGCCAATCCGGAACAATGAGTATTGTTCTCACTCCTCTTTTTCTTACAATTCTCAGCACCCTTGGTATGAGAGGAAGAGGAGGAAACACATAGACCGACTGGAACACCCACGGTGTTACCAGTGCGTCCACAGCTATCGCCTGAGGGTCCCTTGACCTGGCGCAATACCTTTTTAGCTTTTTGTTGAGACGGGACGCCATCATGTCCACCTGTGGCAGTTCCCATCGATTTGCAATCTGCGTGAAGACTTCTTGATGAAGTCCCCACTCTCCCGGGTGGAGGTCGTGCCTGCTGAGGAAGTCTGTTTCCCAGTTGTCCACTCCCGGAATGAACACTGCTGACAGTGCTAGTACGTGATTCTCCGCCCAACGAAGAATACTGGTGGCTTCTGCCATTGCCACCCTGCTTCTTGTGCCGCCCTGGCGGTTTACATGGGCCACTGCGGTGATGTTGTCAGACTGAATCAGCACTGGTTGGTTTCGAAGCAGAGGCTCCGCTTGACTCAGGGCGTTGTATATGGCCCTTAGTTCCAGGATATTGATGTGCAGACAAGTCTCCTGACTTGACCACAGCCCCTGGAAGTTTCTTCCCTGAGTGACTGCCCCCCCCCCCCCCCCCATCCTCAGAGGCTTGCATCCGTGGTCACCAGGACCCAGTCCTGTATGCCGAACCTGCGGCCCTCGAGGAGGTGAGCACTTTGCAGCCACCACAGAAGAGACACGCTGGCCCTGGGGGACAGGGTGATCAGCCGATGCATCTGAAGATGCGATCCGGACCACTTGTCCAACAGATCCCACTGAAAGATCCTCGCATGGAACCTGCCGAAGGGAATGGCTTCGTATGACGCCACCATCTTTCCCAGGACTCGCGTGCAGTGATGCACCGAGACCTGTTTTGGTTTCAGGAGGCCTCTGACCAGAGTCACGAGCTCCTGAGCCGTCTCCTCCGGGAGAAACACCTTTTTCTGGTTTGTGTCCAGAATCATGCCCAGGAAGGGCAGACGCGTCGTAGGAATCAGCTGCGACTTTGGAATATTCAGAATCCAGCCGTGCTGTCGCAACACTTCCTGAGAGTGTGCTACGCTGATCAGCAACCGCTTTCTGGACCTCGCTTTTATGAGGAGATCATCCAAGTATGGGATAATTGTAACCCCATGCTTCCGAAGGAGCACCATCATTTCCGCCATCACCTTGGTAAATATTCTCGGTGCCGTGGACAAGCCAAACGGCAACGTCTGGAATTGGTAATGACAGTCCTGTACCACAAACCTGAGGTACTCCTGATGAGGTGGATAAATGGGGACATGCAAGTACGCATCCTTGATGTCCAGAGACACCATAAAATCCCCTTCCTCCAGGCTTGCAATGACCGCTCTGAGCGATTCCATCTTGAACTTGAATTTCTTCAGATAAATATTCAGGGATTATAAATTCAAAATGGGTCTGACCGAACCGTCCGGTTTCGGTACCACAAACATGGTGGAATAGTAACCCCTTCCCTGTTGAAGGAGGAGAACCTTCACCACCACCTGCTGGAGATATAGCTTGTGAATTGCTGCCAACACTACCTCCCTTTCCCTGGGGAAAGCTGGCAAGGCTGATTTTAGGTAACGGTGAGGGGGCGTCACCTCGAATTCCAGCTTGTATCCCTGAGACACAATTTGTATAGCCCAAGGATCCACCCGTGAGCGAACCCACTGGTGGCTGAAATTTCGGAGACGTGCCCCCACCGCTCCTGGCTCCGCCTGTGGAGCCCCAGCGTCATGCGGTGGATTTAGCGATAGCCGGGGAGGACTTCTGTTCCTGGGAACTAGCTGCATGGTGCAGCTTTTTTCCTCTACCCCTGCCTCTGGCAAGAAAGGATGAACCTCTGACTTTCTTGCTTTTTTGTGAACGAAAGGACTGCATTTGGTAATACGGTGCTTTCTTTGGCTGTGAGGGAATATATGGCAAGAAATTTGACTTCCCAGCCGTAGCTGTGGAAACTAGGTCCGAGAGACCGTCCCCAAACAATTCCTCACCCTTATAAGGCAACACCTCCATGTGTTTTTTAGAGTCGGCATCACCTGTCCATTGCCGAGTCCATAGGACCCTTCTGGCAGAAATCGACATTGCGTTTATTCTAGAGCCCAGCAGGCAAATGTCCCTCTGGGCATCCCGCATATATAAGACAGCGTCTTTGATATGTCCTAGGATCAGTAAAATAGTTTCCCTGTCCAGGGTATCTAACTCCTCAGACAGAGTATCTGTCCATGCTGCTACAGCACTACACATCCAGGCCGAAGCAATTGCTGGCCTCAGAAGAGTACCAGAATGTGTATAAACAGACTTCAGGATACCTTCCTGCTTTCTATCCGCAGGATCCTTTAGGGCGGCCGTATCCTGTGACGGCAGGGCCACCTTCTTAGATAAGCGCGTCAACGCTTTGTCTACCCTAGGGGAGGATTCCCAGTGTAACCTATCCGCTGGCGGGAAAGGATACGCCATAAGTAATCTTTTGGAAAACAGTACTTTCCTATCAGGGGAATCCCACGCTTTTTCACATAACTCATTTAATTCATGTGAAGGGGGAAAAGTCACTTCTTGCTTTTTCTCCCCAAACATATAAACCCTCTTGTCAGGGACAGGGTTTTCCTCCGATATGTGCAATACATCCTTCATTGCTATAATCATGTATCGGATGGCTTTAGTCATTTTAGGCTGCAACTTTGCATCATCGTCATCGACACTGGAGTCAGAATCCGTGTCGACATCTGTGTCAACCAACTGGGATAGTGGGCGCTTTTGAGACCCTGACGGCCTCTGAGCTGTAGAATCAGACATGGGTTGAGACCCTGACTGATTATCCAACCTCTTATGCAAGGAGCTTACGTTATCATTTAACAGCTTCCACATATCCATCCAATCAGGTGTCGGCGCCGTCGGCGGCGACACCACATTCACTTGCACTTGTTCTGCCTCCACGTAACCGTCCTCGTCAAACATGTCGACACAAACGTACCGACACACCGCACACACACACAGGGAATGCTCTAATTGAGGACAGGACCCCACAAGGCCTTTTGGGGAGACAGAGAGAGAGTATGCCAGCACACACCCCAGCGCTATATAACCCAGGGATACACAGTAACTTAGTGTTTACCCAGTAGCTGCTGTTTATGATAATTTGCGCCTAAATTTATGTGCCCCCCCTCTCTTTTTACCCCTTTTCTACCTTGATACTGCAGGGGAGAGCCTGGGGAGCTTCCTCTCAGCGGAGCTGTGAAGAGAAAATGGCGCTGGTTAGTGCTGAGGAAGAAGGCCCCGCCCCCTCAGCGGCGGGCTTCTGTCCCGGGTCTGTGTAATTAAAATGGCGGGGGCTCGTACATATATACAGTGCCCAGCTGTATATATGTGTCTTTTTGCCAAGAGGTATCCGAATTGCTGCCCAGGGCGCCCCCCCCCTGCGCCATGCACCCTACAGTGACCGGAGTGTGTGGGTAGTGTGGGCGCAATGGCGCACAGCTGCAGTGTTGTGCGCTACCTCATGTGAAGACAGGAGTCTTCTGCCGCCTATTTCGATGTCTTCTTGCTTCTGCCGGCTTCTGACTTCTGGCTCTGCGAGGGGGACGGCGGCGCGGCTCCGGGAACGGACGACCAAGGTTAAGATCCTGTGTTCGAACCCTCTGGAGCTAATGGTGTCCAGTAGCCTAAGAAGCGCAACCTAGCCGCAGTTAGTAGGTTTGCTTCTCTCCCCTCAGTCCCTCGTAGCAGAGAGTCTGTTGCCAGCAGAAGCTCTCTGAAAATAAAAAAACCTAACTAAAATACTTTCTTATAGCAAGCTCAGGAGAGCTCACTAAAATACCCAGCTCTGGCCGGGCACAGATTCTAACTGAGGTCTGGAGGAGGGGCATAGAAGGAGGAGCCAGTGCACACCAGGTAGTACTAAATCTTTCTTTAGAGTGCCCAGTCTCCTGCGGAGCCTGTCTATTCCCCATGGTCCTTACGGAGTCCCCAGCATCCACTAGGACGTTAGAGAAATATTATTTACACATAACTGCTATCTATACATACACAAAAGAATCAGTGTAGACTATAAATCCAAGTACTCTGGACTTTACACTACAGTACTTTCAAACATACTGTAATTATATCTTTCAACCACTAGAGAGCAGTATAGCACCCCCAGAACTGAAGAAACACAAAAATGTAGCTGTAACAAGCGGGTGTAGCTTTTCTTTTGCAATATGAATTCTACTGGGAGATAGGAGGGGAAAATCACAAATGAAAGCTTCAGGGTCTTTAACTCTTATGCTTGAAAAATGGATACAAATACATGAAAATAAATGTGCGAGTTAGCTGCTTTTTTGTCAGGCACTTTTGAAAACAACCTAACACATGAAAATGGGGCATGCTGTAAAACACTGCAGCAATTGTGAGCAAATGCAAAGCTGTAACTGTCCAAAATATGTGCGGGATATACCCCTTTCACATCTCCAATGCCGGATCAAACCCGGAAATTGGAAACGGGTCCTTCCTGGGTGGGATCTGGCATTGGAGACTCTCCTAACCCTTTCGCTGGCTTACAGACCCGGCAATATGCTGGGTCGGTTGCCATAGCGGCAGGGGGCAGAGCCGACAGTGGGGGCGGCGCTGGGAGAGGAGCTCATCTCCGCGCCGCCTCTCCCTATCTAGTAAACGGGTCCCAGGTCGCATAGACCCGGGAATCCGTTTATGCAACCACTGACCCGGTATTCAACCTGGGAATAACACTGCTTATAACCCGGGTTGAATTACCGAGTCAGGCGAACCGGGAATTCAGATATGGCGCTTTCACACCACACACTGACCTGTGTCGGCCAGGTCGATACCGGGTTATTTGTGTGGTGTGAAAGGGGTATTAGCAATAGTGGCATATGACCCTGGTTTATGCCAGGCACATTTCAGGACGATGGGGTCAATTCTATTCAGCGACAGTTGAATAGCGCCGGGAGTTAGCTTCCGTCACTATTCAATACAGTGCCAAGTGACACCAATTGTCTGGAATTCTTCTCTCACCCCCGGGGGATGAGAGAAGAAATCCGACAAAAGTGCTGCCGCACTGCCGGCGCGAGGCTGATTCTGTCGGGAATCAGCATCGCGCCGGGGAGTTAAGTCGGAGAATGCCCTTTCTCCCGACAATTCAACCTGTTAAGTCGGAGAGAACGGGCCTTCGCCGACTTAACATGAGCTGAATTGAAAAGCGACGGGAGCTAACTCCTGGCGCTATTCAACTGTCGCTGAATAGAATTGACCCCAATGTACCACTCATATCGCTAATTGTTTTGTTTATTAAATACAAAAAGCAAAGGTGTCACTATCTTAGTTGCACTCTAAAAAAAATTAGATTTCTGAATATTTTGGATATCGGATTATTGGATATGAGACAGTCAACCTATATTATTTTCCTGTATACATTCACTAACACGTGGCAGATTTCTAATTAGTTCAAGACAATATGGACCTAAAATGTACTTCACAACCCTTTACTAGTTGTATGTGTCTATCTATTATGTAAAATTTGGATAAAAGGAAAGTTATGGTAGACTTACCATGGTTAACTCTCTTTCTGCGAGGTACATTGGGTTCCGCAGGGAAACATCAGGGTGTAGAGTGGATCTTGATCCAGAGACACCAACAGGCTAAAGCTTTAGACTGTCCCAGTACGCATTGGAGCATCCTCTATAAACCCCGCCTCCAGGCACTGAAGCTCAGTTAACCAGTCAAATGCAGGAGCAGGCAAGAGAGAAGGCAGGTGTTAGTCACATAAAACCACAATCTCACGAGAGGAGAAGAGACCAGCGGCTAATTCCATACAAACCCATAGAAGCTAGGTGTTTCAGGGTGGGCGCCCTCTGGAACTCAGTGTACCTCGCAGAAAGAGAGTTAACCATGGTAAGTCTACCATAACTCC
Source organism: Pseudophryne corroboree (assembly GCF_028390025.1). Classification (NCBI taxonomy): domain Eukaryota; kingdom Metazoa; phylum Chordata; class Amphibia; order Anura; family Myobatrachidae; genus Pseudophryne; species Pseudophryne corroboree. Next base: position 867,463,978 of record NC_086444.1, on the reverse strand, counting down.
CCTTTTCTGCAGCAGGGTACATTGTGTTCCACAGGGAAATATCGGGGATGTCCTAAAGCAGTTCCTCAAGGGTACGCCTTAGCGGGTATAAGAACCCGGGATCCAAAGGAAACAACCTGGGAGGCGTAGTATAAAAGGCATAGAACCTAATGAACATGTTCACTGAGGACCACGTAGCCGCCTTGCACAATTATTCTAAAGACGCGCTACGACAGGCCGCCCAAGAAGGTCCAACAGACCGAGTAGAATGGGCTTTAATATCAGCTGGAGCTGGGAGTCCAAGCTGCGCATAAGCGTGTGCAATCACCATCCTAATCCATCTGGCCAAGGTTTGATTATTCGCAGGCCAGCCACGTTTGTGAAAACCAAACAAGACAATAAGGGAATCTGACCTCCTGATAGAGGCAGTCCTCTCCACATACTGTATATACGGAGAGCACTTACCACATCCAAAGACCGCTCTTTGGAGGACAAATCAGAAGAGATAAAGGCCGGAACCACAATCTCTTAGTTAAGGTGAAAAGATCACACCACCTTAGGTAAATAACCTGGGTGAGTTCTAAGAACTGCCCGGTCATAATAAAATATCATAAAGGGTGGACGACAGGGCAAAGCGCCTAAGTCCGACACACTTCTGGCGGAGGCAATAGCCAGTAAAAACAAGATCTTGGTTGTGAGCCATTTAAGGTCCACCGACTCAAGAGGTTCAAATGGAGACTCTCACAGAGCATTCAGGACAACAGACAGATCCCATAGAGCCACAGGAGGGATATAGGAAGGTTGAATCCTTAAGACACCCTGAGTGAATGTATGAACGTCAGATATAGACGCAATTTTTCTTTGAAACCAAACCGACAAGGTAGATATATGAACCTTAAGGGAGGCCAGACAAAGGCCTAATTCCATGCCGCGTTGCAGAAAAGCCAAAATACTGGACGTTCTGAATCTGTATGCATCATAATTCTTATCAGCACACTAGGTGACGTAAGAATTCCAAACCCTGTAATAAATCCGGGTAGAAGCCGGTTTGTGGGCTTTCAACATAGTTTGGATGACCGCCTCAGAGAATCCTTTGGTCCTCAGGAGTGGTGCTTCAAGAGCCACGCCGTCAAAGCCAGTCTGACCAGGTCTGGATAAAGACAAGGGCCCTGTACGAGGAGGTCTCGGCACTGAGAAAGTAAAAGGGGACGCTCTGTCAATAAACCCTTCAGGTCTGAGAACCAATGCCGTCTGGGCCACGCTGGAGCGACTAGAAGTAGTATTCCTCCTTACTTGTTTGAACTTTCGCAGGACCATGGGCAGTAGTGACACTGGTGGGAACACTTAGGGCAGTCGAAAGTTCCATGGAATTGCTAGTGCGTCCACGAACGCTGCTTCAGGATCCCTGTCCTTGATCCGAAGACCGGAACCTTGGGATTGTGTCGAGACGCCATCAGGTCTACATCTTGTAGGCCCTACTTGTCCACTGGGAGTTGAAAGACTTCCGGATAAAGACTTCACTCTCCGGCATGTACGTCCTGGCGACTGAGGAAGTCCGCTTCCCAGTTTAGGACTTCCGGAATGAACACTGCCTATATTGCTGGCAGGTGGCGTTCCACCCAACAAAGTATTTTTTAACACTTCCATCATAGCCATGCGGCTTCGAGTGCCGCCTTGATGGTTTATATATGCTACCGTGGTGGCATTGTCTGACCGTACTTGAACCGGCCTGTTCTGTACCAGAGGCAGGGCGAGAATCAATGCATTGTACATCGCCCACAACTCCTCCAGAATGTTTATTGGGAGGAGTGATTCCTCCATGGTTCATCGAACCTGAAAAGAGTGTTACTCCAACACCGCACCCCATCCCCTCAGACTGGTGTTTGTTGTCAGCAGAACCCAGTCGGGGATCCAGAAGGGACGGTTCCTGCCCAATTGCTGGTCCTGTAGCCACCAGCTCAGCGACAGACGAACCTCCGGAGTCAAAGTGATCATGTGAGATCTGATCCGGTGAGGTAGGCCGTCCCACTTGGAAAGAATTAACCTCTGCAGAGGGCGGGAATGAAATTGAGCATACTCTACCATGTCGAATACTGACACCATGAGGCCAAGGAGTTGCATTGCCGAGTGTATCGACACCCTGGTGCGACAAAGGAACCATTTTATCCTGTCCTCAAGCTTCAGGACTTTTTCTGGAGACAGAAACAGTCGCTGACTGTATGTGTCCAGGAGTGCCCCCAGGTGCACCATGCTCTGAGCTGGGACCAGTGAGGATTTTTTCCAATTGATGAGCCACCCGTGGGCTTGTAGGAAGAATACCGTCAGTTGCAGATGACTGAGGAGGACATCGTGGGAGTTTGCCAGAATCAGCAAGTCGTCCAGATATGACAGGATCCTGACTCCCTGGAAACGGAGATGTGTCATCATTACGGCCATGATCTTGGTGAAGATCCGAGGAGCCGTAGCCAGTCCAAATGGCAGAGCCTGGAGCAGATAGTGGAGGTCGCCAATAGCAAACCACAGATACTGTTGATGCGACATGGCAATAGGTATATGCAGGTACGCATCCTGTATATCCAGGGATACCATATAGTCTCTGGGTTCCATAGCCAGTACAGTTGAGCGCAGTATTTTCATACGGAACTTGGATACTCTCACAAACTTGTTCACTGATTTGAGGTTGAGTATAGGCCAGAAAAACCCACTCGGTTTCGGAACTAGAAACAGAATCGAGTAGTAACCTCTGCCTCTGTGGGACAGAGGTACCGGCACTACCACTCCAGTATTCAAGAGGGAACTCACAACCTTTTGCAGAGCTTGAGCCTTAAACGGATCCGAAGGGATAACCGTGGTTCAAAACTGGTGAGGGGGACGTCTCTTGAATAAGAATGCGTACCCATGAGAGACAACTTCCCGCATCCATGCATCTGAAGTGGTCTTTAACCAGACCTGGGTGAACTGCAGAAGTCGGCCTCCCACCCTGGGGTCCCCCAGGGGGAGGCCCGCCTCGTCATGCGGCAGGCTTGTCTTGTTTAGAAGCAGGCTGACAGGCCAACCAGTATTGTTTAGCCTTGGGCTTTGTGATTTTGGGAGCACAAGACTGACTCGGGTATGCCTGACCTTTTGCTTTTCCTTAATGCCGGAAGGAACGAAAAGTGGTACCTTTTGCCTTCTGTGCAGAAGGATTAGTATTTGGGAGAAAAGCAGTCTTAGCAGCTGCTAACTCAAACAAAGTCTTCCCCAAACGGAGTACCTCCAAGGTCTTTTTGGAGTCTGGGTCCACCTTCCATGACCTCAGCCACAGAATACGGCGAGCCAGGACAGACATAGTCAACGCCTTGGCTGCCAACACAACCGCCTCAGAGGACGCCTCCTGAATGTAATAGGCGGTGGTGGTAATGTGAGACATGTATTGTCTGGCACTGTCAGATTTATCCTCAGGCAGCTCTTCCTCTAATGCCTGAACCCATGCTTCAATACCTTTTGCAGCCCAAGAGGCTGCAATAGTGGGTCTATGTACAGCACCTGAAAGGGAGTAAATAGATTTCAGGCATCCCTCCACACGCTTATCTATCAGTTCCTTCAGTAAAGTGACAGTGGTGACAGGAAGAGTGGGTGACACCACTAGGCGGGCGACATGAGAATCCACCGGCGGTGGAATTTCCCACTTGTTACATAACTCTACAGGGAAAGGATAGCGAGCCAAGGCCCATTTAGACAGAGGGAACTTCTCCCCTGGATTAGACCAGAGTTCCTGCCTGATGTCCACCAAATGATCAGAATGATGTAATAGACTTTTTACCACCTTCTGAGTTTAAACAGATCAGTTTTCTTAGCCACAGTAATGGAATCCTCATCATCAGTGATTTGTAAGATCTGCTTAATAGCAACCGCTAGGCCAGGGACATCAATTTGCAATAGAGAATCCTCATCAGAAACACCTGATTCAGTGTCTGACAGGACAGTATGCTCCCCCTCCTCTTCAGATGAAACATCTGAGAGATTTGTGGATTGTGAGGAGGAAGCAGCCCACTTAGCTCACCCAAAGACACGCAAGTGACCTGGAGAAAATTTTTGTCTGACCAAGGAGTGATTTAATTGCTGCAACTGGTTAGACAAATTTTCCGCCAAAGGCAGATTAACCATAGGGACAATTTGTGGCTGTAGTAGTTACAGGAGCTGCGGACTGACTGGGAGATGTATGACACACAGTACACAGACCATCATACAAAACTTCCCACTCTAGTAAATCCTTGGCGCATGCTCTGCATGGTGCAGGAGCGTCCACAGACTTACTGCCCTTCTTGTTAGACATTGTACACAAATGCAACAACAGAGCAGTTTAGTACGATAAAGCCAGAGAACAATACCTATGAATAAATCTGTTAGTATGTGATTGAGTACACAGTAGAATACACGTAATGGGTAAATACTGTGACGCATTGTATATACAGGTTGAGTATCCCTTATCCAAAATGCTTGGGACCAGAGGAATTTTGGATATCGGATTTTTCCGTATTTTGGAATAATTGCATACCATAGTGAGATATAATGGTGATGGGACCTAAATATAAGCACAGAATGTATTTATGTTTCATATACACCTTATACACACAGCCTGAAGGTCATTTTAGACAATATTTTTTATAACTTTCTGCATTAAACAAAGTGTATCTACATTCAAACAATTCATTTATGTTTCATATACACCTTATACACACAGCCTAGAGGTCATTTAATACAATATGTTTAATAACTTTGTGTATTAAACAAAGTTTGTGTACATTGAGCCATCAAAAAACAAAGGTTTCACTATCTCACTCTCACTCAAAAAAGTCCGTATTTCGGAATATTCCGTATTTCAGAATATTTGGATATGGGATACTCAACCTGTATGACCTAGACGCACCTAGGGGGTCATTTCGAGTTGATTGCTTGCTAGTTAGTTTTAGCAGTAGTGCAAACGCTATGCCGCCGCCCACTGGGGAGTGTATTTTAGCTTAGCAGAAGTACGAACGCATGTGTAGCAGTTTATGCAGTTTCAGAGTAGCTCTGAACCTAATCAGCGCTTGCGATCACTTCAGCCTATTCGTGTCCGGATTTGACGTCATACACCCGCTGGGCGAACACCCAGCCACACATGCGTTTTTTCAGACACTCCTGCGTTTTTGCAAACACTCCCTGAAAACTGTCAGTTGACACCCAGAAGCGCCCCCTTCCTGTCAATCTTCTTGCGGCCGTCAGTGCGACTGAAAACTTCGCTTGAACCTGTGCAAAACAACAACGGGCTTTGTACCCGTATGACGCGCGTGCGCATTGCAGTGCATACGCAAGCGCAGAAAAGCCGCGCTGCGCTGCGAACAACGGCAGCTAGCGATCAACTCGGATTGACACTCCCAGGGTCCCTTAGGGTACAGAATATAGTGATAGATATATCTGGGAAACACTGAAAGTGAAACTACACAGCAGATACAGGCACACACAGTTGCAGGGAATGCAGATAATTATTATGACAATAAAACTGCACTGGACTAGTATATGTACAGATATAGGGGGTAATTCTGAGTTGATCGCAGCAGGAACTTTGGCTCTCATTCCGAGTAGTTCGCTTGCTAGCTGCTTTTAGCAGCATTGCACACGCTAGGCCGCCGCCCTCTGGGAGTGTATCTTAGCATAGCAGAATTGCAAACAAAAGATTAGCAAAACTGCTACTAAATAATTCTTTGCAGTTTCTGAGTAGCTCCAGACCTACTCACAGATTGCGATCAGCTCAGTCCGTTTAGTTCCTGGTTTGACGTCACTACAAGCCACTCCCCCGTTTCTCCAGACACTCCCGAGTTTTTCCCTGACACGCCTGCGTTTTTTAGCACACTCCCGGAAAACGCTCAGTTACCATCCAGAAACGCCCCTTTCCTGTCAATCATTCACCGATCAGCAACACCAGCAAGTTTTGTGTTAATTAACTTAGCGCATGCGGTCTGCGTACTATGCGCATATGCAGTTAGCAACAAATCGCAGCGAACAACTTGGAATGACCCCCTTTGTTAGCAGTTGGGCAAAACTATGTGCACTGCAGGGGGAGCAGATATAGCATGTGCAGAGAGAGTTAGATTTGGGTGGGTTATTTTTTTTCTGTGCAGGGTAAATACTGGCTGCTTTATTTTTACACTGCAATTAAGATTGCAGATTGAACACACCACACCCAAATCTAACTCTCTCTGCACATGTTATATCTGCCTCCCCTGCAGTGCACATGGGGGGTCATTCCGAGTTGTTCGCTCGTTGGCGATTTTCGCTATATTGCGATTAGTCGCTTACTGCGCATGCGCAAGGTTCGCAGAGCGCATGTGCTTTGTTATTTTACACAAAAGTATTTTACTCACGGCATAACAAGGTTTTTTCATCGTTCTGGTGATCGTACTGTGATTGACAAGAAGTGGGTGTTTCTGGGCGAAAACTTGCCGTTTTCTGGGCGTGTGCGAAAAAACGCTGGCGTTTCTGGTAAAAATGCGGGAGTGTCTGAAGAAACGGGGGAGTGTCTGGGCGAACGCTGGGTGTGTTTGTGACGTCAAACCAGGAACGAAACTGACTGAACTGATCGCAATGGCTGAGTAAGTCTCGAGCTACTCAGAAACTGCTAAGAAATTTCTATTCGCAATTCTGCTAATCTTTCGTTCGCAATTCTGCTAAGCTAAGATACACTCCCAGAGGGCGGCGGCTTAGCGTGTGCAATGCTGCTAAAAGCAGCTAGCGAGCGAACAACTCGGAATGAGGGCCATGGTTTTGCCCAACTGCTAACAAAGTTCCTGCTGCGATCAACTCAGAATTACCCCGATAGATAGATAGATAGATAGATAGATAGATAGATAGATAGATAGATAGATAGATAGATAGATAGATAGATAGATAGATAGATAAAACATAGCGCGATCCAAGACCGGAGGTATATATCAGAACACTCGTACAAAATATCCTGTAATAGGAACACTTTTTCTTAACTAACACTGTCTGTATAAAGGCATGTAGAATACTCAAGTTTTTGTAAAGTCACAACGCTGTATACAGGTGGATTTACAAGGGAGACCTTGTCCTGCAGTCCCGGAGACCAGCCGCAACTATGCTTAGAAGATGGCGCCCAGCGTCTTAGTCAGGGAGTGAGAGAGAGTCTGAGGCAGCTCCAGGGCAGGAAAATCTGCAGTAGATTGCTCCCTGGGCCAGGGGAAGAGGCTACAGGACAAGTGCCAGCTCCCCTATACTGGTCCTCACCGCCGGTACTACGGAGTCTTATTAAAAATAGGAATTTAATTACCTACTGGTAAATCCTTTTCTCGTAGTCCATAGAGGATACTGGGGTCCATTTAGTACAATGGGGGTATAGACCGGTCAACTAGGAGCCAGGGGCACTTTAAGAAATTGATACTGTGGGCTGGCTCCTCCCTATATACCCCTCCTATCAGACGCAGTCTAGGAAACTGTGCCCGAGGAGACGGACATACTTCGAGAGAGGGATATATAAGGATAGTGGTGAGATTCCGAACCAGCACACACAAAACAAGAGGAAGCCAAGCTAACCAAACTTGAAACAGGAACAGCAACGGCTGAACCAACATTACTTAACCAAGTAACAGTGCAGGAAGAACGAAGCGCTGGGCGGGCGACCAGTATCCTCTACGGACTACGAGAAAAGGATTTACCGGTAGGTAATTAAAATCCTATTTTCTCTTACATCCTAGAAGATCCTGGGGTCCATTTAGTACCATGGGAATTTACCCAAGCTCCCAAACCGGGTGGGAGAGTGCTGAGGTTCCTGCAGAACTGATTGAACAAACTAAACTGAAGGTCCTCTGAGGCCAAAGTATCGAACTTGTAAAACTTTGCAAACGTGTTCGAACCTGACCAAGTAGCTGCTCAGCAGAGCTGTAAAGCCAAGAATCCCTGGGCAACCACCCAGGAAGAACCCACTGACCTAGTAGAGAGGGCCTGTACAGATTTTGGACATGGTAAACTTGCCGTGGAATAAGCATGCTGGATAGTAAGTCTGATCCAGAGTGCAATTGTATGCTTTGAAGCAGGACACACAATCTTATTGGGATCATAAAGAACAAACAGCGAGTCCATCTTTCTGTGACGAGCTGTTCTTTTCACATACCGCTTCAAAGCCCTCACGACATCCAAAGACTTTGAAGTACTGTAGAAGAGGTGTCGGTGACAACTGGAATCACAATAGGTTGGTGTGAAACGCAGACACCACCTTAGGAAGAAACTGCTGACGAGTTCTGAGTTTAGCTCTGTCCTCATCTGAAGCAAAATGGACAAGGCCGAAATCTGGACTTTTATGGAGACCAGACGTAGGCCCACATCCACTCCTGCTTGTAGAAAAAGCAGGAAACGTCCTAGATGGAATTCCATTGCAGAAAATTTTCTGCTCTCACACAAAGAGACGTATATCTTCCAAATACGATGGTAATGCTTAGACGTTACCCCTCCCGGCTTGGATCAGTCGGGATAACCTTGTTAGGGATCCCTCTCGTGGCTAGAATCAGCCGTTCAACTTCCAAGCCGTCAAACGTAGCTGCAGTAAGTCCTGATAGACGAACGGGCCCTGTTGCAGAAGATCCTCGTGAAGAGGTAGATGCCACGGATCTTTGAGAAGCATCTCCAGAAGGTCCGCATACCAGGCACTTCTTGGCCAGTCCGGAGCAATTAGAATTGCTTGAACCTTTTCCCTTTTTATTCTCTTTGGAATTCTTGGGATCAGAGGAAGTGGAGGAAACATGTACACCCTCTGATAGACCCATGGAGTAGTAAGGGCGTCTACCGCCACCGCCTGTGGGTCTCTCGACCTGGAACAATACAGCTTGAGTTTCTTGTTGAGACGAGAGGCCATCATGTCGATCTGTGGATATTCCCATTGACTTGTCAAGCACCGGAACACTTCCGGGTGAAATCCCCACTCCCCTGGGTGCAGGTCATGTCTGCTGAGGAAGTATGATTCCCAATTGTCTACTCCCAGAATGAAGTCTGCTGACAATGCCACAGTGTTTCTCTTTGCCCAGAGGAGAATTCTTAACACCTCTGACATTGCTGCTCTGCTTTTCGTTTCGCCCTGTCGTTTTTTGTACGTTACTGCCGTCACATTGTCCGACTGGACCTGAATGGCCCGATTTTGAAGAAGATGTGAAGCCTGCAGAAGGGCGTTGTATATGGCCCTGAGTTCTACAATGTTAATTGGAAGGATGACTTCCTGACTTGACCATCTTCCTTGAAACTGCACCCCGAGTGACTGCTCCCCAACCTCTGAGGCTTGCGTCTGTGGTTAACAGAATCCAGTTCTGAATTCCGAACCTCCGACCCTCAATGAGGTGAGAAGTCTGTAGCCACCACAGAAGGGAGATCCTAGCTCTTGGCGACAGACGGATCCTCTGGTGTATGTGAAGATGCAATCCGGACCATCTGTCAAACAGATCGAGCTGGAATGGTCATGCGTGAAATCTTCCGTATTGAAGAGCCTTGTATGAGGCCACCATTTTCCCCAGAAGGCGAATGCAGAGATGCACCGATATCCGGGTTGGCTTCAGGACATCCCGAACCATCGACTGGATTACTAATGCCTTTTCCAACGGAAGGAACACCTTCTGCGACTCCGTATCCAGTATCATTCCCACGAATGGGAGCCTCCGTGTTGGCTCTAGGTGAGATTTCAGAAGGTTCAGAATCCACCCATGATCCTGGAGAAGTTTGGTTGAGAGAGCAATGCTGTCCAGCAACCTTTCCCTGGACGGTGCTTTTATCAGGAGATTATCCAGGTATGGAATTACGTTCACTCCCTGATTGCAGAGTAGAAACATCATCTCTGCCATCACCTTGGTGAACACCCTCGGTGCCGTGGAGAGACCAAATGGCAGGGCCTGGAACTGGTAGTGACAGTCCTGCAGTGCAAACCGTAGATAAGTCTGATGAGGCGGCCAGATCGGGATGTGAAGGCACGCATCCTTGATATTCAGAGACACTAGGAATTCCCCCTCCTCCAGAACTGATATCACCGCTCTCAGAGACTCCATCTTGAATTTGAACATTCGCAAGTACAGGTTCAACGACTTGAGGTTCGAAATTGATCTTACCGAACCGTCCGGTTTCGGTACTACAAACAAGTTGGAATAGTACCCCTTGTTTAGCTGATGAGGTGGAACTGGAACAATGACTTGAGTCTGTACCAGTTTTTGGATGGCATGTTGTAAAGTTATACTTGCCTCTTGTAAAACTGGCAAGCCTGATTTGAAGAATCTGTGAGGTGGGAGCTCTTGGAACTCCAGTTTGTAGCCCTGGGAAATAAGATTTATGACCCAGGGAACATGGCACGAGTCTGACCAGATGTGACTGAAGAATTGTAGGCGTGCTCCCACCTGACAGCCTTCCAGGCATTGTGGTCCACCGTCATGCTGAAGTATTTGAGGAAGCAGAGCCTGAGCTCTGTTCCTGAGCACCTGGTGTTGCTGGTTTGCGTTGTTTACCTCTTGCGCTGCTAGAGGACGTAGAAGCACCTCTGGATTTGCCCTTGAAATTGGCTGTCCGAAAGGACTGTAACTTAGAAGCTGAATAAGTCTTCTTGGTTGCGGGGACTGCGGAAGGAAGATACGTAGACTTACCCGCAGCAGCTGTGGAGATCCATTTGTCTGATTAATCTCTGAACAAGGCCTCTCCTGTGACTGGTAGGCCTTCCATGCCTTTCCTGGAATCCGCATCAGCAGTGCACTGGCGTAGCCACAAGCCTCTGCGTGCCGACACTGCCATAGCGGTGGTGCGTGCGTTAAGCACGCCTATTTCCTTTATGGCTTCCACCATAAAGTACGCAGAGTCCTGTATATGCTGCAGGAGTAAGACAACATCCCCCCTAGACAAGGAATCTAACCCCTCAGTTAGGTTACCTGACCATTTAGCAATGGCTTTAGTGACCCACGCACATGCAATAGTGGGTCTTTGGGCCACCCCAGCAGTTGTGTACAATGATTTGAGTGTAGTCTCAATTTTACGATCAGCCGTGTCTTTCAGGGAGGCTGCACCAGGAACAGGCAATACAATCTTACGTGACAGCCTAGAGACTGATGCGTCCACTATTGGTGGATTTTCCCATTTTTTCCTATCCTCCAAAGGAAAAGGAAATGATGAAAGCAACCTTTTAGGGATCTGAAACCTCTTATCAGGATTAACCCATGGTTCTTCAAGCTGGGTATTCAGTTCCTTAGATGCAGGAAAAGTGACTGAGGACTTCTTTTTTACATTAAAGTAAGATTCCATACATTCCTCTGACACCTTATCAGGAATATGCAGAACATCCCAATAGCCTCTATAAGAGCCTCTATTCCAGGGGTGGGGAACTTTTTTTCTACCAAGGGTCATATGGATATTTATAAAATCCTTCGGGGGCCATACAAAAATTCTCAACTTAAAAATTACCCTGCCCCCCAGTAAGTCTGCCCCTTAGAGGCACTGAGGCGCATGCGCCAAAAAATGGGTGTGGCCCATTAAAATGGGACGTGATACACATGCCCCCAATAGTGCAGTGCCAGAAACACAAATTCCCCCACAGTGCCAGATCCACAAATGCCCCCACAGTGCCATATCCACATATGCCCCCAGAGTGCCAGGTGTAAAAATGCCCCCACAGTGCCAGGTGTACAAATGCCTCCACAGTGCCAGGTATACAAATGCCCCCACAGTGCCAGGTGTACAAATGCCCCCACAGTGCCAGGTGTACAAATGCCCCCACAGTGCCAGGTGTACAAATGCCCCCACAGTGCCAGGGAGGTGGCGTGTCTCGGGCGTCAGGGCAGGGAGGAGAGCGCGGCTATGTCCGGCGGCGGCGGTGTGCAGGACCTCAAACCAGCCGCCGGTTCGTGAGCCAATCAGAGCTCGCGGACCGGCCGCTGCGGCTCCTGATTGGCTGCCAGTCCGCGAGCTCTGATTGGCTCACGAACCGGCGGCTGGTTTGAAATCTTACCTGCCGCTGCCGCCGAACATGTAGCTGCGCTCTCCTCCCTGCCCTGACAGCTGAGACACGCCGCCGCCGGACTGAGCGGCGGCGTGTCTCACTGACACAAGCAGGTGAGCCGGAACAAACGGCTTTGCCGGCCTTATACAGCCCGTGGGCCGGAGGTTCCCCACCCCTGCTCTATTCCCTGTGACAGAGCTGCATCCCCCTCCCCTCTGAGTCCACCTCCCCCTCCTCCATGTCTGACCTGTCAGGATATGGGCCAGAGATCGTTTTTGGGAGGGGATTGAGACGCCGTCTTGGGGACTGAGTCTCCGTTCATAAACTCATCCACAGTCTGTTTTAAGTATTGCGTTTCTTTCTCATTGCGGGGCAATTTTGTAGAAAGAGTTGAGATCATTCCCTTAAGAGAATTCACCCCTTTCCGGTTCAGCCCTGCTAGCCTTCGAACCCTGAGCACCCAATAGTGAGCCCCCTGGTGAAGAGGAACACTGAGCTGTACAAGACACACACTCTTTGCCTGACATAATGTAATGTGACAGCACACACACACACACACACAGGAAAATGTTAAGCACAATTAACCCACAAAGAGCCCTTCAAGGAGACACAGAGTTGCCAGCCCCCACCTCGCTCTCACTGCTAATGCCAAGCTTAGCCAGGTCGCAGACTAAGTACCCTGATAGGGGACTTAGTACACTAATAGTCGCTCCCCCCCTGCTATGACCCCTGGTACCGCTGAGGTTATCTGGAGCCACACTGGAGGAGCTGCACGTCCCTGTCCTGTCAGCATCTATGTCCACTGCAGAGGGAAAATAAGATTTTACTCACCGGTAAATCTATTTCTCGTAGTCCGTAGTGGATGCTGGGACTCCGTAAGGACCATGGGGAATAGCGGCTCCGCAGGAGACTGGGCACAACTAAAGAAAGCTTTAGGACTACCTGGTGTGCACTGGCTCCTCCCACTATGACCCTCCTCCAGACCTCACTTAGGATACTGTGCCCGGAAGAGCTGACACAATAAGTAAGGATTTTGAATCCCGGGTAAGACTCATACCAGCCACACCAATCACACCATATAACTCGTGATACTATACCCAGTTAACAGTATGAAATATAACTGAGCCTCTCAACAGATGGCTCAACAATAACCCTTTAGTTAAACAATAACTATATACAAGTATTGCAGACAATCCATGGGGATTATACCAAAGCTCCCAAACGGGCGGGAGAGTGCGGATGACTCTGCAGCACCGAATGGGCAAACTCTAGGTCCTCCTCAGCCAGGGTATCAAACTTGTAGAATTTTGCAAATGTGTTTGACCCCGACCAAGTAGCTGCTCGGCAAAGTTGTAAAGCCGAGACCCCTCAGGCAGCCGCCCAAGAAGAGCCCACCTTCCTCGTGGAATGGGCTTTCACTGATCTAGGATGCGGCAGTCCAGCCGCAGAATGTGCAAGCTGAATCGTACTACAGATCCAGCGAGCAATAGTCTGCTTTGAAGCAGGAGCACCCAGCTTGTTGGGTGCATACAGGATAAATAGCGAGTCAGTTTTCCTGACACTAGCTGTCCTGGAAACATAAATTTTCAGGGCCCTGACTACGTCCAACAACTTGGAATCCTCCAAGTCTTTAGTAGCCGCAGGCACTACAATAGGTTGGTTCAAATGAAAAGCTGATACCACCTTAGGGAGAAACTGGGGACGAGTCCTCAATTCTGCCCTATCCATATGGAAAATCAGATAAGGGCTTTTTCATGACAAAGCCGCCAATTCTGACACACGCCTGGCCAAAGCCAAGGCCAACAGCATGACCACTTTCCACGTGAGATATTTCAAATCCACGGTTTTAAGTGGCTCAAACCAATGCGACTTTAGGAAATCCAACACCACGTTGAGATCCCAAGGTGCCACTGGAGGCACAAAAGGGGGCTGAATATGCAGCACTCCTTTAACAAATGTCTGAACTTCAGGCAGTGAAGCCAGTTCTTTCTGGAAGAAAATCGACAGAGCCGAAATCTGGACCTTAATGGAACCCAATTTTAGGCCCATAGTCACCCCTGACTGTAGGAAGTGCAGAAAACGGCGCAGCTGAAATTCCTCCTTTGGGGCCTTCCTGGCCTCACACCACGCAACATATTTTTGCCATATGCGGTGATAATGGTTTGCGGTCACTTCTTTCCTAGCTTTAATCAGCGTAGGGATGACTACCTCCAGAATGCCCTTTTCTTCAGGATCCGGCGTTCAACCGCCATGCCGTCAAACGCAGCCGCGGTAAGTCTTGGAACAGACAGGGCCCCTGCTGCAGCAGGTCCTGTCTGAGCGGCAGAGGCCATGGGTCCTCTGAGATCAGTTCTTGAAGTTCCGGGTACCAAGCTCTTCTTGGCCAATCCGGAACAATGAGTATAGTTCTTACTCCTCTTTTTCTTATTATCCTCAGTACCTTGGGTATGAGAGGAAGAGGAGGGAACACATAAACCGACTGGTACACCCACGGTGTCACCAGAGCGTCCACAGCTATCGCCTGAGGGTCCCTTGACCTGGCGCAATATCTTTTTAGCTTTTTGTTGAGGCGGGACGCCATCATGTCCACCTGTGGCCTTTCCCAATGGTGTACAATCATTTGGAAGACTTCTGGATGAAATCCCCACTCTCCCGGGTGGAAGTCGTGCCAGCTGAGAAAGTCTGCTTCCCAGTTGTCCACTCCGGAAATGAACACTGCTGACAGTGCTAACACATGATTTTCCGCCCATCGGAAAATCCTTGTGGCTTCTGCCATCGCCATCCTGCTTCTTGTGCCGCCCTGTTGGTATACATGGGCGACCGCCGTGATGTTGTCTGACTGGATCAGCACCGGCTGGTGTTGAAGCAGGGGTCTAGCCTAATTTAGGGCATTGTAAATGGCCCTTAGTTCCAGAATATTTATGTGTAGGGAAGTCTCCTGACTCGACCATAGTCCTTGGAAGTTTCTTCCCTGTGTGACTGCCCCCCAGCCTCGAAGGCTGGCATCCATGGTCACCAGGACCCAGTCCTGTATGCCAAATCTGCGGCCCTCTAGAAGATGAGCACTCTGCAGCCACCACAACAGCGACACCCTGGCCCTTGGAGACAGGGTTATCAGCCGATGCATCTGAAGATGCGACCCGGACCACTTGTCCAACAGATCCCACTGGAAGATCCTTGCATAGAACCTGCCGAATGGAATTTCTTCGTAAGAAGCTACCATCTTTCCCAGGACTCGCGTGCATTGATGCACCGACACCTGTATTTGTTTTAGGAGGTCTCTGACTAGAGATGACAACTCCTTGGCCTTCTCCTCCGGGAGAAACACTTTTTCCTGTTCTGTGTCCAGAACCATACCCAGGAACAGTAGACGCGTCGTAGGAACCAGCTGCGACTTTGGAATATTCAGAATCCAGCCGTGCTGTTGTAGCACTTCCCGAGATAGTGCTACTCCGACCAACAACTGCTCCCTGGACCTCGCCTTTATAAGGAGATCGTCCAAGTAGGGATAATTATAACTCCTTTTTTTTGAAGGGGTATCATCATTTCGGCCATTACCTTGGTAAATACCCTCGGTGCCGGGGACAGACCAACGGCAACGTCTGGAATTGGTAATGACAGTCCTGTACCACAATTTTGAGGTACTCCTGGTGAGGAGGGTAAATGGGGACATGCAGGTAAGCATCTTTGATGTCCAGTGATACCATGTAATCCCCTTCGTCCAGGGTTGCAATAACCACCCTGAGCGATTCCATTTTTAACTTGAACCTTCGTATATAAGTGTTCAAGGATTTCAATTTTAGAATGGGTCTCACCGAACCGTCTGGTTTCGGTACCACAAACATTGTGGAATAGTAACCCAGGCCTTGTTGAAGGAGGGGTACCTTGATTATCACCTGCTGGAAGTACAGCTTGTGAATTGCCGCCAGTACTACCTCCCCTTTCTCCGAGGGCAGCAGGCAAGGCTGATTTGAGGTAACGGCGAGGGGGAGTCGCCTCGAACTCCAGCTTGTATCCCTGTGATACTACTTGCAGAACCCAGGGATCCACCTGTGAGCGAGCCCACTGGTCGCTGAAGTTCCCGAGACGCGCCCCCGCCGCACCTGGCTCCACCTGTGGAGCCCCAGCGTCATGCGGTGGACTCAGAGGAAGCGGGGGAAGATTTTTGATCCTGGGAACTGGCTGTATGGTGCAGCTTTTTCCCTCTTCCCTTGTCTCTGTGCAGAAAGGAAGCGCCTTTGACCCGCTTGCTTTTCTGAAGCCGAAAGGACTGTACCTGATAATACAGTGCTTTCTTAGGCTGTGAGGAAACCTGATGTAAAAAAAATTCTTCCCAGCTGTTGCTGTGGATACGAGGTCCCAGAGACCATCCCCAACAATTCCTCACCCTTATAAGGCAGATGTGCCTTTTAAAGTCAGCATCACCTGTCCACTGCCGGGTCCCTAATACCCTCCTGGCAGAATGGACATTGCATTAATTCTGGATGCCAGCCGGCAAATATCCCTCTGTGCATCCCTCATATATAAGACTACGTCTTTAATATGCTCTATGGTTAGCAAAATAGTATCCCTGTCCTGACAGGGTAACAGACCACGCTGCAGCAACACTATCCATGCTGAGGCAATTGCAGGTCTCAGTATAGTACCTGAGTGTGTATATACAGACTTCAGGATAGCCTCCTGCTTTTTATCAGCAGGCTCCTTCAAAGTGGCCGTATCCTAAGACGGCAGTGCCACCTTTTTTGACAAACGTGTGAGCGCCTTATCCACCCTAGGGGATATCTCCCAACGTGACCTATCCTCTGGCGGGAAAGGGTACGCCATCAGTAACTTTTTAGAAATTACCAGTTTCTTATCGGGGGAACCCACGCTTCTTCACACACTTCATTCACTCATCTGATGGGGGAACAAAACACTGGCTGCTTTTTCTCCCCAAACATAAAACCCCTTTTTTGTGGTACTTGGGTTAATGTCAGAAATGTGTAACATATTTTTCATTGCTGAGATCATGCAACGGATGTTCCTAGTGGATTGTGTATATGTCTCAACCTCGTCGACACTGGGGTCAGACTCCGTGTCGACATCTGTGTCTGCCATCTGAGGTAGCGGGCGTTTTTTGAGCCCCTGATGGCCTTTGAGACGCCTGGGCAGGCGCGGGTTGAGAAGCCGGCTGTCCCACAGCTGTTACGTCATCCAGCCTTTTATGTAAGGAGTTGACACTGTCGGTTAATACCTTCCACCTATCCATCCACTCTGGTGTCGGCCCCACAGGGGGCGACATCACATTTATCGGCATCTGCTCCGCCTTCCACGTAACCTTCCTCATCAAACATGTCGACACAGCCGTACCGACACACCGCACACACACAGGGAATGCTCTGACTGAGGACAGTACCCCACAAAGTCCTTTGGGGAGACAGAGAGAGAGTATGCCAGCACACACCAAAGCGCTATATAATACAGGGATTCACACTACCCACAGTGATTTTTCCCTTATAGCTGCTATAATACACAATTTTGCGCCTAAATTTAGTGCCCCCCCTCTCTTTTTAACCCTTTGAGCCTGAAAACTACAGGGGAGAGCCTGGGGAGCTGTCTTCCAGCTGCACTGTGAAGAGAAAATGGCGCCAGTGTGCTGAGGGATATAGCCCCGCCCCTTTTTCGGCTGACTTCTCCCGCTTTTTTCTAAGTATATCTGGCAGGGGTATTTTACACATATATATAGTCTCTATGACTATATTATGTGTTATTTTGCCAGCCAAGGTCTTAATATTGCAGCCCAGGGCGCCCCCCCCCAGCGCCCTGCACCCATCAGTGACCGGAGTGTGAGGTGTGCATGGGAAGCAATAGCGCACAGCTGCAGTGCTGTGCGCTACCTTGGTGAAGACCGAAGTCTTCTGCCGCCGATTTCCAGGACCCTTCTTCTTGCTTCTGGCTCTGTAAGGGGGACGGCGGCGCGGCTCCGGGACCGGACGATCGAGGTCGGGCCCTGTGTTCGATCCCTCTGGAGCTAATGGTGTCCAGTAGCCTAAGAAGCCCAAGCTAGCTGCAAGCATGTAGGTTCACTTCTTCTCCCCTTAGTCCCTCGTAGCAGTGAGTCTGTTGCCAGCAGATCTCACTGAAAATAAAAAACCTAAAAGTATACTTTCTTTTCTAGGAGCTCAGGAGAGCCCCTAGTGTGCATCTAGCTCAGCCGGGCACAAGATTCTAACTGAGGTCTGGAGGAGGGTCATAGTACGAGGAGCCAGTGCACACCAGGTAGTCCTAAAGCTTTCTTTAGTTGTGCCCAGTCTCCTGCGGAGCCGCTATTCCCCATGGTACTTACGGAGTCCCAGCATCCACTTAGGACGTCAGAGAAAATGGCACTGGTGAGCTGCTGGATCCTCTCATAGTGAAGCCCCGCCCCTTCAATGGCGCACGGTCTTCCCGCTTTTTTTATACTGGCTGAGGAATCTGGTGTTTAAAATGGAGAGAACCGTTTTAAGACTGTTGTGCCAGTATGTGTACTGTGTCCGGAGACGCATTATGCCCCGTTTAGAAGCCGTGCGTCTCCGTACCCTCATGCCGCCATAATGGCCGGCGCCTCACCACTCTTCATTCTTCTGGCTCTGGCAGGGGTGGCGGCATGCCGCGGGACTGTACAGTCGCCGTGGTGGGGATTGCGAATAGGTCCCTCAGGAGCTCAGTGTCCTGTCAGCGGGGAACGTGACCATTAACCCTTCAAGAGGTTGGGACGTTCCCCCACCTAAGTCCCACAAAGCAGGCATGCTGGTGCCAACCAGTCCTACCTGAAAATAATAAACAGATAAAATAAATGCAGAAAACTCTTCAGGAGCTTCCTTCAGCGTGACCGGCTCCTCCGGGAACATTTTCTAAACTGAGTCTGGTAGGAGAGGAATAGAGGGAGGAACCAGCCCACACTATCAATTTCTTAAAAGTGCCCAAGGATCCTAGTGGACCAGTCTATACCCCCATGGTACTAAATGGACCCCAGTATCCTCTAGGACGTAAGAGAAAATAAGAATTTACTTACCGATAATTCTATTTCTCATAGTCCGTAGTGGATGCTGGGGACTCCGAAAGGACCGTGGGGAATAGCGGCTCCGCAGGAGACTGGGCACAAAGTAAAAGCTTTAGGACTAGCTGGTGTGCACTGGCTCCTCCCCCTATGACCCTCCTCCAAGCCTCAGTTAGGATACTGTGCCCGGACGAGCGTACACAATAAGGAAGGATTTTGAATCCCGGGTAAGACTCATACCAGCCACACCAATCACACCGTACAACTTGTGATCTGAACCCAGTTAACAGCATGATAACAGAAGGAGCCTCTGAAAAGATGGCTCACAACAACAATAACCCGATTTTTGTAACAATAACTATGTACAAGTAATGCAGACAATCCGCACTTGGGATGGGCGCCCAGCATCCACTACGGACTATGAGAAATAGAATTATCGGTAAGTAAATTCTTATTTTCTCTAACGTCCTAGTGGATGCTGGGGACTCCGAAAGGACCATGGGGATTATACCAAAGCTCCCAAACGGGCGGGAGAGTGCGGATGACTCTGCAGCACCGAATGAGAGAACTCCAGGTCCTCCTCAGCCAGGGTATCAAATTTGTAGAATTTAGCAAACGTGTTTGCCCCTGACCAAGTAGCTGCTCGGCAAAGTTGTAAAGCCGAGACCCCTCGGGCAGCCGCCCAAGATGAGCCCACTTTCCGTGTGGAATGGGCTTTTACAGATTTTGGCTGTGGCAGGCCTGCCACAGAATGTGAAAGCTGAATTGTACTACAAATCCAACGAGCAATCGTCTGCTTAGAAGCAGGAGCACCCAGCTTGTTGGGTGCATACAGGATAAACAGCGAATCAGATTTCCTGACTCCAGCCGTCCTGGAAACATATATTTTCAGGGCCCTGACTACGTCCAGCAACTTGGAATCCTCCAAGTCCCTAGTAGCCGCAGGCACCACAATAGGCTGGTTTAAGTGAAATGCTGAAACCACCTTAGGGAGAAATTGAGGACGAGTCCTCAATTCTGCCCTGTCCGTATGAAAAATTAGGTAAGGGCTTTTATAGGATAAAGCCGCCAATTCTGAGACACGCCTGGCTGAAGCCAGGGCTAACAGCATTACCACTTTCCATGTGAGATATTTTAAGTCCACAGTGGTGAGTGGTTCAAACCAATGTGATTTTAGGAATCCCAAAACTACATTGAGATCCCAAGGTGCCACTGGAGGCACAAAAGGAGGCTGTATATGCAGTACTCCCTTGACAAACGTCTGAACTTCAGGAACAGAAGCCAGTTCTTTTTGGAAGAATTTTGACAGGGCCGAAATTTGAACCTTAATGGACCCTAATTTGAGGCCCATAGACAGTCCTGTTTGCAGGAAATGCAGGAAACGACCCAGTTGAAATTCCTCTGTAGGGGCCTTCCTGGCCTCGCACCACGCAACATATTTTCGCCAAATACGGTGATAATGTTGTATGGTTACATCCTTTCTGGCTTTGATCAGGGTAGGGATGACTTCATCCGGAATGCCTTTTTCCTTCAGGATCCGGCGTTCAACCGCCATGCCGTCAAACGCAGCCGCGGTAAGTCTTGGAACAGACATGGTCCCTGCTGGAGCAGGTCCTTTCTTAGAGGTAAAGGCCACGGGTCTTCCGTGAGCATCTCTTGAATTTCCGGGTACCAAGTCCTTCTTGGCCAATCCGGAGCCACGAGTATAGTCTTTACTCATCTCCTTCTTATGATTCTCAGTACTTTTGGTATGAGAGGAAGAGGAGGGAACACATACACTGACTGGTACACCCACGGTGTTACCAGAGCGTCCACAGCTATTGCCAGAGGGTCCCTTGACCTGGCGCAATATCTGTCCAGTTTTTTGTTGAGGCGGGACGCCATCATGTCCACCTTTGGTTTTTCCCAACGGTTCACAATCATGTGGAAGACTTCTGGGTGAAGTCCCCACTCCCCCGGGTGAAGATCGTGTCTGCTGAGGAAGTCTGCTTCCCAGTTGTCCACTCCCGGAATGAACACTGCTGACAGTGCTATCACATGATTCTCCGCCCAGCGAAGAATCCTTGCCACTTCCATCATTGCCCTCCTGCTTCTTGTGCCGCCCTGTCTGTTTACGTGGGCGACTGCCGTGATGTTGTCCGACTGGATCAACACCGGCTGACCCTGAAGCAGAGGTCTTGCCTGACTTAGGGCATTGTAAATGGCCCTTAGTTCCAGGATATTTATGTGAAGTGACGTTTCCATGCTTGACCACAAGCCCTGGAAATTTCTTCCCTGTGTGACTGCTCCCCAGCCTCTCAGGCTGGCATCCGTGGTCACCAGGACCCAATCCTGAATGCCGAATCTGCGGCCCTCTAGGAGATGAGCACTCTGTAACCACCACAGGAGAGACACCCTTGTCCTTGGAGACAGGGTTATCCGCTGATGCATTTGAAGATGCGATCCGGACCATTTGTCCAGCAGATCCCACTGAAAAGTTCTTGCGTGGAATCTGCCGAATGGAATCGCTTCGTAAGAAGCCACCATCTTTCCCAGGACCCTTGTGCATTGATGTACTGACACTTGGCCTGGTCTTAGGAGGTTCCTGACTAGGTCGGATAACTCCTTGGCTTTCTCCTCCGGGAGAAACACCTTTTTCTGTACTGTGTCCAGAATCATCCCTAGGAACAGCAGACGTGTCGTCGGAATCAGCTGCGATTTTGGAATATTTAGAATCCATCCGTGCTGTCGTAGTACTACTTGAGATAGTGCTACTCCGACCTCTAACTGTTCTCTGGACCTTGCCCTTATCAGGAGATCGTCCAAGTAAGGGATAATTAAGACGCCTTTTCTTCGAAGAAGAATCATCATTTCGGCCATTACCTTGGTAAAGACCCGGGGTGCCGTGGACAATCCAAAACGGCAGCGTCTGAAACTGATAGTGACAGTTCTGTACCACAAACCTGAGGTACCCTTGGTGAGAAGGGCAAATTGGGACATGGAGGTAAGCATCCTTGATGTCCAGAGACACCATATAGTCCCCTTCTTCCAGGTTCGCTATCACTGCTCTGAGTGACTCCATCTTGAACTTGAACCTTTTTATGTAAGTGTTCAAGGATTTCAGATTTAAAATGGGTCTCACCGAGCCGTCCGGCTTCGGTACCACAAACAGCGTGGAATAATACCCCTTTCCCTGTTGTAGGAGGGGTACCTTGATTATCACCTGCTGGGAATACAGCTTGTGAATGGCTTCCAATACCGCCTCCCTGTCGGGGGGAGACGTTGGTAAAGCAGACTTCAGGAACCGGCGAGGGGGAGACGTCTCGAATTCCAATTTGTACCCCTGAGATACTACCTGCAGGATCCAGGGGTCCACTTGCGAGTGAGCCCACTGCGCGCTGAAATTCTTGAGACGGGCCCCCACCGTGCCTGAGTCCGCTTGTAAGGCCCCAGCGTCATGCTGAGGACTTGGCAGAAGCGGGGGAGGGCTTCTGTTCGTGGGAAGAGGCTGTTTGCTGCAGTCTTTTTCCCCTTCCTCTGCCCCGGGGCAGATATGAGTGGCCTTTTGCCCGCTTGCCCTTATGGGGACGAAAGGACTGAGCCTGAAAAGACGGTATCTTTTTCTGCTGCGAGGTGACTTGGGGTAAAAAAGGTGGATTTTCCAGCCGTTGCCGTGGCCACCAGGTCCGATAGACCGACCCCAAATAACTCCTCCCCTTTATACGGCAATACTTCCATATGCCGTTTGGAATCCGCATCCCCTGACCACTGTCGCGTCCATAATCCTCTTCTGGCAGAAATGGACATCGCACTTACTCTTGATGCCAGAGTGCAAATATCCCTCTGTGCATCTCGCATATATAGAAATGCATCCTTTAAATGCTCTATAGTCAATAATATATTGTCCCTGTCCAGGGTATCAATATTTTCAGTCAGGGAATCCGACCAAGCCACCCCAGCACTGCACATCCAGGTTGAGGCGAT
This sequence comes from Pseudophryne corroboree, assembly GCF_028390025.1. NCBI lineage: Eukaryota > Metazoa > Chordata > Amphibia > Anura > Myobatrachidae > Pseudophryne > Pseudophryne corroboree. Next base: position 867,441,029 of record NC_086444.1, on the reverse strand, counting down.
TGCTGGTCGCAGTATAATACCAGTATGTGTGTATATACTTTTAAGGATATTTTCCAGCTTCCTATCAGCTGGTTCCTTGAGGGCGGCCGTATCAGGAGACGGTAACGCCACTTGTTTTTTTGATAAGCGTGTGAGCGCCTTATCTACGCTAGGGGGTGTTTCCCAACGCGCCCTAACCTCTGGCGGGAAAGGGTATAATGCCAATAATTTTTTAGAAATTAGCAGTTTTTTATCGGGGGAAACCCACGCTTCATCACACACCTCATTTAATTCATCTGATTCAGGAAAAACTACGGGTAGTTTTTTCACACCCCACATAATACCCTTTTTTGTGGTACTTGTAGTATCAGAAATGTTCAAAACCTCCTTCATTGCCGTGATCATGTAACGTGTGGCCCTACTGGAAAATACGTTTGTTTCCTCACCGTCGACACTGGAGTCAGTGTCCGTGTCAGTGTCTGTATCGACCTGAGGTAACGGGCGTTTTATAGCCCCTGACGGTGTTTGAGACGCCTGTACAGGTATCAACTGATTTGCCGGCTGTCTCATGTCGTCAACAGTCTTTTGTAAAGTGCCGACACTATCACGTAATTCTTTCCATAAGACCATCCAGTCAGGTGTCGACTCCCTAGGGGGTGACATCACTAACACAGGCAATTGCTCCGCCTCCACACCATTTTCCTCCTCATACATGTCGACACAGCGTACCGACACACAGCACACACACAGGGAATGCTCTGACAGAGGACAGGACCCCACTAGCCCTTTGGGGAGACAGAGGGAGAGTTTGCCAGCACACACCAGAGCGCTATATATATATATAGGGATAACCTTATATAAGTGTTTTTCCCTAATATAGCTGCTGTATATATTAATATGCCAATTTAGTGCCCCCCCCTCTCTTGTTTTACCCTGTTTCTGTAGTGCAGGACTGCAGGGGAGAGTCAGGGAGCCTTCCTCCAACGGAGCAGTGAGGAAAAAATGGCGCTTGTGTGCTGAGGAGATAGGCTCCGCCCCTTTTTCGGCGGCCTTTCTCCCGCTTTTTTGTGGAAAACTGGCAGGGGTTAAATACATCCATATAGCCCAGGAGCTATATGTGATGTATTTTTAGCCATTTAAGGTATTTTCATTGCGTCCCAGGGCGCCCCCCCCCAGCGCCCTGCACCCTCAGTGACCGGAGTGTGAAGTGTGCTGAGAGCAATGGCGCACAGCTGCGGTGCTGTGCGCTACCTTATTGAAGACAGGACGTCTTCTGCCGCCGATTTTCTGGACCTCTTCACTCTTCTGGCTCTGTAAGGGGGCCGGCGGCGCGGCTCCGGGACCCATCCATGGCTGGGCCTGTGATCGTCCCTCTGGAGCTAATGTCCAGTAGCCTAAGAAGCCCAATCCACTCTGCACGCAGGTGAGTTCGCTTCTTCTCCCCTTAGTCCCTCGATGCAGTGAGCCTGTTGCCAGCAGGTCTCACTGAAAATAAAAAAACCTATTTAAACTTTTACTCTAAGCAGCTCAGGAGAGCCACCTAGATTGCACCCTTCTCGTTCGGGCACAAAATCTTAACTGAGGCTTGGAGGAGGGTCATAGGGGGAGGAGCCAGTGCACACCAGCTAGTCCTAAAGCTTTTACATTGTGCCCAGTCTCCTGCGGAGCCGCTATTCCCCATGGTCCTTTCGGAGTCCCCAGCATCCACTAGGACGTTAGAGAAATAGGCGTTAGTACACCCGACCTGTACTCCTATGCCCTGGTGCTCTAGTGGGGTTCCTGCTCGGTGATAGTGTCCACGCCAGAGTCACGGCCCGTCTGCCCAGACCACGACAGGAACGCAATTTAATGGCGGGTCCCGCCTGGGGGACCCTCTTACCCCCTCCCTGTGGCAGCCACGCGAACCAGGACAGCGTCTGCGACCGTGTGCCTAATGCCAGAGTGCCTCCGCCACAAGTACCCGGTAACAGGCCACATGAGTATGCAACACCGCTTGGGAGGTGATAAAGCCGCAGCACAGAATGTCACACTGACATATCAGCGCTTCGGCCCCTGAAGTCGTCTTATAAAGCTTTTCAGGGCTGCCCAGTGCCCCCTTGTTAAGTGACCTGCTGTTGCAGGCACCAACTCAAAACTGTGCTTTAGTGCCGGGAGGCGGGGTTTATAGAGGAGGCCCCAATGCATTTTTGGGACAGCCTAAAGCTTTAGCCTGTTGGTGCCTCTGTATCAAGATCCACTCTACACCCCCCGATGTTTCCCTGTGGAACACAATGTACCCGGCTGCAGAAATTATGGGATCATGTCTGATATATTATTCAGACATGATCCCACATAAGGAAACATGCTCAGCACTGTAAGACAGTATAACCATCATACTTCAATAGCACTGTACAGAAATGTTCCAAAGAACACAGCCTCTATGGGCATTAAAGAAACATGAACTCTTTAAAGTACAGTAGAATAGTGTCATAAATCACTACATGTGGGCAGTGCCGGATTTCCCATTAGGCACGTGAGGTACATGTCTACGGGTGGCACCTTCTGGGGGCGGCACAGCAGTCCCCTCCCCACACACACACACACCAAACCAGAGTAGCAGCACAGCAGTCCTCCCCACTGTATGTGGCAGTTCTAAGTGCGGTGAGGCTAGCAGGGAGGATAGTCACCCTGCCAGCGCTATTTCCGCTGCTCACATTCCTCACCCAGCCTCCCGCTGCTCGCATCCATCCCCCCTCCCCCCCGCACACCCCTGACCCCCCTACCCCGCAGCCGCTCAAAGAGCCGGAACCGAGGGACAGGAGTCGGCGCGGATGGTGGTGTATAACGGGCTCGACCTGGCGCAATGTGTATTAGAGGCTCTACCTGGCGCAACGTGTATAAGAGGCTCTACCTGGTGTAGTGAGTATAAGGGGCTCTACCTGGTGTAACGTGTATAAGAGGCTATACCTGGCGCAACGTGTATAAGCGGCTCTACCTGGTGTAATGTGTGTAAGGCAGTAGTTCGCAAACTATGTGACGTGGCACCCTGTGGTGCCTTGGGACACTTGCAGGGTGCCCGGATTGGTGACAGAGGACCTTCAGCGCGCACTCTCCCTGTTAGCAGTGGGGGGGGGGGGCACCAAAGGAAACATTTGCCCTGGGCTACAAAGTCTACAACCGTCCCTGCCCCTTCCCCTGCATTAGTGGAGCAGCACAGCAGCCCCCTTACGTATCAGTGGAGTGCCACAGTGTTTCCTACCCCACATTAGAGAAGTGGTATGACAGTTCCCCCCCCTCCACCCCACCCGTATCAGAACAGCGGCACAGCAGTCCCCTCCCCCTACATCAGAGTAGCGGCGCAGCATAGCATTTCCCCCTCCGGTCGCCACGTCAGAGTAGCAGCAAATGGAGGGTCGATGGGCAGGCGGGTCAGGAGGAATGTGAGGGGCGGGGTTTGATGTTCGACAGTCAATACCATTGTGCCTGGGGGGAGGCAGCCAGTATCATTGTGCCTAGGGGCGACCTGACCCCTAAATCCGGCTGTGCATGTGGGTCCACAGGTGGCTGTCGGTACAGCTCTCCCCAATCCCTTCTTGTGATAGACTTCTCTTGCACTGACATTGAAGCCAGTGACATCCCCTCTCTCTGGAGGGACAGTTAAGATGCATACACACTATGCAATATCGCTTACATTCACCCTTCTGTGTGACATCGTGTGTGATATCGCCCAGTGTGTGCGCTATGGAGGATGAACAATGGCCCTCATTCCGAGTTGTTCGCTCCCTAGCTGCCTTTAGCAGCATTGCACACGCTAGGCCGCCGCCCTCTGGGAGTGTATCTTCGCTTAGCAGAATTGCGAACGAAAGATTAGCAGAATTGCGAATAAATAATTCTTAGCAGTTTCTGAGTAGCTCGAGACTTACTCCTACACTGCGATCAGCTCAGCCTGTTTCGTTCCTGGTTTGACGTCACAAACACGCCCTGCGTTCGGCCAGCCACTCTCCCGATTCTCCAGGCACTCCTGCGTTTTATCCTGGCACACCTGCGTTATTCTGCACACTTCCAGAAAACGGTCAGTTTCCGCCCAGAAACACCCACTTCCTGTCAATCACACTCCGATCACTTCAACGATGAAAATTCTTTGTTCGGACGTGAGGAAATCTAATAAGTTTTGTGCTAAATTACTTAGCGCATGCGCACTGCGTACCATGCGCATGCGCATTTTTGCCTTAATTGCTCCATTGCGAAAATCGGCAAAGAGCGAACAACTCTGAATGACCCCCTATGTGTGGTCCCGTGCTGTCGGCTGTGCATGCAGCTCAATTTGGACATATGTCTAAAACTGGGTGCATGGGCCGGCCGTGGCATGATGTCTCTGTATCGTAGTTTGTATGCACTATGTTGGTGGCCCGGGAGGGGAGGGGAAACACTATGCGATATCGCTCCTGGAACTTATCGCATAGTGTGTATGCACCATTGGCCTTGCAGCAGGGAAGACAGGGGATGACACTATCATTGACAGCATGTCGCGTGGCTCCCCCGTCGGACTCGGCATCGGCAAGTGTGTATGCACTTGCCACATGCTGAGTCCTGACACCCGTTGGATCGAATGGGTACACACATGGCGTAGCGTGTACCCAACTTTACATGCTCTTGCGAAGATTTGTAGTTGTGGTCAGGCTGATGTCATGGATGTGTTAGGGTCTCCTGCCCTGTGCTGCCACGTCGTCATGGCAACCGGGAGACAAGTGCTAGTGGAGTAACCTGAGCGCAGCTGATACTCCGGTTCGGGTCTTTTGCTGTGCAGTGGTTATAGGCTCTGTGCACGGCAGGGGATCCGGTGCTGGTTTATGTGCTCACAGTCTGTGAGGTCTGAGTGGGGCGTGGACAGCACCTGCTTTATAAGGCCTCTTTTCAGGGTAAGCAGATGCTGCTGAATCTCTGTTGGTTAGTCAGTTCATGAAAGTTAGCCAGTACTGTGTAGCTTTGTATTTGTTTGTTGCTTACTGCAAATAGGCCTGGGGATTTGGTATTACACTCTGCCAATCCAGACCTAGCAGTAAGACTGGAGTCAGTCGTTTAGCTTGCTGGGGTTCTGTTATTACTCTGTGAACTTAGCAAGTTTGCGGCTGTATTCTAACACTTGCCTGTCTAATCCTGTCTCACTGTGCTAGGTATCAGGGGTCAGTTTAGTGGCAGTAAGCTTAAACCTGTGCACTGCAAGTGAGAATCAGGATTGTGGAGGCTCTCCTTGTGTCTATCATTCCATCTCTGACCAAGGAGTTTACTGCCACACCCGTTGGTAACCCTTTAGGGTTTTGCTGTTGCCCTTAGCAACAGCATTTCGGGTTCTCTACGTATTAAAACACAACATCTTGCTTTTTACATCTGAGCAGTTCTAATACAAGGGAGATACCCAGTTCCTTAGCCTCTGGGCTTCTCTGTTCACTGTGTGTGTATTTTGTTACCCTATCACCTTCTGTGTACGTTATGTCATATTCCCCAGTTTGTCTGTGAGTCCATTTGTTTTGCATAACAGTTCAAACACCAGTACATTCCTGCAGACACTGGAGTGCATAACAGTTCTGACACTAGTACTTTCCTGCAGGCACTGGTGTGCATAACAGGATGTGACACTTGTTTAAACCTCAGTCTAGCTACTGCACACTGCCAAAGTGTTAGGCTCACAATCTGGCTCCAGCATTATTGTGGTGTGGTATATTTTGTCGACCTTTAGTAGGTTGACAGAATTTTGATTCAGCAGCACACCAGATGTTTAAATGGCAACAATGGGGAGAATTCTATTGTTTTTCCCCCTGACTGCCATTAGATAGCACCCCAACGAAGCAATTTAATTGTTGCTTTATTTGTGCACATATGCGTTGTGGGGACACGTTTCAGCTCGCAGTCTACTGAGGTACGAGTTGTAATGTGCGAAAACACAGTGGTTTGGGAGCCCCAACTATAACTATAGACGGGTTTAGCTGCTTTGCACGCCCAAGTGGTGGGGGCGAGGGGGCAATTGAATAGCTCTGGTGGTTGCACATTACATTTGGGCTTCCACAAAACATTTGATTTCCCCCAACATGCTTGATTGTACTTTTATCACTAATGCAAATCCTAACAGTAACACTGAGCCCAACAGTAACCCTAACCCACCATGGAAATGTCAACATATTACGACAATGTTCACATCTCCAATGCTGACATGTAGTCAGTCGACATTTTAACCATACCAACATCATAAGTGTCGACATTCTGCTGACGTCATTTTGACCATAGACTTTGTGTCTGCATACCGCATTATTGTATCATGTTATTGAGATCTTCCTGTGTATGACCCTTGGTTTGTTTTTGACTCTTTTCTGCATTAACCCTATGGTATATCTGAGACTGTGCCCATGTTTGATACCTGGCTTATTTTTGACACCTCTCTCCATTAAAATATGTGGCAAATCTACGACTTTGTTGTGTATTACCTTTAGCTAGATTCTGACTCTTCATAAGCCTTGTCGCATATCTGTGAACTTTATTGTACCAGACCACAACTTGCTGATTTGCTCATCACCAGCCTATAACACTAGTGGGGCGATTAAATTGTTTGCACCAGCAGCTGTCACTGCTCCGTTCGGGCACGAACAGCCACTGGCGCCGGCATTTCAGCTCGTAGCTCCTGGAGGTGGCCAGCTCAAATGTTTGAAAAGTTGGTTGTTTGGGCACCCAAACTGTCTTCGCAGCTAAGCCCAGCACTGTAGGGTGCAATAAGTATGGAAAAAAAAACACATTTAAGTATTGCCACTCCCACCCAAGTGTTCCGTCCAATAGATTGGAGATTGGGAGCAAAAAAACATTTGATTTGCCCCCCAGGAATCAGTACAGAGGGCAGCGACCTGTGTACTGGAAGCAGCGAAGTTCAAACATACTTGCGGCTGTCCCTGGCTTACTCTACAGCAACATTTGGTTTTCACCAGGGAGGGTGGGATTTCGCTGGAACCAGTAAACATTTTAGACTATGTGCCTCTAATACTGGTAGAGCTAATACTAGCTGATAAAAACAAGAATCCAGTGTTTGATAGATTTTATCAGATCTTTTTTACAGAGTCTATTAAGTAAGGGTGGGTACACACTAGGCCAGGGGTGGGTAATTATTTCAGCTGGGGGGGCGCTTAACACTTCCAGCGAATATTCGAGGGCCACACACAAAATACTCAAAAAGAGTCCCCTTTTTACACATTATGGCAGACACCATACCCTTTTTTACACATTATGGCAGACAGCATACCATTTTTTACACATTACGGCAGACAGCGTGCCCTTTTTTACACATTACGGCAGACAGCGTCCCCTTTTTCACACATTAAGGCAGACAGCGTGCCCTTTTTACACATTACGGCAGACAGCGTCCCCCTTTTTACACCTTACGGCAGACAGCGTGCCCTTTTTACACATTACAGCAGACAGCATACCCTTTTTTACACATTACGGCAGACAGTGTGCCCTTTTTACACATTACAGCAGACAGCGTCCCCCTTTTTATACATTACGGCAGACAGAGTCCCCTTTTTATACATTACGGCAGACAGTGTGCTCTTTTTTACACATTACGGCAGACAGCGTGCCCTTTTTTACACATTAAGGCAGACAGCGTGCCCTTTTTACACATTACGGCAGACAGCGTCCCCCTTTTTACACATTACGGAAGACAGCGTCCCCTTTTTTACACATTACGGCAGACATCGTCCCTTTTTTACACATTACGGCAGACAGAAAGAATTATACTTGCTCTCTCCGGTGGCTCAAGCTCCTCGGTGCAGCTTCTGCAGAGATCCCGGGCAGGGGAGATGGAGGAGGGAGGTGGAGGAGGGAGCCGCAGTAGCGCTGTGTAATTGGTAGAGGCGCTGCTGCTGCTGTCCCATAGGGTAGCCTATGGTGAAGCAGAGGGACAGCAGCAGCGCCTCCACCAATTACGTAGCACTACTGCGGCTCCCTCCTCCTTCTCCCCTGTGCCGCTGCGCTCTTCACCTCTCCTCGGCGGACGGCTGTGTGCTGCGGGCGGCAGTTGCCCGCAGCACACAGCGGCATGTAATGAGTCAATTTGACACATTACATGCTTTGGGCCCCTGGACAGTGGCGGGCCCCAGTGCAAGGCACTGCCTGCACTGGCGGTTGTTCCGGCCCTGTAGCAGTTCCTACCCCCCTTTCCCCCCCTCCCCTAAACCTATATAGCAGTCCCTACCCCCTTTCCCCCCCTCCCCTAAACCTATATAGCAGTCCCTACCCCCCTTGTCCCCCCCTCCCCTAAACCCATATTGCAGTTTTAACTCCCCTCCCCTGAACCTATATGGCAGCTTAAGCACTGATCCAGGGGCTGGCTGGACAGGGGGTTTACCTGTTTTTCACACTGGCAGACAATCCCCGCTGTCCGATGATCGGCGCTGCTGCTGCTGCCCGGAGTCACTGCTGCTGTGGCCGCTGCCCACTCATGCTTCCGCTTACTGCCCGCCGCTCCTGCTCACTGGCCGCCGCTCCTGCTCACTGGCCGGCCCCCCGTGCCGCCCAGCGCATAACAACAGCTGACCCTGTGACGTGACCGGGATTTCCTCAGAGACGCCGCGTCTGGGAGCAGTGTAAAGCAATGACAAGCGGCTCAGCCAGTCGGGCCGCTTGTCATTGCACTCTGATGGGGCACAGCGGGCCAGGCAGGATCGGTCCGCGGGCCGGGCCGCAAGTTGCCCACCCCTACACTAGTGTTCTATGAGCGATGTTTCCTTGCCTGCCGGGGAGGTCGTCAGTAGTGCGTGGCGGTCGTCAGTAGTGCGTACACACTTAGTGATATGCAAACGATATCGCTCAGTGACATCACCCCGCGTACGGGCTGTGCATGTAGTTTTTGGATGACAATGCAAATTGAGCTGCATGCACGCCCGACAGCGAGGGTCAAGGGGCCGCGCATCGCTCGTCGTTGAACAGCGTACATACTAATCGATATGGTAAACGATGTCGCTCAGGAAGGGCAAAATGAGCTATGTCGTTTACTTTATCGGGCAAGTGTGTACCCACCTTAAGATAAATCTTCCTGCCGTGTAGATATGAGAGCAATTGCCTGTAAACTGAATGCTCACCTAAAAAGGGAAGCTCCATCTGCTGGTTGTAGGGAGCTGGTTCCTTGGCAAATCACAGGATATTTTCAAAGCTCCAGCAGAATGAGGACAGTTTGCAGAGAGGCGAAATGTCTTACACATTAATGTTAGATGATATTTGCACTCTTTTCTCTATTTAATTATTGCGGTATATAAGCAGTCCATAGATTAGTGTTGCAATATTTATTTCAACCAATGTCTTTAGATTACAGCTTTGAGGAATGTTTTCATTTGAGGGTCCTGATAAAGGGCCTCACCTTGTTCCTGGAAAGAATAATAAGGAAGGCATGCCTATTTTTCAACATTTTCTTTTACAGAAACTTGACAGAAAGTAATCTTTTAGAAATGGCTCTCCAGTTATTGAATGTGAATTTTATAGATTTCTAGGCCAGTGGCTAAAGTACCGAAGGACTGAGAAGAAAACTTGAAACACTACATTCAAGCCTGTGTTCATAGCTTTGGTATGGGTGGTCACTGAAGAATTTGATTGACTCTGTAGAACCCACTTACTTATTTGACATCTGCCATAATGGGGGCACTTGGACAGAGGTGTTCTGCCTAGCCCTTTTTAGCATCACCATCAGAATCTAATAAAAAAGAAAAATCCCAGAATGTAACCGACCTCTTGACACACATATGATTTCACTGAGGGTGAGACAAATGAAAAGCAGCAGTGAGTATCCACAGCTGCTCACTGGCATGACAGGTCAGCGGTTGATACAAGCAGGAGACTGAAGTTGAACTCAGAGCCCGATTCAGACCTGATCGTTGTTGTGCGAATTCGCATAGCGGCCGATTATCAAATGACTGCACATGCGTATGCACCACAATGCGCAGGAGCATCACCAAACATTGACAGGATGGTGCAAAAATTTTGTCTGCAAGGAGATTGACAGGAAGAACGTTTGTGGGTGGTAACTGACTGTTTTCAGGGAGTGTCAGGAAAAACGCAGGCGTTCCCAAGCGTTTTCAGGGCGGGTGTGTGATGGCAGCTCCATCCCCGATCAGCCTATTTGTATCGCACTGTAGGAGTAAGTTTTGGGCTACGCACAGACTGGAAAAATCATTCGATGGTGAGTTGCGAACAGATTTACAGATGTCCGCTGTCTGGCGGAATTTTCGCACAGCGTACACATGCATTTACACATTTGCACAGGGCAGGTTTTCACTCTCTATGGGCGGCGGCTATCTGATTGCAGACCGCTGCAAAAATGCACAGCAGTGATCAGGTTTTAATCAGGTTCCCAGTTGAGAAGGTACCCAAACTTCCGGAAATTCATTCATAGGAATTGGCGCAGCTACAGAGAGACTATCTATATATTGCTAAACTGCTGCAATATCTGCAGAGAAAACTAGCTCACTAAGGGGATGATTCAATTAGCCGCATGGCTGCAGCTCTGCCAGGAGCTACTCAATAACCATCAGTTAGAGAGTGCACTTAAGGCAGCTTTTTCCTCACATCCTCAGGAGCTGCGAGGCACCAAATCTGCATCAAGTGCACCCACAGGTCAGGGCACTTATCCCGGAATCTAGGGGTTAATGTGCGTTAGCCGTGGGCTTAACCACGCTGGAGAATTGGCTGGCTTTTCAATAACTCTGGGTGTTAACCTGGAGCTTCAGCTATGCTGTAAGCCCAGTGCCTATCTGAATCTGCCCCTAAGGGCCTGATTCTGAGTTAGAGACACTGCCAATGTCGGGTACTGTTAAGCAATTGTATTCTACTGCACATGCGTTCCTGCACAGTGGCTGTGCGGTTGCACGTAGCTGGTTTGCTGTGTCACTTAAGTGGTTGCGTACTCAGATACATAATTACACACTTTGTAGGCCATACTCTGACGGAGAATCTGCACCTAGCAGTGGGCAATGGTGCGACCGATGGTTGCGCCTAAAGATGCACCAAGCATGATTGTAAGTGTCTCAGTCCTTGTACATTTAAAAGGGCTTGTAGAAATATTTGCATAAAATGTGAGGTGAGACCGTCAAAAGACGCAGGCACCACTATGTGTGACTCAGAATCACATTCAAAGGATGTAATGTATCAAACATTCTAAAGCGCGGGGGAGTTGCCAGTATCAGACTGACCCATTCTGGGTAATGCTTATTTCCAAACTGACTCTGGGGCTGATTCAGAGATGGACGCTGCAGCACAGCCGCTGCTGTGAAATTAATCTAGTGCATACACACTTGCCGATGCAGGGAACGACAAACGTCGGCAGGTGGCATGCTGCATTAGGCAGTATAGTATCATCAACGACATCACCAGACTGACCTGCATGAACAGACGACAGGGAATGTCGCTGACGATCCGCGCATCGTCGACGATCTAGTGCGTACACACTGGACGATATGAACAATGGGGGTAATTCCAAGTTGATCGCAGCAGGATTTTTGTTAGCAATTGGGCAAAACCATGTGCACTGCAGGGGAGGCAGATATAACATGTGCAGAGAGATGAAGGTAGCAGGACGGTAGCAGCCTCAGTGTGCTGCCATCTGGGGGGCGGGGAAGGGGCAGTAACAGCCTCTGTTTGTGAAAAAAGAGGCATGTTGCCACCATTTAGGGGGAGGGAAGTGGCCAATCTACGTCATAGGACAGAGATTTTCAGGCCTCTGCACAGGTGCTTTGCGTGGCACCATGGGTGCTGCAAGCCGCCCAAAGGTAAGTCAGTGGTCCGCTGCTGCTTCCTAAGGGCCCAAATCAGACCTGTTCGCTGCTGTGTGAATTCGCACAGCAGGCGATTATCGAACTACTGCGCATGTGTATGCACCGCAATGCGCAAGCACGTCACCAAACAGCGACAGGACGGTGCGAAAACTTCAATCGCACGGGCATTTGCAAGGTAATTGACAGGAAGAGGCCATTTGTGGGTGGTAACTGGATGTTTTCTGGGAGTGTCTGGAAAAACAGGCATTCCCAAGCGTTTCCAGGGTTGGTGTGTGACATTAGCTCTGGCCACGAACAACCTGATTCCTTCACACTGGAGGAGTAAGTATTGAACTACGCACAGACTGCACAGAATGGGAAAAATATTAGATGCTGAGTGCACAGCGTACGCATGCAATCGCACACTTGCACGAGGTGAATTTTCACTCCCCCCGGGCGACGACTATCTGATCACAGGACAGTGTAGGTATGAATTAGGACCTAAGACGCAGGTCAGATCACTACTGCAGCAAGAGGCGTCTGCTTGTAATAGACAGCTCCTGCTGCACTACCATACAGCGCTACAGGGATAGCAACTCCAATCTCATCTGAATCCAGCCATAGAGCTTGATTCAGTTAGACGCACTGCAGACATTGAAATCAGTCGAGTTAATGTTTTTCTTCCGCACGTGCGTTTGAGTCGCACTGTGCATGTGTCCACAATAGAGATGCACGGTCTTGAAAAGATATTGGGCATTCATGGGCAGTGACATGAAGGTGGCTAAGCAGGTGCATGGAGATTGTCCATTTTATGGGTGTGTTGCTAAACTGACTGTGAACTCATTTACATTGTAGGCCATACTCTCACGGGGGTTCACTACGATATGCCGGCGGTCGGGCTCCCGGCGACCAGCATACCGGCGCCGGGAGCCCGACCGCCGGCTTACCGACAGTGTGGTGAGCGCAAATGAGCCCCTTGCGGGCTCGCTGCGCTCGCCACGCTACGCGCACCACACTATTTTATTCTCCCTCCAGGGGGGTCGTGGACCCCCACGAGGGAGAATAAGTGTCGATATGCCGGCTGTCGGGATCCCGGCGCCGGTATGCTGGTCGCCGGGAGCCCGACCGCCGGCATACTGAAGACCACCCCTCTCACGGAGTATCTGCACCTCGCACGGGGCGGGTGCAAGTTTCAAATTTAAGACAGGTGGTTGCGTCTAAAGAGCATCTATCTAGCTGTACACTAGGGAAGAGCTAGTAGTGGTATTTTAGAAAGTCACAGACATACAACCAGTAAGACACAAACACGGACTGTGTCTGACTGTTTGAGGAGTATAACTGCAGGAAAAAGTTATAGGAAAGTAGTTATATGGTGTGAGTATATATATATATATATATATATATACAATAGGAAAAAAGAGGTGGCACTCTCAGACTTGTAAATGGTGAAAAACGATCTCCACGCCGTGGAGACTTTATTGAAACAAACAGGTGACGTTTCGGGGACATTAAATAAGAATTAAATCCAATTTTTTAAAAAATAAAAAAATTTCCACCATCGATGTTTTGTAGAACATCGATGACATAATAAAATTTAAGATATAAAAAATTGTTAGCTACATTGAGATAAATAGGTAGCCTAGCAGGTCCAACATCAATTGCACACAGGAATGATGTAAATTGTTTTTATAAAAATCGTTTTTTTAAAGTCGTTTTTACATGATACATTGTTGTATTCACTGTACTGATGTTTATATGCTCACTCCAGCTCAGTTGAGCGTGTTTTGTATATGTGAGCAGTTTCTTCACATGCGCCTGTCACATTTGTGTTTTTATTATTGTTTATAGGGCTCCCGGCGCGTTGCCACGGGGACCGGCTGATGTGATCGCGTCACTTCCGGCCGGGCCGTGTTGCCGAAACCGGAAGTGCGGGACATGAGACGCCGGACACTCCGTGGTCCACGCAGCTGAGAGTCATAATCATGGGGGTAAGTGGGATTTATGCTTTTATTTAAACACCATGTTTGCACTGTATTGTTGTCTGAGGAAGGGGACACGTCCCCGAAACGTCACCTGTTTGTTTCAATAAAGTCTCCACGGCGTGGAGATCGTTTTTCACCATTTACAAGTCTGAGAGTGCCACCTCTTTTTTCCTATTGCATGTGGGTGGACCAGCATGTCCACAAGGAAGTGCACCTCAGCAAGGTAATAGGAGGAGTGCCGGGGCAAAACTTTGGATATATATATATATATATATATATATGTAGTTAGATAGGTAGATGCAAAGTGATTGCTAATTGTGATGAGTTTACTTTTAGAAGTTATATTTTTTGTTGTTCTGCATATTGTCTATTTGAAGTGTGTTTTCAACAGTCTGAGTATACGTTGCTGTCCCATAATGGGTACAGGAATACTGACGACTATTTTCCAACCAACTGCTTGCTCCTTACAGGTACAGCAAGTTATCATACCCATGGAGTCATCCCTCCCTATCCATGGTGTTTCTGTTATGTCTTGTACTCAAGGTATACACTTATGCAATGGTTAGTAGTTGTTTATTGCAGTCACACTTTTTATTTTATTTTAGGCCTACCCATGTATGGAACTGTATACAATTTTGGGTGCCTTATATGTAAAAGGTAATGTCCTTGAACATGCGTTTTTTGTGAGATCTCGCACATTCACAACACAGCTCTGGTGAGCCATTTCATATTGCATCAGCCTAGTGCTGACACAGATGGGATAGAGATCGCCAGACACTAAAGGTGGGTACACACTGGTCGATATATCGCGGATCCGTCGGCCAGTGTGTACGGGCGATATGTCTGTAAACTCTGTCATTCACAGACATATCGCGTCGGCCCCGCAGCACAGCCGACGGCCAATATATCTACCAATATATTGGAGCGTCGCTGTGTGTGTACAGGCGGTCGTCCGACCGCCCGTACACATGCTGTGGCTGCCGCCGGTGATTGACAGCTGAACTGGGAGTTGTGTGTACACGCACGCCCAGTTCACGAAGTCAGTCCCCGACGGATTGGGCAGTGTGTATGCACAGCACACTGCCCGATCCGTCCATAGATATATCTGCCGATCAATTGATCGACAGATATATCTATCAGTGTGTACCCACCTTTAGAGCCTAATTTAGACCTGATCGCTGGGCTGCTAATTTTGCAGTCCGGCAATCAGATAGTCGCCACCCAAAGGGAGTGTAAATTTGCCTGTGCAAGTGTGCGATTGCATGTGTACGCTGTGCTACAAATATCCTTCAGTCAGCTGTCAGCTCGCATGTGTACGCCGTGCTACAAATATCCTTCAGTCAGCTGTCAGCTGCAAATCTGTTCGCTCCTCACTCACCATCTAATGTTTTTACCACTGTGTGTACAGCCCAGGACTTACTTCTACAGTGCGATGAGAACAGGCTGATCGGGGCCAGAGCTGACGTCACACACCCTTCCTGAAAACTACCACTCATCACTCCACTTTCTGCATCTTATATTTTGCATTGCCCCGCCTGTCTCTCTTATTGCCCAATCAGCACCTTCCTACTGTCTCATCATATTTCGCTCACAGCTCTCTTACCTATTCCACTGCCTACTCATCTCTCTCACTGCCAGCCTCATGTCTCCATCATTGCCACAGTCATATCTCTTCCACTGTCCCCTAATAGCTCTCTCACAGCCCCTTTATCTCTCACATTACCCCCTAGTATCTCTTCCAGTGACCCCTCATATATCTCCCAATGCTCCTTCATTTATCTCTTATTGTACCTTCATATCTCTCTCCCACTGCTCCCTCGAATCTCTCCCAGTCCTGCATCTTATTTTTCCCATTGCTTCCTATTATGTCTCTCATCACCCACTCAGCACCTTCCCCAATCCCTTCAGATCTTACCTACTGCTCCCTACTCATTTATCTCTCAATCATGTCTCTTCCATTGTCACCTTAATAGTTCTCCCACTGCTCACTCATATTTCTTCCACTGCCCCGATATCTCTCCCACGGGCCCCCTCATATCTCTCTACTGCTCCCCTATGCTCTCCCACCTCTCCCACTGTTCCCTTACATCTTTCCCGACTGTTCTCTCTTATATCTCACACTCTTATTTCTCCGTCTGCCCACTGTATCTCATACTGCAATTCTCCTATCTCTTTAACAGCCACCTTCATATTTCTCCCATAAACCACACTCATATTTCTTCCATTACCCTTTCATAACTCTCACACTGCCCCTCATCTCTCTCCCACTGCTCACTCTTATGTCTTTGATTGCCTCCTCATATTTTTCACATTGCCCTTTTATATCTCTCTCACTGGGCGGAATTTAATTGTTTTATTGCGCCCGATCTCTCGTCTAAAGTGATGCGAGATTGGGAGGCAATATTCAATTGTTTTTTTAATGCACACTTCGTGCCAACACAGTCTAGGTTTAGTCCGTAAACCCAACTAAACTAATGGCCGCAATGTGAAAAGTGCCATTTGGGCACCTAACCAAGTGACTTTACGCACATTTCAACTCACCACCCCCCGGAGCCGCAAGCTGAAATGCCAGCGTAGACAGCTATTCGATAACAATTGAATTCCAGCAATGGAACTCCTCTATAAGATAAGTACACAAAGGCACCCTGGGCTATCCAATGAGTGGATACATGTAACCACATCCAAATCTAATTTGCAAAGTATTAAAAAGCAATTGATCCCTTCAAGAATAAAGTTCACTCAGTACAAAAATAATGTAGCCTCATCTTGACTATATTTAGAAATAAGGGCAAAAACATACAAGCATTTTTAAACTTTGCAATGTTTTCTAAACCAGGAACAGGTGAATTCTAAAGAGAGGACACACTGGGATAACACTCACAGTGACATGGAAGTGAATGATGTTCCCTGTACAACCATACAGTAGTACAAACATTGGAATCGCTCTGGTTTGACAGGAACACGTTTCACCATTTGCCTCCATATCACACCGAGGACTCTATTCAGGGCGTTAATCTTCACGTTAATGTGGAAATGAGCGTTTCCACATTTTTAACGTAACCCCATTATAGCGTAAAGTTAACTGAGATGATAATGCACTTATCTTCTCTGTTAATATCCATCTCGCAGAGTATCGCACAGTAGAGAACAATCCATTGCGCTCTACTGTGCTTTAAAGTTTTATACCATTCAGCGGGCATAATAAAGTTAAACTTCCCAATAAAAGTTTACTGTATATAACGTAATTTCAGAATGGCATTATATAAAGAAAATCCTTAAATTTCACAAAAACTGCAAGGACAGAGTGAAATTTTCCCATCAGTCCCGGAGCAACTTGAAATGAGCGGCAAGTGTATGTCTGGCTCTAGCATCCCAAAAGGGTCTAAACTTATTACCATGTGTACATAGGCTTTATATTAGTCTCTATACATTTATATTTATGTGGTTTTATATATAAAATTTTTATATAAAACCACATAAATAAAAATGTATATAGACTAATATAAACCCTATGTACACATTTTTATCAATTAAAACACTTGGGAGACTGGAGCTGGGCATACACTTGCCGCTTGTCACACTGCAGGGAAGGAGACTGACTGAACATGCGCAGAACATGAAATATACGGTTTTGTTTTCAGAATTTCGCAGGAACAGCATGTTACCACAACCGCTGTTTCCGCAAAGTTTATTGCAAAAGTTTAATTTTGAGAAAATAGAAAATTGTGTTGATATTGCCCAATAATATCCGGGACAATATCTAAGATTATGCTGAATAGGGCCCTGAGGGTGTATGGCAACTCACCCATACCTTGGAAAGTTTACTTGTCAGAAAATGTGAATGGTACTTATTTTTATTTACTAACAGCCAATTTACATTTTAGTCTGCAGAAACAATTGCAGGAGTAAACATTAGACATGCAGTGAATGGCTACTGATTGAAGGATAATTCCACCATAAAATTATTTTTAAACAAACATCTCTCTCGTCCCAATAATAACACCAAAAGCCACAAACAGAACATCTCCAGATATTGAGAATTATACCAGAAGACACTTGCTTCTTATATACAACATAAATAACATGAAAACAATTAAAAGCACAAGATACAGAATGTCTGCTGAAGTATGGACTCTAGTAGGCAAATTTGAGGGGGGGGAATTTAACTACAGTAGAACCCTGATTACCCTGAGTAAATGAGGAGAGGCTGCATGGGTAATAAAAATCACTGTGAATCTGAAAATGCACATGTTGCAAGGAACTGATCAGAATATCAGTAAATATTACATGCGTTATTGAAATAATATGCATCTGTTTACAGGGAGAAAGTCATATACATAAGGGTGTGCATTGTAAATGTAAACACTGCCTACAGTAGCTTACACTACTGGGAAGTATTTACTGTATTATCCTGGAAAGATTAGATTTTGTTTTTTTCAGTCGGATAGTTTGCATCACAGTTAATATGACCCCTGATAATCGGTATCCGTTTCGATGGTCGACCATGTTATGGTCGACAGTCATTAGGTCGACCACTATTGGTTGACATTGACATGGTCAACATGGACACGTGGTCGACATATGAAAAGGTCGACATGGCTTTTTTTTTTTTTTTTTTTTAGATTTGTCATACTTTACCATCCACGTGGACTACGTGGGATTGGGAATGGTAACCTTGCCCGCACGAGCCATGCAAGGGGACGTGGTACACTAATTGGGGTTCCGGGTCATGTTACGGAAAAAATGACACTAAAAACAGTTCAAAAATCCATGTCAACTTTTTCACGTGTCGACCATTTGCCCATGTCAATGTCGACCAATAGTGGTCGACCATTCATACCAGAACCCTGATAATCTGGGTTCTTTCTGCTGATTAGAAAAACTTAAAAATAAAAAGACACTTGTCATGCCTAGCCGACTAGTGCAATGCTTTACGTAACCTTAACCAGAGGCTCTCTGTCCTGAATACCACAATGCACAATAACTTTCTGTAGAAATATTACATGGTAACACCAAAAACAGCATCATACAGTCATCTTGCTGCCTAAACATTAGGATATCATACAGCATCCAAGGAAAACTGATGAAGGCATCAAGCGTTAACTAATTAACTAATCAGACAAAAACTAATCAGTACAAAAGCACTTGCTGGAAAGACAACACTTTGGTCAGGAAGGATACCAGTTACCAGCAGTGAACTAGAACATTTTATGTGTAAAACATCTTTATTATGGTTCAGTTCTCATTTTTAACATATTTTACTATGGTCTGTTTATGTACTCTGGGCAGATTTATGAAAAGCATGGAGAAAGACAAATACTAACCAATCAGCTTCTTAGCTGTCTGTTTACAGGCTGTGATTGAAAATGAACATGAGCTGATTGGTTGGTACTTTATCTTTCTTCCAGCTTTGATAAATCTCTTCTCTGTATTATAACATCACATCATAACATCACACTGATAATCTACTCAGAAATACTACTCTTGTACATGACATAAAAAGATGTTTTCCTGACCAAATGTAACTTTGGCACTGTATTACTGTGACAACAACAGACCATGTCAATGTCAGAAATAAAATCTCAAATGTTCTACATAGTTTAGCAACATGTCTGTATTATACTATTATTTAAAAAAAAAAAAAAAAAAACACAAATAAGATATAAGCATGAAACAAGAGCAGGCAGAACATCGCAGTCACCTTACTCTTCTTTTCTTATGGACTCCTAAAGGAAAGCACCTAAAACAGCCCACAGCACGCTCTCCCTCTGCCCGAGATCCTATAGAAATATCATACATCACAGACACTTACTGTACAAGGCAGAGACAGGTACCGTAGCAGCGCACCGTGCTCCTGCAGGAGTGTAGTAACAGTAGCAATAGCACGGGCGGCGGCGGGATACCCGCTCACCATCACCTGCAGCAGCCGCAGTTCCAGGAAACTAGTATTCCGGCGATTGGCAACTCCGCGCTGTACCGCTCCCAGGGACCACGCCCATCCACACACCACGCCCCCCGCGGCTCTTGAGTTCAGCCTCCAACTAGCACAGGAGAGATGCTGCAGCCATGGACTCTCCCTAGGGATGGACTCTCCCCCCCCCCCTTCTCCATCTCCAATACCGTTGTGGTGGCCGGCGCCGAGTCTGACACGCAGCGGGACGGAACTATATTTTTTTTATCGTAATGCAATCGAAACTCAGAAAATAACAGGGCGGCCAGTGTGGAGCCGGCTGCCATGTACACGCCGCACAGCGCTAATATGTATATATTAAATAAAAAACTTCATGTACTAGTGCCACACCAAGCCCCCCTCCAGCCTGTACTTTCATACCGGGGTGTGGGGGTGGACGGTGACGATGATTCTGTTGATAAGACCGGGCACAGTACCTCAGTCTGAGGACAGCAGCGCCTCATACTCCTCATTATACCGCGCACCGTAACTCCTACCACTCCCTCCACCCCAGGTGTCTATCTGCCCCTAACTAGCTGTGACCGGGCATGGGGCGCCCCCCGGCATTACTGACATGTCCGGCAAGTGTCTACTTACCGCGCACACATCGTTATATACATCAGTAACGGAAGGGCTAGTACACCGGAGGGCACTTACCGCACTGCCGCCGCCGTGTCTCTGTCACCGGGACCTCAGACCGTTGTCTTTCTCTCTAGCCCGCGTCACGGGACCCGGCTCGGTGACCCCGCTCCCACCTATACAGACGTGCTGCCAACGCCTAACCTCCCGCTGCACACAGCAGCAGCACCGGCGCCGCACTGCTGGTGACTCCCGCAACAGGTGCCTGCTGCGGGGGGGGTTCAGTCGTGTCACCTGGGGGGGTCGCCACCCGCTGCTGTCACCTGCGTGACATATCCCCGGGAACACGAGCGGCTGCTCCGCCCGCGCCCGGGATAGGAGCACCGGTCACACTTAATAGACTGAAGCGACAACTGCATGATGAGAGACATATCGCTAACTGCTGTACATAACTACTCAGCATGTGCTGGGCTGTGGAGAAAAGCTGCTGCCAGGATAGGAGGGACGGACCTGAGCCCCTCCATCAGACCTGGATATTTAGTACCCCCTTCGCAGCAAACCCAGATACCCATTCTGTTAGCACCCATTAACCCATTCAGCAACCATTACCTTCCCCCACCCATCACCCATTCCCCTCAAGGAGGCCTGGAAGTGATGGTATGGCCCCTACAGAGCCCAGGTCTCAACATCATCGAGTCTGTCTGGCATTACATCAAGAGATAACGGGGTACACACATAGGGGGTCTATTCATGCAGCAGTGAAAAGCCCTGTTTTGCGTTAAACAGGGCTTTTCTCTGCTTACCGCAATTCACAGAGCCGGTTACCGTGGAGAAGTCTCTGACTTCTCCAGCAGTACCCCCGCTCTGTGCCTGAATCGCATCACCATACCTTTGTATGGTGAGTGCAATTCATGAAGGTGCGGAAAGCTCTGCTTTCCGCTTCTCCATGGAGTTCAGGTTCGCCATCTGCGGACGGCGTAACCTGAACTGCAGTGCGGAGACGTCAGGGAAGCTCAATGCTTCCCTGATCGCTACTCGGCACCTCGTGCTGGCTCCGCCCCCCGACCTCCCAGCAACCACTGCGGCCTGCCGGGAGGTCATCAAGCTGCGCATGCGCAAAGGGACCCGCCGCTGGACTCCGCGCATCGCCGGGAGGGATCTCTGGAGAAGACCTCACCGCAGGAGCCCCAGACACCGCAGCGCATCGTCGGAAGGGTGAGTATACATGAATTGCTACTTATCACAGCTATACATCGCATCGAAGAGATGCGATGTATAGTGATAAGTAGCAATTATGTTTTCGTTTTCTACATGAATAGACCCCATAGACATTTATCCCAGAGATGTGTGCTGAGCAATCTAGCACAGATCGCTCAGCATACATCTCAGGACACTAAGCACACAGCCAGCGCGATGTGTGCTGAGCGAGGGGTGCTCACTTCACCCAGCGGTTGAAGTGAGTGATCTGACTAGATCTGCCCAGCATGCAGGCCAATCTAGAGTCAGCGATAGCGATGTGCAGGGCTGCGCATCGCTGTTGCCGGCACCCTACACACAGAGCGATGTGTGCTTAATTTCTAAGCAATCTAGTCATATTGCACAGAAATTAAGCACACATCGCTATGTGTGTACCCCCCTATAGAAAGATTTTGTAATCCTTCAAAAACTGTGCGAGTGGGTATCCTGATGGTAGGTCGACATATATTAGGTCGACAGTCCTAATATTGCTAACACTATTGGTCGACATTGACTTGGTTGACACATGAAAAGGTCTACAATACTTAAAAAAAAATTAATGATTATTAACTTTTTCCTACCTTACCATCCACATGGACTAGGATTGGGAATAGTAACCTGTGTCATGCGCAGCAGTAGCGGAGCGAGGCACCTTCCCTCATGCAATGGGACGCAGTGCACTGATTGGGGTTCCTGGTCATGTTACGCAAAAAACTACACCAAAGAAAATTTAAAAATGTCATATCGACCTTTTCGTGTGTCGACCTGTCCCATGTCAGCAATTTTATTTGTTGACCTTTATCCTGTGTGAACCATGTCAATTTCGACTAATAGTGGTCAACCTATTGACTGTCAACCTGATCCATGTCGACCCATTGATCCATAACCGTGCAATTGTACCTAGAAGAATTGATGCTGACTTGAAAGTAAAGGGTGGTCACAACAAATATTGATTTGATTTAGATTTCTCTTCTGTTCATTTATACCCCTTTTCAACCTACGAGCACGGGTCGCAGCCGGGAGCCTGACACGGGAGCTGCCCGGCTGTGACCCGTGCTCAGTCCCTTTCCCATCAGCAGTCACCAACCCGGCATATTGCCGGGTTGGTGACGCTGATAGTGACACGGCAGGGGCGGCGCTGGGAGATCACATGATCTCCCAGCGCCGCCCTTCCATACAGTGTAAACGAGAGCCGTGTCGCATCGACATGGCTCCCGTTTACACTACAACCCTACCCGGATCATTCCCGTGTCCTACCCATGTAGATAGCCGGGTAGGATTCACGGGTCACTTGATCCGGTTTTTTGCAGGGGGACCCTTTTCCACTTGCAAAAAACACGGGTAAATGCGCGCCCCGTGCATTTACCCGTGTTTTTTGAGCTAATGGAAAAGGGGTATAAAGTTTGCATTTTGTTAATTGATAAAAATAAACTAATAACACTTCCATTTTTGAAAGCGTTCTTACTTTGCAGCATTTTTTCACACCTGCCTAAAACTTTTGCACAGTACTATATATATATATATATATATATACCCACAAATGCGTATACACACTATATGTAATATAGAAATATACACACACGCTGTATGTGTATATATATATATATATAGATATATAGATATATATATACACACACACACACTCTTACACATTAATTTCTCTTACGTCCTAGAGGATGCTGGGGACTCTGTAAGGACCATGGGGTATGGACGGGCTCCACAGGAGACATGGGCACTATAAATAACTTTTAGTATGGGTGTGCACTGGCTCCTCCCTCTATGCCCCTCTTCCAGACCTCAGTTAGATTTTGTGCCCAGAGGAGATAGGGTGCATTACAGAGGAGCTCTACAGAGTTTCTCTTAATAAAGAATTTTGTTAGGTTTTTTATTTTCAGGGAGCACTGCTGGCAACAGGCTCCCTGCATCGTAGTACTGAGGGGAGAGAAGCAGACCTACTTAAATGATAGGCTCTGCTTCTTAGGCTACTGGACACCATTAGCTCCAGAGGGAGTCGGAACGCTGGTCTCACCCCGCCGTTCGTCCCGGAGCCGCACCGCCGTCCTCCTCGCAGAGCCAGAAGATAGAAGCCGGGTGAGTATAAGAAGAAAAGAAGACTTCAAGGCGGCAGAAGACTTCAGATCTTCATTGAGGTAAGCGTGCAGCGGTAACGCTGCACGCCATTGCTCCCACACACTACACACACAGTACAGGCACTGATGGGTGCAGGGCGCAGGGTGGGGCGCCCTGAGCAGCAATAAACCTCGGGTATGGCATATCAGGAGGCATTAGGCTGCGGAGGCAGTAAATGGAGAAATACCCCGCCATTTTTTACATATTGAAGCGGGACCGAAGCGGGACCGAAGCCTGCCGTTGGAGGGGGCGGAGCTTGATCCCTCAGCACTAACAGCGCCATTTTCTCCACAGAACGCTGCAGAGAAGCTGGCTCCCCGGACTCTCCCCTGCTGAATTCGGTGACAGAGGGCTGGAAAAGAGGGGGGAGGGCATTTTCAAGGCGCATTGAGTGTATTACACATTGATTGGTGATAAAAGCGCTATCTGGGTTATTTTCCAGTATCTGTAGGCGCTGGGTGTGTGCTGGCATACTCTATGTCTCCCCAAAGGGCCTTGTTGGGGAATTGTCCCCTTATAGATATATCCCGGTGTGTGGGGGGGTGTCGGTACGTGCGTGTCGGCATGTCTGAGGCGGAAGGCTCGTCCAAGGAGGAGGTGGAGCGAATGAGTGGTGTGTCTCCGTCGGCAACGCAGACTCATGAATGGATGGACATGTGGCATATGTTAAATGCAAGTGTGGCCTCATTACATAAGAGACTGGACCTGGCAGAGTCCAGGGAAAAAGCTTGGGGTCAATCCACGGATTGGGCTGGGTCACAGGGCCCGTCGGGGTCTCAAAAACGTCCCCTATCCTAAATAGCTGACACTGATACCGACACGGATTCTGATTCCAGTGTTGATTATGATGATGCAAGATTGCACCCAAGGGTGGCAAAGGGTATTCAGTGTATGATTATTGCAGTGAAAGAGGTTTTGCATATCACGGATGACCCCTCTGTCCCTGACACAAGGGTGCACATGTATAAGGAGAAGAAACCTGAGGTAACCTTTCCCCCTTCTCATGAGCTGAACGAGTTGTTTGAAAAAGCTTGGGAAACTCCAGATAAAAAACTGCAGATTCCCAAAAGGATTCTTATGGCATATCCTTTCCCTGCTCAGGACAGGGTGCGTTGGGAATCCTCTCCCAGGGTGGACAAGGCTTTGACGCGCCTGTCCAAGAAGGTGGCGCTACCTTCTCCGGACACGGCAGCCCTCAAGGATCATGCTGATCGCAGACAGGAGACTACTTTAAAGTCTATTTATGTGCATACAGGTGTTTTGCTCAGACCGGCAATAGCATCGGCATGGGTATGTAGCGCAGTTGCAGCATGGACAGATACCTTGTCAGAGGGCCTTGATACCCTAGACAGGGATACCGTTTTATTAACATTAGCCCACATTAAAGACGCAGTCTTATTTATGAGGGACGCTCAAAGAGACGTTGGGCTGCTGGGTTCCAGAGCCAATGCGATGGCTATTTCTGCGAGGCGAGCTCTATAAACCCGCCAATGGACGGGTGACGCAGACTCCAAGAAACATTTGGACGTTTTACCTTACAAGGGTGAAGTGTTGTTTGGGGAGGGGCTCGCGGACCTGGTTGCCACAGCAACCGCGGGTAAATCTACATTTTTACCTTTTGTTCCCCAACAGCAAAAGAAAACTCCACAGTATCAGATGCATTCCTTTCGGTCGCATAAGGCCAGAAGAGGTCGAGGCTCCTCTTTCCTTGCCAGAGGTAAGGGTAAAGGGAAAAGAACACCTGCGTTGGCTAGCTCCCAGGAGCAAAAGTCATCCTCGGCTTCTACAAAATCCACCGCATGACGCTGGGGCTCCCCTAAGGGAGTCCGCACCGGTGGGGGCACGTCTTCGACTTTTCAGCCAAATCTGGATTCTTTCAGAAGTGGATCCTTGGGCAATCAAAATTGTTTCCCAGGGCTACAAGTTGGAATTCGAAGAGGTGCCCCCGCCGATTTTTCAAGTTGGCCTTGCCAGCTTCGCCACCGGAAGGAGGTGGTGTTAGCTGCAATTCAAAAGCTGTGTCGACAGCAAGTGGTGGTCAAGGTTCCCCTGGTTCAACAGGGAAAAGGGTATTATTCAACCCTGTTTGTGGTCCCAAAGCCGGATGGTTCGGTCAGACCCATTTTAAATCTGAAATCCCTAAACCTGTTGTGACAAGAACACTGGGATAGTGTTTGAGGGCAGGTATGTTTGTCCCAGGTTCTTGTCTTACATGTTTTAGAAAATGAAAACTTCTAGGAAAATGCTTTTGTTTTGTTAGAACCTTTTCAGTTTGCTGGAAAAGCTGGATAAGGGCCCTGAGAGAGAGATAGGGCGAGTTCCAGACATTGGGCCCAGTTCGGATCTTTGGCCTCACAGAGGGCTAATCAGGGCTTTCAGCTGTGCAAGAGCCTTATAGGGCTTCTAGCCTGATTAATGTGTGCAGACTGCCTGGGAAGACTGCAGGATCTCTGTGAGAGAAACACGCTTCCTGATACAAGTGAGCTATACAGTGTTTACTGGAGAACTCTGTGTTTTTGTTTAGTGATAGTTAGGAACATCTTGTGTTTAGTTAGTGCCGGACAGGCAAGGTATTTTCTTTTGGTGTTTGTTTTATTTTCTGTATAATAAAACTGGCTGGGGCCAGTTGTACCACAAACTGGACTTGTGTGATTCCTCAGCTGCTGCGTGCTGCCATTTACCCCAGGAAATGGCACCTTGTACCCTTACAGTGTTACAACTTGGTGGAGAATGCGAGCATGCCGTTCTGCGCATAAGTGAAAGCAGCAGCTTTATGAGGCCTGCAGAAAAAGGTGGTTTATGCAGATACAACCCAGTGTGAAGTTACTGAGACTCGCCCTGAGGATTTGATATACTAAGACTCGCCCTGAGGATTTGATACAAAGCCGCCTGAAAAGTCTGTCGACATGGAGGAACTGCTCAAAGCCTTGCTGCAAGCTACAGCGGCTCAGCAGGAGGCCAACAGACAGCAGCAGGTGGCAATGGAGGAAAATGGGAGACAGCAGCAGGTGGCAATGGAGGAAAATAGGAGACAGCAGCAGGTGGCTATTGACGAACTTTACAGGCAACAGCGTCAGGATAGAGAGGCCTTAACAGAAGTGGTGCAGAGCCTTGCAGCCCGGATTGGAGATATGGCCATCAGTGCTCCGACCAACTCTAGTTCTATACGGGCCAGTCACTTCCTGCAGAAAATGACAGAGGCTGATGATGTGGAGGCCTACCTGACCACATTTGAAAGGACTGCCAAGCGTGAGAACGGGCCGAAAGCACAGTGGGCCAGTCTGCTGGCACCTTTTCTGTCAGGTGAGCCCCAAAAAGCGTACTTTGATTTAAGCCCTGCTGAGGCTCGGGACTATGATAAACTAAAGACTGAGATGCTGACTCGCCTGGGAGTCACGCTGTCAGTACGAGCACAACGGGTGCACCGTTGGGTGTACGCCATGGAGAAGCCTCCTCGCTCCCAGATGCATGACCTTATTCAGCTAACAAAAAAATGGTTACAGCCAGAGACATTAACTGGTCCCCAGATGGTTGAAAGAGTTGTCATGGACCGCTATTTGAGATCTTTGCCCGTGGTCCTGCGCAAGTGGGTGAGCCATGGAAACCCGGATACTGCTGACCAATTAGTGGACATGGTAGAGAGGTATTTGGCAGCAGAGGAACTACTGATGACCACCCAGCAACCCATAGATCCTCGACAGCGCCCTTCAGTAAAGACTGGTAAGACTGTTCCGTGGGAAAACGTTGCTGGGCAGTTAAGAGAACGCAAGGCTGGAGAGACTGTAAACACTGGCCCTGGAGACAAGCCAATGGGGCTAGAACGGTCTATGCTGCCCAAACGGGTTGATAATCGTGTAGTTAAATGTTTTAGGTGTGGTATGCCAGGTCATATTATTGCCAATTGCCCAGTCACGCAAGAACCCATGCAATGTGATGCTGCCTTTGAATGTCGCAGAATGTCTTCCTTTGCTAGGTTAGCCTGTACTGTGGTACCTTCACCTGAGCTGGAAAAACAAATGTGTGATGTGTTCTTAGAGGGTAACCGGGTAGAGGCCTTGCTAGATTCAGGAAGTTTAGTTACCCTCGTGAAAGCTGGGTTAGTGAACCCCTTAAAGGTTTAGCAAATACCTATTGGGGTAACTTGCATACATGGGGATACCCAACATTATGTCACTGCTGAAGTGAATATAGAAACTTGTGGGTCAGCAATTGTTAAAGTAGGACTGGTCCCCATCTTGGTGCATGAGGCCATAATAGGGAGGGATTTTCCTCATTTTTGGAAACTGGGAATCACTGTTATCAACAGATGTGAGAAGTAAAGAGCCAGTTGATAATAATGGTGATTTTATGGATGTACGTGTGTCTTCGGAACTTTCTGACCCTTTGCCTTTTGCTAGTTTGGCTGGGGAATTGACAGATGGGGAGTCCAGTGAGGACCCTCTTGCTGGGAACATAGACATAGTAGTTAGAACTGAAAGCGTGCCTGACCTGGAGGTAAAGAAGGATCTGTTTGCGTCTGAACAGTTAAAGGATCCTACCTTAATAAAGGCTAGAGAGAATGTTAAGGTTGTTAATGGGGAACCTGTGGTACCAGGTGACAGGGTTACGTATCCCCACATGGCCATCTGTAATGAGCTCTTGTACCACATTGTCAAAAGGGGTGAGGATGTGGTGGAACAGCTGGTAGTTCCCCAGCCTTATCGGAGAACGGTACTAGATTTAGCTCATAGTCACGTTACAGCAGGACATTTAGGGGCAGAAAAAACCACTGAAAGAGTTTTATAAAGGTTCTTTTGGCCAGGGGTTTATAAAGAAGTGTCTGAATATTGTTCTACCTGTCCTGAATGCCAGTATCATGTCCCTAGACCCCATTTCAGGAGCCCACTAGTTCCCATGCCTATTATAGAAGTCCCGTTTGACAGAATAGCCATGGATCTCATGGGGCCCTTGTTAAAGTCTGCTCGGGGCCATCAGTACATCCTGGTAATTATGGACTATGCCACTCGATATCCTGAGGCTGTCCCTTTACGCACTATCACAACCAAGGCGATAGCTAGGGAGCTGGTGCAGGTGTTTAGTAGAGTGGGAAAAACTGGGATTGTTTGTTGCCCTACTTGTTAATGGCCATCAGAGAAGTTCCTCAGTCCTCTACGAGGTTTTCTCCATTTGATTTGTTGTATGGTAGACACCCCAGAGGGCTGTTGGACATTGCCAAAGAGACGTGGGAAGGACAGCCCACTCCTTATAGAAGCGTTATTGAACATGTAACACAAATGCAGGATAGGATTGCAGCCGTGGTACCTATTGTCAGAGAGCACATGGAACAGGCCAAAGTGCTCAACAGAGGGTATATAACCGGAGTGCCAAGATACGGGAATTTGCTCCTGGAGATAGAGCTCTTCTTTTGGTACCCACTGTGGAAAGCAAATTCCTAGCTAAATGGCAGGGTCCATTTGAGATTAGGGAAAAAGTGAATGAGGTTAATTACAAAGTATACCAGCCGGGAAAGAGAAAACCCGAACAAATCTACCATGTTAACTTAATCAAACCCTGGAAAGATAGGTTGTCTCTGTCAGCGGAGCCTTGCCCTTCGGTGTCTTCACCTCGGTTGCTTCCCGCGGTAAAGGTGTCAGAGACATTATCAGCTGATCAGAACAATCAATTTCTCATCCAAAATAGGGAGATATTTTCAGAGCTTCCTGGCCGAACGAACATAATAAAACATGACATTGTCACAGAACCAGGGGTCAGGGTCCATTTAAAGCCATATAGGATTCCTGAAGCTCAGCGAGAAGCTGTTTCTAAAGAAGTTAAAACCATGTTAGAACTTGGAGTCATAGAGGAATCTAACAGTGAGTGGTCCAGTCCCATAGTTCTCATCCCGAAGCCCGACGGTAGCATACGCTTCTGTAATGACTTTTCGTAAGTTAAATGAGGTGTCCAAGTTTGACGCATACCCCATGCCCGTGTGGATGAGCTTATAGAAAGGCTGGGAACAGCCAGGTTTCTCACCACGTTGGACCTGACCAAAGGTTACTGGCAAATACCTTTATCTGATAGCGCAAAAGAAAAAACAGCCTTTTCGGTTCCGGAGGGGCTGTACCAGTATAAGATGTTACCCTTTGGGTTGCATGGGGCTCCAGCAACCTTTCAACGGGCGATGGATAAAATTTTGAGGCCCCGTAGAAAATATGCAGCTGCCTATGTGGATGATGTGGTAATTCACAGTACAGACTGGGGGTCCCATTTGGTTAAAGTACAAGCAGTACTGGACTCAATCAGAGTGGCAGGGTTAACTGCTAACCCAAAGAATTGCTGCCTCGCAATGGAGGAGGTCAAATACTTGGGCTTCACCATAGGCAGAGGTCTGATTAGGCCCCAATTGAATAAAATTGATGCTATTCAAAACTGGCCTCGTCCAGTGAATAAAAAACAGGTAAGGGCTTTTTTGTGAATAACTGGGTACTATAGATGGTTTATTCCCAATTTTGCGACCACAGCGGTGCCGTTGTCAGACCTTACCACAGGGAAGCAGTCAAATATGGTGAAATGGAACCATGATGCAGAAAAAGTGTTCCAAGCGTTAAAAGTGGCTTTGTGTTCACAACCGGTATTGATAACACCAGATTTTTCAAAAGAATTTGTGGTACAGACAGATGCCTCAGAGGTAGGGATAGGCGCTGTGCTGTCCCAAACCAGAGATGGGGATGAACACCCTATCATTTATTTGAGTAGGAAACTCAATGAGCATGAAAAAAGGTATGCCATTGTGGAAAAGGAGGCTTTGGCCATTAAGTGGGCACTAGATACCTTGAGATATTACCTCTTGGGTAGACAATTCAGACTAGTGACAGATTATGCCCCTTTAAAATGGATGTATGTAAATAGAGGCAAGAATGCTCGTGTAACTAGATGGTTTCTAGCGTTGCAGGATTTTAAGTTTACTGTCGAACATAGACCGGGTACACAATTGGCCAACGCAGATGCATTGTCCCGCATCTTCTGTTTGGGGGCTACAAGTGTTCCGGCCCCTAGGTCGAAACAGGGGAGGGGGATATGTGACAAGAACACTGGGATAGTGTTTGAAGGCAGGTATGTTTGTCCCAGGTTCTTGTCTTACATGTTAATGAATACTTCTAGAAAAATGCTTTTGTTTTGGTAGAACCTTTTCAGTTTGCTGGAAAAGCTGGATAAGGGCCCTGAGAGAGAGATAGGGCGAGTTCCAGACATTGGGCCCAGTTCAGATCTTTGGCCTCACAGAGGGCTAATCAGGGCTTTCAGCTGTGCAAGAGCCTTATAGGGCTTCTAGCCTGATTAATGTGTGCAGACTGCCTGGGAAGACTGCAGGATCTCTGTGAGAGAAACACGCTTCCTTATACAAGTGAGCTATACAGTGTTTACTGGAGAACTCTGTGTTTTTGTTTAGTGATAGTTAGGAACATCTTGTGTTTAGTTAGTGCCGGACAGGCAAGGTATTTTCTTTTGGTGTTTGTTTTATTTTCTGTATAATAAAACTGGCTGGGGCCAGTTGTACCACAAACTGGACTTGTGTGATTCCTCAGCTGCTGCGTGCTGCCATTTACCCCAGGAAACGGCACCTTGTAACCTTACAGTGTTACACTGTACTTAAAAAAGTTAAAATTCAAGATGGAATCGCTCCGAGCGGTCATATCCAGCCTGGAAGTGGGGGATTTTATGGTGTCACTAGACATAAAGGATGCATACATTCATGTCCCCATATACCCTCCTCATCAGGAATACCTGAGATTCGCTGTACAGGACTGTCATTACCAGTTTCAGACGTTGCCGTTTGGGCTTTCCATGGCCCCGAGGATTTTCACCAAGGTAATGGCAGAGATGATGGTGCTCCTGCGCAGGCAGGGAGTCACAATTATCCCATACTTGGACGATCTCCTGATAAAGGCGAGATCGAGAGACAAACTGCTGGAGAGCGTGTCGCTCTCCTTGAAAGTGCTCCAACAGCACAGTTGGATTCTCAATCTGCCAAAGTCACAATTGGTTCCGACAACTCGGCTATCGTTCCTAGGCATGATTCTGGATACGGAACAAAAGAGGGTTTTTCTCCCGATGGAAAAAGCCCAGGAACTCCAGAACATGGTCAGAGACCTGTTAAAACCGAAAAGAGTGTCAGTCCATCAATGCACTCGAGTACTGGGGAAAATGGTGGCAACCTACGAGGCCATCCCCTTCGGCAGGTTTCATGCGAGGACATTTCAGTGGGACCTTCTGGACAAGTGGTCCGGGTCCCATCTTCAAATTCATCAGAAAATAAGCCTGTCCCCCAGGGCCAGGGTGTCTCTTCTGTGGTGGCTGCAGAGTGCTCACCTCCTAGAGGGTCGCAGGTTCGGCATTCAAGACTGGGTTCTGGTGACCACGGACGCGAGCCTCCGAGGATGGGGAGCAGTCACACAAGGAAGAAATTTTCAGGGACTGTGGTCAAGCCAGAAGGCTTGTCTACACATCAACATACTAGAGTTGAGGGCCATATACAACGGCCTACGACAAGCAGAGAATCTTATTCAGGGCCTCCCGGTTCTGATTCAATCAGACAACGTCACAGCCGTGGCTCATGTAAGCCGACAAGGCGGGACAAGGAGCAGAGTGGCGATGGCGGAAGCCACCAGGATTCTTCATTGGGCGGAAAATCACGTAAGCGCTCTGTCAGCTGTCTTCATTCCGGGAGTGGACAACTGGGAAGCAGATTTCCTCAGCAGACACGATCTCCATCCAGGAGAGTGGGGACTTCATCAAGAAGTTTTTGCAGAGATAACAAGTCTTTGGGGAATTCCTCAAATAGACATGATGGCGTCACGCCTCAACACGAAGCTTCGACGGTATTGCGCCAGGTCACAGGACCCTCAGGCAGTAGCAGTAGACGCCCTAGTGACACCATGGGTGTTTCGGTCGGTCTATGTGTTTCCTCCTCTTCCTCTCATCTCAAAAATTTTGAGACTCATAAGGCAAAGGAGAGTGCAGGCAATACTCGTTGTTCCAGATTGGCCTCGAAGGGCCTGGTACTCAGATCTTCAGGAAATTCTCACAGAAGATCTGTGGCCTCTTCCTCTCAGAGAGGACCTGTTACAGCAGGGGCCATGTGTGTTCCAAGACTTACCGCGGTTACGTTTGACGGCATGGCGGTTGAGCACCGAATCCTAGCTGAAAAAGGTATTCCGGAGGAAGTCATCCCTACTCTACTAAAGGCTAGAAAAGGGGTGACGGCAAAGCATTATCACCGTATTTGGAGGAAATATGTTTCTTGGTGTGAAGCCAAGAATGCTCCTACGGAAGATTTCCATCTGGGCCGATTTCTCCACTTTTTACAGACAGGAGTGGATATGGGCCTGAAGTTAGGCTCCATTAAGGTACAGATTTCGGCCTTATCTATCTACTTTCAGAGGGAATTAGCTTCTCTCCCAGAAGTCCAAACGTTTGTGAAGGGAGTGCTGCACATCCAGCCCCCCTTTGTGCCCCCAGTGGAACCGTGGGACCTTAACGTGGTCTTAAACTTTCTGAAGTCTCACTGGTTTGAACCTCTTCAAACAGTTGAATTAAAATTTCTCACGTGGAAGGTGGTCATGTTATTGGCCTTGGCATCTGCAAGGCGGGTGTCCGAATTGGCGGCCTTGTCCCACAAGAGCCCCTATTTGATTTTCCATGTGGATAGAGCTGAGTTGAGGACACGTCCTCAATTTTTGCCTAAGGTGGTTTCTTCTTTTCACATGTGGCTACGGGGGACTGGGAGGACTCCAAGTCCCTGGATGTGGTCAGAGCCTTAAAGATTTATGTAGCCAGGACGGCTAGGATTAGGAAAACAGAGGCTCTGTTTGTCCTGTATGCAGCCAACAAGGTTGGCGCCCCTGCTTCTAAGCAGACTATTGCTCGCTGGATCTGTAACACGATTCAGCAGGCTTATTCTACGGCTGGATTGCCGTTACCAAATTCTGTAAAGGCCCATTCCACTAGGAAGGTGGGCTCTTCTTGGGCGGCTGCCCGAGGCGTCTCGGCATTACAGCTTTGCCGAGCAGCAACTTGGTCGGGTTCAAACACTTTTGCTAAATTCTACAAGTTTGATACCCTGGCTGAGGAGGACCTTGCGTTTGCTCAGTCGGTGCTGCAGAGTCATCCGCACTCTCCCGCCCGGTTTGGAGCTTTGGTATAAACCCCATGGTCCTTACGGAGTCCCCAGCATCCTCTAGGACGTAAGAGAAAATAAGATTTTAAACCTACCGGTAAATCTTTTTCTCCTAGTCCGTAGAGGATGCTGGGCGCCCGTCCCAGTGCGGACTAAATCTGCAAGACTTGTATATAGTTGTTGCTTTCATAAGGGTTATGTTGCAGTTGGAATCGGTCTTTGACTGATGCTGTTTTTTGTTCATACTGTTGACTGGTTGTGTATATTCCAGGTTATATGGTATGGTCGGTGTGAGCTGGTATGAATCTTGCCCTTAGATTAACAAAATCCTTTCCTCATATTGTCCATCTCCTCTGGGCACAGTTCTCTAACTGAGGTCTGGAGGAGGGGCATAGAGGGAGGAGCCAGTGCACACCCATACTAAAAGTTCTTTATAGTGCCCATGTCTCCTGCGGAGCCCGTCTGTACCCCATGGTCCTTACGGAGTCCCCAGCATCCTCTACGGACTAGGAGAAAAAGATTTACCGGTAGGTTTAAAATCTGATTTTTCATCACCAAGAAGAATCCGTTTGGCAGTAGCTCCGCAGTCCTGTAATGTGGAGGGGGTGGAGCTTCTGATGTGACTGTCTGGGACTCCAAGCATAGGAGGAGAGGAATGAGGAGAGGGAAAGGAAGGCCACCAGACTGCCTGTATGCTCCATATCAATGGCAGGCAGGTTCTTCTGATAAGCCTCAAACTCCCCCCCCGCCACACACACACACACACTGCATTGCACTGCACTCTGAGACTAGGGATGGCCATCGGTGTGGTAACCATCGATGGAAAAATAAATAAATCAGTGGTCACCCACTATGTTATGGAAGACCATCAATGGTTTCACCAACTAATGGTTATCCCTTTTTCTTGGGGGCGGGGCATAACAGGTGTCAGGGGAGGAGCTATGTGCTGTGTCCCTGCACCTTATTAAAAAAACAAAACATTAATGCTGTGCCATCGATGGAGGGAAACCAGCTGGTTCTCACCCATCGATCACAAAGTATTCAAAATCGGCCATAAACCATTGATGGTATTGCGTACCGGTAAGATTGCCAGACAGCACGCAATACCGCCGGGCCAACCGCCATTCCTGCAGACACTGCTATGTGAGGGGAAGAGAGGGCAGCGCAGTGCCTCTCCTGCCCCTCAATGCTCAGTCCGAGAGGCGGGGTGAATCCCAAATGAGATGCCGGTTTGTTAGCCAATCAGAGCTTGTGGACCGGCAGCCGCGGCTCTTGATTGGCTGCCGATCTGCGAGCTCTGATTGGCTAACAAACCGGCGCCTCATTTGAGATAGCCGGAGACTGGACTGAATTCACTGAGCATTGAGGGGCAGGAGAGGCGTATGCTGCACTCTCCTCCCCTCACACAGCAGCAACAACAGAGGCAGCGGTGAGCAGGGGGAGGGGGCATATGCACTGTGGGGTAATGTGTATCTGGTGCTGTGGGGTAATGTGTATCTGGTGCTGTGGGGCAATGTATATCTGGCACTGTGGGGCAATGTGTATCTGGCACTGTGGGGTAATGTGTATCTGGCACCGTGGAGCAATGTGTGTAGGTCAATGTGTATCTGGCACTGTGGGGCATATGTGTATCTGGCACTGTGGGGCATATGTGTATTTGGCACTGTAGGAGCATATCCGGCACTGGGAGCATATGTGTATCTGCCACAGTGGGGGCATATCTGGCACTGTAGGGGCATATGTGTATCTGGCACTGTGGGGCATATCTGGCACTGTGGGGCATTTGTGTATCTAGCACTGTGGGGTATTTGTGTATCTGGCACTGTGGGGCATTTGTGTATCTGGCACTGTGGGGGCATATGTGTATCTAGCACTCTGGGAGCGTATCTGGCACTGTGGTGGCATATGTGTATCTGGCCCCCCATATGTGTATCATGCCCCCATTTTCATTGACCACGCCCCATGTGGCATTTGACCACACCCATTTTTTGCCGTGCGCGCACACAGTACCACTAAGACATTTTTTTCTACTTGCACCATTGGTGACAGGGAACATACAGGCTCAGCAGTCACCCTCCTCAGTGTGGCACCTTACCCGTGTACCCCCACGTAATGGGAGGGCTGGCCCTGGACCTTGGTATAGGCTCTGCTGATCACATATGCCAGAGAATACTGACATTACTAGCTCTCCCTCTTGTGCAGCAGCAGAACCAGGCTGCCAGAATGTGAGCAGGACAGTATGCTTTGCAGGCATAGACACAGTAGTATCAGGTTTCAATAGATATCGATGGAGCTTCCTGACCAGAGGAGAGATAGCAGAGGGGAGAGAGCTGTAAGTGACCCAGGGATTCCAGCTTCTCCTCCAGCCTGGGTGTCAGGGTCCTGTGTAACCTGATATCTAATTAATGCATTTGGGTCTAGAGAGAGACACACATAGAGCATCCTCCTGAGTCTTGTCCCAGTGTGTTAGTAGTACAGAGGCTGCTGCTATTGCATTATTGCAAGATAAATGATAGAAAAAAAGATTTCTATGTGTATTTTAAGCTTAAGTTGTCTTTGTTTCACTGTAGGAAAACATTATAAAATAGTTGTCTCTCTATTAGGTGGAGATATAAACCTAGCCCTTATTAAACGATTAGTTTAAATCTAATATACACCATTGGTTTATATTTAATATACACAATCCATCCCAACATGACTCATTCCAAGAGGGAAAAAATGCTCTCTACCTGAACTACCCTCTTAACTTATAATTGTAATCATTTCTGTTGAAATACCCTTTTAACAATTAAATAGTTCAACACATGTGATGCCAATCATATATTAAAAGGTAAATCCAGGTAGAGAGCATTTTATCCCTCCTGGAATGGGTCATGTTGAGAGGTATGCACAACCTAATATATACCCCACCCCCCACCCCCCTCCACCTGGGCCCCTCTGTCCTTAGTGCCCCAGGCCCCCCCAAGGCTTAATCCGGCCCTGATAGGCCCTGCTACTATTACCTAACTACTAAGGACCCCCCTCCCCCCATTAACAGATGTGACCCTGGCTTTAGCCCTGCTGCGGCTGCTTCCTTCTCCTTAGATTTCCATCTCCCTTGATGATGTGACTACAGCACTGACTATCTATAAGGGATGATGACTACTCTCTTTACTACTGCTATTCTACATTTCATAGCTTTAGTTAGTATGGGAAAACCCTTAAGCGTTTCTAAACAGGTTACAATGAGAACTTGCCAAACCTATTTTTTTTTTTTTTACTTTAACACCATAGGTTTAAATTTAATATACACAATATATACCTCCCACCATGACCCATGCCAGCAGGGACAAAATGTTTTCTACCTTCACTTCCTTCTTAATTTATGATTGCAATTACCTGTGTTGAAGTACTTTTCTTATCAATTAAATAGTTCAACACAGGTGACGCCAATCATATATTAAGGGGGAAGTCCAGGTAGAGAGCATTTTTTCCCTCCTGGAATGGGAAATTTTGGGAGGTATGTACAATTTATTATACATCCCCCACCTTCCGTACGGGCAGGGCCGGCGCTACCATTAGGCAGCTTTAGGCAGCTGCCTATGGGCGGCAGCCACTAGAGGGCGGCATGCTCCTCCTGAATCCTGTTAAATGGCAGCAGTGTGACCCTGTGCTGCCATCTACACAAAAAACGCAGCCCGCAGCCTTATCCTCCTTCCCCCCTCCTTCTGAAATCCTTACTGCAACAAGCGGTGTAAAAGGGGCCACCCCTTCTACCTGGTTGTACAGCCACTGGGGGGAGAGTCAGTGCGGAAACATCCGGGCAGAGGCGTCACTCACCTCTGTGACACCCGGTGCGGCAGCGAGGATAAAAGGGGTGGGGCTTCACGGGAATGGGCGGGGCTTAAATAGAGGGGCTGGGCTTCGCGGACGGAACCCGTTTTTAAACCATTGCAGGCACGCAAAGGGGGCGGGGCTTTACGGAGGGGCGGGGCTTCGCGTCCCGACACCCGTTTTTTTTTCCACTGGGGGGTGTGGGAGGTGAGGGCTGACTCTCGGGAGGTGCTGTCCCTGCAGTGCTGGCTCCTACAAAGTGACAGGAGCCGAGTGCTGCACATAATATAACAGTGCAGCACTCGGCTTCTGTCACTCTGCAGGAGCCGGCATTTTGGTGTCACCCCTCGGCGGGTGACACCCGGGAGCGGGCCGCACCCCCCTTGTGACGCCACTGCATCCGGGGACTCCTGAGGCGAGGGGTTAAAATGCAGTGTGCCCGGAGGAAGGGGACTCTCTGGGGAGAGCGTGCTGTGACAGGAGGATCTGTGAGGAGCGCTGATCGGCTCCGTTCAACTGAGGCAGACAGCAGAGGCTGAAGTCCTGTGTGTCAGCCCCGGAGTGCTCTGGAAGCCTGTGTATCAGTGTGTGGCTGCCGGCAGTGACAGCGGGGATTTCCCCTGTGAGAGAGAGAGAGAGAGCATCGTGAGCAGAGATGAACTGTGACCCTCCTGCCCATATAAGGAGTGTGTGGGCAGCTTCAGTGAGGGAATCCCTGGCAGGGGAGGAAGAGAAAGCTCCGCAGAGAACAGGGCTTTGCAGTGACCTCAGCCCGCCCAAATAAGGGAAAGAGCAAGCAGCTGCAAACAGGGTGAGCCTGGAGGAGAAAGCACTGCAGAGTCAGCATCCAGAGGGAGCTCTAATGGGATTCTGGTGTCCATTCCAGAGGAGGCTCAACACAAGTAAGCAGGGAATACATTGCTGGTACATCTCACACACCACTTTGTGACCTGTATTAGAGGGTACAATTCTTGTTGATGTGACACAGTGCGACCCATTGTCAGCACCTCACCTGGATTACCCCTTTCCTTATGTCACCACCCTGTTAGCAGCAGGAGAATCTTGGGGGTCATTCCGAGTTGATCGCTCGCTGTCGATTTTTGCAGCGCAGCGATCCGGTTAAAAAATGTCAAAACTGCGCATGCGTATGCTCCGCAATGCGCAGGCGCGTCGTACGGGTACAAACTGGATCGTTGCTGAGCGATGGATTTAACAAAGAATCCGTTCGCACAGCCGATCGCAAGGATATTGACAGGAAGAAGGCGTATGTGGGTGTCAGCTGACCGTTTTCTGGGAGTGTTTGGAAAAACGCAGGCGTGTGCAGGGTGGGTGTCTGACGTCAATTGCGGGAACAAAAAGACTGAAGTGATCGAAAGGGCTGAGTAAGTCCAGACCTACTCAAACTGCACAAAATGTTTTTGCAGAGCTCCGCTGCACAGGCGTTCGCACACTTGCTAAGCGAAAATACACTCCCTATAGGCGGTGACTATGCGTTTGCACGGCTGCTAAAAGTAGCTAGCGAGCGATCAACCCCCGTTGTGTCAGCGTGTCCAACAAATAGTTTCCAACTCCCACAAGCCAGTGACAATTTACCTCAGCCCAACAGTGCCAGGGAGGCAGAAGTGCAGAGGAGGCTGGAGAAGAGAGTAAAGAGAAAGAAACTGAAATTAACACTGAGCTATCACTTTCACTATCCACGTGGACATGTAATAGAAATAGTAACCTGTGGTGAGCAAGGGTACGTTTTACTGTTCTGAAACAGTTTAGTTATGCTAACCCAGGGATCCCATGTTCTGAACTTTTTATTTATAAACAGGAAAGGGGATATGTGGCACAGAATCAATAAATATATATACACGAAGGGGAGTGACTAGCATTTGCAACTATAATTAAAGAAGGAAACATAATAGGCACTCACTGGGTTTCATGAAAAGGATATATTGTATTGTAAAAAGGTTGGATTCATATATATATATATATGTATATATAATACATATAATGTAGTTTTATTGTTATGTATAACGTGTACCCTGGGAGCCATCAAAGCACATTGCAGGGAGTACTACTGTGTGGTATAACATGGATGTGCTCTACTGTGTGGTTTAATGTAAATGGGCTCTACTGTAGTGTAACATGAATACGGGACACTACTGTGTGATGAAACATCAACAAGAGGCACTACTGTGACGTAACGTAAATATGGGGAGTGTGGGCGGGGGGGGGGGGTTAGGCTTAAGTTTTGCCTAGGGTGCCTGAAAATCTTGCACCGGCCCTGCGTACGGGCTCCTGGTCTTAAGTGCCCCGGGCACCCCCAAGGCTTAATCCGGCCCTGGATATAACATGTGCAGAGAGAGTTAGATTTGGGTGGGTTATATTGTTTCTGTGCAGGGTAAATACTGGCTGCTTTATTTTTACACTGCAATTTAGATTTCAGTTTAAACACACCCCACCCAAATCTAACTCTCTCTGCACATATTAAATCTGTCCCCCCTGCAGCGTACACGGGGGATCATTCCGAGTTGATCGCTCGCTAGCAGTTTTTAGCAGCCGTGCAAACGCATTGTCGCCGCCCACTGGGGAGTGTATTTTCGCTTTGCAGAAGTGCGGAGGCTTGTGCAGCAGAGCACCTGCAAAATATTTTTGTGCAAAACAAGACCAGCCCTGTAGTTACTATTCGTGTGCATTGATTCTAACGACGGAGGGACGGCTTTTGACGTCACACACAGCGAACGCCCAGACACGCCTGCGTTTTTTCAGCCACGCCTGCGTTTTGCCAAACACTCCCTGAAACTGGTCAGTTGCCACCTAGAAATGCCCACTTCATGTCAATCTTCATGCGTTCGGCCGTGCGACAGCAATGTTCGTTAGACTCTGTGCAAACCCACGATGCTCATTGTACCAGATATGCCGATTTTTAGCCAGATCGCTGCGCTGCAAACAACGGTAGCTAGCGATCAACTCGGAATGACCCCCATGGTTTTGCCCATTAGCTAACAAATTTCCTGCTGTGATCAGGTCTGAATTAGGCCCTCAGTTTGAGACTTGTCCATAGTAGGAACATTTACCTGTATGTCAGTGCATCAATGGCAAGCTGAAAATAATTTAACAATGAAGAGTAGATCTTAACTGATTATCACATCTATTCCTCCCAAAATATATTATTCTTTATTTCTCTGACGTCCTAAGTGGATGCTGGGGACTCCGTCAGGACCATGGGGAATAGCGGCTCCGCAGGAGACAGGGCACAAAAGTAAAAGCTTTAGGATCAGGTGGTGTGCACTGGCTCCTCCCCCTATGACCCTCCTCCAAGCCTCAGTTAGATTTTTGTGCCCGGCCGAGAAGGGTGCAATCTAGGTGGCTCTCCTAAAGAGCTGCTTAGAGTAAAAGTTTTGTTAGGTTTTTTTATTTTCAGTGAGTCCTGCTGGCAACAGGCTCACTGCATCGAGGGACTTAGGGGAGAGAAGTGAACTCACCTGCGTGCAGGATGGATTGGCTTCTTAGGCTACTGGACACCATTAGCTCCAGAGGGAGTCGGAACACAGGTCTCACCCTGGGGTTCGTCCCGGAGCCGCGCCGCCGACCCCCTTGCAGATGCCGAAAAGTGAAGAGGTCCAGAAACCGGCGGCAGAAGACTTTTCAGTCTTCATAAGGTAGCGCACAGCACTGCAGCTGTGCGCCATTGTTGTCAGCACACTTCATAGCAGCGGTCACTGAGGGTGCAGGGCGCTGGGGGGGGGCGCCCTGGGCAGCAATGATAGTACCTTATTCTGGCTAAAAATACATCACATATAGCCCCTGGGGGCTATATGGATGTATTTAACCCCTGCCAGGTCTCAGAAAAACGGGAGAAGAAGCCCGCCGAAAAGGGGGCGGGGCCTATTCTCCTCAGCACACAGCGCCATTTTCCCTCACAGAAATGCTGGTGGGAAGGCTCCCAGGCTCTCCCCTGCACTGCACTACAGAAACAGGGTTAAAACAGAGAGGGGGGGCACTTATTTGGCGATATGTATATATATATTAAAATGCTATAAGGGAAAAACACTTATATAAAGGTTGTCCCTGTATAATTATAGCGTTTTTGGTGTGTGCTGGCAAACTCTCCCTCTGTCTCCCCAAAGGGCTAGTGGGGTCCTGTCCTCTATCAGAGCATTCCCTGTGTGTGTGCTGTGGGTCGGTACGTGTGTGTCGACATGTATGAGGACGATGTTGGTGAGGAGGCGGAGCAATTGCCTGTAATGGTGATGTCACTCTCTAGGGAGTCGACACCGGAATGGATGGCTTATTTAAGGAATTACGTGATAATGTCAACACGCTGCAAGGTCGGTTGACGACATGAGACGGCCGGCAAACCAAATTAGTACCTGTCCAGGCGTCTCAAACACCGTCAGGGGCGTTAAAACGTCCTTTTACCTCAGTCGGTCGACACAGACACAGACACGGACACTGACTCCAGTGTCGACGGTGAAGAAACAAACGTATTTTCCTTTAGGGCAATGAAGGAGATGTTACATATTTCTGATACTACAAGTACCACAAAAAAGGGTATTATGTGGAGGGTGAAAAAACTACATGTGGTTTTTCCTGAATCAGATAAATTAAATGAAGTGTGTGATGATGCGTGGGTTTCCCCCGATAGAAAATTATTGGCGGTATACCCTTTCCCGCCAGAAGTTATGGCGCGTTGGGAAACACCCCTTAGGGTGGATAAGGCGCTCACACGCTTATCAAAACAAGTGGCGTTACCGTCTCCAGATACGGCCGCCCTCAAGGAGCCAACTGATAGGAGGCTGGAAAATATCCTAAAAAGTATATACACACATACTGGTGTTATACTGCGACCAGCGATCGCCTCAGCCTGGATGGGCAGCGCTGGGGTGGCTTGGTCGGATTCCCTGACTGGAAATATTGATACCCTTGACAGGGACAGTATTTTATTGACTATAGAGCATTTAAAGGATGCATTTCTATATATGCGAGATGCACAGAGGGATATTTGCACTCTGGCATCAAGAGTAAGTGCGATGTCCATATCTGCCAAAAGATGTTTATGGACACGACAGTGGTCAGGTGATGCAGATTCCAAACGGCACATGGAAGTATTGCCGTATAAAGGGGAGGAGTTATTTGGGGTCGGCCCATCGGATCTGGTGGCCACGGCAACAGCTGGAAAATCCACCTTTTTACCCCAAGTCACATCTCAGCAGAAAAAGACATCGTCTTTTCAGCCTCAGTCCTTTCGTCCCCATAAGGGAAGAAGTCTGCAGCAGGCAGCCCATTCCCAGGAACAGAAGCCTTCCACCGCTTCTGCCAAGTCCTCAGCATGACGCTGGGGCCGTACAGACAGGTGCGGTGGGGGGGTCGTCTCAAGAGTTTCAGCACGCAGTGGGCTTACTCGCAAGTGGACCCCTGGATCCTACAAGTAGTATCCCAGGGGTACAGATTGGAAATTCGAGACGTCTCCCCCTCGCAGGTTCCTGAAGTTTGCTTTACCAACGTCTCCCTCCGACAGGGAGGCAGTATTGGAAACAATTCACAAGCTGTATTCCCAGCAGGTGATAATCAAAGTACCCCTCCTACAACAAGGAAAGGGGTATTATTCCACACTATATTGTGGTACTGAAGCCAGACGGCTCGGTGAGACCTATTCTAAATCTGAAATATTTGAACACTTACATACAAAGGTTCAAATCAAGATGGAGTCACTCAGAGCAGTGATAGCGAACCAGGAAGAAGGGGACTATATGGTGTCCCTGGACATCAAGGATGCTTACCTCCATGTCCCAATTTGCCCTTCTCACCAAGGGTACCTCAGGTTCGTGGTACAAAACTGTCACTATCAGTTTCAGACGCTGCCGTTTGGATTGTCCACGGCACCCCGGGTCTTTACCAAGGTAATGGCCGAAATGATGATTCTTCTTCAAAGAAAAGGCGTCTTAATTATCCCTTACTTGGACGATCTCCTGATAAGGGCAAGGTCCAGAGAACAGTTGGAGGTCGGAGTAGCACTATCTCAAGTAGTTCTACGACAGCACGGGTGGATTCTAAATATTCCAAAATCGCAGCTGTCTCCGACGACACGTCTGCTGTTCCTAGGGATGATTCTGGACACAGTCCAGAAAAAGGTGTTTCTCCCGGAGGAGAAAGCCAGGGAGTTATCCGAGCTAGTCAGGAACCTCCTAAAACCAGGCCAAGTGTCAGTGCATCAATGCACAAGGGTCCTGGGGAAAATGGTGGCTTCTTACGAAGCGATTCCATTCGGCAGATTCCACGCAAGAACTT
Source organism: Pseudophryne corroboree (assembly GCF_028390025.1). Lineage (NCBI taxonomy): Eukaryota > Metazoa > Chordata > Amphibia > Anura > Myobatrachidae > Pseudophryne > Pseudophryne corroboree. Next base: position 867,397,166 of record NC_086444.1, on the reverse strand, counting down.
TTCAGTGGGATCTGCTGGGAAAATGGTCCGGATCGCATCTTCAGATGCATCAGCGGATAACCCTGTCTCCAAGGACAAGGGTGTCTCTTCTGTGGTGGCTGCAGAATGCTCATCTACTAAAGGGCCACAGATTCGGCATTCAGGACTGGGTCCTGGTGATCACGGATGCCAGCCTGAAAGGCTGGGGAGCAGTCACACAAGGAAAAAATTTCCAGGGAGTGTGATCAAGTCTGGAGACTTCTCTCCACATAAATATACTGGAGCTAAGAGCAATTTACAATGCTCTAAGCTTAGCAAGACCTCTGCTTCAAGGTCAGCCGGTATTGATCCAGTGGGACAACATCACGGCAGTCGCCCACGTAAACAGACAGGGCGGCACAAGAAGCAGGAGGACAATGGCAGAAACTGCAAGGATTCTTCGCTGGGCGGAAAATCATGTGATAGCACTGTCAGCAGTGTTCATTCCGGGAGTGGACAACTGGGAAGCAGACTTCCTCAGCACGACCTCCACCCGGGAGAGTGGGGACTTCATCGGGAAGTCTTCCACATGATTGTGAACCGTTGGGAAAGACCAAAGGTGGACATGATGGCGTCCCGCCTGAACAAAAAACTGGACAGGTATTGCGCCAGGTCAAGAGACCCTCAGGCAATAGCTGTGGACGTTCTGGTAACACCGTGGGTGTACCAGTCGGTGTATGTGTTCCCTCCTCTGCTTCTCATACCTAAGGTACTGAGAATTATAAGACGTAGAGGAGTAAGAACTATACTCGTGGCTCCGGATTGGCCAAGAAGGACTTGGTACCCGGAACTTCAAGAGATGCTCACAGAGGACTCATGGCCTCTACCGCTAAGAAGGGACTTGCTTCAGCAAGTACCATGTCTGTTCCAAGACTTACCGCGGCTGCGTTTGACGGCATGGCGGTTGAACGCCGGATCCTAAGGGAAAAAGGCATTCCGGAAGAGGTCATTCTTACCCTGGTCAAAGCCAGGAAGGAGGTGACCGCACAACATTATCACCACATGTGGCGAAAATATGTTGCGTGGTGTAAGGCCAGGAAGGCCCCACGAAGAAATTTCAACTCGGTCGATTCCTGCATTTCCTGCAAACAGGAGTGTCTATGGGCCTCAAGTTGGGGTCCATTAAGGTTCAAATTTCGGCCCTGTCGATTTTCTTCCAGAAAGAATTGGTTTCAGTTCCTGAAATCCAGAAGTTTGTCAAGGGAGTACTGCATATACAACCCCCTTGTGTGCCTCCAGTGGCACTGTGGGATCTCAACGTAGTTCTGGGATTCCTCAAATCACATTGGTTTAAACCGCTCAAATCTGTGGATTTGAAATATCTCACATGAAAAGTGACCATGATGTTGGCCCTGGCCTCGGCCAGGCGAGTGTCAGAATTGGCGGCTTTGTCTCACAAAAGCCCATATCTGATTGTCCATTCGGACAGGGCAGAGCTGCGGACTCGTCCCCAGTTTCTCCCTAAGGTGGTGTCAGCGTTTCACCTGAACCAGCTTATTGTGGTACCTGCGCCTACTAGGGACTTGGAGGACTCCAAGTTGCTAGATGTTGTCAGGGCCCTGAAAATATAGGTTTCCAGGACGGCTGGAGTCAGGAAAACTGACTTGCTGTTATCCTGTATGCACCCAACAAACTGGGTGCTCTTGCTTCTAAGCAGACGATTGCTAGTTGGATGTGTAGTACAATTCAGCTTGCACATTCTGTGGCAGGCCTGCCACAGCCAAAATATGTAAATGCCCATTCCACAAGGAAGGTGGGCTCATCTTGGGCGGCTGCCCGAGGGGTCTCGGCTTTACAACTTTGCCGAGCTGCTACTTGGTCAGGGGCACACCCTGGCTGAGGAGGACCTGGAGTTCTCTCACTCGGTGCTGCAGAGTCATCCGCACTCTCCCGCCCGTTTGGGAGCTTTGGTATAATCCCCATGGTCCTGACGGAGTCCCCAGCATCCACTTAGGACGTCAGAGAAAATAAGAATTTACTTACCGATAATTCTATTTCTCGTAGTCCATAGTGGATGCTGGGCGCCCATCCCAAGTGCGGATTGTCTGCAATACTTGTGCATAGTTATTGTTACAAAAATCGGGTTATTATTGTTGTGAGCCATCTTTTCAGAGGCTCCGCTGTTATCATGCTGTTAACTGGGTTCAGATCACAGGTTGTACAGTGTGATTGGTGTGGCTGGTATGAGTCTTACCCGGGATTCAAAATCCTTCCTTATTGTGTACGCTCGTCCGGGCACAGTATCCTAACTGAGGCTTGGAGGAGGGTCATAGGGGGAGGAGCCAGTGCACACCACCTGATCCTAAAGCTTTTACTTTTGTGCCCTGTCTCCTGCGGAGCCGCTATTCCCCATGGTCCTGACGGAGTCCCCAGCATCCACTATGGACTACGAGAAATAGAATTATCGGTAAGTAAATTCTTATTATAGGGGGCCCATGATCACACACTGGACATCCAAGGCCCCCAATGACAACATACAAAAAAGGGACAGACAGAGAAGTAAAGTAATTCATCTATACCTAGGTGTTGATTAAGATGAGTCACATCATTGACAATAAAAGACCCTAAATTGTCAAAATAATAATACTATAAAACTGTAGTGTAATACTGTTCACATATGATGTATCACAACTGATACTGAGCTATTAACCCAATACTGCACCACGTATGCCACCAACATTTTCGTAATATGCAATAATCCAGTTATGATCAATTGCTGGTGGAGAGTTAAACAAGAAATGATCCACCATGCACCCATGGTTCAAATGAATAGAGAGACATCTGAATGGCAGAGGCATGTTGTGCTAGGTGGGTTACTTGGATGGATAGATAGATAGATAGATAGATAGATAGATAGATAGATAGATAGATAGATAGATAGATAGATAGATAGATAGATAGATTATATATATATATATATATATATATGCAAAGAGTTTTAGGACCTTAATCTGCACTAGTGATAGGGAGCTGCAGCTCATGAAGTACCCCCTGTTAGATTGGGTACAGTGTTGATAATATGCAAATCGAAAATTCCCAAGGGAGCTAGTGTATGGTATGTATGTATATCACTTAAGATACCCCACAAACAAGGGTTAATCACCACCATTTTGTACAATAAAATGTATTCATACAATGAACAGTAAATGAACATAAAAAGTTGACCTAACAATTTTTGTGTCATCAGAAATGAGATTACATTAAAATCTTTGACATTGTTGAAACAATTTGTATTGATATTATTTGATTGTGGAGAATATAACTTCTGGTTCAATCTCTTTCAGAAATTCTATACTAACTGTTGATAACAACCCAATGCGTTTCATCCTTAGGACTTCATCAGGGGTCTAGTATCAAAACATAAAGTACATGATATTCATCATTGTAAGTTTATATTATAGCAGGTTGGTCATTGTGATGAACAATGAATGAGTGTCCACCAAATGAGATATAAGTGTATATACTTCACAGGCATATAGAATAAAATATAAATCAAGTTGCTGTAGAGATGCTTTCCAGCAATGAATGTCCATGGCGAATGCAGTGGATCAATGCCTTCTGTTATTTCATTTTTTAAGTAATATTTTTGTGATCGCATTTCATGTACCCCTATGTAAGCTTATTTATTCTAACTTGTGTCAGCTGTTTTCCTAGATGTTTTCCAGCAGGCATGCTTGGTGACTGTCTCACCTTTTAAAAGCCCGTGGGCTCTATCGTAACAAACTGGGTTGTATGTCCCAGTCTCTTGTGAGGGACATTAAGGCCTATTCTGGGAGACTGCAGTCTTTATCCGCATAGCCTGCACACACAGGTGCATAACAGGAGTGTAGCTAAGTTTAGTGCTTGGGTAAGAAGTTGAAATAGTTTAGTTTTGGGATCAATGCGACCAATGCTGGGCAAGCTGGCTGTCACTAGGAAGGTGACCAGTGTATAGTCAGTGACAGGGTTGCGGGAATGTTAGGTTGATGTGACTATGTGACTGCAGGAACCACAACTGATGCTGGTTTGTGCCACCCAAACAATATCTATCTAATCTATCTATATATGCAACTGAGACCTCCCTAATTAATTTCTACAGTGTGGATTTTAAATTAGCTTCTTTTTTTTGACAGGTAAGTACATGACTTGCTTAGAGATATTTTATTTAATGGAAGTTATTTTAACCATGAATAGATGTATGGCATTGTTAATAATTTTAACAAAAATTGCCACACCCTAGTCGACCTATGGTGTCCCAGTTTAACCATGTCTACTCTTCCTGACTCCCCTGAGACTATGCTACCCAATTGGTAAGTGTCGGCCAATTTTGAGACAGAAAATTGTTACTGTGCAGGAAAATACAGGCTTTCAGGGGTAAATTTACTAAGGTGGGAGGTTTTTTTTTTACAACTGGTGATGTTGCCCATAGCAAACAATCAGATTCTATATATTATCTTCTAGAAGCAGCTAGATAAATGTTAAGTAGAATCTGATTGGTTGCTATGGGCAACATTACCAGTTCTAAAAAATACTCCCACCTTAGTAAATTTACCCCTAGGAGTCTACAGAAGTAGTCTATGATTTAAAGTACAAACCTAAACATTGCTAGACACTTGTCAATTAAAGCCATTGACAGTAGCACAATAATGATATTCTGGTCCAGCACCTTTCACTCTCAGAACCTAGGAGTGGTAAGTTCAGAGGATCAATATCTTTAGTTTATTTGATTTATTTTTTAACAAAATTGATTATCCCTGGGCAGATGGTGACTTCAGTCACTATTCACTATACGAGATCACATGGTCCAGAAGACACCTGTTTGCGTAGGAATATAACCAATGTCATAATCATGTAACAGAAGCTGAAAAAGCTTATACCAGAGGTTCCCAAACTGTGTGCCGTGGCTCCCTGGGGTGCCTCGGGACACTTGCAGGGGTGCCCTGGGTTGGTGGTCCAGGACCAATTCAAATTATTCATGTTCAATATAATAGGCAAAACCAGTGCTGGTGGCTGCCAGTCATAAAATATGTGGCCAAACAGAAGCAAATCTTGTCCCTCACCACACAACTGACCCTAAGGATGACATATAAACGCGATCTACTTAATGTAATAGTTCTTTCTAAATTTCTCAATAAGAAATTTTTGGCCTAGGGGTGCCGTGAAAAAAATTCTGATATTCTAGGGCGCCGTGATTCAAAAAAGTTTGGAAACCACTGGCTTATACATAGTTGCAGAAGTTTTGGTGCAGGGTAAAATGTGAACTTCCCTGACAAACAATTTATAGTATTAAACTGTATTTGCTAATTTGGTATACCATTTGGATCAGTTATATGGTCTCATTACTGTTCCCAAGCCTTTTCCTTCTATTCCTGACAGTTGTGAATAATCTCCAGCCACTTTCCCGCAGCTCTCTTCCGCCTCATCTTGTTACTTTTAAATACATAAAGGGACAATACATGGAGCTATCAGGCGATTTGTTTATTAGGAGACCTATACATAAGACACATGGATACTCTCTGAGGTTAGAAGAGAAAACATTTAATACCCAACGAAGGATGGGGTTCTTCACAATAAGGGCAGTAAGGATCTGGAATACCTTTTCTGAGAAAGTAGTAATGGTGGACTCAGTAATTGAGTTAATAATTGATTGGATAAATGTCTAACTGATAAAGATATCCAGGTATATAACACTTAAAAAGACTGTATTGAGTTACTACTGTTATTCTTTGTTTATATTCATAACAGTATAGGATCGAAACAATGGTTGAACTTGATGGACAACTTGTCTTTTTTCTACCTCACTAAGGACTAGATGCATCATCGCTTGAATAGTCATAAAATGGAAAGTGATAAACTACCAACCAACCAGCTCCTGACATTTTTCAAACAGGGCCTGTGACATGTCAGTTAGCAGCTGATTGGCTGGTGCTTTTTCTCTCTCCATTTTATCACTCTCCAAGTGATGATGAAATGTTACTATCTTCCCATGTCTGTTCAGCCCACTGTGTTTCTCCAGCCTCATCACCCATGTCTCTGCAGCTACAGCCCCCTTTTGTCCCTCCAAATTCAGTGTATCTCCAGCTCCTGCCTCCTTGTGTCTCTCCAACCCCTCAGTGTCTCTCTAGTCCCTTCTGTCTTTCTAGCTCTAACCATCCAGTGTCTCTATAGCCCATGTCTGTCTCTCCAGCTCCAGTTAACCAGTGTCTATCAGCTCCAGCCCCTTCCATACCTCCAGCCCTCAGTGCCTCTCCAGTTCCAAACCCCTTGTGTCTCTCCAGCCTCCTTGTGTCTTTCCAGCTCTAGCTCCCTTCTGTCTCTCCAGTTCCTGCCTTTTGGTGCCTCCCCAACCCCTCAGTGTTTCTCCAGCTGCAGCTCGCAAGTGTCTCTACATCCCCTTTCTGTCTATCCAGCTCCAGTTCCCCAGTGTCTTTCCAGCTCCTGCTCCCTTGTCTCTCCAGCCACCATTGTCTCTCCAGCTCCAACCACCTTGTATGTAGTCAGCCTCTCAGTGTCTCCCCAACTCCACCACATTATGTCTCTCCAGCCCCTCCCCCCCCCCCCCCCCCCCAGTCTCTCCTGGCCCTCAGTGTCTATGTCTATTCAGCTCCAGGCTCATTCTGTCTCTCCAGCTCCAACCTCCTTGTGTCTCCAGTCTCTCAGTGTCACCTAAATTCCAGTTCCCTTCTGTCTCTTCAGCTCCCCCAGTGTTTCCCCACCTCCAGTCTCATGTCTCCCCAGCTCAAGCCTCCTTGTGCCTCTCCAATCCTGATTGTCTCTCTAGCTCTAGCACCCTTTTGTCTCTCCAGCTATGGACCCCTCCGGGGGATGCGGTCAAGATCCCGCCGGACGGAATCCCGGTGGTCAAAATACCGACACCGGGATCCCGACTGGCACAATCCCGACATATTCTCCCTCTGTGGGTGTCCACGACACCCATAGAGGGAGAATAAAGTAGCGTGCCAAGCATAGCGAGGCACCGTGCCCGTAGGGAGCCCGCAAGGGGCTGCGTTGTGCTCGCCCCCTGTCAGGATTGTGCCAGTCGGGATCCCGGTGTTGGTATTCCGACCGCCGGGATCCCGTCCAGCGGGATTTCGTACTGATCCCCCCTCCGGCTCCAGCCCACAGTCAATTACCTTATTCTGCTTCTTCCAGCTGCTCCTCTTCTCCCTGCGAATCCTCTCTGCTTCTTAGCATTGCAGTGCCCATGAATTCCAGGAAGGGGAAGACAGGTGAAGAGGCTCTCCAGACTCCGTACATGCCCTGTGACAGAGCCTGTGCATTTGTCTGGCACAGTGGGCAGCCAGGGGTTGAGGGTATCCACTGAGGGGAGCATGGGGCCCAGACCAGCAGGAACTATCCACTGCTCCCAGTGGCCCAATCCACCCCTGCTCACGCTGATTATTATCAAACCATCAAAATGTCAACAGCAGCAGCAGATGGGGGGATGAATTTGTGGGAGGCAGTATGACTGTGACAAGGACATTGGGGGTTATTCAGAGTTGTAGCAAACTAAAAAAGTTAGCAATTGGGAAAAAGAAATGTTGAACTGCAGGTGGGGCAGATCATCAGATGTAACATGTGCAGAGATTTGGGTGGGCTATATTGTTCCTGTGCATGGTAAATACTGGCTGCTTTATTTTTACACTGCAATTTAGATTTCAGTTTGAACACATCCCACCCAAATCTAAGGCTGTATACACATCAGAACGATGTGCATACGATGCAACATCGTCTGCGATAAGGTCCCGACATCGGCCAGTGCATACACACTTGCTGATGTCGGCTGCGACGGTGGGGGTAAAAGCGGGACCATGCCTCATTCAGCAGCATGGCCCTCGTAAGTAATATCGACGCCATTAGTGTGTTTTTTTTGTTTGCTAACAACTCTTAATCATACCTCCCAACTTTTCTTTTTTTGAAAGAGGGACACACGTGCGGCTTTGCCGCGCTCCTGGAAAAGGGGCGTGGCCTGTGAAAAGGGGGCGTGGTTTCACGGATGACCCGCAATCGTGAGCCACGCCCAGTTTTCGTCACTGAGGGGGCATGCCCAGCGCTCTGTGAGCCGCTGGCATGCCCCCTCTCCCTCTCCTGTCTATTCACCGCTGCTCTGCTAAGCAGAGCAGCAGTGACAGGAGCCTCCCAACTGCCCCCCCTCACCACGGGACACTGAGGCCCATGGGTGGGACAGCGGGACAGTCCCCAAAAATGGGACTGTCCCGCAAAAATCGGGACAGTTGGGAGGTATGCTCTTAATAACCCCCAATGTCAGCATATGTGATTGATCATGGGGTTAAGCAGGAAGACATAGACAGGGATACACAGTGGAAGGTGTAGAAACCTAGTTACATAGAGTAGTGATCTGGAAGACTCCTGTCACACTGATACAGCAAGATTGTTGCATGAAATGTATTTTTCTACTTCTTATCACTGGTGAGCATTTACATAGGTGACCATAGATATAGGCTATAAAAACAGCATATTTAAAAGTAAATAGAACTATCCCAAAATATTACTAATTCTGCATTTTTTTTTTCTTGAAATACATTTTTATTGAAATATTGACTTGTATTACAGGCTATGAAATATATTAAAATTAATTATATTTTGGTGATGAGTAATGTAAAACTACTGAATGAAAGTTGTGTCAAATGTTCCTCAGTAATAAATATGAAACAAAGGTCAAACATCCAGCTTGTTTTCTAATCAGCTATGTTACAGCAATTGAAAAAGTAGGAAATTATAAAACAGTGTGAAATGGCCCAAGTTAGCAGTAAACTTGTTTAGATGTTTCTAAATTAAATAGAAAACATAAAGTAATTTCCTTCTCATTAATGTCAAGTTCTGCCTCACTACTTTTTTCATCAAACCAAAATGAGTCCCTGCTGCACATCTGAACGTCTATTCATGACTTGCCCATTACAATACATCAGACTGTAATACTGGTGGCTGTTACAACCAGCAGGGTTTAGATAACATGAGTTGAGGCTTTGTCTGCCAGTTAAGCAATGTTGGCCTAGATTTGCAAAAATCTGTGAAATTGTTGAGCGTACCCATTTAAAATGAAAACATTATTTTCTTTTTAACGTCATTTTTAGTTTTTTATTTAGCACTACAAGCATTGCTGAGTATACTGTATAATTGGAGTGCTTGAATGGATTAAAATGCATTATACTTAAAGAAATGACCAAACGCCTTTGAGGACATGTAAAAATTAAGGGGGTAATTCAGAGCTGATCGTAGATGTCCTAAATTTAGCACATCTACGATCATTTACTCTGACATGCGGGGGGATGTCCCCCCCCCTTCCCCCGCACAGGTACAAAAGCATTGCCCGGTGGCGATGCTTTTGTACCTGGCGAGTAGCTCCCTACCTGCGCAGCTCCTGCACGCTGGCAGTGAGCTACCCACCACGTTCCGCCCTGCGACCACCTCTGCCTGTCAATCAGGCAGAGGCGATCGCAGCCAGTGAGATGCTGTTAGCATTTCACTGGGCTCCCGGGGTGCGCACTTGCAGTGCAGCTGCTGCACGTGCGCACTCCACAATGTAATTCAGACTACGATAATTGCCGCTGCAGTGATGCAGTCTGAATTACCCCTAAGTCATTTTGCAAGGCAAAATACAATAAAGGACAGCATTTGTTATGCCTGTCTGCAATTATACATCTTCATAAATAACCATTATTTTGTGATTTTATCCATATTCTGAGACCGGGGGGTATATTTACAAAAATTTGATTTTGGTCAATGGGGGTCATTCCGAGTTGTTCGCTCGCAAGCTGCTTTTAGCAGCTTTGCACACGCTAAGCCGCCGCCTACTGGGAGTGAATCTTAGCTTATCAAAATTGCGAACGAAAGATTCGCAATATTGCGAAAAGACTTCTCTGTGCAGTTTCTGAGTAGCTCGAGACTTACTCTGCCAGTGCGATCAGTTCAGTGCTTGTCGTTCCTGGTTTGACGTCACAAACACACCCAGCGTTCGCCCAGACACTCCTCCGTTTCTCCAGCCACTCCCACGTTTTTCCCAGAAACGGTAGCGTTTTTTCACACACTCACATAAAACGGCCAGTTTCCACCCAGAAACACCCACTTTCTGTCAATCACATTACGATCACCAGTACGAAGAAAAAACCTCGTAATGCCGTGAGTAAAATACCTAACTGCATAGCAAATTTACTTGGCGCAGTCGCACTGCGGACATTGCGCATGCGCATTAGCGACTAATCGCTCCGTTGCGAGAAAAAAATAACGAGCGAACAACTCGGAATGACCCCCAATGTTGGGTAGACTTTTGGCCGATGTTGGATCGATTTTGCATTTCATGGTCTAAATCACACATTTACTAACAGATGATTTTTTTATCCTTTCAAAAAAAATGAAAGTTAGTCAATGTGGGATTTAGGGTATATTTAATAAAAATCAATATGGGTTGATGTTTGGTTTATTTTGTATTTCAGTGTCTAAGTTCCACATTTACTAACAGATTATTTTTGTGATTTTTTTTTTTTTAAACAATGCCAAAAACCATCTGCTGGTAAATATGTAATTTAGATCCTTAATCACAAAATCGATCAAACATCGACCAAATCGACTTTTAGTAAATATGCCCTTGGGTTTTTTAGCTGTATATAGTAAGTTGCATGCATCCTCTCAACTTGTACTGTATATAAAAGATGCTGTGGTGCACTATCAATGTCACGATCCGGGTACTGAGACACCATTCTCCCTTCTGGATGCACGTCCTCCATGGGCCTCTGCTGCCGCTCCTGTCTCGCTGACCGCCGCGCGCCGCTGGGCGCATGTGATTCTGCTACTGCGGCCTTCATCGCCATTGTTACACCTTTCCTATAGTACTTAATTCCCCTTCTTTGTGTGTTAATGGGCGCAGCCATGTTAGACTCCAGTCACATGACATTATTCCTCCTATCCACGGTGCTGGAGCCTTGTCATAATTGCCAGACCAATCCCTGCTATGCAGCAGGTATAAATATCCTGTCCCAGCTCCCAACAGATTGTCAGTGCTTTCATTGTCATCTGTGATTCCAGCCTACAAGCTTCACTACAGACTTTCTCCTGCAATTCCATTCTGCAGTTCAGCCTGACTTCCCTGGTGATTACACTCTGCAGTGTAACCCGACTCTCCAGTGATTAACCCTCTACAGTCTACTTTGATTCCTGTGTTTGAACTTTTGCTTTTCAGTAACCATCCTTCATTCCTCAGTTACCAGCGCACTCCAGCTTCTTTTCTCATTTACCTTCGAACCCCAGCTTCATTACTCATCTTCCAGCGAACCCCAGCTTCATTTATTGTTTACAGAACTTTCCTCCATATTCCAGGTTACTGGTCTTTACCAATTGTGCACCTAATTATCACTTGTGACTTTCTATTATTCTTTTGCATGTTATTTGACTTTTTATTTAATAAAAGCACTTAAGGCATTTCCAGTTGTCGTGGTCACGCCCTCGGGCATTCATTGCTGCTGTCATTACGCATGTCCAGGAGTCACATAGCTCCTCCTAAGTTCAAGTACCCGTCAGCCCCTACAACTGAGGCTCCCAGTCACGGTCACCAGTCCTCAGTTGTGACAGTAAGCACTGACCCTATGAATCCAGCCGGAGACCAGGATCAAGCGACCAGGCCGATGCAAGAACTGGCAGCCAGATTTGAACATCAGGAGGCTGCACAAGGCCACATCATCCGCTGTCTCCAGGACCTCTCCTCCCGGCTGGATGAAATTCAAGCGGTCCTCCATGGTTTAGGGGCATCCAGTGTGCCGACTCCAGCGCCTCCGGTGGTGTCCCCATCCACCATACCCGTTCCTGCTCCCTACCTTCACTTGCCGACTCCTGCTAAATATGATGGATCCCCTAAAGCCTGCAGGGGTTTCCTAAACTAGTGCGAGATCCAATTTGAATTGCAACCCAGCAGTTTCCCTACTGACCGCATTAAGGTGGCATACCTAATTTCTCTACTCAGTGGTGCCGCTCTAGACTGGGACTCACCTATATGGGAAAGGTCTGATGCCCTGTTGTTATCCTATGCTAACTTCGTGGCAACGTTCAGACGAATTTTCGATGAGCCAGGTCGAGTGACATCAGCTTCTTCAGAGATTCTTCGGCTGCGTCAGGGGACGCGAACTGTCGGTCAGTATTTGGTGCAATTCCAGACCTTGGCATCTGAAGTCTCCTGGAATGATGACGCTCTTTATGCAGCCTTCTGGGGAGGGCTATCCGAGCGTATCAAAGATGAGCTCGCTGCTAGAGACTTACCTTTAACGTTAAACGAGCTCATTTCCCTCTGCACTAAGGTCGATTTACGGTTCCGTGAAAGGGCTGTTGAACGAGGAAGATCCACATTTCCCAAGATTCCTACTGTTTCCATTCCTCGTCAGCCATCTCCGTCTAGGGAGGAACCTATGCAGATAGGTCGCTCTCGTTTATCTCAGGCAGAGCGTAGTAGACGTCTTGCGGAGCGTCTCTGTTTGTATTGTGCCGAATCTTCTCACGTTATCAAGTCCTGTCCCAAGCGTCCGGGACAACCTCAAGTTCTAGCCCACCAAGGAGAAGACCAGCTAGGAGTGACGAATTTCTCTCCATTTCCAAGCAACTGCAATCTCTCCGTTTCTCTGCAGGTGGCTCAGCGTACAAAGAATCTCACTGCCTTATTGGATTCTGGAGCAGCCGGAAACTTTATTACAGAAAGATTCGTTAAGCAGTGGTCTCTACCCACTGAGAGACTGTCATCTCCTATATCTCTAACTGCCGTGGGCGGCAGTAGGATTCCTGATGCGGTGATTACCTCCAAGACCCTACCTATCCGTCTGAAGGTAGGGGACCAGCATACAGAGTTGATTTCTTTCCAGGTTATCCCCAGGGCCACCCATCCTGTGGTCCTAGGCCTCCCATGGCTACGTCTGCATAATCCTCAAGTTGATTGGAAGTCGACCCGTATCCTGGCATGGGGTACTTCCTGCTCAGAGACCTGTCTCCAAAAAGAGCTTCCAGTTCGCATATCCTCCTACAAGTCTTCTGATGTCCCGTCTCCTCCGTGCCAAGACTCCAAACTACAGTTTTGTCCAGGGTCACCGAATCACAAGGCTGATGCCCTTTCCCGCTCCCGGGAGCAAGAAAATGAGTCTGAGTCTACTGTCAAGCATTGTATTGTTGATCCAGTGGCGTTCTCCGCAGTGAGGATGGACTCTATGCCCCCGCCAGGGAAAATTTTTGTGAAGCCGGCTTTCAGAAGGAAGCTCTTGCATTGGGCACATTCCTCTCGCTTTGCCGGACACTCGGGTATACGCAAGACCTTAAAATTAGTTTCCAGGTCAAATTGGTGGCCGACCCTAAAAAAGGACATTGCTGAATTTGTGGCCTCCTGCCCAAAATGTGCCCAGCACAAAGTATCCCGCCAGTCTCCCACTAGGCAACTGGTTTCCTTGTCTGTTCCTCATCATCCGTGGGCTCATCCCTCGATGGATTCTGTCATGGTTTCCCCACTTCCAAGTTGGCACAAGTCTTCATCCAGAAGTTCCATTCCAGATGGCCAGGTAAACTTAAGAAGTGTCCTGGGGCCACTCCTAAAAGGGGGGGTACTGTCACGATCCGGGTACTGAGACACCATTCTCCCTTCTGGATGCACGTCCTCCATGGGCCTCTGCTGCCGCTCCTGTCTCGCTGACCGCCGCGCGCCGCTGGGCGCATGTGATTCTGCTACTGCGGCCTTCATCGCCATTGTTACACCTTTCCTATAGTACTTAATTCCCCTTCTTTGTGTGTTCATGGGCGCAGCCATGTTAGACTCCAGTCACATGACATTATTCCTCCTATCCACGGTGCTGGAGCCTTGTCATAATTGCCAGACCAATCCCTGCTATGCAGCAGGTATAAATATCCTGTCCCAGCTCCCAAAAGATTGTCAGTGCTTTCATTGTCATCTGTGATTCCAGCCTACAAGCTTCACAACAGACTTTCTCCTGCAATTCCATTCTGCAGTTCAGCCTGACTTCCCTGGTGATTACACTCTGCAGTGTAACCTGACTCTCCAGTGATTAACCCTCTACAGTCTACTTTGATTCCTGTGTTTGAACTTTTGCTTTTCAGTAACCATCCTTCATTCCTCAGTTACCAGCGCACTCCAGCTTCTTTTCTCATTTACCTTCGAACCCCAGCTTCATTACTCATCTTCCAGCGAACCCCAGCTTCATTTATTGTTTACAGAACTTTCCTCCATATTCCAGGTTACTGGTCTTTACCAATTGTGCACCTCATTATCACTTGTGACTTTCTATTATTCTTTTGCATGTTATTTGACTTTTTATTTAATAAAAGCACTTAAGGCATTTCCAGTTGTCGTGGTCACGCCCTCGGGCATTCATTGCTGCTGTCATTACGCATGTCCAGGAGTCACATAGCTCCTCCTAAGTTCAAGTACCCGTCAGCCCCTACAACTGAGGCTCCCAGGTACGGTCACCAGTCCTCAGTTGTGACAATCAAAAGTGCATCAACTTCTACAAATCTGCAGTAAGGCTAGGCACACATTAGAGCGATATCGGCACGATTGGTCATATTAGAACAACAAATCATGCATATACTGTAGTCTAATGTGCGGGTCGAGTGCAACATCTTCTGGTTGGCTGTGCTCAGATGATATCGTGTGTGACCCGGAGCAGTGTAATCAGGGCAGGCTCTATCATTAGGCAGCCTCCTAGGGCACTGTGATCTGGGGGGCGCCCCTGGGTCTGCCTATCATAAAATGAAGGATGTCTCTGAGAGAGGCATGTTTGGTAAACTCAATACAAGCAGCGGTTGTTAAACTTCTAAGATGCCATCTCCACACTTTCAACTGAGGGCAGGGGCTGATTAAGAGAGATAGGGTCCCGTGTGCAGGCTTTTTGTGGACCCCCTACTCTCTGTCAGTGGCTGAAGCACTGTAGACTCTTAACTTTGTGCCAGAGTCTACAGCGCATATACAGGACTCAGGGAAAATGGTGCTTTCTCTTATTTCGGGGGACTTATCTGCGGAGCATGCATGAATCACTGGGAATATGGCCGCCACACCATTTTCCCAGTGATTTATTTCACAAGTACATTCTGCAGGACTCTAATATAATTATATGGTGCAAGGTGTGTGGTGTAGGCCCCCCTGGACCGAGGGGCCTGTGTGCATGTCACACCCTGCACCTATTATAGATACGCCAATGACTGAGGGGCATATTGGTGTGTATGTTGGGGGAGGGAACAGTAGGCTGATGTTTAGGGTGTTAAGGAACCTTGCACAGGCCCTGAGTGTAATGAATGATAGAACGAGATATCTTGTAATGTGTACAAGCAATCTGCTATGGGCTGAGGCAAAGGGATATCACCCAGTCCGGTCATGTGTGTGCCTGGCCTGAATGTCCCTCTTTCACAATTTGAAATATTAGGAGATATGACTTTGGGTAGAAGTGTGAAGATATTGGGGCATATTTATTAATTATCGGGAGTTAGACCATAGCCAGATTAAGGGGGGGAGGAGGTCTGCAGGGGATACTGAACCTCGGGCCTCTGTCAGGGGGCCCACCGGACAGAACACACTGACATTACTAGCTCTCCCTCAGCAGAACCAGGTAGCCAGAATGCGAAGACAGTACGCACTGCAGGCAGAGACACAGGAGTATCAGGTTTCATGACCTAATGATGGAGCTTCCCGACTAGAGAAATCCCAGCTTTGCCGCCTCTTCTCTTCTGTGTTGAAATACCTTTCAATTAAATAGTTCAACACAGGTAACGCCAATCATATTTTAAGAGGGAGGTCAAGCTGCAGACCATTTATAGTTCAACGCAGCTGACGCCAATCATATATTAAGAGGGAAATTCAGAAGCAGAGCATTTTGTCCCTCCTGGAATGGCTCATGTTGGTAATGTTGGTAGGTATGTACAATCTAATATATAACCCCCTTCCCCTGTCACTAAACACAGCAATAAGAAATGATGTACCACAAAAAAGTATTAATAATGACATGCAGGGACAGGGGCTCCGATGGGAGCACATCCCTGCGACGTGTAAACAAAGTGATAGCTGATGTGTTCCCTTTATATAATGCTACAGGAAAGTAAAGGTAATGCAAAGGTTAATTTCACATATGCTGTAAAGCTATGGAGGCTACTATTGCGATTGGAAACCAGGGAACCGTATAAGATATCTCCAATATCTCCGATTTCTTTTGAGGTACCACTCACATATATTCAGGGGATGCTTAAAGTTTGTGAATATCCCCCGAAAATGGACGTTTTCGGGAGACATCCGAAAAAATTGTTTCATAAATGTGCCCTAATCACTCATACAATATAAATATTGTACACCGAAAGAAATATATATATATTTCAACTCTGGTTAATATTTAAATGCCAAACACCCTAGCACCGGCCCTGATGGTACGTATGGTAACTGGTGAGATGATTGGCAGTGTAAATACTGTTTCAGGTTTGCAAAGGACTGAAGACTTTGTGTGACACTCTGGAATAGACTATAGGAAAACAGAATGGAAGGACAGCGCTTACCGCTAACTGATGAACCAAGCTGCTAAAGGAGTAGAAAGGGAATCCACTTGTCCCCTATATTTATTAAAAACCAAAAGAAAAAATCTCCAAGCGCTCTGGTATCAGATGTTGACACTTCTAATAAATTAATAAACAAAGCATTTATATAATGAATATTTTATTAAAATATAAGTACTCAAAAAGTACACATTAATTCCTATCTATAGAGAATGGATAAAAAAAATTTTTTGTATGTGAGTCCTAATACCGGTATACTAACATTTAAACAATACAACATAAAACATATAATTGGATTCAAATGTCCCCACAGATTTATCCACTTGAAGGATAATTAATCCTTTAGTATGTGCTGAATAGTGAATCACAAGCTGTTGAAATGTCCTTGTTTTTGAAGCTAGTTGTCACTCAGGCAAATCCTCCTAAGATGTTCATTAACATGGGCAAAAAGTCACTCTATTCAAGTAGGCAGTCGCCTCCACTTACTTGTATTTCCGTGGGTGTCAGGGAACACAAAGCATGTGATGTCCGCCGGCAGACGCAGTGAGGTGCTCTAGTATCGACTAGTTTCGCCTGTCTAGCAGGCTTCATCAGGATAACCGAGTGCACCCTCTGTCCTGCTTTTAATGCTCCCTCTGACAACTGTTCCCATGGTGACGGATAAATAATTCCGTTCCTCCGGTAGCTGTTTCTATGGGGACGGATAAACACTTCCGCCCATCGCTTGACGGTTCCCATGGAGACGGATCAACACTTCCGCTCCTCGTCTCGTAGGACTCCTGGCTTCCGCCCTTATATACCAAGTTGGCTTCACTGTACCAACTTCAGTGGTTTCTAGGGCACTTCCGCCCCTCTTTTGACGGTTCCCATGGAGACGGATCGACACTTCCGTTCTTCGTCTCGCTCGTGTCCTTGCGTCCGCCGTTTCTATGGGGACTTGTAGCACCTTTGCCCTCTATTAGCGGTTCCCATGGAGACGGATCAAACACTTTCGTTCTTTTCCTCTTTTATCTTGGTTACCGCCCTTGTTTTTGTCTTCCAAAGCATCTTCACTATGGCACAACTTCTGCCCTTATTTCATAAGATTCTCCTCCACAGGGATCGTCACTTCCGCCCTCATTCCTCGCCGTTGTCATGGATATAAGTGCTTCATTTATCATTTGGATTTCCTCTAACTCATCTGTCCTTCGATCTTTATAATAACAGTTCCCATGGGGACGGATAAACAACTTCCACCTTTCTTTTTATTTTCCACCCTTATTCCAGCTTAATATATACACGTAGCTTTTATCTTTCTTTGTCCTGCAGTTTTTTCTCTCTTAGTTATGGAATATGTTTTCCTCTTTTTTAGACACACAGACAAACCCACAACACAACATAAATCACAGTGACATATTTTAAAATTAGATTTAGAATTAATATTAATATGACCAGTCCTTTCTTATTTCTCTTTCAAAAATGGATGAAGGTCCCAATCGGCATTAAGGCCTCCCGGTATTAGTGTTTCTAAATTGAAAATTGTTCTTGCTTCTTCCTTTAATAGCAAGTCATTCCAATTGCCACCTCTCCAGGGTTTCTTGACCATCTTAATACCTATAAACGTTAGACCTGAGGGATCACTATTATGTTTCTTGGTAAAGTGTTCTGGAATGCTATGGTGTTCCATGTTCTTCCTTATATTATTTAAATGCTCGTTGATTCTGACATAAAGGCTGCGATACGTCTTTCCCACGTATTGCAGCCCACATGGGCATATAAGTAAATAGATCACCCCTTTTGAGTTACAGGTTATCCTTTCATTTATTATATATTCTTTTCCTGTTTTATTTGATGTATATTTATTAATTGGTTTTGTCGATGTGTTCTTAGTTTTTTTACAAGCTATACAATTATGACAATTAAAAAAACCTGGTTCTGCTTCTTTTAGCCAGGTTTCTTTCCCTTTACTTTCTTTCCTGGCAATCCCTTTTACGATTTTATTTTTTATTGTAGGCGCTCTCCTAAAGATCACTTTCGGCTTCTTAGGTAGAATGTCCTCCAACTCTTTATCAGCTTTCAGAATATGCCAGTGTCTGAGAATACTTCTTTCTAATAGACTGCGTTGACTCGAATAATTCGTTAGAAACAAAATTTCATCTTGGATGTTTTTCTTTACTTTATAGCCAAGGAGATCATTTCTGTCCATCAGATCCACTTCCTCTTTATTGTTTTTTAGGGTTGATCTTTCATAATTCTTATTTTCAAATTGTCGAATTAGTTCCCTAGTTTGGTGTTCGTAATCTTCTTTCCTTGAACAGTTTCTCCTAATTCGCTTCATCTGTCCCTTTGGAATATTCGAAAGCCACTTCGGATGGTGATTACTCTGGAAGTTTAGATAACTATTGCAGTCTACATCTTTCGTGAAGGTTCTAGTCTCTATTTTGTTCTCCTGAATAAAAATAGTCAAATCTAGAAAGTTCACGCTCAATTCACTAATATCTTTTGTGAATTCTAAGTTAAACACATTGTTATTCAACTGTTCAACAAAATTCTCTAAATCTATGGACGTTCCACTCCAAATAAGGATGACGTCATCGATATATCTTGCCCATAGAATAATTCTATTCAGATACGAGTTATTCTGCCATATATGTTCGTTTTCCCATTGTGCGAGAAATAAATTCGCGTAAGAAGGGGCGAAATTTGTGCCCATGGCTGTTCCTTGGGTTTGGATATAGCAGTCATCTGCGTATCGAAAATAGTTATGATTGAGAGTGAATTTTATTCCTTCCAGGATAAAATCAATTTGATCTTTATTCAAACTTGATTCATTTGTAATAATTTTCCGGACATTTTCCATCCCTTGTTCATGTTTTATTGAAGTGTATAATGACTTTATGTCACATGTAGCCAGTAAATAGCCCTCTTTCCACTCAATCCCTTTAAGTTTATTTAGAATCTGCGTGGTGTCCTTAATGTAGCTCCGCTGATTAGTAACAAAAGGTTTTAAAAAAGAATCTATATAGCAAGACAGATTAGAGGTTAGTGATTGGATTCCAGCTATTATTGGCCTACCCGGTGGATTAACTTGATCCTTGTGGATTTTTGGCAGATGGTAAAAATAAGCCATCATTGGATATTCTGGGTATATGAACTTGTATTCCTCTTTTGTTAGGATCCCTTTCTCTAAAGCTTCCTTAAGGATTTTTTCTAATTCTTTTCTGAATCCATCTGTAGGATCTTTCTGTAGGACCTGGTAGGTTGTTCCATCACTTAAAAGCCGTCTTGATTCCTTATCATATTGGTCTGTATCCATAAGGACAATACCCCCTCCTTTATCCGCCTCCTTAATCACGATCTTTTCATTCTTTTGTAACATTTTTAGTGCCTTACTCTCGTTCTTGGTTACATTCCATTTTCCTTTTTGTTTGATGTTATCCGGTATTTTTCTAATATCTTCTTCAACCATTCTTTGGAAGGTTGTAAGGTAGTGATCTTTCAGATGAGCTGGGTAGAACGTGGATCTCTCCTTTAGGTTAGAATGTTCAAATCCATCAGATCTTATTTCTCTCTCAACTATATTTTCTTTTTCTTTCCTCTTAAAGAACTTTTTTAACGTAATTTTTCGGATAAATTTCTCCAAGTCTATAAAGGTGTTAAATTTATCAAGAGTGTTTGTCGGGGCAAATTTTAGACCTTTTTGTAAAATTGATGTTTCTGGGGCACTCAGGGTATATTTACTCAAGTTGAATATCCCCTGCGTTGAAACTTCTTCACTGGTTTTTTCAATTTTTTCTTTTGACCTGTTCTTTGTTCCACCTCGCTTTCCCCTTCTGTTGTGTCTGAATTTCTCTTTCGTCTCCGTCTTTTTTTCATGTTTAGATCGGGTGATTTTTTGGTGATTGCTCCTAGATTTAAAGAGGAGGTGTTTTTCTGTGCTAGTTCTAAAAAAGCATCTAGAAAAGCTTCCGTATCGTCCACTTCATCTTCTTCCTCTATTGAATGTTTTTCTCCACTTCTAGGTTTGCTTTTTCCTCTATTATTCAATCTTGCCATCAGAGTTCGAGCTGAGACATCTAGTTTTTCTTGATGGTCTTCTCTCCCATGTTCAAAGCTTTTCTTTAAGGTCTCCGCTGTGGGATATCTATCATTCTTATATCTATAAGGAGCCTCGTATCTTTGTTCTTCTCTTTCCGACCTCCGGTATCCTCCCTCGTTATTCCAAGTGTTTGGATACCTATCTTTCATTTGTTTCCTATTTATTGGTGACCTCACTCTGGTACATAGTTGTTCCTGGTACCTATCATTGGGATTATTACTTCTGTATCTATATTGCTCGTTTGGTATCGGGTAGAACTGTTCCCTATTTATATTCATATTTCTATTCCTCTCTTCTCGTTGGTTTGGGTTATTTCTAGCCGTATTCCATTGATGGGCCATTCGATAGTCACTTCTTGATCTGTTATCCAATCCATTTGTTCTATTTTCTATTTTCCAATTTCTGAAGTCCCCCTTGTAATCTTCTAGATCCCTGACTAATTTCTTCCGTTTCTGCTCGATTACTTCATTTTCTATTTTCTGAAGCTTAGTCTTGGTCAGGGTCTCCAGATTTTGATAATCTGTCAGTTTTTCTAGGGGTTTAAATTTTTTTTCGTATATTAAGGATTTCTTCCTCTAGATCCCTAGTGGATGCTTCCCTATCCTCAATAATTAGTTTCATTAGACGAAAAGAACATGCATCCAATATGTCATTCCATTTTTTTGCAAATTCCCCATTTTTGGATAGAAATGATGGTACTTTGGTCATTCTTAAGCCTCTAGGGATCATCTGTTTTTCAATATATTTCCCAAGCGTGGTACCTTCCCACCATTGTTTTATTTCTTGGATCTGTAGTTTTTCTAATCTAGTATATAATTCACAGAATGTTTCCTCTGTTACCTCTGCTGATGTTTGTGACGTTCTTCCTTGTACGGGTATTAGATCATTCAATAACCTTATGCGTTCTTCCTTATTGTATGTCATCATGCGGATAGCTGCTGTCCTTTCAGTGGAAAAAGACTATAGGAAAACAGAATGGAAGGACAGCGCTTACCGCTAACTGATGAACCAAGCTGCTAAAGGAGTAGAAAGGGAATCCACTTGTCCCCTATATTTATTAAAAACCAAAAGAAAAAATCTCCAAGCGCTCTGGTATCAGATGTTGACACTTCTAATAAATTAATACACAAAGCATTTATATAATGAATATTTTATTAAAATATAAGTACTCAAAAAGTACACATTAATTCCTATCTATAGAGAATGGATAAAAAAAATTTTTTGTATGTGAGTCCTAATACCGGTATACTAACATTTAAACAATACAACATAAAACATATAATTGGATTCAAATGTCCCCACAGATTTATCCACTTGAAGGATAATTAATCCTTTAGTATGTGCTGAATAGTGAATCACAAGCTGTTGAAATGTCCTTGTTTTTGAAGCTAGTTGTCACTCAGGCAAATCCTCCTAAGATGTTCATTAACATGGGCAAAAAGTCACTCTATTCAAGTAGGCAGTCGCCTCCACTTACTTGTATTTCCGTGGGTGTCAGGGAACACAAAGCATGTGATGTCCGCCGGCAGACGCAGTGAGGTGCTCTAGTATCGACTAGTTTCGCCTGTCTAGCAGGCTTCATCAGGATAACCGAGTGCACCCTCTGTCCTGCTTTTAATGCTCCCTCTGACAACTGTTCCCATGGTGACGGATAAATAATTCCGTTCCTCCGGTAGCTGTTTCTATGGGGACGGATAAACACTTCCGCCCATCGCTTGACGGTTCCCATGGAGACGGATCAACACTTCCGCTCCTCGTCTCGTAGGACTCCTGGCTTCCGCCCTTATATACCAAGTTGGCTTCACTGTACCAACTTCAGTGGTTTCTAGGGCACTTCCGCCCCTCTTTTGACGGTTCCCATGGAGACGGATCGACACTTCCGTTCTTCGTCTCGCTCGTGTCCTTGCGTCCGCCGTTTCTATGGGGACTTGTAGCACCTTTGCCCTCTATTAGCGGTTCCCATGGAGACGGATCAAACACTTTCGTTCTTTTCCTCTTTTATCTTGGTTACCGCCCTTGTTTTTGTCTTCCAAAGCATCTTCACTATGGCACAACTTCTGCCCTTATTTCATAAGATTCTCCTCCACAGGGATCGTCACTTCCGCCCTCATTCCTCGCCGTTGTCATGGATATGAGTGCTTCATTTATCATTTGGATTTCCTCTAACTCATCTGTCCTTCGATCTTTATAATAACAGTTCCCATGGGGACGGATAAACAACTTCCACCTTTCTTTTTATTTTCCACCCTTATTCCAGCTTAATATATACACGTAGCTTTTATCTTTCTTTGTCCTGCAGTTTTTTCTCTCTTAGTTATGGAATATGTTTTCCTCTTTTTTAGACACACAGACAAACCCACAACACAACATAAATCACAGTGACATATTTTAAAATTAGATTTAGAATTAATATTAATATGACCAGTCCTTTCTTATTTCTCTTTCAAAAATGGATGAAGGTCCCAATCGGCATTAAGGCCTCCCGGTATTAGTGTTTCTAAATTGAAAATTGTTCTTGCTTCTTCCTTTAATAGCAAGTCATTCCAATTGCCACCTCTCCAGGGTTTCTTGACCATCTTAATACCTATAAACGTTAGACCTGAGGGATCACTATTATGTTTCTTGGTAAAGTGTTCTGGAATGCTATGGTGTTCCATGTTCTTCCTTATATTATTTAAATGCTCGTTGATTCTGACATAAAGGCTGCGATACGTCTTTCCCACGTATTGCAGCCCACATGGGCATATAAGTAAATAGATCACCCCTTTTGAGTTACAGGTTATCCTTTCATTTATTATATATTCTTTTCCTGTTTTATTTGATGTATATTTATTAATTGGTTTTGTCGATGTGTTCTTAGTTTTTTTACAAGCTATACAATTATGACAATTAAAAAAACCTGGTTCTGCTTCTTTTAGCCAGGTTTCTTTCCCTTTACTTTCTTTCCTGGCAATCCCTTTTACGATTTTATTTTTTATTGTAGGCGCTCTCCTAAAGATCACTTTCGGCTTCTTAGGTAGAATGTCCTCCAACTCTTTATCAGCTTTCAGAATATGCCAGTGTCTGAGAATACTTCTTTCTAATAGACTGCGTTGACTCGAATAATTCGTTAGAAACAAAATTTCATCTTGGATGTTTTTCTTTACTTTATAGCCAAGGAGATCATTTCTGTCCATCAGATCCACTTCCTCTTTATTGTTTTTTAGGGTTGATCTTTCATAATTCTTATTTTCAAATTGTCGAATTAGTTCCCTAGTTTGGTGTTCGTAATCTTCTTTCCTTGAACAGTTTCTCCTAATTCGCTTCATCTGTCCCTTTGGAATATTCGAAAGCCACTTCGGATGGTGATTACTCTGGAAGTTTAGATAACTATTGCAGTCTACATCTTTCGTGAAGGTTCTAGTCTCTATTTTGTTCTCCTGAATAAAAATAGTCAAATCTAGAAAGTTCACGCTCAATTCACTAATATCTTTTGTGAATTCTAAGTTAAACACATTGTTATTCAACTGTTCAACAAAATTCTCTAAATCTATGGACGTTCCACTCCAAATAAGGATGACGTCATCGATATATCTTGCCCATAGAATAATTCTATTCAGATACGAGTTATTCTGCCATATATGTTCGTTTTCCCATTGTGCGAGAAATAAATTCGCGTAAGAAGGGGCGAAATTTGTGCCCATGGCTGTTCCTTGGGTTTGGATATAGCAGTCATCTGCGTATCGAAAATAGTTATGATTGAGAGTGAATTTTATTCCTTCCAGGATAAAATCAATTTGATCTTTATTCAAACTTGATTCATTTGTAATAATTTTCCGGACATTTTCCATCCCTTGTTCATGTTTTATTGAAGTGTATAATGACTTTATGTCACATGTAGCCAGTAAATAGCCCTCTTTCCACTCAATCCCTTTAAGTTTATTTAGAATCTGCGTGGTGTCCTTAATGTAGCTCCGCTGATTAGTAACAAAAGGTTTTAAAAAAGAATCTATATAGCAAGACAGATTAGAGGTTAGTGATTGGATTCCAGCTATTATTGGCCTACCCGGTGGATTAACTTGATCCTTGTGGATTTTTGGCAGATGGTAAAAATAAGCCATCATTGGATATTCTGGGTATATGAACTTGTATTCCTCTTTTGTTAGGATCCCTTTCTCTAAAGCTTCCTTAAGGATTTTTTCTAATTCTTTTCTGAATCCATCTGTAGGATCTTTCTGTAGGACCTGGTAGGTTGTTCCATCACTTAAAAGCCGTCTTGATTCCTTATCATATTGGTCTGTATCCATAAGGACAATACCCCCTCCTTTATCCGCCTCCTTAATCACGATCTTTTCATTCTTTTGTAACATTTTTAGTGCCTTACTCTCGTTCTTGGTTACATTCCATTTTCCTTTTTGTTTGATGTTATCCGGTATTTTTCTAATATCTTCTTCAACCATTCTTTGGAAGGTTGTAAGGTAGTGATCTTTCAGATGAGCTGGGTAGAACGTGGATCTCTCCTTTAGGTTAGAATGTTCAAATCCATCAGATCTTATTTCTCTCTCAACTATATTTTCTTTTTCTTTCCTCTTAAAGAACTTTTTTAACGTAATTTTTCGGATAAATTTCTCCAAGTCTATAAAGGTGTTAAATTTATCAAGAGTGTTTGTCGGGGCAAATTTTAGACCTTTTTGTAAAATTGATGTTTCTGGGGCACTCAGGGTATATTTACTCAAGTTGAATATCCCCTGCGTTGAAACTTCTTCACTGGTTTTTTCAATTTTTTCTTTTGACCTGTTCTTTGTTCCACCTCGCTTTCCCCTTCTGTTGTGTCTGAATTTCTCTTTCGTCTCCGTCTTTTTTTCATGTTTAGATCGGGTGATTTTTTGGGGATTGCTCCTAGATTTAAAGAGGAGGTGTTTTTCTGTGCTAGTTCTAAAAAAGCATCTAGAAAAGCTTCCGTATCGTCCACTTTATGTTGTATTGTTTAAATGTTAGTATACCGGTATTAGGACTCACATACAAAAATTTTTTTTTATCCATTCTCTATAGATAGGAATTAATGTGTACTTTTTGAGTACTTATATTTTAATAAAATATTCATTATATAAATACTCTGGAATAGACCCCTATATGAACCCCTTCTCATTGGCCGGCCGAGCAGCGCTACAAGGGTTAACACCCCTTCCACACCATTCCCAAGGATGACGTCAGTAACTGCTCTGGTTAGAACACACCGGACACTAGGACCCTGGATGGAACTAAAATTGTGTGGAGAGCGGGAAGCATCCAGGAATTTGAAAGAGAGCTGTTGTAAGGGGCTGCGGGAAGCCGTTAGTGCTGGGCTGAGGAGACTTGTTTAGAGGACAGAGCTGCGCTGAGGAGAGCGGCAGCTAAGAAGAGCCGCGTTACAGTGTTAGGGGTGCGCTGTGGATAATCTGATCCGCCCTGAGAGCGAGAGACAGCTAGGGGTCTATTCATGCAGCAGTGAAAAGCCCGTTTTGCGTTAAACAGGGCTTTTCTCTGCCTACTGCAATTCACAAAGCGGGTTACCGTGGAGAAGTCCCTGACTTCTCCAGCGGTACCCCCGCTCTGTGCCTGAATCACATCACCATACCTTTGTATGGTGAGTGCGATTCATGAAGGTGCAGAAAGCTCTGTTTCCGCTTCTCCATGGAGTTCAGGTTCGCAATCTCAGGACGGCGTAACCTGAACTGTGGTGCGGAGACATCAGGGAAGCTCAATGCTTCCCTGATCGCTGCTCGGCACCTTGCGCTGGCTCCGCCCCCCGACCTCCCAGCAACCACATGCGCGATTAACATTCTTGCCGCGGAAACATACATAGACTGCGAGAAGGCGGGATCGTGGGAGGAGTTACCACTTCACAACTCATGCACTGCAGACATTAATGAATTGCGGAGCAGAAACGAAAAATGAGCTGAGATAAGACTGCGATGGGTGGTGATCCATAAAATGATTTTTAAGCAATCCTACATGAATAGACCCCCTAGAGAGGAGATGCGCTGCGGAGAGCCGAGAAGTACCGAACCGGAGATCACGGGTGACTGCCGAGGAGAGCCCGCTGAGGTGACAGAAGCCGGAGCTAAATAACGCTGCTGCCCGCCACGCTGAGCGGAGACTGTGTGCCGCTGAGGAGAGACCAGCTGTCGGGCCCTGTTCACTGCTGCCAGACGTCCGCCGCTGAGGGGGAATCGCCACTGGGCACAGCTAATCTGAGTGTCCGGGAGAATATAGAGCCGCCGGCTGCAACACAGCCGGGACCCAATCCCCACTGCCAGTCCTACCTCAGCTGAAGGGAGACAGATGCCAATCACAGGTTCCCAGCCCCTTCCCAGTTATCACAGAATCAGACAGAAGATCAAGGCCCCTGCCACTTAGCAGTAACAGCCAGCCTGCCCGCACTAGTCTTGGAGACTGTTAACACGGGGAAGGAGAGCAGGTGCACATACCCTACATCGTGTGAGGATCAGGGTGGACATCCAGGACAGGAGAGTCAGACTGTGACAGGATAGGCTGCATACGTGGGGGAAGATTACATGCTGAAGGGAAAGGATGATTTAGGGCTGCGCAGTATATTATCAAGGTGCAGCCTATTGTGAGACACTAACCCGTCTTATCAGGAGCAGCAGCTTCCCTGCCTTCTTCCCGCAATCACTGCCAGATACCTGTAGAGAGAGACGTTGAAGCATCTGTAATTGCACCAGCCCCTAAGGTTAACCCACAGCAGTGGTTGGCCCAGTAATTGCATCTGCATAAAATACATAGAGGCCATTTGTCCCTGTACCCAAGGAGAGAGACTCCCACCACCCAAAGAAAGGTAATTCTCCCCTCACGATATAGGCCAGCTTATCGGCTCACCTCAAGAACTTGCATGGCTTTGCTTTCGCTGTTTCATTACACGCTATTTTCAGCTTATCAGCTCACCCTTTTCTGTTAGTCTTATGAGGAAAGTGCTCTGAACTGAACTGCAACCCTCTTTGCTATTCATCTGCTATTAACAGACATTTGTCACCTGACTGTGTATTAAACTAGCTGCTGGTCCCTATCTTGTAGGAGCAACGGAATTGAATGATATTAGCGGCTAGATTTATAAGCTACATTTCTTACCCTTATGTAACACTTACTGAATGTCAGCAACTACCTTAACCTGCTAGCTCTGTGCATGCAATTCATATAGCTTTTGCTCTGCTAAACTCCAGTATCTATCGCCACTGCTTCTGAACTTGAACACTTAACTAAGTACAGGCAGTAGTTAAACAACTTGCAGATTGAGTAGATTTAGACTGCCACAATGTAGACATTTAAGGTTACTTCACAGGATTGATGTCCTAGTGTAAATCTTTGTATATTGTGGTCTCAAAATTGTTTAAGAAATTTCATGTTGATGTTTATAATCCCACTGTATATTCGAGTTTGCATGACTTGCTTCATATTGTGCATTGTTCCTGCCTATTAACTATTTAATTCAACAGCGACCAGTGGTGTTCCAGCATAATAAACTTTTACGTCACCGTCCTAACGTGGGGTGACTTATGTGTTGGGTCCTCTGGGGTTGGGGTTTCTCGTCCCTCTGCCTAGGGTTTTAGCAGCGAGATCCAGTTGAAGAGGTGATCCCAGGAGGAGAAGCCAGGTACGTCATCCGACACCCGCACCAGGAAAGACACTACACCGTACTTGCCTGGTACATTTGCAGTATCAGAACTACAGGTTGAAGTTGTATACTGGAGTTGATACTCTGCAGGGGATCAGTATGAAATACCTACGATCAAAATCCCAACGGTCAAAATACCGACACCAATTGACTGATGGTCAAAATACAGACAAGGTCAAAATACATCATTTAGCATCATTTAAAATGTCGACAGGTCAGAAAAGTCGACACGGGGTTCATATTTTTGTATGTCGACATTGGTCGACACGAACACCGTATAAGTGTACACCGTCCCCTCACATGGCTCGCTGCGCATCGGGCACGGTGCCTCGCTGCGCTCAGCACACTATTATATTCCCCCTCCAGGTCCACTGGGATGGTAAAGTATGAACAAGTCGGTTTTTATGGAAAAATCATGAAAAACTCGTGTCGACTTTTTGAACTGTTGACATTTTAAATGTCTGTATTTTGACCTTGTCGGTATTTTAAATATCAGTATTTTGACCATGTCAGTATTTTGATTGTAGGTAAATTAACTGCATCCCCACTGCAGAGTGGAAACTGGAGGGTTTAGATATTTGACAGTGCAAAAACTGCAAACCGTATTAAGGGGTTAATTCAGAGTTGATCGTAGCAGCAATTTTTTTTAGCAGATGGGCAAAACCATGTGCACTGCAGGGGGGGCAGATATAACATTTGCAGAGAGAGTTAGATTTGGGTGGGTTATTTTGTTTCTGTGCAGTATAAATTCTGGCTGCTTTATTTTTACACTGCAATTTAGATTTCAGTTTGAACACACCCCACCCAAATCTAACTCTCTCTGTACATGTTATATCTGCTAACAAATTTGCTGCAACGATAAGGTCTAAATTAGGCCCTACAGTAAATCATAGTTGCCTACCCTCCTGCATTCGGCAGGAGACTCCCTGAAATAGTAGCAATCTCCCTGACTCCCTGAATAGACCAACAGTCTCCCTGATTGCACCTTACCCCCATTATGTAGCTGTTACATTCTTGGGGAAAAACAGAAATCAGAGATGCATACTGTACATTCAAATGGGATCATCAGTGCCATTTCCCTGCATTGGTTATAAGGCACAATGATCCCTATGGCTACATGCATTTTAAATAAGGTTTACCGTGGCCACTTACAGTATATGGAACCTCTTATAAAACACAATACACAAACAAATCCTGAAAAATACCAGAGTATTTTCTTCAACAAGTAGATCTTACTAACTGTGTGGATCATTTACATTTGGATGTAAATCATTTTTATGAGACCACTCCCCGATGTAGCATTACACATCCGCACTGATAGGTGTTACTTTCATAATCTCCCTGACATGCTTCTTCAGAAGTACAGTAGGCAAGTATGTATTAAGTTTGATCACAACTATTTTTTTTTTCTTTTTTTCTTTTTACAAAATACCATCGGGGAGCCAGAAATTTTTTTGGGCAGGGGCACAAAATTTATAGAAACTCCACTGCCCAGGAAATCAGTTTCTCTT
Source organism: Pseudophryne corroboree (assembly GCF_028390025.1). Taxonomy (NCBI): domain Eukaryota; kingdom Metazoa; phylum Chordata; class Amphibia; order Anura; family Myobatrachidae; genus Pseudophryne; species Pseudophryne corroboree. The sequence continues at coordinate 867,367,396 of NC_086444.1, read as the reverse complement.
TTGATTTTAAAGGGGAAAAACAGATTTTTGTATTTATTTACATTTTAAACTCACATTTATTAGTAATCCTGTCAAGACACTATTCTCTCTTGTGTATCGGTCACATCATTACATTATTTTATGGTGTACAAATACTGAAATGCAATTCACATTTACTGCTAACACTGTTGCGCTATATCACTATGCTATTTCTACATTATCTTTGGACATAAGGATGCACTCCTGCTGTAAACCAGCACATGTTAGTGTTGTAGATCTGGTCACATCTTTACAAATGTTCACCTTATCATAAGACTGTAAAGACATTTTGTCTTGCATGCATTTTTGCCTGCTTACATTTGACCTGGAAACATGTCCAACTCTACAGCTTTCAGGAATTTTCATGTGATACAGCATGTTTGTCTTGCCATGTTTTTCTTTGCAACCAACAGCTGAAGGGGTGGGGCTGGACACTTTGCATCATTAAGCTCCTCATGCAGTGGTGGATTTCCCACTAGGCACGTGCCTAGGGGCAGCATTTACTGAGGGGTGGAACCCCAGGCTTATGAGGCCATGTAATAATTATTATTTTTTTGTCATTACAACTTATTTTTTTAAAATATTTTATTTAGCAAATGACGGGAGTGGGACAATGGGAAGCAAATTTGTGGTCCAGAAGGTGGTAGTAATGAGATGTTGGGGCTGCTTTGGTGGTCTCAAGACATCTGGACTAGCCCCAAAATGAAAGAGGCAATGACGTGATGGGGAGGAAGGGGGGGGGGGAGTAATGACCCCTGACCCCTAAATCCACTCCTGTCATGATGTCATAATGCAGTAATTTGTCAGAGTATGAAGACTGGGTGGGTCCAAAATGTCACAGTTCTCATACAATCTTATCATAATGGCCCCATCCCTCTGGCAGGACCCGTGAACTGCAGCATAATGCACTTGTCACTTCCAATTCCCTAGGAAATGGACTGGATGCAGCATTGCTGCCCACTCTTCTGGGTGTCGGAAGGAGTCCCTGATTATTCAGGAGTTTAATGGACATTCCGGCAGAGTAAATAAGTATAATCTACTCCAGCGATTTCCAAACTTTTTTGAATGATGGCATTCTAGAGTATCAGAAGCTTCTTCACAGCACCCCTAGGCCAAAAGTTTGTTACAGAGAAATTCAGACAAAAATATTAAATTAAATAAGTTGTGCTTATATGTCATTCTTAGGTTCAGTTTTGTGGCAAGGGGCAGGATTCGCTTAGTTTTGCCCATATATTTTATGATTGGAATAAATAGTTTGAATTTGTCCTAGACCAACAACCCAGGGCACCCAGCAAATGCCCCAAGGCACCCAGTTTGGGAACCACTGGTCTACACAGTAATGTGCATTGTTTACAAGTCTTTCCTTCTTTGTGAGTGGGCAGCAGACAATTCTACCTAATTTTACAGTGTCACTACTTATGGCCTGGCCTTGGCATGTTCCTTGAGTGTACCCAGCCTTATTCAGTGGCAAAGACACTGATATTATACTGCGGAAACTGGTTGGGGCTGTGCAAGCTGGCCACCGCTGTTCCTACAAAGAAGCCAGAAAATCTCCATGTCCCAACTGATATAGTTACTCCAAAATTCCTTCTGCAGACAAGCCTATTTAGAATGTCCAAGGACTGTTGAAAAGGCTGCAAGAATGACTGAAGGCTGTTGAAGCTACCAAATAAATTTGTGGACCAGAAGGGACATGATAGTATTCTGAGTGGGTGACAGAGTATAACAACATTTCTATTGCAGTTTTATATGAGTGATAGTGTAAGTAGTATTTATTGTTCTGGGGATTACATGTAAATGTCTAATGCTATAAGCACTGTAATAGAGAAATAATAGAGAAATTGAAGGACATGTACACAGTAACTATACATTTACTATAGAACTGACCCATGTTCCATGCAAATGGTCTATGTAAATTGTGAATTCTGATATATACGTAAATTGGTTGTTTAAATTTAATTATTGCATTGTGTCGAAGTCGAAAATATTATTGTCACACGCACCAAGTACAAACACCACACAGATAGCCTCCGTGCGTGTACTTGTTCTGCCGTACGTGCACATGCTCGCAATTTGCATAAAACCGCTCACGCGGTGGTGAGTATTAGAGCGTGGTATGAGTAATTACGGTAGCATTTGTATTCGCATGGAAAAGCTACAAAGACAGGAAATCTCCCTGGTGGAAATCCACTGGAACGGGTGAGCAATAGTTATTGAAATTTTCTGTTTTTCACCCTACAAAAATTCCAGTGGAAAGATACCGAAAAGGAATTTTTAGCTGCCTCTCTCAGAAAAATATTCCAACAGAGACTCCACCGAAAAGAAATTGCGGTGCTGTAAGGTCTTATAGGAGCCCTAGGTTGGGTACATTTCCTTCCACTATCAACAGTGTATCGTAGTACTGGCCAACGTGGGCGAGAGCGGGTGAAGAGTGCTCGGAGAACTTTCACTGTCTGCTTGCATTGTTTATTTTGGTGGTGTTTGTGGGAAAGGACCCACAATGGGAGCCAGTTGCTCAAGCAAGAGACGTTCAGTAGCCAGGGTTCAGGCTGGAGAGCTGCGGCCCAGGGGGTCAGTGAGGTTTATTATGTGTGGGAAATATGGTCCACACGCGGAGGCTTATTGCAATTAATGGGTACATATGACTGCTGAAGATAGGGCATCATTCCCTAGGGTGGGTAGCTTTGAACCAGAGGTACTGCAGAATGTAGGTATTAGAATATGTCTGATCAAATCTAGAAAACAAAGGGTCAGACATAACTACTGTTTAAATCTGTGGCAGCAAGAGGGGGAGGTGCAAAGGGAAGTGACTCGCACAGCAAGTTCCAAACCTGGCAGGTATGTGAGTATGAGCACACCTTTACCGACACAGGTCGAAGGGGAGAAATTGGCTACAACCAATGGTATATCTGTAAATGATAGTAAAATGCAAAATCAATGTGTTAACCCTAACCCTTGCAAGTTGTATCCTGTTTTGAATTCTCTCCAAGGTTATAGGTCACAGGAAGATGAAGGATCCAGCCTAATCTCAGCTCTCATTCAGGCAGTCACCTTACAGGAAACTAAGGTGGGCCCGGCCCAACCAATAAGAGCAGTTACAGTGTCTCCCACTGAAAGGACTGGTGAGATCACAGCCATCGGTACGTGTGAGACTGTTCATTACACAGAGACAATAACACCTCACAGTGAGCAAATTAGGAATGGAATGGTTGGGTTACATCCTGTCTTGGAAATAGTAACTTCCAATAGGAGGACCGATAGTCAGGGAGTAACTCTCACCAGGGATAATGCAATGTATTGCCCGTGGACCAGATCAGAGCTGCGGTCAATTATTTCAGAATTTCCCGATCCCCGGAAGCATTTAGCCAGATGTCAGAAGTATATCAATGATCTGGGTAATGCCCATGAACCTACAAACAAAGATTGGCGGAGACTTTTGAAAGTGTGCCTACCCCCTAATATTGACACCCACAAATTTATCACAGAGTGTAAAATAGAGTCAGACGATCTTCTGACTGACGAATCCAATCAGGAGATCATGGAACGAATTAACATACAACTAGGATTGTATTTCCCCACTGCTGTTAAGTGGAGCAAAATTTTCTCCATAAAGCAGCGAGAAAATGAAATGACATCTGAATATTTCCATAGGGCTTTGCAAATAATGACTAGATACACTGGGGTATCGGATATAGGGAACGATGCAAATTACAGGGAAGTAGCATTGAGCGTCAGGGTGCAGACTTCTTTGCCTAATTGGAGAGGGGTCACAGTAGATAATCTCAGAGAGTGCGTTATTGAACATCACAAGAATATCGCTATATGCAGAGAACAGGAGGAGAGATTGAGGACTGTAAGTATACAGGCTCTTACAGCAAAGTCTTATCTGCCTAAACCGCAGACCCTTGATGTTTGGAGAAGACCAAGACTATGTTACACTTGTAGAAAGGAAGGGCATTTTGCCAGAGATTGTAGGAGTAGTAGGACACATAGGGGGTCATTCCGAGTTGTTCGCTCGTTGTTTTTTTCTCGCAACGGAGCGATTAGTCGCTACTGCGCATGCGCAATGTCCGCAGTGCGACTGCGCCAAGTAAATTTGCTATGCAGTTAGGAATTTTACTCATGGCATTACAAGGTTTTTTCTTTGTTCTGGTGATCGTAATGTGATTGACAGGAAGTGGGTGTTTCTGGGCGGAAACTGGCCGTTTTATGGGTGTGTGCGAAAAAACGCTACCGTTTCTGGGAAAAACGCGGGAGTGGCTTGAGAAACGGAGGAGTGTCTGGGCGAACGCTGGGTGTGTTTGTGACGTCAAACCAGGAATGACAAGCACTGAACTGATCGCACTGGAAGAGTAAGTCTCGAGCTACTCAGAAACTGCACAGAGAAGTTTTTTCGCAATATTGCGAATCTTTCGTTCGCAATTTTGATAAGCTAAGATTCACTCCCAGTAGGCGGCGGCTTAGCGTGTGCAAAGCTGCTAAAAGCAGCTTGCGAGCGAACAACTCGGAATGACCCCCATAGTCAATATAGACCCCCTAGACAGAAAACACGAGCCACATTATTAAACACATAGACGGGACCAAGGGACATATAGTAAGGAATCACAAACCATATAGAAAACACAAATTCGGCTAATGGGAAGAACAAAATAAATGCAATGTTACCCTTTGACAAAACTTGCTGAGGTTAAGATAGGGCCTCTATGATTCTAAACTTTTCCCTATCAGAAATGGCCCATGACTAACATAACAGAAACTTTGTTAAATATGAAAAACATATATTGTGCTCCCGCTCAGGAAGTACAATGTATGTTAGACACCCACTAAGACTAATATTGCATTTCACTGTTCTAGATTCATGTCCATCACAGGCAGAGGAAATGATCTCAAAAATACCGGGTTCCCTATGAAATTAGGATGGGCAAGACACTGGATTGATGGCTGGGATAGTCCCAAGAGCGATACAACAAACACAGAATTTTTTTTAAGGGGAGTAAACCATGTAGAGAATCACTTCCCCATAGTGCCCAATCCAGTTGTCAAATTTTATAAAATCTTCCTTACCTCTACAAACTTATCTGTTACCAACGTCTATGTGATTTTTCTTCACAGTTTCCTCCCCATCTTCTACGTTCACCTACAGGAGGGTGCAATACATGGACCCGATTACAGTTCAGACACCACATGCCTAATTGGTCCTTCAGAGTTCTGCCCAAACCCAGTATATCTCACCAGCACAATGACACCAGTATTACTGCAGTGTGCCTGGTCATGCACAAAGGGTGTAGAATGAGAATACTGGTGAAGGGAAACTGTGTACAGACACTGATATGCATGATGGTGTGACAGCCTGATGGTGAACGCAAAGCTGACATTTTCTTTTTTTTTTTATTCCCCTCTTTTCTTTTCTAGAGATGGTTTTACTCCACACAACAAATACACAACATTCAAAATATACAAATTTGTGTTCCCTACAGGAAAAGGAGGTCTGGAAGTCGAAGGGGTATGGTTAGGAGTCCTCAGGACTTTGGAAAGATGGACACGGTAAGCCAATGGCCCCCAGAGCATATCTTCCAAGTCTAGCTGAGGCGGCACGCGGTCTGACTCATCTGGGCAAGGAGGGTATGTGCAAGCTGGTAAGATCCTACTGGAGTGCACCAGGGTTCTCTACTCATGCAGGTAAGAAAGCAATAACATGTTTTACTTGCTTGAGGAAGAATATTGGTAAGGCAATACCAACAGAGCCATCCCATATCCCTCCTACAGACGGACCCTTTCAGGTAATACAAATCGACTTCATACAGTTACTACCCTGTAGGAATTTAAAATGTGTTAGTTTGTACCAATGTCTTTTCAAACTGGGTAGAAGCATTCCCCGCTGCCACAAATACTGCTGTGTTCACTGCAAAGAAAATTGTGCAGGAATTTGTGCAGATATGGTATCCCTAGAGTAATTGAAAGTGATAGGGGTACCCATTTTACAGGTGAAGTCTTTCAGGTCATGTGTAAACTGATGGGTATTAATAGCAAGCTGCATACTCCGTACCGGCCACAGGCGAGTGCAAAGGTGGAGAGAATGAACAGCACTATTAAGAATAAGCTGAGCAAAGTAATGTCTGAAACTGAATTGTTGTGGCCAGAAGCATTGCCACTAGTGTTGCACAGCATCAGAACCACTCCCAGGTCACCGCTTAACTTATCACCCTTCGAAGTTCTTTTAGGTCGACAACCGCATGTAATGATAGACCCCCAGGATGATTTGAAGTGCAATAACGAAATAACTGTGCAATACTTGGTTAGGATGAGCCAGCAGCTGAGAAATCAACAAAGAAATCTAAAGCTGGTGATTCCTGACCTACCGAACAGTAATTGTCATGACATTGAGCCTGGGGATTATGTGATGATTCAAATTTTTTTACGCTCAGGTTGCCTCATAGACAGGTGGAAAGGACTGTATCAAGTTTTGTTGACCAGCACGACAGCACTAAAGGTTGCAGAGAGAGAGACTTGGATCCACTCGTCCCACTGCAAGAAGGTCGCTGACCCGGAGAAAACTCGTGACAAAGAGCAAGGTGAAGAGAACCTCGTATCACTAGAGAATTTGTTCCAGGAAAGCTGAGAGGCAGGACTGTTGAGACGGCACCTGAGCGCAAAATCAAAGACGGTTGTCATATCATTTTTCTTTTTCACCTCCCACTGCATTTTTCTTTTATTTTGTTCCCTTCTTATTTTTCTTTCTGCTCCTTAACAAAATGGATCTACCTCAAGAGACTGTATTTCGGGTTTTTCTGGTGCTTCTGTTTTTGATCAGGACAATCTGTTTTGGTGAGGGTCCCAGAGATGTCGAGCAAGGATCTGGAATGGGTTCTGATGGCGAGTACGGATTTGTAGGATCTCAGGAGCAGCACATCACTCTAGTAAAGGCTGGTATCAGTAAGCGCTCTGGTAGTCATGGAGCTCGAAGGCACTGTGAAGGGTTATTGTCTGACGAATATTGTATATGTAGAAATTGTGAGAACAAAGCCGAAGATGGGTGCATCCAAAGATGTCAGTCCAACATTAATGCCGACATCCGTTGAGTGATTATCACTCATTAGTGGGTAAGGTCTTAAACCAAACAGAATGCTGGGTGTGCTCACAGGTACCTCAAGGACAGAGTAAGTCAGGATTAGTGCCATACCCTTTAACGATAGATGAGGTACTCGAATTATGGGGTGGGAGACCGGTGGACAAAAAATTCAATATAGCTAGGCCCCCTAGTTTGAAGCTCCACCAGTACCACGTAGATAGGTCACTGTTGTTTTAATATTTCCAATTTCCGAAAGCCAGGAAATTGGGAAGTGACGTGGAATAACCACACAATGACCTTTTCACACAGAGCTGATAGGATACCTATTGAACTTGTACGCAAGATAGCCACCAGTGGGAAGTATTTTCGGTATAGGTATACACGTGGGATCAAAACCATGTGGGTTGGAAAAGTGTCGCAGGGGTATTGTGCCCACATCATCCAGCCCGATACTTGTACTGAACAAATGAGAGAACTAGGGATTGGTTTCTTTATAAGAAAGATTTGTGATACGGTGTTGTTACATTTTGTCCCTTATGTTCTCCCAGATGATGCCTATTTCATATGTGGGAGGAAAGCATACAAGTGGCTTACTCCGAGCTCTGAGGGGTTGTGTTATATTGGGAGAGTACTACCAGAAGTCATGACCATAACCCACGACAAAATGAAAGACGTTCACCGCAACGCTCAGACTCCTTATACTCATACCCATTATGAACACATCATCAAGAGACACCTTATAGATAGGGCAGAGCACGCAGCCTCTGATTTGATCCACGAATCCACCGGGATTCAGTTCCTTCTCGCATTAGATATCACCCGTACTGCCAGAGGAACTATAAATTATAGGTACATCCATGCACTGGCGAACTTGATAGATAATATCACCGAGATGTATGATGACACCTTCAGGTATACAGGTAGAGAGTTACAAGCCTACAAGAAGGAATTGATCCAGCATTGGATGGTCCTTAATTACGTTACGGCTGTGACAGGTGGGTACTGTGTTACTCTGGCAACTCAATATGGTGTGAAGTGCTGTACATACATTACGAAAAGAAAAATAATGTGGGCGCTCAAGGGAAATCGTAGTACAACAGCTGCTGGTTTTGTAAAAATTAAATAGTATTTATTAGTAATAAAATATTAATAAGACCAAATACACATATATATGGCTAGAGTGCCATAGGCAATTCCTATACACAATTAGATGAGAAAAATAAAAACAAGTTACAACAATAATAATGGAGATGATAATAATAACTGTGTCCTGGGTCCCAGGACTTATATATGTTTAGGCACTATCCATAATTTTAGTTGTTAGTTCTTTTGCATGCGTGAGCCAGCTGTTAATGGTAATTAGGGTTTAGTGCTTATACAGGCTTAAGTGCACTTCGCGGGAATGAAAGGCTAAAGATGAATAAGGCCTGTTGATACTTCACCAGAAAAAGCTGATGGACGTTATGTTCAAATGGTGTGGCTGGATTTGGAGTATGCCGTTCCTGCAACTGTCTCCCTCCGTGTGGCTTGTAGGATCCACTCACTGGAAAAAATGGCTGGCCGCTCTGCGGCGGTTCTCTTTAGGCTGTGTCCGCTGTGAGTGGTGCAATGTGCTGTAGGCTAGCACTTGGCCTTTGCAGGAACGGAGACAGGGAGCCGTGTGTGTAAGTCCTGGGTAGCAGGGGACGCTGAGATGCCGCGATTCGCGGCTTCCGGGTTCGGTGCTTCCGGCTTCCGGTTGCGGTCCACCTGCGTTCCACAGTCGTAACAAGTCACCTGACGCGTTTCTCCGCCTCCACAATGGGCGGTTTCTTTTTTTTGTTTTTTTTTGTTTATGATAGTGCGGTGGATACCCAGATCCACCATTGTGGGCAGCTAACAGGGTGATCCTTATTGAGTAGTAATTATACTATCTTAACCTTTTTAATACCTTTTAATATTCTTTTGTCATACTAATCAGCGCCCACTTTTTGTCTTTGGGATTCTTTCCATAGACTACATACATTACGAATAGCACTTACGACCCCACAGAGAACATTGATCAAAAGATGGACGAGATCTTGCAGTTGAAGTGGGAGTTCAGGAGGAAACACAACATTACTTTGACGACTGTGGGTAATGAACTGACCGGCTGGGTCTCATGGTTAATCCCACGCAAATGGTTCTCAGGGTTAGGAGAGTGGACACAGAATGTTATTATGAGTGTGGGAAAGTTTCTCCTTTGTATACTGGGAGTCATCATAATTATTGGTTTGATATTCAGGTGTGTTCGAATTTTGATTCAGCGCAAGCACAGCACAAATTTGATGAGTCTAAGGAGCGAGGGCATTGTCACAGCAGCAGATTTGATTTATGATCCATCCGTAGAGACAGTATTATGATAAGGATTGCAAAAGAATTTCATGGCCTGTTTCTTTCACCATTTCTCTCTGTTTCTCCCCTCTACCCAGAAACATCCAACCGGAAAAGACATCATCCATACCCAATGTTATGTGAATGTATTTTTATATATGTGTCTTACCTTCATCACTGCAACCCTCAGTTAATGGCACACATAGTCGACAGTTGTTATCCATATATAGTAGCACTCACATATCCCCCTCCATGTATCATCAGATAAATGTGCTCCCCATTTGTTGGTATTAGAAGCCAAAAAGGTGAGGGTCTAAAGCCCTTGCACGAAAGGAGCTCGGTAGTGTTTGTTTTCCCAAGTACAGACCCTTAATACGGGATAAGAAGGATTTAATGTATACTTCGCAATACCTCGAAGCTTGCTTAGAACATATACGCCACGATGATACATGCCCCTTAGACATTGATTCATACATACATGCTTTTTACTATCCCACTAGGCTATAAATGTCCTACCTACAACTCTCCCCTGATCATCCAAAGTTTGTATATATTGTATAGGTAATATTTTCAGTTTATTGGTTAAATGTGGCAGTTAGTGAGGACTGCCAAAGGGTGGACTGTCGAAGTCGAAAATACTATTGTCACACGCACCAAGTACAAACACCACACAGATGGCCTCCGTGCGTGTACTTGTTCTGCCGTACGTGCACATGCCCGCAATTTGCGTAAAACCGCTCACGCGGTGGTGCGTACTAGCGCGTGGTATGAGTCATTACGGTAGCATTTGTATTCGCATGGAAAAGCCACAAAGACACATTTCATATTTAATCCACATAGTGCACGATTTACACATAGCCTACATGCACCACACCAGCAAGTTACACTTGCTTAAAAGGTACAATAACAAAGGAATTCACCTTTACAGGATATGAGGGGACAGAATTAGGTTAGGAGGTGGTGTTTGGTATCCAGCTGTACCGTACTGTATATTAAGAGCAATATTCCGGTAGCAGTTTGCAGAAGATAGCACGCTCCTGCGCATAGATATGCGCAGGAACAGAATATTAATATTACACTGTATTTACTGTACTTTGATATTCGACGGGAACCTAGTGGAGACCATCTGCAAGTGCACCTGGACCAGGCATCACCCACCTATTCAAACCGACCTATGAACTCTCCTGTACTGTAAATGACCAGCCCTTTGACCTATGGGTGAAGAGATTACAGTTTCTATTGTATCATGAACTGGACAAATGTATAAAAAGCCAAGCTGCCTGGCCAATCACACATTCTCTGAGGGTCATCTAGCCAGATTGACTGAGGACTGGATCCGGGTGGCGCTTGCGAACAAAATGTATATATCATTGATTGTTGCCTGTATCTCTTATTGTGACTTGTATTACTATTGTAACCCCCGTTAGTAAATAACTGTTGGTGGGTCGGATCCCAACATATTTATTTACAATTGGTGTCGTGTCCCTTTCCTGCTAAGGTTTAAGGTGTATTTCAGTCACACGTGTAGCTGCATTGTGCTTACAGCGTGTCGGTGTGTGTGTACGCAAAGTGTGTACTTTGTACGTCCGTTGCGGCGTGTGTACGCAAAGTGCGTACACAGTACGGGCCTGTGTATGCTAACTTGGTAAAAAGTACGTAGGTTAAGGATTACATCCAGCAGCCGCAGTGGCTAGGGTTTTAGTGTAAAAGGTATAGCTTTTTCTGTCCTGTAAGCTAATTAGCTTTATCAATTGCTTATTCCAAACAGTTTTACCTTGGAAATCAAATGGTTCCAGTAAAAATAAAGTTATTTCTGTAATGCTAATTGTATTTATTGCGTGTGCAATGTTTGGGATATATGTGTGATGCAAATCAGATGCGTGCGCAGACAAAAGACATCAGTTCACTACATCTGACTCTGAATCAGGCCCATAATGTTGTATACTATAATATAATGGTGCTCACTGCTTGCTATATAAAATACAAAAGGGCATGCAAATAATATCACTCACCTGCTATCTACTTATCTCACTCTTTATAAAAACGTGCAGAGGTGCAATAAATAGAAATATAGGATTTTAATTACCTACCGGTAAATCCTTTTCTCGTAATCCGTAGAGGATACTTTGATTCCATTTGGTACCATGGGGTATAGACGGGTCCACTAGGAGCCATGGGCACTTTCAGAATTTGATAGTGTGCGCTGGCTCCTCACTCTATGCCCCTCCTACCAGACTCGGTCTAGGAAACTGTGGCCGAGGAGACACGTACTTTGAGAGAAGAATATAAAAGGACAGTGGTGAGATTCTGAACCAGCACACGCAGACAAGAGGAAAGCCATGCTAACCAAACTTGAAAACAGGAACAGCAACAGCTGAACCAAATAATCATACTTAACCAAGAAACAGTGCAGGGAGAATTAAGCACCGGGCGGGCGCCCAGTATCCTCTACAGACTACGAGAAAAGGATTTACCAGTAGGTAATTAAAATCCTATTTTCTCTTTTACGTCCTAGAGCATACTGGGAATCCATTTAGTACCATGGGGAATCACCAAAGCTTCCAAACCGGGTGGGAGAGTGCTGAGGTTCCTGCAGAACTGATTGACCAAACTGAAGGTCCTCAGAGGCCAAAGTATCGAACTTGTAAAACTTTGCAAACATGTTCGAACCCGACCAAGTAGCTGCTCAGCAGAGCTGTAAAGCCGAGACACCCCGAGCAGCTGCCCAAGAAGAACCCACCGACCTAGTAGAGTGAGCTTGTACAGATTTTGGAACCGGCAATCCTGCCGTGGAATAAGCATGCTGGATAGTGAGCCAGATCCAGCGTGCAATAGAATGCTTTGAAGCAGGACACCCAATTTTATTGGGATCATAGAGAACGAACAGCGAGTCGGACTTTCTGTGACGAGCTGTTCTCTTTAAATACTCCTTCAAAGCCCTCACAACATCCAAAGAGGTGTCCGTCACAGCCGGAACCACAATAGGTTGGTTGATGTGAAAAGCGGAACCATCTTAGGAAGAAATTGCTGACGAGTTCTGAGTTCAGCTCTGTCCTCATGGAAAATTAAGTAGGGACTCCTGTGAGACAACGCCCCTAGCGCCGACACACATCCTGCTGAGGCCAAGGCCAACAGTGTGACGGTCTTCCACGTAAGGTACTTTGCGTCAACCTCCTGTAATGGTTCAAACCAGTCTGATTGGAGGAACTGCAGCACCAAATGGAGATCCCAAGGTGCCGTGGGAGGCACAAAGGGAGGCTGGAGGTGCAGAACACCTTTTAAGAACCTCTGGACCTCAGGGAGAGAGGCCAATTGTTTCTGAAAGAAAATATACAATGCCGAAATCTGGACTTTAATGGAGCCAAGGCGTAGGCCCACATCCACTCCCGACTGAAGAAACAGCAGAATACGTGGCAGATGAAATTCCACCCCGGAATATTGTCTGCACTCACATCAAGAGACGTACTACGGTGGTAATGTTTAGACGTTACCCCTTTCCTGGCTTGGATCATAATCGGGATGACCTTGTCAGGAATTCCTCTCCTGGCTAGAATCAGCCATTCAACCTCCATGCCGTTAAACATAGCCATGGTAAGGCTTGATAGACAAATGGGCCTGTTGCAGAAGATCCTCACGAAGAGGCAGAGGGCACGGATCTTCGAGGAGCATCTCCAGAAGGTCCGCCTACTAGGCCCTTATTAGCCAGTCTGGAGCAATGAGTATTGCTTGAACTTATTCCCTTCTTATTCTTTTTTTAGAATTCTTGGGATCAGAGGAAGTGGAGGAAATACGTACACCATCTGGTAGACCCATGGAGTCGTCAGAGCGTCTACCGCCACTGCCTGTGGGTCTCCTGACCGGGAACAATACTGCTTGAGCTTCATGTTGAGATGAGAGGCCATCATGTCGATTTGTGGATATCCCCACCGATGTGTCAAACACCTGAGCACTTCTGAGTGAAGGCTCCACTATCCCGGGTGCAGGTCATGTCTGCTGAGGAAGTCTGCTTCCCAGTTGTCTACTCCCAGAATGAAGGCCGCTGACAACGCCACGGCGTGTTTTTCTGCCCAGAGTAGAATTCTTGACACCTCTGACATTGCAGCCCTGCTTTTTGTTCTGCCCTGTCAGTTTATGTCCGTCACCACCGTTACATTGTCCGACTGGACCTGAATGGCCTGATTCTGAAGAAGAGATGAGGCTTGCAGAAGGGCATTTTATATAGCCCTGAGTTCCAGGATGTTGATTGGAAGGACGACCTCCTGACTTGACCATCTTCCCTGAAGCTGCACCCCCTGGGTGACTGCTCCCCAACCTCTGAGGCTTGCATCTGTGGTAAGCAGAATCCAATTCTGAATCCCGAACTGTCAACCCTTGACTAGGTGACAAGTCTGTAGCCACCACAGAAGGGAGATCCTGGCTTTTGGCGACAGATGGATCCTCTGGTGCGTGTGAAGATGAGATCCGGACCATTTGTCCAACAGATCGAGCTGTAAGGGCCTTGCATGAAACCTTCCATACTGAATTGCCTCGTAAGAGGCCACCATTTTCCCCAGAAGATGAATGCACAGATGCATCGATATCCGGATTGGTTTCAGGACAGCCCGAACCATTGAGTGTATTACCATTGCCTTTCCAAGGGAAGGAACACTCTCTGAGAATCTGTGTCAAGTATCATTCCCAGGAAAGAAAGCCTCTGCGTCGGTTCCAGGTGAGATTTTGGTAAGTTTAGAATCCACCCATGATCCAGAAGCAATTGAGAGGCGAATGCTGTCCAACAACCGCTCTCTGGACGGTGCCTTTATCAGAAGATCGTCCAGGTACGGAATTATGTTCACTCCCTGTTTGCGGAGTAGAAACATCATCTCTGCCATCACTTTGGTGAACACTCTTGGTACTGTGGAGAGACCAAATGGCAGGGCCTGGAACTGGTAGTGACAGTTCTGCAGTGCAAACCGTAGATAAGCCTGATGAGGCAGCCAGATCGGAATGTGAAGGTACGCATCCTTGATATCCAGAGACATTAGGAATTCCCCCTCCTCCAGACCTGAGATCACCGCTCTAAGAGACTCCATCATGAATTTGAACACTCGTAAGTAGGGGTTCAACGACTTGAGGTTCAAAATCAGCCTCACTAAACCATCCGGTTTCGGTACTACAAACAAGTTGGAATAGTACCCCTTGTTGTGCAGATGAGGTGGAACTGGAACAATGACCTGAGTCTGTACCAGTTTTTGAATGGCGTCTTGTAAAGTTATACTTGCCTCTTGGATAACTGGTAAGCCTGATTTTAAGAATCTGTGAGGTGGGAACTCCTGGAACTCCGGTCTGTAACCCTGGGAAATAAGATCTATGACCCGGGGATCCTGGCATGAATTTGTCCAGATGTGACTGAAGAATTTTTAGCCAGGAAGACCATCATGAAGGCTTTGAGGAAGCAGAGTTTGAGCTCTGTTCCTGAGAACTGGCAGTTGCAGGTTTGCGTGGTTTACCTCTAGCGCCTTTGGTGGCTGTAGAAGAACCTCTGGTTTTGCCCCTAAACTTGGCCATCCCACAGGACTGCAAATTGGAAGCTGAGTAAGCCTTCCTGGCTGCGGGAGCTGCAGATGGAAGATATGTGGACTTACCCGCAATAGCTTTGGAGATCCATTTGTCTAGTTCATCCCCAAATAAGGCCTCTCCTGTGAATGGTAGGCCTTCCACGCCTTTCCTGGAGTCCGCATCAGCAGTCCACTGGCATAGCCATAAGCCTCTGTGTGCTGACACTGCCATAGCAGTGGTGCATGCATTAAGCAAGAGTCCTGTATATGTTTCAGGAGTAAAACAATCTCCCCCGAGATAAGGAATCTAACACTTTAATTAGGTTACCCAGCCATTTAGCAATGGCTTTAGTAATCCACCCACATGCTATAGTGGGCCTCTGGGCCACCCCTGCAGCTGTATACAAGGATTTGAGTGTGGTCTCAATTCTACGATCAGCCGTGTCTTTCAGGGAGGCTGCACCTGGTAAAGGCAGTACTATTTTCTGTGACAATCTGGATACTGATGCATCCACTGTCGGTGGATTTTCCTATTTTTTCCTATCCTCAGGAGGAAAAGGAAAGGATGAGAGTAACCTGTTAGGGATTTGAAATTTCTTATCAGGATTAACCCACGGTTCTTCAAACAGGGTATTTAGTTCCTTTGACACAGGAAAAGTGATTGAGGATTTCTTTTTTACATTAAAATAAGATTCCTCACACTATTCTGTCACCTTATCAAGGATTTGTAAAATGTCTCTGATAGCTTCTATGAGAGCCTCTATTCCCTGTGACAGAGTAGCCTCCCCCACATCTGAATCCACCTCCCCCTCCTCCATGTCTGACCCATCATCATCAGAGTCAGACTGCAGGATATGGGCCAAAGTACGTTTTTGTGGACAAATGGCAGGGGTCTGAGACGCTAGCTTGGGAACTGAGGGGGTAATTCCAAGTTGATCGCAGCAGGAATTTTGTTAGCAGTTGGGCAAAACCCAAGTAAGTATTGTGTCTCTTTCTCATTGTGGGTCAATTTAGTACAAATATTGGAAATCATTCCCTTTAATGGAATCTAGCCATGCTGGCTCAGCCCCGCTAGCCTGGGAAGGTGCACTACACTGAGTACACAGTAGTGAACCCCCTAGAGAAGAGAAACACTGTGCCTTACATGAAACACACTCATTGCATGACATACTGCAAATGTGACAGCTCACACACACACATACACACACACACACACACACACACACACACACACGTTAAATGCACAATTAACCCACAAAGAGCCCTTCCAGGGAGACACAGAGATAGTATGGAGCCAGCACACACCGCCCCTATCGCTAATGCCAAGTTTAGCCGGGTCGCAGACTAAGTACCCAGATTGGGGACTTAGTACACTAATAATTGCCCCCCCTCCATGCTATGACCCCCTGGTACTGCTGAGGTAATCTGAAGTCACTCCGGAGGAGCTGCGCGTCCCTGTCAGTCAGCATCTGTGTACACTGCAGAGGGAAAATGATGCTGGTGAGATGCTAGATCCGCTCATAGTGAAGCCCCGCCCCTTCAATGGCTCGCGGTCTTCCTGCTCTTTTTTATACTGGCTGAGGTGATTTTGTGCCTAAAATGGGGTCAGTCCCCTTTTAAGTCTGTGATGCCAGTGTGTGTACTGTGTACACACATAGTGTACTTAGACACAGCAAAGTATGGCGCCCAAGATGGCTGCCTCACCTTTTGTATGCTGCTGATCATTTCCATAAAACAGCTTAAATTCACCACAACTGACCTATGAATCATCATAAATATCCAAGGACTTACCTTGAACTTGTACTACTCTACGCGGACATTTCATCAAAACCAACGGATTGCATTCCTGCGCTGAGATACACACTGGATTGAATCCTGGACTGAATCCTCTGCATATCTCCACTGAGAAATCCTTCAGTTTAGCAGCTGCTGTACTCTGCATTGGACATTACCCAGATAAGGTACTGTGGATTACAACCTATCTTTGGCTACATCCAGCCCATCACTTAGACATCATCCACCTCTGTTCTCTGAGCAACAAATAACTGACTTATTGCATTAATCTACTAATATCAGTATATTCAGGCTCTGAATTGCTGAAGGCTCACTGTTTAAAATCAGGATCCATTTCCAGGACACGTTATCACTACCCCCACAAAAAAAAAATCTACTTCAAAGGCCTCTCACACTGAGACTTTTCACACCTACACAGTAGGAATTGGCTTCTAACACCTTTCCAAAAGGCTGCCTATCCTAGGATAATTGACTAAATCAGCAGTTATTTTATTTATTACTTGCTTCAAATATACACAATAGTTTATAGCAATAACTTTGTTCATAAGCCCATTATAATTTTGGATCACAATTGGGGGAAAACAAAACACAAAAAGGAAAAAAAAAAAAAACCACTGCTTTCTCTCCCTCTCTCATCATCATATGCAGCTCAAATTTATAGTAATCTGTCATTGATGACCAAATGTATACATATTGCTCCAGCTTCATTCTTTCACTCCGCCCACCACGTTCTGCAGTTCCTATCACACCATCACAGGCTTCTATTCTCCAATCCCTTGGCATTTTAAAAAGAAAACACAGGCGCATTCGTGGGAAGCGAGCAGGCCGGAAATGTATTTCCCGCGGTAACCATCTAAGTCCTTTGCCTACCTACTCACCCCCATACTCAAAGATCAATCAAATAGAAGTGATACCCAAAAGACGGCCCTGTGTTTGGAAGGACAGAACTGTCAACTCTCACTTTGTGACCCCCATACCCAGAGCTCCTGCACTTAACATAAAGAAAACTGAAGGCCCTTTGGTATGCCCAATCAGGTCAGTCCTTTGTAATGCCAGATCTATAAGAAACAAGACTGCAACAATTGCTGACCTTATTGAATCTGCAGATCTAGCCTGTATTACAGAGACCTGGCTAGATGAAAATGCAGCACCTATATTGGAGGCTGCAGTACCAACAAACTACTCTGTCATTCACAACCCAAGACTGGACCGCAGGGGTGGCGGGGTGGCTATCTACTTCAAAAAAGAACTTAAACTTAGGGTTCACCCTATTGAAACTACTCGCTCATTTGAGTGCATTGCTGCCCGGAGTTCGACAGGATTAGGTTTCAGAGTACTTCTCATTTACCGGCCACCTGGAGATGGAAAGATATTTCTACAAGAAATTGCAGACACTGTTGCTGGCCTGGTTCTGGAACATCAAAGATGGCTTATCCTCGGGGATTTCAATGCATGGGTGGATGATGAGCTCTCACGCCTTGGCCAAGACCTCCTGTGCACAATGAATGGTCTGGGCTTCACACAGGTCATTCCCTCTGCCACACATAAAAGTGGTCACACTCTCGACCTTGTCTTTCAGATTGGATTAGAAGTCACTGACCTAAAAATAAACCCAGTCATCTGGTCAGACCACTACTCCCTCTGGTTCTCAGTTGCAACCCCTCAAATAAGATCTCTGCCCGTGGAGTTGACCAGGTATCGTCCAAGGAGGGGTATGACTCCCCAGGCTCTTGCAGCAAACCTGGATCTCTCTGCTATACTGGGTGCCTGTGAAGATCCCTGTTCCCTAGTCCGTTATTATAATAGGGATGTTATGGCTGCAATTGATATTATCGCCCCTGTGCGTTTAAGACCTCGTAAACCACAACGTCAAGCTCCATGGTTTGACAACAGTGTTAGTGAGCTCAAGAAAAGGGGGCGTAGACTGGAAAAACGATGGAGGAAGACTAATCTAGTGGATGACAAAATAAAACTAATAAAGCATAACGAAGAATATCAATCGACAATCACTCGTAAGAAAGCACAGTTCCTGTCAAATGAAATCACAGCAGCAAACAATAGGCCAGCTCAACTTTTCCGCACAGTGGAGATGCTTTGCAAGCCAGCATGCCTGCAGACTGATGAGACCCTCTCCCAGGCAAGATGCAATGAGTTTGCAAACTTCTTTGCAGATAAAATATCCACCATCCGGGCTGGAATCTCCACAGTGCCATCAAAGGAGTGCCAAACTACAAAGCCTGCCAATATAAGCTACCTGCCTTCATGGACCAGCTTTGATCCAGTGGATGTAAAGGATACTGCTGAAATTGCTCGGATGTTGCGTCCCACCACCTGTGATCTGGACCCAGCCTCAACCAAGCTTCTAATAGGTTGTATGGATATAATTGGTCCTGTCTTTACAAAAATTGTTCAATGCTCTTTGCAGACCGGCATTTTTCCTGAACCCCTAAAGGAAGCAATTGTTAGACCGCTTTTTAAAAAACCTAATTTAGATCCAGACTGCATGACCAACTACAGACCGGTATCAAACCTTCCTTTCCTAGGAAAGGTTATTGAGAAAGTCGTTGCAAATCAACTGGAAACCCGCCTGACAACCCATGATATTTATGATCCATTTCAATCAGGATTCAGGAGAAGACATAGCACTGAAACAGCCCTGGTGTGTGTGTTAAATGGTCTTCTGATGGCAAAAGACAGAGGTGACTGTTCAATATTAATCCTTCTGGATCTCTCGGCAGCATTTGATACCGTGGACCATGGGCTTCTGATTGAGCGACTGATACATTTCTGTGGTCTGGATGGCACAGTCCTAAGCTGGTTCAAATCATTTCTCACAGGCAGGTCACAGAGAGTATCATCTGGATTATACTCCTCACCACCAGTGCCATTGCCATGTGGTGTCCCACAAGGTTCTATACTATCCCCCATGCTTTTTGCAGTATACATGCTCCCATTGGGCGAAATAATCAGGCGCCATGGCCTGGTCTACCACTGCTATGCAGATGATACACAACTGTACTTGTCCTTTGCTCCGGGCACTGATAACCCAATAGCAACCCTAAATGGCTGTCTAGCTGAACTACAGGAGTGGATGAGCGCCAGTTGGCTGCGACTGAACCCGGATAAAACAGAGGTCCTTATGATACGACCGCAACATCAAAGGACAAGACTGCAGCATAGCCAACCAACTGGACTTACACTCGGGGTTTCAGAATTACAGACCAGTGATCGTGTGCGGAATCTTGGCGTTGTCCTGGATGGTGGCTTGACACTTAAACATCAGATATCAGCCACAATCAAATCCTCATTCTTTCACCTGAGGAACATAGCCAGAATCAAGCACTTAATTCCCTCAGATGATATGCCAAAAGTCATACATGCATTCGTATCATCTCGTTTAGACTACTGTAATGCCCTCTACCTTGGTCTACCAGCAAAAGAATTGCAGTGCTTACAGCTGGTGCAAAACACAGCTGCCAGGCTATTAACCAACCAGCCCCGTTCTAGCCACATAACACCCATCCTCTACTCCCTTCACTGGCTGCCTGTACGATGGCGAATCATCTTCAAGATTGGCTTACTGAGTTTCAAAGCATTACATGACCAAGGCCCAAGGTACCTGAAACAGCTTCTGACCCCATACTGCCCCACTCGATTACTGCGATCTGTAGATGAAGGACTTTTAGCAGTACTTAGAATCTATCGTAATTCATCTGGGGGTCGAGCTTTTAGTCATGCGGCTCCGACTCTATGGAACTCACTTCCCCGTACAGTGCGAGAGGCCCCAACTATAGAATCCTTCAAAAGTAGACTCAAGACTTTTCTGTTTACTCAAGCATTTCCATAATGTCCCTTTTAGTATCTTCATGCTTCTGTATTTTATGAAAATGTACTTCATTATTTTCTGTACTATATTATGCTATGTATCTGTTAAGTGCCTTGAGTCCTATTGGAGAAAGAGCGCTATATAAATAAAATTATTATTATTATTATTATTATTAGACTCAGTTCGCCCCCTCAGAAGCTGTGCGTCTGCACTGTGTACTGAGTCTGGAGACCCAGCCGACCCATGTAGAAGCTGTGCGTCTCCGTACCCTCATGCCGCCATAATGGCCGGCGACCCGCTAACCAGGACGCCGGCTTAGTACTCACCACTCTTCACTCTTCTGGCTCTGTTAGGGGTGACGGCGAGCTGCGGGAATGTACGCTCGCCATGGTGGGGCTTGCGAATAGTTCTCTCAGGAGATAGTGTCCTGTCAGTGGGGAACGGAACCATTAACCCTTTAAGAGGTTGGGCCGTTCCCCCCCACCCCCCCACCCCCTAAGTCCCATGTAGCAGGCAGGCTGGTGCCATCCAGTCCTGCCTGAAAATAACAAACATATAAAACAAATGCAGAAAACTCTTCAGGAGCTTCCATAAGCGTGACCAGCTCCTCCGGGTACATTTTCTAAACTCTGGTAGGAGGGGCATAGAGGGAGGAGCCAGCGCACACTATAAAATTCTTAAAGTGCCCATGGCTCCTAGTGGACCCGTTTATACCCCATGGTACTAAATGAATTCCCAGTATCCTCTAGGTTGTAAGAGAAATAACAATTACAGACCTATGCAGGTCTGGTCTTTATCAGACTGAATTGGTTTGGACTAGGTGGGCCAATAGTTTTATTTTAAAGAATATTCACCTCTCCCTGTACATAATGATGCAACTGCTGTGCCGACCCTTTAAGGCTGAGGAGTTTCCTGATAGGTGCAAGAACTCTTCAGCAGTGTCTGCTGTGCTCCAATTGGCTCAGTGACACAACACACACAGGAACACATCTAATCGTAGCACAAACACGCCCCCTACATACACTGGACGGTATTCAATTCTTTTTGCCCCCTTCCACACTCGTTCTGTTTCTGCTGATGGGCATTGTATCATTATTTCAGCTCGCTACCCCACGGGGTAGCGAGGCGCCCTCACCCTTTACGCAGCTAAACCAGATTACTATTGGCGCAATATGTGCAATAATGGGGATCACTTTAGAAAGGAGATTGGACGTGATATATCATTTGAATACCGCCCACTGACTGCTGAGAAAGAAAGATGGAATAAAAACTGTAGGTTGCTGGAGAGGAAACTGCAGGAAGCACAAAGGAAAATAAGAATTTACTCACCGGTAATTCTATTTCTCGTAGTCCGTAGTGGATGCTGGGACTCCGTAAGGACCATGGGGAATAGCGGCTCCGCAGGAGACTGGGCACAACTAAAAGAAAGCTTTAGACTACTGGTGTGCACTGGCTCCTCCCACTATGACCCTCCTCCAGACTTCAGTTAGGATACTGTGCCCGGAAGAGCTGACACAATAAGGAAGGATTTTGAATCCCGGGTAAGACTCATACCAGCCACACCAATCACACCGTATAACTCGTGATACAATACCCAGTTAACAGTATGAGAACAACTGAGCCTCTCAACAGATGGCTCAACAATAACCCTTTAGTTAAACAATAACTATATACAAGTATTGCAGACAATCCGCACTTGGGATGGGCGCCCAGCATCCACTACGGACTACGAGAAATAGAATTACCGGTGAGTAAATTCTTATTTTCTCTGATGTCCTAAGTGGATGCTGGGACTCCGTAAGGACCATGGGGATTATACCAAAGATCCCAAATGGGCGGGAGAGTGCGGATGACTGCAGCACCGAATGGGCAAACTCTAGGTCCTCCTCAGCCAGGGTGTCAAACTTGTAGAATTTAGCAAATGTGTTTGACCCCGACCAAGTAGCTGCTCGGCAAAGTTGTAGAGCCGAGACCCCTCGGGCAGCCGCCCAAGAAGAGCCCACCTTCCTCGTGGAATGGGCTTTCACTGATTTAGGATGTGGCAGTCCAGCCGCAGAATGTGCAAGCTGAATTGTACTACAGATCCAACGAGCAATAGTCTGCTTTGAAGCAGGTGCACCCAACTTGTTGGGCGCATACAGGATAAATAGCGAGTCAGTCTTTCTGACTCCAGCTGTCCTGGAAACCTAAATTTTCAGGGCCCTGACTACATCCAACAACTTGGAAGCCTCCAAGTCTTTAGTAGCCGCAGGCACCACGATAGGTTGGTTCAGGTGAAAGGCTGATACCACCTTTGGGAGAAATTGGGGACGAGTCCTCAATTCTGCCCTATCCATATGGAAAATCAGATAAGGGCTTTTACATGACAAAGCCGCCAATTCTGATACCCGCCTGGCCGAAGCCAAGGCCAACAACATGACCACTTTCCACGTGAGATACTTCAATTCCACAGTTTTAAGTGGCTCAAACCAATGTGACTTTAGGAAATCCAACACCACGTTGAGATCCCAAGGTGCCACTGGAGGCACAAAAGGGGGCTGAATATGCAGCACTCCCTTAACAAAAGTTTAAACTTCAGGTAGTGAAGCCAGTTCTCTCTGGAAGAAAATCGATAGAGCCGAAATCTGGACCTTAATGGAACCCAATTTTAGGCCCATAGTCACCCCTGACTGTAGGAAGTGCAGGAAACGGCCCAGCTGAAATTCCTCCGTTGGGGCCTTCCTGGCCTCACACCACGCAACATATTTTCGCCATATGCGGTGATAATGGTTTGCGGTTACTTCTTTCCTAGCTTTAATCAGCGTAGGAATGACTTCTTCCGGAATGCCCTTTTCCTTCAGGATCCGGTGTTCAACCGCCATGCCGTCAAACGCAGCCGCGGTAAGTCTTGGAACAGACAGGGCCCCTGCTGCAGCAGGTCCTGTCTGAGCGGCAGAGGCCATGGGTCCTCTGAGATCATTTCTTGAAGTTCCGGGTACCAAGCTCTTCTTGGCCAATCCGGAACAATGAGTATAGTTCTTACTCCTCTTCTCCTTATTATCCTCAGTACCTTTGGTATGAGAGAAAGAGGAGGGAACACATAAACCGACCTGTACACCCACGGTGTCACTAGAGCATTCACAGCTATCGCCTGAGGGTCTCTTGATCTGGCGCAATATCTTTCTAGCTTTTTGTTTAGGCGGGACGCCATCATGTCCACCTGTGGCCTTTCCCAACGGTTTACAATCAGTTGGAAGACTTCTGGATGAAGTCCCCACTCTCCCGGGTGGAGGTCGTGCCTGCTGAGGAAGTCTGCTTCCCAGTTGTCCACTCCCGGAATGAACACTGCTGACAGTGCTAACACGTGATTTTCCGCCCATCGGAGAATCCTTGTGGCTTCTGCCATCACCGTCCTGCTTCTCGTGCCGCCCTGTCGGTTTACATGGGCGACCGCCGTGATGTTGTCTGACTGGATCAATACCGGCTGGTTTTGAAGCAGGGGTTTTGCCTGACTTAGGGCATTGTAAATGGCCCTCAGTTCCAGAATATTTATGTGCAGGGAAGTCTCCTGACTTGACCATAGTCCTTGGAAGTTTCTTCCCTGTGTGACTGCCCCCCAGCCTCGAAGGCTGGCATCCGTGGTCACCAGGACCCAGTCCTGTATGCCGAATCTGCGGCCCTCTTGAAGATGAGCACTCTGCAGCCACCACAGCAGAGACACCCTGGTCCTTGGAGACAGGGTTATCAGCCGATGCATCTGAAGATGCGATCCGGACCACTTGTCCAACAGGTCCCACTGAAAAGTTCTTGCATGGAACCTGCCGAATGGAATTGCTTCGTAGGAAGCTACCATCTTTCCCAGGATCCGCGTGCAGTGATGCACCGACACCTGTTTTGGTTTTAGGAGGCCTCTGACTAGAGATGACAGCTCCTTGGCCTTCTCCTCCGGGAGAAACACTTTTTTCTGTTCTGTGTCCAGAACCATCCCCAGGAACAGTAGACGTGTCGTAGGGACCAGCTGTGACTTTGGAATATTTAGAATCCAGCCGTGCTGTTGTAGCACCTCCCGAGATAGTGCTACCCCGACCAACAACTGCTCCCTGGACCTCGCCTTTATCAGGAGATCGTCCAAGTACGGGATAATTAAAACTCCCTTCTTTCGAAGGAGTATCATCATTTCGGCCATTACCTTGGTAAAGACCCTCAGAGCCGTGGATAGACCGAACGGCAACGTCTGGAATTGGTAATGACAATCCTGTACCACAAATCTGAGGTACTCCTGGTGAGGATGGTAAATGGGGACATGCAGGTAAGCATCCTTGATGTCCAGTGATACCATGTAATCCCCCTCGTCCAGGCTTGCAATAACCGCCCTGAGCGATTCCATCTTGAACTTGAATTTTTTTATATACGTGTTCAAGGATTTCAAATTTAAAATGGGTCTCACCGAACCGTCCGGTTTTGGTACCACAAACATTGTGGAATAGTAACCCCGTCCTTGTTGAAGTAGGGGCACCTTTACTATCACCTGCTGGGAATACAGCTTGTGAATTGCCTCTAACTCTGCCTCCCTGGCTGAAGGAGTTGTTGGCAAGGCAGATTTGAAGAAACGGCGGGGGGGGGAGACGTCTCGAATTCCAGCTTGTACCCCTGAGATACTACTTGAAAGATCCAGGGATCCACCCGCGAGCGAGCCCACTGATCGCTGAAATTTTTGAAACGGGCCCCCACCGTACCTGGCTCCGCCTGTGGAGCCCCAGCGTCATGCTGTGGACTTAGAGGAAGCGGTGGAGGACTTTTGCTCCTGGGAACTGGCTGTATGCTGCAGCTTTTTCCCTCTACCTCTGCCTCTAGGCAGAAAGGACGCGCCTTTAACCCGCTTGCCCTTATTGGGCCGAAAGGACTGTACCTGATAATACGGTGCTTTCTTTGGCTGTGAGGGAACATGGGGTAAAAACGTAGACTTCCCAGCTGTTGCTGTGGAAACAAGGGGGGTCACTCCGAGTTGTTCGCTCGGTAAATTTCATCGCATCGCAGCGATTTTCCGCTTAGTGCGCATGCGCAATGTTCGCACTGCGACTGCGCCAAGTAAATTTGCTATGAAGTTAGGAATTTTACTCACGGCTTTTTCTTCGTTCAGGCGATCGTAATGTGATTGACAGGAAGTGGGTGTTTCTGGGCGGAAACAGGCCGTTTTATGGGCGTGTGGGAAAAAACGCTACCATTTCTGGGAAAAACGCGGGAGTGGCTGGAGAAACGGAGGAGTGGCTGGGCGAACGCTGGGTGTGCTTGTGACGTCAAACCAGGAACGACTAGCACTGAACTAATCGCAGATGCCGAGTAAGTCTGGAGCTACTCAGAAACTGCACAGAGATGTCTTTTCGCAATATTGCGAATCTTTCGTTCGCAATTTTACTATGCTAAGATTCACTCCCAGTAGGCGTAGGCTTAGCGTGTGCAAAGCTGCTAAAAACGGCTTGCGAGCGAACAACTCGGAATGACCCCCAAGGTCCGAGAGACCATCCCCGAACAACTCCTCACCCTTATAAGGCAAAACTTCCATGTGCCTTTTAGAATCTGCATCTCCTGTCCACTGCCGAGTCCATAACCCTCTCCTGGCAGAAATGGACATTGCACTTATTTTAGATGCCAGCCGGCAAATATCCCTCTGTGCATCCCTCATGTATAAGAGTGCGTCTTTAATATGCTCTACGGTTAGCAATATAGTGTCCCTGTCTAGGGTATCAATATTTTCCAACAGGGAATCTGACCACGCAGCTGCAGCACTGCACATCCATGCTGAAGCAATAGCTGGTCTCAGTATAACACCTGTGTGTGTATATATAGACTTCAGGATAGCCTCCTGCTTTCTATCAGCAGATTCCTTCAGGGCGGCCGTCTCCGGAGACGGTAGTGCCACCTTCTTTGACAAGCGTGTGAGCGCTTTATCCACCCTAGGGGATGTTTCCCAACGTGACCTATCCTCTGGCGGGAAAGGGTACGCCATTAGTAACCTCTTAGAAATTACCAGTTTCTTATCGGGGGAAGCCCACGCTTCTTCACACACTTCATTTAATTCCTCAGATGGAGGAAAGACAACTGGTAGTTTTTTCTCTCCAAACATAATACCCTTTTTTGTGGTACCCGGGGTAACATCAGAAATATGCAACACATTTTTCATTGCCTCAATCATATAACGTGTGGCCCTATTGGAAGATACATTAGTCTCATCGTCGTCGACACTGGAGTCAGTATCCGTGTCGACATCTGTGTCTGCCATCTGAGGTAGCGGGCGTTTTAGAGCCCCTGATGGCTTTTGAGACGCCTGGGCAGGCACAGGCTGAGAAGCCGGCTGTCCCATATTTGGTATGTCGTTAAACCTTTTATGCAAGGAGTCGACACTGTCGCGTAATTCCTTCCACAGAACCATCCACTCAGGTGTCGACCCCGCAGGGGGTGACATCACATTTACCGGCATTTGCTCCGCCTCCACATAAGCCTCCTCCTCAAACATGTCGACACAGCCGTACCTACACACCGCATACACACAGGGAATGCTCTGACAGAGGACAGGACCCCACAAAGCCCTTTGGGGAGACAGAGAGAGAGAGTATGCCAGCACACACCAGAGCGCTATATAACACAGGGCTCCCACTATAAATGAGTGTTTTTTCCCTTATAGCTGCTTATATTATATATATATATATATATATATATATATACTGCGCCTAAATTTAGTGCCCCCCCTCTCTTTTTTACCCTTATGTAGCTTGACACTGCAGGGGAGAGCCAGGGAGCGTCCTTCCAGCGGAGCTGTGAGGGAAAAATGGCGCCAGTGTGCTGAGGGAGATGGCCCCGCCCCTTTTCCGGCGGACTTGTCCCGCTTTTTCTGGAATTCTGGCAGGGGTATTTTTACACCTATATAGCCTTCCTGACTATATATGGTGTAGATTTGCCAGCCAAGGTGTATTATATTGCCCTCAGGGCGCTCCCCCCCAGCGCCCTGCACCCATCAGTGACCGGAGTGTGAGGTGTGCATGAGAAGCAATGGCGCACAGCTGCCGTGCTGTGCGCTACCTTGTTGAAGACAGAAGTCTTCTGCCGCCGATTTTCCGGAACACTTCTTGCTTCTGGCTCTGTAAGGGGGCCGGCGGCGCGGCTCCGGGACCGAACATCGAGGTCGGGTCCTGTGGTCGATCCCTCTGGAGCTAATGGTGTCCAGTAGCCTAAGAAGCCCAAGCTACCACCAGTTAGGTAGGTTCGCTTCTTCTCCCCTTAGTCCCTCGCTGCAGTGAGTCTGTTGCCAGCAGATCTCACTGTAAAATAAAAAACCTAAAATATACTTTCTTTCTAGGAGCTCAGGAGAGCCCCTAGTGTGCATCCAGCTCAGCCGGGCACAAGATTCTAACTGAAGTCTGGAGGAGGGTCATAGTGGGAGGAGCCAGTGCACACCAGTAGTCTAAAGCTTTCTTTTAGTTGTGCCCAGTCTCCTGCGGAGCCGCTATTCCCCATGGTCCTTACGGAGTCCCAGCATCCACTTAGGACGTCAGAGAAAAGGGCAGCGTTAGTGTGGCACAGTGTGAAAGGCAGTGACAGTTTTTTAGAGGGACACTTTTCCTGCACTTGAAACACACACACCCAGCAGGGGTCCATTCCCCTCACTGGGAGCTCAACAGAGAATGTGCCTTTCAAAGCTGAATTGATAACGGACACCTCTCCTGGGACGTTAAGTGCTACCATCACAGTGAAGAGAGCTAGCAGACAGGATGTGAGTCTAGGAGGAAATGTCAGGCTGGGGACGGTGTCATGGGCTGCTGCGGAAAACTTGGCTTTCCAAGCAGAACTGACCCTGTACAGCAGTGATTTTCAACCTTTTTCAACTCGTGGCACACCTACAAGACTTTAAAATTGCCAAGGCACACCATCAGTGCCCCACGGGATAAAAACCCCATACACACACATTGGCCCCTGCAGCAATTAAACAAACACATTGGCCCCCACAGTACTACAACTAATTTATAATAATGCCACACACTGTCCCCAGAGTAATTCAACCACACACTGCCTCCCCAACTAATTTCACCTGCAACTTAACCTGGTCACTATTTACTCCTTATTTGTAACTGTATAATGCAGAAGGAGTCATCAGGACCACGTCTAAAATTCCCCACCAGCAGTACAAAATTGCCACTTCATATATGCACAACTCCATATTGCATAAACATTGTCCCCCACAGTAATGTCACACTGCCCCCCAATAGAAATTCCACTCACTGCACCCCCCCAGTAATTCCACACACTGCACCTCCATAGAATTCCTCGCAATGTCTGCCCCCACCCCACAGTAATTCCACACATACATAATGGAAAAAATATATATAAATAACCTATAGCTGTTAAATCTTTCCCAATGGTGGGAGAAGTGAGGAGCACTGAGGGGATGGACCAGGCAGCGGCAGAAGCAGCACGGAGCAGCGGTAGGTGGGCTGTGCGTGACCTATGACTCACCATAGGTCATGGGTGGCTAGCAGAAGTGCACAGCACTGCCGAATCGGCTACTGATTGCAGCGGCAGCTATGCTGGCAAATCTGGCGTGCGGCGCAGGTCTCTGGCGGGAGGCGAAGGTCTCTCTGGTGGGCGGCAGCGGCATCTCTGTCAGACAGCGGCACACTAGTGTGCCGCGGCACAGTGGTTGAAAAACTGCTGTACAGAGTGAGCTCACCTTTTTCCCAGGGAAGGGGAGGGGTGGTCAGTCAGCTCAGGAAGGAGACCAAGACAAGGTGTTTTGGGAAGGTGACATAGCTATATGTCCCACTGTATGTAGTGCTGAGGAAACTCCCCTCACCTGTGCTACAATTAGCCCTGCAGCATCACGAGTACCAGGGGGAGTCTTCAGAACAATACTTGATATGATTTCTATCATACTCGTTGTGGTCAGCCTTATGCTGTTTAAGGAAACTTTTCCACATGTGATAGGGATGGCCCAACGCCATCTTAAAGCTGTCCAAATCAGGCAGAAACGCTGGTCTGACTGGAACGCCTGGGAGCACAAATTTGAAGTGGGGCAGAAGGTTTTGGTACGAATTTCAACGAGGCAGAACAAACTGCAAGCCGCATGGGAAGGTCCGTACATGGTACTCCAGTGCGTACATGATGTGAACCATGTCATTGCCAGAGGTGAGGGCAGGAAGAGACATAGGGTATATCACATCAATATGCTCAAAGCCTACCAAAGCAGGAACACCTGCATGCTGGCAGTTTGCAGCCTCCCAGAGGAGGACCAGGAACCAGACCCACTGTTAGATCTGACAGCTGCGGCTGCGTCAGGGGGTACCCTGACAGATGCCCAGCATTGAGAGGAGCTGACAGAGGTGCAGCGGAGTCAGCTGTCCGACTCCTTGTGCCCCTATCAGACCTGCTTCATAGGGAGGCTAGGAAAAACGCGCATAGGCACCCACCAGGTAGACCCAGGACACCACACATCCCTGAGACAGTCAGAGTACAGAGGCACATTGGGGGTGTTGCATGCAATATGGCGGAAGGTGGATAAGATGCTAAGCGTAGGGGTAACACGGAAGTCCTGGAGTTCATGGGCTATGCCCATAGTGCTGGGCCCAACATGGGCACTGCAATGATCCGTCTCAACAGGGAGACGACAGCAGTCCATCCAGGCAAGGTACTGACAAATGCAAGGGCACAGCATAGAGACTGTGGCTTCAGGTGCCAACTGCTCTCATGCTGATTTTAGAAAGGGGAGGTGTCATGATTGGATGCCATTCTGACGCCAGAATGTGCATAACTGCAAATAATATTGTATTGATCAATGTCTGCAAATGCCCTGTGTGTGGTTATGTATAAACCCTGTGTGAAAAGGTCATAGGAGACTTCGGCCTGACGTGCCACTGCTCCCATGCTGATCTTAAAGGGGGAGGTGTCATGATCCAGGCTATTTCAAGTAGGAATAGGCCTGTTAATAAGTAGTGTGATATCAATATAGATGACCCCAGGATATCCGAGTGATGTATCAATGGATGTGACGCAACACATCTGGGTTATATCGAAATGGGCATGATTGAAATTTGTATTATTCCAATTGATGTATCAATGTACCAGTATGTGATAACTGTCTTTGCATGTCAAATGGTTGAAGCTTGTTTGATCTGCTGGCATTTTATTGTAGCCACAGAACTCAGAGACACACTGACTGTTTAGGTGTGAAATTTGTCATGACCAGAGCTAGTTTGATTACCCCAGAACCAGAGCTAGGGCCAGAGAGTTGTTAAGCCCTTCCTGGTCTGTTTCCTCTCAGAACTAGCCATTTGTTTACACAAGAACCATGGCCAGAGCTTCAAACAAGCAATTAAAATAAGATAATGCAATTTGGCCTGCTAGTATTTCTAAGAGACCCCACAGTATAAGTTATAACAGTGTTGTCAAAGTAAAAAATATTACATAGAGATAACATACAGACTCCACACATATTGAGTCGCTATGCTTGCAAATACACGCAGCAAGCACAGCAATATATGGTAACATACGCATTTACACAGACATGCCACAAAGATAGATTCAACACATATTTCATACAGCATATAACTTTGAACATATCAAGCGTGAGACATCATAATGTTTTAAATTATATAATGGAGTAATGTCATGTATATGTATTATTGGAGCAGAGCAAGATGGACATATCGTGCTTGGTGTCATAATAACCAGATTAATGTGTACATTCATTTGATGCCTGTTATTAAGTTGTGGCACATTGCCATGAGTAGATATGATTAAATGAAGGAATATGAAGCCAAAATTCTAAAGTGAACAAAAGATCTTTTGAACACTTGAAACTAGCTCCACAGTATGGCCCTGGGGGCAGACACATGTGCCAGCAACACAGGACAAAAGCCCTCACTCTGACCAATGAGCCGTTGAGTTCTTGAGAGGTCTGACCTCCGGACCAATAGAAGGAGACCGAAACCAACACACTGAAAATTCATACTGTGTGATATAGGCAGTTTCTAGGACTTAGAGAGTTAGTTGCTGTTCTTTTGTCCCAGATGATGGTGGAGATGTTGACTGTCCAGTGGCTGCATGATTTTACAGAGAGAGAGAGAGAGAGAGAGAGAGAGAGAGAGAGAGTGAGTGATATGGAATGGAAACTTTGAGCAAAATATGGTAATTGTATCACTGGCCATGTATGTATTTGAATTAGTTTGTATTAATTGCTTACTGTGTAAATTGTAGAAATACATTGGGGATAAACCCCTGGTGTCCCCCAGCACACCGAGCTGTACCTGTACCAAGACATGAAAGACTATATATATACATATAATAGAAATCCAGAGGTCTTAGTTACATACAGTTTGCAAACGTGTGATAAGCCACCAGGCCCCGACAAGGCTCCTCTGATGCTGGTGGTCCCTAACTCTAGGTCTGGGCCCGGGGTGCAGGACCCCCCAAACCGGCAAAGGCCAGCTACCCCAGGGCAGCACAACGCGAGAAGGTAAAGTGTTAGTATGTGTTAATAAAAGGAAAACAAAAACTATATATAAAAATTAATATACTAGTGAGAGTGTAATTAAAAGACCAGAAGGATTAATAAATGTGTTAAGGGGGTGCTAAATAAGATCTCGCAGTGTGCTACCCCAGAGTAGCCCAGCCCCACCAATCCAGGGGGAACCGCACCCCAGACCCACCCCAGGTACTAATAATAATAATAATAACAACCCTTCCGGGTAATATAACATGATGCCACATGATAATGGCATCTGAGCAAATGTATCCGAATTGAGAGCTAACTTACCTGAAGATACCCCCGGGATCTCCAAATGGCAATACAGAGACCAGCATACCCTCCAAACACTGGTCCCATCCATGCCCCTCATACTAACAGAACAAAATGTAAGTTGCTCAAATCAATTAGGAAGTACAATTCAGGTGCATGAAAGGGAGGGGGTAGTCTGGCTAGAAATACATTGGGGATAAACCCCTGGTGTCCCCCAGCACACCGAGCTGTACCTGTACCAAGACATGAAAGACTATATATATACTGTTAGGCGCCGGGGTCCGCTTGTCCGCGCGACCCGGCGCCTAGCAACTAGGGACGCCGTGCACGTACAGCCGCCGGCTCCCTAGCAACGCTAGACGCCGGGCGCGCTGAAGCCGCACGGACCCTAGCAACGGGGACGCCACTGGCGGACCGCGTTCCCCGTTGCTGGGTTTTAGGATTTAATGCGTTCACCTGTTCTCTGGCCGTGCAGCAAGGCAGCTGCACGGCATTTAGTCCAATCAGCCTCTAAACAGCTGATTGGAGGACTCCCTGTTAAGTACACTCCCAGGGCTTCTCACAGACGCCGGTAATAGCTCCCTGCATGCTGCCTTTGTTTGCTGAGAGTCTGTTTCCAGTCCTGCTGTATCCGGTCATTCCAGTCCTCAGAAGTCCTGTACTCGGGAGTTACCATCTCGTCCCTGGAGTCCTGACTGATCACCGTTTTATATCCAGTGGTGTTCGTGAGTTGCGGCTCTGCCGTGTGTTGCGGCTCAGCCGCTTTACCTTTTATTTTTTGTGTTTGGAGCATTTGCGGAGGGTTCCGCTTCCACAAGTCCTCTCTGGTACTCGGCGGTGCCGGGTAGGAGAATTGGACAAGTGGATATTTTGGTTGTCCTTTTCCTTGGCGGTTTCTCCGCACATATTATAGTTTTGAGTTTGCTTAGCCCCTGGCCTGGTTGTTTAGTTAGAGGGCCTCTTGTTATCACCCTGTCTCGGGTTTCCCTTTGTCTCTCATTAAGACCGGGGGGCATCGAAGTTGGGCAGACATAATCAAACGCGGCTGCCAAGGGCTCAAGAAACCATAGTCTCGCAGGGGATTTCTGACAACACGGGTGAGACAACAGAGTTAGGGCGCCAGGGGCTATTTTCCTGTCCTGCTCCCTTCCCCAGCATTCCGTTCCAGTGCTCCGGTCCTTGCCATAAGATCTCCTCTGACCAGAGTGCTGGAATCATAACATTATTACCGGCCATACCAAAACTTAAAATTAAACGGGGTTTAATTTTTTCTCATTCAGTTTTGTGAGAGTTTATCGGCCTCATGAATCCAACAGGTTTAGGGCCAAATCCTGGTCAGCTCTTAGTCAGCCAGATTCAAGAACTTACTCAGATGGTTCAGGATCTTTCTCTTCGGGTGAAGTCGCAGGAAGATCTTTTGCGAGCTTCCCCAAGGGTAGTCCCTGAACCAAAGATGCATTTGCCTGACCGTTTTTCTGGTGATAGAAAAGAGTTTTTTAATTTTAAAGAATCCTGTAAACTTTATTTTCGTTTAAGACCGACTTCCTCGGGTACTGAATCTCAGCGGGTCGGGATTATTATTTCTTTGCTCCTGGGGGATCCTCAGACCTGGGCATTTGGTTTAAGAGCAGAGGATCCGGCATTGTTGTCAGTTGACGCTTTTTTTGAGTCTTTAGGGCTCTTGTATGATGACCCTGATAGAGAGGCGTCCGCTGAAAGTCAGTTGCGCGCTCTCAGACAGGGTAGAAATCCTGCGGAGGTTTATTGTACGGAGTTTCGCTGTTGGTCGAACGACTGTGGCTGGAATGACCCAGCCCTGCGCAGTCAGTTTCGCCTCGGCTTATCAGAGTCTATAAAAGACAGTCTCCTTCAGTACCCCGCTCCTGAGACTCTCGATAAACTCATGGAGCTTTCTATTAAGATTGATCGTCGTCTCAGAGAGCGGAGGGCTGAAAAAGGAGCACCTGTAAGGTCAACTCCGTGTGTATATTCCATTCCTGAAGACGTAGAGGAGCCCATGCAGATGGGTCTCTCCCGGCTGTCTCCTGAAGAAAGAGCCAGAAGGCAAAATTCTGGTCTTTGTCTGTACTGTGGGGGTAAGGGACATTTTGCTCGTAATTGTCCGAACAAGTTGGGAAACGCTTTGACCAGGTGAATTGTGAGGGGGTTCACCTAGGTCTGCAGCTTATCTCCTCGAATAACTCCCTTTTAGTCCCAGTTAAAGTTTCCTTTGGCAGCCTCAGTTCTTCGGTGTCGGCTTTTGTTGACAGTGGAGCTGCAGGAAACTTTATGGATTTAACTTGGCCTTAGGCATTCCTCAGTTACCTTTGGGTAGGTGTGTCACCATGCATGGCTTAGATGGGAGTCCGCTGTCTAATGGGATTATTTCTCTCCGTACACCCCCTGTACTACTTACAGTAGGAGCTCTACATTCCGAGAAAATCGAGTTCTTTCTTACACATTGCCCAGCAGTTCCAGTTGTTCTGGGTCACCCTTGGCTGGCCTTTCATAATCCCACCATTGATTGGCGGTCGGGGGAGATTTCACAATGGGGTACTTTTTGTGATAAGGAATGTATCACGTTTCCAGTCAGAGTAGCAGCTATCATTCCAGAACCCATTCCGGTGGAATACCAGGAGTTTGCTGATGTTTTCTCCAAAGGCAATGCGGACATTCTGCCTCCCCATCGGCCTTATGATTGTGCTATTGAGTTAATTCCTGGTGCCGCATTGCCAAAGGGAAGATTATATGCATTATCCGGGCCAGAAACTGCGGCTATGAATGATTATGTAAAGGAGAGCCTTGAGAAAGGATTTATTAGACCATCAAAATCTCCTTTAAGTGCAGGCTTCTTCTTTGTGGAGAAAAAGGATGGCTCGCTTAGACCTTGCATTGATTTTAGAGCCCTGAATAAGATCTCAGTTAAAAACACCTATCCTTTGCCGTTGATTTCTGTACTCTTTGATCAGTTACGTTCTGCTGTGATTTTTTCTAAAATTGACCTTAGAGGAGCGTACATCCTCATCCGAATTAAATCTGGAGATGAGTGGAAAACGGCCTTCAGTACTCAGTCGGGTCACTACGAGTACCTGGTGATGCCGTTCGGCTTGTCTAATGCTCCAGCAGTTTTTCAAGACCTCATTAATGATGTGCTCCGTGACTTCCTAGGGAAATTCGTGGTCGTTTACTTAGACGACATCCTGATTTATTCTGAATCAATGGAACAACATGTTACCCAGGTGCGTCTGGTTCTTCAAAAGTTACGTGAGAATCATTTATATGTCAAGCTGGAGAAGTGTGAGTTTCATGTCACGGAAGTATCTTTTTTAGGGTACATTATTTCCCCTCTGGGATTTTCCATGGAACCAAAGAAGCTCCAGGCCATCCTTAGTTGGGCGCAACCCACCAATTTAAAAGCAATTCAGCGCTTTTTAGGGTTTGCGAATTATTATAGGAGGTTCATTCATTCTTTTTCTGACCTGGTTGCTCCCATTGTAGCTCTGACAAAGAAAGGAGCGGATCCTACCAACTGGTCGCGTGAAGCTGAGTTGTCCTTCCGGGCCTTGAAACAAGCCTTTGTCTCGGCTCCAGTCCTCAGACATCCCAATCCGGAATTGCCCTTTGTTGTGGAGGTTGATGCCTCGGAGGTTGGAGTGGGGGCTATCCTTTCTCAAAAGGATCCGGAGTCTCTGGAGTTACATCCTTGTGCCTTTATGTCCAGGAAATTCTCCTCCGCTGAATCCAACTATGACGTTGGTAATCGGGAGTTACTGGCGGTAAAGTGGGCTTTCGAGGAGTGGAAGCATTGGCTGGAGGGAGCAAAACATACTATTTCAGTATTGACTGACCATAAAAACCTGCAATACATCGAATCGGCTAAACGGCTTAATGCCCGGCAGGCACGTTGGGCTTTATTTTTTACTCGTTTCAAATTTATAATCACTTTCAGGCCTGGTTCCAAGAATACTAAGGCTGATGCCCTGTCACGCAGCTTTCTTCCGGTTCACAATAACAGTCCTGTTACTCCCATACTTCCATCTTCGGTCATCTGGGCAGGCCTCACACAAGATTTATTTACCCAGTTAAAACAGCTTCAACACCAAGCTCCTGGAAATACTCCTGCTGGTCGTCTTTACATCCCTGAGTTTTTGAGAGGTACTGTTTTAACGGAATTCCATGATAACAAAGTTTCCGGGCATCCGGGAATCTCTAAGACTTTGGAGTTAGTCTCTCGCTCAGTATGGTGGCCTGGTCTTTCTAAAGACGTTAAGGAGTTTGTTTATTCATGTCAGGTTTGTGCACAGCATAAGGTTCCCCGTTGCTTGCCTATCGGGCAACTTATGCCCTTAAATGTTCCTCTCAGGCCATGGTCCCATATTTCCATGGATTTTGTGGTTGACCTTCCCCTTTCAGCCGGATTCCGAGTCATATGGGTGGTAGTGGACCGTTTTAGCAAGATGGCTCATTTTATTGCTCTCCCCCGATTGCCTTCTGCCCAAGGGTTTGCAGTTTTGTTTCTCCGCCATGTTTTCAGACTTCATGGGTTGCCTACTGATATTGTTTCTGATTGGGGTCCACAATTCATCGCACAATTCTGGAAATGTTTTTGTGCCTCATTAAAGATGAAATTGTCGTTAACATCCGGTTACCACCCACAATCCAACGGGCAAACCGAGCGAGTTAACCAATCATTGAAACAGTATTTGCGCTTGTATTCTGCCAAACTCCAGAATGATTGGTCCGAGTTTCTTCCGTTGGCGGAGTTTGCTTACAATAATTCTTGTCATTCCTCCACTAAAGAGTCTCCATTCTTTTCAGTTTTTGGTTTTCACCCCAGAGCTAATTCTTTTTTTCATCATTCCTCAGTCTCCTCGCTAACCTTAACCTCCCATCTCAGAGCCATTTGGAAAAAAGTGCACCTTGCTCTCAGAAAAGCGGCCTTTCGAGAGAAGAAATTTTCTGACAGGCTCCGACGTCCTTGCACTTTTAAGGTGGGAGATAGGGTATGGTTGTCGACTCGTAACATCAGGCTTCGACAAACCTCGGCTAGATTGGGACCCAAATTTATTGGGCCATTTCTTATTATTAAAAGAGTCAACCCAGTTGCCTTTCGGTTATGTTTACCAAGATCTCTCAGGATTGGAAATACGTTTCATTGTTCCCTGTTGAAACAATACGTTTCTTCCAGTAGATTTCCTCGGAGGATCTCTCAGGGTAGATCTCCGGTGGATGTACAGGGACAACAGGAGTTCTTGGTGGAGAAGGTTCTCGATTCTAAATTGTCCTGGGGCCGGCTTTATTTTCTGGTTCACTGGAGAGGCTATGGTCCGGAGGAAAGGTCTTGGGTCCTGGATAAGGATCTTCATGCCCCGAGGCTCAAGAGGGCATTTTTTCGGGAATTTCCTCGGAAACCTGGCTTTAGGGGTTCCTTGACCCCTCCTCAAGGGGGGGGTACTGTTAGGCGCCGGGGTCCGCTTGTCCGCGCGACCCGGCGCCTAGCAACTAAGGACACCGTGCTCGTACAGCCGCCGGCTCCCTAGCAACGCTAGACGCCGGGCGCGCTGATGCCGCACGGACCCTAGCAACGGGGACGCCACTGGCGGACCGCGTTCCCCGTTGCTGGGTTTTAGGATTTAATGCGTTCACCTGTTCTCTGGCCGTGCAGCAAGGCAGCTGCACGGCATTTAGTCCAATCAGCCTCTAAACAGCTGATTGGAGGACTCCCTGTTAAGTACACTCCCAGGGCTTCTCACAGACGCCGGTAATAGCTTCCTGCATGCTGCCTTTGTTTGCTCAGAGTCTGTTTCCAGTCCTGCTGTATCCGGTCATTCCAGTTCTCAGAAGTCCTGTACTCGGGAGTTACCATCTCGTCCCTGGAGTCCTGACTGATCACCGTTTTATATCCAGTGGTGTTCGTGAGTTGCGGCTCTGCCGTGTGTTGCGGCTCAGCCGCTTTACCTTTTATTTTTTGTGTTTGGAGCATTTGCGGAGGGTTCCGCTTCCACAAGTCCTCTCTGGTACTCGACGGTGCTGGGTAGGAGAATTGGACAAGTGGATATTTTGGTTGTCCTTTTCCTTGGCGGTTTCTCCGCACATATTATAGTTTTGAGTTTGCTTAGCCCCTGGCCTGGTTGTTTAGTTAGAGGGCCTCTTGTTATCACCCTGTCTCGGGTTTCCCTTTGTCTCTCATTAAGACCGGGGGGCATCGAAGTTGGGCAGACATAATCCGCCCTTCAAACGCGGCTGCCAAGGGCTCAAGAAACCATAGTCTCGCAGGGGATTTCTGACAACACGGGTGAGACAACAGAGTTAGGGCGCCAGGGGCTATTTTCCTGTCCTGCTCCCTTCCCCAGCATTCCGTTCCAGTGCTCCGGTCCTTGCCATAAGATCTCCTCTGACCAGAGTGCTGGAATCATAACATATACATATAATAGAAATCCAGAGGTCTTAGTTACATACAGTTTGCAAACGTATGATAAGCCACCAGGCCCCGACAAGGCTCCTCTGATGCTGGTGGTCCCTAACTCTAGGTCTGGGCCCGGGGTGCAGGACCCCCCAAACCGGCAAAGGCCAGCTACCCCAGGGCAGCACAACGCGAGAAGGTAAAGTGTTAGTATGTGTTAATAAAAGGAAAACAAAAACTATATATAAAAATTAATATACTAGTGAGAGTGTAATTAAAAGACCAGAAGGATTACTAAATGTGTTAAGGGGGTGCTAAATAAGATCTCGCAGTGTGCTACCCCAGAGCAGCCCAGCCCCACCAATCCAGGGGGAACCGCACCCCAGGTACTAATAATAATAATAACAACCCTTCCGGGTAATATAACATGATGCCACATGATAATGGCATCTGAGCAAATGTATCCGAATTGAGAGCTAACTTACCTGAAGATACCCCCGGGAACTCCAAATGGCAATACAGAGACCAGCATACCCTCCAAACACTGGTCCCATCCATGCCCCTCATACTAACAGAACAAAATGTAAGTTGCTCAAATCAATTAGGAAGTACAATTCAGGTGCATGAAAGGGAGGGGGTAGTACTACATTTTGTTCTGTTAGTATGAGGGGCATGGATGGGACCAGTGTTTGGAGGGTATGCTGGTCTCTGTATTGCCATTTGGAGATCCCGGGGGTATCTTCAGCTCTCAATTCGGATACATTTGCTCAGATGCCATTATTATGTGGCATCATGTTATATTACCCGGAAGGGTTGTTATTATTATTATTATTAGTACCTGGGGTGGGTCTGGGGTGCGGTTCCCCCTGGATTGGTGGGGCTGGGCTGCTCTGGGGTAGCACACTGCGAGATCTTATTTAGCACCCCCTTAACACATTTATTAATTCTTCTGGTCTTTTAATTACACTCTCACTAGTATATTAATTTTTATATATAGTTTTTGTTTTCCTTTTATTAACACATACTAACACTTTACCTTCTCGCGTTGTGCTGCCCTGGGGTAGCTGGCCTTTGCCGGTTTGGGGGGTCCTGCACCCCGGGCCCAGACCTAGAGTTAGGGACCACCAGCATCAGAGGAGCCTTGTCGGGGCCTGGTGGCTTATCATACGTTTGAAAACTGTATGTAACTAAGACCTCTGGATTTCTATTATATGTATATATATAGTCTTTCATGTCTTGGTACAGGTACAGCTCGGTGTGCTGGGGGACACCAGGGGTTTATCCCCAATGTATTTCTAGCCAGACTACCCCCTCCCTTTCATGCACCTGAATTGGACTTCCTAATTGATTTGAGCAACTTACATTTTGTTCTGTGTGTAAATTGTAACCATGTAACTATATATATATATATATATATATACTGTACATTGTGATATATTGAATACATATCCTTTTAATGACAAATATATACATCAATGAGCTTTGGAACTCAGATAATGTGTGGGTGTATTGTTTTCTCTTATGGGATGCAGTGTTTTGCGATGTATAGCGCACATTCATAGCACATGGTAATAAGATGCGCAGGCGTCCACAGTATATATTATGCGGGCATTTTAAATATTTGTTAGAAAGCAATTTGACATTTACAGATGGGGGCTCGGAGCCGCGATATCACGTTCTTAATGATGCACTGTACGTTACAAAAACGGCTGTGATCGACCGGCTAACGATGGACGCATCGCGACATGCTGACGAATCACATCCACATGTTCTGTTTTGTTACCAGTAAGCCGCTGATATGAAATTCAAGGGACAGTGTGTTTCTCACAGTATTTAAGATGCTAAAGCGTATTTTTATTGTTGCAAAACAAAGTTCAAATAAGTCATATTTTGTTTAATTCACATCGGGTTGTTTATCTGTTAAGTAGATTTAAAGTACATTTAAAAGTTGCTGCATAGCCATGATATGGCTGTGTTAGCATGCTGAGAAATTTTATATACTTTTTATACTCAGGCCTAAAGTAACTTTGGTGCCTGTATAGGGTGTGATTTCTTTGTGACAAAGGAGCCGCATGGTCTGTCCTCCATTTTGAACTAGCCACATGGCCTGTCCACCATCTTGTGTAAGCCTCATGGATGTGGAAGGGGGAGGAGCAGTGGCCATTTTAGGAAGGTCACTTTCTAAATAGCTGATTTTCAGTCTGGTCAGAACAATCAGTTTCCTTTGTCGCAAAGTTTCCACATATCTACAAATCAAGAATCATTTATGAGTTACCAATGAATTTATTTAACCCATGCCATAGTCAATTACAAATAGTTTCAATTGGGCCTAGTGAGAGTAAATGGTGAGATAAGTGAATGCCCCCCCCCCCCCCCCCCCCTCTTGTCTGTGTGTAATTACCTTACATCAAGTGGGGGTGTTGCACACAGATAGAAAAAGGAAAGAGAGTTTTGTTTTTTTCTCTTTCTTTTCTTCCAAGACTTGTAGAGTCTGTTTACTAGGGTAGGATAGCCATTGAAATGCAAATTAACCTGTGTAACAATTTTTTTTAGTATTGCAAGGCAAATATCTTTGATATGCAAATTAGAGGCCCTGAGAGAGACAAGTCATTCAGTGTGCCCACAAATACATGTGAAGGTGTTTCATAGAAGTGCAGTATATAGTGTGTGTGTGTGTGTGTGTATATATATATATATATATATATTATTGTAATTATGTGTATATTTATATCACTGTATGTTCTGCAAGATGGCTATCCAGTCTGAATCATATCATTTAAATTATAGATTATTGCAGTCATTTTAGACCTGTGTGAAATCGGATACATTTGTTTGCTATATAGATAAATTTGAAATAAGTATTAAGGATGTAATCATAAAACACAAAACGCAGTTCCGGCCTGGTCACTTAAGTTTATACGGAAAAATTGTCTGTTGTGTTAAGTGAGTAATAGTAGTTTTATTGCTCACATTTATAGAGATTGTGTGGTTTATTGAATTGCGAACGCATGTTTGTACACGTATGGACAAAGTACAGGAGCTTACACGTGGCGCAGGGTCGCACACGTGGCGTAAAGGCATGCACGGTTGCGTAGGATTGCGGCGCAAAGTAAAACCACATGATAGTTGTTCAATTAAAGGCGGGATAGTATACGTTTATTACAATAGCACATAACTATCCGATTTCAAAAGCAGATTAGTGTGAGACTTTGTTTAGACGTTACTGCCTCTGGGTTAAAACCATCAATTGAAGGGAGTGGTATTTTCTGTACAGAAAAGTAAAACAAGGTGTATTTGAGTGAGTGAAAGCGGAGTGAGTGGAGCTGAACCCCGGAATTCGGGATCCCGTAGGTGACACTGGGTTAGTAGAGGCCCGGTGGCGTAAGGTTCGCTACCTTACATGATCAGAACTAGGTGGACTAGGTGATCTGGAGTGGTCTAGGTGTCCCATACAACTAGAGTGGTCTAGGTGGTCTAGGTGGTCTACAGCAATCGTAGGGCATATAGATAACTAGTATCTATAGGCTGTGTGATAGAATCGCACGTTCGTGTGTTCTACACAGCACAATGTGATACCAATGTGTCATATGCGCTGTGGAAAAGCATACGCAGACGTGATTGTATAGACAAAGGGGTTTTTCTTTGATAATGTCGGGAAATCTCCCTGGTGGACTTCCATTGGAAAGGGTGAAGCAATAGTTATTAGGCAATTTTTTCATCCTACAAAAATTCCAGTGGAAAGATACTGAAAAGGAATTTTTCGCTGCCTCCTACAGAACCTCCACCGAAAGAAATTACGGTGCTGTAAGGTCTTATAGGAGCCCTAAGTTGGGTACATTGCGATCCACTATCGACAGTGTATCGTTGTACAGGCCAGCATGGGCGAGAGCGAGTGAAAGGCGCTCGGAGAGACTTTCAACGTCTTTTTAGTTATTAAAAAGACCCACAAATATGGGAGCCAGTTGCTCAAGCGAGAGACGTTTAGCCAGGGTTCAGGCAGGAGAAGTGCGGCCAAAAGGGTCAGCAAGGTTTATTATGTGTGAGAAATATGGTTCACACACGGAGGCTTTTTGCAATGAATGGGTACGTATGACTGCTGAAGATAGGGCATCATTCCCTGGGGTTGGTGAGTTTGATCCTAAGGTATTGCAGGTGGTATGTCTAACCAAAGTCATATAAGACAAGAACGGAAATATAAGAACTGTTTGAACTTGTAGCAACAATAAACAAGTAGGAAGAAAAAGAGAAAGCAAGTACACCGCCATATGTAGATGTGGAAGCAGTTACGGCCAGCATACAAACTATAGAAAATATGAAAAATATGAATGTAACCTATATATGTACTAATGAATGTCGAAGTTTTATTTAGGAAGAGAAGGCGGCCTGACTGGTTTCAGCCATTTCTCATGCACTCAGAGGAGTATCCAACCGGTAAAAGAAGAGCAG
The DNA here is from genome assembly GCF_028390025.1 of Pseudophryne corroboree. Lineage (NCBI taxonomy): Eukaryota > Metazoa > Chordata > Amphibia > Anura > Myobatrachidae > Pseudophryne > Pseudophryne corroboree. Next base: position 867,324,187 of record NC_086444.1, on the reverse strand, counting down.
TAGCCTGCGGGGGAAGTGGCTGAGACCAGTGGAACTGGTAAGTATGGTGTCATTCATGTACATATATAGTAAAACCCAAAAATAAAATAAAAATCAAGAAAGTAACATCAGAAATGGAGAAAAAACCTGTCAGCACATTAGTATTTGCCAGTAGGAAAGCGGACAGAGACAGGGTAACCCCCGGGTATTTCTTTTAGTTATAATATAAGAAGTATTCATTCCTAGTAATGCCCCTATTCAAGATGAGCTCGGAAATGTTTGTTGGACCATGTAAAGACCCTTAATACGGGATGAGAAGGATTGAATTAATACTTCGCATGACCTAGAAGCTTGTTAAATTATTTTTAATTTTTTTTTGTCTTTTGCAGTAATAGAAAATTCTCTGTCTGGATAAGATCACTGGCAAACACTAATTCGGCAATGGGAGTAACAGGAACGGTGCAACAATACCCTTTGAGAAGACCTGCAGAGATTACGATAGGGCCCTTGCAGACAAAACATTCCTTTCTGCTGGCTGCATCGGCTCTGACTAATCTACTCGGCAGAGACTTATTGTGTAAAATGCGGTGTGTCATATATTGTACTCCTGAGGGTGTCTTCTTGGATATACCTGAGAACCATGCTCAAGAATTGCAAGATATACTAGACACCCCTCAAAGGCTAATGTCGCATTCTATTGTTATAGACACGTGTCCATCGCAGGTAGAGGAAATGATCTCACAAATACCGGGTTCCCTTTGGACCAAAGATGGACAGGACACTGGATTGATGGCGAATGTAGCCCCAGTAGCAGTACAAGTAAAAAATTGTAGGATAGCTCCAAAAATTCCCCAGTATACTCTGAAGCCAGAGGTAGAATTAGGAGTGTACCCCATCATAGAGCGGCTGCTACAGCAGGGCATCCTAGTCAGGACGTCCAGCACAGCCAATAGTCCCATCTTCCCTGTGAAAAAAGAGTAGGGGGAGAGGTTACAGGCTAGTGCAGGATCTAAGGGGAATAAACAAGATAGTTGAGAGTTAATTACCTGTAGTGCCCAATCCAGTTGTCATTTTAATAAAATCCTCTCCACCTCTACAAACTTATGTCACCAACCTCTATTCTGTTTCTCCACAGTTTCCTCTTTATCTATTGCGTTCACACAGGGTGGTACAATACATGGACCCGATTACAGTTCAAACACTACATGCCTAATTGGTACTTCAGAGTTCTGCCCGAACCCAGTATAACTCACCAGCACGATAACACCAGTATTACTGCAGTGTGCCTTGTCATGCACAAAGGGTGGAGGAAGGATGAGAATACTGGTGAAGGGAGATTTTGTATAGACACTGATATGCCCGTTGGTGAACGCAAACCTGCTATTTTCTTCTTTCTCTCCTCTAGAGATGTTTTTTTCTTTCTTTTTTTGAGTTATGCTCATGGTACTCTACATTGCAAACACACAACAGTTAAATTAAGATACAAATTTGTGTTCCCTACAGGAAAAGGAGGTATGGAAGTCGAAGGGGCATGGTTAGGAGTCCCCAGGACTCTGGAGAGATGGACAAGGTAAGCTAGTGGCCCCCAAGACGTATCTCCCAAGCCTAGCTGAGGCGGCATATGGTCTGACTCACCTGGAGTAAGGAAGGTATGTACAAATTGGTAAGAGCTTACTGGAGTGTACCAGGGTTTTCTTCTCAGGCAAGCAGGAAAGCAATGACATGTCTTACTTGCATGAGGAAGAACATTTGGTAAGGTAGTACTAAAAGAGCCATCCCATATCCCTCCTGCAGACGTAACTTTTCAGGTAATACAAATCGACTTTGTACAGTTAACACCCTTTAGGAATTATTGTTATGTATTGGTGTGCACTGATGTTTTCTCAAACTGGGTAGAGGCATGTCCTGCCGCCACGGATGCTGCTGTGTTTACCGCAAAGGAAAATTGTGCAGAAATTTGTGTGTAGATAATGGTACACCTAGGAGTAGGCGCAAAGTGAAATTGGACTATTGTGATCATAGACACTGCCACTAGTATTATGTAGCATCGGAACCCAGATTTCACTTAACGAATCACCCTCTTAGAAATTTTAGTTTTTGTTTTTTGTGTCTTTTTGTTTTTGGAAGACAACCTTATGTCATGATTGATCCGCACAATGGTCAGAAATACACCAATGAGGTGACAGTACAGTACCTTTATCAAGATGAGCCAGCATTTGAGAACTTGACAAAAGAACTTGAAACTGTTGATTCCTGGTATACAAAATACTAACTGTCTTGATTGTGAACCAAGAGACTATGTGATTGTTCTTACGCTCAGGTTGCCTAATAGACAGGTGGGAAGGACCGTACCAAGTTTTGTTGACAGCACTATCCCAGTGAAAGTAGCCGAGAGACTTGGGTCCACGATTCCCATTGCAGGAAAGTTGGTAGTCCGAAAGGAACTCGTAAATGGAGTGAGATCGCAAAAGTATCACCAGAGAGTCTGTTCCGTGAAGACTGAGAGGCGGCACTGTTGAACACTACCTGAGCGTACTAAAGGATTACAGAAAGACCAGTCATTGTAATTGATTTGCTATGAACAAGAGTTATTTTGTTCTATTTCTCTTTTCTCTCTTTCCCGCTGACAAACATTTTTTTTCAGGACATTCTATTTTTGCAAGGTTTTTCATGAGGAGTCGAGTGTGGGACTGGAACTGGTACTGGAGGAAGGAGTGATTTCCTTATAGGATCCCAGGATTAGCCTATCAGTTTGTTAAAGCCAGAGAAAAATCAAAGGTCAAGTAGTTACGGAGTTCGGAGGTAACGTGATAGGCTATTGTCTGAGAAATACTGTATTTTGTAGCTATTGTGACATCATATTTGAAGATGAGAGCATCCAGAGATGTCAGTCTAGCAATAAGGTGACAGACATCCCTTGAGTGATTACCAGTCACTAGTGGGTAAGGTCTTAAACCAAACGGAATGTTGAATGTGCTCACAGGTATTTTTTTTTAGCGTTAGCAGAGGTACTTGAACTACACGGAAGGGGGAGGGGACCGGTGGACAAAGAGTATAATATAACTAGACCCCCTAGTCTTAAGATCCACCAGTACCATAGATAAATCCTTGGTATGTTTAAATCTTACCAATTTCAGGAAATTGGGAGGTAATCAAGAACAATCAGACAATGGCTATTCACACATAGCAGATAAAAAGCTCATTAATATGTGTGAAAGAAAGGTATATGAGTGGCTCTCCCCGAACTCCGAAGGTTTATGTTATTTAGGAAGGACACTACTTATAACCCTTGTTCAATGATGAAACAGACCTAGCATACATTCCAGAAATGGAAACATTGTTCAGAAAATGATAGGAATATGTAAATCATGAAAAATTTTTATGTCACTTTCACGATTTGTTTGTGTTTTCTCCCTCTACCCAGCAGAACCTTAATCGAATCTGAACATCAGTGTACGAAGATGTAGGTACATGTATGTGTGAAATGTTCGTCCAAATCAGACATTATAGGCCAAAGCACTGTCCCAGCATACTCTATAGGTTGAATGTTGTCCCACACCCAACCAGTGGTCCCGTGACCGCCGAGTTCATATAGAGGATGTCTCGTCCTCCTCCCTGTCTTCCCCAAATATAGTCAAATGTCTGATTTGCGAAATGAATACATACGTGTGTCTAGGTCACCAATTATTGTCTGAAATATTTTTTTCTTATGTTAATAATTTATGGCAGTTATTGTTTACTGCCAAAGGGTGGGCTGTCGAAGTAAAAAATATTACAGAGAGAACATACAGACTCCACACATATTGAGTCACTATGCTTGCAAAACCACGCAGCGAGCACAGCAATATATGGTAACATACGCATTTACACAGACATGCCACAAAGATAGATTCAACACATATTTCATACAGCACATAACTTTGAACATATCAAGCGCCAGACATCATAATGTTTTAAATTATATAATGGAGTAACGTCATGTATGTGTATTATTGGAGCAGAGCAAGATGGACATATCGTGCTTGGTGTCATAGTAACCAGATTTATGTGTACATTTATTTGATGCCTGTTATTAAGTTGTGGCACATTGCCATGAGTAGATATGATTAAATGAAGGAATATGAATCCAAAATTCTAAAGTGAACAAAAGATCTTTTGAAGACTTTAAACTAGCTCAACAGCATGACCCTGGGAGCAGACACATGTGCCAGCAACACAGGACAAAAGCCCTCACTCTGACCAATGAGCCGTTGAGTTCTTGAGAGGTCTGGCCTCTGGACCAATAGAAGGAGACCGAAACCAACAGACTGAAAACTCCCACTGTGTGATATAGGCAGTTTCTAGGACTTAGAGAGTTAGTTGCTGTTCTTTTGTCCCAGATGATGGTGGATATGTTGACTGTCCAGTGGCTGCATGATTTTACAGAGAGAGAGAGAGAGTGATATAGAAGAGACTTTATTTGAGCAAAATATGGTAATTGTATAGCTGCCAATGTATGTATTTGAATTAGTTTGTATTAACTGCTTACTGTGTAAATTGTAACCATGTAACATATATATATATATATATATATATATATATATACTGTACATTGTGATATATTGAATACATATCCTTTTAATAACAAATATATACATCAATGAGCTTTGGAACTCAGATAATGTGTGGGTGTATTGTTTTCTCTTATGGGATGCAGTGTTTTGCGATGTATAGTGCACATTCATAGCACATGGTAATAAGATGCGCAGGCGTCCACAGTATATATTAGAGCGGGCATTTTAAATATTTGTTAGAAAGCAATTTGACATTTACAGTGTCTTTGTATGATTGATAAATATATACGTTATGGTAAGAACTTACCGTTGATAATGGTATTTCTAAGTCCACAGGTTCCACAGGATAACAATGGGTTATGATGGTGCGACAGCGGATTGGCACCAAATGATCACAAGCTTTCAGTCCTCCCAGGATGCAATGGGCTCATCCATATATCCCCGCCCACTGGCTCAGGCAAATCAGTTGTATTCCAAAGCATTTAGGCAGGAGCATCATGTAGAGCCCTAATCAGGTGAGAAGAACATGCACACCCTTCCGTACAAGAAGGAAGAGGTTTAGTGAGTAGAAAGATCATCAAATCAGGTGCGTCAACCTGTGGACTTAGGAGAAATACCGTTATCAATGGTAAGTTCTTACCATAATGTACATTTCTTTGGCAGGGTCCACAGGTTATCCACAGGATAACAATGGGATTTCCCAAAGCAATTTAGTGGTGGGGATGCTCCTGATTAGACAGGAGAACCTTTCGCCTGAATTCAGCATCATGAGAGGCAAAAGTATCCAAGGCATAATGTCTAATGAATGTGTTAATGGAAGACCATGTGGCTGCCTTACATATCTGTTCTGCTGAAGCACCATTTTGTGCTGCCCATGAAGGACCTACCTTATGAGTAGAGTGAGCAGAGACATTATCCGAAACAGGGAGATCAGCTCGAGAATATGCTTCTGAAATCGTCATTTGAAGCCATCTTGCCAGCGTCTGTTTTGTAGCAGGCCATCTCCTCTTGTGAAATCCGTAGAGAATAAAGAGAGAATCTGTCTTTCTGATGGCACTGGTACGATCCACGTAGATCCTTAATGCCCGGACTACATCCAGCGACGCATCTCCTGCAGAAAGTCCAGATACCTGAAAAGCCGGGACTACAATTTCTTCATTAAGGTGGAATTTAGACTCCACCTTCGGAAGATACCCAGATCTAGTTCTAAGAACTGCTTTAGCTGGAAAAAAATCAGAAAAGAAAAACGACAAGACAGCGCTCCTAAATCTGATACTCTTTTAGCTGATGCCATAGTCAGTAGAAAGAGAACTTTAGCTGTCAACCATTTGAGATCCATTTTATTAAGTGGTTCAAATGGAGCAACCTGAAGGGCTTTCAGAACTAAAATTTAAGTCCCAAGGCACTGTAGGAGGAACAAAGGGAGGTTGAATGCGCAGCATTCCCTGGAAGAAAGTACGCACATCATGTAAATTGGCAATTTTCTTTTGGAACCATACAGTCAATGCTGATACTTGTACTCTCAAGGAAGCCACCTTCAAACCTTTATCCATTCCTGCCTGAAGGAAATCTAAGACCCTGGAAACTTGGAAAGATTTCGGGTCCATATTTTTTCACTGCACCAATGAATATAGGCCTGCCATATTCGGTGATAAATGCGAGCTGAGGAGGGTTTCCTTGCTCTGAGCATTATTTGAACTACCTGTTGTGAGAATCCTCTTGACTTCAGGATAGAGGTTTCAAGAGCCACGCCGTCAATGATAGTCGATCCAGATGCCTGTGGTAACAAGGACCCTGCATTAGTAGATCTGGACGTTGAGGGAGCAGAAGTGGAGCATCCATCGACATTCTCTGCAGATCTGTGTACCAATGCCTTCTCGGCCAAGCCAGAGCTATTAGAATCACAGCACCCTTTGCTTCTTTTATCTTCTTCACCATCCTGGGTAGCAGGATGATCAGAGGAAACAGATACGGCAGATGAAAATCCCATTTCACTAATAGGGCATCCACAAAGATCGCTCCCGGATCCTTTGTTCTTGACCCGTACACGGGTACTTTGTTGTTCAGATGGGACGCCATGAGATCTATCTCTGGCAAACCCCACTTGTCTACTAGAGTCTGAAAGACATCTGGATGTAGAGCCCTTTCGCTTGCTTGAATGGCGTGTCGACTGAGAAAGTCTGCTTCCCAGTTTAGGACTCCTGGAACGAATACTGCAGACAATGCTGGAAGATGGAGTTCTGCCCATTTTAGTATGTAACTTACCTCCTTCATTGCTGTCTGACTGCGCGTTCCTCCCTGATGGTTGAGGTACGCTACCGCCGTTACATTGTCCGAATGGATCTGGACTGGTCTTCCTTGAAGAATGTCCTTTGCCTGAATCAGTGCCATGTATATGGCTCGAAGTTCTAACAGATTTATTGGCAGGCAACTTTCTTCTGCGGTCTATTGTCCCTGGAACCATAATCTTACGGACACTGCTCCCAAGCCCTGAAGACTGGCATCTGTTGTCAAGATCTCCCAATCTGATATCCAAAAGGGTCTCCCTTTGTTTAGTTGGGATGTTTGTAGCCACCAGGCTAATGACTTTCTTACCTTGTGTGAAAGTACCATAATCTGTTTATTATCTGATGTATTCCATTCCATCTGGCCAGAATCAGACACTGCAGAGGTCTTGAGTAGAATTGTGCATACTCCACCATGTCGAATGTTGACACCATCAAACCCATCAGTCGCATCGCTGTGTGGATTGATATTGTTTGACTGTGTAACAACTCCTGAGTCCTTGACTGTACCTTCGATATCTTGTCCCGAGGTAAAAATATTTTCTGCAGACTTGAATCCAGTACAGCCCCCAAGTGAGTCATCCATTGTGATGGAACTAGAGACGATTTTGCCCAATTTATGAGCCATCCGTGCCTCTGCAGACATGTCTGTTGAAGATGGTCTAGGAGCATTTCCTGTGATTGTGCTAGAATTAACAGGTCGTCGAGGTATGGAAAAATTCTTATCCCCTGTTTGCGGAGATAAGCTGCCATATCCACCATGATTTTGGTAAACACTCTGGGTGCCATGGCTAACCCAAAAGGTAATGCCTGGAACTGAAAATGTTGCTACAGGATAGCGAACCTGAGATAGCACTGATGGGACAGTGCTATAGGAACATGTAGGTAAGCATCCTGAATATCCAGGGATACCATATAATCCCCTGGTTCCATGGCCAAAACTATGGAGCATAGCGTCTCCATGTGAAACCGTGGGACCCAAATATACTTGTTCAGCATTTTGAGAGAATAGGCCGGAATGACCCATTTGGCTTCTGAACCAAAAACAGGTTGGAGTAAAACCCATGTCCCCGTTGTGCCGGGGGTACTGGAATGATTACTCCTGACTGAAGCAATTTCTGAACTGCTTCTTGCAAAGCCCTGGCCTTCGTCTCTACCAGAGATGGGCTGGTGCAGAAGAACCTTCAAGGAGGATGCTTCTTGAAGGGAAAAACATAACCCAGAGATACCACTTCTTGCACCCAGGCATCTGTTGTAGACTGCTGCCATATCTGTGCAAACTGAAGAAGTCGGCCCCCTACCATGGGATCCCCCAAGAGGAGGCCCGCACCATCAAACTGATGGCTTATTCTCTGGTTTTGAGGCTGGTATTATGGTAGCCCATTGCTTTTTCGCTTTACCTAATTTATTGTATTGGGGCTGCTTACGATCACTTTTTCCTTTTGCTTTTCCTTGTGACCCAAAGGGCCAAAAAGTGAGACCCCTACATTTGGGGTTATATGTGGAAGGAAATTTACCTTTTTGGAGTCTGCTTCTGACTCCAGAATATCTGTCAATTTTTTACCAAACAGAATGCTTCCAGTAAAAGGCAAAGATTCCAGAACCTTCTTAGATTCTGAATCAGCTTTCCATGTACGTAACCAAAGTGCTCTGCGAGCAGCTATTGTTGATGCTGATGCCCTGGAGGCGATAGTGCCCATATCTAATGCTGCTTCTTCCAAGAATATTGCAGCCTGTTTTACGTGAGCTATATAGGATTCTTGCTCCCTTGAAGGTGCTGAAAGACAGTCTTCCAGTACTTCTATCCAGGCAGCAACTACTTTTGCCATCCAAGCTGAATCCATGGCTGGCCTTATGACTGCCCCAGACAGAGAAAATATGGTTTTCAGAAAACCATCCACTCTCCTATCCGTGACATCCAATGACGTTGATGGCAAAGGCAATATAGATTTTCGCACTAATCGAATGACATGCGTGTCTACTTTGGGAGCCATTTCCCATTTTAAACAGTCCCCAGCTGGAAAAGGATAATTGGAATCCCATTTTTTGGGAATTCTATATTTATTACTGGGTGTAGCCCAAGCTTCTTCCATGATTTCCGTAAGCTGGTCTGACCCTGGAAACTCAGTCTTACCTGCTTTGGGCCATTTAAATACAGGTGCCTTGGTTTTTAACACAGGCTCTACTGAATCCTCTAAAGCTAGAATGGCCTTTAATTCTCTAATTAGCTCAGCTATAACCACTGAGCTGAGACCTTCTACTTGTTCTTCGTATGCCGAAGTAGAGTATATAGAGCTTTCATCGTCTGATGACTCATCCTGTGTACCCTGTGAAGTTGACGGTTTACTTACTTTTGGTTTATCAGTTTGTCTTTTAGGAGAAGCTGGTGAGAGAAATGATATACCGTAAGTAGGGAGCTGCATGTATGGGTTATTTGTGTACCCCATTCTTGATAGTGAAGCTGTAGGAATTACCCGTTCAGCTATTCTGGACAAGGTCTGTGCAAACATCGCCCAAGGTGGATCTATCTGTACCTGACGTTGAACAGGGATCTGCCTTGTAATCTGCTGAAACAAAACCCTCCTGTACTAGATCCTGAGATGATAATACAGTTTTGCAAGACAAACATGATATGAGTGTTGGTGTTGCTGTGAGTGTACCCTCGTCACCTTTGCCGCTCTTAGACATGATAAATAATCAGCACTTTTGCAGTGTACTACACAATTTGTGACCGTAATCACTTTAACCTTCTAAAGTGATATCAATCTGTCCCTACCCATGCACCGGCATGGAGGATCAGAAAAAAGCACTGACAAAGATATATTTAAGTCAGCAATCACACTAGCATTCAGTCACATGTTATATACTAGTCATATGAGCACATAATCAACTACAAACACATTTTAAAATATGTAGGAGTACATATTACTGAATTCTGCTTTATACAGATCTCAAAGTATTCAGATGCAATGCGAAGAAAACCACAGTAATGTACACAGACTCATATGCAATAGGCACTTAAATTTAACTATTCATACGGGCCAAAATTAGATAGAAATTTAGTGCTGTATAACCCGTACTCAGTAGAGTGGGATACAGGGAGACGCACCTCACTTCTAAGATCGATCAATACGTTAGCGTACGCTGAGTGGATCCAGACGCTACTAGTGTACACTGCCGCTCCGGGAACTCTATAGTGGACACAGACGCACCGGTCATACAGACGCCTGTACTGTGACCAGGTCTCCATGCGGTAGCGCTTAGTGAACACAGACGCAGCGGCCTATGCTGCAACAGAGACCCCTCGTGGTAGCGTCTGAGACGGAAGTGAGGCAATCAGTTCATGCCGGGAGACTCGCGGAAACTGGTCATGAACTGGGGGGAGGGGCGACCAGGAGAGCTTCTAACTCCCCACCGCTGACATCAACCCTAGGGATCGCAGCCTCATACTAATCCTGGTGCCTTATGATCCCTAAAGCCTAGCGCTGGAGCACCCGTGGTGGTGGCGCATCAGCTACTGTTTGGTAGTCTCCTCATAATACAGTGCGGCTGTGTTCGTATTCCCCGACTATGTGGAACCGATGCCTTACCTTTTCCCTGTGCTCCGGCCACAGGCTGGTAACGTCTGCTGGACCTGCTAGTATATCTGACACAGATGCCCGTCGAGACAGCACTGTACGCATGGGTAAGCATTGTTGCGACCTAGCGGAGAGTTGTTGGAGCGACTCTTTCCAATATGCGTATAAGACGCTGTTAAGAAAGATCGCTCAAAAACATAGTAAGACTATAAAAAATAATATAACAAAGCTTAGGCTGCCAAGAACAGCAGCCCCCTGACCATGGTCCGGCTCCTGCCGCACTAAACAAAAAACTGATTTGCCTGAGCCAGTGGGCGGGGATATATGGTCGAGCCCGTTGCATCCTGGGAGGACTAAAAGCTTGTGATCGTTTGGCGCCAATCCGCTGTCATTCCATCATATCCCATTGTTATCCTGTGGATAACCTGTGGACCCTGCCGGAGAAATCTGATTGCCCATCTTCAATAGGAAGGGGAAGAGTAATTAGCCAGCCCCTGCCTATATGACCAAGAGACCCCATGTTACAGATGAATTTACACAATTAACTCTGATCTGGATAAGGTTAAAATTAACTCTCCAGGGGGAGGGGGGCTGAAAGGGTAGCCTGAGTTTTAAATAGGAGAAACTCAGACTGCAAATGGTGCATTATCAAAGAAGTGGGTCAGGAGAACATTCCGGCCCTGTAATGTCCCGATATATCTGTAGAGGCTTCACTTCACCCCATCATTCCACGCTGCATGTGTTAGGAGGATCGGTGGGTTTTATCTCCCTATTCTTATTTTTCTTAAAATTGTCTTTTCTGCTGTAACTTTGACTTTTTATCATTATATTCTTGTAACTTTCTTTTTTCTGTAACATAAGCTTTGAAGTGTTTTACTTGAATTCTATATCTGGTTTCTGTTGTGTATCCAACCCAACTCTCTGAAAGAGGCGTTACCAAAATATTAATAATTCTGGGTGCAGGCAAAAGCCATAAGCTTGCCTTCGGTCATACCCTAAACGTTTGTACTTTGGCTGGTGGCAGTGACCGTGGTGAAATTAACACACACGCTCAGGTATCCAGTAGCAGTGTCACGGGGCTGGGATTCGCAGATTGTCGTATCTGGGAAATCGCCATGCCTTGGATCGTGACAAGGGGCATAGAGGGAGGAACCAGCCCACACTATCAACTTCTTAAAGTGGCCATGGCTCCTAGTGGACCCATCTATACCCTATGTTCCTACATGGAATCCCAGTATCCTCTAGGACGTAAGCGAAAAATAACAATATGTGCCCTTTTTTAGCCTAATGATATGTGCCCTCTCTGCCTCAAACGTGTGTGTGTGTATCAGAGAGAATCACAAACACTGTAGGCAGGATGTAACGGCATCAGAGTTGGCAAGAGGTGTGGGATGCCGGCCAAACTTGGACTTTTTTTTATTTAAAGAGGCATTCATTCACAAGGCCAGGGTCGAAACTAGGATTTTCGTCACCCAGGGCAAGGGAGCAATTTGTCGCCCCCACCCCCATTCCCCTGTTATCACACTAAATTATCATCTATTTAGAAAAAATATACAATTCACAATCCCATCCCCCGGTGACCCCCAAACTTGCTGCCGCAAACAAACCACAACCCCCGCTCCTTCCAACCTGCCACTGCACAAACCCCGAACTGTACCTGTCACTGCATATACTACAAAGCTCCCCCATCCCAGACCTGTTCCTCCCCTGGACCCACTAGCACACACACCCTTATCCCCCAGGACCTGCCAGCAACAATAACTTAACCCACCACCCAATGCCACAGCTGACCTCCCTCATACAGCCCCTCACCTTCAATTCTTGTATACATTAGTTTATTCTCTGCCTCCTCTGCATCATCTTCAACCAGTGCAGTGTGCAAGAGAGGAGACAGAGAGGCATGCAGCGACAGCTGAAGTAATAATCTGTGAGCGGCAGGGGGTGAGCGGCGGACGGCCAGGGGTGAGCAGTGGGTGGTGAGCGGCGGACGGCCAGGGGTGAGCTGTGGGTGGTGAGCAGGACACGGGCAGTGAGCGGCTGGGGTTGAGCAGTGGGTGGTGAGCAGCAGGTCACAGGCAGTGTGCGGCGGGAGGTTGGGGGTGAGCGGTGGGTAGTGAACATCAGTACACAGACGGTGAGCATCGGGATGCGGGCGGTGTGAGCAGTGGGTGGTGAGCAGCAGGAAATGGGCGTTGAGCGGAGGATGGGGCACAGTCTGATGGTGCTCTACGCAGCCTGACCCTGGGTCCACCTCTCACAGCTCCAAGACAGTTGTGTACCGCTGCTGCCGGGTCTGCCTCTAATTTTTCTGCTCTCTCGGTGCCCCCAAAAATCCTGCGCCCAGGTGACGTGCCCCCCTAGTTACGGCAATGACAAGGCATAACCATGCCTTGTAAATGATTGCCGCTTTAAAAGAACGTCCGGGTTCAGCCGACAACCGGCACCTCCGTTCAATGGACGCCGTTACATGCCACCCTGTGCCTTTAACAAACGCACTGTGTTTTACGAACACTGACCTTTTTCCTTTGTACTGCCTGTAGTTCCTACTCAGCAACCTCCTGTTTTTTTCCCCATCTCCTTGCGGTCTCAGAAATCAGTGTGTGTTGCGTCACCTAGCCAATCAGAGCACATATCAGGAAACTCATCAGCATTAAGTTGGGTATACACTGGAGCTATGTGTACCCAGCTGATATGTCGGTATATCGGATTCTGTGTACATATTAGAATGGGTAATGAAGGTCAAAGTGACATATCGCTCTATCGTTACACATGCAGTGGTCACTAACTTTGGGGTCTATTCGTGAAGCAGTTTAAAGTGTGGAGAAGTGAGCCACTGGAGAAGTTGCAAATGGAAACCAATCAACATTGAAGTAACATTCGTAAATTGCATACTATACAATTGTATGGAACAGCTGATTGGTTACCATGGGCAACTTTTCCACTCTTTTCACTGCTTCATGACTAGACCCCTTTATCGCTAGGTGCTCTCGTATTCTGCTGCCACCCTCCCTGCTTCACTCTAGCGCTCTGCAGCCTTTCACAACTTAATAGATGTTTTTTAATAAATGTCGGAAACCATGACTGTCCTTTCAAGTTTTTACATGCCAATCAAATTCCCAATGGCCAGATATTGCATTAGCTGCACCAGAATATAAAGTCTTACGGGAATATTTAGACTATAATATGAAGCAATGATTCAAGACACTAGTTCCCTTCCAAGACCCCACCTTTGTGATGTATCTATAAAACCCTGCATTAATTACTGGACATGAGTTTGATCACAGTACAAAACTGCTATTTACTTACACTCAATCCAGAGCTTTAGAAATGTCTAAAAAACAAAGATCAGTCTATCTCAGCAGTACAGATTGTTTTTTTGTGTGCAACAGAATTGGTTATTTTGTTTGAATATCATTTACCAATTAAAACGGGCAGACTTGATGAGCTAAGTGGTTCTTATCTGCTGTCAAATTCTATGTTACGCTGCGCAAGATTTTACATTAACCAAAATTAAGGCTTCAGTTTTGGAAAACACATGAGTTGATATTGTATTTGGAAGGATCGGTCTCAATAAATATTAAAAATAAATAATTTATAAGAAAGACTTATTTCTTAACTGGGTCTGAATGACGCGCATGTATATGTACAGGGCAAGAAACGGTTTTCCTCTGCCGGATTTCTTCTGTCTTTGCAGATATGTAATATCTTTCTTTCAGATCGTCAAACAAAAGTAAGTATAAGACAAAGACATCATGAGTAAACGAATACAATTTTTAATTGATAATTTTATTAAATGAAGAAAAAAAGTTGTAAAACAGAGTATCACATAACTGGTTGTACCACCTTTAGCAGCAACAATTGTAACCAAACACTTCCGATAACAACAGAGAAGGTTTTCACATCACTGTGGAAGATTCATGGCCCACTCTTATTGCAGGATTGCTTTGATTCATTGGAGGGTCTTCCAGCATGACCTGCCCATTTAAGATACTGCCGCAACATCTACATTGGATTCAAGCCACGACATAGACTATGCCACTCCAAAACATAATAAGGGAAGATTTAACATCGAATAATATTCAACCAATCAGCTCCTGTTATTTTTCAAACACGACAGTTAGGAGCTGATTGGTTGGTTAGTAACAAGTGATAAGAATTGTTAAATCTGCCCCGCATTTTGTTTCTTATAAGCCATTCAGAGGTGTACTTGCTGTTGTGCTTTGGATCCTTTGCTTTGTGCATAACCGAATGGTGCATGAGCTCCAGATCACACACACTGATGACTGAACATTCTCTCTCAAAACATTCTGCTAGAGAGAATTAATGATTCCATCAATTATGGCAAGTTGCCCAGGTCCTGAAGCAGCAAAGTATCTCCACACACATTTGATTGTTAGTATGACGTTCTCATTGTGTAATGCTGCTAGCGTTACCCTAGCTCAGTCTTTTTCAACTAGTGTGCCGCGACCAGTTGCAAGGTGTGCCGCGGAGCCAGAGCAGCTTCCTGCACCTTCAGAGTGAACTGTTGGCCTGGGCTCTTCTTAGAGAATCAGTCATGCTCTGGCCGTGACCTATGCCTTGAAGACACGGCAGTGTGATATCATAGGCCATGGCCGCAGTGTCTCACCACCTAGCCAGCCCACCCGCCTGCATGCACATCTTCCAATTCCCGCATGCATACACAGCTTTTCCTTGCCCACCCACATCCACACCTGCCCGACCGACCGCTGCTCAGTATTCTCAGCACTCCACTACTTTATTTCTCCTGTGGGGAACAATAGGATTTATGTGGGGAGAATAAGGATTTATGGGGGGAACAATGTGAATAATTCATGGGGGGAACAATTTGATTGTTTTTTTCTGTGTAGGCTAATGTATGTGTGGATTTTTTTTTTTTTTTACTGTGATGGCCAATGTGTGTTTTTTGTTTTTTTTTCTGTGGGGAACTGATGGTGTGCCTTAGCAATTTTAAAATATTGTTCGGTGTGCTGCGATTAAAAAAAAAGGTTGAAAATCACGACCCTAGCTGTAACAGGACCCATTTCTTCCAAAAAGATATATTTTTGACTCCTCACAGCACAGAAATTTAGCCCAAAAGGCTTGAGGATTGTCAATGTGTTTTTTAAGCAAATGTGAGACCAGCCTTAATGTTCCTTTTGGTAAGCAGTAGTTTTGCTTTGCATCTCTCCCATGGATAACTTTTTTTGCCTAGTCTCTTTATTATGGTGGAATGATAAGTGCTTTTGGAGGAGTTTTGGTAAGCTGGCTACTCCTGAGAAGATTTACCACTGTTTCAAGTTTTCGCCATTCGGCAAAAATGGCTCTCTGGAGACAGGGAACCTTAGAAATGGCTTTATTACCCTTTCAAGACATATATATTTCAATAACTTTCTCAACTCTGCTGAACTTTTTTGATTGTGGCTTACTGTGCCGCTTTGTGACACATTATTGGAAAGGTTCTAGATTCAACAGGGCTGGCAATACTCAAGTCTGAAACCAATTCAATTTGTTTAATTGGTTGAATGAGTAACTAAGAGGGGTAATTACTATTTCACATAGGGCAAACTGGTATTGGTTAATTTTCTTGCTAAAAAAAAAAGTCATTAAAAACTGTAATTTGAGTTTACTCAGGTCGTTTTCATCTTATATTCAATTATGTTTGAAGATCTGAAACAATCAAGTGTGACACATTAGCAAAAATAGAAAAAAAACAGGGAGGAGGCAAAGTCTTTCACGCCACTGTGGAAATTGTAGGAAATATTGGCCCTCATTCCGAGTTGATCGGTCGCAAGGCGAATTTAGCAGAGTTACACACGCTAAGCCGCCGCCTACTGGGAGTGAATCTTAGCTTCTTAAAATTGCGACCGATGTATTCGCAATATTGCGATTACTAACTACTTAGCAGTTTCAGAGTAGCTCCAGACTTACTCTGCCTGTGCGATCAGTTCAGTGCTTGTCGTTCCTGGTTGACGTCACAAACACACCCAGCGTTCGCCCAGGCACTCCCACCGTTTCTCCGGCCACTCCTGCGTTTTTTCCGGAAACGGTAGCGTTTTCAGCCACACGCCCCTGAAACGCCGTGTTTCCGCCCAGTAACACCCATTTCCTGTCAATCACATTACGTTCGCCGGAGCGATGAAAAAGCCGTGAGTAAAATTACTTTCTACATAGTAAAGTTACTTGGCGCAGTCGCAGTGCGAACATTGCGCATGCGTACTAAGCGGATTTTCATTGCGATGCGATGAAAAATACCGAGCGAACGACTCGGAATGAGGGCCATTGTTGGAGAAAAGTGGAGCAGATTGTGTAAAGTATATAAAAGAGTCAGTTTGTCAAAGTTGCAGTCAAAAGGTGCTAGTTTGCCCTGTCCAATGGACACTCAACTTTATTATGTTTCCAAGCCATGACAATTTAGATAATCGTGAAAATACCCCTTATGACAACTGTATATAGCATTGAAACTACTCAAAAGGTTGATTTAGGCTATTAAAGACAGCACAGAAATATCTTGTGGATTATAATGATGTAAATGTCAATGGGGGGCATTTGTTAGTCAATTCATGAAAACAATGCTTATTAGGCGATATTAAACATTACCAATGTATAGTTACAGTATACATAAAAGAATCTGTAACCATATAAAAGGGACACACATAAATACTAACTTAGGCTTACAGCTGTCACTATCTGCCAGAATGGCAGCACCTTCAGACCACCAACATGGGCAGTTTTTCCTTACATTCCATTAACATGTATTATAAAAAGAAGGTTGTGTATCCCGCACAGAACATAAACAATATTAAATGGATACAATATGTATAAACCAGCTATTTCTGAAATTTTTCTTACATTAGTTTGATATCAAAGCTGGAGGTGCTCCACGGAACTGAATATCACATACTCTAACAACGGAAACCAAGAAACGATTTCCAAAAGAAAAAAAGTTCCTTTGTGGAGCACTCTTTTGTATATATAGTTAGTTGATAATTTAATAAAACATAACTTTTATTCACTCTTATTTATAAAAACTTTACTAAACATGATCATACATTACAAATATAATAAACATATATGTAAAAATATATAAAGAAATAATGCGCTCACCAAATAGTAATGGTAGTGGTGGTATTATAAAGCATCAAACGGTTAAATACATATAACACATCAATACACCAATTTTTAAACTTTAATTGTAGAGCTTTGAATGCTATTTCATAGTCATCTCCAGCTAATGATACCCTTATGATTAATCTTGGTGATTTCACATATAGTTCCTTCATATGCTGTCTGGTTAGTAATAACATGCATAAATTCTGGACAATATATCGCAGGTACTGCTTTTGGGCATGCTATCAGAATTGGGTAATAGATATGCACACTACCCAGAAATCCAAAGTTGCTACTTATTTCTTATACCATTTATTGTGATAGCATGGCTTCCATGCCCTCTCTCCATACCCTCTCCCTTAATAGGTATAAGAAGCAAATTTCAATGTACACAGATAAGATAGAAAGGAACAGCGTGAGGTATGCCACCCCTTCTGCTGCCGCCGTCTTCCGTGAGCGGACGGGGGTGAGAGCGGGACCAGCAACCGCTGTTCATGAAGGAGAGATACAGTAATACGCCCTGGTTCCTCCGTTTGCGGTGTTAGATGGTCCTGGTTACATTGGGCATTGCAGGAACCAAATTCGCCACCGGGAGGAGGGCAGACACCGAAATTTGATAGGACAGGGACACAAATACCGTATATTTAACTTGGCTGATTGATATGTCTGATACTGGTTATGTCCAATAATTGGATTCCAGACAAACCACACTATGCGTGTCTAAACTATATCCTATGCATAGTTCTTTTGTGTTGAGTATCAATACTAAATGAAATTTACTGCTGTGCCATGAATTAATTAAAGAAATAAGTAACACAGTGTACCTGACGTAATTGAATTCAGGTACCTAACGAATAGAATGAAAAATAGGGACAGCGTGAAATTCTGCAGCCCTTTCTACTGCCTCCGTCTTCAGTGAGCGGATGGAGGTGAGAGCGGGGCTTGCAGGCACGTTGGCCGGAGAGAAGGATACGGTGTGCAGCTCCGTCTCCCGTTTGCGGTGTTAGGTGGCCCTGGTTACATTCTGCATAGCAGGGACCAAATGCGCCGCCGGGAGAGGAGAAGACACCTGAGCGGAGAAAGACAGGGTACCTGACTTGTTAGCTGGCTCACAGGTGATTAAGCCCTCCGTGGTGAAACGCGTTCTGGCCGTTTGCGGATTCCCCGCTGCAGGGGGAACAGCCTGCACACATCTACACCCTCCAGCTAACAAGTCAGGTACCCTGTCTTTCTCCGCTCAGGTGTCTTCTCCTCTCTCACGGAAGACGGCGGCAGCAGAAGGGGTGGCATACCTCACGCTGTTCCTTTCTATCTTATCTGTGTACATTGAAATTTTGCTTCTTATACCTATTAAGGGAGAGGGTATGGAGAGAGGGCATGGAAGCCATGCTATCACAATAAATGGTATAAGAAATAAGTAGCAACTTTGGATTTCTGGGTAGTGTGCATATCTATTACCCAATTCTGATAGCATGCCCAAAAGCAGTACCTGCGATATATTGTCCAGAATTTATGCATGTTATTACTATCCAGACAGCATATGAAGGAATGTGAAATCACCAAGACTAATCATAAGGGTATCATTAGCTGGAGAGGACTATGAAATAGCATTCAAAGCTCTACAATTAAAGTTTAAAAATGGGTGTATTGATGTGTTATATGTATTTAACCGTTTGATGCTTTATAATACCACCACTACCATTACTATTTGGTGAGCGCATTATTTCTTTATATATTTTTACATATATGTTTATTATATTTGTAATGTATGATCATGTTTAGTAAAGTTTTTATAAATAAGAGTGAATAAAAGTTATGTTTTATTAAATTATCAACTAACTATATATACAAAAGAGTGCTCCACAAAGGAACTTTTTTTCTTTTGGAAATCGTTTCTGGGTTTCCGTTGTTGGAGTATTCCATTAACATGTGCAAGAACATTAATGTTGTTGTAGTATGGGCCACAGAATGTTGCATATGGGTGTAGATTAAGAGATAAGACCGTCAATAGGTTGACATCAATAGCTCAACAGATAAATGGTTGACATGGATTTAAGTTGACCAAAAGGTCAACATACAAATGGTTGACTTTAAACCTAACCCTAACCCTCCCCTTCCACAGCCTAATCCTACTCCCAAATTCCTAAACCAAAAAATTATGGAAAATAATATAAAACATGTGTCAGTCTTTTTTTGTAGCTACATTTTAACCTTGTCGGCCTAACTCCATGTCAACCATCTGTCAACCTATTGACTGTCAACTTTCCATCCAGATACGGTTGCACACACACGGGAAATTAATTTTCTAATCCAAGGAAAAAACGCAACATTTTATAAGTTGTTATTGGCACTACCACCTTTTTTTTTTTGCACCAGTTACCTTAAAATGTCCCAAATGATATACAGTATATTATTGGAAATACAAAACATGAGACCTGTAAAAAACAAAAAAAACAACAACTCACAAATACAGGTGATTTAAAGTGTGCTTGAAATGAAAGACTAATCCAGAAAAAAAATAAAAATAAAAAAAATAGTGTTTGAGGGCAGGTATGTTTGTCCCAGGTTCTTGTCTTACATGTATTAGAAAAATGAAAACTTCTAGGAATATGTTTTTGTTTTGTTTTGTCAGAACCTTTTCAGTTTGTTGGAAAAGCTGGGTAAGGACCCTGAAAGAGAGATGGGGCAAGTTCCAGACATTGGGCCCAGTTCGGGTCTTTGGCCTCACAGAAGGCTAATCAGGCTTTCAGCTGTGTAAGAGTGTTATAGAGCTGCTGGCCTGATTAGGGTGTGTAGACTGCCTGGGAAGACTGCAGGATCTCTGTGAGAGAGACACGCTTCCTGATACAAGTGAGCTATACAGGGTACTGGAGAACTCTGTGTTTTTGTTTAGTGATAGTTAGGAACATCTTGTGTTTAGTTAGTGCCGGACAGGCAAGGTATTTTCTTTTGCTGTTTGTTTTATTTTCTGTCTAATAAACAACTGGCTGTGGCCAGTTGTACCGGAAACTGGACTTGTGTGGTTCCTCAGCTGCTGCAGGCTGCCATTTATCCCAGGAAACAGCACCTTGTACCCTTACAGCGTTACAACTTGGTGGAGAATGCGAGCACACCGCTCTGCGCATAAGTGAAAGCAGCAGCTTCATGAGGCCTGCAGAAAACGGTGGTTTATGCAGATACAGCACAGTGTGAAGTTGCTGAGATTCACCCCGAGGGTTTGATATATGTCCTGGGTGAAAGCAGCTACAAAGCCGCCTGAAAAATCTGTCGACATGGAGGAACTGCTTAAAGCCCTGCTGCAAGCTACAGTGGCTCAGCAAGAGGCCAACAGACAGCAGCAGATGGCTATGGAGGAAAATTGGAGGCAACAGCGTCAGGATAGAGAGGCCTTAGCAGAAGTGGTGCAAAGACTTGCAGCTCGGGTTGGAGATGTGGCCGTCAGTGCTCCGACCAGCTCTAGCTCTATACGGGCCAGTCACTTCCTGCAGAAAATGACAGAGGCTGATGATGTGGAGGCCTACCTGACCACGTTTGAAAGGACTGCCGAGCGTGAGAACTGGCCGAAAGCACAGTGGGCCAGTCTGCTGGCACCTTTCCTGTCAGGTGAGCCCCAAAAAGCTTACTTTGATTTAAGCCCTGCTGAGGCTCGGGACTATGATAAACTAAAGACTGAGATCCTGGCCTGCCTGGGAGTCACGCTGTCAGTACGAGCACAACGGGTGCACCGTTGGGTGTACGCCATGGAGAAGCCTCCGCGCTCCCAGATGCACGACCTTATCCAGCTAACAAAAAAATGGCTACAGCCAGAGACATTAACTGGTCCCCAGATGGTTGAAAGAGTCGTCATGGACCGCTACTTGAGATCTTTGCCCATGGTCCTGCGCAAGTGGGTGAGCCATGGAAACCCGGGTACTGCTGACCAATTAGTGGACATGGTAGAGAGGTATTTGGCAGCAGAGGAACTACTGATGACCACCCAGCAACCCATAGATCCTCGACAGCGCCCTTCAGTAAAGACTGGTAAGACTGTTCCGTGGGAAAACGTTGCTGGGCGGTTAAGAGAACGCAAGGCTGGAGAGACTGTAAACACTGGCCCTAGAGACAGGCCAATGGGGCTAGAACGGTCTGTGCTGCCCAAACGGGTTGATAATCGTGTGGTTAAATGTTTTAGGTGTGGTATGCCAGGTCATGTTATTGCCAATTGCCCAGTCACGCAAGAACCCATGCACTGTGATGCTGCCTTTGAATGTCGCAGAATGTCTTTCTTTGCTAGGTTAGCCTGTACTGTGGTACCTTCACCTGAGCTGGAAAAACAAATGTGTGATGTGTTCTTAGAGGGTAACCGGGTAGAGGCCTTGCTATATTCAGGAAGTTTAGTTACCCTCGTGAAAGCTGGGTTAGTGAACCCCTTAAAGGTCCAGCAAAAACCTATTGGGGTACATGGGGATACCCAACATTATGTCACTGCTGAAGTGAATATAGAAACTTGTTGTGGGTCAGCAATGGTTAAAGTGGGACTGGTCCCCACCTTGGTGCATGAGGCCATAATAGGGAGGCATTTTTGGAAACTGTGGGAATCACGGTTATCAACAGATGTGAGAAGTAAAGAGCCAGTTGATAATACCGGTGATTTTATGGATGTACGTGTGTCTTCGGAACTTTCTGACCCTTTGCCTTTTGCTAGTTTGGCTGGGGAAGTGACAGATGGGGAGTCCAGTGAGGACCCTCTTGCTGGGAACAGAGACATAGTAGTTGGAACTGAAAGCGTGCCTGACCTGGAGGTAAAGAAGGATCTGTTTGCGTCTGAACAGTTAAAGGATTCTACCTTAATAAAGGCTAGAGAGAATGTTAAGATTGTTAATGGGGAACCTGTGGTACCAGGTGACAGGGTTACGTATCCCCACATGGCCATCTGTAATGAGCTCTTGTACCACATTGTAAAAAAGGGTGAGGATGTGGTGGAACAGCTGGTAGTTCCCCAGCCTTATCGGAGAACGGTACTAGATTTAGCTCATAGTCACGTTACCGCAGGACATTTAGGGGCAGAAAAAAAACACTGAAAGAGTTTTACAAAGGTTCTTTTGGCCAGGGGTTTATAAAGAAGTGTCTGAATATTGTTCTTCCTGTCCTGAATGCCAGTATCATGCCCCTAGACCCCATTTCAGGAGCCCACTAGTTCCCATGCCTATTATAGAGGTCCCGTTTGACAGAATAGCCATGGATCTCGTGGGGCCCTTGTTAAAGTCTGCTCGGGGCCATCAGTATATCCTGGTAATTATGGACTATGCCACTCGATATCCTGAGGCTGTCCCTTTACGCACTATCACAACCAAGGCGATAGCTAGGGAGCTGGTGCAGGTTTTTAGTAGAGTGGGAATACCAAAAGAAATTTTGACTGACCAAGGTACTCCATTTATGTCAAGGATCATGAAAGAATTGTGCAAATTATTTAAGGTCACTCACCTCAGGACGTCCATCTACCATCCCCAAACTGACGGGTTGGTGGAAAGGTTTAATAAAACGTTAAAAAGTATGTTAAAAAAGGTTGTTGAGAGAGATGGGAAAAACTGGGATTGTTTGTTGCCCTACTTGTTAATGGCCATCAGAGAAGTTCCTCAGTCCTCTACGGGGTTTTCTCCATTTGATTTGTTGTATGGTAGACACCCCAGAGGGCTGTTGGACGTTGCCAAAGAGACGTGGGAAGGACAGCCCACTCCTTATAGAAGCGTTATTGAACATGTAACACAAATGCAGGATAGGATTGCAGCCGTGGTACCTGTTGTCAGAGAGCACATGGAACAGGCCCAAAGTGCTCAACAGAGGGTCTATAACCGGAGTGCCAAGATACGGGAATTTGCTCCTGGAGATAGAGTTCTTGTTTTGGTACCCACTGTGGAAAGCAAATTCCTAGCTAAATGGCAGGGTCCATTTGAGATTAGGGAAAAAGTGAATGAGGTTAATTACAAAGTATACCAGCCGGGAAAGAGAAAACCCGAACAGATCTACCATGTTAACTTAATCAAACCCTGGAAAGATAGGTTGTCTCTGTCAGCGGAGCCTTGCCCTTCGGTGTCTTCACCCCGGTTGCTTCCCGCAGTGAAGGTGTCAGAGACATTATCAGCTGATCAGAACAATCAGGTTAAAGAATTTCTCATCCAAAATAGGGAGATATTTTCAGAGCTGCCTGGCCGAACGACCATAATAAAACATGACATTGTCACAGAACCAGGGATCAGGGTTCATTTAAAGCCATATAGGATTCCTGAAGCTCAGCGAGAAGCTATTTCTAAAGAAGTTAAAACCATGTTAGAACTTGTAGTCATAGAGGAGTCTAACAGTGAGTGGTCCAGTCCCATAGTGCTCATCCCGAAGCCAGACGGTAGCATACGCTTCTGTAATGACTTTCGTAAGTTAAATGAGGTGTCCAAGTTTGACGCATACCCCATGCCCCGTGAGGATGAGCTTGTAGAAAGGCTGGGAACAGCCAGGTTTCTCACCACATTGGACCTGACTAAAGGTTACTGGCAAATACCTTTATCTGATAGCGCCAAAGAAAAAACAGCCTTCTCGGTTCCGGAGGGGCTGTACCAGTATAAGATGTTACCCTTTGGGTTGCATGGGGCTCCTGCAACCTTTCAACGGGCGATGGATAAAATTTTGAGGCCCCATAGAAAATATGCAGCTGCCTATTTGGATGATGTGGTAATTCACAGTACAGACTCCGGGTCCCATTTGGTTAAAGTACAAGCAGTACTAGACTCAGAGAGGCAGGGTTAACTGCTAACCCAAAGAAGTGCTGC
Organism: Pseudophryne corroboree; assembly: GCF_028390025.1. Classification (NCBI taxonomy): domain Eukaryota; kingdom Metazoa; phylum Chordata; class Amphibia; order Anura; family Myobatrachidae; genus Pseudophryne; species Pseudophryne corroboree. The sequence continues at coordinate 867,299,885 of NC_086444.1, read as the reverse complement.
CTCGCAATGGAGGAGGTCAAATACTTGGGCTTCACCATAGGCAGAGGTCTGATTAGGCCCCAATTGAATAAAATTGATGCTATTCAAAACTGGCCTCGTCCAGTGAATAAAAAACAGGTAAGGGCTTTTTTGGGAATTACTGGGTACTATAGACGGTTTATTCCCAATTTTGCGACCACAGCGGTGCCGTTGTCAGACCTTACCAAAGGGAAGCAGTCAAATATGGTGAAATGGAACCCTGATGCAGAAAAAGCGTTCCAAGCGTTAAAAGTGGCTTTGTGTTCACAACCGGTGTTGATAACACCAGATTTTTCAAAAGAATTTGTGGTACAGACAGATGCCTCAGAGGTAGGGATAGGTGCTGTGCTGTCCCAAACCAGAGATGGGGACGAACACCCTATCATTTATTTGAGTAGGAAACTCAATGAGCATGAAAAAAGGTATGCCATTGTGGAAAAGGAGGCTTTGGCCATTAAGTGGGCACTAGATACCTTGAGATATTACCTCTTGGGTAGACAATTCAGACTAGTGACGGATCATGCCCCTTTAAAATGGATGTATGTAAATAGAGGCAAGAATGCTCGGGTAACTAGATGGTTTCTAGCGTTGCAGGATTTTAAGTTTACTGTCGAACATAGACCAGGTACACAATTGGCCAACGCAGATGCATTGTCCCGCATCTTCTGTCTGGGGGCTACAAGTGTTCCGGCCACTAGGTCGAAACAGGGGAGGGGGATATGTGGCAAGAACACTGGGATAGTGTTTGAGGGCAGGTATGTTTGTCCCAGGTTCTTGTCTTACATGTATTAGAAAAATGAAAACTTCTAGGAATATGTTTTTGTTTTGTCAGAACCTTTTCAGTTTGTTGGAAAAGCTGGGTAAGGACCCTGAAAGAGAGATGGGGCAAGTTCCAGACATTGGGCCCAGTTCGGGTCTTTGGCCTCACAGAAGGCTAATCAGGCTTTCAGCTGTGTAAGAGTGTTATAGAGTTGCTGGCCTGATTAGGGTGTGCAGACTGCCTGGGAAGACTGCAGGATCTCTGTGAGAGAGACACGCTTCCTGATACAAGTGAGCTATACAGGGTACTGGAGAACTCTGTGTTTTGTTTAGTGATAGTTAGGAATATCTTGTGTTTAGTTAGTGCCGGACAGGCAAGGTATTTTCTTTTGCGGTTTGTTTTATTTTCTGTCTAATAAACAACTGGCTGTGGCCAGTTGTACCGGAAACTGGACTTGTGTGGTTCCTCAGCTGCTGCAGGCTGCCATTTATCCCAGGAAACAGCACCTTGTACCCTTACAGCGTTACAACTTATATATATATATATATATATTTATTTTTTTAACAACATTATGTGACAAAAACCTCAATAACTGTATTTTACGCTTTTAAAAAAACAAACAAATAAAAAACACTTTATTGAGAAGAAAAATACACAGACTCTGGAATTCACACAGAAGCAAATTTATTTCTAAGACAGAACAAATATAGTGGCAAACATCAATAAGCAAATTCACTGTATAACTGGGGTAAACAGAGACTTCAAATACAAAATATATTAAAGGGGATTGTATCGAATGTATATATATATATATATATATATATATATATATATATATATATATATATATATATATATATAGATTTTTTAACCAGCAGCTCGTGTCTCCATGTTTCTTTTTATTTTTCCTAGTCCATCAGGCCAAGAAACTTTAACAAAGGGACTGTAAAGTAAAGCTTGCTTCAATTCAGTTAAGTTGTTATGAATAAGGCTTCATCATGATGAGGAAAATAGCACTGAAAACAGTAACTATACTAGTAACATTCACTCCATGCTAAGCCACAGTTTTGGAGTATTTTGTCTGAGATCAGTACTGTGAGGCGGTGAACTATTTTTGGCATTATAAGAAATAGCATGCATTAACAAAACTCAAGAATGATGAATCATTTATATTTTATTACCTGATCAGAGTAATCATTCTATTCTCAAACCGAATGTATAGGTCAAGACAAAAAAATTGTGAAATGTTTAGAACTAACTATATTGCTGCATTTAATTGACCAAAAATGTGATTTGACCTTTTATCTTAAAGCAGGGGTATTCCACCCCTTTCTGCCACCTAAGGCAGGATTAATACCCTGCTCTCCACATACCCCATCACTCTAGTCACTGTCCACTCAATGCAGGAAGAAGAGAGAGTGTCACCCTGACTTATATAGGAAATAGCCCACCTACAGTATGACTTTGTTTCAAGCCATTTCAAAGCATGTATTAATTGGCAATTTTTCAACAGGACCCATACTAAAAGTGAATCAGGGATAGGAGAGTATCGTAGTTTGGATCTGAATGTCTAATCATTGAGGTAACTGTACCTAGGAATTTTACAGGAGAATCTCAAAGTATCTTAACAAGTTAACTTACTACACAGTAAATAAACTATGTAGCAATGTTTGTAAAGCTGAAGATATTACTTCTAAAATAAGTGGAAGACCTCACCATAAACCAGAACACATCTGTGATCCTCTAGCAGGACTTGAAGCTATTAGTGCAAGAGTCCTAAAATAAAATTTTTTGTAAAGAGAACGGACTACAGTATATCATAGCCAATAATGTAACAGGACTAACTTGTTTCTTCTAACAAGGACAGTAAATAATTACTTAATGTCTGCATTGCCAAGTGTCCTGCAGTTCTGTGTATGAGTGGGATCGGTACACGTGACTGGCAGACGTGATGCTGGCGGTCACAATACCGACGATAGCAATCAAATGGCGACTATCCTGATAGGGGCAAGGCAAGTTCTCTAACTTCCCCCCACCCCCTTACCGCAGCCTAAACCTAACATCCTCCCTTAGTTCCTAAACCTAACCCAACCCTTTCCCCTTAGAGCTTAAACCTAGCCCCCCCCTCCCGGAAGTCTAATCCTAACCTCCCCCCTCTCGCAGGCTAACCATAAACCCCCCAGGAGGTGCGTAAACTTACACCCCCTTCCCCCGCAACCACCCTCCTGGGTACACTTACTTTCAGGATTCTGCCTGTTGTGATGTCGACATGTTTACGATTCCGGAGTCTGTATGCAGACTACCGGGATCCCGACAGTCAATGTCTTGAATGTATACGTATGTGTGTACTCCCACACTCTAAAAGATAAACTGGAAGGTTAATTGTCTTCTAACTAAATTAATCCCAGTGTCTGTTGTAGGGAATATAGATTTAAAACAATGTAGGGACAGTAAGACACTAATGTTTGCACTATATAAAAAAGTTACTAATAACTGCAGTCAAAAATAGTACTTGAATTAAAACGGTTTTCCACTAAAAGTACATGACTTTTCAATGAAATTGAATCTTGTTAGTCAAGTGATTTTCAAAGTATTGTATTGGCTTTTACCAATCCAGTGGCACCAATTTAGGTATATGATTTCATTTACATCAGTGCCGCAATTGGATGGGCAGCTTATAAAGTCTGTTTACCAGTAAGAAGCCCAAAAACAAAAACAATTATTCAGATCATAAATTAGAGGTTATTTTAAATTGACTAGCAAATATGACAAAATCAGTTTTGCAATGAGGAAGTACACAGCATACTTGTAAGGAAGGCAAAAAAACAAATTCAGGCAATACCGAATACCTTCCCACTGCACAGATGCAAATACGCTCAACATCCTTAGGAGAGTCTTCTAATTGCATTGTAAATATGTCAAAAACATTAGAATGCAGTGACTTGAGTTGCTGTGAGATCACTGCCCATGTGTAAGAAAGCACTAAATCACAGCAAAACTGCAATGCGGTCACTCAAACTCTACCTGCTTTATTAACGAAACATGTCCCTCCTTATATGGCAACCTACTACAGTGTGAAAGGTTATTGTGGGCATATTTTACAAGTACAACCATTCAATTTATTTCATATATGTTATTCAGCTCAGTAATACATAGCATACACTTTTAAAAATAGACTTACTTACTATTTAAATAACCACTGTACTTGTATAAATCGGTTAGTATCTGAAATTAGCAGTAAGTTCCTAATTACTAATTGAAAGAGCAGACCTACACAAGATCTATCTTGCTGGGTTACTCGTTTTTAGATACTATTTTCCTCACAAATCTAGATACTGTACTTGATCTCTCAGGAATTCTGCATCACAAAGGGCTCATGCAAACTACATGCCATATTAACCATGCATAAACATAACAGTCACATCACAGCTTACAGAGCATCAATATATAAAAAGGTGGTCACCCACTCGTATATATTACATTGTCTGGGATTGATAGTCATGAACCCTTGCAGAGCTCAAGGTTCTTGGCCAGATTACGATCGAACAGTGAATTCATAACCCTTTCTGCATCGTTGTGAGAGAGGTTGAAATTAAAATGTTATTGAAGCGCCTTGGCTAAAACAGAATGATGTATGGTTTGTATAGGATCAGAGCTGCTTTATTGAACACAAAAGGAAAAAAAGAAGGGCAACCGAAAACCCCACATATAAAACTGTACGGAGATTGTCAATGAGTCTTTAAAAGGAAATTCAAGTTTATCAAAAAATTGTTCTGTGATCATTACAGACAATGCTGTAAAACAGGACTTCTATCTTCAAGCTTTGCTCAGCATGTGTGCAGTTAGCATCCACAGAAGCACCATAGGAGGAGATAGCACCACGTATATAGGGTTTTATGTTTTAGAAGCTAACTGTCACCATGCATGGGAAAACTTGGAACTGGTGTTGATACACACTAAGGTCCAAATACAAGGCCATTTATAGTTATGTTAATACAGTACAATACATTTAAAGAGAACACATTTTAGAGTACAGTACAAAGGTATCATCACTATTCAACATGTGGATATTGGAATATGGAAAACTATTACTAACAACAAGTTTTGTGGCATTGACCTTTGCAACCCAGTATTTTATTTTCCAAAGAATACAACTGCACCTTGCATATACTGTACAAAGTGTGCAAGGTGTTTCTGATGCAGGAGCTGTGTACACAAACACTGGTCTGTAGTAGTTTTTAGACATCATTATCAATCACATTTTACCTTCACCTTGAGCTACATGGTAATTATTGCAATGTGCTGCAGCAGGCTTTATGCTTAATATGTGGCTCAAACATAGACAAGTTATAGTATGCTACAATGATCAGGAATATATGAGGACCCAAAGCAAAACAAGTTTTGTACTGTAGAATTTTAATTCTTCTTCCACTAAAAATCAGCCTGAACCCAAGTATCACTGGTTAATGCAATGTTATAATTTCTTACTACGAGAGTACAGGAAATGTTTATATATAGTAGTTACACATTTGGATCTGCTACTAGACAAGTACTGACTGCATCTATAATCAATAAAATGCAATACTGAATAATAGCAGAAAATGAGGAGTGCTTCTTGTCAAAGTTTTAGAACCAAAATGAAACTTATGACAGAGTAAGATGGCCCAGCACACCAAGCACAGTACCTTTCATGGTATTAGAATTAGATCTTTAAACAAAACAATACAACCATGTTGCACAATTTAGTCAGTTGGAACAAAAAAAACGTACACAAATGGTATAGTTTATGCATTTCAGTCTTATTGAAACTGAATTCCTTTACATAAACGTAACATTGCACAGGTTTAAAAGAGGTAGGGAAAAGTGTTACACAAGTTCTCACAAAGTGCACCTTGCATGTATGTCAAAGGTCAGACTATTGCAAAGCTCAAGCATCTCTAAATTACCGTTGAAAAGATAAAAGTAATCAATTTGTGAAACAACTTTTCAAGATACACAAATTTGTATAAGGTCCATGTATCAAATATGAAACAGGTTAGAGGACTTCATTTTTAGGACCTGACTATCCCTGTAGTTGCTATGTAGAGAATTTGTAGTCCATTTTTTTGTTTTCCATTCTCACAAGTGAAAACAGACCAACATGGCTCATAATGAGAATATAATATGTAACAAATGTGTGAACACACTGTATCACATGTATATTTACACTGCACCTGGAACCGTGATGTTTGTTGAAAGCCACACATACTGTATTGATAGAATTGAACACAGACTAGTAATTTTAAACATGAATTGAACTTTGTGGGGTGGAATTTAAGACTGAATGTGTACCCTACATGTATACTTCATTATACGATGTGATTAAGGGCCTAATTCAGCATGGATCGTAGATGTGTGAAAAACCGCACATCTACGACCCATTACACTGATATGCAGGGGGACACCCATCACAGGGCAAGTCCGCACTGCATGCCGGGTCATGCCCCCCCGCAAACATGCGAAAGCATCGCACGACAGCAATGCTTTTGCATGTTTAGTGTTGCCCTCTGCCTACGCAGGATAGCTGCTAAGGCAGATGGCAACCCGCCATCTTTTGGGTCGCAGCTGCTGCGTGAGACATCACACAGCCACCGCAGCCCTCCCCGCAAACGGCCCAGACACGCCTGCGTTGTCTGGACTGCGCACCCAATCCCGTGACGCACCTAAAACAGTCGCCTCTCACTAAGTGCACAAGCGCAGTACGGCTTCTGCGCGTGCGCACACTGCATCAACATGCGATCGCTGCTGCCGCAGCGTTCCATGCCGCTTTAGGCCCCCAGTCATAACTTTTTGTTTTGTGGTCGTGTGTGAAGGTCATGAATCTCTTTCATAAATCAGCAAAATATTTTAGGAATTTACAGAAAAGCAGCAGCTAGTTAAAAAGAAAAAACTAATTAAAATGAAATCACACCCTGTATATTTGTAGAGATTAATATGGTAAAGTATTAAAGAACTTATTTGTCACACTTTACCAAATCAGTAACGCTTTTGTAGTGCAGAAAAAATGTATATGTGATCAAAATCTAAAAACCTTTAGTTTTGACAAGACAAAAACAAAAAGCATAGTTCTACAGAGACCTTGGCAATTTGTAACAATAACAAGAAATATCTAATACTGCAAAACAGATGCCACAATCTACAAACATGACAATTTAAAATATTGGTAAAAAAACAAAACAAACCTAGAACTAAGACTAATAATGTGAAGTTAGATTTGGTTAATTTATAATAGCACCACATGGAAAACACTTATACCATATTACTAATGTTAACTGCAGAGTACATTTCTAATTTACACCAAATAAGAATGAGAACACCAGCACCAAGTATACTAGCATACAAAAGTATTTTGCAATGTCACCTGAAGTACTTTGTCCTGCTCCAAGTCAGTGGACATCAAGACATGGAATGAAATGGGGGGAGAATCCCCTTGCAGAGAAAGCATGAGCAGTTTAACACACTCCTAAATATATAAAATCTGAAGAGCATATCTGGACCATTAAAGGCCATCTAGCTTGTTTTATACATTTGTTTACTTGGAATTACCTGACATAGGGGTTTAGTACGGGATCCGTTCAATTTGCAGGCTGTCAGGATCCCAGCGGTCAGGATACAGACGCCTGAATCCCGGCAAAACAGGACTATTCCCACTCGTGTCCACGACTCCCATAGAGTGGGAATAAATCCTGTGGCAAGTGCAGCGAGCCCGCAAGGGGACTCTTTGCGCTTGCTCTGCTGCCAGCATTCCGGCAGGTGGGATGCAGCTATTGGGATGTGGACAGCCGGCATCCCGCCCGGTAAATCGTATGGCTTCCCTATGTACTAAGCCTTGGAGAGAGATAAAATGGACGGAGAAAAAGTATCAACCAGCCAGCTCCTAACATTCTGGTAACACAGCCTGTAACATGGCAGTTAGGAGTTGTTTGCCCGGTACTTTATCTCTCTACGAGGCTTAGCACACAGACCCCATGGTCTCTCACACAAGAATGACTGGAGTGTGTTACAGGTTATATGCAGCCATTGTCAATTTCATACTGACAAAATAGAACTCCTGCTAAGTTAGCTTCATCTGTTGTAGCTGCATTTAAAGCACTAATATGATTTTAGGTGATTAATGTTCTTCAAGAGAATCTCATACTCACAAAATATTCCCCAATTTGAGAAATAGAACTGTGGTCTTTTAAACCATTTCTGTTGCTGTTTCCATTATGTAACTTTCCTAATAAAGTGACATCACACAAGCATGTATTAGCAAATTAAGCTTTATGTTAGCATTATGTCCAGTTTTTGAAATTTACACAAAGGCATATAAAACAGCCAAGGGGCTTTATTTATGAATAAGCGGTCTCCTGGTGGGTTCAAGGCAAACATTTAAAATGGCACTCAGTGTAAAGCACGTCGGACATTACACTGGCTGAGAGTGCAGTTTTACATTCTCACCTCCAATCTGCCAGGAAGCAGCTACTTGCTTTGTAAATAAAGCCCAAAGATATTGCAGGCTTATATTTTATACTTCAAAACACAAGACTATTATTAAGCACCATCAGAGGGAAGAATGGGATTTGATAATGTATGAAAAAAATAAAAACAATTTATATATATATATATATATATATATATATATATATATATATACATATACATATACACACACACACACACACACATATACACACACACACACACACATATATATATACACCCACTATATAAACACATCAAACCTATCAATGCTAATGAGAAAGCTAATCAAATTAGGCCACAACCAACCCAAAAACTATGGACTAGAAAGTCACTAACCACACTTATTTCCAATGTGGTATTTGTTTACATAAAAATTACAGAAGCTCTGCCCTCATATTAATATATATATTACAGACCGTGTTGTTGCAACACTTGTTAAGCTGACCGCTTGCGTCAAAGTCTTCCCCTCTGGTCAGTCCTACTTTATCACAATTATAAACATTGCAATTACCATCACATTAGTGTTAAACATAAGACAAGCTTCCTGGTTTAAAGCTCATCTGCACAGGAGGCTTTTAACCACTTGCCTGGCACTCATGTATGTGATGCGACCACAGCCAGGTGTCCGTCACCTGGCTTGGTCGCACCACATACATCCAGTCCGCCCGCTGTCAACCCCCATTTTTTTAATGGAGGAAATTTTTTACACACATAGGGACACATGGAGTGGGAGGGGCGCTTAACAGTGGGATGGCGCACTGACACTGGGATGAGGCGGCTCTGATACTCTAATCTATTAACAAGGCCACACTGCGGGCTCGGTGGATGTTGGTGTCGTGGACACCCACGAGTGGGAGTAGTCCCTGCTAGTCGTCATGCCGACTGTCGGGATTCACAGGGGGCGGGATGTAGGGGGAGGTGTTGTGAGACTGCCAGTCACATAACTACATCCCTATCACCACTAGAGGGGTGTGGTAGGTAAAGCTGGGGATCTTTTGCAACTGGGCGGGGTGATCAGAAGTAATTTTACAATGGAGTCCTATGGACATGGGATGGGGGTGTAAAGCACCCCCCTAGATGTATATTTTTTTAAAATAAAATAGTTAGTCAAAAATGGTCAGTTAAGTGGTTAAAAGGTAAGACTTCCACCAGACTTATCAGCTATAAAACACCTAATAAAAGTCAGCGTTGGTCAGGTGCTATCCTAGGGACTGTATTTTATAGCCGACTAGTTACCAGGCCATCAAAATAACGGCACAACATAACAGTAACATTAGCGCTGGTGGCTGTGCTCGCCCGAACGGAGCAACACTTTAATTGCTCCATCGGATGACATCTAGTGGCCAATGGCATGCAACACACATTAATTCCCCCCATAGGATGTCGCAGTTGATCAGCTGACCAAATGTTGCAACTATTCAAATGAACAGTCCCTGTTAAAAAGTAAAGAGAATACAGCTTGGAAGGTCTATAACTTTATAATAATTATATATTTATTTAGTGCAGAGCTTGTGGCATTTTTTACAATGTGGTCACATACTATATGCACTCCAGATATACGAGTCATTTCTAGAAAAAACTACACAATTCACAGACTTGCAAATAGAGGAAAATTAAACTATAGCTATATAAAAAGAAATATAACAGAATAATCGTTATTTTCAAATCTGCAGGCCTGGTACATACAGCTCTACACTCTGTAGCTCTATTTGGTCCTTTGTGTATAAATGACCTGATTACAGATAACCTCTATAGCTCCGTTACAAGTAAACCTGGGGTATTTTCCATGATGCTATGTGTGCAAATATATGGTAACCCATAACAACCAGATACAAGCTATCATCATATAGCACTCCAGCTACCGTACAACTATACATACCAGCATGCGCTGCCACAGTTTTCGCATGCCCTTAATAGCAAAACTTTGGCAAGGTGTGTTGGGAGATGTAATTCCACAGCAGCTGGAGTGCCAGAGGTTGCCTACCCCTGGTTTATGAATTCAAAACTTACATCCTTAGTGGCTGCTATGAGCCCCAGCACATTCATACATACTGTATACACTTATTAAATATAACTTTTGAAAATGTACCATAGTAAATAAAAAAAAATAATGAATGGTAATTTGATAAGCAACCTGTGCGTTTCTTTAGATGATTACCATAGTACAGTGGTTCTCAAACTGTGTGCCGTGGCACCCTGGGGTGCCTCGGGGTACTTGCAGGGGTGCCCTGGGTTGTTCCAGGACCAATTCAAATTATTTATGGTCAATGTAATAGACAAAACCAGAGCTGCTGCCTGTCAATCATAAAATACGTGGACATACAAAAGCAAATCTTGCCCCACACCACACAATTGAACCTAAGGATGACATATAAGCCATATTTAATAAATTTAATATTTCTTTCTAAATTTCTCAATAAGAAATTTTTGGACTAGGGGTGCCGTGAAAAAAATTCTACTGCTCTAGGGCGTGGCGATTCAATAAAGTTTGAGAACCACTGCCATAGTACTTAGTCTTCAAGGAAATCCTAATATATACAATCTTGTGCCTGCATTTCAGTTTTCAAAGAAAAACAAGCAGCCAACAACAGTTACCACCATAGTGCACGAACCGCTTAAAACATTAGGTTTTTCCACTGCATAAAAACACAGTAGGAAGAAAAAGATTGTTCCCATGGTAATCTCACATGCTGCAGTGGGTTTCATAGGAGACATTAATGTAATCTTGCAATCTTTTATTGCCAGAAACTTGCCAACAGACACTGTAATTAGACCAATTTTTCTCCTCCAGGAATGTGTAGATAAACACCAGCATACATTAGCCAAAAATTGTTTGAGAAGGATCAAAATGACTACTTAGTAGTTTTTTTTTTTGTGCCTCTTAATTGCAACATTGTATTCAGGTAAGGCACTTTTGCCTTTTAAGTATAATCATATCTATATAGTGCCCTGTGTAAATAACAAGAGGATACAACATAAAAGAATTGTGCACTGTATGGAAATGTCCTGATGGGGCTTTAGAGTCAAACCAAAAACACGGATTAAGCATTGCTGTCCTAGAGCCTTTTTTCTACACCAGCACCATTGCTTAGTGACGGTTTGCACAGCAGTGGGACTGCCAAAGCACACTCACAGTAATGTGTAAAAAGTCACCTTGAAAAAAGAACCTGCCACCTGAGCGCAATTAATTTTCTTAAGTGTACTTGCAGATTCAGACAATAGCAAAACTAGGTTTACCCTGCACCAGACTAATTATAATTGGATGACTGAATCATGAGAACCAACTAAACAGAAACAAATTAGGCCCAAATGGGCAGCTGTTCTTACGTTGGAGGTGCTCCCAGGAATAGTGTACCAGATACAAATTAATTTGGTGGGTGTGGAAGAGCCCACACCTCACCAAACAGAAGAAATTCCTATGTTTGGAGCACTCTTTTATATAATGTGTATGTATGAATGGATGAAAACTGTATTTAGTTTAAAACTTAGCTTTTATTCATCAAATACTCAAATAAAAAATGATAACAGGGGTATTCTAGAAATATCAATTAATTATTCCCCTTCTAAACAGTGGTAAAAATATAAATAAATAAGAGCAAATACTCTCGTCTTGAAATTATGTATTTTGCTCAAAAATTGATGACAGGAAATGATAGTAATCTGTCAAACTTATCCAAAAAGCAGCAGTAGTGATATTGGTGATATATATTCTATACAATCAGAAAGGTTATTTTAGAAAATTGATTAATCTTTAGATATTCAACTTCAATATCTCATATAAGGTCCAATCTGATAATACATGTTTGAATTTCACCTGGCGGTATAAATAATACTATACATATAGGATCGACTTCTCCCCATATTTCACAATAATTTTTTGTACATCAAATACTAACATCCCTTCCATGAAGAAGAGAGAATGCTATCCATGTCTGTGTAGAGACACAAAGAATACATAGTTGCAATTAAATTATACTGAACACTCTCTACATATTGGTTCAGCCACTATTTGCAAGGACCACGTCCTAATCATAATGTAACAGACCACATCATATACATTAGGGCTCCTGTATAATTTATTGATTAGCTGTATTCAGAAAATAGGATTTTGGTACTTACCAGGTAAATCCTTTTCTTTGAATCCATAGGGGGCACTGGAGTACTCTTGGGATATGGACGGGCGTGGCCGAACAAGGGCACTGAATATTTAAATTTAGGACCCTCCCCCCCCTCCATATCCCCGAGTACCTCAGTGTACTCTCTCAGTGTTTTTTACTGAGCGAACAGGAACGATATAGAGAGGTTGACAATGGAGAATACCTATAACATAACGGACAACAACAATGTTGACCCATAACCTTACTGTCAACTAAACAGTTGACACCATAACCGATAGAACTTTATAATTTGAACCAATCGGTGAAAATGTGTTACCATAAGCTCCACTGAGCTTAATATCAACCAAGTAAAACTTGTTACCCTAAGCTCCCTTGAGCTTAAAACAACCCAGGTAAAACTGCTCTGGGTGGGCGTCCAGTGCCCCCTATGGATTCAAAGAAAAGGATTTACCTGGTAAGTACCAAAATCCTATTTTCTTTATCATCCACTAGGGGTCACTGGAGTACTCTTGGGACGTACCAAAGCTTCCCTCGTGGGCGGGAGAGCTGTTTGATACTTGTAACAGTAGGCAGCCCAAAGCTAGATGCTGATGGCGCCACCATTCAGAACGTGTAAACGTGCACAAACGTGGAGCACTGAAGGCTATGTAGCCGCGTCGTAGACGCTCCACGACCCGCTGGGTCTGACATTCCCACAGAACCTGTGGGATGAGCTATTACTGACGTAGGCGATTGTAACTTAGCCTTAAAGTAAGCCTGACTTGTAGACATTATTATCCAACTGGATAATATCTGCTGAGAAACTGGCTAAGCCCAGTTGGCAGCATCATAGAGAACAAACAACGTATCCGTATCACCTACTGTAGACGTTCGGGACATATATAAACGCGTAATGCGTGTACCACATTCAGAATTCTAGAATGTGCTTTCCACACAGGAAGCACTATTGGTGTGAAGAATACGAAAGCGGAATTAGTCCGAAGATCTGCTTTGTCATGAGAAAACTCAAATACGGTGGCTTAGAATACAAGGCACCCAAATATGAAAACACAACCCTTGCCGAAGCCAAGGCTAGAAGACAAATGTTTTCCAAAGTGATAAACTTAATTCCCCTTTGTTGTAAGGGTTCAAATATGAAAACTGTAAGAAATCTGAACCCAACCTCAAGCCACCTGGCGCTATAGGTTGGATAAATAGAGTCTGAACTTTGATGACACCTTGTAGAAAGGTGTGTACAGACGCAATAGAGACGCAATAGAGGCAAACATCTTTGAAAATAAGTTTACCATACAGATACCTGCACACTCAGTGCAGATAAACGCAGTTTTCCATCCCACCCCGTTTACCAGAATAATACGGGTAACGTGAAGGATGATGTTGGAAACTTCCGAGCTTTACCACCTATGTACGCATATGAAATTTTGTAATAATGAGCTGCCTTAAGCGGCTCGTAACATGGTTGGTATAACCGTTACTGTAATGCTCTATTTCTTACGAGGGCGGTATGAACTCTCACCGCGTCAACCGCAGCTACGGTACATAGGTAATAGGTACATATGAATTATGGGTAAAAGAACGTTCCCTGATGTAACAGGTTGGACGTATTATGAGCGCCAAGATCGTGTGCAAGTATTCCTTGGATATTCGAGAAGCAAACTCTCGGAACCCATGAGAGATCACTAGTATGACTGTGACGTGTTACGATCCGTTTTGGCAACGGAGAGAGAGAGAGAGAGCAGCGGAAAAAAATGGTGGAGTTAGATACACGATGCTGAATCACCACATGAATGCGAGAGACTCCACCGCCACTGCCCCTGTTACACATACTAAGCTTTTGTAATTGTGGCGAGATGCCATCATGTATACCTGAGGGTAACCTTCTTCTGTGGACTCACATAGGAAACACCTGTGGATTTAATGTCCAGATTTCAGGATCTAAATCCTGACGAGTGAGATCATCTGTGTGACAGATGTCCACTCACGGAATGAACGTAGTTGACATTCTCACATAATGGTGTTCTGAGCAATTGAGGATTTGAGTTACTTGCCGCATTGCCATGCGGCTTCTTGGTTCTCCCTGGTTATTGTGTATGCAACTGCCGTTGCCTTGTCTGACTGCCCCTGGTCAGACTGAAAGCGAAGCATGTATTGCATTGTAAAATGCACGGAGTTCCAGGACATTTATCGACAGCAATCTGTCGTGATCCGTTTTAGAACCTTTGTCGCTGATCTTGTTTAACTACAAATCCTGACCCTCTGCGACTCTCGTCCAGAGTATATACACCCTTGTCCCTCTGTGGGAAACGCGAGTGAAGGGGCGAACTAAATTGAAAACACATCTTTATTCTTAATAGGTGAATACACCAATGTACCGCTAGTGTGCGTGTTTTGCACTAATTACTAGATGTACATTTGTTCTTGCTGGTGTAGTAAGTAAAAGTCTTTGATTTACCGTATTTATAATCTTACCTAGGAATTGACATCGTTTAGACGGAATTAGATGCGATTGTTTTCGAACTTGATCTGCTACCGCAGTATACCGTAGTAGCGCAAGTTAGAGGAACTTTGTTGAGACAGAGTTCTTATGAGCAGATCATCTAAGGTAGAGAAACTCTGTTGAGACAGAGTTCTTATGTGAGATGAGCTATCATCCCCAACATAACTTTGGTAAATACCCGAGGCGATAAGCAACGGTAGACCTGAAATGGATAATGGTTGTGGCGATTTGCAAACGCTAGAACCTGTGAAGATCAAACCGGAATGGGTAAATACGCATTGTGAAGATCAAGTGCCATTATGCAACTTTGTGCTCCAATAAACAAATACTAACCGCAGAAAATTCATTTTCCCACTGCAGTAAGTGACCTGCTGATTGAGATTGCGACAGAGCCGTCTGGTTTTGCTCAAACCGAGGGAATATGTAACCCTGACTCTGTTGGTATACTACTGCTTGGCTTATAAAGACAGCTGAAACCCAGCAGAGACTAAATGGCAACCTGCCAAACCGGTCGACAGAGCCAGTATTGTCCTTTAATCTGTAAATAGCTGAGACATCCATGAATTGAAGTCTGGAAACCCCTCAAAAGTAACATGTAAAGACGCGCTTCCACAATTGGAAAAGAGGCCATCAAACCACTGGCTTGCTGACTGTAGCGTCCTGACGTTACAAGGCGTGACTGTTTTGTACAACCGCCTTTGAAAAAACTGAAGTCTAAAGGGATTAACCGCCGGTACCAGTATTCCGTTGTGATACTGGATGCGGTAATGGCTGAATATCAAATTTAGGACCAAACAAGCTCTGTCCTAGTCGTGCTGAACTAGCTACGATGAAAAACAGGCGTTAGTAGAAGCTTTACAGATATACTCTGCAGCCTCTTTTAACAGTGATCTCATAGCTTCCATACCTAGAGACTAATGACCCAAATGTATCTTGGGTCTTTATAGAGTTTAACACACAGACGCATTTGCCAATGGCGGATCGCGTTATTTTGAAAACGATTAAATAGTGATCAAAGTCCACTAATTTTTTTTTTTTTTTCTAAAAAAACAAATGGAGACCTTGACTCACTGGTTTTTAGCAATCTATGTTGTCAAAAACCCCGCACTATATAAGTGCTGGTGTAATGCACCCTTCTCACTTGTAGTTATTGTGTGAGATCTGCATTAACCCTGGTACCCAAAGGAACCTGGCCCTTTGAAAAGACTATCTTTAGTTATAGCAGGCGGAGTACTTCCGAGACTCCGATGTTACCGCTGTTTTAATTTGAATTGCCAATGCTTAACATAGGACCGTTAAAATTATTTTTAGTCTGCGCTAGAGCCTTACTAGCTATGCAGACTGACACCACAATAGGCAACAGACAAACACTTGCACTACTTATTGAAGTTCTTATGTGTCATATATATATTTTTGTTGCTGAAAAGCATATTAAGACCAGCCGTAGCCAGGCATCAAAAAATTATATGAAACTCATGGTTATTTCTCTCTACGGACATCTTTAGCAACAGGCGAAAGATTTATTAGATCTGAAGAGAAACCAGAGTATTCTTTATGTGAAAAGCAGTTCACATGTGCAATCCGAACTAAATTCCCACTAACACCCCTTTGCCTCTGGTGGCTTAGAGATGTAGGGCAGGAATGTTCTAGAATTATTGAAACCTGAACAAAAATTCCCACTAACACCCCTGCGCCCCCTTGTGGAGCAGAGGTGTATGGCCGGAATGTTCTGGAATTATAAACTGGAAGAAACTGTAATTAAAAATGGCCCCCCATGCCATGCATACACTGAAAAGCACAGGACCTGCTGCAGTGTTAATATATATAGACTTAATAGCCTATTATACAGGTAATATAGGCTTAATAGCCTATTAAAGTGTGATAATCACATTCCAGTTAATAGAACACTTATTACATTATATGGCAGCCTACAGAAAAACAGGAAGCATGCCATTCATACAATTAGAAACATATTTTAGGACATGATCTGTTAAAACTATGTCTTATTAACCCATGCAGCCTTGGTGCTGCTGCTATGGGTATTTACTCCCCCTCACCCCCGGTAGTCTCCCCCATGTTACCTGCAGCGGACGGGAGCGGGTGCAGGGAGAGCAGGGGAGCGCTGTGTATAGCGCCGGGGAGCCGTCCGGAAGAGCGGGCGGCGCCTTCATACATCAGTGTGCGGTGTCAGCGCTGGAAGAGCGGCCGGCGTCTGTGAGTGACGTGCGGCCGCTCTGTGCATCTTAGAAAGCGGGAACTTAGTTCTGGCTCGGGCGGCGCCTGTCCTACCGCGGTGCCGGGTAATCAGCGCTGTGAGAGCGGCCGGCGTCTCTGAGTGACGTGCGGCCGCTCTGAGCTTCTAGCGTAGTTAAGCGGGGCATATCAGCGGCGGCTTCAGCGGCGGCAAACACCCACACAGCAGTGCGGCAGCGTGAGCTGACCGCCCAGACACCCCACCATACCTTGCCGCATCTCCTGTAAGCTCCGTCCAGCATGTGACGGGGCTTTCATCCTGGCTGTGACGGAGCTTTCTGTCAGCTCCGTCCAGTGTCAGATACGTATGAGCTCCCCCTGCTGTGAAGCCGGACGGAGCTCCGTATGAGCAGGAGGCATTAACCCCTACATAGCGGGGCGGCAGCCTGCGCTGACCGCCCCGTTTCCCCAGCCTACCTTTCTGATCATGGCTGTGACGACTGCCATTCCATAACTCCTGGCTGTGACGGGGCTTTTTGTGACTCATGGCTGCAACGGGGCTTCTTTGTGTAAGCTCCTGTCAGCTCTGTAGTCTTGGCTGTGACGTCTATCTCCGTCCAGCTCCAGTCAGCTTCCAGTAATCTATGGCTGCGACGGCTTCTTTTGTGCAAGCCCGTCCAGCTTCCTAGTCCTGGCTGCTCTTTGTAGAAGCAGTGGGCTGTCTGTGGCTGTGAGGGTGCTCTTCGTGAGGACCGACACGCCATGCTGTCTGTGGCTGTGAGGGTGCTCTTTGTGAGGACCGACACGCCATGCGCTGCCCGTGCAGCGGCACTATCCCGGACCCATGTTTTTCCAGAAACTGGGAAGGGATGTGTAAAAATAAAAATTAAAAATCCAAGTGTGGCTATACCACAAGCCTTGTTCGTGTTGTGAGCACCGAAAAAACACTGAGAGAGTACACTGAGGTACTCGGGGATATGGAGGGGGGGGGAGGGTCCTAAATTTAAATATTCAGTGCCCTTGTTCGGCCACGCCCGTCCATATCCCAAGAGTACTCCAGTGACCCCTAGTGGATGATAAAGAAAGCATTATTATAGAACTGCAGGACTGATTCATGCCATAATTAGGCAATTAGGATCCCAGGAAAATGATTGGCTGACGATCCCTTTTTAAATGCACCATCTGAACACCACTATAGGCTGCCAGGTGAGCAAGCCCAGGTGGTGAAACGTACGTACAACAAACGGCCTAACGCACGGACTCCTCACTGCAGGGGGAGCCGTGACCAGCAGCAGCAATCCAGAGCGTTTGAGCGGCTATGATTGACTGAGTTCGGGGATATCGCGCTCAAGAGTGGTAACGTACAGTGACCTGTGGGTTAGACACACTTACCCGACACTCCCCACATCCTTTCCTCTCCTGTTAATCCTCACTTTCACGGACGGACACCTGGTCTCCGGTGGCGCATCCGGACCTTGCAAGGCAAGCGGCAACAGGGTTCGCCTAACACCACATACGGCTTCTCAGGTTGCCGTCCGCTGTCTCTTTTTCCACGGCACAGCCCACGATCCTACTCTCATCTGTCCTCCGCTCTAATGATGAGGTCAGACAGCAGATGGGATCAGTGAACTGGAGTGCCGACTATCTTTCTTTTTCTTTTTCTAGAGTTATAGTCTCACATGTGACGAGCTATGTTTGTGTACTCTTGATAATAAAATAGGTACCAACCTTTATAAGAAATATGGCAACAAGCAAGGTGCAATCAATGTGGATATGAATACCTGAGAAACCGTTTCAATCTGTGCCTATTAAGAAAATAATAACAATAGTTTTCCAGCAATAGTCATATTTTCCACTAGGAGCAATTCTGGTGTGTGTAATCTCAGTACATAACTCAAATGCTTTCTAATGATTTAGCGATACCAACATAATTGTGACCTACTCTGTCACTGTGGTTCTTTTCATTTTCAGACTCTGGCTCTGACCCAAGTGGCGCATTTAGGACCTTGCAAGGCATATAAGCATCAGGGCCCATCTAACACCACGACGGGGTCTCTAGCCAGTGCGCCAGCTTTACTTTTTTCCGTGACACAGTCGACGGTCCTACTCTCATCTTTCCTCCGCTCACGGATGAGGTTAGACAGCAGATGGGACTAGCAGACTAGAGTGTCACCATCTAATTTTCTACTATCCATGCCAGTGTGAACCAATCTTTTCTTTCCACTGTCAAAGACACAGTATAATATGATCGTGTTTTCTCAAATTCTCTATGCAACAATATGTTTTCTGAATACAGCTAATCAATAAATTATACAGGAGCCCTAATGTATATGATGTGGTCTGTTACATTATGATTAGGACGTGGTCCTTGCAAATAGTGGCTGAACCAATATGTAGATAGAGTGTTCAGTATAATTTAATTGCAACTATGTATTCTTTATGTGTCTCTACACAGACATGGATAGCATTCTCTCTTCTGCATGGAAGGGATGTTAGTATTTGATGTACAAAAAATTATTGTGAAATATGGGGAGAAGTCGATCCTATATGTATAGTATTATTTATACCGCCAGGTGAAATTCAAACATGTATTATCAGATTGGACCTTATATGAGATATTGAAGTTGAATATCTAAAGATTAATCAATTTTCTAAAATAACCTTTCTGATTGTATAGAATATATATCACCAATATCACTACTGCTGCTTTTTGGATAAGTTTGATAGATTACTATCATTTCCTGTCATCAATTTTTGAGCAAAATACATAATTTCAAGACGAGAGTATTTGCTCTTATTTATTTATATTTTTACCACTGTTTAGAAGGGGAATAATTAATTGATATTTCTAGAATACCCCTGTTATTTTTTATTTGAGTATTTGATGAATAAAAGCTAAGTTTTAAACTAAATACAGTTTTCATCCATTCATACATACACATTATATAAAAGAGTGCTCCAAACATAGGAATTTCTTCTGTTTGGTGAGGTGTGGGCTCTTCCACACCCACCAAATTAATTTGTATCAGATTCAGACAATAACCAACCTACTACTAGGAATGAAGGGCCAAATGTATTAAGCCTGGAGACGGCATAAGGAAGTGATAAACCAGTGATAAGTGCAAGGTGATAAACTCACCAGCCAGTCAGCTCCTGTTAATTTACATATTGGAGCTGATTAGCTGGTGCATTTATCATCTTGCACTTATCACTGGTTTATCACTTCTTTATGCCTAAGTTAATATATCTGCCCCAAAGTTTGAAGCGATTTTAAAGATTACCAATATTTATGTTTATGCTGTACATGCCTGATTTAAAGCTATTATTTAGTGTTAGCAACTACATGGACATACAATATTCTTTATTGTGCAAGTACTTCCCATAAATGTTGAGAACCCAAAAATATGTTCCAAGTGAGGAAGACCAACTGCCTTATGGCCATTTGTCTTTAACAGGCCACTGAAGCTTTTGTTGTGTAGTTTTTATTCTGTCAGCACCTTGTCATTTTTGCCTAAAGTGTCATTAATTTTACTTTACATTACTGTAATTTAGCTGTGAGTTAATATAATCTGCAAATTATGTGGTGTTGTGTATTCCTTTGCATCACAATTGTACCGTAGAGCCTGGTGACCGCACATATGTATCGGAGTGTGGTGAAATAACTGCTAAAATATGTTGCACAAAAGATCTAATAAAAAATGTGTTCAGCAGTCTATAGGGTAAAAGTAATTCATCATGCACCGCGAGATGCCTGGTGTGAGTAAGCCAGCAGTTCCCGGGCAGCTCTGTTAACGTTAGGAGTCTTTTTTTGCCAAAAAGAATTATGTGCATTGTTATGCAAATAAGATACACAAGCAGACTCTGCTGATTAAAATGATATGTGGCACGAAATACATTAGATGTGCGACTGCATCTGTATACGAAATGCTGCATTACAGTGTTTTCCAGGAAAACGCTGATACTCTAGGGTGCTGCGATTCAAAAAAGTTTGGGAACTACTGCATTTACCAGAAGCAGAAGATGTGTGTATTAACTAAATCGCATACATTTTAAGCTTGTAGCTCAGTTTCAGGGCCATCTCAAACTTCCGTTTCATCTTATTGTATTTAATGCTCTTGTATCAATCTTAATGTACAGCACTGCTTAATACAGATGGAGTCTGGTTTATCTAGCCTTCTCTGTTGCGCCTAGGTGCACCAAGGCTTATTAGCATAAGCCTTTCATCTATTGTTCTCAGCTGCAATACAATACAGATAGAACAATACAGCAGGGGATTAAGTCATTACAGCAGGGGATTAAGTCCGACAGCACTGGCTCAATTAATCCTATTAAAGGGATAGATGAGCAGGGCTCCATCTGTATGTTGCCAATTTATAGAGTATATTATTTGTGTAACTATCCTTAACATAAATGTATTGTTAAAAATAGCCAGCTGTTTAATAAAATCATTTGCTAAAAAATGAGTAAACAATATTGTCTTCATAATTTGGGTTGAAATACAAAAAAAAAAAAAAAAAAAACAAACAAACATGTTGAATTGAACGTTACATACCCATACTTTACTAGTTATAGACAAACTGCCACCGTGGCACAAGAGCAGTAAATATAGCATCTATTGTCGATCTACAACCCAACTAATACCCTCCACTGGATCCCGGAGCAACTACAGGCTCTGTGTGGCAGTGCTGGAAGGATTACAGCGAAGAGGAACAATGCAGTAATAACGTATTATTATTCTTAATAATAATAATAATAATAATAATAATAATAATAATAATAATATAAAAAAAAAAAAAAGGTTTCTTTCGTGGTGTAAGTATTGTGTGTGTATTTTTACATATATTCCAACTACTTGGAAATTTGTCATCAAGACAGTGTGAGCGAAGTTCCCTTACTAACAATTATACTTTTGTGGGGTTATGAATTAATAAATTAGTGTACAAATATGGTATAGTGTATTTTTTTATGTTATTTTACATGAAACTATTCTAAATGCTAAGAAAAACTGGTGAAAAGAAAAATTAGGAAAAAGTGTAACATTGGAACATCTCACATTTCATTTTCCATAATAAGTAACAGGAAGTAGCATGGCATTATGTGTGCTATAACCTACAGCAACAAATAAAATATACATTTTGAACAGTTTGGTACATGCAAGACTGTTTTTTGCATTATTTTTTTATAGTTTTGGTTTAAATTTTGTGTTTTTAGCGGTTTCTATTTTTGCTAGTTGTGTTACATAAAATGTTGGTGCTATTTTATAAATACAATAACAACCATCATCCACTCTGTCTATTCCCTAATATGACACTATGAAGTAAAATCCCACAACAGCACAAGTTTTAGCCTGTCATTTAACAGTCTTCACCACCAGACATGTACAAAATCCAGGAGCTCTTAACAATGTTTATTTCACATTGTAAGCCAAACAGATCCTGGAAACAATTCCTTTTGTCTGAATATGCTTGTTGCCTGGCACCTGATAAAAATATTAAAGAGCTTTTGCTATTTGCAAACCGTTAACTTTGGCCTATGATGGATATAAATTCAATTGTGCTCCATTAGAAAACCTCGATAATATCAAACAGCAAAGACACCAAACCAGCTGTTCTCTTGTCCTTAAATAACACTACTTAACATGTTAATTTTTTATTTAACAATTGGCATAATGAATTCAATTAAATATGAGTTCAATATTGTATTTGTTAAAACTCTCACTACCCAGATGCAATTACCAGTGACAAAACAATTTTGCAAACTTTTATTAAACCCTATAGGCTTTCATCCTCCGACAAATCATACAGTATGTACAGTTTCCTCATCACCCCTACTGTACATCTCTCTTTGTATTCCCTTTCCCACACCAGCACCTGTTTTCACGCATGCTTTCAGTAATATTTCATATTTGCTACGTACCCCCAATCAGAGACACTGGCTTATTGTGCAGTTTGGCTGCACAAACCATTGTTTTCATTTGGATCCTTACTGGGAATGGGTTTCACTCATGCTGCAATATTATTGGTTGTTATATTTCAGCACATGGCCAATATGTTACAGTCACTCATACTACAAATAATGCCTTTGGCGTTATCATAATAAAACTAGAACAACTATACTAAAACAATAATAGAATTGAAACCAGGCAATGGCCATGTAACTTTAGGTGGGGATAATTAAAAAAGTTAATGTTGGACATACGCAGCCTGTCAGACCGACAATTTAGCGGACTTCCTGACACCCATCAGATATCATGGGCATACACGGAGATCTCTCACAGTGTATGGCCCACAATATCGGACGGATGTCCCAGGAGACAGGAAAAATGTCAGTCGGTTGGCTGCGGCAGTGCATACATGCCCGATGCAGCAGACTTGCAACTTACAAAATATTCAATCGGACAGACATGCTGGGTGATATTTTGGGATCGGTTGCGCGCATACATTGTACTCTGGGCGATCCTCCGATATCTAGCATAAATTGTATTTAGTGATAAGAATTCTCATGTTATAACAAATCAGATTATTGAGGCAAAGTCTCAGCTATGTGATGTAAAGAGTTACACATGGAACATACAAATATCTTAAATCAAACCACCACAATTTTTTCGACCACTAAATCATACATGCCATTATAATGTACAGGATAAAAAAATAAAAAGAGAAAAGAAAATATAAAAAATGCATACATGCGACAATTAGTCACAATTCTATTTATATACTGTAGGTTCCTCACTACAACAACATTTGAAACACATCCACCTTCAAACTACTTTTACAAATGGAGAAAGCTACTACAATGCAACAATGGGTTAAACCCCCACCCTACCCCTTTCCCCACACTAGTTCCATAAATCTTGCAAAATGTGCCCGAGTTTACTCATGCCTATATAAAAAAAACAAAAAACAAAAAAACAACCCCCCCAAAAAAAACCTATTAAGAAACAACCAACTGTAAGAGTCTACCATCTGGTTGGCTGTGCCGACATGTCAGTGAGCATCCATGCTAGTCCATACTATTCTTGCACTATTAAAGATGTGTAAAAGAGTGAATGAGATACATAAATAGAAATCTCAACAAAACACCTTGCGTGGTTTCAACAACTGTATGATTTTATGTTGTCCCAGGGGCACAAGAATATGAAGCCTGCTTTGAAACAAACGTAGAGTACAGAGAAAAATGAAGTATGACTATCAGGGGGTAATCAGGCACGAACAATGCAAAATGGGCTTCAATGGCTTGAGCACCACTGTGGGCCCACCATGGGTTTTGTCTGCCATTGCTTATTGGCTATGTATGTAGTAATAGTGCTTTTACCTGTTCACACTGATGGAGGGTTGGTACAGCCAATTCTTCTGTAGTGCTCTTGGCTCTTGAAACATTACATCATATGGCCAAGTGCATTTAGTGCAAAAGATCATAAAATATTCTAAATAAACAGAGTAGGTATTCTCTAATAACACAAATAAATCGTACAATTTTAAAGACCCCAATCATACTACAAAGATACTGAACATCATACAGTATTTATATTTAAAAGCACTTTAGCATTACATTTTCTGTTATCACATTAACTTTTGCACAACTGATTTTAAAAATAGATTTAGGAAACTGCGGAAGTGAAAATCATAAATTACAATGTGCGTTAGAGATTTTGGTAATGAATACATATTCAACGCTAATCATAAAGGGAGGGATATCCAAATAGCATCTTAAGAGTGGGATGATGTTGCTTATGTTTGTTTTACTGGCATTACTTTCCTCTACCAGCTCCCAAATGCAGCTCAGCCCCACGTTTACTCTCCTTCTCATTTCAAATAAACCCAAGATACTAAGTTATCTTTGCCCTTGAACTGATTATAGCATACAACGCACATGCAAATTCCTGCTCTCCAAATTCAATACAAGGTTTAGGTATATCATGGCCTGATCAGGTTAGTTCTTTTGATTAGTTAGCTTGTGATCAGGATTCTAACATATACTTAAACTGTATCATTTCCAATACTGAACTTAAGCCTGGTACACATCATGTACCCGGTGATGTGTTCCTGGCTGATCAGACGTGCGATGGGACCCCACGCCGTGCTGTGCATACACACTTGCACGATACACGGGACGACAGTGTGATGTACAATGCCATGCTGCATTTGTCGATACCTTCTTGATGGCAGAGGAGAACCTGTGGGAGCATGCAATCTGGCATACACACTGCCCAATAGGTTGTTCCAATTTGGCCGGAAAAGATATAGTGTGCCGATATCGGCAAAGTGTGTACCCGACTTTAAAGTGGACCAATTGCAACAATAAAAGAAGGAAAATATAAATACATAACAACTGGATGCTTTTGCTTATGATAGCTTGTATGCACATTCTGGCCATTACTACATATGTTTTGGTCCATGAGACAATAACACACAAGCTGGGCCTGCTGCTCACACATAGTGCTGATTGACATAAAGGATTTTCTAGCATGGTTACCATTCCAGGGCCACACACTGCTAGACAGGACTAATTAGCGGATGCATCACAGTGTGAGGACTGAATTCCAGTGGCATGCATCATTAGACGTGACCCTACAGTGCTGTTTGCCCAAGGTAAATCTTAAGGATAACTTGATATCATTTTATCTTTATCATAAAGCTCAAAGCTCTGTCTGGCTCCACTATTTATTACCACACATAACATAATTGGGAACAGCTTCGCATTTATTTGCCCATTTTCATTCTTGTATATTACTACTCCATGGATAAGCATGGAACTCACCAGAAATAGTGAGGACAGACATAGCACTTTATGTAACATCTGCTAGTATGACGTTCTCTTAAAAGCCCCAAATACTTATAAAAGGAAATTGCAGCACATGTTATTCAAATGGAAGTCATTGATGCCACAGTGTTACTGAAATTCCCCAAGCTGTTTCCCCAACAATGGTAGTATTAGCCTTTAAGCTGCCACTGATGAATGGTCATTCTAAGAATTGTACAAAACAAGAGTTAAAAACGAAAACAAAATTGTATGAATGACTGACATTTCATACCAGTTATGTAAAAAGTACTTGTGATTTGTATATTAAAGTAGTAATTTGCTCATTAAAGTTGCCTACCAATATTATGAGCAGTATTCAATTGATGTCGGATCCTTTCCGACGGAAAGGATCCGACAGTTCAGTATTCAATTTGAGACTAAATCTGACAGGTTTTGGCCATGTTCGAAAATGTCAATCCAACTTGTCTTTTAAAAAACCAGACTGACATTGTCGAAAACGGGACTAAAACCTGTCGGATTTGGCCGCAAATCCAACAAAACATGTGGATCCGCGGCTAATCAGCCGATCCACGTGTTTTCTGACAAGTCAGAATTGCCGACAAGTCCATAAAATGGCAGCCCCATTGAATAGGTCGTATCATGATTCGACCTAAAAACAGTCGGAAACTGCCGTCTTTCCGACTAGACGGCAGCTACGACTTCAACTGAATACTGCCCTATATAGGATAATTTAGTTTGCCAAATCATTTTTTTTCGAATATAAAATTGAGATTTGCTGAGGAAAAGATGCTATTTTGAACACAAGAACCTTGATTTTGATCATTAGAAGGTCTTTATAAATTCAAATAGATTGGCACAAGGTTGCAGAGAGTTTTCCTCATTTTAAAAATTCCATAAACTAAAATTCCATAAATATTGCAGATGATTTTTGTTGACATGTCTAATATAATGGAATAATAAGCAAAATACTTTATAAATAGAATTAGAGAACCCCATTAAATTATATATTTTATACTATGAATCTTAATAGAAATTACACTTTATATTTACTTTAGGTCATCTATAAATAACTTATTTCTTTTATATTATAGGATGTAAGTTATAATGGAGACAAATGCAACACAATTCTTTTCATTCTATTGTCAACCACATGGGACCAGTCCTACCCCAACACGGACATTAAAAAAGTATCATATGCTACACAGTCCTAAAAACTAATACCTATAGCAATGCTGTGCTAGTAATCTTCAGGAATGAATCTGTAAATCAAATAATAAGAATTTACTTACCGATAATTCTATTTCTCATAGTCCGTAGTGGATGCTGGGACTCCGTCAGGACCATGGGGAATAGCGGGCTCCGCAGGAGACAGGGCACATCTAAAAAAGCTTTTAGGTCACATGGTGCGTACTGGCTCCTCCCCCTATGACCCTCCTCCAAGCCTCAGTTAGGTACTGTGCCCGGACGAGCGTACACAATAAGGAAGGATCTTGAATCCCGGGTAAGACTCATACCAGCCACACCAATCACACCGTACAACTTGTGATCTGAACCCAGTTAACAGTATGATAACACAAACGAAGTAGCCTCTGAACAGATGGCTCACAACAACAGTAATAACCCGATTTTTGTAACAATAACTATGTACAAGCATTGCAGACAATCCGCACTTGGGATGGGCGCCCAGCATCCACTACGGACTATGAGAAATAGAATTATCGGTAAGTAAATTCTTATTTTCTCTAACGTCCTAGTGGATGCTGGGACTCCGTCAGGACCATGGGGATTATACCAAAGCTCCCAAACGGGCGGGAGAGTGCGGATGACTCTGCAGCACCGAATGAGAGAACTCCAGGTCCTCTTTAGCCAGAGTATCAAATTTGTAAAATTTTACAAACGTGTTCTCCCCTGACCACGTAGCTGCTCGGCAAAGTTGTAATGCCGAGACTCCTCGGGCAGCCGCCCAGGATGAGCCCACTTTCCTTGTGGAATGGGCCATTACAGATTTAGGCTGTGGCAGGCCTGCCACAGAATGTGCAAGTTGGATTGTACTACATATCCAACGTGCAATCGTCTGTTTAGACGCAGGAGCACCCAACTTGTTGGGTGCATACAATGTAAACAACGAGTCAGATTTTCTGACTCCAGCTGTCCTTGAAATATATATTTTTAATGCTCTGACAACGTCCAGTAACTTGGAGTCCTCCAAGTCGCTAGTAGCCGCAGGCACCACAATAGGCTGGTTCAAGTGAAATGCCGAAACCACCTTAGGGAGAAATTGAGGACGTGTCCTCAATTCTGCCCTGTCCGAATGGAATATCAGATATGGGCTTTTGTATGACAAAGCTGCCAACTCCGAAACTCTCCTGGCTGAAGCCAGGGCCAACAGCATGGTTACCTTCCATGTAAGGTATTTTAAATCTACCGATTTTAAAGGCTCAAACCAATGAGATTTGAGAAAATTTAGAACCACGTTCAAATCCCACGGTGCCACTGGAGGCACTATTGGGGGTTGTATATGTAGTACACCTTTGACAAAAGTTTGTACTTCAGGCACTGACGCCAATTCCTTCTGGAAGAAAATTGATAAGGCCGAAATTTGAACTTTAATGGACCCCAATTTGAGGCCCATAGACAATCCTGCTTGCAGGAAATGTAAGAATCGACCCAATTGAAATTCTTCCGTTGGAGCCTTCTTGGCCTCACACCACGCAACATATTTTCTCCAAATGCGGTGATAATGTTGTGCGGTCACTTCTTTCCTGGCTTTAATTAAAGTAGGAATAACTTCCTCAGGAATGCCCTTCTCTTTTAGAATCCGGCGTTCAACCGCCATGCCGTCAAACGCAGCCGCGGTAAGTCTTGGAACATACAAGGTCCCTGCTGAAGCAGATCCCTTCTTAGAGGTAGAGGCCACGGATCCTCCGTGAGCATCTCTTGAAGTTCCGGATACCAAGTTCTTCTTGGCCAGTCCGGAGCTACCAGTATTGTTCTTACTCCTCTTTTCCGTATAATTCTCAGTACCTTTGGTATGAGAGGCAGAGGAGGGAACACATACACTGACTGGTACACCCACGGTGTTACCAGAGCGTCCACAGCTATTGCCTGAGGGTCTCTTGACCTGGCGCAATACCTGTCCAATTTTTTGTTGAGGCGAGACGCCATCATGTCCACCTTTGGTTTTTCCCAACGGTTCACAATCATGTGGAAAACTTCTGGATGAAGTCCCCACTCTCCCGGGTGAAGGTCGTGTCTGCTGAGGAAATCTGCTTCCCAGTTGTCCACTCCCGGGATGAACACTGCTGACAGTGCTACGACATGATTCTCCGCCCAGCGCAGAATCCTTGCAGCTTCTGCCATTGCACTCCTGCTTCTCGTGCCGCCTTGTCGGTTTACGTGGGCGACTGCCGCGATGTTGTCGGACTGGATCAACACCGGCTGACCCTGAAGCAGCGATTTTGCCAGGCTTAGAGCATTGTAGATCGCTCTTAGCTCCAGTATATTTATGTGAAGAGACGTCTCCAGGTTTGACCACACGCCCTGGAAGTTTCTTCCCTTTGTGACTGCTCCCCAACCTCGTAGGCTGGCATCCGTAGTCACCAGGACCCAGTCCTGTATGCCGAATCTGCAGCCCACTAACAGATGGGCAGTCTGCAACCACCACAGGAGAGACAACCTTGTTCTCGGTGACAGTGTTATCCGCTGATGCATGTGCAGATGCGATCCGGACCATTTGTCCAGCAGATCCCACTGAAATGTTCGTGCATGGAATCTGCCGAATGGAATCGCTTCGTACGAAGCCACCATCTTTCCCAGGACTCTTGTGCATTGATGTACTGACACAGTTCCTGGTTTTAGGAGGTTCTTGACAAGTTCGGATAACTCCCTTGCTTTCTCTTCCGGGAGAAATACCTT
This sequence comes from Pseudophryne corroboree, assembly GCF_028390025.1. Taxonomy (NCBI): domain Eukaryota; kingdom Metazoa; phylum Chordata; class Amphibia; order Anura; family Myobatrachidae; genus Pseudophryne; species Pseudophryne corroboree. The sequence continues at coordinate 867,270,118 of NC_086444.1, read as the reverse complement.
TTTCTGAACCGTGTCCAGAATCATGCCCAGGAACAGCAGATGTGTTGTCGGGGTCAATTGAGATTTTGGAAGATTTAGAATCCACCCGTGTTGCTGAAGCACTACTTGTGTTAGCGCTACACCGACTTCCAGCTGTTCTCTGGACTTTGCCCTTATCAGGAGATCGTCCAAGTAAGGGATAATTAATACGCCTTTTCTTCGTAGAAGAACCATCATTTCGGTCATTACCTTGGTAAAGACCCGAGGGGCCGTGGACAACCCAAACGGCAGCGTTTGAAACTGATAATGACAGTCTTGTATCACGAACCTGAGATACCCTTGGTGTGAGGGGTAAATCGGGACATGTAGATAAGCATCTTTTATGTCCAAGGACACCATGAAGTCTCCTTCTTCCAGATTCGCTATCACTGCTCTGAGTGACTCCATCTTGAACTTGAATTTCTTTATGTACAGGTTCAAGGATTTCAGATTTAGAATAGGCCTTACCGAACCGTCCGGTTTCGGTACCACAAATAGTGTGGAATAATACCCCTTTCCCTGTTGTAGGAGGGGTACCTTGACTATCACCTGCTGAGAATACAGCTTGTGAATGGCTTCCAAAACCGACGTCCTTTCTGAGGGAGACGTTGGTAAAGCAGACTTTAGGAACCGGCGAGGGGGAGACCTTTCGAACTCCAGCATGTAACCCTGAGATACTATCTGCAGGACCCACGGGTCCACTTGTGAGTGAACCCATTGATTGCTGAAAATCTTGAGTCGACCCCCCACCGTTCCTGAGTCCGCTTGTAAAGCCCCAGCGTCATGCTGATGGCTTTGTAGAAGCCGGGGCGGGCTTCTGTTCCTGGGCAGGGGCTGCTTGCTGCCCTTTCTTACCCTTTCCTCTGCCTCGCGGCAGATAAGACTGTCCTTTTGGTCGCTTTTTATAGGAGCGAAAGGACTGCGGCTGAAAAGACGGTGTCTTTTTCTGTTGGGAGGGGGTCTGAGGTAAAAAAGTGGATTTGCCGGCAGTTGCCGTGGCCACCAGGTCCGAAAGACCGACCCCAAACAATTCCTCTCCTTTATATGGCAATACTTCCATATGCCTCTTGGAATCCGCATCACCTGACCACTGTCGCGTCCATAAACTTCTTCTGGCAGATATGGACATCGCGCTTACTCTTGATGCTAGAGTACAAACATCCCTCTGAGCATCTCGCATATAAAGGAAAGCATCCTTTAATTGCTCTAGAGTCAATAAAATACTGTCCCTATCCAGGGTATCAATATTTTCAGTCAGAGAATCCAACCACACTACCCCAGCACTGCACATCCAGGCTGAGGCTATTGCCGGTCGCAGTATAACACCAGTATGTGTGTATATACTCTTCAGTGTAGTTTCCAGCCTCCTATCTGCTGGATCCTTGAGGGCGGCCGTATCCGGAGACGGCAACGCCACTTGCTTTGATAAACGTGTGAGCGCCTTATCCACCCTAGGGGGTGTTTCCCAGCGCGCCCTAACCTCTGGTGGGAAAGGGTATAATGCCAATAACTTCTTGGAAATTAGCAGTTTTCTATCGGGGTTAACCCACGCTTCATCACACACGTCATTCAATTCCTCTGATTCTGGAAAAAATACAGGTAGTTTTTTCACCCCCCACATAATACCCCTTTTTGAGGTACCAGCAGTATCAGATCTGCAAAGCCTCCTTCATTGCCGTGATCATATAACGTGTGGCCCTATTGGAAAATACGTTTGTTTCTTCACCGTCGACACTAGATTCATCTGTGTCGGTACCCGTGTCGACTGACTGAGGTAAAGGACGTTTTACAGCCCCTGACGGTGTCTGAGACGCCTGAACCGGTACTAACTGGTTTGCCGGGCGTCTTATTTCGTCAACTGACTTTTGTAATGTGCTGACATTATCACGTAATTCCATAACTAAAGCCATCCATTCCGGTGTCGACTCCCTAGGGGGTGACATTACCATCATCGGCAATTGCTCTGCCTCCACACCAACATCGTCCTCATACATGTCGACACACACGTACCGACACACAGCAGCCACACAGGGAATGCTCTAATCGAAGACAGGACCCCCTAGCCCTTTGGGGAGACAGAGGGAGAGTTTGCCAGCACACACCAAAAGCGCTATAAATGTATATAAACAACCCTAGAAGGTGTTGTTTACTATATATGCGCTCTTAATATATAAATATCGCCAATTTATGCCCCCCTTCTCTTTGTTACCCTGTTTCTGTAGTGCAGTGCAGGGGAGAGACCTGGGAGCCTTCCTCACCAGCGGAGCTGAGCAGGAAAATGGCGCTGAGTGCTGAGGAGAATAAGCTCCGCCCCTTTTTCGGCGGGCTTTTCCCCGGTTTTTAAGAAACTGGCCTGGGTTAAAATACATACATATAGCCTTAATGGCTATATGTGATGTATTTATTTTGCCACTAAAGGTAATTATATTGCTGCCCAGGGCGCCCCCAGCAGCGCCCTGCACCCTCCGTGACTGAGTCAGTGAGCCGTGTGACAACAATGGCGCACAGCTGCCGTGCTGTGCGCTACCTTCAAGAAGACTGAGGAGTCTTCTGCCGCCTGCTTTCCGGACCTCCGTTCTGCCGTCTCTTCAGCGTCTGTAAGGGGGATCGGCGGCGCGGCTCCGGGACGAACCCCAGGCTGACCTGTGTTCCGACTCCCTCTGGAGCTAAGTGTCCAGTAGCCTAAGACTCCAATCCATCCTGCACGCAGGTGAGTTGGAAATCTCTCCCCTAAGTCCCTCGATGCAGTGATCCTGTTGCCAGCAGGAATCACTGAGATTGAAACCTAAAAAAAAACTTTTCTAAACAGCTCTTTAGGAGAGCCACCTAGATTGCACCCTCTCGGACGGGCACAAAAACCTAACTGAGGCTTGGAGGAGGGTCATAGGGGGAGGAGCCAGTACGCACCATGTGACCTAAAAGCTTTTTTAGATGTGCCCTGTCTCCTGCGGAGCCCGCTATTCCCCATGGTCCTGACGGAGTCCCAGCATCCACTAGGACGTTAGAGAAATATATATGACCATTATTTATCTATATAACCATTTAAACTGGAGGCTACATATGTCTTCTAGATCATGAAACGCAATAGAACAAGTAGTGCAATCAGAAGAATAAAAATGACAAGGAACTTCATAAGGAGGCGGGGGGAGGGGGGGGCTGGTTAAGACTGTTTAATGGTTTAAGTGATATATAATAAAGCTGAAATCCAAGTGGTGAATAAAAGTGCATCACAATGCGCCCGAGTAATGAGTATGTCAGTTATTGCAGAATTGTTCTTTACCATATTATTGGTTCTTTAAACGGGCCAAATATATCCATTACAATTTGGGGTTATGTTCCCTAAACTGAGGCTGGTATGCTCATAGAGCATCTGTGTTGAAGATTAAATGTGGAAAAAATGAATTAAAGCCTGATAACACATAGTAAGCCAAACAAACTGCAGTCCTACTACATAGAACATGAAGGCCTGATGGGTGCCCTTACATTTTCCAGAGTATTAGCTTCATGACTTGCTACATAGAGTGTCAATGTAAAATGCTGACAACTCTGTAGACCTAGAACAGATAAGAAGCTACTCTATCATAAAATGACGCTTATAAAGTACTTGACTTAGAAGTGCGATGTTCTCCTGTGTCCTGCCACAGATGTAAAATGGTTTTTGCATGTAAAACTTAATTTGCATTGCTACTATGCATTCAGCAGGTACAAACATTTTTTTTTTTTTACAATATACAGGCTAAAGAACATCATTATAGTTCAACAGAAGTCTTACAAACAGGGATTACAGTTCTTCAAATCCCTAAAGACCTAAAAAACCTGGAGCCTAAGGCCCTCATTCCGAGTTGATCGGTCGCAAGGCGAATTTAGCAGAGTTACACACGCTAAGCCGCCGCCTACTGGGAGTGAATCTTAGCTTCTTAAAATTGCGACCGATGTATTCGCAATATTGCGATTACTAACTACTTAGCAGTTTCTGAGTAGCTCCAGACTTACTCTGCCTGTGCGATCATTTCAGTGCTTGTCGTTCCTGGTTGACGTCACAAACACACCCAGCGTTCGCCCAGGCACTCCCACCGTTTCCCCGGCCACTCCTGCGTTTTTTCCGGAAACGGTAGCGTTTTCAGCCACACGCCCCTGAAACGCCGTGTTTCCGCCCAGTAACACCCATTTCCTGTCAATCACATTACGATCGCCGGAGCGAAGAAAAAGCCGTGAGTAAAATTACTTTCGTCATAGTAAAGTTACTTGGCGCAGTCGCAGTGCGAACATTGCGCATGCGTACTAAGCGGATTTTCACTGCGATGCGATGAAAAATACCGAGCGAACAACTCAGAATGAGGGCCTATATACACTAACCCTAAACCATGGTGGTAGAACACACACATACAATATTGCCTTCTTAATGTGTTAGTATATACGCTATATGGCCATAGGTGTGCGCAGGGGGGGTGCCTGGTGCGCACAGGCACCCCCTAATGTCTGGCACCCCGATCTCACATGCCTGATGCAGCGATCGCCAAGCAGGCTGATTATTGTCCCCTCTGCGCTGCACCCTGTCGGGACTGCATTAATGACCAGACGCCTGGGTTAATCAAGGGTGCCATTGCCACCGGCTTTCAAACTCCCGGCTCCACCTCCATGTACAAAAACAGCGTGATGTGATGCGATTAAGTCATGCTGCTCGCAGGCCCACCCATCACACTCGCCACACACGCACCTCTCTCCTATGCTATGCCAACGCCAGCCACTGATGAGGATCAGCATGCAGCCAGCATTCCTCCTAGGAAGACAAATTCAATACTGGCAGGCGGTCGGCAGCAGCATTGACACGTCACTCGTTTTTACAGCAGCAGCAGTACTAGTCTGCGACCGTCGGTGTCAGTGAGTGACTGACTTGTAAGTAAGCTGCTGCAGCTTGCAGGGGAAAGAGAGGGGGAGCCAGACCAGGCCGAGGAGGAGCAGTGTAATTGCAGTGAGTGCCATCAGGGGTGTTTGTTTGGTGCACACCACAACATCTGACAATGTATCTGCTTTATTAGGATTGGTACAAGGGTGGATATTTTATATTGCGTTGACCATCAATAGATGGTGCTAGACACGCCCCTCCAACGGTGCACCCCCTAATAAAATGTGCTGCGCACGCCTATGTATATGGCCTTTCATTTGAGTTAACATTTCACTAAGGTGTAACATTTGCACTTACTACAGCAACTATTCGATATTTCCTTACACTGACCAACTTGCACTAGACAGATAAAAGCCATTTGCTGAGCAGTTCTAATTCAGTGCCGATCTCACACCTAAATGCAATGTTGCTAAATTAGCCCTATTGAAACAACTCTGATTATTGTATATTATTCTATATATGGTTTAGAAGAAAAAGAAATGTATTAATGTACACACAAGTTTTTTTCATTATAATATAAAAAAAAAAAAAAATTAGCAAATATATAAGGAACACTCATATTGAGACGGATACCATGATAAAGTGATTATGTGCAGAAAAAAAAAAAATCCAAATTTTATACTTCAACTGGAAATCTATTGTACAAGAACAATCATGGAAAATGTCATTATGTGACGGATAGAGGAATCATTGTTACCCAAATGTGGGATATGTATGGCCCAAATGGTCTGCTGTTACATTCATACACCCAGTTAGCTGTGTACATGTTCTCAGTTACTACAGGCACTGTGATTAGCAGCAACAGTGTTTAGTGATACTTACTGTACACTCCACTTAGAATCTTTACTAAAAAAGGTAACTCTATAGGTATGCTTAACATGCATAACTATGATATATATACAAGTTTCAATTAACTAAAACACTAATGGTGTATATATAGTTATAGATATATATGTATTTTTTTCTTTAAATAAAAATAAAACTTTTCAGTGCTTGTACACCGAACATATAAATTCAGCAACCCTTGTGCAAAATAATACGCAAGTAAGGGCAGATTTGGTATGGTTCAATAGTCCCCTTTTTTAGGAATGAGAACCCTATGCCACTATTAAGGTGGAACAAAGGTTTTTGTCTTCTTTTCCTTTAAACATCCACACTTTCTATGCCAGGAGATGCTGTATAAACACTGCAATCAAGCAACAACTAACCATAAGTATAGTTGCACATTCACTAATAGCCATTTCATTATAACCTAACACACCCACACATAGGAGGGAAAAATCCCCCAAAAGATAAATTAACATATAGTATAAACAAGCTACCATTATACAACAGGCCTATACAGAGGTGCTTCATAGTCTATAGATTTATATATAAAAAAACAGCCATGATGGGAGAAGTATTGTTAAAAGGCATAATTGCACACTCTTACCTCTGCACAACACAACTGCTGTATGGACATCTTTATTAATCTCAATTTTGTTTACGGTGCAGCTATTTTGTTGAGACTATAATTTTTGATGTTTTTAATAGTGAGAAATATAAATTCCTTGGCTGTAAACAGTGTAAACAGTTAACACACACACACTGTCAGCTATTCTTCTTCTTCTTCATTACTGATGGATCCTGTATCCAGCAGACATTCTAAACTCGAACAGAGTCTGCAAACATGTAAATGCATTTCATATACATTCACAGTAATAAATGCCCTGTAAATAAGCTTGTCAGAGCTTTTCTTATCAAATGAAAAAAAAAAAAAAAAAGTTTATATAATATGTCTTCTCTGTATAACACTGTATAATATATCTATACATCTATACAAGTAGAAATATAGATATATGTGATTAGCTTTGATAGTGCAATTCAAGCCTTACCTAAGGTATTTAAAATGTTGAACTTTGTGCTGATCAAAAACATACTTCTAAAGTCTTGATATTAGTGAAGCAGCTGTAAGAGAGGCTGGTACGCTCATAGAGTATCTGTGTTGTAGATTAAATGTGGAATACCAGACTATTCATTTTGTCCAATGATTCTCTGCTAAAAAATAAAGGAATGAACAAAAATTAAAAATAGGAAAAATCTTCTAAAAGACTACAGAATTGGTCTTCAATAAAAAGACTTCAATAATTTTGTAGGTGTTCAACTGGCATTTGTTCTATTCTGGACACTCTTGCTCTTCACTACTGTCCACACGGACATCCATTCTTTTTTCTTTATGGCTGTTGTAAATTTTTCTCATTTCTTCTTCATATTTAATAAAATTGTCCCCAAACCTTGTCCACACTTTGTAAGGGACTGTTATAGTATTGCGGTATGGTGGTCTAACTTCGCTTACCCTCAAAAATATGCCATAACGGTTCGAACCCACATCAAAGTAGAACCGCTTGTTGTCCACCCTGAAAGATGTTCCTTCTGGAAGCTCAGGAGGTTCATCCCCACCACCTCTTCGTTCTTCTATATCACCTTCACCATAATCTTCAATAAGTTGAACCAATGCATCTCTAAATTCAATCATACCTTGCGCTGGCAGAACTATAGTCTGCTCCTGACCCAAACTCTGGCCAAAATAGCCAATCATTCCAGGCCCTCTGGTCATAGTTTGTCTAATTCTTAAAAAACGTCCTCGCTGATTTTCCTTAAGGTCTAGGTAATATTTCCTATTGTCTCGCTCAATGTATTCTGTTTTCAGTACACTGTGTGTGGCAGGCTCTTCAGATCCCGCAGAACCGGATGGTGAGGCTGGATGTGGTCTCCTCCTGGAATCATGCTCTTTGTCACTTCCATGTTCACTTCTCTGAGAATGACTGCTTCGAAGACCTAGATGGGCATAATGTTCAATGAAATCGCCTAAACAATCCTTTAATTCAGCAGCAACAGACAAAGATAAAGTTAACTTGCTCTTTCTGATATTATCCTGTCGCCCTCTGCCAATCCAGACTTCTGCGATTTTCAAAAAACGTCCTCGAGCACTCTGTTTGACATCCAAGTAAAATCTTTTTTTCTGAATGTCCACTCTCTTGGATGCTAGCTCCTGTATCTCTAAATTCTGTGATGAGGGGTAGCTATATTGTTGAGGGTAAATATTTCTGCTTAAGCCTGCACCTTCCCTTTGACCTCTTCCCCGATCCATTGTTATTTTTGCAGTAAACTGGAAAATGTAATAAAAGAAATGCACATTATAAAAGCCTGCAAACGAAAATACAGAAAAAGTCTAAATAACCATTGAATTATGGATTTCATGTAAAACTGGCATGAATTGTTGTGCAGATCAATTCCTTGTTTTAGCCACATGACGCTTGATGCGGAGTAGAACGTATGCCTTTTGTGGAGTAATGCAGCTGCACACATTTCAGTTTACAACTGAAGAGGCAGAATTGGGCTGTAACAGGACGTGTTGACAGAACTGCAGACTATGCAGAGGTGAACATAAGTTCAGTATATGAAATGGACATAGTAATTAAAGCACAGTGTTGATAACTGAAAATTACACGTCATTAAAGGGAATTTTTTTTGACATACATAAGGAATATATAATTAAGAAACTACAAATCTTCTACCAGAATATGAATAAAATTAAATTTTCATTTCCCGGTTCTAAACATACTGTACACAAAGCAGAGACAATTAGTAGGCAATTGGCATGGACTTTGTGCTAGTAAGGCTGAATGAGGCAATGAACATCTCACCTGTGCTCAAACAGGAATATCATGAAGATTAGAGTCCGTGAGAGCCTTCTCAGAACCGGAGTTGTTGACCCTGTGGATGAAAATAAATTTCAGGAAAAGTCAGATCAAATGAACAGCCATCTTCATTCAAGCAATGCAGCACATTATTAATTAGGAACTAAAAATTATATAATAAGCACTAATGATGTGTGGTGAGGTAAATGGCTGAGGAGACACTGGCTAGTACCAGAGACAGATTTACACATAATATATGAGCCCAAGTGTTCATTTGAGCATTATATACAGGAGCAGCAGTATATACTCCTGGAAATTTGGTGAGTTTTGATGTATAGAAAAGATAGGCAGGGGAGGAACTACCTCACCTATCACACTTTTTACTCCAGAGTTTTGACTATAAAAATTATTAGAATACAAAGAATATATTTATAATATATTCTTTGTATTTTTTAATATACTTTACAGTATATAGTCAAAACTCTGGAGTACAGGGGTCGTGGCCTGGCTGCTGAGCAGTGTGGAAGCAGAACCCTGCAGCTCCTGCTTTATAGCTCTTATTTTCCCTATTTCGACCTGGCTGCCCCTTCGAGTGTGCGCCCCAGTGTGCTTCCTTTCTTTTTACAGTGTGGCTGGCCGGGATCTGGTCTGAAGGTCTACACTGTCTAGGTCGACCACTATAGGTCGACAGTCACTAGGCCGACAGGGATGGAAGGTCGACATGTGCTAGGTCGACATGAGTTTTTCAAAAATGTTTTCCTTTTTTTTTTTTTTTTTTTAACTTTTTCATACTTAACGATCCACGTGGACTACGACTGGAACGGTAATCTGTGCCGAGCGAAGTGGTAGCGGAGCGTGGCACCTTGCCCGAAGCATGGTGAGCGAAGAGAGCCATGCGAGGGGACACGTGGCACTAATTGGGGTTCCCGGTCACTCTACGGAGAAAACTACACAAAAAACAAAAACAAAAAACCCCCCTCATGTCGACCTTTTGACCTGTCGACCTACCACATGTCGACCTAGAAACCCTGTCGACTAATAGTGGTCGACCTAAACATTGTCAACCTAGATACTGTCGATTTGATGATCCACACCCGGCTGGCCAGGTTGCGGAGCCGGTAGAGGCTTATAGCTCTCTCTGCGGGTTGCGGCCTACTACCACGCACAAAGCCGGGGCCTCGAGTTTGGTGTTCGTGGAGCAGACTATTCCCCATCCCGGACTCTGTTTCCTGTGCTCTTGCCCTCTTACCGCTGACCTGTGCCCCGGACCGCGGTGTGGCTCCGGGAGGTCCGCTCTGCAGAGGATCCCGGAGGTGTGTGTGTGCTGGAGCCGGCTGCTCCCCCGTGCCGTTGCCTGCTGCCGCTTGAGACGCGGACGTGTCTGGGAGAACGACGCTGCTAGATGCCGCTGCAGGAGTCCCGGCTTCCCATCCTGCTGTGGAAGTTACCTGCCTGGCTGTTATTCGGTGAGTGGCTCCCAGCAGTCCATTGCTTCCTGCCAACCCGCCTTTTTGGAGCCCAGAAGCCGCTGCTGTTATAAGTGTCTGCTGAGCTGCCTTATCCAGGGAGAGCCCTGCTGGCGTTCCTGTCCACTCTCCTACACATCACCTCTCAGTGCCTGCTTCACAGCCTAGCCCCTGTTTCTCCCTATATTTGGCCACTGTTTGCAGGTCTACGGCTGGCCCTTTAGGGTGTCAGGAATGCCTGGATTCTAGTGGATACGGCAGGCTGCGCTGTGGAGATTAACCCCTGATGTAACTACCCACTCCAATGTTTTTTTCTCCCCCCCTGCACGATTCGATTGTTTCAAACTAAACCTTGGAGGGTGAGGTGGCTTCTCTCCGTGATAAATTGGCTGATTTGGAGGACAGATCGCGCAGAAATAATCTTAAAATTACAGGACGTTCCTGAAATGGTCTCGAACAGTAGTCTGCATGATGTCGCTCTTGAACTGTTTCGGAAGCTGTTGCCATCGACTTTCACATCGGATCTCCTCATAGATCGCATCCACAGATTGCCAAAAGCTAAGAATGCCCTGGAAGGTGTTCCTTGTGACGTCGTAATGAGGATAAACTTTTTTTCATGCTAAGGAAGCCTTGCTTAAAGCTGCCAGACCATCATCTTCCTCTGAGGAAGTGTTGGGACATCTATAACTCTTTGGAGACTTCTCTCGGGCTACTCTGGTTAAAAAACGCTCATTCCAGCCTGTCACGCCCATTTTTCGGAAGGAAGGCATTGTCTTCCGATGGGGTTTTCCGACTAGGCTCCTGATCTCTAGGGAGGGCTCTACTATGGCCGTTGCTACGGTGGAAGATGGCATGAATCTTCTCACCAGATGGAACCTCCCCTGTGATTCGTGTGCCTCTTTCTCGGACCACCGCCTTCAGCAGGAATGGGCGATGGTTGGAAAGCATCCATAGGCCTCATAGTTGGCTGAGGTTTCTTGTTTATTCTGACCTTTCAGTTTTTTTGTCCTTTGTGGTATTTTATGGTCTATGTTCATAACTCATTGACAGTGTAGCAATGTTGTCTCATTTACTATTGTCTGCTTCTTTGAATATTACTTAGGCGTTACCCTTACATTGCATTCAGCTTAGGTCAGCTTTATTGACACCTCTAATGCTCTTTTTGCCTTGATCTTATCGAGTTTGACAAGTCTTCAACCATTTACAGTTTTAGGTTTGAGTTAGTTATTACTGTTTACTGGGCGAGTGCGGGGAGGTAGGCCACTACTGCCCCTGCACTTCCTGAGTGAGGCGTTTCCTTTTGGCGCCTCGCTATGACTCCACTGGAGTTTGTTTTTATTATTTTCTGTGTGTTCACCCTCATGTGTCTGGTGTCTTGTCCTCCCCTGCCCCTGTTTGCACCATTTGTATGTCCTGGCTGAGCTTATTTCAGTCATTGCTGAGCTCTGATAGCACTGTTTATTTTCTATCATGGTTAATATTGTCTCAACGCTAAAGGTTTAAATTCACCTCAAAAGAGAAAATTAGCTCTGTCCGCCTTTCAGAAGATTAAAGCGCTCCAGGAAACGCACTTTCGCAAATCAGACCACCCCCATTTCTGACAGTAGATACCCACACTGCTACATGACCAGTGGGCCTGCCAAAAAGGCAGGAGTTACCATACTTGTTTCACAACATTGCCCCTTTGTTTTAGTCTCTCAATATGCGGACCCCAAAGGGAGATTTATTTTGGTTGGGCGACCTGAAGATACTGAGGTCTCTATAGTCTCCTATTATGCTCCCAATACTAGGCAACTTCCTTTCTGCAGGAAATTTTGTGCGGTTCTCCAGAAACATGCCAAGGGGGCCGTTACGGTTCTCTGTGATTTTAACATGGTCTTAGAACCGCCAGTGGATAGGTCCCGCTCTACTGCTTTGAAATCTACCGCACCCCTGGAATCTGCCTCTGGATTCCGTACTTTGTTAGGGGAATAGGACATTTATGATGCCTGGCGCTCTAAACACCCGACGGTACGGGATTATACGTATTATTCTCATGTCCATTGCTCCTACTCGAGAATAGACTTCATACTGACGGATAGGTGGACCTTGTCGTCTTAGTCAGATTGACATACTGCCCATGACTTGGTCTTATCACTCCCCCCTTTTTGTTCAACGGGTCTTGGTGTCACGTAGGGCTGCCCCAGGCCCCTCGAGACTTGGTAACTTTATTTTGTCTCAGCCAGTAGGCCCAACAGGCCATTCAGAAATCCATTTCTCTGCATCTACAAACTAATCGCCCCGAGGAGACAGACACTTTTATCCACTGGTGTTCTCTTAAGGCAGTAGTACGTGGATCGGCCATTCAAACTGCAGCCCAACTTAAGAAAGGTTATAGTCTTGCTGAGGCGGAAAAAAGCTGCTAGGTTGGAAGCTGCCCATAAAGTGTCTCCCTCTAATAAATCGCTCTATAAGCTTCTTTTACAGGCATTAGAGAGGGTTAATACCTTCTCTCTTCGAGAAGTTCAACGCAACTTGTTTCGCCTGAATCAACGCTTTTACGTTTTTGGCAACAAAGCTGGTGGTCTTCTTGCCTGGAAGTTGAGAGGCCGTTGTGCTAAAGCACGAGTCCACCATGTGAATAATTCCACTGGTGCTACAGTTTCGGACCCGTATGATATTGCAAGTGCCTTCGCGGAATACTACTCCCAGCTCTATAATCTACGTGCCGACTCCAACCATTAGATTCTGATGTTGCTGCTTTTCTGAGTGATGAGTCTACATGCCCTGGACTCAGCCACTTGCCGACCCCTTTGCGCACCCTGGTCTCTTTCTGAGGTAGAGGCTGCTATTGATGCTATTCCAGCTGATAAAGCTCCGGGCCAGGATGGTTATCCAGCTAATTTTTATAAATCTTATAAAAGCAGTTTGGCCCGACACTCTTAGCAGTCTTCAATGAAACGTCTGCCTCCGGGCGACTACCTAAATGAATGCTAGAAGCGCAAATTGTAGCGATTCCAAAGCCGGGTAAGACCCCCTCTTCAGTACAAAACTATCATCCGATAGCCCTGCTAAATACGGATACTAAATTATTTGCTAAACTTATTGCTACTCCTCTAGGTCCCCTTCTCCCTTCATTAATTGCAGCTGTCCAGGTTGGGTTTGTTCCGGGCAGGCAGGCTCCGGATAATACTCGCAGAGTGCTCAACATCATAGAATACTGTGACTCTAAAAAGGAACCCCTATTAGTTATATCTTTGGATGCCGAGAAGGCGTTCGATAGATTGCATTGGGGTTATCTGAAGTCGGTACAGCTGCGATTTAGTTTTCGTGGCCGGATCTTGGACTCTATCCTGGCCCTATATTCTGCTCCTTCAGTGAAGGTTTTTGTGAACGGCTGTCTATCCTTGGGGTTTGATATTTCCATTGGCACTAGGCAGGGATGTCCATTGTCTCCCATTATTTTTGCTCTGGCCATTGAGCCTCTGGCTGAAAAGATTAGATCTACTAACGGTATCAAAGGTCCTGAGATAGGGGGACTATCCCGCAAACTTAGTTTATTTGTGGATGATATCCTCTTATATATAGTGCATTCCGAAACATCCCTTCCATCACTCCACCACGTGCTAGAGGAGTATTCCAACATTTCTTACTACAAATTAACTACATCCAAGACTGAGGCTCACCCCTTACATATTCTGGAAGAGGTTATTAAGTTACTCAAGGCTAAATATAAATCTCTTAAATATCTAGGGGTTTATCTAGCCGGTTTTGAAAACTGGTTAAAGACTGGCTTATCCATGATATATCTTGGTTGGGATGTATTGCGGCTGCCAAGATGATCCTACTCCCCAAACTTATGTATCTTTTCCGCGCTATCCCCAGACCTCTCCCTAAATCACTTGGTAATAAGTTTAACAGGATTCTATCAATATATTTGGAAGGGTGCCAAACCCTGTATAGCCAGTGACTCTGACAGACTTGCTTTGGCTCCCCCCCACACACACTGCCCCCCCCCCATTGCTCGGCCCAGGAGCTGCGATTAGAACAACTCTGTCAGTGTGGCACAGAATTATCTCTGTACATGATGATATAGGTCTGCCCGCCCCAGACCTAACGCTTTTGACGATAGCGCGGCTCATTCCGGATTTGAAGCTTGACTCGTGGCATTTAGCCGGCCTATCGACCTTAAGAGATGTTTTTCCAGAGGAGTGGCTTGAGTCCTTTTCCCAACTACAAACACAATTTCATATCCCTAAACAAGACTTTTATAAATACCTTCAGTTGTATCACTGGCTAACCACCTACCTTCAAAGGGCGAATGTTTTACCTCCCTTCCCCAAACTGTTGTTTTCTAGACTGACCTCCTCATTACACAGAGGCGGTATAACAAAATGGTATCAACTCATTGTGATTAACTTCAAAACAGGGAAATTGCCAGCTCAGGTCAAATTGGAAAGGGACCTATCTAGAACACTACATGAGGATGAATGGGACTCTATTTCTTTTAATTGCTTTAAGATGTCAAAATGTTTGAGCCACTCCGAGATGTTCTATAAACTGTGTCAGAGGGCATACTTCACACCAGAGCGGCAACATAGTATATGGCCTTCCACTTCCCGGTATTGTTGGAGGAATTGTGGTTGTATTGGGAGTATATATCACATCTTTTGGGAATGTGCAGCGCTCCATCCGATCTGGTCTGAGGTGTTTTCTCTTATAGAGGATGTGTTATTAGTGTCAATCCCTGTGGACCCAGTAGTGGGGCTATTTCATTATTCTTCACAGAAGCTTCTTAGTGGCGATGCTTATCTCTTAGGACACATATTGAGTTCTACTAAGGCTGCTATAGCGCAGTTATGATAATCAGCTTCCATGCCGTGTATAAGACATGTTCTGAATAAAGTCCACAAACATTACCTGTTTGAAACAGCCAATTGTACATATTCCTCCTCTGCCTCTTCTATATACGTGAAGTGGTTCAAGTGGAGTGAATACGGGGAGAATAAGGGTCAGTCCACTATATATAGTGACTCTGTGGTTTTGACTGTTTTGCACTCACCAAGAAGCGGCTCTGTCCAGTGACTTACTCTAGCCCCATTAGATTGTATGATCTATGACTGACATGCACAATATACTGGTTATGTTTCTCACCTTGTCTACCCCTGTTTGTCTTTGCCTAGCCCTCTTATCTCTCCCCCTAATTTGCTTACTTGATTGTAAGCTGGTTTACTAGCATTATAGGTACAATACACTGTATTCATATTTCTGTGCCTGGAATTTTATGCGACCTGACTTGAACATTGCTTGTACTCTGTTTATACACTATGTTTTGTTGCTGCTTTAATCAATAAAAATAATTAAAAAAAAAAAAAAAACTCTGAAGTACATTTGAGCTATTTAAAAAAAATAAATGTATAATGAATTGTAAGAATCCTGTGTTCGGCTTTCCCTTGTCTGATTCTGCATCGTAGCACTTAAACCCCCCCCCAGAGATCACAAAGTATTCCACCAAAAAATGAAAGTCTGTTTTTTTTAAAGGAATTTGCCAAGCTACTTCCCACTTTAGAGCAGAGAAGCGCTTGCAAGTTGATGGTATGTTTGGGGTAAGGAGGTAAATGGTATTGGGATACATCATGCATATTGAACTTTGTCAAGCTAATTTGTCAAGCTACTTCCCACTTTAGAGCAGAGAAGCGCTTGCAAGTTGATGGTATGTTTGGGGTAAGGAGGTAAATGGTATTGGGATACATCATGCATATTGAACTTTGTGGCTATCACCAAGAACAAGTACTTTCAAATTATTGGGGAATTCTTTCAACTCCTGATCTCAGTCATCAAGCTCACCCAGAAAAGACCCTATCCCTAGAAAAAAAAAGTTAATAAATATAGGTGCACAAACATGCATCTCAAAACAAATGCGATACAATTGCTGACGCATGCAAAACAGTTTACCAAAATTTCAGAATCACAGATACTTTCTAAAGTTTTTTTTAAATGTTAAATTAACAATAAATAAAGATATAAATAAATAAATAATCTAAAGATAAATCTGATGAGAAATAAAAACCTGTTATAACCTTGTAAAAGATTGCCGCTTTAAAAATACAGGCATGCTCACACAAACTCTCGTATACTATTACATTTAGCCCCCAATGTGTATTGATGAACTATGAGAATATTAACCCATGGCAAAAGCTAAAAACAAACGAAATAAGCTTTAACCCCATTAGTTATCATGGGTGTACAGTCTTGCTATGGGTCAGGAAAAGCAAAAATAATAAGAATTTACTTACCGATAATTCTATTTCTCATAGTCCGTAGTGGATGCTGGGGACTCCGTAAGGACCATGGGGAATAGCGGCTCCGCAGGAGACTGGGCACATCTAAAGAAAGCTTTAGGACTAACTGGTGTGCACTGGCTCCTCCCCCCATGACCCTCCTCCAAGCCTCAGTTAGGATACTGTGCCCGGACGAGCGTACACAATAAGGAAGGATTTTGAATCCCGGGTAAGACTCATACCAGCCACACCAATCACACCGTATAACCTGTGATCTGAACCCAGTTAACAGCATGATAACAGAGGAGCCTCTGAAAGATGGCTCACAACAATAATAACCCGATTTTTGTAACAATAACTATGTACAAGTATTGCAGACAATCCGCACTTGGGATGGGCGCCCAGCATCCACTACGGACTATGAGAAATAGAATTATCGGTAAGTAAATTCTTATTTTCTCTAACGTCCTAAGTGGATGCTGGGGACTCCGTAAGGACCATGGGGATTATACCAAAGCTCCCAAACGGGCGGGAGAGTGCGGATGACTCTGCAGCACCAAATGAGAGAACTCCAGGTCCTCCTCAGCCAGGATATCAATTTTGTAGAATTTTACAAACGTATTTGCTCCTGACCAAGTAGCTGCTCGGCAAAGTTGTAAAGCCGAGACCCCTCGGGCAGCCGCCCAAGATGAGCCCACCTTCCTTGTGGAGTGGGCATTTACAGATTTTTGGCTGTGGCAGGCCTGCCACAGAATGTGCAAGCTGAATTGTACTACAAATCCAACGAGCAATAGTCTGCTTAGAAGCAGGAGCACCCAGCTTGTTGGGTGCACACAGGATAAACAGCGAGTCAGATTTCCTGACTCCAGCCGTCCTGGAAACATATTTTCAGGGCACTGACAACGTCTAGCAACTTGGAGGCCTCCAAGTCCCTAGTAGCCGCAGGCACCACCAATAGGTTGGTTCAGGTGAGACGCTGAAACCACCTTAGGGAGAAACTGAGGACGAGTCCTCAATTCCGCCCTGTCCGAATGGAAAATCAGATAAGGGCTTTTTCAGGATAAAGCCGCCAATTCTGACACGCGCCTGGCCCAGGCCAGGGCCAACAGCATGACCACTTTCCATGTGGGATATTTTAACTCCACAGATTTAAGTGGTTCAAACCAATGTGACTTTTGGAACCCAAAACTACATTGAGATCCCAAAGTGCCACTGGAGGCACAAAAGGAGGCTGTATATGCAGTACCCCTTTTACAAACGTCTGAACTTCAGGGACTGAAGCTAGTTCTTTTTGGAAGAAAATTGACAGGGCCGAAATTTGAACCTTAATGGACCCCAATTTCAGGCCCATAGACACTCCTGTTTGCAGGAAATGTAGGAATCGACCCAGTTGAATTTCCTCCGTCGGGACTTACTGGCCTCGCACCACGCAACATATTTTCGCCAATTGCGGGGATAATGTTTTTGCGGTTACATCCTTCCTGGCTTTGATCAGGATAGGGATGACTTCATCCGGAATGCCTTTTTTCCTTCAGGATCCGGCGTTCAACCGCCATGCCGTCAAACGCAGCTGCGGTAAGTCTTGGAACAGACAGGGTCCTTGCTGGAGCAGGTCCCTTCTTAGAGGTAGAGGCCACGGATCCTCCGTGAGCATCTCTTGAAGTTCCGGTTACCAAGTCCTTCTTGGCCAATCCGGAGCCACGAATATAGTGCTTTCTCCTCTCCATCTTATCAATCTCAGTACCTTGGGTATGAGAGGCAGAGGAGGGAACACATACACTGACTGGTACACCCACGGTGTTACCAGAGCGTCTACAACTATTGCCTGAGGGTCTCTTGACCTGGCGCAATACCTGTCGAGTTTTTTAATCATGTGGACGACTTCTGGGTGAAGTCCCCACTCTCCCGGGTGGAGGTCGTGCTGATGAAGTCTGCTTCCCAGTTGTCCACTCCCGGAATGAATACTGTTGACAGTGCTATCACATGATTTTCCGCCCAGCGAAGAATCCCTGCAGCTTCTGCCATTGCCCTCCTGCTTCTTGTGCCACCCTGTCTGTTTACGTGGGTGACTGCCATGATGTTGTCCGACTGGATCAATACCGGCTGACCTTGAAGCAGAGGTCTTGCTAAGCTTAGAGCATTGTAAATGGCCCTTAGCTTCAGGATATTTATGTGAAGTGATGTATCCAGGCTTGACCCTAAGCCCTGGATATTTCTTCCCTGTGTGACTGCTCCCCAGCCTCGCAGGCTGGCATCCGTGGTCACCAGGACCCAGTCCTGAATGCCGAATCTGCGGCCCTCTAGAAGATGAGCACTCTGCAACCACCACAGGATGGATACCCTTGTCCTTGGTGACAGGGTTATCCGCTGATGCATCTGAAAATGCGACCCGGACCATTTGTCCAGTAGGTTCCACTGGAAATCTCTTGCGTGGAATCTAACGAATGGGATTGCTTCGTAGGAAGCCACCATTTTTACCCAGAACCCTTGTGCATTGATGCACTGAGACTTGGTTCGATTTTAGGAGGTTCCTGACTAGCTCGGATAACTCCCTGGCTTTCTCTTCCGGGAGAAACACCTTTTTTCTGGACTGTGTCCAGGAACATCCCTAGGAAACAGAAGACAAGTCGTCGGAACCAGCTGCGATTTTGGAATATTGAGAATCCAATCGTGCTGCCGCAACACTACCTGAGATAGTGCTACACCGACTTCCAACTGTTCCCTGGATCTTACCCTTATCAGGGAATCGTCCAAGTAAGGGATAACTAAAATTCCCTTCCTTCGAAGGGATATCATTTCGGCCATTACCTTGGTAAAGACCCGGGGTGTCGTGGACCATCCCTACGGCAGCGTCTGAACTGATAGTGACAGTTCTGTACCATAACCTGAGGTACCCTTGGTGAGAAGGGTAAATTTTGACATGAAGGTAAGCATCCTTGATGTCCCGAGACATCATGTAGTCCCCTTCTTCCAGGTTCGCAATCACTGCTCTGAGTGACTCAATCTTGAATTTGAACCTCTGTATGTAAGTGTTCAAAGATTTTAGATTTAGAATCGGTCTCACCGAGCCGTCTGGCTTCGGTACCACAATAGTGTGGAATAATACCCCGTTCCCTGTTGCAGGAGGGGTACCTTGATTATCACCTGCTGGGAATACAGCTTGTGAATGGCTTCCAAAACTGCCTCCCTGTCAGAGGGAGACGTCGGAAAAGCCGACTTTTGGAAACGGCGAGGGGGAGACGTCTCGAATTTCAATATGTACCCTTGAGATATTACCTGAAGGATCCAGGGGTCTACTTGCGAGTGAGCCCACTGCGCACTGAAATTCATTGAGAACGGGCCCCCACCGTGCCTGAGCTTGTAAGGCCCTAGCGTCATACTGAGGGCTTTGCAGAGGCGGGAAAGGATTTCTGTTCCTGGGAACTGGGTAATCTCTTCAGCCTTTTTCCTCTCCCTCTGTCACGAGCAGAAAAGAGGAACCTTTTGTCCGCTTGCCAACAAAGGACTGCGCCTGATAATACGGCGTCTTATTTTGAGAGGCGACCTGGGGTACAAACGTGGATTTCCCAGTTGTTGCCGTGGCCACCAGGTCTAAAAGACCGACCCCAAATGTCCCCTTTCAAAGGCAATACTTCCAAATGCCGTTTGGAATCCGCATCACCTGACCATTTTACTGGTAGAATTGGACAACGCACTTATACTTGATGCCAGTCGGCAATTATTCCGCTGTGCATCCTGCATATATAGAAATGCATCTTTTAAATGCTCTATAGGCAATAATATACTATCCTTATCTAGGATATCAATATTTCCAGTCAGGGAATCCGACCATGCCAACCCAGCACTGCACCTCCAGGCTGAGGCGATTGCTGGTCGCAGTATAACACCAGTATGTGTGTGAATACATTTTTGGATACCCTCCTGCTTTCTATCAGCAGGATCCTTAAGGGCGGCCATCTCATGAGAGGGTAGAGCCCTTGTTCTTACAAGCGTGAGAGCGCCTTATCCCCCCTAGGGGGTGTTTCCCAACGCACCCTAACCTCTGGCGGGAAAGGGTATACAGCCAATACTTTTTAAGAAATTATCAATTGTTATCGGGGGGAAACCCACGCATCATCACACATTTTATTTCTCAGATTCAGGAAAACTACAGGTAGTTTTTTCCTCACCGAACATAATACCCCTTTTTGGTGGTACTCGTATTATCAGAAATGTATAAAACATTTTCCATTGTCTCAATCATGTAACGTGTGGCCCTACTGGAAATCACGGTTGTCTCTTCACCGTCGACACAGGAGTCAGTATCCGTGTCGGCGTCTGTATCTGCCATCTGAGGTAACGGGCGCTTTAGAGCCCCTGACGGCCTATGAGACGTCTGGACAGGCACAAGCTGAGTAGCCGGCTGTCTCATGTCAACCACTGTTTTTTAATACAGAGCTGACACTGTCACGTAATTTTCAACAGTACATCCACTCAGGTGTCGACCCCCTAGGTGGTGACATCACTGTTACAGACACTCTGCTCCGTCTCCACATCATTTTTCTCCTCATACATGTCGACACAAACGTACCGACACACAGCACACACACAGGGAATGCTCTGATAGAGGACAGGACCCCACTAGCCCTTTGGGGAGACAGAGGGAGAGTATGCCAGCACACACCAAAGCGCTATATATATATATATATATATATATATATATATATATATATATATATATATATATATATATACATACATACATACAGGGATAACCTTATATAAGTGTTTTTCCCCTTATAGCTGCTGTATGTTCTAATACTGCGCCTAATTAGTGCCCCCCTCTCTTTTTTTTTTAACCCTTTCTGTAGTGTAGTGACTGCAGGGAAGAGCCAGGGAGCTTCCCTCCAACTGAGCTGCGAGGGAAAATGGCGCCAGTGTGCTGAGGAGATAGGCTCCGCCCCCTTTTCGGCGGCCTTATCACCCGTTTTTCTGTATATTCTGGCAGGGGTTAAATGCATCCATATAGCCCAGGAGCTATATGTGATGTATTTTTTGCCATGTAAGGTATTTTTATCATGTTTTATTGCGTCTCAGGGCGCCCCCCCCAGCGCCCTGCACCCTCAGTGACCGGAGTATGAAGTGTGCTGAGAGCAATGGCGCACAGCTGCAGTGCTGTGCGCTACCTTATTGAAGACAGGAACGTCTTCTGCCGCCGATTTTTCCGGACCTCTTCGCTCTTCTGGCTCTGTAAGGGGACCGGCGGCGCGGCTCCGGGACCCATCCAGGCTGGGCCTGTGATCGTCCCTCTGGAGCTAATGTCCAGTAGCCAAGAAGCCCAATCCACTCTGCACGCAGGTGAGTTCGCTTCTTCTCCCCTTAGTCCCTCGATGCAGTGAGCCTGTTGCCAGCAGGTCTCACTGAAAATAACAAACCTAAACTAAAACTTTCACTAAGAAGCTCAGGAGAGCCCCTAGTGTGCACCCTTCTCGTCGGGCACAGAAATCTAACTGGGGCTTGGAGGAGGGTCATGGGGGGAGGAGCCAGTGCACACCAGTTAGTCCTAAAGCTTTCTTTAGATGTGCCCAGTCTCCTGCGGAGCCGCTATTCCCCATGGTCCTTACGGAGTCCCCAGCATCCACTTAGGACGTTAGAGAAATGCTATTATATTGATAGAACAAAAAGAACATGTGGACATGTTACCCATTGCAACCAATAATTTATCTAGTACTTTCTATAAAATTATAGCAAGGATCCAATCGGTAGCTATGGGCAATACATATTTGTCCTTTTCAGTAGGTTTGATAAATTTCCTATAAAATGCAAAATAATAAGAAAATAAAGCTCCATTACTAAAGTGCATGAGTAAACAGTTAAGTCTTAACTGTTTTGGAAGGTTTCTAGAATGGAGGGATCCAAATGAGAATTCCAGAGAGAGAGAGCTACAAAAGCTAAAAGTTCAATACCCAAATGAAGAACGTGAGATTCTAGGTAGTACTTACAATCCATTTGTAAATCTAAAGTAAACATGCGGGGCTGGATGTAATGGCTTGCGAGACAGCAAGAGCTCCGAGACTCCGGCCGGACTCATACGTTTACAAGGCAAAACCTGGTACTGTGATTACTTTGGATGTCCATGCTGCACCATAGATACAGATTAGCCGATTTTATATTAGCTTGTGGTAATTAATCACTTGTTTAAATAAATTTGTTACTTTTTAAGTAATATACTACACTATGGTAGTTTTCTTTCGTTATATGTGACTGCTCCATGATTGGGAGCACTGAAAAACCCATAACACCAGAAGGTTCACCCAGGACTGACCAGAAACAGTAGGGACCAGTGTGATTTCAGCATTTGAATTGTGAAAGATCAAGACACTGACGGTGCGGAGAATACATTACAGTGCTATAATTACACTTCAAAACTACTACACTATTAGGCGCTTGTCTTTCTTCCTTTTGAATAGATACTAAACCGTGGTTTCCAGCAATATATTGAGAGACAGAGCTGCCACCCACTTAGAAGATTCAGGGGAGTGTCAAAAACACCTCATTATGGAAAAAAAGAGGGACTGCATACTATAGAGAGACTGTTACGTATCTTTCTCCTGGCACACTGTGCTACATGCAAAATATCGGGTTGCGCCGTTGGTCCTTTACTGGCTTTACACACACATTATTATATATATATATATATATATATATATATATATATATATATATATATATATATATATATACATATACACACATACATACACACACACCTATATATTTATATCTAAATCTATATACGAAAACTGTGTCCCCCAGCACTTGTGTAAACATACATCATGCTCCGATGCCTTCCTAAGGTGGTAAGCCCATAACTAGAGTACACAGCACCCAAGAGACGGTCATCATGTGGTAGAAACAATACTTAAATTCAACTTGAATTAAAAGTATCGTTTCTACCACATGAGGACTGTCTCCTGAGTGCTGCCTACTCTGTACGCGCGCGTGTAATATATATATATATATATATATATATATATATATATATATATATATATATTACACACATCATAATATAAATGTAATTTATCAAAAAGTTTGCTGCCTTAAATCTAGCGAATAGATCAATCACCACTTTCTGTATCTCCAAGATTATTACTTAGGGTCCTGGTGTGCAAATTAGGCTGTCCTATTTGACGTTCATATTCAAATGTACCCTATGAAATAGGCTTTAATGTTCTTGATGCTTTGCAGGATATCGATTTTTTTTAAACACAAAGATTTCTTTAAACACAATAAGCAGACATTAAAAAATAAAAAAATAAGAATTTACTTACCGATAATTCTATTTCTCATAGTCCGTAGTGGATGCTGGGGACTCCGTCAGGACCATGGGGAACAGCGGCTCCGCAGGAGACAGGGCACATCTAAAGAAAGCTTTTAGGATCACATGGTGTGTACTGGCTTCTCCCCCCATGACCCTCCTCCAAGCCTCAGTTAGGTACTGTGCCCGGACGAGCGTACACAATAAGGAAGGATCTTGAATCCCGGGTAAGACTCATACCAGCCACACCAATCACACTGTACAACTTGTAATCTGAACCCAGTTAACAGTATGATAACAAACGAAGTAGCCTCTGAAAAGATGGCTCACAACAATAATAATAACCCGATTTTTGTAACAATAACTATGTACAAGTATTGCAGACAATCCGCACTTGGGATGGGCGCCCAGCATCCACTACGGACTATGAGAAATAGAATTATCGGTAAGTAAATTCTTATTTTCTCTAACGTCCTAGTGGATGCTGGGGACTCCGTCAGGACCATGGGGATTATACCAAAGCTCCCAAACGGGCGGGAGAGTGCGGATGACTCTGCAGCACCGAATGAGAGAACTCCAGGTCCTCCTTAGCCAGAGTATCAAATTTGTAAAATTTTACAAACGTGTTCTCCCCTGACCACGTAGCTGCTCGGCAAAGTTGTAATGCCGAGACCCCTCGGGCAGCCGCCCAAGATGAGCCCACCTTCCTTGTGGAGTGGGCCTTTACAGATTTAGGCTGTGGCAGGCCTGCCACAGAATGTGCAAGTTGGATTGTGCTACAGATCCAACGCGCAATCGTCTGCTTAGACGCAGGAGCACCCATCTTGTTGGGTGCATACAATATAAACAACGAGTCAGATTTTCTGACTCCAGCTGTCCTTGAAATATATATTTTTAATGCTCTGACAACGTCCAGTAACTTGGAGTCCTCCAAGTCGCTAGTAGCCGCAGGCACCACAATAGGCTGGTTCAAGTGAAAAGCCGAAACCACCTTAGGGAGAAAATGAGGACGTGTCCGCAGTTCTGCCCTGTCCGAATGGAAAATCAGATATGGGCTTTTGTACGATAAAGCCGCCAACTCTGAAACTCTCCTGGCTGAAGCCAGGGCCAGTAGCATGGTTACTTTCCATGTAAGATACTTCAAATCTACAGATTTGAGAGGCTCAAACCAATGAGATTTGAGAAAATCCCAAACTACGTTTAGATCCCACGGTGCCACTGGGGGCACAATCGGGGGCTGTATATGTAGTACACCCTTGACAAAAGTTTGTACTTCAGGCACTGAAGCCAATTCCTTCTGGAAGAAGATTGATAAGGCCGAAATTTGAACTTTAATAGACCCCAATTTGAGGCCCATAGACAATCCTGCCTGCAGGAAATGTAAGAATCGACCCAATTGAAATTCTTCCGTTGGGGCCTTCTTGGCTTCACACCACGCAACATATTTTCTCCAAATGCGGTGATAATGTTGTGCGGTCACTTCCTTCCTAGCCTTAATCAAGGTAGGAATAACTTCCTCTGGAATGCCCTTTTCTTTTAGAATCCGGCGTTCAACCGCCATGCCGTCAAACGCAGTCGCGGTAAGTCTTGGAACATACAAGGTCCCTGCTGAAGCAGATCCCTTCTTAGAGGTAGAGGCCACGGATCCTCCGTGAGCATCTCTTGAAGTTCCGGATACCAAGTTCTTCTTGGCCAATCCGGAGCCACTAGTATTGTTCTTACTCCCCTTTTCCGAATAATTCTCAGTACCTTTGGTATGAGAGGCAGAGGAGGAAACACATACACTGACTGGTACACCCATGGTGTTACCAGAGCGTCCACAGCTATTGCCTGAGGGTCTCTTGACCTGGCGCAATATCTGTCCAGTTTTTTGTTGAGGCGAGACGCCATCATATCCACCTTTGGTTTTTCCCAACGGTTCACAATCATGTGGAAAACTTCCGGATGAAGTCCCCACTCTCCCGGGTGAAGGTCGTGTCTGCTGAGGAAGTCTGCTTCCCAGTTGTCCACTCCCGGGATGAACACTGCTGACAGTGCTATGACATGATTTTCCGCCCAGCGAAGAATCCTTGCAGCTTCTGTCATTGCTCTTCTGCTTCTCGTGCCGCCTTGTCTGTTTACGTGGGCGACTGCCGTGATGTTGTCCGACTGGATCAACACCGGCTGACCCTGAAGCAGCGGTTTTGCCAAGCTTAGAGCATTGTATATCGCTCTTAGCTCCAGTATATTTATGTGAAGAGACGTCTCCAGGTCTGACCATACACCCTGGAAGTTTCTTCCCTGTGTGACTGCTCCCCAGCCCCGTAGGCTGGCATCCGTAGTCACCAGGACCCAGTCCTGTATGCCGAACCTGCGGCCCTCTAACAGATGGGCACTCTGCAACCACCACAGGAGAGACAACCTTGTTCTTGGTGACAGTGTTATCCGCTGATGCATGTGCAGATGCGATCCGGACCATTTGTCCAGCAGATCCCACTGAAATGTTCGTGCATGGAATCTGCCGAATGGAATTGCTTCGTAAGAAGCCACCATCTTTCCCAGGACTCTTGTGCATTGATGTACTGACACAGTTCCTGGTTTTAGGAGGTTCCTGACCAGTTCGGATAACTCTCTTGCTTTCTCCTCCGGGAGAAACACCTTTTTCTGAACCGTGTCCAGAATCATTCCCAGGAACAGCAGACGTGTTGTCGGGGTCAATTGAGATTTTGGAAGATTCAGAATCCACCCGTGTTGCTGAAGCACTACTTGGGTTAGTGCTACACCGACTTCCAGCTGTTCTCTGGACTTTGCCCTTATCAGGAGATCGTCCAAGTAAGGGATAATTAATACGCCTTTTCTTCGTAGAAGAACCATCATTTCGGTCATTACCTTGGTAAAGACCCGAGGGGCCGTGGACAAACCAAACGGCAGCGTTTAAAACTGATAATGACAGTCTTGTATCACGAACCTGAGATACCCTTGGTGTGAGGGGTAAATTGGGACATGCAGATAAGCATCTTTTATGTCCAGGGACACCATGAAGTCCCCTTCTTCCAGATACGCTATCACTGCTCTGAGTGACTCCATCTTGAACTTGAATTTCTGTATGTACAGGTTCAAGGATTTCAGATTTAGAATAGGTCTTACCGAACCGTCCGGCTTCGGCACCACAAATAGTGTGGAATAATACCCCTTTCCCTGTTGTAGGAGGGGTACCTTGACTATCACCTGCTGAGAATACAGCTTGTGAATGGCTTCCAATACCGTTGTCCTTTCTGAGGGAGACGTTGGTAAAGCAGACTTTAGGAACCGGCGAGGGGGAGACCTTTCGAACTCCAACATGTAACCCTGAGATACTATCTGCAGGATCCACGGGTCCACCTGTGAGCGAGCCCACTGATTGCTGAAAATTTTTAGTCGACCCCCCACCGCTCCTGAGTCCGCCTGTAAAGCCCCAGCGTCATGCTGATGGCTTTGTAGAACCCGGGGCGGGCTTCTGGTCCTGGGCAGGGGCTGCTTGCTGCCCTCTCTTACCCTTTCCTCTGCCTCGCGGCAGATAAGACTGTCCTTTTGCTCGCTTGTTTTTATAGGAGCGAAAGGACTGCGGCTGAAAAGACGGTGTCTTTTTCTGTTGGGAGGGGGTCTGAGGTAAAAAAGTGGATTTGCCGGCAGTTGCCGTGGCCACCAGATCCGATAGACCGACCCCAAATAATTCCTCTCCTTTATATGGCAACACTTCCATATGCCTTTTGGAATCCGCATCACCTGACCACTGTCGCGTCCATAAACTTCTTCTGGCAGATATGGACATCGCACTTACTCTTGATGCTAGAGTACAAATATCCCTCTGAGCATCTCGCATATAAAGAAACGCATCCTTTAATTGCTCTAGAGTCAATAAAATACTGTCCCTATCCAGGGTATCAATAGTTTCAGTCAGGGAATCCAACCACACTACCCCAGCACTGCACATCCAGGCTGAGGCTATTGCCGGTCGCAGTATAACACCAGTATGAGTGTATATACTTTTCAGGTTAGTTTCCAGCCTCCTATCCGCTGGATCCTTGAGGGCGGCCGTATCAGGAGACGGCAACGCCACTTGCTTTGATAAACGTGTGAGCGCCTTATCCACCCTAGGGGGTGTTTCCCAGCGCGTCCTAACCTCTGGTGGGAAAGGGTATAATGCCAATAACTTCTTAGAAATTAGCAGTTTTCTATCTGGGTTAACCCACGCTTCATCACACACGTCATTCAATTCCTCTGATTCTGGAAAAGCTACAGGTAGTTTTTTCACCCCCCACATAATACCCCTTTTTGAGGTACCAGCAGTATCAGAGATCTGCAAAGCCTCCTTCATTGCCGTGATCATATAATGTGTGGCCCTGTTGGAAAATACGTTTGTTTCTTCACCGTCGACACTAGATTCATCTGTGTCGGTACCCGTGTCGACTGACTGAGGTAAGGGACGTTTTACAGCCCCTGACGGTGTCTGAGACGCCTGAGCCGGTACTGACTGGTTTTCCGGCCGTCTCATTTCGTCTACTGACTTTTGTAATGTACTAACATTATCACGTAATTCCATAACTAAAGCCATCCATTCCGGTGTCGACTCCCTAGGGGGTGACATCACCATTACCAGCAATTGCTCTGCCTCCACACCAACATCGTCCTCATACATGTCGACACACACGTACCGACACACAGCAGCCACACAGGGAATGCTCTAATCGAAGACAGGACCCCCTTAGCCCTTTGGGGAGACAGAGGGAGAGTTTGCCAGCACACACCAAAAGCGCTATAAATGTATATAAACAACCCTAAAAGGTGTTGTTTTTGTTATAAGCGCTTTTAATATATAAATATCGCCAATTTATGCCCCCCTTCTCTTTGTTACCCTGTTTCTGTAGTGCAGTGCAGGGGAGAGTCCAGGGAGCCTTCCTCACAGCGGAGCTGAGCAGGAAAATGGCGCTGAGTGCTGAGGAGAATAAGCTCCGCCCCTTTTCCGGCGGGCTTTTCTCCCGGGTTTTGAGAAATCTGGCCTGGGTTAAATACATACATATAGCCTTAATGGCTATATGTGATGTATTCTTTGCCACTAAAGGTATTTAATATTGCTGCCCAGGGCGCCCCCAGCAGCGCCCTGCACCCTCCGTGACTGGTCAGTGAGAAGTGTGTAGCAACAATGGCGCACAGCTGCCGTGCTGTGCGCTACCTTCATGAAGACTGAAGAGTCTTCTGCCGCCTGTTTCCGGACCTCCGATCTTCAGCATCTGTAAGGGGGGTCGGCGGCGCGGCTCCGGGACGAACCCCAGGATGACCTGTGTTCCGACTCCCTCTGAAGCTATGTCCAGTAGCCTAAGACTCCAATCCATCCTGCACGCAGGTGAGTTGAAAATCTCTCCCCTAAGTCCCTCGATGCAGTGAGCCTGTTGCCAGCAGGACTCACTGAGATTTAAAACCTAAAAAAACTTTTTCTAAGCAGCTCTTTAGGAGAGCCACCTAGATTGCACCCTGCTCGGACGGGCACAAAAACCTAACTGAGGCTTGGAGGAGGGTCATGGGGGGAGGAGCCAGTACACACCATGTGATCCTAAAAGCTTTCTTTAGATGTGCCCTGTCTCCTGCACAGTTTCCCTAACTGAGGTCTGGAGGAGGGGCATAGAGGGAGGAGCCAGTGCACACCAGTAGTCCTAATTCTTTCTTAGAGTGCCCAGTCTCCTGCGGAGCCGCTGTTCCCCATGGTCCTGACGGAGTCCCCAGCATCCACGTTAAAGAAAATAAATTAAAAAAAAGTAAAAAAAAAAAAAAAAAAATCAATAAAAAAAATCCGATGCCTCCTTATTGGAAGTCATAACATTCTATTCAGGTAGGCGCATTCCCACAGGCATTCCTGTAAAGACAATTATAGACTCGAGTAAACCCATCCCAAGAAAACCTTTAGCAGATGAGTTGGGACTACAAGCAGATGAGTTTATAACCATGGCATTTGGTTGTATGCTTGTTAAAGTTAAGTCAGAGAAAATATTCAAAATACAGTCGTTTGTGTTGTTTCGATTGATGACCAGCTTTGGAAGTTACATATGGTGGATAAGTCAAAAATGGTTCTTATGTATAAACAAATACTAGATGCAATGTTGCCCTTGGAAATAACCATTACAGTATGAAATGTGCAGCTCACCCTTCTTACTGATGAAGTCTTTAAAATAAATACTTTGGCAGTCAATTCTGCAAAGCCAGCAGCCCTATTTGTTTCTGTTTGCAATACAGCCCAATTCTCCCTTTGCTACTTGTGACTGGATGCGTTTTCGCTGCCTGCGCCAAGCGATCACAGCTTGGGTCTCACGGTACATAGCTAATAGAGGAATCCCTGTTACCGTCAGTAACCGCCAGTTACTGACTCCATCCACTATGCAGTGGGCAGGGACTTTGCTGCCACCACTGGGTTCCCACTACCGGCACGTAGAACTGTGTTTCTGCTTAGGCTCCTACCACTGGCACCCAACTACTGCCTACTGCTGTGTATGCGTATATGTGCTAATGCCGCACCTCCTGGTTGGCGCTGGATGACCCCCACTGTTCCCTGACCAGGCCCCAGCAGCTGCCAGAAGTCGGAGCTTTGAGAAGTTGGGCTCACTCCAGGACAGGTGGAGAACGGGACTGCCTATGTCGCATTCCTGGCAGACGCAAGATGAAAGCAGTTGTCTTGAGGCAAGATGTTTATTTGCTCACCCATTCCCCCAGCGTGCGGCCACGCTTACCAGCCTCGCCGCCTGAGAGCCGGCTTCCCCAGTCCCTTAGTGGGCAGCCCTGCTCTTCCTCATAGCCTGCAGCTCGGGACTACGTCCTGGCTGTAGTGGCTCCTATACGCTAGGCACCCCGTTCTCCTCCCCTGCTAGGGGAGTTGCCCAGCAACCGGTGCACGCGGCACAGCCAACTCCTTCAAAATCACATTTAAACCTCCAATGCCCAACGCCGGTAATACAGTTAAAAAAATGGCGCCTAATGCTCATCTGTCCCTTTAAAGATGGCACTGCAGCTTGGGGGTTAATTCAGTGCAGCGACTGCCATTACCACGTGGATCGGGGCTCTCCGGCCCCACTACTACACAGCATTTTACAAACACTACAGAATGAAGAATTCCCCCACCTAGGCTAGGGTATTTTGGTGGTACACTGCTGAACAACAGCTTCAGTATATCACCAGAGGTTTTACTTCCCCAGATTGCATGTGGGATGGCACAATAAAATCGTGACAGATTTATATTGTAGAAGAGTATTGCTAATTTGTAAGTCTTACCATGTTGGCAAGGTGCAATAGGCACAATAAATAAAATAAAAATTAAAAGCCACAAAGCTCCCACCCAGTGAGGTTCACTTCTAAATTTGAAAATTGATTTGTGACTGAAAGGAATGCTGCAAATATGAATATGTTTAGGTATTCTTCACACAAACCAGTATACCAATACAGACACTGCCAGAATCAAAGGTACTGAAGAGAGTTTATATTTAGATCTGGGTTAAAGTGGGAAACATTTCACAGTACAGGACAGGTAACACAGCCATACAAATTGCACAAAAAGGTTGTCAATGTGCCCAACAAATCTCTGCTTGCACCTACATTTTGGGAGTCCTTTTATTCAGCTCGTTGAATGCAGTGATGGTCTGCAAAAAATAAGAATTTACTCACCGGTAATTCTATTTCTCGTAGTCCGTAGTGGATGCTGGGAACTCCGTAAGGACCATGGGGAATAGACGGGCTCCGCAGGAGACTGGGCACTCTAAGAAAGAATTAGGACTACTGGTGTGCACTGGCTCCTCCCTCTATGCCCCTCCTCCAGACCTCAGTTAGGGAAACTGTGCCCGGAAGAGCTGACACAATAAGGAAAGGATTTGGAATCCCGGGTAAGACTCATACCAGCCACACCAATCGCACCGTACAACTCGTGATACTATACCCAGTTAACAGTATGAATAACAACTGAGCCTCACAAACAGATGGCTCATAACAATAACCCTTTAGTTAAGCAATAACTATATACAAGTATTGCAGACAATCCGCACTTGGGATGGGCGCCCAGCATCCACTATGGACTACGAGAAATAGAATTACCGGTGAGTAAATTCTTATTTTCTCCGACGTCCTAGTGGATGCTGGGAACTCCATAAGGACCATGGGGATTATACCAAAGCTCCCAAACGGGCGGGAGAGTGCGGATGACTCTGCAGCATCGAATGAGCAAACTCAAGGTCCTCTTCAGCCAGGGTATCAAACTTGTAGAATTTTGCAAACGTGTTTGATCCCGACCAGGTAGCAGCTCGGCAAAGTTGTAAAGCCGAGACCCCTCGGGCAGCCGCCCAAGAAGAGCCCACCTTCCTTGTGGAATGGGCTTTGACTGATTTAGGATGCGGCAGTCCAGCCGCAGAATGTGCAAGTTGAATCGTGGAGCAGATCCAGCGAGCAATAGTCTGCTTAGAAGCAGGAGCACCCAACTTGTTGGGTGCATGCAGGATAAACAGTGAGTCAGTCTTTCTGACTCTAGCCGTCCTGGAAACATAGATTTTCAGGGCCCGGACTACGTCCAGCAACTTGGAAGCCTCCAAGTCCCGAGTAGCCGCAGGCACCACAATAGGTTGGTTCAAATGAAATGCTGATACCACCTTAGGGAGGAATTGGGGACGCGTCCTCAATTCTACTCTGTCCATATGGAAGATCAGATAGGGGCTTTACAGGACAAAGCCGCCAATTCTGACACCCGCCTAGCCGAAGCCAAGGCCAAAAGCATGACCACTTTCCACGTGAGATATTTTAATTCCACGGTCTGAAGTGGCTCAAACCAATGTGATTTTAAGAAATCCAACACAACGTTGAGATCCCAAGGTGCCACTGGGGGCACAAACATCCTTCCTAGCTTTTATCAGCGTAGGAATGACTTCAACCGGAATGCCCTTTTCCATCAGGATCCGGCGTTCAACCGCCATGCCGTCAAACGCAGCCGCGGTAAGTCTTGGAACAGACAGGGCCCCTGCTGTAGCAGGTCCTGTCTGAGAGGCAGAGGCCAAGGGTCCTCTGAGATCATTTCTTGTAGTTCCGGGTACCAAGTCCTTCTTGGCCAATCCGGAACGATGAGGATAGTTCTTACTCCTCTCTTTCTTATTATCCTCAGTACCTTTGGAATGAGAGGAAGAGGAGGGAACACATAAACCGACTGGTACACCCACGGTGTCACTAGAGCGTCCACAGCTATCGCCTGAGGGTCCCTTGACCTGGCGCAATATCTTTTTAGCTTTTTGTTGAGGCGGGACGCCATCATGTCCACCTGTGGCCTTTCCCAACGATTTACAATCAGCTGGAAGACTTCTGGATGAAGTCCCCACTCTCCCGGGTGGAGGTCGTGCCTGCTGAGGAAGTCTGCTTCCCAGTTGTCCACTCCCGGAATGAACACTGCTGACAGTGCTATCACAGGATTTTCCGCCCATCGGAGAATCCTTGTGGCTTCTGCCATCGCCATCCTGCTTCTTGTGCCGCCCTGTCGGTTTACATGGGCGACTGCCGTGATGTTGTCTGACTGAATCAGCACCGGCTGGTTTTGAAGCAGGGGTTTTGTAAATGGCCCTTAGTTCCAGAATGTTTATGTGTAGGGAAGCTTCCTGACTCGACCATTGTCCTTGGAAGTTTCTTCCCTGAGTGACTGCCCCCCAACCTCGGAGGCTTGCATCCGTGGTCACCAGGACCCAGTCCTGTATGCCGAATCTGCGGCCCTCGAGTAGATGAGCACTCTGCAGCCACCACAGCAGAGACACTTGTCTAACAGATCCCACTGAAAGATCCGTGCATGGAACCTGCCGAATGGAATTGCCTCGTAAGAAGCTACCATCTTTCCCAGGACTCGCGTGCAGTGATGCACCGACACCTGTTTTGATTTTAGGAGGTCTCTGACCAGAGATGACATCTCCTTGGCCTTCTCCTCCGGGAGAAACACCTTCTTCTGTTCTGTGTCCAGAATCATACCCAGGAACAGCAGACGCGTCGTAGGAACCAGCTGCAACTTCGGGATATTCAGAATCCAGCCGTGCTGTTGTAGTACTTCCTGAGATAGTGCTACTCCGACCAACAACTGCTCCCTGGACCTCGCCTTTATAAGGAGATCGTCCAAGTACGGGATAATTATAACTCCCTTCCTTCGAAGGAGTATCATCATTTCGGCCATTACTTTGGTAAATACCCTCGGTGCCGTGGACAGACCAAACGGCAACGTCTGGAATTGGTAATGGCAGTCCTGTACCACAAAACGGAGGTACACCTGGTGAGGAGACGTCTCGAACTCCAGCTTGTATCCCTGAGATACCACTTGTAGAACCCAGAGATCCACCTGTGAGCGAAACCACTGGTCGCTGAAGTTCCGGAGACGGGCCCCCACCGCACCTGGCTCCACATGTGGAGCCCCAGCGTCATGCGGTGGACTTAGTGGAAGCAGGGGAGGATTTTTGTTCTTGGGAACTGGCTGTATGGTGCAGCTTTTTCCCTCTATCCCTGCCTCTGGGCAGAAAGGACGCGCCTCTAACCCGCTTGCCTTTCTGAGGCCGAAAGGACTGTACTTGATAATACGGTGCTTTCTTAGGCTGTGAGGGAACCTGAGGTAAAAAAGTCGACTTCCCAGCTGTTGCTGTGGATACGAGGTCCGAGAGACCGTCCCCAAACAATTCCTCACCCTTATAAGGCAAAATTTCCATGTGCCTTTTAGAGTCAGCATCACCCGTCCACTGCCGAGTCCATAATACTCTCCTGGCAGAAATGGACATCGCATTAATTCTAGATGCCAGCCGGCAAATGTCCCTCTGTGCATCTCTCATATATAAGACTACGTCTTTAATATGCTCTATGGTTAGCAATATAGTGTCCCTGTCAAGGGAATCAATGTTATCAGACAGGGAATCAACCACGCTGCTGCAGCACTGCACATCCATGATGAAGCAATAGCAGGTCTCAGTATAGTACCTGAGTGTGTATACACAGACTTCAGGATAGCCTCCTGCTTTCTATCTGCAGGCTCCTTTAAGGCGGCCGTATCCTGAGACGGCAGTGCCACCTTTTTTGATAAGCGTGTGAGCGCCTTGTCCACCTTAGGGGATGTCTGCCAGCGTAACCCATCCGTTGGCGGGAAAGGGTACGCCATTAGTAACCGCTTAGAAATTACTAGTTTCTTATCTGGTGAACCCCACGCTTCTTCACACAATTCGTTTAACTCATCAGATGGGGGAAAAGTCACTGGCTGCTTTTTCTCCCCAAACATAATACCCTTTTTTGTGGTAACCGGGTTAATGTCAGAAATGTGCAACACATTTTTCATTGCCGTAATCATGCATCGGATGGCCCTAGTGGAGTCAGACTCCGTGTCGACATCTGTGTCTGCCATCTGAGGTAGCGGGCGTTTTTGAGCCCCTGAAGGCCTCTGAGATGCCTGGGCAGGCGCGGGCTGAGATGCCGGCTGTCCCAAAGCTGCGTCATCGAACCTTTTATGTAAGGAGTTGACACTGTCGGTTAATACCTTCCACATATCCATCCACTCAGGTGTCGGCCCCGCAGGGGGCGACATCACACTTATCGGCACCTGCTCCGCCTCCACGTAAGTGTTCTCATCAAACATGTCGACACAGCCGTACCGACACACCGCACACACACACACAGGGAATGCTCTGACTGAGGACAGGACCCCACAAAGTCCTTTGGGGAGACAGAGAGAGAGTATGCCAGCACACACCACAGCGCTATATAAACAGGGATTTACACTAACAAAAGTGAATTTTCCCTATAGCTGCTTAATATACTCAGTTTGCGCCTAAATTTAGTGCCCCCCCTCTCTTTTTTACCCTTTGAGCCTGGAAACTGCAGGGGAGAGCCTGGGGAGCTGTCTTCCAGCGGAGCTGTGAAGAGAAAATGGCGCCGGTGTGCTGAGGGAGATAGCCCTGCCCCCTTCTCGGCAGACTTCTCCCGCTTTTTTATATACTTTTATGGCGGGGGATTATGCACATATACAGTTTATTAGACTGTATTATGTGCTTTTTGCCATGTAAGGTACTCTAATTGCTGCCCAGGGTGCCCCCCCCCCCCCCCAGCGCCCTGCACTCATCAGTGACCGGAGTGTGTGGTGTGCATAGGGAGCAATGGCGCACAGCTGCAGTGCTGTGCGCTACCTTAATGAAGACCGAAGTCTTCAGCCGCCGATTTCCTCCGGTTTCTTCAGTCTTCTGGCTCTGCAAGGGGGACGGCGGCGCGGCTCCGGGAACGGACGATCGAGGTCGGGCCCTGTGTTCGATCCCTCTGGAGCTAATGGTGTCCAGTAGCCTAGAAGCACAAGCTAGCTGCAAGCAGGTAGGTTTGCTTCTCTCCCCTAAGTCCCACGTAGCAGTGAGACTGTTGCCAGCAGATCTCACTGAAAATAAAAAACCTAACAAATACTTTTCTTTCTAGGAAGCTCAGGAGAGCCCCTAGTGTGCAACCAGCTCTGGCCGGGCACAGATTCTAACTGGGGTCTGGAGGAGGGGCATAGAGGGAGGAGCCAGTGCACACCAGATGTAGTACCTAATCTTTTCTTTAGAGTGCCCAGTCTCCTGCGGAGCCCGTCTATTCCCCATGGTCCTTACAGAGTACCCAGCATCCACTAGGACGTCAGAGAAATAGGATTTTAATTATCTACCGGTAAATCCTTTTCTCGTTGTCCGTAGAGGATGCTGGGCGCCCGCCCAGCGCTTCGTTATCCTGCAGTGGTTACTTGATCAGTACTGCTTTGTTCTTGGTTGAGTACTGCGTTGTTACTTGATTCAGTAATGTTATTCAGCTGTTGCTGAGTTTTTAAGCTAGTCAGCTTGGTTTGCCTTGTTGTGTGAGCTGGTGTGAATCTCGCCACTCTCTGTGTAAATTTCTTCTCTCAAAGTATGTCCGTCTCCTCGGGCACAGTTTCTAGACTGAGTCTGGTAGGAGGGGCATAGAGGGAGGAGCCAGCCCACACTGTTAAAACTATTAAAGTGCCAGTGGCTCCTAGTGGACCCGTCTATACCCCATGGTACTAATGTGGACCCCAGCATCCTCTACGGACTACGAGAAAAGGATCCTATTTTTATATATATATTGTTTTTATCAAAGATGGGCATGAATCGAAATCAACAGAAAAATGATTTGCAACAGTTAGGCAGCAGCAGGAATTAGCAGTCCTGATGTAAACGATGGATACAGTTCTCGAAACATATACATTTCAGCACGGCTGGGGTATATAACCACTGGCATTTTAATGGATTTGTACGGATAGTAAAAAAAAAAGCAAGCATGTCTGAGTTGGGATTTGACTAGTATTTGAAATCTTTCCAAACACTAATGCAGATGTGCTATCACAAAAAACAATTATTTCTACTGTTGGATCCATTTACAAGAATTTGAAACACCTATGTGAACTACAATTGTGTTTGAAGAGTTTCAAATAGATGTTCTTAACCTAATTCAATCATAACAAATACACATTTCTGAATGTTTTTGCGGGGAGAAAAAAAAAATTGGCAAAAGTGGTTAAAACCTGATTTTAGATTTAGATATTAACAAACTACACCTTCCAAATATTAACATAACTGGGTCTTGCACCCAAAACATTTTACGCCAGACTGAGTAATTGAGGCGTCCAAGAACCATTACAGATACTTCCAGAAATGTGATGCTTACACAGGGTTGCAGACTGCAAGTCTCTGTACTTGTACTTTCTGATAAGCTGCTTTGACATTTTTGTACTCAGCAGTTCACTGACTGCAACCAATTACTCTGCACAGATCATGTCAGCCACCTAGAGTAAGGCCCCCATACAAACATCAGTTTGTGATTTGTTGGCTGGAAATTACATGAGTGGTAGGCAAATTTCTGGCTCTGACTAATACCGCTTTCAGATCGCAAACGCCGGATCCCACCCGGTAAGAGAAACGTGTCCTTACCGGGTGGGATCCGGCATTTGCTCTCCTTTGCTGGCTTTCCGACCCGGCAATATACCGGGTCGGTTGCCATAGCAGCGGGGGGCGCAGCAGCAGCAGGGGCTGGGGTGGAGGCGGCGCTGGGAGATGAGCTCATCTCCTGCGCCGCCTCTCCCTATGCTGTGAATGGGAGCCGTGTCGCATCGACGCGGCTCCCATTCACACTGCACCTGACCCGGTATTCAACCCGGGTATAATCCTTCTTTTATACCGGGTTGAATTACCGGGTCAGGCGACCCGCTAATTCTCGCAAAGTGCTTTCACATCGCACACTGACCCGTGTCGACACTGCAATATGCTGTGTCGATACCGGGTTATTTGTGCGATGTGAAAGGGGTATTAGGTATCCACCAGTAACATGGACAACTTAATGTTGAAAACCATGTAGCATTACTTCAGTTATGGACACAATCAATTACGTATAGAATGTAAGTCCTGAGCTTACAAAAATTATTTTAACTGGTTGCAAGTTACTTTTTTTTTTTTTTTGTAGGTACTGATGAACAATGGGGGCAATTCCAAGTTGATCGCAGCAGGAATTTTGTTAGCAGTTGGGCAAAACCATGTGCACTGCAGGGGAGGCAGATATAACATGTGCAGAAAGAGTTAGATTTGGGTGGGTTATTTTATTTCTGTGCAGGGTAAATACTGGCTGCTTTATTTTTACACTGCAAATTAGATTGCAGATTGAACACACCACACCAAAATCTAACTCTCTCTGCACATGTTAAATCTGCCTCCCCTCCAGTGCACATGGTTTTGCCCAACTGCTAACAAAATTCCTGCTGCGATCAACTCAGAATTACCCCCATTATGTATTAGTATTACAAAGAATTCATGAGAACGTGGGTGGGTTGGGAAGTGACGTAGGGTCTAATTCATATTTACAGGACATGCCAATGATTTCACAATGGAGAGATTATCAGCAGACTGAGCATGTGCTGTAAATCATACTGCGCATAAGCCAAGGTCAATTTGCAATTGTGCTCACAGTGAGGAGTTAATCGCAGAGTGACTGACCGGAAGGGACCAATGGGAGGAGTTTTACGGGGAGTGGTGGCAAAAACGCAGGCGTGTCAAGTACGTTTTCAAGGCGTATATCTGCCTGCAGCTGCCATCATGTACACAGATTGACATGGCACCAACATCGCTTCTGCCGGACAGTCTGCGTAGCCATAGGTCTACCCTTACAGTCGATGTTCCTCGTTCTTGCATATAGGCTGCAGTTGCAAATGAGTTAGTGATCGCTCACCAGTGGGTATCATTTTTCATTTCAGGGTGACAGCTTCATTTGACACCATTAGCAATTTCGTAGCCTAGAAAATTGCACTTCCTAAAGCACGTGTGTAGGAACATGAATTAGGCCCATAGAGCCTGACTCTGAGTTGGGAATAACGGAGGAACTAGTAAGTAACTGTGCACCTTGGTAAAACCATGTTGTACTGCAGGTGGGGCCAATGTAAAATGTGCAGAGAGATTTAGATTTGAGAGTGGCATGTCCATACGGATATCTAAACTGCAGTGTAAAAATAAAGCTTTACAGCATTTGTGGACAACAAGCAACACAAGTTATGTATTTGTACACCTTGCATCGCAACATGGTTTGTCCAGGTGTACAGTTACTTGTTATTTCTTACTGTATTCCCAACTCAGAAGCAGACCCAAAGTGGGGAGACAAGGACCATTCATTTTTTTATTGGAGGAGGGAATACTTATGTTCCCCTGCAACAACAGATCACTTGAAAAGGTTCCCTTTTTCCTGACATGGATCGCTCCGACTGTTCTCTGCCATATCAAAATGATATCAATAAATTTCCATGATGACCCAAATGCTGCATTTCTGCTTCCTTACAGAGTGTACACAACCAAATTACTTTGTTCTGTGGTACAGCCATATGACTGGTCATCGATGGTATAGTTCTAATGCTAAAGTAGGCAAGTTATCCTGTAAGGGGATCGGTATGAATCACCGCCGCACGGGATGCCAAATGTCAGTAGATCGACATCGGCATCCCGAGCAGTGGAATGCCGGCAGGGGGCGAGTGCAAGAAAGCTTCTTGTGGGCTCGCTGCGCATGCCACACGCTCTAATCCCACTCTATAAGTGGCGTGGACACCAACGAGTGGATATAGTCCCTGTTGGTCAGCATGCCAACCGTCGGGATTGTGAGGAGACGGTATTGTGACTGGCGGTCACATAACTACATTCCATTTCCCATATCAACCAGTCAGCTACTAACAGTTATAAAGAACATTTTATAAAATAAGTAGAAGCCGATTAGTTGCTATGGGCAACTAATACATCTCCCCCGTCATTAGTTATGAACAGTACAACATAACTTTGTGCTAACCACCATTTCTAAAGGCCGTTATCAGTATTTCTCCAATTTCAAAAAATTGGTAGCAACAGTTCTGAAATCCATTGTTTTTATTTTATTATAATAAGTATAAACATTTGCTCTGCGTTGCATTTTCTATCTTCCATAATTGATTTGTAACTAATTAGTGGCATGTGTTTCATTAACCCCAGACCCTGTCTTCCTCACTGATTACAGTATAGAATGTAAACCCATACTCTCCTCCTGTTCTTTCCACTCCCTTCTCATGCACCTGTATGGCCTTGTGTTAGGTCACTAGAACGCTTGGTACTACATTATCTGTTGAATCCATACCGCTTGAATATTCTGTATTTGCCTTTGAAATCTACATTCAACTTCCTATTGCTCTATTCACCTATTGTAAGGTTCCTGCGGAATTTCATGGAGGCCTAAACAAAACAATACCATTAAGTATACTTCAGACACATGTACAACAGCTTTTATTAATTCATATGCAAATTAAATGTACCTGAAAATGTTTCAAAGGACATGGTCTATCGTAATTATGGACACTGAAGGTTCAGCATAGCCAGATATTGATAAGCCAAATTCTTACTGCATCTCTAATGATAAATATAACTCATTGACGTAGAGAAAGAAATAGACGTTTGGGTCAGTGTACCACTAATGTAATAAAATATCTATGAACCCTAAAATTAAAAGGACCAGATTATAAGTAGCAGTGGCATTTATCTATGCCCGTGCCCTTCCTTAGGCTGAGCAGCAGCAGGCGGTGAACGCATACTGGTAAAAACAAGTCATTGCCATCTGTGGCATATGCAAGATATTTTAGTCAACAAAGCTGTCCATGGTCCTGTAACAACTATTGATGTAAACATCACAACTGCACTTGGTTATTAACAGGTAAAAGGAGCATACGTGCACATAACCAGGGACAAGCATTAGTCCAATGAATGGTGACTGGGTGAATAGCTTAGCATATTGTTAACACTTGCACACTAGACACACTACAAGGTGTTGATACAGAGCGCAAAGTGTTCACAAAAAACTCAGCGCATCCTACCACTCTCTTTAGCACTGTACTCAGTTATTTGCATTTCCAAGAGGCGGGCAGGGCTGCCATCAGAAATTATGGGGCCAGGGACTGACAAAATAGACAGGGCCCCTCCCTCCCAAAAAAAGATTCTGGCGCACTGCTTCACCCCTATGTGATGTCATACATTGTGACATTATATATAGGTGGAGTGTTGCGGACCTGCAGGAACGGTTTATAGAGAGCCGATGCATATATAAGACTTGTTTTAATAAGTCCACCTTGTGCATCAGCCTGCGGTTAATTCACAGACTGGTGCAGCTCTACAGGTATTGGCGGTAGGAACCAGGGGTGGGCCCCCCTCTCTGTAAGGGCCCGGGACACCAGTCCCCACAGTCCCCCCCTGATGGCTGCCCTGGAGGCAGGTACACTGTGTTGGCCTAGCAGTTAAAGCTGCTTAATCAATGCATTGTGTACATACCAGGCACAGACAAATACAATACTTGCACCTACAACACATGCTGTTGCTCCAGGCCATGGACACTGTCACCGAGAGGTCCTACTGCAAGTGCCCTTTATCCCCTGATCTGATGTAAATGATAATTCTACCTCACAAAAACCATGATGACACCTCTGCTTATGTATGTGTTTAGCCTGGCCAAGGATAGTGGGTGCATACTGTAGATATCGGGTGTCACAACAGAGACTGGCCTACATAATGCATTCAGGTTCTGCTCTGCTTATGATAGATGAAGTACTGTATACAGTACACAGCAGTGTAATAGCAGTACATCCCCAGACTAATGCATCCTACAGCAGCCCTCCCCTGACCTTGCAGCTTCCCCCACCACTACAGCGCAGAGTACACACACAGCTGGGGGCACCGTGCCCTCCCCTCTCACATACACACTGCCCGCACCCGCAAGACGCAGCACTACTCACTGTTACACGCGGTGCCGCCCAGCTCCCCGGTGCAGCAGCAGCCTGAAGATCACCGCTCCGCCCGCTTTCATGGCCGACCTGGAATGACTGCTCCATCTGCGCGTTGGCGCAGAATTACGTCACCACCACAGGATGGCAAGGTCCCGGAGACAGGCTTCACAGGGCGGAAATGGTCCGTGGGAATGAGGCATGCCGGGATGAGGTAGGACCAATCAGAAGTTTGTCTACATTGTGGGCGGAAGTGTTTCCCCATAGAAGCTTCAGCTGAGCGTGTGACGGCGCGGTGGCTGAACATAGCAGCATTGCGCGCCTTGTGTCAGCGCTGGCATGCCATGTATAGGATCTAGTGTGTGCGGCTGCTGCATCGGGGGCGAGTGACACCCGTTAGCCTCGTACCTGCACGCCATAGCATGAGTTCCGGGCTAGATATCAGGTATCCTGGGCTGTGGTGAGAAGCGTTACTGCAGTAGGTGCTTCCTATCACAGGGTTATGCTTCTATATTGTGGGTAATGCAGCTTGCATTAATAGTTATGCTAGCATGTACTGTGTAGATGTCAACTGTAATGTCCTGTGCCATGAGGATTGACTGTGTTAGTTTGCTGATGAGCCTGTCTTACTTTTCTTTTTAAGGTATTGATTACAGATTGGATCTTATTCTTCATATTTGTTATTGTATAACTTTCATCATGACTGGTGAGGTCCGGAAGCTTCCTAACTGGATGTCAGAACAGAGTGCGTGTGGCACAAGTGAGGCTACAAAGGCAAGTGTACATTAATTTACAGTAAATGGTTTATGTTCAGTATCCGGGTTAGCATAACTAAACTGCTTCAGAACAACAGTTAGTGTGTTGTGAATATTAAGTAAACTGGTAACACTTAAACTGCTAATTCTTACTAATGTAACACTTTTCTGCATCTTCTCGTTCCTTCCCAATTGAACAATTTTTTAGTGTCCTCACTGGCTGGAGAATCAAGGAGATATAACTGCAGAGGACCCGTACCACAGACCTGCTCCCATGGTTATGCTAACAACTGGAGCCATTACCGCCTCTCGCACAGTCCCCGCTGCTGTAGAGGAGATATGCTTCCATGGTTATGCTAATAACCGGCGGCATCACCACCTCCCGCACAGTCCCCGCTCCTGCAGGGGAGACATGCTTCCATGGTTATGCTAACAACTGGAGCCATTACCGCCTCTCGCACAGTCCCCGCTGCTGTAGAGGAGATATGCTTCCATGGTTATGCTAATAACCGGCGGCATCACCACCTCCCGCACAGTCCCCGCTGCTGTAGAGGAGATATGCTTCCATGGTTATGCTAACAACTGGAGCCATTACCGCCTCTCGCACAGTCCCCGCTGCTGTAGAGGAGATATGCTTCCATGGTTATGCTAATAACCGGCGGCATCACCACCTCCCGCACAGTCCCTGCTCCTGCAGGGGAGACATGTCTGCAGTGGACCTGGACCTCAGACATGCTCCCGTGGTAATTCTGGCAGCTCCGCTTCCCACACAGTCCATGTCCCTGCTGGGGAGGAGACATATCTGCAGAAGGCCCAAACCACAGACTTACTCCTGTTGTAATGCTAACAGCAAAAGCCGCAGACGCGTCCCGCATTGTCCCTGTCCCTGCCGTTGAGATGACATTCCTGCAGAGGACCCGGACCGCAGACATTCTCCCATGTAATGCTAACCGCTGGCGGTGCTGCTTCCTGCACAGTCCCCACCGTCACTGTAGCATAGACACGTCTGCAGACATATCTCCTTTATCATCCAGGCAGTGAGAACACTGAAATGTTACATTAGTAAGAAGTAGCAGTTAAGGAGAAATCATATTAGCTGTTAACAGCTTAATAGGGGTGCAAGTTTCCATTGCAACGGCATGTAAGTACTAACAATGGCACCTGAACTCACCCCCTCGCAGCTCCTTCTAGTGATGCACTCGCACATCTTTGCTCGTAGCAAATCGGCAAGTCTCGCGGTAGTGTAAGTGCAGCTTACAGCCACACTTACTTACGCCGTAAATGGATTTCCACGAAAGTGTTAACTTAGTTTACGTAATGTTCAGAACAGTTCCCATATAAAAGATCACATAAATGTATGCGCTGTTTTAAACCGTTTTACAAAATTTTGACACTTGCTCCACGTCTTTCTCACCTGTTGCAAAAAAGGTAGCAACTAAGGGGTGGTTGGGGGGAAGGGAGCGGGGGATTGTTGTTGTGGTATTGTCCAAATCTGGACAATGCATTTAATTGTTTTTCACTATTTGTGTTTTGCCATTTTTTTGCAGAAGCACTTTTAATTATCCATTACTTGATG
Source organism: Pseudophryne corroboree (assembly GCF_028390025.1). Lineage (NCBI taxonomy): Eukaryota > Metazoa > Chordata > Amphibia > Anura > Myobatrachidae > Pseudophryne > Pseudophryne corroboree. Next base: position 867,225,871 of record NC_086444.1, on the reverse strand, counting down.
CCCTTAATTATTATTTTATTTTATTTTTTAACTAAGTCTGGTCTTTGATTTCTTTTGTATAATATATAGTGCAGATAAAATTGTTTTTTGATCTCATAGTTTTAGAGAGGAATTCAGTTGTGCCATCTGGATGCGATGTGACGTTCCAGAGCAGCACGTCGCATCTACTGCCATTGCAAGTTTTCTTCTCACCCCATAGAGGTGTGCAGGGAATCTTGTAGTGTTGACACTACAGTAACTGGCTTTTATATTGTGCACAGCTGAACATTGTGGAGATGCTCAGCGGCCCTTTGGCAGCAATTCAATTTCCCACTTAATGTAATCAGCTTCAGTCACGTTTTCAGTGTGTTAATCTGGTGGTGTGCTCTAGTGCTAATGTACTCAAAAGGAAATTAATAATTAATCAGATAGTGTGTAGAATAGAAAAGCACAACTTCAATGCATTTCGCAGGGAGCGTACCTGTGAAATGTGCAGAAGTGACAATTATTGTAATTCTAGAGAATTTGTAATTGGCTATAAAAGGATGAGCGGATTACTTTTACTCTGGAACCAATTTTAAAGATGTCTGCTGGAAACCCTGGAATTATTTCTCAATGCTGTTTAATAATATGCAATTGTTAATCACTTATTCACTTTAAATACCTACTGCACTGGAGTTTTAAACACTATTCATAATAATAACAACGGCATTTGTGTAGATTGCATAAAGATTCTTTTTTTTTTTTTTTTTTTTTAGTGAAGTATAGTATATAAAACAAAATTTCAAAAAATTGTGCTTTAAATTTGAGTTAAGAATTAAGAGACGGCAGACTGATGAGATGACAGGGAGTAACCTAAAAATAATAATAAAGTTGCCAGCAGTATGGCCCATTGGACAACATACAACTGTATTACTTGTTACCAAGGTAGTATATACAAGAGCGCTGACGAATAAGTTAGAAATATGGTAGTAAATCAGGCAACAATATGGTGGTATATACTATAAAAGTAAAGAAATTCTGTGCTCAACTATCAGGATATTACAGATACAATAACAGTCTTTCTATCATAAGTCCAGGTTTCCTCATCAATTCTCTGAATCCTTTCCTTCCAAAGCCTAAAAACTTTTTCCAATCAATTCCCCTTTCCCTCACAGAACCAAGGATTGCCCTGAAAAAAATGGAAATAGGCTTATAGTTTAGTAAACTTATTCAACCAAAAAATACACTATGTAGACAAATGATTGGATACCCCCTCCAAAAGTGAAATATTGTGCTTCTACAGCAGACACGTGCTCATGAAGGTAAGAAACGGGTAGAGGAGCACTGATCATTTGCTAACAAAATGGCTTGCTGGAAGGAGCTAACTGAGTTTGAAAAGGGGATCATCGTAGGCTGCTCGATCATAGGTACGAGTGTGAGAAGCTTTGCAGATGTTCGGAAGGTTCCTAAAGCCACTGTGTCTTTTGTCATTAATGCTGAGGAGAAGAACGGTCATTGCAGGAATGCACCTCGTCCTGAAAGGCCCCTGAATGGGACTGGAGAGTTCTAACCAGAGAGCTGCAAAAGAACAGGGGTTCCAAATAATCATTAATGTGCAGGTTTTAACCAGAACACTTTGTAGGGAGGCCCATGTACTTGGATATTATGGGCGAGCAGCTGCTTTTAAATGTCACAGATAAGAATGCAGCCCAGCAATATTGATGGTGTAAAGTGTGGAATAATGGCAGCGAGTGTTATGGAGTGATTAATCACTATTTACACTTTTCAGATCAGATGGACTGCTTTGGCATTTGCTAGGAGAACGTCTAATGCCACAATGTACAGTACCTACAGTAAAGTATGGAGGTGGTGGCATTATGCTGTGGTGCTGGTTTAGCATAGGTCCACTAGCAGTAATGCATGGTTACATTAAGTATAGAGATGTTCTCGATAACTGCTGCCTACATTTTGCCAGTTCTATGGAAACAACATGTTTTTATCAGGATAATGCCACCTGTCATGTTTCCAGGGCAACGCCGGACTGGTATACAGAAAATTTGATAACCCAGATGGACTGGCCAGCTCAGAGTCCAAATCTTAGCCCCACTAAGAATTTCTGGGATGAATTGCGTTCTAGGCTGACTCGACCTTCAATGTCCCAGTCGGTCACTGTACTTAAGGCGGAATGGCAAAACATACCGCCTGCTGTTGTCTAGGAACTTGTGGACAGTTTGCTAAGAATAGTCTCTGCAGTATTCACTGCACGTGGTGGACCTACAGAGTACTAGTGTTCACTCTAGGCTGTTTTAGCAGGGCGCCGCGCCCTGCCCGATTTTTTTTTAAGGGCAAAAACCGCCCTGCCCTTTCTGCGGCGCCCTGCTAAAACAGCCGCCCGCTTTCTGCCCCTCTCAGCATGTAAAGATGCCGCGCGCATGCGCGCGGCATCCGTTCACGCTGTCAGAGAGCTTGGGGGAAGCCCAGCACCTCCGTAGGTGCTGGGCACGCCCGCAACAGTGACTGCGCCGTCCGCCCACGCCCCCGTCTGTGTACTGACCCGCCCACTTGCATTACGTGCAAGTGGGCACGCCCCCTATTTCCACTGCCATGCCCCCTTTCCGCAAGCGCGCTTGTGCCCCTTACGGACGCGTGCCCTGCCCTGCCCGTCCGCTGGAGTGAACACTAGAGTACTGATGTCAATAAAATCTTGTTTCTCTATTTGCTGTCAGTGTCCTGTCACTTTTGTCTACATGTCATATACAGGGATGCGGTCAAGATGCCGCCGGCTGGAATCCCGGCGGTCGAAATACCGACGCCGGAATCCCGACCGCCACAATCCTGACATATTCTCCCTCCGTGGGTGTCCACGACCCCCATAGAGGGAGAATATAATAGTATGCCGAGCGTAGCGAGCCCGCAAGGGGCTGCGTTCCGCTCGCCACCCCTGTCGGGATTGTGTGGTCGGGATTCCGGCGTCGGTATTTCGACCGGCGGCATTTAGTACTGATCCCGTCATACATAGGCTGGTATCAAGCATACTAGAAACAAGTGAAGAGCAGCTTATCTGATTTCCTTTGAAGTTGGTCCCGGAAATGCCCTCCTCTTAGCATTATTAAGCCTTTCAGGAACCAGACACACTCCACACCTTAAGTCCCAGCAGCCAGAAGCTCTTCCTGCCACCACCGTGTTTTTTAAGGTGATTGTTGGTGCTGGCCACAACTAGAGAAAATGTTTCTAAAATCCTAGAATATATAAATATTACATACATCAACATCTGTTCACATAGAAAAAAAATACAAAAATTGCTGCAATGAAGGTTAATAACAGCTTAAAAAACATTAAAATTATAAATTGTGGTCACTTCCTGTTCCAGACCTCCGTCCCGTAGTTATGGTAATCCAATCAACAGTCCCCTCCCTTGCTTGCACTAGGACCTGAAGCAACCCTTCCTCATGTAAATGTGTTAGTATTTTTCAAGAATTGTGAGGGATATATGGGCATATAAAATCAGTCCCATAGAGCCAGTCCTTTAAATATCGCTTTTGAGTAGTATAGTGTAGTTATGTTTTAGCAATGTCAGGGAAGTTAATGCCCCCATTTGATATAGATTAACAGAGTTTCTGGAAACCTGAACAAGACAGTTTCCCATTTCAAATCAAAGAACCAAAGCGGACATTATTCAATTCAGTGTTTTGGGGTGAGAAGAATGTGAGGCAAATACAGTAAGTGAACGAATATGTGACCATCTTGATTTAAATTAGCTCTACCAAGATAAGGGAGAGTTCAGCCACCATATGTCAGGTCAGGCTTCTGAAGGGGCTCCAGCGAGTGGACCAAAGCTGGGGAATACAAGACCTCAAGAGGATGGTAGTGAGGTGGATGGATATAGGTCTTTCTCATGGACCTCCAAAGCCCCTAAAAGATTAGGTGGAGTCAGATATTGCCAGCAGAGAAGAACTTGGCTGAAGAAATGTGGTTACAGTGACTTGAAAATAGAGATGTGTGCCTGGCCATTTTTCGTGTTTTGGATTGGTTTCGCCGAAACCGCCCTTGTGTGTTTTTTGGTTCTTTTTTTTTTTCTTTTTCTCTTACGTCCTAGAGGATGCTGGGGACTCCGTAAGGACCATGGGGAATAGACGGGCTCAGCAGGAGACCTGGGCACCAAAAAGAACTTTAGATATGGGTGTGCACTGGCTCCTCCCTCTATGCCCCTCCTCCAGATCTCAGTTTGATACTGTGCCCAGAGGAGAATGGGTGCATTACAGGTAGCTCTCCTGAGTTTCCTGAAAGAAAGAAATTTTGTTAGGTTTTTTATTTTCAGGGAGCCTGCTGGCAACAGGCTTCCTGCATCGAGGGACGGAGGAGATCTCTGCTTCTTAGGCCACTGGACACCATTAGCTCCAGAGGGAGTCGAAACGCAGGTCTCTCCTAGCTGTTGGTCCCGGAGCCGCGCCGCCGTCCTCCTCACAGAGCCAAAAGATAGAAGCCGGGTGAGTATGAGAAGAAAGTAGACTTCAGAGGTGGCAGAAGACTTCTGATCTTCACTGAGGTAACACTGCGCGCCATTGCTCCCGCACAACACGCACACGGCGGGCACTGTAAGGGTGCAGGGCGCAGGGTGGGCGCCCTGGGCAGCAATTAAACCTCTGGTCTGGCAAAATCAGGGTATATATGGGCTCTACACTATATATAAGTGATCCCTCGCCAGTTTTTAAAAGAAATCAAGCGGGACCGAAGCCCGCCGCTGAGGGGGGCGAAGTTTGGTCCTCGGCACTCACCAGTGCCATTTTCTCCACAGCACACCGCTGAGAAGTTGGCTCCCCGGACTCTCCGCTGCTGAACACGGTGACAGAGGGTTTGAAAGAAGGGGGGGGCACATAATTTGGCGTAGTGTTTTGTTTAATATATATATATATATGTATATATATGTATATGTATGTATTAAAAGCGCTATCTGGGTAATTTTTTTCCCTGGGTCATTGGCGCTGGGTGTGTTCTGGCATACTCTCTCTCTGTCTCTCCAAAGGGCCTTGTGGGGGAACTGTCTCCAGATAAGAGAATTCCCTGAGTGTGTGGTGTGTCGGCATGTCTGAAGCGGAAAGCTCTTCTAGGGAGGAGGTGGAGCAAATGAGTGTGGTGTCTCCGTCGGCAACGCCGACACCTGACTGGTCGGATATGTGGAATGTTTTAAATGCAAATGTGAATTGATTGCACAAAAGGTTGGACAAGGGAGTGTACAGGGAGTCAAACCCTGCCTTTCACTGTCGCAGGGACCTTCTGGGTCTCAAAAGCGCCCACTATCTCAAATAGTAGACACTGATACCGACACGGATTCTGACTCCAGTGTCGACTACGATGATGCAAAGTTGCAGCCAAAATTGGCTAAAAGTATTCATGATATGATTATTGCTATAAAAGAGGTGTTGCATATCACGGATGAACCCTCTATACCTGACACGAGGGTGCGCATGTATAAGGAGAAAAAACCTGAGGTAACCTTTTCCACATCTCATGAACTGAACGAATTATTTGAAAAGGCTTGGGAAGCTCCAGACAAAAAACTGCAGATTCCCAAAAGGATTCTTATGGCGTATCCTTTCCCGACTAAGGACAGGATACGGTGGGAATCCTTCCCGAGGGTGGATAAAGCATTGACCCGCTTATCCAAAAAGGTGGCGCTGCCATCTCAAGATACGGCAACCCCCAAGGATCCTGCTGATCGCAGGCAGGAGACTACCTTGAAGTCTATTTACACGCATACTGGTACCTTACTCAGACCGGCGATAGCGTCTGCTTGGGTTTGTAGCGCGATAGCAGCGTGGACAGATACCTTATCTGCTGATATAGATACGCTAGATAAGGAAAACATTTTATTGATCGTGGGTCATATTACAGATGCTGTCCTATATATGAGGAATGCTCAGAGAGACATTGGCCTACTGGGTTCCAGAGCCAACGCTATGGCCATTTCAGCTAGACGAGCCCTATGGACCTGACAATGGACGGGCGATGCCGACTCGAAGAGGCATATGGAGGTTTTACCTTACACGGGTGAGGAATTGTTTGGGGAAGGTCTCACGGACCTTGTTTCCACGGCTACGGCAGGTAAATCAACTTTTTTGCCTTATGTTTCCTCACAGCCTAAGAAAGCACCACATTATCAGATGCAGTCCTTTCGGTCGCATAAACCCAAGAGAGTGCGAGGATCTTCCTTTCTTGCCAGAGGTAAGGGCAAGGGGAGAAAGCTGCCAACCACAGCTAGTTCCCAGGAGCAGAAGTCCTCCCCGGCCTCTACAAAATCCACCGCATGACGCTGGGGCTCCGCTGAGGGAGTCCGCCCCAGTGGGGGCACGTTTTTGACTTTTCAGCCATGTTTGGGTTCACTCACAGGTGGATCCCTGGGCAATAGAAATTGTTTCCCAGGGTTACAAGCTGGAATTCGAAGGGGTGCCTCCTCGCCGGTTTTTCAAATCGGCCCTACCGGCTTCTCCCCAGAGAGGGAGATAGTTTTAAATGCAATTCAAAAATTGTGTCTTCAACAAGTGGTGGTCAAAGTCCCCCTGCTGCAGCAGGGTATGGGGTATTACTCAACCCTGTTTGTGGTCCCGAAACCGGAGGGTTCGGTCAGGCCCATTTTGAATTTAAAATCCTTAAACCTATACTTAAAAAGGTTCAAGTTCAAGATGGAGTTGCTCAGAGCGGTCATCGCCAGCCTGGAAGGGGGGGATTATATGGTGTCCCTGGACATAAAGGATGCATACCTTCATGTCCCCATATATCCTCCTCATCAGGCGTTCCTGAGGTTTGCTGTACAGGATTGTCATTACCAATTTCAGACGTTGCCGTCTGTGCTTTCCACGGGCCCGAGGATTTTCACCAAGGTAATGGCAGAAATGATGGTGCTCCTGCGCAAGCAGGGTGTCACAATTATCCCGTACTTGGACGATCTCCTGATAAAAGCGAGATCGAGAGAACAGTTACTGAACAGCGTATCACTCTCCCTGAGGGTGTTGCAACAGCACGGCTGGATTCTCAATTTCCCGAAGTCACAGTTGGTACCAACGACTCGGTTGCCTTTCTTAGGCATGATTCTGGATACGGACCAGAAAAGGGTTTATATTCTGACGGAAAAGGCCCAAGAACTCATGTCTTTGGTCAAGGACCTATTGAAGCCAAAGAGGGTGTCAGTGCATCACTGCACTCGAGTTCTAGGAAAGATGGTGGCGACTTACGAGGCCATCCCATTCGGCAGGTTCCATGCGTGAACTTTTCAATGGGACCTTCTGGACATGTGGTCCGTTTCTCATCTACAAATTCATCAGATGATCACCATGTTCCCCAGGGCCAGGGTATCTCTCCTGTGGTGGCTGCAGAGTGCTCACCTTCTGAAGGGTCGCAGTTTCGGCATTCAGGACTGGGTTCTGGTAACCACGGACGCGAGCCTCCGAGGTTGGGGAGCAGTCACAAAGGGAAGAAACTTCCAGGGTCTGTGGTCAAGCCAGGAGGCTTGTCTTCACATCAACATACTGGAGTTGAGGGCCATATGCAATGTCCTTCGACAAGCGGAAGATTTGCTTCGTGACCTACCAGTTCTGATCCAGTCAGACAACATCACCGCAGTGGCGCATGTAAACCGCCAAGGCGGAACAAAGAGCAGAGTGGCAATGGCAGAATCCACCAGGATTCTTCGCTGGGCGGAAAATCATGTAAGCGCCATGACAGCAGTCTTCATTCCGGGAGTGGACAACTGGGAAGCAGACTTCCTCAGCAGACACGATCTACATCCAGGAGAGTGGGGACTTCATCAGGAAGTCTTCGCGGAGATTGCAAGTCGGTGGGGACTACCTCGGATAGACATGATGGCGTCACGCCTCAACACGAAACTTCCGAAGTATTGCGCCAGGTCGAGGGACCCTCAGGCAGTGGCGGTGGACTCTCTGGTGACACCATGGGTGTTTCAGTCGGTCTATGTGTTTCCTCCTCTTCCGCTCATCTTAAAGATATTGAGAATCATAAGACGAAAAGGAGTACAGACTATTCTCATCGTTCCAGATTGGCCGCGAAGGGCCTGGTATCCGGATCTGCAGGAGATGCTTACAGAAGATCCGTGGCCTCTTCCTCTCAGAGAGGACCTGTTACAACAGGGGCCCTGTCTGTTCCAAGACTTACCGCGGCTGCGTTTGACGGCATGGCGGTTGAACGCCGAATCCTAGCGAAAAAGGGCATTCCGGTTGAGGTCATTCCTACTCTGATAAAGGCTAGGAAAGACGTGACAGCGAAACATTATCACCGTATATGGCGGAAGTATATATCGTGGTGTGAGTCCAGGAATGCACCTCCGGAAGAATTCCATTTGGGACGTTTTCTTCACTTCCTACAGGTGGGAGTGAATTTGGGCCTAAAATTAGGTTCTATTAAGGTTCAGATTTCGGCCCTATCCATTTTCTTTCAGAAGGAATTGGCTTCTCTCCCAGAAGTCCAGACTTTTGTGAAGGGAGTGCTGCATATCCAGCCTCCTTTTGTGCCCCCAGTGGCACCCTGGGACCTTAACGTGGTGTTGCGGTTCCTTAAGTCTCACTGGTTTGAACCACTTAAAACGGTGGACTTAAAATATCTCACTTGGAAAGTGGTCTTGTTGTTGGCCTTGGTATCGGCAAGGCGAGTGTCGGAGCTGGCGGCTTTATCTCACAAGAGCCCCTATCTGATATTCCATGTGGATAGAGCAGAATTGCGGACTCATCCTCAATTTTTGCCCAAGTTGGTTTCTTCTTTTCATATGAACCAACCTATTCTGGTGCCTGTGGCTACACGGGACATGCAGGATTCCGAGTTCCTTGATGTGGTCAGGGCATTGAAAATTTATGTGGCCAGAACGGCTCGGGTTAGGAAAACAGAGGCACTGTTTGTCCTGTATGCAGCCAACAAGGTTGGCGCCCCTGCTTCTAAGCAGACTATTGCTCGCTGGATCTGTAACACGATTCAGTAGGCTCATTCTACGGCTGGATGCCGTTACCAAATTCTGTAAAGGCCCATTCCACTAGGAAGGTGGGCTCTTCATGGGCGGCTTCCCGAGGTGTCTCGGCATTACAGCTTTGTCGAGCAGCGACTTGGTCGGGTTCAAACACATTTGCAAAATTTTACAAGTTTGATACCCTGGCTGATGAGGACCTAATGTTTGCTCAATCGGTGATGCAGAGTCATCCGCACTCTCCTGCCCGTTTTGGAGCTTTGGTATAATCCCCATGGTCCTTACGGAGTCCCCAGCATCCTCTAGGACGTAAGAGAAAATAAGATTTTAAACCTACCGGTAAATCTTTTTCTCCTAGTCCGTAGAGGATGCTGGGCGCCCGTCCCAGTGCGGACTAAATTCTGCAGGATTTGTATATATTTCCTGCTTACATAAGGGTTATGTTACAGTTTTGATCAGTCTCGGGCTGATGCTGTTTTGTTTCATACTGTTGACTGGTTCGTATATCCATGTTATACGGTGTGGATGGTGTGGGCTGGTATGAATCTTGCCCTTGGATTATCAAAAATCCTTTACTCGTAGTGTCCGTCTCCTCTGGGCACAGTTTCTCTAACTGAGGTCTGGAGGAGGGGCATAGAGGGAGGAGCCAGTGCACACCCATATCTAAAGTTCTTTTTGGTGCCCATGTCTCCTGCGGAGCCCGTCTATTCCCCATGGTCCTTACGGAGTCCCCAGCATCCTCTACGGACTAGGAGAAAAAGATTTACCGGCAGGTTTAAAATCTTATTTTTAAATAGTACAAACAGCTAAAATCACAGAATGTGGGCCTGTCTTTGTTCCTACAGTATTATTAACCTCAATAAACTTAATTTCCAGTCAGTTTCAGTCTATTTTGACCACCTCACAGCTCACAATATTGTTTTTATCGAGTTTAGGCCAAAAGGTTGCAACAAGGTATCTGGATGACTTAACTAAGCGAAAGAAGTGGGTGGCACAAACACCTGGCACTTCTAGGAGTGGCAGACAGGATGGCAGTTTTAGAAACTATGCCCCAAAAAATGCTCCAAAGCGCACATAACGCAAAGAAATAAGTTACAAGATGAAATTGTCCTTGGGCCCTCCCAACCACCCTTATGTTGTATATAGTAAACAGGACATGCACAGTTTAACAAACCAATAATTTCAGCGACAGAGACCGTCACTTGTGGCAAAAATGATTTGGCCCCCACAAAACCATTTTTAGAAGGACTTCCTCCATTAAGAATTACTGTGAGGATGTTGATGATGAGGTGTTAATTGCATTATAATCTTGTACAATAAATTGAATGTCTTCGCCGCAAATTATGTAACATGGAGGAGGTGCCTAGATGGCTAACGTTCCTACCTCTACTAAATTTGGCCTCACAAATGGAGCAGAAGCTTTCATAAACATTGTCAGGATTGGACTAAAAATAATCCTACACCCAAGAGGTGTTTTTTTTTGTTCTTATGCCCAGGCATCGCAATGGATTTCCTTTTTAATACAGTCAACAACTGCAGCCACAGGTGGCTGACTTAAAAAAAACAACATCATCAACTTCCTTACTATCAGATAGTACACACATGTCCTCCTCATCCTGTCCCACTTTCAGACCCGAATCTTCAATTTTGTATTATGTCCTCCATCAGACTCATCACCATCTTTACTTGTACTGCTCCCCACAAGTTCAGATTGTTCAGAAATGGTGGAAGAGGGTGAAATAAACCTCTCTGAGTACAGTGTGAGAAATGTCAGCTGACGTGGACACCCCTAAACGTTCCTCAAGAATGTCTGATGGTTCTGATTATGAATGCGCAGTTTGTCTTACTGCCTCTGCAGCTAACTTTTTCCTTTTTGATTTTTTTTCTTTTTCCTTACCACTCTAAAATTAAATGATTTTACATACCCTGGCCTGAGCCCTCTATGGCCCTGGGCATCTGCCTTAGCAGATGACGTTGACAGACTTGCATTGTCATTGTCATGACTAGTGGCATCAGCTTCAGCACTAGTAGTAACCTCCATTTCTATCAACACAAAGTGGGGTTGACCTTCACCAACAGCGTCGCACAAATTAGTCAGAAATATATATAATAAATACACACTGCGGTTGACTTTACCGACAGCGTCACACAATACGTGTATGAGTAGGAAATACTATACTGTGGTCTGACCGGCAGTGTCACAGTACCTATGAAAATAAAATAAAAATGGTATAGTACACTGGGGCACAGCAAAAACAAAAAATAAAAAAATTATAATTTTAAGGTTTTTCTTCTTAGCTTTGATTATTTTAATTTTACACTGGGGTAGAGCTCCTGGATGGACGGATAGATCACCCCTTTCAGATGCAGCAGACAGGGCACCCCTGGACTTATACAGCAGACTTATCAGTACCCCTGGACTGATATGGCAGACAGGGCAGCACCCCTGGACTGATATGGCAGACAGAACATCCACGCCATTCCAGGACACACGCCACGCCATGCAAAGTACTGAGACGGATACGTCCGTCCAGTACACTCTCCAATGCCGGAGTGAAGTTGGCGCCAGTCACCGGGGACCTATATAGAATCCAAAACTCGAGCGAATCCGACAGCGGGATGATGATGTTTTGCTCGATTACATCATCAAGGTGACTGGAAAACCTGAGTCAGGCTCGGATCGCAAAGCACATCTCTACTTGAAAGCATGGACTGTACAGTGCCCCCCCCCCCTCCCTCCAGGATTTTTTTGGGGCAGAGTGCCGGTGCTGAGGGGGCACTTTGTGTGCGCACGTAAAGGGGTTGTCCACGGCCTGTGAGGGGGGGTGCGGCCATACCTGCATCACTATTGAGGGTGGACCAGCCCACTCAACGTCTCTAGTGGGGGCGTGCCCAGCCCATCGTGTCACTCATGGGGGTGTGTGTGCTGGGCTTTCCCCAAGCTCTCCCTTGAATGTGAATAGATGCCGTGCGCGACATCAGGCACCGGGCAGGCTGTATTAGCAAGGCGCCGCAAAAGGGGCAGGGCACATTTTGCCCTTTAAAAATGGGGCAGGTCGCGGCGTCCTGCTAAAACAGCCTAGCATGAACACTACTGTAGAAGACTGGGCTCTGGTGTAACTGCGAAGAACTGGGTGAATGAGACTTTGAAGAACAACTGCCAAAGACTGGAACTGGAATGAGTGAAACCTAAGAACACAAACTGCTGAGGACTGAAAATGGATTAGGTGGAACTTGAAAACACGGACTGCTGAAGACTGGAGCTGAATAGTGGATCTTGAAAGCACAAATTGCTGAGAGACTGGATACTTAATACTGTGGCTTGGAAACAAGAACTGCGATACTTGAGAACCGGAATGTGTAGCAGGACTGGTTTGCAGGATAGCTGGGACAAGGCTGCAATACTTGAGAACCATACTGTGGAACAGGTCCGATTTGCATGATAGCCGGGACACGGTTGCAATACTTGAGCTCCGGGTTGTGGAGCAGGACTGGAGGAGGTCGGTGAGTGCAAGGTGATACTGCACTTTAGTCCTGAGGCAGGATACTGGTTCAGGAGAACACTGCAGGAGCCTTAGCAGGGCTGTCAGTGCCTTTGCACCCCTGTGTAACTGTGGATTGGCTTGGAGTATCGTGATCACAGACTGGCTTCCATTTGGTGTTTGACCGAACACCTGATCCAAACTGTCATAGCTGTGTCCATCTCCATAACTGGAGACAACTCTGGCATGGAATCCATTAAGAACTTGCAAAGGGAATTGAGACAATGGGGGTAATTCTGAGTTGATCGCAGCAGCAAGTTTGTTACCAATTGGGCAAAGCCATGTGTACTGCAGGGGGGGGGGGGGGGGGGGGGAGAACAGATGTAACATTTGCAGAGAGAGTTAGATTTGGGTGGGTTATTTTGTTTCTATGCAGGGTAAATACTGGCTGCTTTATTTTTACACTGCAATTTAGATTTCAGTTTGAACACACCCCACCCAAATCTAACTCTCTCTGCACATGTTATATCTGCCCCTCCTGCAGTGCACATGGTTTTGCCCAACTGCTAACAAAGTTCCTGCTGTGATCAACTCAGAATTACCCCCCAATACCTCCACATGATCTCTGCAGTTTAGATCTAGCTCTTCCAGCTGGATACTAACTCAGCTATAATCAGTGGTCTGCCAGCTTCACAGTCAGAGAATCCTCAGGTGCACAATCAGTCAGCAGCTAGCAATACAAACACATGCTGCAGCTAGGAAGTAGGATAAATCCTGAAAACACTGCAGGACGAGAGGTAAGGCACAAAGAAACACTTAGTACACAATAATTCAGGATCATGACACCGTATCCCTGATAGCAAAAGTGAACTTTATATACTGTAGTTAAGCCAGGGTTTCAGGAAGACTAACCCCTAGATGAGTTAGAAAAGACGAAGGCCATTGCAATGGAACTGTGTGACCCCATCATGGGACATTGAACCAAATGGGGTGGTCTTCAGTTTGCCGGCTGTCGGGATCCCGGTGCACATTATACTGGCGCCGGAATCCCGACACCCAGCATACTAACATCTTTTCTCCCTCTTGGGGGTCCACGACCCCCCTGGAGGGAGAATAGATAGCGTAGCACGCCACCGTGCCCGCTCATTTGTGCTCGCCCAGCTGACATTATGCTGGCGGTCGATATTCCGGCACCGGTATGCTGGCTGCCGGCATGCCGTACTACACAGAACCAAATGCCCAGGATGGCGTTGTATTCCCACAGTATTATCAGTCCAGAGATGCTATCATAAGAACAAAGTCTGTCCACAAGTCAAATAATTCTGAGGATCATCTGCATAAGCTGAATATTATGTGATCTGACTTGAATACCCTGGAATGATATCCAGGGCTGTAGTATGTGAAGGATGGGATCCAATGCCAGTGAAGATAAGGGACATCCCCGATGTGTCCATCTCCCTGTTTACAATCCTATCAATCTTAGGTCCTTCAACTAAGAATGTAGTATATGGAGCATAAAATAAAAAATAAAACTAACTGATAAAATCATGATGAAAAACTCTACTGTAGATTCCAGTGCAGTGAACATCGTCACTCAATCTCCAACTTTCAAAAATATGTTCACAAAGCATTTGATACAGTATTATGCCCTCCTCTTTGTGAGCAGCTAAATTTGATAATGTACTTTTGGAAGTTGGAGATTGAATGACGATACCACCACCACCATAGCTGTATGTATGCCTTTCACCAGGGATGCAGTTAATATACCTGCTGTCAGGATCCAAGCGTTCAGTATACCGATGCCGGAATCCCGGCAGCCAGTGAAATGCCAGCGGTTGCAATCCTGACCACAGCCCTGTATTCCCACCTGATTCGGGATTCCGGCATCGGTATACTGAACGCTGGAATCCTGACAGCCGGTGTATTAACTGCATCCCTGGTGAAAGGCATACACACAGCTATGCTGGCGGTGGTATCGTCACTCCAATCTCCAACTTCCAAAAGTATGCTAATTGCGAACTTCAAATTGCTTAATTAGTCCTTAGCAGTGTCGCAAGAAATTGTCTCATTTTCTCTCCTTTATTTGAATAGAAAAAACCCTTGCCACAGGTTTTTTTTTAACTCTCCCACACACAATTGAAATTGATGGGTACGCACCAGAGCTGTGATCATTGTGGGGGTAGGTGAAGGCACACAGATGTACAAAGGGAAAGCTAGGAGAGCACAAGGATATATAGATATATAATTTATATACTGTGTATATCCCACACACATAAATAAATATATAGTATATATAATTTCTCTAACGTCCTAGTGGATGCTGGGAACTCCGTAAGGACCATGGGGGGATAGCGGGCTCCGAAGGAGGCTGGGCACTCTAGAAAGATTTAGGACTACCTTGTGTGCACTGGCTCCTCCCACTATGACCCTCCTCCAAGCCTCAGTTAGATTTCGTGCCCGGCCGAGGTTGGATGCACACTAGGGGCTCTCCTGAGCCCTTAGAAAGAAAGTATAGTTTTAGGTTTTTTATTTTCAGTGAGACCTGCTGGCAACAGGCTCACTGCAGCGAGGGACTAAGGGGAGAAGAAGCGAACTCGCCTGCTTGCAGCCGGATTGGGCTTCTTAGGCTACTGGACACCATTAGCTCCAGAGGGATCGACCGCAGGCCCAGTCCTTGGTGTTCGGTCCTGGAGCCGCGCCGCCGTCCCCCTTACAGAGCCAGAAGCAAGAAGAGGTCCGGAAAAACGGCGGCAGAAGACATCAGTCTTCACCAAGGTAGCGCACAGCACTGCAGCTGTGCGCCATTGCTCCTCATGCACACTTCACACTCCGGTCACTGAGGGTGCAGGGCGCTTGGGGGGTGGGCGCCCTGAGCTGCACACTTCACACTCCGGTCACTGAGGGTGCAGGGCGCTTGGGGGGTGGGCGCCTTGGCTGGCAAAAATACCACAATATATAGCCCTAGAGGCTATATATGTGGTAAATACCCCTGCCAGAATCCAGAAAAAAGCGGGAGAATAGGCCGCGGAAAAGGGGCGGAGCTATCTCCCTCAGACACACTGGCGCCATTTCTCCACAGATCCGCTGGAAGGAAGCTCCCTGGCTCTCCCCTGCAGTCTACACTTCAGAACAGGGTAAAAACAGAGAGGGGGGGCACTAAATTTGGGCGCATTACATATATAATATAAAAAGCAGCTATAGGGGACATAACTCAGTCCCTGCATTATATAGCGCTCTGGTGTGTGCTGGCATACTCTCACTCTGTCCCCCCAAAGGGCTTTTGTGGGTCCTGTCCTCATTCGGAGCATTCCTTGTGTGTGTGCGGTGTGTCGGTACGGCTGTGTCGACATGTTTGATGAGGATAATGATGTGGAGGCGGAGCAGATGCCTTTAGAAGGGATGTCACCCCCTGCGGGGCAGACACCTGAGTGGATGGGCTTATGGAAAGTAATGAGTGCACGTATAGACTCCCTATATAAGAAAATCGACGACATGCCAAATGTGGGACAGCCGTCTTCTCAGCTCGTGCCTGCCCAGGCGTCGCATGGGTCGTCAGGGGCTTTAAAACGCCCGCTACCTCAAGCAGACCCAGATGTCGACACTGATACTGACGCCAGTGTCGACGACGATGAGTCAAACCTGATGCCCACTAAGGTCATTCACTGTATGATTGAGGCAATGAAAGAGGTGTTAAACATTTCTAATATAACTACTGGTACCACTAAAAAGGGTATTATGTTTGGAGAGAAAAAACTACCCGTAGTTTTTCCCCCATCAGATGAATTAAATGAAGTGTGTGAAGAAGCGTGGGCTTTCCCTGATAAAAAATTGGTAATTCCTAAGAAGGTACTAATGGCGTTCCCTTTCCCGCCAGAGGATAGGTCACGTTGGGAAACACCCCCTAGAGTGGATCAAGCGCTCACACGTTTGTCTAAAAAGGTGGCACTACCGTCTCAGGATACGGCCGCCCTCAAGGAACCTGCTGATAGAAAGCAGGAGGCGATACTGAAGTCTGTATATACACACACAGGCATTATACTTAGGCCAGCTATTGCGTCAGCTTGGATGTGCAGTGCTGCCGCTGCTTGGTCAGATAAACTGTCAGAAAATATTGACACATTAGACAGAGACACGATCCTGTTAACCATAGACCATATAAAAGATTCAGTCTTATATATGAGAGATGCACAGAGGGAAATCTGCCGACTGGCATCTAAAGTAAGTGCATTGTCCATTTCTGCTAGGAGAGGCTTATGGACTCGCCAGTGGACAGGAGATGCAGATTCTAAAAAGCACATGGAAGTGTTGCCTTATAAGGGTGAGGAATTATTTGGGGATGGTCTCTCGGACCTAGTTTCCACAGCAACGTCTGGGAAGTCAGCATTTTTACCCCATGTCCCCTCACAGCCTAAGAAGGCGCCGTTTTATCAGGTTCAGTCCTTTCGGACCCAGAAAAACAGGCGTGGAAAAGGCGGGTCTTTTCTGTCTAGAGGCAGAGGTAGGGGAAAAAGGCTGCAACAAACAGCAGGTTCCCAGGAGCAAAAGTCCTCCCCCGCTTCTTCTTCCAAGTCCGCCGCATGACGGTGGGGCTCCACAGGCGGAGCCAGGTACGGTGGGGGGTCGCCTCAAAAATTTCAGCGATCAGTGGGTTCGCTCACAGGTGGATCCCTGGATCCTGCAAAGAGTATCTCAGGGGTACAAGCTGGAATTCGAGGCGTCCCCACCCCACCGGTTCCTAAAATCTGCCTTGCCAATTGCTCCCTCAGACAGGGAGGCGGTGCTAACGGCAATTCACAAGCTGTATTCTCAGCAGGTGATAATCAAGGTACCCCTACTTCAACAAGGCCGGGGTTATTATTCCACACTATTTGTGGTACCGAAACCGGACGGTTCGGTGAGACCCATTCTAAATTTGAAATCCTTGAACACATACATAAAGAAATTCAAGTTCAAGATGGAATCGCTCAGGGCGGTTATTGCAAGCCTGGACGAGGGGGATTACATGGTATCCCTGGACATCAAGGATGCTTACTTGCATGTCCCCATTTACCATCCTCACCAGGAGTACCTCAGATTTGTGGTACAGGATTGCCATTACCAATTCCAGACGCTGCCGTTTGGACTGTCCACGGCACCGAGGGTATTTACCAAGGTTATGGCGGAAATGATGATACTCCTTCGAAGAAAGGGAGTTTTAATTATCCCGTACTTGGACGATCTCCTAATAAAAGCGAGGTCCAAGGAACAGTTGTTGGTGGGAGTAGCACTATCTCAGGAGGTGCTGCACCACCACGGCTGGATTCTGAATATCCCAAAGTCACAGCTGGTTCCGACGACACGGCTACTGTTCCTGGGTATGATTCTGGATACAGTCCAGAAAAAGGTGTTTCTCCCGGAGGAGAAAGCCAGGGAGTTGTCATCTCTAGTCAGAGACCTCCTGAAACCAAAACAGGTATCAGTGCATCGCTGCACGCGGGTCCTGGGAAAGATGGTGGCTTCTTACGAAGCAATTCCCTTCGGCAGGTTCCATGCCAGAATCTTTCAGTGGGACCTGTTGGACTAGTGGTCCGGATCGCATCTTCAGATGCATCGCTTGATAACCCTGTCTCCAAGAACCAGGGTGTCGCTACTGTGGTGGCTGCAGAGTGCCCATCTTCTAGAGGGCCGCAGGTTCGGCATACAGGACTGGGTCCTGGTGACCACGGATGCCAGCCTTCGAGGCTGGGGGGCAGTCACACAGGGAAGAAACTTCCAAGGACTATGGTCGAGTCAGGAGACTTCCCTTCACATAAATATTCTGGAATTAAGGGCCATCTACAATGCCCTAAGTCAAGCAAAATCCCTGCTCCTACACCAGCCGGTGTTGATCCAGTCAGACAACATCACGGCAGTCGCCCATGTAAATCGACAGGGCGGTACAAGAAGCAGGATGGCGATGGCGGAAGCCACAAGAATTCTCCGATGGGCGGAGAATCATGTACTAGCACTGTCAGCAGTGTTCATTCCGGGAGTGGACAACTGGGAAGCAGACTTCCTCAGCAGACACGACCTCCACCCGGGAGAGTGGGGACTTCATCCAGAAGTCTTCCAGATGCTGGTAAACCGTTGGGAAAAACCACAGGTGGACATGATGGCGTCCCGCCTCAACAAAAAGTTAAAAAGATATTGCGCCAGGTCAAGGGACCCTCAGGCGATAGCTGTGGACGCTCTAGTGACACCGTGGGTGTACCAGTCGGTTTATGTGTTCCCTCCTCTGCCTCTCATACCAAAGGTATTGAGAATAATAAGAAAGCGAGGAGTAAACACCATTCTCGTGGTTCCGGATTGGCCAAGACGAGCGTGGTACCCGGAACTTCAAGAGATGCTCTCAGAGGACCCATGGCCTCTACCGCTCAGACAGGACCTGCTACAACAGGGGCCCTGTCTGTTCCAAGACTTACCGCGGCTGCGTTTGACGGCATGGCGGTTGAACACCGGATCCTAAAGGAAAAGGGTATTCCGGAAGAAGTCATTCCTACGCTTATTAAGGCCAGGAAAGATGTTACGGCAAAGCATTATCACCGCATATGGCGGAAATATGTTGCATGGTGCGAGGCCAAAAAGGCCCCAACAGAGGAATTTCAACTAGGTCGATTTCTGCATTTCCTGCAAGCAGGAGTGAATATGGGCCTAAAACTAGGCTCCATTAAAGTACAGATCTCGGGTCTGTCGATTTTCTTTCAAAAAGAACTAGCTTCAGTACCTGAAGTTCAGACATTTGTGAAAGGAGTGCTGCATATTCAGCCCCCATTTGTGCCTCCTGTGGCACCTTGGGATCTCAACGTGATGTTGAGTTTCTTAAAATCACATTGGTTTGAGCCACTAAAAACCGTGGATCTGAAATATCTCACGTGGAAAGTGGTCATGTTATTGGCCTTGGCTTCAGCCAGGCGAGTGTCAGAATTGGCGGCTTTATCATGTAAAAGCCCTTATCTGATTTTCCATATGGATAGGGCAGAATTGAGGACTCGTCCCCAGTTTCTCCCTAAGGTGGTGTCAGCGTTTCACCTGAACCAGCCTATTGTGGTGCCTGCGGCTACTAAGGACTTGGAGGACTCCAAGTTGCTAGACGTTGTCAGGGCCCTGAAAATATATGTTTCCAGGACGGCTAGAGTCAGAAAATCTGACTCGCTGTTTATCCTGTATGCACCCAACAAGCTGGGTGCTCCTGCTTCTAAGCAGTCTATTGCTCGCTGGATTTGTAGTACAATACAGCTTGCACATTCTGTGGCAGGCATGCCACAGCCAAAATCTGTAAATGCCCATTCCACAAGGAAGGTGGGCTCATCTTGGGCGGCTGCCCGAGGGGTCTCGGCTTTACAACTTTGCCGAGCAGCTACTTGGTCAGGGGCAAACACGTTTGCAAAATTCTACAAATTTGATACCCTGGCTGAGGAGGACCTGGAGTTCTCTCATTCGGTGCTACAGAGTCATCCGCACTCTCCCGCCCGTTTGGGAGCTTTGGTATAATCCCCATGGTCCTTACGGAGTTCCCAGCATCCACTAGGACGTTAGAGAAAA
Source organism: Pseudophryne corroboree (assembly GCF_028390025.1). Taxonomy (NCBI): domain Eukaryota; kingdom Metazoa; phylum Chordata; class Amphibia; order Anura; family Myobatrachidae; genus Pseudophryne; species Pseudophryne corroboree. The sequence goes on along the minus strand of NC_086444.1, from coordinate 867,205,903 downwards.
TAAGAATTTACTCACCGGTAATTCTATTTCTCGTAGTCCGTAGTGGATGCTGGGCGCCCATCCCAAATGCGGATTGTCTGCAATACTTGTAAATAGTTATTGTTAACAAAAGGGTTATTGTTGAGCCATCTGTTGAGATGCTCGGTTGTTTTCATACTGTCAAACTGGATATAGTATCACGAGTTGTACGGTGTGATTGGTGTGGCTGGTAAGAGTCTTACCCGGGATTCTAAATCCTTCCTTATTATGTCTGCTCGTCCGGGCACGGTGTCCTAACTGAGGCTTGGAGGAGGGTCATAGTGGGAGGAGCCAGTGCACACCAGGTAGTCCTAAATCTTTCTAGAGTGCCCAGCCTCCTTCGGAGCCCGCTATCCCCCCATGGTCCTTAGGGAGTTCCCAGCATCCACTACGGATTACGAGAAATAGAATTACCGGTGAGTAAATTCTTATTATTCTGTTTTGGGAGGCTGGTAGACTTGAATTTTGAAGCATTTGATAAACATAAATTTTATAGACTGGGGGATATTTTGTTAGCTATGTTTGTTATGCTGTAGTCAGTTTTTTTTCCTTTATTAATTAGAAGTCTGGTTGGAAGAGTAACCTCTTTGAAGGCAATCTCCCATTCTTGGAATTTGATGGCTCCATTGTCTATAGCTATGAAGCGAATGACTGCTCTTACTTGTCAGAGATGATCAGGTGAGCCCCTTTAAAGTAACACAATGTTTCTTGTGTGGATTTTCATGATGGTGATTCATAATAGCGTGTTTACTTTCCTCATGTACCTTATTGGCAGGTGCTGTATCTATTCTCTTTGCAAAACTGGTTGCAGCTCTGGGTTTCTGCTTCGTTTCTGTAACTAACTCTATCACAGTGGTGGCACCTGCCAGATATCATTTTTGTTGCTGTTTGGGTTGGATAGTAGCGTCGTTGATGTGATTTCAAATTATCTTTGAAAAAGTGGTTAATTAATAAACTTGTATATAAAATGTGCACATTTTATAATTTAGATTTTCATACATTTCTATTTTAGAGAGAAACTCCAAGAAGGAGAAGCCATTGGATTTGACATTGAATGGCCCCCTGTTTATTTAAAGGGCAAAACTGGAAAGGTTGCTCTCATCCAAGTGTGTGTTTCAGAAAAGGAATGCTACTTATTTCATGTTTCCTCCATGACAGGTCTGTTTGCTTTTTTATTTGCTTTTTAATATATAGTGAGAAAATAAGATTTTAAACCTACCGGTAAATCTTTTTCTCCTAGTCCGTAGAGGATGCTGGGGACTCCGTAAGGACCATGGGGATAGATGGGCTCCGCAGGAGACATGTGCACTAAAAAGAACTTTAGATATGGGTGTGCACTGGCTCCTCCCTCTATGCCCCTCCTCCAGACCTCAGTTAGAGAAACTGTGCCCAGAGGAGACGGACAGTACGAGGAAAGGATTTTGGTAATCTAAGGGCAAGATTCATAACAGCCCACACCATCCACACCGTATAACCTGGAATATACGCAACCAGTTAACAGTATGAACAAACAGTATCAGTCAACGACTGATCTTAACTGTAACATAACCCTTATGTAAGCAAGAACTATATACAAGTCATGCAGAAATATGTCCGCACTGGGACGGGCGCCCAGCATCCTCTACGGACTAGGAGAAAAAGATTTACCGGCAGGTTTAATATCTTATTTTCTCTTACGTCCTAGAGGATGCTGGGTACTCCGTAAGGACCATGGGGATTATACCAAAGCTCCAAATCGGGCGGGAGAGTGCGGATGACTCTACAGCACCTATTGAGCAAACATGAGGTCCTCATCAGCCAGGGTATCAAACTTGTAGAATTTAGCAAAAGTGTTTGAACCCGACCAAGTAGCTGCTCGGCAAAGCTGTAAAGCAGAGACGCCTCAGGCAGCCGCCCAAGAAGAGCCCACCTTCCTAGTGGAATGGGCCTTTACCGAATTTGGTAACGGCAATCCAGCCGTAGAATGAGCTTGCTGAATCGTATTACAGATCCAGCGAGCAATAGTCTGCTTAGAAGCAGGAGCGCCAACCTTGTTGGCTGCATACAGGACAAACAGTGCCTCTGTTTTCCAAACCCGAGCCGTTCTGGCTACATAAATTTTCAATGCCCTGACCACATCAAGGGACTCAGAATCCTCCAAGTCCCGCGTAGCCACAGGCACCGCAATAGGTTGGTTCATATGAAAAGAGGAGGCCACCTTAGGCAAAAATTGAGGACGAGTCCGCAACTCAGCTCTATCCACATGGAAGATCAGATAGGGGCTTTTGTGAGACAAAGCCGCTAACTCAGATACTCTCCTAGCAGATGCCAAGGCCAACAACATGACCACCTTCCAAGTGAGATACTTTAATTCCACCGTTTGAAGCGGCTCAAACCAGTGTGACTTAAGGAACTGTAATACCACGTTAAGGTCCCATGGTGCCACTGGAGGCATAAAAGGAGGCTGGATATGCAGCACTCCCTTCACAAAAGTCTGGACTTCTGGGAGAGAAGCCAATTCCTTCTGAAAGAAAATGGATAGGGCCGAAATCTGAACATTAAGGAAGCCTAATTTTAGGCCCAAATTCACTCCAGTCTGGAGGAAGTGAAGATAACTGCCCAGATGGAATTCTTCCGGAGGAGCATTCTTGGTCTTGCACCAAGACACATACTTCCTCCAAATACGGTGATAATGTTTCGCCGTCACCTCCTTCCTAGTCTTTATCAGAGTAGGAATGACCTCATCCGGAATGCCCTTTTCAGCTAGGATCCGGCGTTCAACCGCCAAGCCATCAAACGCAGCCGCGGTAATTCTTGGAATAGACAGGGCCCCTGTTGCAACAGGTCCTCTCTGAGAGGAAGAGGCCACGGATCTTCTGTGAGCATTTCCTGCAGATCCGGATACCAGGCCCTTCGAGGCCAATCTGGAACAATGAGAATTGTCTGGACTCCTCTTCGTCTTATGATTCTCAATATCTTTGAGATGAGAGGAAGAGGAGGGAACACATAGACCGACTGGAACACCCATGGTGTCACCAGAGAGTCCACTGCCACTGCCTGAGGGTCCCTTGACCTGGCGCAATATCTCGGAAGCTTCTTGTTGAGGCGTGACGCCATCATGTCTATTTGAGGCAGCCCCACTGACTTGTAATCTCTGCAAAGACTTCCAGATAAAGTCCCCACTCTCCGGGATGTAGATCGTGTCTGCTGAGGAAGTCTGCTTCCCAGTTGTCCACTCCCGGAATGAAGACTGCTGTCAGAGCGCGTACATGATTTTCCGCCCAGCGAAGAATCCTGGTGGCTTCTGCCATTGCCACTCTGCTCTTTGTTCCGCCTTGGCGGTTTACATGAGCCACTGCGGTGATGTTGTCTGACTGAATCAGAACCGGTAGGTCGCGAAGCAAATTCTCCGCTTGACGAAGGCCGTTGTATATGGCCCTTAATTCCAGTACGTTGATGTGTAGACAAGCCTCCTGGCTTGACCACAGACCTTGGAAGTTTCTTCCCTGTGTGACTGCTCCCCATCCTCGGAGGCTCGCGTCCGTGGTTACCAGAACCCAGTCCTGAATGCCGAACCTGCGACCCTCTAGAAGGTGAGCACTCTGCAGCCACCACAGGAGAGATACCCTGGCTCTTGGGGACAGGCTGATCATCTGATATATATGTAGATGTGACCCGAACCACTTGTCCAGAAGGTCCCACTGTAAAGTCCTCGCATGGAACCTGCCGAATGGAATGGCCTCGTAAGATGCCACCATCTTTCCCAGAACTCGAGTGCATTGATGCACCGACACCCTTTTCGGCTTCAACAGGTCCCTGACCAAGCTCTGGAGTTCCTGGGCCTTTTCCATCGGGAGAAAAACCCTTTTCTGTTCTGTATCCAAAATCATGCCTAAGAAAGGCAAACGGTTCATTGGAACCAACTGTGACTTTGGTAAATTGAGAATCCAGCCGTGCTGCTGCAACACCCTCAGGCAGAGTGATACGCTGTTCAGCAACTGCTCTCTTGATCTCGCTTTTATTAGGAGATTGTCCAAGTGCGGGATAATTGTGACTCCCTGCCTGCGCAGGAGCACCATCATTTCCGCCATTACCTTGGTGAAAATCCTCGGGGCCGTGGAAAGCCCAAACGGCAACGTCTGAAATTGCTAATGACAATCCTGTACAGCAAATCTCAGGAACGCCTGATGAGGAGGATATATGGGGACATGAAGGTATGCATCCTTTATGTCTAGGGACACCATATAATCCCCCCCCCCCTCCAGGCCGGCGATGACCGCTCTGAGCGATTCCAACTTGAACATTTTTAAGTATAGGTTTAAGGATTTTAAATTCAGAATGGGTCTGACCGAACCGTCCAGTTTCGGGACCACAAACAGGGTTGAGTAATACCCCAGCCCCTGCTGAAGCAGGGGAACTTTGACCACCACTTGTTGAAGACTCAATTTTTGTTTTGCATTTAAAACTACTTCCCTCTCTGGGGAAGAAGCCGGTAGGGGCGATTTGAAAAACCGGCGAGGAGGCACCTCTTCGAATTCCAGCCTGTAACTCTGGGAAACAATGTCTATTGCCCAGTGATCCACCTGTGATTGAACCCAGACATGGCTGAAAAGCCGAAGACGTGCCCCCACTGGGGCGGACTCCCTCAGCAGAGCCCCAACGTCATGCGGTGGATTTTGTAGAAGCCGGGGAGGACTTCTGCTCCTGGGAGCTAGCTGTAGTTGGCAGCTTTTTCCCCTTGCCCTTACCTCTGGCAAGAAAGGAAGATCCCCGTACTCTCTTGGATTTATGCGACCGAAAGGACTGCATCTGATAATGTGGCGTTTTCTTAGGCTGTGAGGAAACATAAGGCAAAAAAGTTGATTTACCTGCAGTAGCTGTGGAAACCAGGTCCGTGAGACCTTCCCCAAACAATTCCTCACCCTAGTAAGGCAAAACCTCCATATGCCTCTTCGAGTCGGCATCACCCGTCCATTGTCGGGTCCATAGGGCTCGCCTAGCAGAAATCGCCATAGCATTGGCTCTGGAACCCAGTAGGCCCACGTCTCTCTGAGCATCCCTCATATATAGGACAGCATACTTAATATGACCCAGGGTCAATAAAATGGTTTCCTTATCCAGCGTATCAATATCAGCAGATAAGGTATCTGTCCACGCTGCTACAGCGCTACAAACCCAAGCCGACGCTATCGCCGGTCTGAGTAATGTACCAGTATGTGTGTAAATTGACTTCAAGGTAATCTGCCTGCCTGCGATCAGCAGGATCCTTGAGGGTTGCGGTATCTTGAGATGGCAGCGCTACCTTTTTGGATAAGCGTGTCAACGCTTTGTCCACCCTTGAGGGAGGATTCCCACCGTATCCTGTCCTTAGCCGGGAAAGGATACGCCATAAGAATCCTTTTGGGAATCTGCAGTTTCTTGTCTGGAGTTTCCCAAGCCCTTTCAAACAACTCATTTAGCTCATGTGAAGGGGGAAAAGTAACCTGAGGCTTCTTTTCTTTAAACCTGTGGACCCTCGTGTCCGGTACAGAGGGGTCATCAGTGATATGCAACACATCTTTTATTGCAATAATCATATAATGAATACATTTAGCCAATTTTGGCTGCAACTTCGCATCATCGTAGTCGACACTAGAGTCAGAATCCGTGTCGGTATCAGTGTCTACTACTTAGGATAGTGGGCGCTTTTGAGACCCAGAAGGTCCCTGCGACATAGTGAAAGGCAGGGCTTGACTCCCTGTACATTCCCTGGACTCTGCTTTGTCCAACCTTTTGTGTAATAAATTCACCACACTCACGGAGTGTTTTTTGTGTAATAAATTCACCACACTCTCATTCACGGAGACACCACACTCATTTGCTCCACCTCCTCCCTAGAAGAGCCTTCCGCTTCAGACATGCCGACACACGCGTACCGACACCCCACACACTCAGGGAAATCTCTAATCTGGAGACAGTTCCCCAACAAGGCCCTTTGGAGAGACAGAGAGAGAGTATGCCAGCACACACCCAGCGCCAATGATCCTGGACAAAATTCCCAGATAGTTATAGCGCTTTTATTATATATATTCACTGCGCCAAATTATGTGCCCCCCCCCCTCTTTAAACCCTCTGTCACCGTGTTCAGCAGGTGAGAGTCCGGGACGCCAGCTTCTCAGCGGTGTGCTGTGGAGAAAATGGTGCTGGTGAGTGCTGAGGGATCAAGCTCCGCCCCCTCAGCGGCGGGCTTCGGTCCCGCTCGATTTCTTGAAAAACTGGCGGGGGATTTTCTATATACTGCGGGCTGAGCCTATATATATATTTTGGCCAGTCCTAGAGGTTTAAAATTGCTGCCCAGGGCGCCCCTCCTGCGCCCTGCACCCATCAGTGCCTGCCATGTGTGTTGTGTGTGGGAGCAATGGCTGCGCGTTACCTCAGAGAAGATCTGAAGTCTTCTGCCGCCTCTGAAGTCTTCTATCTTCTCATACTCACCCGGCTTCTATCTTCCGGCTCTGTGAGGAGGACGGCGGCGCTGCTCTGGGACGAACTGCGAGGGGAGACCTGTGTTCCGACTCCCTCTGGAGCTAATGGTATCCAGTAGCCTAAGAAGCAGAGCCTAGCATTTAAGTAGGTCTGCTTTTCTCTCCTCAATCCCACGATGCAGGGAGCCTGTTGCCAGCAGGGCTCCCTGAAAATAAAAAACCTAACAAAATTCTTTCTTACAGAGAAACTCAGGAGAGCTCCCTGTAAAGCACCCAGTCTCCTCTGGGCACAGTATCAAACTGAGGTCTGGAGGAGGGGGCATAGAGGGAGGAGCCAGTGCACACCCATATCTAAAGTTCTTTTTAGTGCCCATGTCTCCTGCGGAGCCCATCTATCCCCATGGTCCTTACGGAGTCCCCAGCATCCTCTAGGACGTAAGAGAAAGTAATACTGCTCTTAGGAATAATCTTAGTTCAAAACTGTAAAGGGGGATACACACGTAGCGATTTTTACTTGATTTCTTAGCAATCTTACTAGATTGCTTAGAAACGAAGCACACATCGCTTCGTGTGTAGGGTGCCAGGGACAGCGATGCGCGGTCCCGTGCGTTGCTATCGCTGGCTCTAGATATGGCATGCATGCATGCCATATCTAGTCAGGTCGCTAACTTCACCGCTGGGTGAAATGCGTGGACCCCCCATCGCTCAGCACACATTTCACTGAGTGCTGAGCAGGGGAGAGATGTGTGCTGAGCGATCTGTTTATATATTGCTCAGCACATATCTCTACGTGTATACCCACCTTAAGTCTAAATACAGAAATTGCTTTTATTTTATGTCCAGACATGAGAAGCATTTAGAGTCTAACAAGTTCTGGAGGCACAGCCCTGACAAAAAAAACTACACATTATTTACAGTTTATGCTGCTAACTGTTAATACGTGTAGGTTAACTCTATACTTTATTCCAATTGCTTCATTTAATCTTGCCTGTGATGATATTGCATGCAAGTAGGAATGAGGATTACTACTGATTTCTCAGTCTCAGACATTATCAACACCTGGTGCCAAAGACATTGTTACATAATAGGGCACGCTAAAACAAATAAATCACCCCATCATGATTCCCCCTCACTTTAGATGCGAACAGTAAAAAATGGGCATCTGTGGTATTCATGCACAAACTGAGCACCAATTGAATTGCTTCTTCGAGTATACCCTCCCCCTTTCATTATGTAGGAATGCAGTTGCAAACCAGGGAAAACCCAGATTAGAAAAAATACAAAACGATGGGGCAGATGTATTAACCCTGGAGAAGTGATAAAGCAGTAACCAGTGCAAGGTGATAACACACCAGCCAATCAGCTGCAATATGTAAATTGACAGTTAGGAGCTGATTGGCTGGTGCGTTATCACCTTGCTCTTATCACTGCTTTATCACTTCTCCAGCCTTAATACATCTGCCCCAGTGTGAAGTGTTTCACAAAGAACATGTTCTCAGAGAAAACCCTAACAATGTCATTTTACTTGTTAACAAGATGGCTTCCTTCTTTCATTTTACATGAACACCAATCTATCAGAACATTTTCATCATAGACAAGATTGAGAGATTATACATTTTCATGTAATATTTTACTGCATGTAAATGCACGATTAACGTACCTGATTTCTGCTTGCACCCACATACAAGCAGAAAACCAGTTGGTAACGCATCCCGGGAAGCCGCTGGAATCAGCCCCTTAAAGATAACTTCATCCTGTCACTAAAATGTAGTTTTGAGTTGCAAGTTTATGATATGAAATAAAAACGAACGCTTTGTGCCTTTCGCAAAGTGTTAACCAAATCCATTCAGGTTCACAATGTGTCTTATGGTTCCACACCACATTCCACTCTCCTCTTCCCATCCATAAATAATAAACAGTTTGCTGTTAGCTGGCCATCTACATGGGCAGATGCTTAGCCAATTAACTAATTTAGCATAATTTGGAAACTCAGTCCATTTTGTTAAATGTGTGTTGTTGTTGTGTTTTTTTTTTTTAAACCACTAAGAACATTTGGAGACCATGTGGAACATCAGAGCTCTTTAATGTGTTTATAGGACAATTAGATTTGGGAAGACCATCAAATACAATTATTAACAATTTTATTCAACTAGCGATAATTAAGATTTATTAATCTGAACAAATGTTTAGTTAATTCAAATAAAATGGGCCACGTCAATCGTTTTAAGTAACAAAGGGTACATTTTATTAACTACTAGTTACCAGCCCGTCTAAATGACTGAACAACATAACAGTAATGTCAGCGCCGACGGCTGTGCACGCCTCAATAGAGCAACACTTGATTGCTTCGTCGGGCGCCATCTAGTGGCCGCCGGCACTCAAAACACTTGAATTCCCCTGTAGAGGTGAGGACCACCGTTCGCCTTTTTTTATATAGGATAATATAGGGACAAATTTAATATAATTAAAGGAACTTTTTACTTATGTACTATAATAAATATTTTTTTTAATTGTAATAATAGCCATTTACTGAAGAAGACATATTACTATTTTAACAGTTGTGGGTTTTTTTTGTTTTTTTTGTTACAGACCTTTAGAAAGAACATTTTACATTATACAGCATTATCAAACATATGGGGAATTGAGAGATGGGTGGGTTCTTTACCCATATTAACGGCAGTTTGTTCAATGCAGATATCAGTCCACCATCTAAACCGCAGGACAGTAAATCCTGCTTCTTGGAAGTGATTTGCTCCCTAGATCCAATTTAAATTCGATTTAATAGTTACTGGAAAGCTAGCTGTTATTAGATCAAGTTTGCCTTGATGTACTTAAATATAACACCAGTTGCAAATCTCTTGCCTTTTCTTAGACCGAGCTCTTTTATTGCTACTGTTCAGAGATATGAATTCTTCATATTGGAACACATAAAAAGAACAATTGTGAGGAGTTAAATTATTAATAATTATCATAATACTAAATAATTTATTTGCGCTTCCAGCACTGATCGAACTGCATACAGTCTCCTGCCTAGAACACCTCTCCTCACCCTGCTCAGGTCTGCTGATTTCCATTTCCGTGTAGCATTTCTACAGAAAACTACAGAAAATAAATATTGTTTCCCTCACTCATACTCTAATGTGCTGGAGTTTAGCAGGGAGGAAGTAGAGCTGCAAATCTGAGAATCCACTGTTACCAGTACTATTAATATGATTTCTAAATTTGTTGTGTCTTTTTAATTTGATATACTGATCTTCCTCTTCATGTATACATACGCACTAGTATGATATAAAACACCCCCATTTCTCTTACGTCCTAGACCTAAAGGATACTGGGGTCCACATTAGTACCATGGGGTATAGACTGGTCCACTAGGAGCCATGGGCACTTTAAGAAACTGATAGTGTGGGCTGGCTCCTCCCTCTATGCCCCTCCTACCAGACTCCGTTTAGAAAATGTGCCCAGAGGAGCCGGTCACACTTGGGAAGCTCCTGAACAGTTTTCTGCATTTATTTTCTTGTTTGTTGTTTTCAGGCAGCCTGCTTCGGGGGACTTAGGGGGGGGGACTGGCCAACCTTCCTAGGGTTAATGGTCCCGTTCCCCGCTGACAGGACACTGAGCTCCTCAAGGTCCTATTCGCAAGCCCCACCACGGCGAGTGTACAGACCCGCAGCACGCCGCCACCCCTAACAGAGCCAGAAGTTAGAAGAGTAGTGAGTAGGTGGCCAACGTCCTGGTTAGCGAGTCGCCGGCTGTAATGGCGGCACAAAGGGTAGGAGTGCAGTGCTGATAAGCAGGCTGCGGCTACAGGCTTCAGAGGCATACAGGGTGCTGTGTGTTCCGCTGTGAGGGGTGAGCTGAAGCCACAACGCATATATACCCACACTGGCAGCTATTCTACAGGGGTTTTAACCCACTGCAGAACAGAAATGACCTCTGCCATATAAAAAGAAATGGAAGACCGCGCGCCATTAATGGGGCAGGGCTTCACTATGAGCGGATCCAGCAGCTCACCAGCGCCATTTTTCTCTGCAGCTTTACACAGGCAGACTGGCAGGAAAGCGCAGCTCCTCCACAAGGACTCCAGAGCACCTCAGCGGTACCAGGGGGTCATAGCAAAGGGAGGGGAGCAATATTTGGTGCACTAAACCCTCTTTAGGGTAATTAGTTTGCAACCCAGCTAAACTTGTACTTTAGCTATAGGGGCGCTGTGTGGCTGGCACCATCACTCTGTGTCTCTCTAGAGAGCACTGTGTGGGTTAACTGTGTTTTACCCTAATTTCCTGTGTATGTGTATATTCTTTCACATTTACTATGTCAAAAGAATGTGTATCATGCACAGCAGAGTGTTTTGTTTTTCTCAATATGGGTGATCACTGCCAAATAATCAGGATAGTACACATTCTCAGGCTAGTGGATGGTTAGATTAATTAAAAGGGATGATTTCAAATATTTCAAATAAATTATCCCAAAATGAGAAGGAGACGCAATACTTAAGGCAATCTGTGGATGACCTGATGAATTGAGATTCAGTGGTCGTTCCAGCGTCTCAGACCCCTACCATCTGTCCACAGAAGCGTACTCTGGCCCAAATCATGCAGGCCGATACTGATGATGATGATGTATCAGACCTGGAGCTTTGTCACAGGGTATACAGGCCCTGATAGAAGCTATTAGAGACGTCCTGCACATTCCTGATAAGGTGTCAGAAGACGAGGAGGAATCTTATTTTAATGTAAAAATTAAATCTTCAGCTACTTTCCCTGCTTCTAAGGAAGTAAATTCCCTATTTGAAGCAACTTGGGTAAATCCTGACAAGAAGTTTCAGGTCCCAAAACGTTTACTCACATCCTTCCCGTTCCCTCAGGATGATAGGAAAAAATGGGAAAACCCACCGATAGTTGACGAATCAGTTTCTAGGCTGTCACGTAAGATAGTTTTACCTGTTCCTGGGGCAGCTTCCTTGAAGGATGCTGCAGACCACAAGATTGAGACTACTCTCATATCTCTGTACACAGCTGCGGGGGTGGCCCAGAGACCGCCTATAGCAGTGATGGCTAACCTTGACACTCCAGCTGTTGTTGAACTACACATCCCAGCATGCCCTGCATCAGTTTTGCTATTTGGCCTTGCTAAAACTGATGCAGGGCATGCTGGGATGTGTAGTTCAACAACAGTTGGAGTGTCAAGGTTAGCCATCTCTGCACTATAGCTTGTGCATGTATCTCTAGGGCTATTGCAAAATGGTCATATAATCTAATTGACGGGTTAGATTCCTTATCCAGGGGGGAGATAATTTTACTTCCTACAGCATATACAGGATTCTGCTAACTTTATGGTGGAGGCCATAAAGGAATTGGTTTACTCAATGCACGCACCACTGCTATGGCAGTATCAGCATGCAGAGGCTTGTGGCTACGCCAGTGGACTGCGGAGGCAGATTCCAGGAAGGGCCTGGAAAGCCTACCTTTCACAGGTGAAGCCCTCTTTGGAGATGAACTGGATACGTGGATATCCAAGGCTACGGCGGGTAAGTCTACATACCCTCCTTCCGCAGCTCCCCTGGCTAGAAAGTCCTATACTGCTCCTACTCTGCAGTCCTTTCGGACAGCAAAGTTTTAAAAAAAACCAAAGGTTCTTCTACGGCCTTCAAAGGCAATAGAGGTAAACCCAGAAAACCAGCAACTGCTGGTTCACAGAAGCAAGTATGACTTTACAGGAAGCAATTCAGAAACTGGTACAGACTCAGGTCGTTGTTCCAGTTCTACTTCAGCTGCAAAACCAGGGTTCTTATACCAACCTGTTTGTAGTTCTGAAACCGGACTGTTCAGTAAGGACCATTTTTAAATCTCAAGTCATTGAACCCGTACTTATGGGTGTTCAAGTTTAAGAAGGAGTCTCTGAGAGTGGTGATCTCCGATCTGGAGGAGGGGGAATTCTTGGTGTCTCTGGATATCAAGGATACGTACCTTCATATTCCGATTTGGCCGCCTCATCAGGCTTATCTAAGGTTTGCATTACAGGACCGTCTCTACCAGTTCCAGGCCCTGCCATTTGGCCTCTCTACGGCACCAAGGGTGTTCACCAAGGTAATGGCAGAGATAATGTTTCTCCTCCGCAAACGGAGTGAACATTATACCGTACCTGGATGATCTGCTGATAAAAGCACCATCCAGGGAGCAGTTGTTAGTCAACATTGCCCTCTCAACCCGACTTCTCCAGGATCACGGGTGGATTTTGATCCTACCAAAATCTCATCTGGAACCAAAATGGAGGCTTCCTTTCCTGGGGATGATATTGGATGACGTTGGAAAAAGCATTGGTGAACCAGTCAATGGTGCGGGATGTTCTAAGACAATCCCGGACATCACTGCATCTATGCATTTGCCTTCTGGGAAAGATGGTAGCCGCTTACGAGGCGCTGCAGTACGGAAGATTTCACGCAAGGCCCTTCCAGCTGGATCGGCTGGACAAATGGTCTCGATCGCATCTTCACATGTACCAGAGGATACGTCTGTCGCCAAAAGCCAGGATTTCTCTTCTGTGGTGGCTTCAGACTTCTCACCTGCCTGAGTGCCGAAGGTTCGGGATTCAAAATTGGATTCTGCTAACCACAGACGCAACCCTCAGAGGTTGGGGAGCGGTCACCCAGGGGGAACACAGTGATCGCAAAATACGCGCTATAGCGCCTTTTTACGCGGTACAGGGAGCAAGAGACTCGCATTTTAAAAATGAGCGGGTCCTGCAGGATGCGCTGTCAGTCAGTCTTGTTTGCGCCTCAGCCGATACTGAAATGGTATTGGCAAAGCCGCACATAACAGTGCGTCCTGCAGTACTTCAGTCCCGGCCTCTCCAGCCAATCACTGCCAGTGCCAGCGGCATGTCCCCATCATAGGCGTGTGCACTCCCTAATGATGGCCACCCTGCACACACAAGGACGGCTCGGCACCTACGCCGCTGACATCCGCGGGCAGTCCTGCACGCTGCTGAGCACAGGTCCGCCTCGCGGCGGGTGGTAAGCCCTGACCTGACATCACATCGGGGCTTGGTGTAGAGAGGAGCAGCAGCGCACCGCGGCCCAGGACTCAGGAGGAGTCATGAGGATGCTTACTTGGAGGCAAAGTCAGATTAATGACAATGCTGACTGGGGCTTCCAGGAGCATCTTCTACCTTCACCTCTCCGGAAGCACCAGGCGGGAGCAACTGCTACTGTGCTAGGAGCCTTGGATATATTGTACTGGAAGGAACTGTTCCAGCTGCTGTTACTCCAGCTGCTGGCATCACCTTGTTGGCTTGGCATTGGTGGACAGTTTGGAGCAGGACTAGAGGCTGTGTGTTGGGGACTTACTCATCACAGTGACCAGGAGGAGAGAAGTGGAGGTGGTCTTTGCAGAGGCATCATGTGGAATGCAGGCAACATGGATTCTAACCAGACTACTTTCTGGGCACACAATATACCACTTAAACTGCCCGTGTCTGAGCCAGGTGAACTGAAGGTTTCTCATCGTCTTGGTGAGTGCTTAGAGACCAGTTATGGTCTTGGACAGACCCCCTGATTTGTGGATGTGTTGATGCCGTGAGTAACATTACAGTGCCGTCTTGTAGTGTAAGAAAATTGCATTTTATTATACTGTAAAAAAGCTAATCCTCTCAGTAGTAGGGCATAGGGGAGGGGGCACTACTCAATTTAATTAACATCGGTAGGGTGACACTTCTTAAGATTGAAAGACACCTAGTTAAGAAGGTTGTTAAGAGATTTGTGCTGGGAGGATCTTCTGTGATGAGCGGATATCTATGTGGGAGTGGGCTTGTGCTACAGGGAGATCTGTGTGATGGGAGACATTTGTGCTTGGGGGTGCTGTATAAGGGAAAGAGCTGTGTGATGGGGGTATAGCTGTGTGAGGAGAGAGAGCTATGGGTTGGGGGAGAGCCGAGCATGTATTTACATACTGTATACATTAATCATGCCCCAAACCTGTATCTTGCCTAGCGACCTGTTAGGTCTCAATGGTAAAATAGTGCTAGACACTCCCGATCGGCGGCACTAGACACGCCATTCTGGCAGTGAACACCCTAATAAAATGTGCTCTGCATGCCTATGGTTCCCATGTAGGCGTCTCCCGTGACCTACGTCCTCCTTGCCGCCAGCGCGCTGCTCAGTACTGTGCTGTTCTATGTAACAACGTCCGTCTCCCTGCACACAGCGCGATCATTGCCCAGCGTTGCATGTATTTAACATCATCGCTGTCTAGAGGACAATCCTCCCACCGGTTTGTCTGAGGATTCACTACATAGTGCCTTCCAAATTGAGGTGCAGTGATTTGAAGGTACATGTCATCATAAGGGCAGGTTAATAGATAATGTGATCCATCTGGTAGTGAAATGTGTTTTAAATCGCTGCACCACTGTCAGGATGTGGAAAGTTGGGATAGATATATATCTATCTCTGTACATCTATCTCTGTACATCTATCTCTGTACATCTATCTCTATGTGCAGGTCACATCTATCTAATGTATGTGCAGGTCACATACATTTTATACACGTGTGTGTGGCTCTATCTATCACTACAGAGATCCTATTGCCTGGTCCTAACCCCCTCCTTTCCCCCAGTACTGACCAAATTGCTTTCTACCCTTACCCCCTCCATGTCCCAGAACTTCTGCCCGTAACCCCCTCCCTAGCCCCAGCACTGCCCCCTTTATGCCCAAGTACTGTCCAAACTGCTATCAACTCTTACCCCCTCCATACCCCTAGCACTGTCTGCCCTTAGTATTGCCCCAAGTGCTATCTACCTTTACCCCCTTAATTCCCCCAGCACAGCCCCAACTGTTATCTACTCTTACCCTCTCCTTAGCTCCAGTACTGCCTGCCTCTAACCCACTCCTTTCTTTCACTACTGCCCCAACTGCTGTCTGCTCTCGCCCCCTATAATATGTGATGGGACCCAGCAATAGTGGAACAGGACCCCAATTTTTGAAATTAAGGGGTCCCTGGGACCAACAATTTTTTCTCTATCGTCCTAAGTGGATGCTGGGGTTCCTGAAAGGACCATGGGGAATAGCGGCTCCGCAGGAGACAGGGCACAAAAAAGTAAAGCTTTACTAGGTCAGGTGGTGTGCACTGGCTCCTCCCCCTATGACCCTCCTCCAGACTCCAGTTAGATTTTGTGCCCGAACGAGAAGGGTGCAATCTAGGTGGCTCTCCTAAAGAGCTGCTTAGAGAAAGTTTAGTTTAGGTTTTTTTCTTTACAGTGAGTCCTGCTGGCAACAGGATCACTGCAACGTGGGACTTAGGGGGAAAGTAGTAAACTCACCTGCATGCAGAGTGGATTTGCTGCTTGGCTACTGGACACCATTAGCTCCAGAGGGATCGAACACAGGCCCAGCCGTGGAGTCCGGTCCCGGAGCCGCGCCGCCGACCCCCTTGCAGATGCTGAAGCGTGAAGAGGTCCGGAAACCGGCGGCTGAAGACTCCTCAGTCTTCATAAGGTAGCGCACAGCACTGCAGCTGTGCGCCATTTTCCTCTCAGCACACTTCACTGGGCAGTCACTGAGGGTGCAGAGCGCTGGGGGGGGGCGCTCTGAGAGGCAAATATAAACCTTATACAAGGCTAAAAATACCTCACATATAGCCCATAGGGGCTATATGGAGATATTTAACCCCTGCCTGACTGGAAAAATAGCGGGAGAAGAACCCGCCGAAAAAGGGGCGGGGCCTATCTCCTCAGCACACGGCGCCATTTTCTGTCACAGCTCCGCTGGTCAGGACGGCTCCCAGGTCTCTCCCCTGCACTGCACTACAGAAACAGGGTAAAACAGAGAGGGGGGGCACATTAATGGCTATATATATATATATTATATATTAAAGCAGCTATAAGGGAGCACTTAATATAAGGATATCCCTTGTATATATAGCGCTTTGTGGTGTGTGCTGGCAGACTCTCCCTCTGTCTCCCCAAAAGGGCTAGTGGGTCCTGTCTTCATTAGAGCATTCCCTGTGAGTTTGCGGTGTGTGTCGGTACGGGGTGTCGACATGTATGAGGACGATATTGGTGTGGAGGCGGAGCAATTGCCAAATATGCAGATGTCACCCCCCAGGGGGTCGACACCAGAATGGATGCCTTTATTTGTGGAATTACGTGATGGTTTATCTTCCCTTAAACAGTCAGTTGAGGACATGAGGCGGCCGGACAATCAATTAATGCCTGTCCAGGCGCCTCAAACACCGTCAGGGGCTGTAAAACGCCCTTTGCCTCAGTCGGTCGACACAGACCCAGACACAGGCACTGATTCCAGTGACGACGGTAGAAATTCAAACGTATTTTCCAGTAGGGCCACACGTTATATGATTTTGGCAATGAAGGAGACGTTACATTTAGCTGATACTACAGATACCGTAAAACAGGGTATTATGTATGGTGTGAAAAAACTACAAACAGTTTTTCCTGAATCAGAAGAATTAAATGACGTGTGTGATGAAGCGTGGGTTGCTCCTGATAAAAAGTTGATAATTTCAAAAAAGTTATTGGCATTATACCCTTTCCCGCCAGAGGTTAGGGCGCGCTGGGAAACACCCCCTAAGGTGGACAAGGCGCTCACACGCTTATCTAAACAAGTGGCGTTACCCTCTCCTGAGACGGCCGCACTTAAGGATCCATCAGATAGAAAGATGGAAGTTATTCAAAAGAATATATACACACATGCAGGTGTTATACTACGACCAGCTATAGCAACTGCCTGGATGTGCAGTGCTGGAGTAGTTTGGTCAGAATCCCTGATTGAAAATATTGATACCCTAGATAGGGACAATGTTTTACTGTCGTTAGAACAAATAAAGGATGCATTTATCTATATGCGTGATGCACAGAGGGATATTTGCACACTGGCATCTCGGGTGAGTGCTATGTCCATTTCAGCCAGAAGAGCCTTATGGACACGACAGTGGACAGGCGATGCGGATTCAAAACGTCACATGGAGGTTTTGCCGTATAAAGGGGAGGAGTTATTTGGAGTTGGTCTATCAGACTTGGTGGCCACGGCTACTGCCGGGAAATCCACTTTTTTACCTCAAGTCACTCCCCAACAGAGAAAGGCACCGACCTTTCAACCGCAGCCTTTTCGCTCCTACAAAAATAAGAGAGCAAAGGGTTTGTCGTACCTGCCACGAGGCAGAGGAAGAGGGAAGAGACACCAACAGGCAGCTCCTTCCCAGGAACAGAAGCCCTCCCCGGCTCCTGCAAAAACCTCAGCATGACGCTGGGGCCTCTCAAGCGGACTCGGGGACAGTGGGCGGCCGTCTCAAAAATTACAGCGCGCAGTGGGCTCACTCGCAGGTAGACCCCTGGATCCTGCAGATAATATCTCAGGGGTACAGGTTGGAATTAGAGACGGATCCTCCTCATCGTTTCCTGAAGTCTGCTTTACCAACCGTCTCTTCCGAAAGGGAGAGGGTGTTGGAAGCCATTCACAAGCTGTACGCTCAGCAGGTGATAGTCAAAGTACCCCTATTACAACAAGGAAAGGGGTATTATTCCACTCTATTTGTGGTACCGAAGCCGGATGGCTCGGTAAGGCCTATTCTAAATCTGAAGTCCTTGAACCTCTACATAAAAAAGTTCAAGTTCAAGATGGAGTCACTCAGAGCAGTGATAGCGAACCTGGAAGAAGGGGACTTTATGGTATCCTTGGACATCAAGGATGCGTATCTACACGTTCCGATTTACCCCGCACACCAGGGGTACCTCAGGTTCATTGTTCAAAACTGTCACTATCAGTTTCAGACGCTGCCGTTCGGATTGTCCACGGCGCCTCGGGTCTTTACCAAGGTAATGGCCGAGATGATGATTCTTCTTCGAAGAAAAGGCGTATTAGTTATCCCATACTTGGACGATCTCCTAATAAGGGCAAGGTCCAGAGAACAGCTGGAGACAGCTTTAGCACTATCTCAAGAGGTGCTAAGACAACACGGGTGGATTCTGAATATTCCAAAATCCCATTTAATCCCGACAACTCGTCTGCTGTTCCTAGGAATGATTCTGGACACGGTTCAGAAAAAGGTTTTCCTTCCAGAGGAAAAAGCCAAGGAGTTATCCGATCTGGTCAGGAACCTCCTAAAACCAGGAAAGGTGTCAGTACATCAATGCACAAGAGTCCTGGGAAAAATGGTGGCTTCTTACGAAGCAATTCCATTCGGCAGATTCCATGCAAGAATATTCCAAAGGGATCTGTTGGACAAATGGTCAGGGTCGCATCTGCAGATGCACCTGCGAATAACCCTGTCACCAAAGACAAGGGTGTCACTTCTGTGGTGGTTGCAGAAGGCTCACCTATTAGAAGGCCGCAGATTCGGCATTCAGGATTGGATCCTGGTGACCACGGACGCCAGCCTGAGAGGCTGGGGAGCAGTCACACAAGGAAGAAACTTCCAGGGAGTATGGACGAGTCTGGAAAAGTCTCTTCACATAAACATTCTGGAACTAAGAGCAATCTACAATGCTCTAAGCCAGGCGGAACTTCTCCTGAAAGGAAAGCCGGTGTTGATTCAGTCGGACAACATCACGGCGGTCGCCCATGTAAACAGGCAGGGCGGCACAAGAAGCAGGAGTGCAATGGCAGAAGCTGCCAAGATTCTTCGCTGGGCGGAGAATCACGTGATAGCACTGTCAGCAGTGTTCATCCCGGGCGTGGACAACTGGGAAGCAGACTTCCTCAGCAGACACGATCTTCATCCGGGAGAGTGGGGTCTACATCCAGAAGTCTTCAACATGTTAATAGACCGTTGGGAAAGACCAATTGTAGACATGATGGCGTCTCGCCTCAACAAGAAACTGGACAAATATTGCGCCAGGTCAAGAGATCCACAGGCAATAGCTGTGGACGCACTGGTAACTCTTTGGGTGTACCAGTCAGTGTATGTGTTTCCTCCTCTGCCGCTCATACCAAAGGTATTGAAGATCATACGGCAAAGAAGAGTAAGAACAATACTAGTGGTTCCGGATTGGCCGAGAAGGACTTGGTATCCGGAACTTCAAGAGATGCTCACGGACGAACCGTGGCCTCTACCTCTGAGAAGGGACCTGCTACAGCAGGGTCCCTGTCTTTTTCAAGACTTACCGCGGCTGCGTTTGACGGCATGGCGGTTGAACGCCAGATCCTAAAAGGGAAAGGCATTCCAGAAGAAGTCATTCCTACCTTGATTAAGGCACGGAAGGAAGTCACCGTGAAACATTATCACCGCATTTGGCGAAAATATGTAGCGTGGTGCGAGGATCGGAGTGTTCCGACGGAGGAATTCCAACTGGGTCGTTTCCTACATTTCCTGCAATCAGGATTATCTATGGGTCTCAAATTGGGATCCATTAAGGTTCAAATTTCGGCCCTGTCAATATTCTTCCAAAAAGAATTGGCCTCTGTCCCTGAGGTCCAGACTTTTGTCAAGGGAGTACTGCATATACAGCCTCCTGTGGTGCCTCCGGTGGCACCGTGGGATCTAAATGTAGTTTTAGATTTCCTCAAATCCCATTGGTTTGAACCATTGAAAAAGGTGGATTTGAAATATCTCACATTGAAAGTGACTATGTTACTAGCCCTGGCCTCTGCCAGGAGAGTATCTGAATTGGCGGCTTTATCTTATAAAAGTCCTTATCTAATCTTCCATTCGGATAGGGCAGAACTGCGGACTCGTCCGCATTTTCTCCCTAAAGTGGTATCAGCATTTCATCTGAACCAACCTATTGTGGTGCCTGCGGCCACTAGCGACTTGGAGGACTCCAAGTTGTTGGACGTTGTCAGAGCCTTAAAAATATACATTTCAAGGACGGCTGGAGTCAGAAAATCTGACTCGCTGTTTATATTGTATGCACCCAACAAGTTGGGCGCACCTGCTTCTAAGCAGTCGATTGCTCGTTGGATTTGTAACACAATTCAACTTGCACATTCTGTGGCAGGCCTGCCACAGCCTAAAACTGTAAAAGCCCACTCCACAAGGAAGGTGGGCTCATCTTGGGCGGCTGCCCGAGGGGTCTCGGCATTACAACTCTGCCGAGCAGCTACGTGGTCGGGGGAGAACACGTTTGTAAAATTTTACAAATTTGATACCCTGGCAAAGGAGGACCTGGAGTTCTCTCATTCGGTGCTGCAGAGTCATCCGCACTCTCCCGCCCGTTTGGGAGCTTTGGTATAATCCCCATGGTCCTTTCAGGAACCCCAGCATCCACTTAGGACGATAGAGAAAATAAGAATTTACTTACCGATAATTCTATTTCTCGGAGTCCGTAGTGGATGCTGGGCGCCCATCCCAAGTGCGGATTATCTGCAATACTTGTACATAGTTATTGTTAACTAATTCGGGTTATTGTTAAGGAGACATCTTTAAGAGGCCCTTTCTGTTATCATACTGTTAACTGGGTTTAGATCACAAGTTGTACGGTGTGATTGGTGTGGCTGGTATGAGTCTTACCCGGGATTCAAAATGCCTCCCTTATTGTGTATGCTCGTCCGGGCACAGTACCTAACTGGAGTCTGGAGGAGGGTCATAGGGGGAGGAGCCAGTGCACACCACCTGACCTAGTAAAGCTTTACTTTTTTGTGCCCTGTCTCCTGCGGAGCCGCTATTCCCCATGGTCCTTTCAGGAACCCCAGCATCCACTACGGACTCCGAGAAATAGAATTATCGGTAAGTAAATTCTTATTTTCCGCTCAGCGTGATCCCTGGGAACAGTTCCAAGGAAAATGGTCAAGTCAGGAAGCCATTCTTCCAAACAACAATCTGGAACTAAGGGCCATATGCAACGCCCTTCTACAGGCATCGCATCTTCTTTAAGATCAAGCCATTCAGGTTCAGTCGGACAATGTGACGGCGGTAACGTACATAAACCGACCAGGCAGAACAAAGAGCAGGGCAGCAATGTCAGAGGTAACGAGGATTCTTCTCTGGGCAGAAAGACACGCTGTGGCGTTGTCCACAATCTTCATTCCGGGAGTAGACAACTGGGAAGCGGACTTCCTCAGCAGACACGACCTCCACCCAGGAGAGTGGGGCCTTCACCCGGAGGTGTTCGGGTGCTTGACACGTCGGTGGGGAATGCCACAAATCAACATGATGGCTTCTCGTCTCAACAAGAAGCTCAAGTGGTATTGTTCCAGGTCGAGGGACCCGCAAGCAGTTGTGGTGGACGCCCTGGTGACTCCATGGGTCTACCAGATGGTGTACGTGTTTCCACCACCCCCATTGATCCCAAAGATTCTCAAAAGAATAAAAAGGGAAAAGGTTCAAGCAATTCTCATTGCTCCGGACTGGCCAAGAAGGGCCTGGTATGTGGATCTACTGGGGTTACTCCTGGAGGACCCGTGGCCTATACTTCTTCGTGAGGACCTTCTCCAACAGGGGCCGTTTGTCTATCAAGACTTACCACGGCTACGTTTTGACAGTATGGATGTTGAGTGTCAAATTCTAGCCCGGAAAGGGATCCTGGTTAGGGTTGTTCAGACCCTGATCCAAGCCAGAAAGGGGTAACGTCTAAACATTACCACCGTATTTGGAAAAAATACGTCTCTTGGTGTGAGAACAGGAAATTTCCTGCGGTGGAATTTCAACTGGGACGTTTTCTCCTTTTCCTGCAGTCAGGTGTGGATGTGGGCCTACGTTTGGGCTCCATAAATCTCCAGATTTCGCCTTGTCCATTTTCTTCCAGAAACAATTGGCTTCCCTCCCTGAGGTTCAGATGTTCTTGAAGGGTGTCCTGCACATTCAACCGCCCTTTGTGCCTCCCACGGCATCTTGGGATCTCAACGTGGTGCTGCAGCTCCTCCAATCGTAATGGTTTGAACCCTTACAGGAGGTAGACGTAAAGTTTCTTACATGGAAGACCGTTACACTGTTGGCCCTGGCTTCAGCCAGGCGGGTGTCGAAACTGGGGACATTGTCTCACAAGAGCCCCTATTTTAAATTTTTCATGAGGATCGAGCTGAACTCAGAACTCGTCAGCAATTTCTTCCAAAGTGGTATCTGCGTTTCATATCAACCAACCTATTGTGGTTCCGGTGGTTACCGACACCTCTGTTGCTTCAATGTCCTTTGATGTTGTGAGGGCTTTGAAGATCTATGTGAAGCGGACAGCTCGTCACAGAAAATCTGAATCGCTGTTTGTTCACTATGATCCCAATAAAATTGGGTGTCCTGAGTCAAAGCAGACAATTGCACGCTGGATCAAGTTCACTATCCAGCATTCTTATTCCACGGCAGGATTGCCAGTTCCAAAATCTGTACAGGCCCACTCTACTAGGTCGGTGGGTTCTTCCTGGGCGGCTGCCACGGTATCTCGGCTTTACAGCTCTGCCGAGCGACTACTTGATCAGGTTCGAACATGTTTGCTAAGTTCTACAAGTTCGATTCTTTGGCCTCTGCGGACCTTCAGTTTGGTCAATCAGTTCTGCTGGAACCTCAGCACTTTCCTCAGCACTATGGGGTGTAGTATGGTATGCTGGGCGACCAGCATACCGGCACCGGGAGCCTGACCGCCGGCATACCGACAGCGTGACGAGCGCAAATGAGCCCCTTGTGGGCTCGCGGTGGCGCGCCACGCTGTTTTATTCTACCTCCAGGGGGGGTCATGGACCCCAACGAGGGAGAAAAAGTGTCGGGATTCCGGCACCAGTATACTGTGCGCCGGGATCCCGACAGTCGGCATACTGAAGACCACCCTCCTTAAGATGTGATCTGTTTAACCCAACTAGGGGTTGCAAATAGTAATCGATGTAATTTGACAAATTGGCAGTGATGGAGTCAACCCTAGATATAATTGGTCTTCCTGGGCGGGGTTTATCTAGTAAAATATATATGACTGGAACCACAGTCTTTATTCTTTATCCGTAATCGTTCCTTTTGCTACCGCCTTTTCTACCATCTGCATTAATTTTTGTTGTCTGTTTAGATGGATCCCCCCCTTAATTTTTTTATAGGTCTTTAGGTCTTGTAATTGTCTCAGGATTTCAGCCTCGTAATCTTTAATGTCCATCAATACTATGCCTCCTCCCTTATCAGCCGGTTTTATTATCAACTCCTTATTGTCTTTCAAATCTTTTAAGGCCCTTTTTTCTTTATTCGTTAGATTGTCTCCCCTTTTATCAATTTTAATATTATTGATATCCTCCAGAACCAATGAGCTGAAGGTCTCAATAAATGGACCTTTTACATGCCGGGGGAAAAATATTGATTTAGGGCGAAAAGGGGTGAGGGATCTCACCTCCGCATCTCCCTGATCAATCCTTTCCTGAGTTGCAAAATTTTTTTTTATAGTGAGCTTTCGTACAAATTTTTGAACATCTATGTATGTATCAAAGGGGTTCAGATGATTTTTTGGGGCATATTTAAGACCTTTCTGGAGGAGAGTATTTTCCTCCAGAGAAAGTATATGTTTACTTAGATTGAATTTTTTTATCTGTGGCAGATTCACATCTCTTGGTTTTTCTAATGGGGGTTTGTTACTATTTTCTATATTATGTTCCCTTCGTTTTTGTTTCCTTTTCTTCCTATTAGTTCTAAGCTTTTTTTGTTGTTTGGTATTTCTTTTTTTGCCCCCTCTTTTTCCTCTTGGGCGATACGACCTATTTACCTGTATGGTATTCTCTCCCTGTCTCTCTCTAAAAAAGAGAGCTGGTAATCTTCATTAAGATCAGGGTCATACCGTTGATCCCTTCTCAATGGAGCATAACGATTCCGAATGAATGGTGATAGATTGTTTCCAAACAGGGAACAGGATCAATCATTCCTATTTGTTCTCTTAGGGGGCGCAGTTCTCCACTCTGGGGTGCCAGATTGATTCCACTGATTTTCTGAATGGTCTCTATTTCTTCTATACCTCGTGTATCTGGAGGGCATTTTAGAAGGTCTCCTAAGTCTTGAAGCTCTCCGTTGCCTATATACATTTGGGATGGGTTTGAAGGTTTCCCTTGTATTCCTATCCTCTTTGGGATTTTTATTAAATTCATATGACCCAATGTAGGTATAATTCTGATGATTCTCATTATTTTCATGATCTTTTTTTGATCTCATCAGATAATTTTTATCCCTTTGAAATTTTGTAACTTTTTTTTTTTTGAATGATCAATCGTTCAGGTTTTTTTAACCTTATCTCTATTTCATCTTCTAACTCTCTGTAATCATCAAGATTTGAATATGGTTGTATCAATGATTTGAGTATCTGGATTTCATTGTCCAGACACTTCAACTCTCTCTCTCTCTTTCCTGAACAATTAAGTTCATAAGGGACAGAGAGCAGTTTTTCAAAATTTCGTCCCATTGTTCCTTAAAATTTTCACCTGATGTAGAGAAAGTTGACTGTTTTAGTAATCTGTAAACCTCTAGGTACTAGATTCTGGGAAAGGTATTTCTCCATGGTAACTACTTCCCACCATACTTTGCTTTCATTTACAAGCGTATTTTCTAATTTGCTCATGATACCCTCTAGGTCTTCATCCATTAATTCTATGTGGTCCTGACCCGGATCAAAGGCTTTTTCTAGGTATTTACCCCTTTGTTCTCTACAGGAAAACATGATTTGTATTGTCACATAAATACCTAACTTCTGCTTCCTTTACTTGGGATTCTCAAAGGTGAATAGTCAACAGAAATAAACAAGTTGGATTGTGAATCCCTAGCAATATGGCGCACTTAAAAGCAGCCCACAGGTTGATTCACCACAATAGAACCTCACCAAAAGTTCACATAATTCAAACAGATTTAAATATACAATTTTGTGGGATTCAAAATAGCAGGCGCTTAATGAACAAATATATGTATATACTCAGCAACACGTCCCTGGGGTATGTGGATATATGGGATCTCCACACCGTAACTTGGATGACCTTCTTCTTTTTTCTGAAAGCATGCTCTCCTCTCAGGTGAATGTTTACATGAAAAGAAAATGATGTATGTTTGTGTAGTAACGTTTTGATAATCGGCAAGTCTCTCTTAATAATGTACACATTCACACGGAAAGAGTAATGTTAATCCACCGAAGAGGCGTACCCCAACTCACTTTCCAAACGATAGGTATGAGCCTATCAAGGTATCTTTTGTCCACCACTGTGCCAGAAAGCATCAATTTAAGTAATGACCCTCTTTACCAAGAAAGTAGGTGTACCTCACTCACACAAAAGAGGTGATACGGAAGCACATAAAGGTTTCTTTTACACTTTAAAGGATGAATGTAATACCAGCTGACTGTGTGTCTAATTTCATATGCTTAGGGAGAAAAAGTCCGTGTTTATATAAAATTCTGGGATCCTAAATGTGGACCTTGTCCTATTTATCAGTTTTCAAACAATCTTTTTATTCTCAGAGATAGGGGGATATTCAATTTGGTCCGAAGAGACATCGGGAGTAAAAACCCCCGATGTTTCTTCGGGTGCTGCGGTCGGGCTATTTAATTTGCTCGGCCGGTAACAAGTCCTCTTACACCCGAAAACACACAGGTTCAGTGAAACCTGTGTGTTTTCGGGTGAAACAGCCCCGTTTTCGGTTGAAAACGGGGCTGTTATCGGGCATTTTGCTTCGCCTGCTGGAGGCAGGCGAAGCAAAACCCCCGATAACCCGCGGCACGCGCCGGCTTATCGGGGCCAATTAAATAGCCCCCACCGGCCGATACTTATCACCCGGCACCCCGGGCCAAATTGAATATCCCCCATAGTGTAAATTTTTTAAAATCTGTTTTTCGTTATTTTATGTTTGTCTTTTATTGCCATTTTGATTAAAACATTTTTTTATGCAATTGATCCATTATGTTTATATGATTTAGAACAAGAAGTCATAGTGCTGGTACTGTTCCTATACAAACACACAAGTATGATATAAAACACAGTCATTTTGCAATAATTTTTCATACCACTGACAGTACAATGAATGGGGCACGTCGGGCATATGATGTAGTTTTGTAATGTAAACACAACTTTGCTAATTAATTGCACAGTGAATGCTAATTTGGCTATATGCATGTTTAATCTAAAGCTTATACATCTATGGGATCGCACTGCAACTCTCCTTACACAAGGGTCGCCATCATTATAATCAGCAGCACTTGCACATACAGTACTGCATGCTAGGTGCATGAGATGTAGCTGAATTTGGCATCCTGAATTCATACACGTTCATAATGCACCTCAACACACCCACAATAGACACTTGCGTGCATTCAATTTTTGTTACTCAGAAAGGCCATATAGTGGACGCAGGAAAACGTTTGATATGCATTATGCCCATGTTCAGTGGCGTAACTAGAAATTTTTCTCCCCCAAGCCAAAAAATCCTTCGGCGCCCCCCCCCCCCCATACACCCCGTAATTGCCTGCGGCGCGCGCTGGCAAAAAGGGTGTGTGGCTTTGTCGAAATGGGCGTGGCTTTGCGTGGAGGGCGTGGCATTGCAGGAAAAGACTACCTTATACCCCAGTTTTGCAACCTGCACGCCCAGACGTTGGCCACCACAGGAAAGAAAAATAATCCTGATTCATGCCCCTTACATTATTTGTCATTTTTCCTCCTTATAGTAATGCCCAGTATACATTATTCCACATACTGCAATGGCCCTTAGACATTATTCCACACACAATCAGTGATCGCGCTGAGCCAAAAAAAAAGTGGGTCCCAGGGACCCTTCACTTTTAAAAATTGGGGTCCTACCGGTCTTTTTCTGGGTCCCATCGGAATGAAGGTTCTTATTAATTTTAATCTTGTTTGGACACTACAAAAGTGTTGCAAGATGGGGGGGATGGGGTGACAATGCTGCTGGGCTGTGTAGCATGCAGGACACCCTGCACCAGAGCTGTAACTAGACATTTTGGTGCCCTTAGGCAGAAAGTGAATTGGTGTTAGACCACTTAGACCATAAAGAACAGGTAGTGCGCGCCGTAGGCGCGCCGCAAAATTTTAGGGGCGTGGCTTCATAGGGAAGGGGCGTGGCCACATAATAGTGTCAATTCACATTACACCACACAGTAGTGGCGCTTATACACATTGCACCAGGTAGAACCTCCTATGCACACTGATCCAGGTAGATCACGTCATACACTTTGCTCCAGGTACAGCACGTCATACACTTTGCACCAGGTACAGCACGTCATACACTTGGCACCAGGTACAGCACGTCATACACTTTGCACCAGGTAGAGCACGTTATCATACACATTGCCGCTAGGTAGAGCACGTTATCATACACAGTGCGCCAGGTAGAACACGTTATACACACTGCGCCAGGTAGAGCACGTTATCATACACATTGCGCCAGGTAGAGCATGTTATCATACACATTGCCGCTAGGTAGAGCAAGTTATCATACACATTGCATCAGGTAGAGCATGTTATCATACACATTGCCGCTAGGTAGAGCAAGTTATCATACACATTGCCGCTAGGTAGAGCAAGTTATCATACACATTGCGTCAGGTAGAACACGTTATTATACACATTGCGCCAGGTAGAGCACGTTATTATACACAATGCGCCTGGTAGAGCACGTTATCAGCCACATTGCGCCAGGTAGAACACGTTATTATACACAATGCGCCTGGTAGAGCACATTATCATACACAATGCGCCTGGTAGAGCACATTATCGTACACATTGCGCCAGGTAGAACACGTTATTATACACAATGCGCCTGGTAGAGCACGTTATAATACACATTGCACTAGGTAGAGCACGTTATCATACACATTGCGCCAGGTAGAGCACGTTATCATACACATTGCGCCAGGTAGAGCACGTTATCATACACATTGCGCCAGGTAGAACACGTTATCATACACATTGCGCCAGGTAGAGCACGTTATCATACACATTGCGCCAGGTAGAACACGTTATTATACACAATGCGCCTGGTAGAGCACGTTATAATACACATTGCACTAGGTAGAACACGTTATTATACACAATGCGCCTGGTAGAGCACGTTATTATACACATTGCACTAGGTAGAGCACGTTATCATACACATTGCGCCTGGTAGAGCACGTTATTATACACATTGCACCAGGTAGAGCACGTTATCATACACATTGCGCAAGGTAGAACACGTTATCATACACATTGCGCCAGGTAGAACACGTTATCATACACATTGCGCCAGGTAGAATACGTTATCATACACATTGCGCCAGGTAGAGCACGTTATCATACACATTGCGCCAGGTAGAACACGTTATTATACACATTGCGCCAGGTAGAACACGTTATTATACACATTGCGCCAGGTAGAACACGTTATTATACACAATGCGCCTGGTAGAGCACTGAGGCACATTGCAGTAACCACTCACTTATCACCTCCAGTTGCACGAAGGGGCCGTTTGACACAAGTGGTTCCGCCCCCAGCAGCAACTCACTGACACTCACCATTTTTTCTGACAGCACAGTGCAGTGAGTGCACTGGCACAAGTAGCCAGCCTGCGCCTGTAGTAGCCGCAGCCTGGAGGAGCTCTATGTGAAATCGCAAGCAGAGGCTGTTCTCTGGCAAGAAGGAGCTCGTCCAATCGCTTCCCCTGACGGGCTGGCCACTGCTAAATATACCGATAATCAGTTCCAACTGTGTCAAAGTAGTGGAGCCCCAGGTGCAATGGGAAAGTCAGTGTCACTGCACAGTTGTACTGATATACTGGTATATTTAGCAGTGGCCAGCCCGTCAGGGGAAGCGATCGGAGGAGCTCCTTCTTGCCAGCCTCTGCTTGCGATTTCACAGATAGCTCCTTCATGCTGCGGCGCCGGCTGGCTACTTGTGCCAGTGCACTCACTGCACTGTGCTGTCAGAAAAATGGTGTCAGTGAGGCCCTGACACTCTGAGCGGCCTCACATTGCACACACGGAGCTTGCAGCCCCCGGACATCCCGCATCTGCACCAGCTACTCCAGGTGAAGCGGGGCGATGCAGCACTGTCTACTGCTTACCTACAGCGGGAGCTGCGCAGCCCGGACGGCTCCTGCTGGAAGGTAGTTGTCGGGTCTCGGTGGGGCGTTGAGCGGGTCCCGGGTAGGGGGGTGGCGGCGGGCAGATCCGGAGCTGTACTCCCAGTCGCAGAGGAGGGTGCTGGCGGCAGAGCGGCAGTGGAGCCGGATGAGCGGGGCCAGTCTGTCAGCCCTGCAGCACAGATTCATGTGCTGGCGGGGAGCAGGATTCAAAGCGGGAGATGCTGCAGGCTGTGATTGGATGGAGACTACAGGAGGTGATTGGCCGAGGAAACAGCCAGTCACCTCCTGCATTCCGCTGACAGGCTTAACACATGCAAACACATATTCAGATGAGCGCGTCCTGTGGGACCCGCTCATCTTCTAAATGTGAGTCCCGGGCGGCTGTTTCTGGGTAAAATACGCGCCAAGGCGCGTTTTTGCGATCACTGACAATAATGCACATGACACAATATGCACACACCGTAATGCCCCCTACACATTATGCCACACACCGTAATGCCCCCGACACATTATGCCACACACCGTAATGCCCCCGACACATTATGCCACACACCGTAATGCCTGTGACACATTATGACAGGAATCGCAATGCCAGTTATACTTTATGCTACACACTGCAATGCCCCTGATACATTATAGCACACACAATGTCTGTGACACAGTATGACACACACCACAATGATCCTGAGACATTATACCACATACCACAATGCCCGTGATATAGTATACAACACACCGTAATGCCTGATACATTATGACACACACCGCAATGTCCGTGATACATTATGCCACACACCGTAATGCCCATTACACATTAAGTTCTACAGTAAGGCTTCCAATTACTTTTAAATTACCTCCTCGTTGCCAGGGGTTTCATGCTCTTGGTTCCATGCACGGTGCCAGGGGTTTTCATGCTCAGGGTGTCATGCTCGTTGCCAGGGGTTTCATGCACTGGGTGTCCTGCTCGTTGCTAGGGGGTAGTGCTTGTTGCTAGGGCCGTGCTCCCAGTGCCACATATGCTCCCAGTGCCAGATATTCCCCCACAGTGCCAGGTATATGCACCCAGTGCCAGATATTCCCCCACAGTGCCAGGTATATGCACCCAGTGCCAGATATTCCCCCACAGTGCCAGGTATATGCCCCCCCCCCCCCCAGTGCCAGATATTCCCCCCCAGTGCCAGATATTCCCCCCCAGTGCCAGGTATATGCCCCCAGTGCCAGATATCCCCCCTCCAGTGCCAGGTATATGCCCCCAGTGCCAGGTATATGACCCCCCAGTGCCAGATATTCCCCCCCCCCAGTGCCAGGTATATGCCCCCAGTGCCAGATATTCCCCCACAGTGCCAGGCATATGCCCCCAGTGCCAGATATTCCCTCCCAGTGCCTGCTTCCCCCCCCAGTGCCAGGTATATGCCCCCCCAGTCACGGGAATATGCCCCCAGTGCCGGGTATATGCCCCCCCCAGTGCCAGGTATATGCCCCCCCAGTGCCAGGTATATGCCCCCCCAGTGCCAGGTATATGCCCCCCCAGTGCCAGGTATATGCCCCCAGTGCCAGATATTCCCCCCCAGTGCCAGATATTCCCCCCCAGTGCCAGGTATATGCCCCCAGTGCCAGGTATATGCCCCCAGTGCCAGGTACATGCCCCCCCAGTGCCAGTTATATGCCCCCAGTGCCGGGTATATGCCCCCCCAGTGCCGGGTATATGCCCCCAGTGCCAGGTACATGCCCCCAGTGCCAGATATTCCCCCCTAGTGCCTGCTTCCCCCCCAGTGCCAGGTATATGCCTCCAGTGCCGGGTATATGCCCCCCCCAGTGCCAGGTATATGCCCCCAGTGCCAGGTACATGCCCTCAGTGCCAGGTATATGCCCCCCCAGTGCCAGGTATATGTCCCCAGTGCCGGGTATATGCCCCAGTGCCTGCTCCTCCGGCCCCCCCCTATGTGTTGGAGGGACACGAGCGCATCGCGCGTCTCTCCTGTGTCCCTCCTGGCTCTCCCCCAGCTGTCTAATAAAGGAAGTGCCGTTCGTGAGCCAATCAGAGCTCACGAACGGCACTTGCTTCCTTAGACCGGCCGGGGGAGAGCCAGGAGGGACACAGGAGAGACGCGCGATGCGCTCGTGTCCCTCCAACACATGGGGGGGGGGGGAGAGCCGGGGGGGGGAGAGCCGGGGGAGCAGGCACCGCAGCAAGGAGGGAGAGGAGATCGCAGATTGACATGCGGACGCTCGTCCGCATGTCAATCTGTTCTGAATCAGTGGCGCCCCCGCAGCCCCTCGCCCCCAAGCCACCGCGAGGACTGCGGGGGCAGTAGTTACGCCACTGCCCATGTTTGCAAATATGTGTATGCAGCCTGTAATGCTAACCAACTGTGTTTCAGTATGTGATAAGTTGTTGTAAGTGTCTGCATAGAAAGTTGTGTGGGACTCTGAATCAGACCCTGTATGTGTTGAACGTGTGGGACTCTTTCTTGAGTTATTTACAAACATTGTATTCACCACAAGTTAATAAAACATAATTAGACATGTGTATTTATTTTGCTTAGGTTTTCCAAAGGGTCTTAAGAGGTTGCTGGAAGATGTGAGTGTAAAAAAAGTTGGTGTAGGGATTGAAGGAGACCAGTGGAAGCTGATGAGTGACTGTGACCTGAAACTGAAAGGATTTATTGAACTTACTGATTTGGCCAACCAAAAAGTATGTAATATTCCATGTGAACATGCTGTTGGAATTTTTTTCTTTTTAACCTTTGAGAAACTAATAAGTTTTCCAGTGTTTTTCTACTATAGTACTGTACATTCATATCTCCAAACTCACATAGATTGTACATGTTCTTATTTTCAGCTACTGTACTTTGTACTTTTGAGAACATGAATTTGATGAGCAAAATATATCCGCGAAAGAGACTTATATTGCTGCAGAGTATCAGCTGGAACGTGTTTGCGTTCTAGTACTGAAGCTCATCCTAGGTCAGGGTCACCTGATCCCTAAATCAGAGCGCTCCCTCCATGTACCTGATCTCTAAGCAAGGAGATAGGGGTGGATTGTGCTGTTAATAAACGTGCTGAGAAGAGGGACATTCCAAAGTCTTTATGATCACTACTTTACATCATATGTCATGTGCTGGTTGCCATGGTAGACTCATGAGAAGCTAAGGATACCATGTGTCATCTTACAAAAGAGCCTGTACATATTGTTTCCATGGGATTGAAGCTTTCATTTATAATTTATTTCTAATGTAACTTTATAAATGTTTGTTTATAACATTTATTAGGGAGTAAAATTTACTGTGATTGGTTTCACACGTATTGTCAATATAATCCTGATTACAGATGTTGTCATGTGTCTAAAATCATTGTCTATGTGATACACTTTTTGTAGCTGAAATGCAAAGAGAAGTGGAGTTTGAATGGCTTGGTTAAACACCTTTTGTACAAGCAGCTTCTAAAGGATGACTCTGTGCGCTGCAGCAGCTGGGACAGATTTCCGCTTAGTGATGACCAGAAATTGTATGCTGCATCTGATGCTTATGTAAGTTTCATGATCAAGCAAATGGTTTTTCATTTCAAATTTTCAATTTAATATGATGTTTCAGTTATAAAGTAAAATTTCTTATTTCTATTATTCTTAGTTGGGTCCATATATATTTTGACACTGACCTAATTTTGTTATTTTAGCTGTTTAGCAAACTGTATTTCTCTAACGTCCTAGTGGATGCTGGGAACTCCGAAAGGACCATGGGGAATATCGGCTCCGCAGGAGACTGGGCACAACTAAAGAAAGCTTTAGGTCACCTGGTGTGCACTGGCTCCTCCCACTATGACCCTCCTCCAAGCCTCAGTTAGATCTTTGTGCCCGGCCGAGCTGGATGCACATTAGGGGCTCTCCTGAGCTTCTAGAAAGAAAGTATATGTTAGGTTTTTTATTTTACAGTGAGACCTGCTGGCAACAGACTCACTGCAGCGAGGGACTAAGGGGAGAAGAAGCGAACCTACCTGCTTGCAGCTAGCTTGGGCTTCTTAGGCTACTGGACACCATTAGCTCCAGAGGGATCGACCGCAGGCCCGTCCTTGGTGTTCGGTCCCGGAGCCGCGCCGCCGTCCCCCTTACAGAGCCAGAAGCAAGAAGAGGTCCGGAAAATCGGCGGCAGAAGACATCAGTCTTCACCAAGGTAGCGCACAGCACTGCAGCTGTGCGCCATTGCTCCTCATACACACTTCACACTCCGGTCACTGAGGGTGCAGGGCGCTGGGGGGGGGCGCCCTGAGCAGCAATAATAAGACCTTGGCTGGCAAAATAATCACAATATATAGTCCCAGAGGCTATATATGTGATAAATACCCCTGCCAGAATCCATAAAAAAGCGGGAGAAAAGTCAGCGAAAAAGGGGCGGAGCTATCTCCCTCAGCACACTGGCGCCATTTTCTCTTCACAGTGCAGCTGGAAGACAGCTCCCCAGGCTCTCCCCTGTAGTTTTCAGGCTCAAAGGGTTAAAAAGAGAGGGGGGGCACTAAATTTAGGCGCAATATTGTATATACAAGCAGCTATTGGGGAAAATTCACTCAGTTATAGTGTTAATCCCCACATTATATAGCGCTCTGGTGTGTGCTGGCATACTCTCTCTCTGTCTCCCCAAAGGGCTTTGTGGGGTCCTGTCCTCAGTCAGAGCATTCCCTGTGTGTGTGCGGTGTGTCGGTATGGCTGTGTCGACATGTTTGATGAGGAGGCTTATGTGGTGACGGAGCAGATGTCGATAAATGTGATGTCGCCCCCTGTGGGGCCGACACCAGAGTGGATGGATAGGTGGAAGGTATTAACCGACAGTGTCAACTCCTTACATAAAAGGCTGGATGACGTAACAGCTGTGGGACAGACGGCTTCTCAGCCCGCGCCTGCCCAGGCGTCTCAAAGGCCATCAGGGGCTCAAAAACGCCCGCTCCCTCAGATGGCAGACACAGATGTCGACACGGAGTCTGACTCCAGTGTCGACAAGGTTGAGACATATACACAATCCACTAGGAACATCCGTGGCTTGATCCCGGCAATAAAAAATGTGTTACACATTTCTGACATTAACCCGAGTACCTCTAAAAATGGGTTTTATGTTTGGGGAGAAAAAGCAGGCAGTGTTTTGTTCCCCCATCAAATGAGTGAATGAAGTGTGTGAAAAAGCGTGGGTTCCCCCGATAAGAAACTGGTAATTTCTAAAAAGTTACTGATGGCGTACCCTTTCCCGCCAGAGGATAAGTTACGCTGGGAGATATCCCCTAGGGTGGATAAGGCGCTCACACGGTTGTCAAAAAAGGTGGCACTGCCGTCTTAGGATACGGCCACTTTGAAGGTACCTGTTGATAAAAAGCAGGAGGCTATCCTGAAGTCTGTATTTACACACTCAGGTACTAGACTGAGACCTGCAGATCGTGCTGCTGCAGCGTGGTCGGTGACCCTGTCAAACAGGGATACTAGTTTGCTAATATTAAAGACGTCATCTTATATATGAGGGATGCACAGAGGGATATTTTGCCGGCTGGCATCCAAAATTAATGTAATGTCCATTCTGTCAGGAGGGTGTTAGAGACCTGTCACTGGACAGGTGATCCTGACTTTAAAAGGCGCATAGAGATTCTGCCTTATAAGGGTGAGGAATTATTTGGGGATGGTCTCTGGGACCTCGTATCCACAGCAACAGCTGGGAAGAAAATTTTTTACCTCAGGTTTCCTCACAGACAAAGAAAGCACTGTATTATCAGGTACAGTCCTTTCGGCTTCAGAAAAGCAAGCGGGTCAAATGCGCTTCCTTTCTGCATAGAGACAAGGGAAGAGGGAAAAAGCTGCACCAGTCAGCCAGTTCCCAGAATCAAAATTCTTCTACCGCTTCATCTGAGTCCACCGCATGACGCGGGGGCTCCACAGGCGTAGCCAGGTACGGTGGGGGGCCGCCTCAAAAATTTCAGCGATCAGTGGGCTCGCTCACAGGTGGATCCCTGTTTCCTTCAAGTAGTATCTCAGGGGTACAAGCTGGAATTCGAGATGTCTTCCCCCCGCCGTTTCCTCAAATCTGCCTTGCCGACAACTCCCTCAGGCAGGGAGGCTGTGCTAGAGGCAATTCACAAGCTGTATTCCCAGCAGGTGATAGTCAAGGTGCCCCTACTTCAACAAGGACTGGGTTACTATTCCACACTGTTTGGGGTACCGAAACCGCACGGTTCGCTGTGACCCATTTTATATTTAAAATCCTTGAACACATACATAAAAAATTCAAGTTCAAGATGGAATCGCTCAGGGCGGTTATTGCAAGCCTGGACGAGGGGGATTACATGGTATCCCTGGACATCAAGGATGCTTACCTGAATGTCCCCATTTACCATCCTCACCAGGAGTACCTCAGATTTGTGGTACGGGATTGCCATTACCAAGTCCAGACACTGCCGTTTGGACTGTACACGGCACCGAGGGTGTTTACCAAGGTAATGGCCGAAATGATGATACTCTTTCGAAAAAAGGGAGTTTTAATTATCCCGTACTTGGACGATCTCCTTATAAAGGCGAGGTCCAAGGAGCAGTTGTTAGTCGGGGTAGCACTATCTCGGAAAGTGCTACAACAGCACGGTTGGATTCTAAACATTCCAAAGTCACAGCTGGTTCCTACGACACGTCTACTGTTCCTGGGGATGGTTCTGGACACAGACCAGAAAAAAGTGTTTCTCCCGGAGGAGAAAGCCAAGGAGCTGTCATCTCTAGTCAGAGACCTCCTGAAGCCGAAACAGGTATCGGTGCATCATTGCACGCGAGTCCTGGAAAAAATGGTAGCTTCCTACGAAGCAATCCCATTCGGCAGGTTCCATGCAATAACTTTTCAGTGGGACCTGTTGGACAAGTGGTCCGGATCGCATCTTCAGATGCATCGGCTGATAACCCTGTCTCCAAGGACCAGGGTATCGCTACTGTGGTGGCTGCAGAGTGCCCATCTTCAAGAGGGCCGCAGGTTCGGCATACAGGACTGGGTCCTGGTGACCACGGATGCCAGCCTTTGAGGCTGGGGGGCAGTCACACAGGGAAGAAACTTCCAGGGACTTTGGTCAAGTCAGGAGACTTCCCTACACATAAATATTCTGGAACTGAGGGCCATTTACAATGCCCTGAGTCAGGCAAGGCCTCTGCTTCAAAACCAGCCGGTACTGATCCAATCAGACAACATCACGGCAGTCGCCCATGTAAACCGACAGGGCGGCACAAGAAGCAGGATGGCGATGGCAGAAGCCACAAGGATTCTCCGATGGGCGGAAAATCACGTATTAGCACTGTCAGCAGTGTTCATTCCGGGAGTGGATAACTGGGAAGCAGACTTCCTCAGCAGACACGATCTACACCCGGGAGAGTGGGGACTTCATCCAGAAGTCTTCCAACTGATGGTAAACCGTTGGGAAAGGCCACAGGTGGACATGATGGCGTCCCGCTTAAACAAAAATCTAGATAAATATTGCGCCAGGTTAAGAGACCCTCAGGCAATAGCTGTGGACGCTCTAGTGACACCGTGGGTGTACCAGTCGGTTTATGTGTTCCCCCCTCTGCCTCTCATACCAAAGGTACTGAGAATAATAAGAAGGCGAGGAGTAAGAACGATACTCGTGGTTCCGGATTGGCCAAGAAGAGCTTGGTACCCAGAACTTCAAGAAATGATATCAGAGGACCCATGGCCTCTACCGCTCAGACAGGATCTGCTACAGCAGGGGCCCTGTCTGTTCCAAGACTTAGCGCGACTGCGTTTGACGGCATGGCGGTTGAACACCGGATCCTAAAGGAAAAGGGCATTCCGGAGAAAGTCATTCCTACGCTGATTAAAGCTAGGAAAGAAGTAACCGCAAACCATTATCACCGTATTTGGCGAAAATATGTTGCGTGGTGTGAGGCCAGGAAGGCCCCAACGGAGGAATTTCAGCTGGGTCGATTTCTGCACTTCCTACAGTCAGGAGTGACTATGGGCCTAAAATTGGGTTCCATTAAGGTCCAGATTTCGGCTCTGTCGATTTTCTTTCAGAAAGAACTGGCTTCACTGCCTGAAGTTCAGACTTTTGTAAAGGGAGTGCTGCATATTCAGCCCCTTTTGTGCCTCCAGTGGCACCTTGGGATCTCAACGTGGTGTTGAGTTTCTTAAAATCACATTGGTTTGAACCACTTAAAACCGTGGATCTAAAATATCTCACGTGGAAAGTGGTCATGTTATTGGCCTTGGCTTCGGCCAGGCGTGTGTCAGAATTGGCGGCTTTGTCATGTAAAAGCCCTTATCTGATTTTCCATATGGATAGGGCGGAATTGAGGACTCGTCCCCAGTTTCTCCCTAAGGTGGTATCAGCTTTTCACTTGAACCAACCTATTGTGGTGCCTGCGGCTACTAGGGACTTGGAGGATTCCAAGTTACTGGACGTAGTCAGGGCCTTGAAAATTTATGTTTCCAGGACGGCTAGAGTCAGGAAAACTGACTCGCTATTTATCCTGTATGCACCCAACAAACTGGGTGCTCCTGCTTCTAAGCAGACTATTGATCGCTGGATTTGTAGCACAATTCAGCTGGCGCATTCTGCGGCTGGACTGCCGCATCCTAAATCTGTAAAAGCCCATTCCACAAGGAAGGTGGGCTCATCTTGGGCGGCTGCCCGAGGGGTCTCGGCTTTACAACTTTGCCGAGCTGCAACTTGGTCAGGGGCAAACACGTTTGCAAAATTCTACAAATTTGATACCCTGGCTGAGGAGGACCTTGAGTTCTCTCATTCGGTGCTGCAGAGTCATCCGCACTCTCCCGCCCGTTTGGGAGCTTTGGTATAATCCCCATGGTCCTTTCGGAGTTCCCAGCATCCACTAGGACGTTAGAGAAAATAAGATTTTACTCACCGGTAAATCTATTTCTCGTAGTCCGTAGTGGATGCTGGGCGCCCATCCCAAGTGCGGATTGTCTGCAATACTTGTACATAGTTATTGTTAACAAAAGGGTTATTGTTGAGCCATCTGTTGAGAGGCTCAGTGTTTTCATACTGTTAACTGGGTATAGTATCACGAGTTATACGGTGTGATTGGTGTGGCTGGTATGAGTCTTACCCGGGATTCAAAATCCTTCCTTATTGTGTCAGCTTTTCCGGGCACAGTATCCTAACTGAGGCTTGGAGGAGGGTCATAGTGGGAGGAGCCAGTGCACACCAGGTGACCTAAAGCTTTCTTTAGTTGTGCCCAGTCTCCTGCGGAGCCGCTATTCCCCATGGTCCTTTCGGAGTTCCCAGCATCCACTACGGACTACGAGAAATAGATTTACCGGTGAGTAAAATCTTATTTTAAATTACAGTTATATAATAAATATGCTGGGGTTTGTGAGTTACTTATATAACACACAAGAACAAAGCACAAAACACAGAAAGTAACACTGCACACAATACCGCCAATGAATAGCATGGAGAGCTGCAGTACAATCAGAATGGGTGTGATGGCTAGGTTGCATCTACTGGCAGCTCAGTCGCCCACAGTGACAAAGAAGCTTTGTGAATTATGACTACAGCGCATGACTTTTGGGCACAGGGAGGGAATGGATCCACATTGGAGGTAGGCTTGAACTTAGCAGACTCCTAGGATCCACGAGGATGAAATAGCAATGGACTCCGGAAAATGAAATGTCAGCAACTGGAAAATAGCAGGATACACGAGGAGTAATGCAACAGTGAAGTCAGGAGGCAGCATGAATCATACACAGAAATCATTCGGAGAATACCGGAGATGAAGACGGACGGTGTGAGTGCACACAAGGAAAGCTAAATCCAACCAACAGGTGATGCAAGGAAAGCAGAGTAGATATAGGACTGAAAGGTGATTGCTTATTCGATCAGGGTGTGAACCTATCCTGCGCTAAACACAACAGCTCACCTAAAACCTATAGTACCCAGGCTTACCAGAGCGAAGTGAGACCCTGCAGTTTCTTGTCCCATATACAACATTTATTTAAATATCTTTGCTAATAAGCATGAGACCTGAACTGGCTATCCACTATTGTCAGAGCCTGCGCTACCCGCTCAGCAGAGTCTGCAATGCAGGGAGGCGCTGTGTTGGAGAGGTGCTCTCCCTGCTCTGCTACTCTGCTGGCATCCGTGTGCGCTGCTGCCCTCCTCTACCCGCCTTCCTCACACTGAAGAATGCTGCCGCGGACCTGCAGTATGCCGCTGAGAAAAAGTCTCCAGCAGTTGAAGTGATCCTGGAGCTCAGGGAGCTGATGCTATGTGTGGTCTCCCGAATGCAGATCACATGACTGGTGCTGAGCAGTCATGTGTCCAGGAAGTGTCTGCTCTACAGGGAGCCAGGGAGGGTGAGTCCTGCTGTCTATCAGGGACGTGCGGTGAGCTAAATGGCTCAGGAGGCACTGGCTAACCCCATAGCCAGATTTACATGCAATATATGAGTTTTGATTAGAGATGTGTGGAAAGGATACACAGGGGAGGCACTGCCTCAACGGCCATAGACTTTTTACTACAGAGTTTGGGGTATAAAAATTATTAGAATAATGCAAAGAAGATATTTTTAAAACAAATTATCAGTATTTCTCATACGTCTTAGAGGATGCTGGGGTCACTTCAAGAACCATGGGGTATAGACAGGATCCGCAGGAGACATGGGCACTTTACGACTTTCAAAGGGGTGTGAACTGGCTCCTCCCTCTATGCCCCTCCTCCAGACTCCAGTTTAGAATCTGTGCCCAGGCAGACTGGATGCACTCTGAGGAGTTCTACTGAGTTTCTCTGAAAAGACTTTATGTTAGGTTTTTTATGTTCAGAGAGAACTGCTGGCAACAGTCTCCCTGCTTCGTGGGACTTGGGGGAAAGATGTCAGACCTACTTCTGTGAGTTTAAAGGCTCTGCTTCTTTGGCTACAGGACACCATTAGCTCCTGAGGGTCTGATCGCAGAGCCAGAAGTCAGAAGACAGGTGAGTAGAAGAAGATCAGAAGACTTCAGTGACGGCTTTGAGGTACCGCACAGCGATCGCACGCTGCGCGCCATGCTCCCACTACACAGCGGCACTGCAGGGTGCAGGGGGAGGGGGGGCGCCCTGTGCAGCATATCTAACCTCAATAACTATCTGGCAAGAGCGGACATAGTGCCAGGACACTGTCCGGACCCCCGCCAGTATAAAAATGTATTTAAAAAGAGCGGGTCTGAAGCGCGCCATTACTGCGGCGGAGCTTAGCCCTCACAGCACACAGCCCGGCGCCATTTTCTCTACACAAGGCTGCAGAGACGCTGGTCCTTCCTCACACTTCTGAATAAGTATCAGGGTGAAAAACGTGGGATGGGGGGGGGGGGGGGGGCACAGTTATTTTGGTGCATTATATGTAAATTATAAAAGCGCTGCAGGTCTGGGGCATTTCTGTAGTGTTTCAGACAGGGATTGGGCGCTGGGGTGTGAGCTGGCAATAACTCCCTCTGTGTCTCTCTGACAGGCTTTACTGTGGGTCTGTCCCCTATAGGCCCAGTGTGTCTGCGTGTGTTGGGTACACGTGTGTCGGCATGTCTGAGGCGGAGTTCTCTTCCCAGGAGGAGACTATGTTAGGGACACAAACGGCTGTGGGAGTGACCCTGTCGGCACCGCCGACACCTCATTGGGTGAATGTTTGAGTGCTTTGAATGCTAATGTGGCTCTGATAAATAAAAGATTGGATAAATCTGAGTCTCTGAACCAGGCTTGGCAGAAATCCGTAGAGGATGTGTTGTTTCAAGTCCAGACCCCCTCGGGGTCACAAAAACGTTCATTTGCCCAGCTGGCAGACACGGATACCGACACGGACACTGACTCAAGTGTCGACTATAGTGATGCCAGATTAGATCCAAAACTGGCAAAGAGCATTCAGGACATGATTGTGGCCATAAAAGACGTATTACATATCACTGAGGACCTTATTGTTCCTGATAATATATGTATAAATACTAAACACAACACAGGGGTGAGTATCTACTGCGCCCACAGGCAGCTGCGGTGAAGGCGTACAAGGAGATGTCACTCTCTCTCCAAAAAGAACAATCACAAACAATACAGTGGTGCGCCTTCTACTGCGCTATCCGCCAGTTTAAGATTTTAAATTAATGGTCACTTTTCGCAACTATAATGAAGTCCCAAACACGAGGAGGGATGGCTTCCAACAGTTCAAATAGTTCAAGCAGAGTGGTATATTAGAGTCTATATGGATGGTAATTGATAGATGTAGGTCGTATGTGGGTACGCACCGTACTTACATGTGCGGTGTGCACGAACTGTTCATAAAGGTATCTTTCTCCTCCTTACGTGTCGTGGGTTCCCTTGCTCTTCTTTCCTTTTTTCAATCGCCGCTCATAAAACAGAGAAGGGCAGAAGGGGGGGTGCAAAAAAAACCCCGATGGTGTAATACGTTCAATGTACAATAGTCAGGATGTGACTATTGTACATTGAACGTATTAAACCATCGGGGGTTTTTTTTTTTTGCACCCCCCCTTCTGCCCTTCTCTGTTTTATGAGCGGCGATTGAAAAAAGGAAAGAAGAGCAAGGGAACCCACGACACGTAAGGAGGAGAAAGAAACCTTTATGAACAGTTCGTGCACATCACACATGTAAGTACGGTGCGTACCCACATACGACCTACATCTATCAATTACCATCCATATAGACTCTAATATACCACTCTGCTTGAACT
Organism: Pseudophryne corroboree; assembly: GCF_028390025.1. Lineage (NCBI taxonomy): Eukaryota > Metazoa > Chordata > Amphibia > Anura > Myobatrachidae > Pseudophryne > Pseudophryne corroboree. The sequence continues at coordinate 867,163,797 of NC_086444.1, read as the reverse complement.
ATTTGAACTGTTGGAAGCCATCCCTCCTCGTGTTTGGGACTTCATTATAGTTGCGAAAAGTGACCATTAATTTAAAATCTTAAACTGGCGGATAGCGCAGTAGAAGGCGCACCACTGTATTGTTTGAATATGTATAAATACACTGCTCAAAAAAATAAAGGGAACACTAAAATAACACATCCTAGATCTGAATGAATGAAATATTCTTATTAAATACTTTGTTCTTTACATAGTTGAATGTGCTGACAACAAAATCACACAAAAATGATCAATGGAAATCAAATTTATTAACCCATGGAGGTCTGGATTTGGAGTCGCACTCAAAATGAAAGTGGGAAAAACACACTACAGGCTGATCCAACTTTAATGTAATGTCCTTAAAACAAGTCAAAATGAGGCTTAGTAGTGTGTGTGGCCTCCACGTGCCTGTATGACCTCCCTACAACGCCTGGGCATGCTCCTGATGAGGTGGCGGATGGTCTCCTGAGGGATCTCCTCCCAGACCTGGACTAAAGCATCCGCCAACTCCTGGACAGTCTGTGGTGTAACATGGCGTTGGTGGATGTAGCGAGACATGATGTCCCAGATGTGCTCAATTGGATTCAGGTCTGGGGAACGGGCGGGCCAGTCCATAGCATCAATGCCTTTATCTTGCAGGAACTGCTGACACACTCCAGCCACATGAGGTCTAGCATTGTCTTGCATTAGGAGGAACCCAGGGCCAACCGCACCAGCATATGGTCTCACAAGGGGTCTGAGAATCTCATCTCGGTACCTAATGGCAGTCAGGCTACCTCTGGCGAGCACATGGAGGGCTGTGCGGCCCCCCAAAGAAATGCCACCCCACACCATTACTGACCCACTACCAAACCGGTCATGCTGGAGGATGTTGCAGGCAGCAGAGCGTTCTCCTTGGCGTCTCCAGACTCTGTCACGTCTGTCACAGTGAGAACCTGCTTTCATCTGAGAAGAGCACAGGGCGCCAGTGGCGAATTTGCCAATCTTGTAGTTCTCTGGCAAATGCCAAACGTCCTGCACGGTGTTGGGCTGTAAGCACAACCCCCACCTGTGGACTTCGGGCCCTCATACCACCCTCACGGAGTCCGTTTCTGATCGTTTGAGTAGACACATGCACATTTGTGGCTTGCTGGAGGTCATTTTGCAGGGCTCTGGCAATGCTCCTCCTGTTCCTCCTTGCACAAAGGCGGAGGTAGCGGTCCTGCTGCTGGGTTGTTGCCCTCCTACGGCCTCCTCCACGTCTCCTGATGTACTGGCCTGTCTCCTGGTAGTGCCTCCATGCTCTGGACACTACGCTGACAGACACAGCAAACCTTCTTGCCACAGCTCGCATTGATGTGCCATCCTGGATGAGCTGCACTACCTGAGCCACTTGTGTGGGTTGTAGACTCCGTCTCATGCTACCACTAGAGTAAAAGCACCGCCAGCTTTCAAAAGTGACAAAAACATCAGCCAGAAAGCATAGGAGCTGAGAAGTGGTCTGTGGTCACCACCTGCAGAACAACTCCTTTATTGGGGGTGTCTTGCTAATTGCCTATAATTTCCACCTGTTGTCTATTCCATTTGCACAACAGCATGTGAAATTGATTGTCAATCAGTGTTGCTTCCTAAGTGGACAGTTTGATTTCACAGAAGTGTGATTGACTTAGAGTTACATTATGTTGTTTAAGTGTTCCCTTTATTTTTTTGAGCAGTGTATATATGTATAAAGGGAAGAAACCTGAGGTAACATTTCCTCCCTCTCATGAACTGAACACGCTTTGTGAAAAGGTTTGGGAAAATCCTGACAAAAAGTTTCAGATTCCCAAAAGGATTGTAGTGGCGTATCCGTTTCCCTCTGGGGATGGGGAAAAATGGGAGTCACCCCCCATTGTGCACAAAGCTCTGTCACAGCAGTCCAAAAAAGGTGGCTCTTCCGTCCCCTGACACAGCAGCCCTAAAGGATCCTGCGGATCGTAGACCGGAAAATACATTGAAATCCATTTATGTCACCACGGGTACTCTACTCAGACCAGCCATTGCATCTGCGTGGGTGAGTAGTGCTATCGAAAAATGGCAGATAACTTGTCATCTGAAATGGATACCCTGGATAGGGATAGCATTCTTTTGACACTAGGTCATATCAGGGACGCTGCAGTCTACCTAAAGGAAGCTGCAAGAGATATTGGCATCTTGGGATCACTGGCCAATGCCATGGCAGTCTCAGCTAGGAGAGCATTGTGGATTCATCAATGGAATGCTGATGCTGACTCTAAGAAAGCTATGGAGTCTCTACCGTATAAAGGTGGTGTATTGTTTGGTGACGGCCTCGCTGATTTGGTATCTACGGCTACCGCGGGTAAGTCATAATTTTTACCTTATGTGCCTGCACCACAAAAGAAAGCACACCACTATCAGATGCAGTCCTTTCGGCCCAATAAATACAGAAAGGGCCGAGGGTCTTCCTTCCTTGCTACTAGAGAAAAGGGAAAAGGTAAGCGATCACCAGCCGTAGCCGGTTCCCAGGAGCAGAAGTCCTCCCCGTCTTCTGCCAAATCCACCGCATGACGCTGGGGCTCCTCTGCGGGAGAACGCACCGGTGGGGGCACGTCTCAAGCTCTTCAGTCAGTTCTGGGCTCGTTCGGCCCTGGACCCATGGGTTTTAGAAATAGTGTCCCAGGGGTACAAACTGGAGTTTCAAGACGTTCCCCCTCACTGATTTTTCAAATCTGCCTTACCAGCTTCTCTTTCAGACAGGGAGGTGGTATGCGCCGCAATACAAAAAATTTGTTGCAATCAAGTCATTGTCAGGGTTCCCCCGTCGCAACAGGGAGAAGGCGTTTATTCGAGCCTGTTCGTGGTCTCGAAGCCAGACGGCTCAGTCAGACCAATCCTGACCCTCAAATCCCTCAATTTCTACCTAAAAAAAAAAAGAAAATTCAAATTCAAGATGGAATCTCTCCGGCCAGTGATCTCCAGTCTGGAGGAGGGGGATTTTATGGTGTCGGTAGACATAAAGGATGCCTACTTACATGTTCCCATTTATCCCCCACATCAGGCTTACCTGAGGTTTACAGTTCAGGACTGTCATTACCAATTTCAGACGTTGCCGTTTGGTCTGTCCACGGCTCCGAAGGTTTTCACCAAAGTAATGGCCGAAATGATGGTTCTCCTATGCAAGCAAGGAGTCACAATTATCCCGTACTTGGACGATCTCCTGATAAAGGAGAGATCCAGGGACCAATTAATGCAGAACATTATGCTCTCCCTGACAATTCTGCAGCAACATGGTTGGCTCCTAAACTTGCCAAAATCACAGTTGGTTCCGATGAGACGGCTGTCGTTTTTGGGAATGATTCTGGACACAGAATTACAGAGAGTTTTTCTTCCAGTGGAAATGGCTCTGGGAATTCAGAACCTGGTCAAACAGATGCTGAAACCAGCAAGAGTATTGATCCATCAATGCACTCGGTTGCTGGGGAAGATGGTGGCGGCCTACAAGGCCATTCAGTTTGGCAGATTCCATGCCAGAGTGTTTCAGTGGGACCTGTTGGACAAGTGGTCCGGGTCCCATCTGCACATGCACCGAAGGATAACCCTGTCTTCCAAGACCAGAATCTCACTCCTGTGGTGGCTGCACAGCTCTCACCTCCTAGAGGGACGCAGGTTCGGGATCCAGGACTGGATCTTAGTGACCACGGATGTGAGTCTCCGAGGCTGGGAGCAGTCATGCAGGGGGAAAGCTTCCAGGGTCAAGCCAGGAAATTTGTCTACACATAAACGTTCTGGAGTTAAGGGCCATTCACAACGGCCTTCTGCAAGCGGAACATCATCTTCGCAGTCGGCCCGTCTTGATTCAGTCGGACAACATAACAGCAGAAGCGTACATAAACCGCCAGGGCGGAACAAAGAGCAGAGCGGCAATGGCAGAGGCCACAAAGGTGCTCCGTTGGGCGGAAAGGCATACAAGCGCTCTGTCAGCGATCTTCATTCCAGGAGTGGACAACTGGGAAACAGACTTCCTCAGCAGACGATCTCCATCCTGGAGAGTGGGGTCTTCATCAAGAGGTCTTTGCAGAAGTGACAAGTCTTTGGGGAATTCCTCAAATAGACATGATGGCGTCTTGCCTCAACAAGAAACTTCAGAGAGATTATTCCAGGTCGAGAGACCCTTAAGCAATAGCAGTGGACGCCCTAGTGACACCGTGGGTGTTTCAGTCGGTGTACGTGTTTCCTCCGCTTCCACTCATTCCAAAAGTGATAAAGATCATAAGAAGAACAAAGGTTCAAGTCATCCTCATTGTTCCAGACTGGCCAAGGAGGGCTTGGTATCCAGATCTTCAGGAATTACTCATAGGAGATCCCTGGCCTCTTCCTCTGAGGGAGGATCTGCTACAGCAGGGGCCTTGCGTGTTCCAAGACTTACCACGACTTCGTTTGACGGCTTGGAGGTTGAACGCCGAATCCTAGCCCGAAAGGGTATTCCCAAGGAAGTCATCCCCACTCTTATTCAGGCCAGGAAAGGAGTAACGTCTAAACATTACCACCGTATTTGGAGAAAATACGTGTCTTGGTGTGAATCCAAGAAGGCTCCTACGGAAGAATTTCAGTTAGGACATTTTCTCCATTTTCTACAAGCCGGTGTGGATGCGGGCCTAAAGTTGGGCTCAATTAAAGTACAAATTTCAGCCCTATCTGTTTTCTTCCAAAAACAATTGGCCTCCCTTCCAGAGGTTCAGACTTTCGTGAAGGGCGTGTTGCACATCCAACCTCCCTTTGTGCCCCCTGTGGCACCGTGGGAACTTAACATGGTGTTGCAATTCCTTCAATCTCATTGGTTTGAACCGGTAAATCCTTTTCTCTTAGTCCGTAGAGGATGCTGGGCGCCCGTCCCAGTGCGTACTGTATCTGCAGTTATTAGTTGTGGTTACACACATGTTGTGTTATGTTTATAGTTAGCCTGTTGCTGATGTTGTTCATGCCGTTGACTTGCGTTGTGTTGAATGCCATGTTGTACGGCGTGCTTGAGGTGTGAGCTGGTATGTATCTCACCTTAGTTTAACAATAAATCCTTTTCCTCTAAATGTCCGTCTCCCTGGGCACAGTTCCTATAACTGGAGTCTGGAGGAGGGGCATAGAGGGAGGAGCCAGTTCACACCCCTTTGAAAGTCTTAAAGTGCCCATGTCTCCTGTGGATCCTGTCTATACCCCATGGTTCTTGAAGTGACCCAGCATCCTCTACGGACTAAGAGAAAAGGATTTACCGGTAGGTATTAAAATCCTATTTCTCTGACGTCCTAGTGGATGCTGGGACTCCGTCAGGACCATGGGGATTAGCGGCTCCGCAGGAGACAGGGCACAAAAATAAAAGCTTTAGGACTAGGTGGTGTGCACTGGCTCCTCCCCCTATGACCCTCCTCCAAGCCTCAGTTAGGTTTTTGTGCCCGTCCGAGCAGGGTGCAATCTAGGTGGCTCTCCTAAAGAGCTGCTTAGAAAAAGTTATTAGGTTTTTTTATTTTCAGTGAGTCCTGCTGGCAACAGGCTCACTGCAACGAGGGACTTAGGGGAGAAGAAGTGAACTCACCTGCGTGCAGGATGGATTGGCTTCTTAGGCTACTGGACACCATTAGCTCCAGAGGGATCGAACACAGGCCCAGCCATGGAGTCCGGTCCCGGAGCCGCGCCGCCGACCCCCTTGCAGATGCCGAAAAGTGAAGAGGTCCAGAAACCGGCGGCAGAAGACTTTTCAGTCTTCATGAGGTAGCGCACAGCACTGCAGCTGTGCGCCATTGTTGTCAGCACACTTCACACCAGCGGTCACTGAGGGTGCAGGGCGCTGGGGGGGGCGCCCTGGGCAGCAATGATAATACCTTGTTCTGGCTAAAAATACATCACATATAGCCCCTGGGGCTATATGGATGTATTTAACCCCTGCCAGGTCTCACAAACACCGGGAGAAGAGCCCGCCGAAATAGGGGGCGGGGCCTATCTCCTCAGCACACAGCGCCATTTTCCTGCACAGCTCCGCTGCGAGGAAGGCTCCCAGGACTCTCCCCTGCACTGCACTACAGAAACAGGGTAAAAAAAACAGAGAGGGGGGGCACTTTTTTGGCGATATTGATATATTAAGCTGCTATAAAGGAAACAACACTTCTGTAGGGTTGTTCCTATATAATTATAGCGCTTGGGTGTGTGCTGGCAAACTCTCCCTCTGTCTCCCCAAAGGGCTAGTGGGGTCCTGTCTTCGATAAGAGCATTCCCTGTGTGTCTGCTGTGTGTCGGTACGTGTGTGTCGACATGTATGAGGACGATGTTGGTGTGGAGGCGGAGCAATTGCCGGTAATGGTGATGTCACCCCCTAGGGAGTCGACACCGGAATGGATGGCTTTGTTTATGGAATTACGTGATAATGTCAGTTCGTTACAAAAATCAGTTGACGACATGAGACGGCCGGCAAACCAGTTGGTACCTGTCCAGGCGTCTCAGACACCGTCAGGGGCTGTAAAACGCCCTTTACCTTAGTCGGTCGACACAGACCCAGACACGGACAAACGTATTTTCCAGTAGGGCCACACGTTATATGATCACGGCAATGAAGGAGACTTTGCATATCTCTGATACTGCAAGTACCACAAAAAGGGGTATTATGTGGGGTCTGAAAAAACTACCTGTAGTTTTTCCTGAATCAGAGGAATTGAATGAAGTGTGTGATGAAGCGTGGGTTAACCCCGATAGAAAACTGCTAATTTCAAAGAAGTTATTGGCATTATATCCTTTCCCGCCAGAGGTTAGGGCGCGCTGGGAAACACCCCCTAGGGTGGATAAGGCGCTCACACGCTTATCAAAACAAGTGGCGTTACCGTCTCCTGAAACGGCCGCCCTCAAGGATCCAGCTGATAGGAGGCTGGAAACTACCCTGAAAAGTATATACACTCATACTGGTGTTATACTGCGACCAGCCATCGCCTCTGCATGGATGTGCAGTGCTGGGGTGGTTTGGTCGGATTCCCTGACTGAAAATATTGATACCCTGGATAGGGACAGTATTTTATTGACTATAGAGCAATTAAAGGATGCTTTTCTTTATATGCGAGATGCTCAGAGGGATATTTGCACTCTGGCATCGAGAGTAAGTGCGATGTCCATATCTGCCAGAAGAAGTTTATGGACGCGACAGTGGTCAGGTGATGCGGATTCCAAACGGCATATGGAAGTATTGCCGTATAAAGGGGAGGAATTATTTGGGGTCGGTCTATCGGATTTGGTGGCCACGGCAACAGCCGGGAAATCCACCTTTTTACCTCAGGTCCCCTCCCAACAGAAAAAGACACCGTCTTTTCAGCTGCAGTCCTTTCGTTCCTATAAGAACAAGCGGGCAAAAGGACAGTCATATCTGCCCCGAGGCAAAGGAAAGGGTAAGAGAGTGCACCAAGCAGCTCCCTCCCAGGAGCAGAAGCCCTCCCCGGCTTCTGCAAAGCCCTCAGCATGACGTTGGGGCTTTACAAGCGGACTCAGGGGCGGTGGGGGGTCGACTCAAGAATTTCAGCGCACAGTAGGCTCACTCACAGGTGGACCCCTGGATCCTGCAGGTAGTATCTCAGGGTTACAGGTTGGAATTCGAGAAGTCTCCCCCTCGCCGGTTCCTAAAGTCTGCTCTGCCAACGTCTCCCTCAGACAGGGCGACGGTATTGGAAGCCATTCACAAGCTGTATTCTCAGCAGGTGATAGTCAAGGTACCCCTCCTACAACAGGGAAAGGGGTATTATTCCACACTATTTGTGGTACCGAAGCCGGACGGCTCGGTAAGACCTATTCTAAATCTGAAATCTTTGAACCTGTACATACAAAAATTCAAGTTCAAGATGGAGTCACTCAGAGCAGTGATAGCGAATCTGGAAGAAGGGGACTTTATGGTGTCCCTGGACATCAAGGATGCTTACCTGCATGTCCCAATTTGCCCTTCACATCAAGGGTACCTCAGGTTCGTGGTGCAAAACTGTCATTATCAGTTTCAGACGCTGCCGTTTGGATTGTCCACGGCACCTCGGGTCTTTACCAAGGTAATGGCCGAAATGATGTTTCTTCTGCGAAGAAAAGGCGTATTAATTATCCCTTACTTGGACGATCTCCTGATAAGGGCAAGGTACAGAGAACAGCTGGGGGACGTAGTAGCACGAACCCAAGTAGTGCTGCAACAGCACGGGTGGATTCTGAATTTTCCAAAATCTCAATTGACCCCGACGACACGTCTGCTGTTCCTGGGAATGATTCTGGACACGGTTCAGAAAAAGGTGTTTCTTCCGGAGGAGAAAGCCAGGGAGTTATCCGAACTTGTCAGGAACCTCCTAAAACCAGGAAAAGTGTCTGTGCATCAATGCACAAGAGTCCTGGGAAAAATGGTGGCTTCTTACGAAGCGATTCCATTCGGCAGATTCCACGCACGAACTTTTCAGTGGGATCTGCTGGACAAATGGTCCGGATCGCATCTGCAGATGCATCAGCGGATAACTTTGTCTCCACGGACAAGGGTGTCTCTTCTGTGGTGGTTGCAGAGTGCTCATCTGTTAGAGGGCCGCAGATTCGGCATACAGGACTGGGTCCTGGTGACCACGGATGCCAGTCTGAGAGGCTGGGGAGCGGTCACACAGGGAAGAAACTTCCAGGGAGTGTGGTCAAGCCTGGAGATGTATCTTCACATAAATATACTGGAGCTAAGAGCGATTTACAATGCTCTAAGCCTGGCAAAACCCCTGCTTCAGGGTCAGCCGGTGTTGATCCAGTCGGACAACATCACGGCAGTCGCCCACGTAAACAGACAGGGCGGCACAAGAAGCAGGAGGGCAATGGCAGAAGCTGCAAGGATTCTTCGCTGGGCGGAAGATCATGTGATAGCACTGTCAGCAGTGTTCATTCCGGGAGTGGACAACTGGGAAGCGGACTTCCTCAGCAGACACGATCTACACCCGGGAGAGTGGGGACTTCATCCAGAAGTCTTCCACATGATTGTGAACCGTTGGGAAAAACCAAAGGTGGATATGATGGCGTCCCGCCTCAACAAAAAACTGGACAGGTATTGCGCCAGGTCAAGAGACCCTCAGGCAATAGCTGTGGACGCTCTGGTAACACCGTGGGTGTTCCAGTCAGTGTATGTGTTTCCTCCTCTGCCTCTCATACCAAAAGTACTGAGAATTATACGGCAAAGGGGAGTAAGAACGATACTCGTGGCTCCGGATTGGCCAAGAAGGACTTGGTACCCGGAACTTCAGGAGATGCTCACGGAAGATCCGTGGCCTCTACCTCTAAGACGGGACCTGCTTCAGCAGGGACCGTGTCTATTCCAAGACTTACCGCGGCTGCGTTTGACGGCATGGCGGTTGAACGCCGAATTCTAAGGGAAAAAGGCATTCCGGAAGAGGTCATCCCTACCCTGGTAAAAGCCAGGAAGGAGGTGACTGCACAACATTATCACCGCATTTGGAGAAAATATGTTGCGTGGTGTGAGGCCAGGAAGGCCCCGACGGAGGAATTTCAACTGGGTCGATTCCTACATTTCCTGCAAACAGGATTGTCTATGGGCCTCAAATTAGGGTCCATTAAGGTTCAAATTTCGGCCCTGTCGATTTTCTTCCAGAAAGAATTGGCTTCAGTTCCTGAAGTCCAGACTTTTGTAAAAGGAGTACTACATATACAGCCCCCGGTTGTGCCTCCAGTGGCACTGTGGGATCTCAATGTAGTTTTGGATTTTCTCAAATCCCATTGGTTTGAGCCACTCAAATCGGTGGATTTGAAATATCTTACATGGAAAGTAACCATGCTACTGGCTCTGGCTTCAGCCAGGAGAGTGTCAGAATTGGCGGCTTTATCGTATAAAAGCCCATATCTGATTTTCCATTCGGACAGGGCAGAACTGCGGACGCGTCCTCAGTTTCTGCCTAAGGTGGTTTCAGCGTTTCACCTGAACCAGCCTATTGTGGTGCCTGCGGCTACTAGCGATTTGGAGGATTCCAAGTTGCTGGACGTTGTCAGGGCATTGAAAATATATATTTCAAGGACGGCTGGAGTCAGAAAATCTGACTCGCTGTTTATACTGTATGCACCCAACAAGCTGGGTGCTCCTGCTTCTAAGCAGACGATTGCTCGTTGGATTTGTAGCACAATTCAACTTGCACATTCTGTGGCAGGCCTGCCACAGCCTAAATCTATCAAGGCCCATTCCACAAGGAAGGTGGGCTCATCTTGGGCGGCTGCCCGAGGGGTCTCGGCATTACAACTCTGCCGAGCAGCTACGTGGTCGGGGGAGAACACGTTTGTAAAATTCTACAAATTTGATACCCTGGCTAAAGAGGACCTGGAGTTCTCTCATTCGGTGCTGCAGAGTCATCCGCACTCTCCCGCCCGTTTGGGAGCTTTGGTATAATCCCCATGGTCCTGACGGAGTCCCAGCATCCACTAGGACGTCAGAGAAAATAAGATTTTACTTACCGATAAATCTATTTCTCGTAGTCCGTAGTGGATGCTGGGCGCCCATCCCAAGTGCGGATTGTCTGCAATACTTGTACATAGTTATTGTTACAAAAAAATCGGGTTGTTATTGTTGTGAGCCGTCTGTTCAGACGCTCCTACGTTTGTCATACTGTTAACTGGGTTCAGATCACAAGTTGTACGGTGTGATTGGTGTGGCTGGTATGAGTCTTACCCGGGATTCAAAATCCTTCCTTATTGTGTACGCTCGTCCGGGCACAGTATCCTAACTGAGGCTTGGAGGAGGGTCATAGGGGGAGGAGCCAGTGAACACCACCTAGTCCTAAAGCTTTTATTTTTGTGCCCTGTCTCCTGCGGAGCCGCTAATCCCCATGGTCCTGACGGAGTCCCAGCATCCACTACGGACTACGAGAAATAGATTTATCGGTAAGTAAAATCTTATTTTTTTCATATATTTTATTCAGTCAAAACTCTGGTTTAAACGTAACTATGACAGGAAAGGCTCTGCCTCACCCCACCGCACATCACTGCTGTCTATATACAGTACAGTAGGTGCACAGTGCATGTGTGTGAGACTGTGTGTGTATGGTGGCACAGTATGTGTGTGTGTATGGTGGCACAATATACTGTCTGTGTGTGTATGGGGGCACAGTGTATGTGTGTGTATGGGGGCACAGTGTGTATGGTGGCACAGTGTGTATGTGGGGGCACAGTATGTGTGTGTATGGTGGCACAGTATACTGTATGTGTGTGTATGGGGGCACAGTGTATGTGTGTATGGGGGCACAGAGTGTGTGGTGGCACAGTGTGTGTGTGGGAGCACAGTGTATGTGTTTGTGTATGGGAGTACAGTCTGTATGGAGGCACAATGTATGTGTGTATGGGAGCACAGTGTATGGTGGCATAGTATACATGTGTATGAGGACACAGTGTATGTGTGTGTGTATGGGAGCACAGTGTATGGTGGCATAGTATATGTGTGTATGGGGGCACAGTATATATGTGCATGTAGATGGGGGCACAGTGTGTATGGTGACACTGTGTGTGTATTTATGTATATGTATGGGGCACAGTGTATGTGTGTGTTTATATGTATAAGATTGTTCTACTGTGTGGTGTACTTTGAATTGGGGGTACTATTGTATGGCAACGCCCCTTCTTTGTGAGACCCCACCCCTTTGCGGCACGTGTCTTTGGCGCGCACTGTCCCTTTAATAAGTATGGCAGAGAGGGCGCAATTTTGTAGTTTGCAGGGAGGCGCCGGACACCCTAGCACCGGCCCTGACTACTGTCCCCCGTTTATTACAGATTCCAGAGAGTTGTTATAGTGAGCAGTATTTATGCCATATTTTTCAAAATATTCATTTTTCACAACGTGGTTCATCTGTTAGCCTGCAGTATTTCTATTGTGCTCCTGTAGTCTCTTCAATTAACAGGTGGTATCCAGATTCTTAAAAGGATATATGTATAGTTTTTTTATACTGTGTTTGTGTGTATGTGTGTGTGTGGACCAGAGGTTCTCAAACGCGGTCCTCAAGGCACCCCAATGGTCCAAGTTTTAAGTATTTCTGTGGCTCAGTACAGATGGTTCTGTCAAATTGACTGAGGTGCTAATTACGTCACCTGTGGCCAAGCATGGATATACTTAAAACCTGGACCGTTGGGGTGCATTGAGGACTGCGTTTGAGAACCTCTGGTGTATACAGTATATGTGTGTGTGTCTGTCTACATATGTGGACAAATTTGTTGGTACCATTCCATGAAAAAGGAAGAAACCATGTGTTTCACTTAAATAACTTGAAAGTGACAAAGAATTGGTTTTATCCACGTTTAATAGTAATCATACTTTGCATTAGATTTTAGATTCAACAGAATATTTTAAATAATTAAACATGAAAATGTCATGGACACAGATGCTGAAAACATTTATAGAGGTAATCACTGCAATAAAGCAATTTCTGTAGCTCTCAATGAGACTTATGTGCCAGTTTGAAGGCAGTTTGGCCACTCTTCCTGAGCAAACTGCTCCAGCGGCCTCTGGCTTGATAGTATCTTTTTCCATAGATGTCCGATAGGATTCAGATCAGGGCTCATAGGCCATTTCAGAATAGTCTAATGTTCTCCTCTTATCCATTCTTGGGTACTTTTAACTGTGTATTGTGTCTCATCATTATACTGTTGGAGGACCCATGACCTGCAACTGAGACACAGCAGTACGTTTTGTTCCAGAATACCTTTATAGTCTTGATATTTCATTGAGCCCTGCACAGATTTATAGCACACAGTACCAGATGCAATAAAGCAGGCCTAAAAAATAACCAAGCCTCCTCCATGTGTCACTGTAGGTATGGTGTTCTTTTATTTGGAAGCTTAATTTTTTGTTCAGTGAACAAAAAGCTAATGTGACTTGCCAAAAAGATCCAGTTTTGACTCATCTGTCCAAATAACAGTCTGCCAGAAGCAATGTGTGAATATGCATCTTAGAAAATTCCAGTTTGGATTTTTATTCTTTTTCATTTTTTTTTCTTCTCCAAAATTGGAGCCCTCCTGGGTCTTCTTACACAGAGGCCACTGTCAAAAAGCATCCGATAGTGCGCTTTGACACTGACATACCCTGACCATGGATTCACTTGTATCTTTTTGGTAGTTTTCCTTTCACTATCCTTCTGTTTAATCTGAGGCAATTTTCTTTTTGTGGCCAAGTTCAGAGAGGATGGCTACCGTCCCATGGACTTCATACTTCTTAAGAATAATTGCAATTTTAGTCTCAGGAACATCAAGCTGCCTGGACATGGGGGGTGTTTCAGATCTGGTCGCTGGGCTGCGTTTTTTGCTGTCCTGCGATCAGATAGTTGCTGCCTACAGGGGGAGTGTATTTTCTCTGTGGAAGTGTGCGATGCGGTGTGTAGCCGAGCTGCTCAAAATCAGTTGGTGCAGTCTCTGCGCAGCCCAAGACTTACTCTTCCAGTGCAATTGAATCCTGCTGATCAGGGCCGGAGCTGACGTCAGACACCCTCCCTGGAAACCCGTGAGCCTGCCTGTGTTTTTCTGGACTCTCCCTGAAAACGGCAAGTTGCCACCAACAAACGGGCGTTTCCTGTCAATCACCTTGAGAACGCCCATGTGAATGGATCCCGTCGCTGACCGCCGATGCCCGTTGTAGCCATCCGACGTGCCTGCACATTGCGGCTCAGATGCGCATGTGCAGTTCGGATCTGGTCACCCACTGTGCGAAAACGCACAGCAGTGATCAGATCTGAATGACCCCCATGGTCTTATAACCTTTACCTTGCTTATCTATAAATGTCTTTCTGAATAAGCAATAGTTTTTGTTTTCAGTTTCTTTGCTTTATTCTATGAAATGGCAAAGGCATGCAAGTATACATGAGAATATGAAAATTGATGTAAAACCAGGACAGTGGTAGTGCTGTTGTAGTCACGTGCGTGTACATTTTGGCATAAGTGAAAATCCGCATTTAGCTCCAAATACGCAGTGCAAGTGTAATTTGCAGCTGACTTCAGTGTAACTTTGAACAAGCCTCTATGGGGTAAATGTAATAGGGTCCGAGTTGTCGGAGGTCCGGGACGGCCGTATTTTTAAAGCAGCTAGGTAAAGCCAAGTTGTTTTATCCTTGTAAATGATTGCCACTTTAAAAATATGGTCATTCTCAGACGAAATCCCGGACCTCCGGCAAGTCGGACCCTATTACAGTTAACCCACTATCTCCCTCCCTCTACTCTCTAACATAGACCAACTTGTATATTCACTACTGAAACTTTTGGTCTTGCACGGTTATATACATCTTAAACTTTATTAACGAAAATCCCACAGGAAAGGGTGGCAAACACCCTCCCAAAAAAAAACAAACACAAAACCCCCCAAACAATTAAACAAAAGAACCACCACGCTTTTAAATAGTGTTTGGCGATGCAAGATAGATGTGTCGCGGGTGGTATTCATGTGACCGGCGGTCGGGAGACCGACAGTCACATGACCTCCTCCAGCATCCCGACCCCTCACTATCCCGATGGTCGGCATGCCGACCAACACCGAGCCCGCAAGGGGCTTGCTGCACTCGCCCCTCCCCGCCGGGATCCCAGCGTTGGTATGCTGCCGGGATCCCGGCGTCGGTATGTTGACCGGTCAGCCATACTACACCCATGTGTCGCATATCTCCCATCTGTGTTAATGGGAAAAATATAGATAGCTTGGTGCACTTGTTAAAGCAGCTTGGTAGTGGGATCTGGGATCGAATGCAAGTATAGCCCATAGGCTAACCCAAGCGCTGGGTGGGTGGTGATGAGATGGTGTGCTGATTGGATAAATAGACATAAAAATAAATACAAATAAAAATAGATATAAGTAAAGATAACAAATAAATGTACATCAAATCAAATAAAAATAATGGAGAGTGGGGAAAGGATAGAGCAGAATAGCCCATTGCGGCACACCAGTTGGTGATGTGAGCCGCGCACTTAATGGCGGTAAGGTGGGAGGTTTAAAAGGAGACGCAGAGCGAGGCACTGGTGCCTGAACAACGTCGCTCCCCATCTATTCTTAAGCTTAGTCCTGTGTTTTTGCAGCTCTAGTTGTTACAGTGTTCAAGGTCCAGCCTGGTTAATATTCCACAGAGCTTGCTGCTTTACTATTCCAGGTCCAGCCTGGTTAAATTCTACAGAGCCAGCTGCTTTACTATTCCAGGTCCAGCCTGGTTAAATTCTAGAGCCAGCTGCTTCAGTAATACAGGTCCAACCTGGTTAAGTTCTACAGAGCTTGCTGCTTCATTGTACTGGGTCTACCCTGGTTGAACAACCTGTGAATCCATCACCTAGTCATACTAGTTCTAGCTTGCTCAGTACTGCATTCTGTATTGCCAATACTGTCTGCAAACGACACAGCTC
Source organism: Pseudophryne corroboree (assembly GCF_028390025.1). Taxonomy (NCBI): domain Eukaryota; kingdom Metazoa; phylum Chordata; class Amphibia; order Anura; family Myobatrachidae; genus Pseudophryne; species Pseudophryne corroboree. The sequence goes on along the minus strand of NC_086444.1, from coordinate 867,148,416 downwards.
GATATCTGATACGATCACTTCAGCCTGCAACTCGTTGGATAAACTAATTTCTCTTACGTCCTAGAGGATGCTGGCGTCCACATTAGTACCATGGGGTATAGACTGGTCCATTAGGAGCCATGGGCACTTTAAGAGATCAATAGTGTGGGCTGGCTCCTCCCTCTATGCCCCTCCTACCAGACTCAGTTTAGAAAATGTGCCTGGAGTAGCCGGTCACAGCTAGGGGAGTTCTTAGGAGTTTTCTTGTTTTTTTATTTTAATTAGATCTTTAGGTACAGGAAGGCTGCTGGCAACAGCCTTCCTGCTTCGTGGGACTTAGGGGGGGGAGTAGGAACCAACTCTAGAAGTTAATGGTTCTCTATCTTCGCTGACAGGACACTGAGCTCCTGAGGGTGATGATCGCAAGCCCACGAGGCGACCGCTCACTCCCGCAGCAGGGCTGTCACCCCCTAACAGAGCCAGAAGTAAGAAGAGTGGTGAGTACAGCGCCGGCGTCCCGGTTAGCGGGTTACCGGCGGGTATGGCGGCACAAGGGTGGGAGCGCAGCTCTGACAGGCTGCGCTCCAGGAAGGCTCAGCAACACTTAGTGTAGGCGCTTGGAGGGGCGTCTTGGGCCAGCGCAGTCACCCTAAACTGGTCACAGACGCTAACAGGGGCTAATCCCGCTGTTGGCATAGAGACCTCCGGCCAGTGTAATCAAATTTGTGCAGGAAGCCGCGCGCTTTTCCTCAGAGTGGATCCAGCACTCGCCAGCGCCATTTTCCTCCCTGCAGACACAGAAGAAACGCTGACAGGGAGCGCTGACCCTCCACATAATTCCAGTTACTGCGCTACCAGAGTGTTATAGACAGGGGTGAGTTAAGTGTTAGTAATAATCAACCTATTAAGGTTGGTTTTCTCAGCGCTGGGCTTTTATCAGAACTGCTCCAAAGGGCGCTGTGTGGCTGGCTCCTTAGACTCTGTGACTCTCTGAAGGTACTCTGGGGGGAAACTATCTGACATTTTCCTGTGTGTGTGTGTGTGTGTGTATATATCCCACATTACCATGTCTAAGGACTCTGTGTCCTGTGCTGCAGAGTGTTTATCTTCTCCTAAGGAGTCTATTCCATGTACTCAGGACTGCAATATACTGTCTCAGCCTTCTGAATCTGAACCCCCATGGGTGGATTCTTTAAGGGGAATGATATCCCAGATTTCTACAAGGATGTCACATACTGAGAAAGAGACGCAGTTTTTGAGGAAATCTGTGGAGGGGTTACAGTATTTGGCCCCCACTACTTCATCAAAAACCCCACCTACATACCCACAAAAGCATTCACTTGCCCAGATAATGCAAGCTGACACTGATACCGACTCTGATACAGAGGCCGAGGATGGGGACATGCAGGGAGGGGATGCATTCCTTGCAAAAGAGGTGCAACTAATGATTGATGCCATTAGGGATGTTTTACACATTTCTGAGAACGTAACTGAACAGGTGGAGGAATCTTATTTTACAGAAAGTAAGAAATCCTTGCTTACCTTTCTGACTTCCAAGGAGTTAAACTCTTTGTTTGAAAAATCCTGTGAAATCCCAGAGAAAAAATTCCAGATCCCCAAAAGGGTTCTCATTGCTTTCCCTTTTCCTGAAGAGGATAGAAAAAAGTGGGAAAACCCACCTATAGTTGACGCATCTGTATCTAGGTTGTCAAAAAAGGTGGTTTTACCTGTTCCTGGTTCAACCGCTTTATAAGAACCGGCTGAACGCAAGATTGAGAATACACTCAAATCACTATACACAGCTAATGGGGTCGCTTTACGGCCCACTAATGCTTGTGCGTGGATTTCTAAAGCCATAGTAAAATGGTCAGGCACATTGCTAGAAGACTTAGATACTGTGGATAGAAGTGACATTGACTTGTTCTTACGTCACATACAGGATTCTGCAGGATTCGTGGTGTAGGCCATGAGTGACCTTGGCATGCTGAATGTACGGGCTACTGCTATGGCGGTCTCGGCGCAGAGGACTCTGGCTACGCCAATGGACTGCGAATGCGGAGTCCAAGATAAGTGTGAAGAATCTACCCTTCACAGGTCAGGCTCTGTTTGGGGATGCTTTGGATGCATGGATCTCCACGGCAACTGCGGGTAAGTCAACTTTTCTTCCCTCAGCAACACCACCGGCTAGGAAGTCTTTTCCTTCGCCTACACTGCAGTCCTTTCGAACCGCAAAATTTAAGAAATCCAAACCCCCTCCCACCATCTCTAGAAGAGGTCGAGGAAAGTCCAAAAAACTGCACCACCAGGAACAGAAGCCAGTTTCTGCTTCCTCAAAGTCTTCAGCATGATGGTGGATCTCCCTGCCTGGAGGTCGGGCAGATGGGAGCAAGACTAAAAGTCTTCAGTCAAGTTTGGGCGTCATCATGCCTAGAACCCTTGGTAAAGGATATTGTGGCCCAGGGATACCGACTGGAGTTTCAACAACTCCCACCTCACAGATTCTTCAAATCAGGCTTACCAGTTTCGCTGACAGACTATGCTATCCTACAGGAAGCAATTAAAAAATTGGTTCAAACAAATGTCATTGTTCCTGTTCCACTCCACCTACAACACACGTGTTATTAGTCAAACCTGTTTGTGGTACCGAAACTGTACGGTTTGGTAAGGCCAATATTAAACCTAAAGTCATTGAACCCCTTCTTGAGGGAATTCAAATTCAAGATGGAGTCTCTGAGAGCGGTGATCTCAGGTCTTGAGGAGGGGGAATTCCTGGTATCCCTGGATATCAAGGATGCGTACCTTCACATTCCGATCTGGCCGCCTCACCAGGCTTATCTCAGATTTGCGCTGCTGGTCTGTCACTATTGGTTCCAAGCACTGCCATTTGGCCTCTCCACAGCACCGAGGGTATTCTGCAAGGTCATGGCGGAGATGATGCTACTCCGACGAAAACAGGGTGTGAACATAATTCCATATGTGGACGATCTGCTGATAAAAGCGTCTTCCATGGAGAAGTTGTTGCAGAGTATTGCTCTCTCAACTCGTCTACTCCAGGATCATGGGTGGATCCTGAATCTTCCAAAGTCACATTTAGAGCCGACAAGGAGACTGCCCTTCCTGGGAATGAAATTTGATAGATGGTTGCCTCTTACGAGGCTCTTCAGTATGGATGGTTCCATGTGAGGTTCTTCCAACTGGATCTCCTGGACAATGGTCGGGATCACACCTTTACATGCACCAGCGTATACGCCTGTCGCCAAAAGCCAGAATTTCGCTCCTCTGGTGGCTACAAACGTCTCACCTACTCGAAGGCCGCAGGTTCGGGATTCAAAATAGGATCCCTCTAACCACGGATGCAAGCCTCAGAGGTTGGGGAGCAGTCACCCAAGGGGAAAACTTCCAAGAAAGGTGGTCCAGTCAGGAATCTCTCCTTCCCATAAACGTTCTGGAACTTAGGGCCATTTACAACGCCCTTCTACAAGCAGCACATATTCTGCAAAATCAAGCCATTCAGGTTCAGTCGGAAAACGTCACAACGGTGTCCTACATAAACAGACAGGGCGGAATGAAGAGCAGAGCTGTGATGTCAGAGGTAACAAGAATCCTCCTCTGCGCAGAAAAGCACGCAGTGGCGCTGTCAGCAACCTTCATTCCGGGAGTGGACAACTGGTAGCGGACTTCCTTTGCAGACATGATCTCCATCCAGGAGAATGGGGACTTCATCCGGAGGTGTTCGCAGAGGTGACAAGCCGATGGGGGGTACCTCTGATAGAGATGATGGCCTCTCGCCTCAACAAAAAGCTTCGGAGGTACTGTTCCAGGTCGAGAGACCAACAGGCAGTTGCGGTGGACGCCCTGGTGACTCCGTGGGTGTTCAAGTCAGTGTACGTGTTCCCTCCACTTCCACTCATCCCAAGGATTCTAAAACTTGATGGAGGTTGAATGCCAGATCTTAGCTCAGGAAGGCATTCCGAAAAAGGTCATTCCTACCCTGATACAGGCTAGGAAGGGAGTAACGTCAAAGCATTACCATCGAATTTGGAAAAAGTGTATGTCTTGGTGTGAATCCAAGAAGTTTCCTGCGGTGGAGTTTCAACTTGCGCAGTTTCTCCTCTTTCTGCAAGCATGTGTGGATGTAGGCCTACGCTTGGACTCCATAAAGGTCCAGATTTCAGCCTTGTCCATTTTCTTCCAGAAACAATTGTCGGCTCTTCCTGAAGTTCAGACATTCTTGAAAGGGGTTCTGCATATTCAACCACCCTTTGTGCCTCCTACAGCACCTTGGGGTCTAAATGTGGTGCTGCAGTTCCTGCAATCGGATTGGTTCGAGCCTTTAGAAGACGTGGACATCAAGTTTCTTACTTGAAAGGTGTTCACTCTGTTGGCATTGGCATCTGCTCGACGCGATGTCGGATTTGAGGGCGTTGTCCTGTAAGAGCCCCTATTTATGTTGTGAGGGCTTTGAAAATCTATGTGAAGAGAACTTCTCGTCACAGGAAGTCGGACGCTCTGTTTGTCCTTTATGATTCCAACAAGGTTGGGTGTCCTGCTTCTAAGCCAGGCCTGGCCAACCTGTGGCTCTCCAGATGTTGTGAAACTACACATCCCAGCATGCCCTGCTGCAGATTTAGCATGGCCTAAAAGTAATACTGTGGCAGGGCATGATGGGATTTGTAGTTTCTCAACAGCTGGAGAACCACCGGTTGGCCAGGCCTGTTCTAAGCAGGATCAGGTTCACTATCCATCATGCTTATTCTACGGAAGGATTGCCGTGTCCAAAATCTGTTAAGGCCCACTCTACTCGTAAAGTGGGTTCTTCCTGGGCGGCTGCCCGGGGTGTCTCGGCTCTTCAGCTTTGCCGAGCAGCTACTTGGTCAGGGTCGAACACGTTTGTTAAGTTCTACAAGTTCGATACTTTGGCCTCTGATGACCTAAAGTTTGGTCAAACTGTTCTGCAGGAACCTCATCACTCTCCCTCCCGTACTGGGAGCTTTGGTACATCCCCATGGTACTAATGTGGACCCCAACATTCTCTGGGACGTAAGAGAAAAAAGGATTTTAATTACCTACCGGTAAATCTTTTTCTCGTAGTCCGTAGAGGATGCTGGGCGCCCGCCCAGTGCTTCATATTCCTGCATTGTTACTTGGTTCAGTTTGTTAGTTCAGCCGTTGCTGAATCGTTCCAAGCATGGCTTTCCTTTTGTTGTACGTGTGAGCTGTTGTGAATCTCGCCACTATCTGTGTATTTCCTTCTCTTGAAGTATGTCCGTCTCCTCGGGCACAGTTTCTAGACTGTGTCTGGTAGGAGGGGCATAGAGGGAGGAGACAGCCCACACTATTAAAGTTTCCAAAGTGCCCATGGCTCCTAATGGACTTGTCTATACACCATGGTACTAATGTGGACCCCAGCATCCTCTACGGACTACGAGAAAAGGATTTACTAGTAGGTAATTAAAATCCCATTTTCCAATACGTGGAACTCTTCCTATCTGCCTCATCCCTGTCTCCACTGCCCACTGTATGAGCAAGACTTTTATATCAGACCTCCACAGTTTCTGCACTCCACTGGTACCACGTCCCGATCATCGGAAGTCTCTCCGGGAACAATATCTACCAGTTCCATGACAAACCCCATACCTGCTGTGAAACATGGAGGAGGCTTGGTTATGTTTTGGAGCTGCTTTGCTGGGTCTGGCACAGGGCATTTTGAATTTGTGCAGGGCTCAATTATATATCAAGACCATCAAGGTATTCTGGAGCGAAACGTACTGCCAGTGTCAGAAAGCTCTGTCTCTTGGGTCTGTGTTATAGGTCCTCCAACTGGATATTGACACAAACAAACCACCACTAAAAACAGCGAAGATGCTTTTAGGTAAATGGAGAAGAACAAGATTGGATAAGAGTTAAACATTGCACGATTCTAAACTCTTATTTAAAAAAAAAAAAAATCAGTACAAGCAATACATCGGATCATGCTAACTCAGTAACTGCAGAGCGGCCATCAGGTGTCCACAGGGAATGGGAGGCGTGCTTTTTCACATTTCCCCAGCGGCTGCTAATCTTTGCAGGCAGAGCTGGATTAAGGCTTCGGGGTGCCCGGGGTACTTAAGACAGTGGGACCCTAAAATCTAAAATTAAAATCATAACGTCTTCAGTTCCCACAAAGAGAATTACAATTCGGTGGTAAATTTGAAAGACTCTTTCAGATAGGGAGCACATGCATGTATATATACATATACAGGTTGAGTATCCCTTATCCAAAATGCTTGGGACCAGAGGTATTTTGGATATCAGATTTTTCCGTATTTTGGAATAATTGCATACCATAATGAGATATCATGGCGATGGGACCTAAATCTAAGCACAGAATGCATTTATGTTACATATACACCGAATACACACAGCCTGAAGGTAATTTTAGCCAATATTTTTTATAACATTGTGCATTAAACAAAGTGTGTCTACATTCACACAATTCATTTATATTTCATATGCACCTTATACACACAGCCTGAAGGTCATGTAATACAATATTTTTAATAACTGTGTATTAAACAAAGTTTGTGTACATTGAGCCATCAAAAAACAAAAGTTTCACTATCTCACTCTCACTCAAAAAAGTCCGTATTTCGGAATATTCCGTATTTCGGATATTTGGATATGGGATACTCAACCTGTATATGGAAAAAATGGATAAGACACTTCTAAGCGACCATTGGTGGCGTAAATATATATAGAGACTGCGTATTTATAAAAAGGTATGTACAGGGTTTATTTCAAAAATGACACTTGAAAAAAACAAATATACATAGAAAATGCCAAAAAACGCAGGATTAATACAGGTTGAGTATCCCTTATCCAAAATGCTTGGGACCAGAGGTATTTTGGATATCGGATTTTTCCATATTTTGGAATAATTGCATACCATAATGAGATATCATGGTGATGGGACCTAAGTCTAAGCACAGAATGCATTTGTGTTTCATATACACCTTATAAACACAGCCTGAAGTCAATTTTAGCCAATATTTTTTATAACTTTGTGCATTAAACAAAGTGTGTGTACATTCACACAATTTATTTATGTTTCATATACACCTTATATACACAGCCTAAAGGTCATTTAATACAATATTTTTAATAACTTTGTGTATTAAACAAAGTTTGTGTACATTGAGCCATCAAAAAACAAAGGTTTCACTATTTCTCTATCGTCCTAGTGGATGCTGGGGTTCCTGAAAGGACCATGGGGAATAGCGGCTCCGCAGGAGACAGGGCACAAAAAGTAAAGCTTTCCGATCAGGTGGTGTGCACTGGCTCCTCCCCCTATGACCCTCCTCCAAGCCTCAGTTAGATTTTTGTGCCCGGCCGAGAAGGGTGCAATCTAGGTGGCTCTCCTAAAGAGCTGCTTAGAGAAAGTTTAGCTAGGTTTTTTATTTTACAGTGAGTCCTGCTGGCAACAGGATCACTGCAACGAGGGACTTAGGGGAGAAGAAGTGAACTCACCTGCGTGCAGGATGGATTGGCTTCTTGGCTACTGGACATCAGCTCCAGAGGGACGATCACAGGTACAGCCTGGATGGTCACCGGAGCCTCGCCGCCGGCCCCCTTGCAGATGCTGAAACATGAAGAGGTCCAGAATCGGCGGCAGAAGACTCCTCAGTCTTCTAAAGGTAGCGCACAGCACTGCAGCTGTGCGCCATTTTCCTCTCAGCACACTTCACACGGCAGTCACTGAGGGTGCAGGGCGCTGGGAGGGGAGCGCCCTGGGAGGCAAATGAAAACCTATTTGGCTAAAAAATACCTCACATATAGCCTCCGGGGGCTATATGGAGATATTTAACCCCTGCCAGAATACACTAAAGAGCGGGAGACGAGCCCGCCGGAAAAGGGGCGGGGCCTATCTCCTCAGCACACAGCGCCATTTTCCTTACACAGCTCCGCTGGTCAGGACGGCTCCCAGGTCTCTCCCCTGCACTGCACTACAGAAACAGGGTAAAACAAGAGAGGGGGGGCAAAATAGTGGCAAAAATTATATTATAAAAGCAGCTATACAGGGAGCACTTATTATAAGGCTATCCCTGTCATATATAGCGCTTTTGGTGTGTGCTGGCAAACTCTCCCTCTGTCTCCCCAAAGGGCTAGTGGGGTCCTGTCTTCGTTAAGAGCATTCCCTGTGTGTCTGCTGTGTGTCGGTACGTGTGTGTCGACATGTATGAGGACGATATTGGTGTGGAGGCGGAGCAATTGCCAAATATGGGGATGTCACCTCCTAGGGGGTCGACACCAGAATGGATGCCTTTATTTATGGAATTACGGGATAGTGTCAACACGCTAAAACAGTCGTTTGACGACATGAGACGGCCGGACAATCAGTTAGTGCCTGTCCAGGCGCCTCAAACACCGTCAGGGGCGGTAAAACGCCCTTTGCCTCAGTCGGTCGACACAGACCCAGACACAGGCACTGATTCCAGTGGCGACGGTGACGAATCAACCGTATTTTCCAGTAGGGCCACACGTTATATGATTTTGGCAATGAAGGAGGCGTTACATTTAGCTGATACTACAGGTACCACTAAACAGGGTATTATGTGGGGTGTGAAAAAACTACCTATAGTTTTTCCCGAATCAGAAGAACTAAATGATGTATGTGATGAAGCGTGGGTTGCCCCCGATAAAAAGATGCTAATTTCAAAGAAGTTATTAGCTTTATACCCTTTCCCGTCAGAGGTTAGGGCGCGCTGGGAAACACCTCCTAGGGTGGACAAGGCGCTCACACGCTTATCTAAACAAGTGGCGTTACCCTCTCCTGAGACGGCCGCACTTAAAGATCCAGCAGATAGGAGGATGGAAAATATCCAAAAAAGTATATACACACATACAGGTGTTATACTACGACCAGCTATAGCGACAGCCTGGATGTGCAGTGCTGGAGTAGCTTGGTCAGAGTCCCTGATTGAAAATATTGATACCCTGGATAGGGACAATGTTTTACTGTCTTTAGAGCAAATAAAGGATGCATTTCTTTATATGCGTGATGCACAGAGGGATATCTGCACACTGGCATCACGGGTAAGTGCTATGTCCATTTCAGCCAGAAGAAGTTTATGGACGCGACAGTGGTCAGGCGATGCGGACTCAAAACGGCATATGGAAGTTTTGCCGTATAAAGGGGAGGAGTTATTTGGAGTCGGTCTATCAGATTTGGTGGCCACGGCTACAGCCGGGAAATCCACTTTTTTACCTCAAGCTACTCCCCAACAGAAAAAGACACCGACTTTTCAACCGCAGCCCTTTCGTTCCTTTAAAAACAAGAGAGCAAAGGGATATTCATATCTGCCACGAGGCAGAGGAAAGGGGAAGAGACACCAACAGGCAGCTCCTTCCCAGGAACAGAAGCCCTCCCCCGCTTCTACAAAAGCCTCAGCATGGGGCTTCTCAAGCGGACTCGGGGGCGGTGGGCGGTCGTCTCAAGAATTTCAGCGCGCAGTGGGCTCACTCGCAGGTAGATCCCTGGATCCTGCAGATAATATCTCAGGGGTACAGGTTAGAACTAGAGACAGATCCGCCTCGCCGTTTCCTGAAGTCTGCTTTACCAACGTCCCCCTCCGAAAGGGAGACGGTTTTGGAAGCCATTCACAAGCTGTACTCTCAGCAGGTGATAGTCAAGGTACCTCTTCTACAACAGGGAAAGGGGTATTATTCCACTCTATTTGTGGTACCGAAGCCGGACGGCTCGGTAAGACCTATTCTAAATCTGAAGTCCTTGAACCTATACATAAAGAAGTTCAAGTTCAAAATGGAGTCACTCAGAGCAGTGATAGCGAACCTGGAAGAAGGGGACTTTATGGTGTCCTTGGACATCAAAGATGCGTACCTCCACGTTCCAATTTACCCCTCACACCAGGGGTACCTCAGGTTCGTTGTACAAAACTGTCACTATCAGTTTCAGACGCTGCCGTTCGGATTGTCCACGGCACCTCGAGTCTTTACAAAGGTAATGGCCGAGATGATGATTCTTCTTCGAAGAAAAGGCGTATTAATTATCCCATACTTGGACGATCTCCTAATAAGGGCAAGGTCCAGAGAACAGCTAGAGAGGGGATTAGCACTGTCTCAAGAAGTGCTAAAACAGCACGGCTGGATTCTGAATATTCCAAAATCCCAGTTAATGCCGACAACTCGTCTGCTGTTCCTGGGGATGATTCTGGACACGGTTCAGAAAAAGGTTTTTCTCCCGGAGGAAAAAGCCAAGGAGTTATCCGAGCTTGTCAGGAACCTCCTAAAACCAGGAAAGGTGTCTGTACATCAATGCACAAGAGTCCTGGGAAAAATGGTGGCTTCTTACGAAGCAATTCCATTCGGCAGATTCCATGCACGAATTTTCCAGAGGGATCTGTTGGACAAATGGTCAGGGTCGCATCTTCAGATGCACCAGCGGATAACCCTGTCTCCAAGGACAAGGGTATCTCTTCTGTGGTGGTTGCAGAGTGCTCATCTATTGGAGGGCCGCAGATTCGGCATACAGGATTGGATCCTGGTGACCACGGACGCCAGCCTGAGAGGCTGGGGAGCAGTCACACAAGGAAGAAACTTCCAGGGAGTGTGGACGAGCCTGGAAACGTCTCTTCACATAAACATTCTGGAACTAAGAGCAATCTACAATGCTCTAAGCCAGGCAGAACCTCTGCTTCAAGGAAAATCGGTGTTGATCCAGTCGGACAACATCACGGCAGTCGCCCATGTAAACAGACAGGGCGGCACAAGAAGCAGGAGTGCAATGGCAGAAGCTGCAAGGATTCTTCGCTGGGCAGAGAATCATGTGATAGCACTGTCAGCAGTGTTCATCCCGGGAGTGGACAACTGGGAAGCAGACTTCCTCAGCAGACACGACCTTCACCCGGGAGAGTGGGGACTTCATCCGGAAGTCTTCCATATGCTGGTAACCCGTTGGGAAAGACCAATGGTGGACATGATGGCGTCTCGCCTCAACAAAAAACTGGACAGGTATTGCGCCAGGTCAAGAGATCCGCAGGCGATAGCTGTGGACGCGCTGGTAACGCCTTGGGTGTACCAGTCGGTGTATGTGTTTCCTCCTCTGCCTCTCATACCAAAAGTATTGAGAATTATACGGCAAAGAGGCGTAAGAACGATACTAGTGGTTCCGGATTGGCCAAGAAGGACTTGGTACCCGGAACTTCAAGAGATGATCACGGAAGATCCGTGGCCTCTACCTCTAAGGAGGGACTTGCTTCAGCAGGGTCCCTGTCTGTTTCAAGACTTACCGCGGCTGCGTTTGACAGCATGGCGGTTGAACGCCGGATCCTAAAGGAAAAAGGCATGCCGGAAGAAGTCATTCCTACTTTGATTAAAGCAAGGAAGGAAGTAACCGTGCAACACTATCACCGCATTTGGCGAAGATATGTTGCGTGGTGCGAGGATCGGAGTGCTCCGACGGAGGAATTTCAACTGGGTCGATTCCTACATTTCCTGCAATCAGGATTGTCTATGGGTCTCAAATTGGGATCTATTAAGGTTCAAATTTCGGCCCTGTCAATTTTCTTTCAAAAAGAATTGGCTTCAGTTCCTGAAGTCCAGACTTTTGTTAAGGGAGTGCTGCATATACAGCCTCCTGTGGTGCCTCCAGTGGCACCGTGGGATCTCAATGTGGTTTTGGAATTTCTAAAATCTCATTGGTTTGAACCACTAAATAAGGTGGATTTAAAATATCTCACATGGAAAGTGACCATGTTACTAGCCCTGGCTTCGGCCAGGAGAGTGTCAGAACTGGCAGCTTTATCTTACAAAAGCCCATATCTGATTTTCCATTCGGACAGGGCAGAACTGCGGACTCGTTCGCATTTTCTCCCTAAGGTGGTGTCAGCATTTCATCTGAACCAGCCTATTGTAGTGCCTGCGGCTACAAGTGACTTGGAGGACTCCAAGTTACTGGACGTTGTCAGAGCATTAAAAATATATATTGCAAGGACAGCTGGAGTCAGAAAATCTGACTCGTTGTTTATATTGTATGCACCCAACAAGATGGGTGCTCCTGCGTCTAAGCAGACGATTGCTCGTTGGATCTGTAGCACAATCCAACTTGCACATTCTGTGGCAGGCCTGCCACAGCCTAAATCTGTAAAGGCCCACTCCACAAGGAAGGTGGGCTCATCTTGGGCGGCTGCCCGAGGGGTCTCGGCATTACAACTTTGCCGAGCAGCTACGTGGTCAGGGGAGAACACGTTTGTAAAATTTTACAAATTTGATACTCTGGCTAAGGAGGACCTGGAGTTCTCTCATTCGGTGCTGCAGAGTCATCCGCACTCTCCCGCCCGTTTGGGAGCTTTGGTATAATCCCCATGGTCCTTTCAGGAACCCCAGCATCCACTAGGACGATAGAGAAAATAAGAATTTACTTACCGATAATTCTATTTCTCGGAGTCCGTAGTGGATGCTGGGCGCCCATCCCAAGTTCGGATTATCTGCAATAATTGTACATAGTTATTGTTAACTAATTCGGGTTATTGTTTAGGAAGCCATCTTTCGGAGGCTCCTCTGTTATCATACTGTTAACTGGGTTTGATCACAAGTTGTACGGTGTGATTGGTGTGGCTGGTATGAGTCTTACCCGGGATTCAAAATTCCTCCCTTATTGTGTACGCTCGTCCGGGCACAGTACCTAACTGAGGCTTGGAGGAGGGTCATAGGGGGAGGAGCCAGTGCACACCACCTGATCGGAAAGCTTTACTTTTTGTGCCCTGTCTCCTGCGGAGCCGCTATTCCCCATGGTCCTTTCAGGAACCCCAGCATCCACTACGGACTCCGAGAAATAGAATTATCGGTAAGTAAATTCTTATTTTCACTCTCACTCAAAAAAGTCCGTATTTCGGAATATTCCGTATTTCGGAATATTTGGATATGGGATACTCAACCTGTAATCCACAATATTAATAAAGCAGCAAAGTGAATTAATATATATTTGATGAAGTCAGACCAGACGAAACGCATTGGTTGATACCTGATACTACAAAATTCTCAGCTAAGCTATTTTTATATATCTTCCTATCCTTGATACATACAGCTAATAGATATATTTTTTTATATATATTTATATATTCTTAAAAAAATCTCTACTTTTTTAAGTCCCTTTTTTATGTCTCCTAGATTGTGTCTTTTATAAAAAGAACACACAGAACATAATTGCATGAAATAAATACAATCACCCTTAAATGGATTATAATCCTCAATGATAGGAAATGATGAATGGAGGAATAATCTTTCTGAGGGATCTCTCCTTCAAACTCAAAACACAGGCTGGACTTGTTTATCCTTAATTGGACCTGAAAAAAAGTACCTCTTTTCCCAATATGAATGGGAATGATAAGAGGCACTATGAAACGCAGACCATAGTGTAGTAGTAATTAAAAACACGCACAAGTTTAATGCCACAGATTTAAATTTACAGGATACATAAGAGAAAACAGCATATCACAAATGACTCCATAAGGTAATACAGCACGTATATCACCAAGAGGATCCCTGAAGCCACAGATGTTACTAGTGTGGAATGTTGTCAGGCTCTCCGGATGCCTGATTCCATACAGGATCAATCCCCAAGAAGATAAATGCGTCCGTGTGTCCCAGAGTCTGTACCAAATAAAAACAGGAGCCACGCTTAAGCAAAATTCAGGGAAAGTGACAGTAGGGACATAAGAACAGGGAGAGTGACAGCAGGGACATAGGGACAGGGAGAGTGACAGAGAGAGGGACAGCAAGGGCATACAGTAAGGATTAGGGGGAGAGAGAGAGGCAGCAGGGTAAGATTACCTACAGTATTTAGCAGCGGCGGTACTGAGGATGCTGTGGTCTGCGATGCGGTGGATGCAGAGGCTGTGGCCGTCATGCTGCGGAGGAGGCGCGGCCGTGTGGAGAAGGACTGAGGGCGGCGGTGGGGTGGCACGGGAAGCCCCAAAACTTTGGTGTATAAGACGGTTAAAATATTCTACTGAATCAATTGTAGAATCTGATTTCTAGCAAATATGGAATAAACAATGATGGATGCCAATTACTTTTGTCAGTTTCAAGTTATTTCAATGATAAATGTGGGTTTTTTTTTTTTTGGTTTTTTTTGTGTGGAAGGGTACCAACAAATTTGCTCACATCTGTTAATAGCACCACCAACATCGTTGAGCGTGGTGGGTCTGTGGATTTGCAACTACTGTATGTCACAAACTTTTTACTTAAAGCTTGCCTGTATGGCAGATGGCAAAAAAGAAACATCTTCTGAAAAAGTGTCTCTCCCATTCTCATTTGATTTTGCAAAAACATCACTTGGAAAATTCTGATGCCATGTGGCATAGGGTTCTATGGTCAGATAAGACCAAGATAAAAAGGTTTTAGATTGAACTCCAAACACAGCACACCTCCCAAAACACACTATACCTTCTGTGAATAATAAACAATCAGGTGAACTGCACTATAGAGAGGTCTACTGTAGCTCTGTGGAATAGTTACTTTAAAGAAATCAGGGGTGGGGATGTGTTCATCTGTGTGATTGAATAATGGGTGGAGTGTAAATTATACAAACATACTGGCAAAAGAAGGGTATTCATCATCATCATCATTATTATTAGAAAATGTAAATTGAATCAATGGAATACTTACGCGTGTACAATGATAATGTATATTGGAGTATTTGTGCTTATTGTATGTCTCCATCATGTTCTCAGTGTGGGTTATGAGTTCCCCTACTAGGCTATGCACACCAACAGTGAGGGATAAGTATTTGGGGGTGAGTAGTTTGTGACGTCCTGCACGTATACTCCCCAATGTCTGCGATATTGGGCGTCACTCTGAAAGTGTGGTTTAGTGCTGTGTGTCCCAGTCACTGGTGGTTTTCTTTTTCTTTTGCTTAAGAAGTTCCTGTGCTATCAGCTGCACACTGACAGCACTGTAGCATATAACAATAAATACTATTTTTTTTAATTTTTTTTTAATGTGGTAAATGAAAATGTCTAAGTAAAGCTGAAAAAAGTTTGATTCAACTCTATTTTCCAGGCTGTTCAATATAATAAGGAAGATTTAAGGCCCATACACACTAGAAGATATTTTCTGTAGATATGCGCGATAACGACGGTTGTGAACGATCAAATCGTTCAGATCATTCTAGTGTGTACACAGCAAACGATGAACGATTTGATTGTTTCACATCTTTCAAGTCATCTAGTGTGTGTGAGCCTTTAGCCTCTGTTTCCTGTGTTACAAATGTTGTTTTCGTGAATTGCAGGCTGGGCTTCTAATTTACCAGAAGTTAGAAAACATGGATGAGCAAGAGATGTCTCTCTTACGTATTGGAGGAGGTGAATAATAAATACAATGTACCAATTTTAATTATTCAGTTGCAAATAGTGCTGTATTAAGTTTCTGTAGGTTTGTGCATTTTTAACCCTGTATGCTTTCCAGGAGCGTCTGCTGCAGTGAAGGACAAGTTAATTGCTCTGTCACAAGAGTTTCTTGAATTGGTGGAACATGTCCCTAGTAACTTCAGAGAGGCGCAAAGGTAAGTATTGTGTTTTTACACTTTGCCTATAATAATGTAATATATTGTAATAAAGATGTGTAATGCGGAGACTCCCTGTTGTACTTTTTTTTGCATTTTGTACAAAAGGGAGTATAGCAACCTCCCATCAGATCTCCCTCTGGTCAATAGTACCATATATCCTTCAGTCTATAAGGCCCGCTGCTTTGGTGCCCCATTTGATTCCCACCTACTGTATTCTTCACCGCTGGCATCTCCACAATGTAGAAATTCTGGCTAAATTAATATCTATTTATTTATATTGCGCCACAGGGTTCTGTAGTTACGCATAAAAGTGAAACGTGTATATGTGTGTGTATATATATATATATATATATATATATATGTATCCCGACCAACGGCGGCACTCACTGGGGAACTTGAAGTAGTGGTAAGAAAGAGAGACAGACTCCTGTAGCTGATTAACGTTTCAGTTGTATTTCACAACTTTCGTCAGAACCGGTTCTGACGAAAGTTGTGAAATACAACTGAAACGTTAATCAGCTACAGGAGTCTGTCTCCCTTTCTTACCACTACTTCAAGTTCCCCAGTGAGTGCCGCCGTTGGTCGGGTTATATTTCACATGTTGTGTTGGAAGGCACCGGGGCATTGCGACAGGAGGTATTGAGTGCCGGGCACAAGAACTGAAGTGGTCTGTGGTCACCACCTGCAGAACAACTCCTTTGTTGGGGGTGTCTTGCTAATTGCCTATAATTTCCACCTGTTGTCTATTTGATTTGCACAGCAGCATGTGAAATTGATTGTCAATCAGTGTTGCTTCCTAAGTGGACAGTTTGATTTCACAGAAGTGTGATTGACTTGGAGTTACATTGTGTTGTTTAAGTGTTCCCTTTATTTTTTTGAGCAGTGTATATATTATATTATAATATATATATATATATATATATATATATATATACACTGCTCAAAAAATAAAGGGAACACTTAAACAACACAATGTAACTCCAAGTCAATCACACTTCTGTGAAATCAAACTGTCCACTTAGGAAGCAACACTGACTGACAATCAATTTCACATGCTGCTGTGCAAATGGAATAGACAGCAGGTGGAAATTATAGGCAATTAGCAAGACACCCCCAACAAAGGAGTTGTTCTGCAGGTGGTGACCACAGACCACTTCTCAACTCCTATGCTTTCTGGCTGATGTTTTGGTCACTTTTGAAAGCTGGCGGTGCTTTCACTCTAGTGGTAGCATGAGACGGAGTCTACAACCCACACAAGTGGCTCAGGTAGTGCAGCTCATCCAGGATGGCACATCAATGCGAGCTGTGGCAAGAAGGTTTGCTGTGTCTGTCAGCGTAGTGTCCAGAGCATGGAGGCGCTACCAGGAGACAGGCCAGTACATCAGGAGACGTGGAGGAGGCCGTAGGAGGGCAACAACCCAGCAGCAGGACCGCTACCTCCGCCTTTGTGCAAGGAGGAACAGGAGGAGCACTGCCAAAGCCCTGCAAAATGACCTCCAGCAAGCCACAAATGTACATGTGTCTACTCAGTCGATCAAACAGACTCCATGAGGGTGGTATGAGGGCCCGACGTCCACAGGTGGGGGTTGTGCTTACAGCCCAACACCGTGCAGGATGTTTGGCATTTGCCAGAGAACACCAAGATTGGCAAATTCGCCACTGACGCCCTGTGCTCTTCACAGATGAAAGCAGGTTCCCACTGAGCACATGTGACAGATTCTGGAGATGCCAAGGAGAACGTTCTGCTGCCTGCAACATCCTCCAGCATGACCGGTTTGGCAGTGGGTCAGTAATGGTGTGGGGTGGCATTTCTTTGGGGGGTCGCACTACCCTCCATGTGCTCGCCAGAGGTAGCCTGACTGCCATTAGGTACTGAGATGAGATCCTCAGACCCCTTGTGAGACCATATGCTGGTGCGGTTGGCCCTGGGTTCCTCCTAATGCAAGACAATGCTAGACCTCATGTGGCTGGAGTGTGTCAGCAGTTCCTGCAAGACGAAGGCATTGATGCTATGGACTGGTCCGCCCGTTCCCCAGACCTGAATCCAATTGAGCACATCTGGGACATCATGTCTCGCTCCATCCACCAACACCACGTTGCACCACAGACTGTCCAGGAGTTGGTGGATGCTTTAGTCCAGGTCTGGGAGGAGATCCCTCAGGAGACCATCCGCCACCTCATCAGGAGCATGCCCAGGCGTTGTAGGGAGGTCATACAGGCACGTGGAGGCCACACACACTACTGAGCCCCATTTTGACTTGTTTTAAGGACATTACATCAAAGTTGGATCAGCCTGTAGTGTGTTTTTCCACTTTAATTTTGAGTGTGACTCCAAATCCAGACCTCCATGGGTTAATAAATTTGATTTCCATTGATAATTTTTGTGTGATTTTGTTGTCAGCACATTCAACTATGTAAAGAACAAAGTATTTAATAAGAATATTTCATTCATTCAGATCTAGGATGTTTATTTTAGTGTTCCCTTTATTTTTTTTAGCAGTGTATAGAATTATTTTTTTTATTGATTGGGGGTGCTGCCTATTTTGTCAGTCCCAGGCCCTACAATTTCTGACTCTCTGCACATGTTACATTACATCTACCCAACTTGCAGTGCAACATGGTTTTGCCCAGTTGAGTGGCTGCAACCTCTGGTGAAATTAAAGTCATGATGTTCCGATAGTGATGTTCCAGTGTTTAAAAAATGGTTGTTAAGTTTTTTTTTACAAATGTTATTTTTTTTTTTTTTATTGTTTTGAATAAGTCTTAAATAGATGTTCTTGACCTAATTCAATCATAAAAAAAACCCTGACCATTTCTGAGCAGTTTTTGAAATACAAATTCGACAGTTACAGTATGTGGTCAAGTTGAGATCCATCAGCAGTCTTCTGTAAGGAGAGCACTTCAGCCGGGAATGCCATTTCTCTTGGGGGGAAAAAATGGCAAAAACACAATTTCAGCTAGAATTATTAGCTCTGTGGGATCACAAAGCCTTTGTTGGATTCCAACATAAGCCTATGAAGAACAACTAAAAATATCTCCTCTGCTAGCAAACCCCAAAATTAAGGTAACAGGGTGTGTTACTTTCAGATTCAGAATGGGTTATCCTTATGACCATTTCCAGTTTTTCTGGATAAGGGAGTGCACATCTTACAAAGACGGGCCAAGGGACTTGATCACAAAAACAATGAAACTGAGAGCAAAATCTGCAAACATCTCTGAATAGCCCCCTAAGTGTAAAGCATGCCAGGGCTATACACTTAGCGCATGTGCTAGCAGCCAATGCGATCTGATCGTGTTGGCTGCGAACGTCTCTGCCTGGGGTGTTCATGAGGCGGCAACCAAGCGTTGCAGGGGTGGTTTGTTGAAAACAGGGCCGGGTTGGCGTTTTCGGGGCGGTTGCGTGATATCACACTCAGCTGTTCCGAACAAGAAAATGACGACTGACTTCCTGCATACGCAGCCTAGCTGCGGCTGCAGGGGGTCTTCCACAGTTGCTGTGACCGCAATTAAATTACGGTTGCAGCCACTGGGCAGGCCATATAGCATGCTGGGCGTCCTTGCCCTGCGATGGGCGGGCTCCCAGCATACAAAACAAAGGATCGCAGATTATGCTTTTTAACAGAATCTGCAAACTAACCTGAATAACCCCCATAGTGCATACAGGCTGTGCAATCTTACAAAAGATATCGTCAGTGGCCAAATACAGGAGTGTGCAGTCGCTGATGATGTCCTCAGATTGAGCTGCATGTAGAGAAGATCTAAAGATGCAATGGAAAGACACCGTGGGAGCACGCATAGGGCCTTATTCAGGTTTGTTAGCAAACCAAAAAAATACACTAATGGGCAAAACCATGTTGCACTGCAGGTGGTGCAGATATAACATGTGCAGAGAGATTTAGATTTGGGTGGGATGTGTTCAAACTGAAATCTAAATTGCTTTGTAAAATAAAGCAGTTAGTATTTACCATGAGCAGAAACAATATAACCCATTCTAATATAACTCTCTCTGCACATGTTATATCTGCACCACCTGCAGTGCAACATGGTTTTGCCCATTAGTGTATTTTTTTGTCATAAGTCATTTGAAGAGTTATAAGGACCAGTTTGAAGCAACCATTATTCGTGCAGGAAGGTACCATCTGGTTTTAAATCTAATAAGGCTATAAGACATGAAGATATATTACTTTGAAACAAGCTGAAATCGTTTTTAAAGCAACCAAAAAGGGTGTTCTTTACTGAATTCTTGAACCCCTGAAGAAGTCGATTCTGACGAAACGTGAAGGGTCATCTAGAACGGGCCCATACATAGTGGCGTTGTCACCCTCCCAAGGGCTCACACCTTTTTGAGGTGAGGGAGGGTATTGTTTACCACCAAGACCACTGTTGTAGGGACCGTTGATGTTTGTATGTTTTTGCCAATTGTAATCGAATCAGTGTTTACTATTTTATGTATTTTTAATAAATGTTCAAATATTGTTAACCACTGATTCAGCCTTTGGGCTTCTATTTGTTGGGTGATTTTCTTTGTGGTGTGAGGGTAGGTACCCCTATTCCATACCTCAGAGACAAAGTCTGCCAATACTGGTTCTGTACATTTTGGAACTGGATATAGCACCCCAAGGAAAAACATCACATACTATATTGCTCTCACGTTATTGGTTCCTGCTAACAGGTTCCTCCTGTGTTGCTGCTGAGAGAAGTGCGCAGATTAAGGACGTTTCTTTTGTATTTGATATATATATAAATTCTTGTTTTTTGGCAGAAGTGGACGAATAGTTTGTACTCTTATTTTATTTGATTTTTTTTGCCTCAATCCATCATTATTTGCTTATAGTTGATAGTTACTGTATGATGATGTATGTATTAAAATGTCATGTAAATGCTAAATGAAACAAAATTTAAAAAGTATTCTAAGCAGTATGTTCATTTTGGAGGAAAGTGCTCATTGCTGAAAGTTTGTTTCTACTAGTTTGCTGTCCATTTGGTCAAAATGATTGACATTGACTATTGGAGGCTCCACATTAGATAAGAAAGATTTACTGCACTTGTTAATAGGAATGTGCAGTCGACTTCTAGACCTAAAATGATAACTATATTAGTGTAATAAAATCATTGAAACTGGCTCACTGATTAAATGGATAAGTCATAAATGTGTATTTCACACAATTATGATGGCGATTGTCACTTTTAAAAACATCCTAAATGTGTTATTTCTCAGAGCTGCCAATATTCTTGCAAATGTTTCTGAGAACCTGGAAGATTTAAGAAGCCTAGTTTTAGAGGCCTCCAAAGAGCAGAAAAATGAATCGGAGCAGACAAGCGATGGTTCATCGAATAGTACTGGCCAGGCTGAAGCAAGTCTGTCTGATCATGGAGACCACTCAACAAAGAAAGAAGATGACAAGAATAGCATACCTAACAAAGATGGCCAAACTCAACTGAATGGTGAAGACTTTTTCATGACCTTGGGGATCAGTGAAGATGAGCTTTACATGATGGAGAAAGAAGCCATTGAAGAAAGTAAGAGGAGCGAAAATGATGAGGTAAAGTGTTTGCTAGCTTCTGTGTGTTCTTTTTTTTATTACATGTTTGGCTTATTATTATTTTTGCTTAGCATAATACTGTTTTGTTCTTGAGTAGCAAGAGCAATTTCCTGGGGTATCCAGTCAAATGGTTGACAGGTTGACAGTATCCATGTCGACGTTCAGAAGGTTGAGGTCACATTGATGACATCAGAACGTTGACATGGTTTAAACTGTCAACAGGTACCAGGTCAGCATCCTTAAACTGTTGACAGATTCACACTGTTTACATGTAAAATGTCAACATTCTCAGGATGCCGATGGTTAGGGGCCACTATGTGGATTAGGGTTTGCTGTAAGGGGGACGTTAGCGTTATAATAGGGGGAAAATACCGGAACACCAATAATCAGATTTGTGTACTGATCCTCACGTGACTGCCAACACCCGGAAGAAGACGCTGGAGTCGCTGCTGCCACTGGGAGATGGTAAGACACCGCTAGACCACTAGGGACACATCAGGTCAACATATCTGCGTAGACATGACAAATGTCAACATGCTGCATTCGACAGTTCAACCATGTTGACATTCTTATGTTGTCCTGATGACTGTCAACACACCAGTTTGAACTTTTCAAGTGTAATGAAGAACATACCTATGTTATAGTTGAATTTGTGTGTTACTGTATATTCCTAAATAGTAACATTGGTTCTCTAATTTCCCTGGGATATCATAGGGGGTATTTCTACTGATATTCAGCTAATATAAATTTCATGAAAAAATAAATACTGTTGAATTACAGCTTTCAAAGATAATTCCAGCGAAAACTAAATCCGTTTTGTGGGAATATCCGGCTTTAGTCAAATGTGGTTGGAATTGCTATCACTGCTGCTTCCTTGGAAGCAGCAGTGACAGCGCTTTATGGTAATGTACCAGGAGGCGTCTATTAAAAGCAGACTCTTGCTGTAGTGATCCGATCTGCATCCTTGAACATAGGCATCAGATCACTCAGTCACTATTGGGTGGCTTACGGCACCCATGGTGACGCGCATGCCGCCCATCGCAGAGGCCAGGAAATGGATATCTCTGTCTAATGACTGAGATCCTTGACCTCTTCCCTCCCTCTAAACGGCGGCGACACACCTCCGTTTTCATAAACCTGAGGTCGTCACCATCCGCTCCCCAGAGATTGACAGTCGCGCACACGCAGCATGGGTCCTGTGCATTTGCAAAATACCATTAATAGGTACTTTGCAGCACAGGACACAACTCTAACCACATCTGAAGTAGGCCCATCATGCGATGGTTTGATCATCATGTGATGTTGTATTTCACTCAGCGTCTTCTGTGCTCCCAAAGCGGGTTCGGTAACATTAATAACATCATGACATTGATCATGATGACACTGATGAAAATGTTGGCCTAATTAGATTATCGACAAAACAATGTGTCCTGGTGCAATGCTCACTTACCTGCTGACAGATCTCTGGCAGTGTCATCTGGGACCAGTGGTCCTGCAGCGTAACCGTAATGTCCGCATTCTGTGGAATGTCGACTTTTCAGATGTCAACATGTCAGCAATGTTGACATTATGACTGTCAACGTTGTGATTGTCAGTCATCATAGTGACTACATTTCCCCATAGCTGCTTAGCGCTATTTAAAAAAAAAAAAAAAGACTTGATTGGCAAAAGTGAAGATGGCCATGCAATGTCTGCTGCTCTCTAATGCTGACCCGCTCTTTCCAAATATACAGGCTGTATGTTAAAGTGCTGTTCACGGACAACAGTTTGCAAGTAAAAATAAACTGAGCAGAGATGGGCTTACACAGGACATCAAGGGACCGTCCTCATTTTATATTTCTCAATTAAAAGCAATACGTTTTGGTTGGAAAATCATACTGTAAGTAAAATCAGTCCCAAAAAGATAACGAATCTGGGGCCCAGACTTATACTTTTCTAACTATGGGGGTCATTCTGACCTGATCGCTCGCTAGGGGTTTTTTGCACTGCTGTGAGCAGATAGTCGCCGCCCATAGGGGAGTGTATTTTTGCTTTGCAAGTGTGCGATCGCATGTGCAGCCGGGCGGTACAAAATATATTTGTGCAGTTTCTGAGTTGCCCAGATCTTACTCAGCCGCTGCGATCACTTCAGCCTGTCCTGGGTCAGAATTGACATCAGACACCACCCTGCAAACGCTTGGCCATGCCTGTGTTTTTCCAAACACTCCCAGAAAATGATCAGTTGCCACTCTCAAACGCCTTCTTCCTGTCAATCTCCTAGTGATCGCCTGTGCGAATGGATTCTTCGTAAAACCCAACGCACAGCAACAATCTGCTTTGCACCCGTGCAACGCGCCTGCACATTGCAGTGCATACGCATGTGTAGTTCTGACCTGATTGCAGCACAGCGAAAAACCTAGCGTGCGATCAGGTCTGAATGACCCCCATTATCCTTTAAGATTCTAATGGGGTGTATTTATCACTTAACTGCACTGTACCCCCCTCCCCCGACGGCTCTGCTGTCAATCACACTGCCTGCATCCTTCCTGGATGTGGCTGCAATGTGTAAGGTTGCGCACAATGGCCGGTGTGTGTACCCAGCCCACTGGATGTGGCCGCTGCAAGCAACCGTGCAGCGGTGTCCAGGTTTGAATTAAGCACATTCTGCTAATTATGATATTCCAACATCCTAAATTTTACAGCTATGAGTCCGAGCAAAGCTCTGCGTTGTGGGTGGTTGCTTGGTCCTGGAAAAACAGTCAGAACACTGGACCTTTATATCTCATATACAGTATCATCTTTCCTCACACTACTGTTTCCTCTCCAAACACTGTAGCACTGAGGCGCTACACCGTTTTTTTACATTTTTGGAAGATCTATTAATATTTATAGCATTTGTATAAGTGGAATATTTGTATATATTACAGGACTTTTATGGTTTTGATGATGAATATGATGAAACATATAAGGCTCAAGTGATCAAGGTATTGATTTTTCTTTAAGTGTATATATTTAGAACATAAGGTTTAAGATTATGATTGTGATATGAATGATTAATTTACTTGAGTGTTATGTCCAATGATGCAGGAATGTTTATAAACTATCTACTTGTCTTGAATTGTCTTTTACTGTAAGTCACTATTTTATTGTTTTGCTCATTTATTTATCTACTTTATTAGGCACTGCAGAACCCTTGTAGCGCCATATACAGTGGTGCTTGAAAGTTTGCAAACCCTTCAGAATTTTCTATATTTCTGCTGAAGTTTGGCCTAACACTACCTCAGATTTTCATACAAGTCCTAAAAGTTGATAAAGAAAACCAAATCAAACCAATGAGACTAAAAAATTAGACATGCTCTATTTTTTTATTGAGGAAATGATCCAATATCGCATATCTGTGAGTTGCAAAAGTATGTGAACCATGGGGGCATGCCCAGCCGTCGGCGTCGCATCTTGGTGGCGTGTCCAGCACTTACGAAGGTGCTGTGCTTCCAGGCTCTCATCTATTCATGCAGTGGCAGCATGGCAATGGGCAGGCTGTGTTTATAGCAGAGTGCCACTAAAAGGGCAGGGCGCATTTTGCCATTTAAAAATTGGCCTAGCGTGAAGACCAAGGGCCTAATTCAAGGTTGAATGCAAAATAAAATTTTCCTCTAATAGGCAAAACCATGTGCACTGCAGGTGGGGCAGATATAACGTGCAGAGAGAGATACATTTGGGTGGGTTATATTGTTTCTGTGCAGGGTAAATACTGGCTGCTTTATTTTTACACTGCAATTTAGATTTCCATTTCAACACACCCCACCCAAATCTAACTCTCTCTGTGCATGTTATATCTGCCCCCACCTGCAGTGCAGATGGTTTTGCCCATTAGAGGAAAATTTTATTTCTCTTACGTCCTAAGGGATACTCGGAGTCCACTTAGTACAATAGGGTATAGATGGATCTACTTGGAGCCATGGGCACTGTAGAAGTTTGATAACATGTGCTGGCTCCTCCCTCTAACGTGCTGGCCACTCCCTCCTACCAGTTTAGAAAATGTGCCCGAAGGAGCCGGTCACATCTCTGGAAGCTCCTGAAGAGTTTTTTCTGCATTTATTTTTAAAGTTTGTTATTTTCAGGCAGGACTGGATGGCACAAGCCTGCCTGCTTCGTGGGATTTAGAGGGGGGAATGGCCCTACTAAGGGTTACTGGACCCGTTCCCCGCTGACCGGATGCTTGCTCCTGAGGGAACTATTCGCAAGCCCCACCACGGCGAGCGTACACCCGCAGCATGCCGCCACCCCTAACAGAGCCAGAAGAAAGAAGAGTGGTGAGTACTAAGCCGGCGTCCCGGGTAGTGGGTCGCCGGCCATTATGGCGGCATAAGGGTACGGAGACGCACGGCTTCTACACGGGGCGGAATGAATCTCCAGACTCGGTACACTGTACTATACACAGTACCCAGACAGTCAATACAGGCTTAAAAGGGGGCTTACTCCATTTTATGCACTCAGACACACAAAGCCGGTATAAAGAAGAGCAGGAAGTCCGTGCGCCATTGAAGGGGCGGGGCATCACTATGAGCAGATCCAGTAGCTCACAGGCGCCATTTTACCCTACTGCAGCTATTCAGACGCTGACTACAGGGATGCGCAACTCCTCCTCCTCCGGAGGGCCTCCAGATTATCTCAGCGGTACTCAGCGGTACCAGGAGGTCATAGCAGGGGGGAGCTATATACAAGTGTACTAAGTCCCTAATCTGCGACCCAGCTAATCTTGGCTTTAGCGATTAGGGCGCTGTGTACTGGTTATGTCCTCTCTCTGTGTCTCTCGGGAAGGGCTTTGTGGGTTAATTGTGCATTTAACATTTTCTTGTGTGTGCTGTCACTGCTTCAGTATTTCAGGCAGTGAGTGTTTCATGTAAGGAACAGTGTTCCTCTTCTCCAGGGGGTTCACTAGTGTGTACTCAGTGTAGTATTCCTTCTCAGGCTAGTGGGCCGGAGCCAGCATGACTGGACTCCATTAGGGGGATGATTTCCACCATCTCTACTAAATTATCTCGTAATGAGAAAGAGAAGCAATACTTAAGACAGTCTATGACTGAGTTTAAGCAAAAGGACTCAGTACTCAGATCAGCGTCTCAGTCCTCTAGCATTTGTCCGCAAAAACGTACTTTGGCCCATATCCTGCATTCTGACTCTGATAATGAAGGGTCAGAAATGGAGGAAGGTGAGGTGGACATAGAGGTAAGGGAGGGTACTCTGTTGCAGGGTGTGGAGGCTCATAGATTGTATCAGAGAGGTCCTAAATATCACTGATAAGGTGACAGAGGAATGTGAGGAATCTTATTTTAATATAAAGAAGAAATCCTCAGTCACTTTTCCCGTATCAAAGAAACTAAATACTCTGTTTGAAGAACCGTGGGTTAATCTAGATAAGAAATGTCAAATTCCTTGGCGGTCATTATCATATTTTCCTTTTTCCTCCTTAGGATAGGAAAAAATGGGAAAATCCACTGGTAGTGGATACATCAGTCTCCAGGCTCTCACGTAAAATAGTTCCTGGTGCAGTCTCCCTAAAGGATACAGCTGATCGTAAAATTGAGACTACACTAAAATCTTTGTATACAGCTGCAGGGGTGGCCCAGAGACCCACTGTAGCATGTGGGTGGATTACTCGAGCCACTACTAAACAGTCTGGTAATTTAATTGAGGGGTTAAACGCCTTGCCTCAAGAGGATATTGTGTTACTCCTGCAGCACATACAAGACTTTATGGTTTAAGCCATTAAAGAGATAGGTGTAGTGCGTGCATTAAGCAAACCTATGTCCGTGTTGGCTCGCAGGGGATTATGGCTACGTCAGTGGACTGCTGACGCGGACTACAAAACAGGTGTGGAAGGCCTGCCTTTCACAGGTGAGGCCTTATTTGGCGACAAACTCGACAAGTGGATCTCACGAGCTACTGCGGGTATGTCCACTTATCTACATTCCGCAGCTCCGCCAGCTAGGAAGGCCTACTCAGGACCAAATTTACAGTCCTTTCGGACTGCCAAGTTTAGGGGCAAGGCCAGAGGTTCTTCTACCGGCGCTAGAGGCAAACCACGCAAACCAGCGACTGCTCGTTCACAGGAACAGAGCTCAGGCTTTGCCTCTTCAAAACTTTCCGCATGATGGTGGACCGCGATGCTTGGGAGACAGGCAGGTGGGAGGCCGGCTACAATTCTTCAGTCACACCTGGACAATATCTTGCCAGGATCCCTGGGTCATAGACTTTATATGCCAGGGCTACAGGCTGGAGTTCCAGGATTTCCCTCCTCACAGATTCTTCAAAACAGGCTTACCAGTTTCACGAGTGTACAAGTTCAAGATGGAGTCTCTGAGAGTGGTAATCTCAGGTCTGGAGCAGGGGGAATTCCCAGCGTTTCTGGATGTCAAGGATGCATACCTTCACATTCCGGTCTGGTCACCTCATTAGGCTTATCTACGGTTTGCACTACAGGACTGTCACTACCAGTTTTAGGCCCTGCCATTTGGTCTCTCAGCACCGAGGGTGTTCACCAAAGTGATGGCAGAGATGATTATGTTACTCCGCAGACAGGGAGTAAACATAATTCCTTACCTGGACGATCTTCTGATAAAGGCTGTGCCCAGGGAGCAGTTGTTGGAGAACATTGGTCTCACGACCAGATTACTCCTGGATCATGGGTGGATTTTGAACCTACCAAAATCTCACCTAGAACTAACGCAGAAGCTTCATTTCCAGGGATGATAATGGACACAGAGTCCCAGAGAGTGTTTCTTCCCTTGGAAAAGGCAATGGGGATCCAGTCGATGGTTCGGGCTGTCTTGTAGCCGATCCGAATCTCAGTACATCTGTGTATCTGCCTTCTGGGGAAAATGGTGGCTTCTTATGAAGCAATTCAGTATGGAAGGTTTCATGCGAGAGCCTTCCAGCTGGATCTGTTGGACAAATGGTCCGGATCGCATCTTCACATGCATCAGAGGATTCATCTTGTCGCCAAAAGCCAGGATCTCCTTCCTGTGGTGGCTACAAACTTCTCACCTAGTGGAGGGTCGAAGGTTCGCAATTCATAATTGGATTCTGCTAACCACAGATGCAAGCTTCAGAGGTTGGGGTGCAGTCACCCAGGGGGTGCACTTCCAAGAAAGATGATCACGCCATTCAAGTTCAGTCGGACAATTTAACAGCGGTGCCTTACATCAACCAACAGGGCGGAACGAAAAGCAGGGCCGCAATGTCAGAGGTGTCAAGAATTCTCCCCTGGGCGTAAAAACATGCCGTGGCATTGTCGGCGATCTTCATTCCGGGAGTAGACAAGTGGGAAGCAGACTTCCTCAGCAGACACGACCTACACCCGGGGGAATGGGGCCTCCACCCGGAGGTGTTCCAGTGGCTGACACGTCGGTAGGGTTACCCATTAATCAACATGATGGCCTCTCGACTCAACAAGAAGCTCAAGCGGTATTGTTCCAGGTCGAGGGACCCACAAGTTGTTCCAGGTCGAGGGACCCACAAGCTGTAGAGGTCGACGCCCTGAACTCTCCGTGGGTCTACCAGCTGGTGTACGTGTTTCCTCCCATTCCTCGGATCTCCAGAGGTCTCAAAAGAATAAAAAGGGAAAGAGTTAAAGCAATTCTTATTGGTCCGCACTGGCCGCGAAGGGCCTGGTATGCGAATCTTCTCAAAATGCTAGTTGAAGATCCGTGGCCTCTGCCTCTTCGAGAGGATCTTCTTCTGCAACAGAGCCCGTTCGTCTATCAAGACTTACCACGGCTACGTTTGACGGCATGGAAGTTGAACAGCTGATTCTAGCCAGGAGAGGGATTCCTGACAAGGTTATCCTGACTATGATCCAAGCCAGGCAGGGGGTAATGTCAAAACATTACCATCGTATCTGGAAGGAATATGTCTCTTGGTGTGAGAGCAGACAATATTCTACGGTGTAATTTCATCTGGGACGTTTCCTGCTTCTTCAGCAGTCGGGAGTTGATGCGGGCCTACAGGCTCCATAAAAGTTCAGATTTCAGCCTTGTCTATTTTCTTTCAGAAACAATTGGCTTCTCTCCCTGATGTCCAGACACGTTCTTGAAAGGTGTTCTTCATATCAACCTCCCTTTGTGCCTCCCACGGCACCTTGGTATCTCAATTTGGTACATCAATTCCTCGAATCGGACTGGTTTGAACAGTTACAGGAGGTAGACATAAAGTGTCTTATGTGGAAGACCGCCACGCAGTTGGCCTTGTCTTCGGCAAGGCGCGTCTTGGAGCTGGGGCGTTGTCTCACAAGAGCCCCTACTTGATTTTCCATAAGGACAGAGCTGAACTCAGGACTCGTCAGCAATTCCTTCCTAAGGTGGTGTCGGCATTTCACATCAACCAGCCAATTGTGGTTCCGGTTGTTATTGACACCTCTGCTACTTCAAAGTCCTTGGACGTACTACGGGCTTTGAAGGTATATGTAAAGTGAACTGCTCGTCACAGGAAATCGGACTCGCTGTTCGTTCTATATGATGCCAACAAGATTGAGTGTCCTGCTTCAAAGCAGTCTATTTGCACGCTGGATCAGGCTCACGATCCAGCATGCTTATTCCACGGCAGGTTTGTAGATTCCGAAATCTGTACAGGCCCACTCTACTAGGTTGGTGGGGTCCTCTTGTGCGGTTACCCAGGGGGTCTCGGCATTACAGCTTTGCCCAGCAGCTACTTAGTCGTGTTCGAACACGTTTGCCAAGTTTTACGAGTTCGATACCTTGGCCTCTGAGGAACTTCAGGTTGGTCAATCAGTTCTGTAGGAACCTCAGCACTCTCCCACCCTTTGGTACTTCCCCATGGTGCTAAATGGATTCCCAGTATCCCCTAGGACGTAGGAGAAAATAGGATTTTAATTACCTACCGGTAAATCCTTTTCTCGTAGTCCGTAGGGGATACTGGACGCCCGCCCGGTGCTTCGTTCTTCCTGCATGGTTACTTGTTTAAGTATTATTAGTTTAGCTGTTTGCTGTTCCTAGTTTCAAGTTTGGTTAGCATGGCTTTCCTCTTGTTCTGGTTGTGCTGGTTCGAAATCTCACCACTTTCCTTATCTATTTCCTTCTGTCAAAGTATGTCCATCTCCTAGGGCACAGTTTCCTTGACTGACTCTGGTAGGAGGGGCATAGAGGGAGGAGCCAGCACACGTTATCAAACTTCTATAGGGCCCATGGCTCCAAGCGGACCCGTCTTTACTCCATGATACTAAATGGATTCCCAGTATGAGAAAAAGATTTACCGGTAGGTAATTAAAATCCTATTTTTGCACTCACCCTTGAATTAGGCCCTAAACACCCAATACTCATGAATATGTATAGCTCTCCATAAGAAGTGGAATCTGAATTCCAAAAAGAATATTCAGTTTTAATGCACTGTAAATGTCACATGTTTGTTTAGATATTGTATGTTCAGACAACAGGTTTTTTTATTAGGCATTGTTATGTGTTTATGCCCGATATTTAAAGTGGCAATGCTTTTAGTAGCAAGACATGTTGGGATAAGCATTACTCTTTTAAATATTGGGTATAAACACAATCAGAAGCACCTGGTTATACAATCTGACGCTTTGTAAATAAACCGCCAGGTCGTCTTTAAGTTACGTAACTTTATTCATGTAAAAGAGTGAGTTTTTTCCCCCCAAAAAATTAGAGTAAATAAAACATGTTTTTTTTGCATTTTTTTTATACTGATGTTTCACCAATGTTTTTTTTACAGGCTGTCCAATTAAGCTCGCCTGTAAAAACAAAAAAATAAAAATAACCCCCCCTTCCCCCCCCATCTTTCCTCCTGAAAACACACAGGTTCAGCGAAAACGGTGCTGTTTGTGGGGGATTTGGTTTTGCATGCCCAATGCAGATGAAACAAAATCCCTGATAAGCTGTAGCGACCAGTCAGTGTCCTATGCCCACCACAGCATCAGCAGGCTGTGAGTGTAGTGAGGGTGCCACGGAGCTGGCACTCAACGACATGACCCTCGGCAGGGAAGCCAGTGCAGCGCCCTGACCCACATTCCCAGGGGAGCAGTCGTGTGACCAGGGAGCCGGAGGTGCAGTGCTGCTGTCAGGAGTCGGCACCCGGTGCAGTAACACAAAAACCCTTATAACCTTCAGCTTGTGCTGACTTATCAGAGCTAATAGGCTAGCCCCAGGCATTATAATTACCAACGGTAATGTACCATGGGTAATAGGATATCCCCCTAAATGCAGAAATGTTTCTTTTGAAAAAAATAAAATCTTTTTTTTTTTTTACTTTTTTTAAGAATATATTTCTGTAAAGCATTCTTAAAAGCAGTTATAAAATGCTTCTTGTAGTTAACCAGAATTTGTGTTCAGTAATTTGTGTTTAATACAGATTGGTTTGCATGCATACAGTGGTACTGTCATTTTGTTTTGTACAATGAATAAACTCCATTCATTTGCATATTTTTTACTCTTCTCCGGTCAATTTTATAATCACTTTTACACATTACATTCTCTAGTCTCATGCGCAACCACTTCCCCTTTTTATGCACTATTCATGTTCATTCTTATAGGAACCTCTACAAATGCTCTCACCTGATAGTAAACAGTTGACTAATGCCATAGATGAGGATGAAGATGAAGGTATAGAAGAAGAGGAAGATGATGATTGGGGTAAGAACTGCTGATCTCTGTGATGGTAGTGGTTTGCTTGATTTGAAAAAGTAAAACATTTTGTGAATGTTAACATACAGATGGGTCCATGGTTATCTTGGCTAGTTTTCTGCGCCTAGGCACAACATGACTTATTAGCATAAACCCTTCATCTATTGTTCTCAGCTGCAATACAATACAGAGAACAATACAGCAGGGGATTAAGTCATTACAGCAGGGGATTAAATTCGATTGGCCAGTCTCGGTTAATCCTATTAAAGGTCAAGATAAACATGGACCCATCTGTAGTTTTTTAATAGCGCTAAAGGAACTCAGGACCTGGGTTTTAATCTGTTATATTTCAACTGGCTTGAGATTCAAGGGGGAATTTAATTAGGTGCTGGATGGATTCACTCTGCGAATCTGTCGGATACTGACATATTTTACAGCCGTGGGAATCTCGTTCAAAATTGCTTCCTACCCCACAGGTAGTGAGCACTTTTAGGTGAATGGGGCATTCAGGCAGAAATGCGAATCGGGCTGCCGATTCACCCATAATTGAATTCCTACCCCTTAATATGTGCTTCTAACTTGGAGACATTTATTAATTTACTATTAGTACTTATATGAAGATACAGTCTTGCTTAGGGGAAAGTCTATTTTGATATTATGTAAGGAAGCTTTTTTTATTCTTATTTTTTATTTTTATTTGCCGTTAAGATCCATTAGTACCTGAACCAAATGATGAACAAATAGCTTGCTTGAAGACCTATTTTGGACATTCACGTTTTAAGCCGTAAGTATATTTGTGTTTTACATAAGTACCTGATCTTTACCTAAATATTTTCTTCATAATTGATCCACAACTTTTATTATTCGGGATTTGCTTTATTCTGGTCTACAAGAGATGGCCATGGGTGATTAGCACCCAGCGAATCCATTTCTGAATCATGTAATAAATAAAATGTAAGACATTCAGCACATGGTCAAGTTCTCATATTTTGATATTCTGTTCTCCCCTCAAGTCATCAAAAGATCTGCATATCCACACTGAATCTTTAAACTGCTATTACATTTTATAATATGAGGAACTCCAAGGGGTATGGAAAATAAATTATTCACCTCTTAGTTGGAATGATTTTTCAGTGGTACAGTGCTACACTCAGTAAATGATAGGGCCTAATTCAGGGTTGATCGCAAAAGCAAAATCTTTCTCTAATGGGCAAAACCATGTGCAGTGCAGGTGGGGGCAGATATAACATGTGCAGAGAGCGTTAGATTTTGGTGGGTTATTTTGTTTCTGTACAGTGTAAATACTGGCTGCTATATTTTCAGTTTGAACACCTCCCACCCAAATCTAACTGTCTCTGCACATGTTATATCTGCCCCCACCTGCAGTGCACATGGTTTTGCCCATTAGAGAAAGATTTTGGTTTTGCTGTTATCCCCGAATTAGGCCCATAGAGTGGTAAAATGGCTGCACACCTACAGCACATGTAATCTCCTACTCCTCTAGTGTATTGGCTTCAGGATTGATTGTGAATTTGCTGCAGAACAATGTAGCAATATTCTTGGAGGTAATGATTGTGTCTCTGTGCTGCGTTAGAAACATAGGTGTAATCCTGCTACTGGAATGGGATAACAAAATAATACTTAGTGGTTAGCTATTTTTGTCCCTTGTCAACTGAATTGTTTATATCCATTGGGGTAATTCAGACCTGATCGCTAGGGTGCATCGGGGCCGGAGCTGATGTCCGAAATCCTCTCACAAAACTCTCCCTCCTGCATTTTTCCGTACACTACCTAGAAACGGTCAGTTGCCACCCACAAACGCCCTCTTCCTGTCGATCTCCTTGCGATCACCGGTGCGTGCAGAATTTTCTCACCATCCCGTCGCTGACTGGCGATCCCCGTTGCTGCGGTCCGTCGCGCCTGCGCATTGTGGTGCATACGCATGCGCAGTGCAGACCTGATCGCAGCCTGTGAGAAATCGCACAGCGGCGATGAGGTCTGAATCGGTCCCTATGTTGGGTGCTTCTCAAAGACCTATCCTCCAAGTGTTAATTTGTGATGTCAATCCACTGGCAAGCTGACTTTTTAAAAATGGCTATGTACACCAGTGCACTGTGTCACCCAATGAGAAATATTTAACAGAAATTTATAATTCCTGTTTTTTTTTTTGTTCGTTTCTTCTCAGGGTTCAGTGGAAAGTTATCTATTCTGTTTTAAAAGAAAGAAGAGACAATTTAGTTGTCATGGCAACAGGTAAGCAATTTTGGTGTCTTACAGGGTAACTACATTCAACAATTGTCACCTAATATAAATCTCTGTGTTGTGTTCGACAATTTTTTGTAGCTCCTGAAGTAGTGCTCCTGTTTGAATTTTCTTGCTGAAACTTCGAAACACACTCCTGCTATATTTTGAGATTTATATGGTGAATAACTGACTTACCTTAGCAACAGTTGCTTCCATGGTTACAATTGTTGATGAGTAAAATTAGAACTTATCTGGCCCATGTGACAGCTACTGCATGGCTTCAGAGGTTTCAGCAGGCCATTTTAGGGAAAAGTCTTATTTCAAACATTACAAAACTAGTGACCGTTTTATTATGACCGGACAACATAATAATTTGCTCGGATTGGAAATAGTGCTAGCAAGCAGTGTTTTGATTTGCATTACTGGATATTTAGAGATGAAAGTCTTGGCCACTAAAGTTTTTAAATTGTCTTCTGTTGTGACATATTATACTCTATTTGGCTAATAAAGTTGCATATTATTGATGTTGGATAAAAAGGTTTAAAATAATTTAATTGTATTGTCTTACACAAACTAGTCCTAAAATATACCTTAAAATATGTACAATTTCTCTTTGTGTAAATAAATTCAACTTAACTTAAACATTGAACCAGTGTGAACCTCCTCCATCAATTTAATGCAGTTATCCAAGAGCATTCTACCACGTTATGTATGGGTTGGGTTTTCATGGATGGATATGCCTGCCTTTCTTTTATTTTGTAAAATATGAGAATCTATTACTTATAAGGCACCACAAAATGTACACAGCGTTGTACATAGTAAACAGGGTTTTATGTTGTAAATATAATACACTAAGGAATGCTCTAGCATGAGTACTAAGCATACATATCACACCAAATTTGGAAGGACAGATAACTGGGACATGAGTAGGCAACTCACTGATGATATCAGGATGGGTGGAAATCAAGTCAGCACTAAGAGATCCTGTATCCAATGTGTGGGCAACTAGACATAATCGGAGTCACTGAAGGGCTGAAGGAGACAAGGGAGCAGGGTATAAGTGACAAGGAGTGTGCAAGGGTAGAACAAGAGGGAGGAGGTCCCTGCTCGTAAGCTCTCATACTAAGAAGGAATGCACAGTTTGAGGGTAAACAGGCATATATTAATGGTAGGGAGTTGGTGGAGTATTGAATAGGGCTGGTATGATTTCATAAATATAAGTTTTATGGGTGTGCTATATTTGAGGCTGGTAGAAAGTCTAACTCGGGAAGGGGGTGAGTTCTAGAGGTAATGGCACCTCTGGCAAAGTCTTGAAGGTGAGTATTGGTCAGAGGAGGAGCAAAGAGGTCAGGAGAGAGTGTGGAAAGAAATAAGGGGCTGAGTGGTCTAGGGCTTTGCAGGTGAGGGTTAGGAGTCAGAACTGAGCGAGATAGGGAGCCAGTGAAGCGTTTTACAGAGGTGGGTGGTAGGTCCCAGATGGCATTAGA
Organism: Pseudophryne corroboree; assembly: GCF_028390025.1. Taxonomy (NCBI): domain Eukaryota; kingdom Metazoa; phylum Chordata; class Amphibia; order Anura; family Myobatrachidae; genus Pseudophryne; species Pseudophryne corroboree. The sequence goes on along the minus strand of NC_086444.1, from coordinate 867,112,967 downwards.
GAAAAATGAGATGAGCAGCAGTGATGAGAATTGATTGAAGTAGGGAAAGACAAGAGAGATGGAGGCCATAGTGGGTTAGGTTACAGTAGTCTAAAATGGAAATGATGAGGACATGAAGAGGTGTTTTGACATCTGGTGATCTGGAGATCGAAGTTCAGGATTGAGAGATGGCCTTAATGTGGGAGTGATGAAGGTGAATCTAGTTGGTTTTTATAAGGAATTCTTTAAATGCAACTAAATATTATCTTCTGAAATATTTCCATAAATCAGCTGTAACCAGTTCCTAGATGGGTGTTAGATTAATTTCGTTTTCCTAGATTGCCAGGCAAAATAGTCTACCTTGCACATCAATATGCTGCATGGCTCCGGTCCCAGTATTGGTGCATTTTATAAAACTGGAATTTCAAATTTGTATCACTCCAGAGTCCACACATGACACACACATTTCCAATTATTTCCAAGGTGATGCATTCAAGTTAGGTATTAAAAGAATAATGTGCATTTACAAAAAAAAGAATTTCTAGCCTGTCATTTAAAAAACCTTAAACTGGACCGATTTGCATATGTTTTATATTATTTTTTGTAGGCTATGGAAAGAGTTTATGTTACCAGTTTGCACCAGTTTACACAGCTGGTATTGGCATTGTGATCTCTCCCCTTATTTCACTCATGGAAGACCAAGTTTTACAGCTTGAGTAAGTATGATATAGTAAAGTGTTTTTGGGGTTTTGTTTTATACTTGTGTACGTGGGGTCTCGGATAGTGTTGTTCTGGATCGTTTTGACTTAAAACTCTGATACATGGTGTATCTTCAGATATATCTAATGTTCACTGTACATTTGATTCACATAGTCTTTATGGATTTCAGATGCATGAAGAATTATGCTGCTTTATTTTGACGAGAGAGTATATCAGACTAATATGGGCATTTGGCAATTCTATGTTAGTCTTTGTAATGTGGTTGTCTAGATTTTTAAAAACTATGAATTCACTTTTATATATTAATGGAAAAAAGGTTCTACCCATATATCCCCAAAGCATTCTACGCAGTAAGGAGTCTACTTCCCTAGGCCCTCACACCACTTGGTCATTTTAGCAGAACCCCCTCATACTTCTATTTACTTAGGGATAGTCACTGTGGTCTAGTGTTCTTACTCATATTTATGTGGTAGAGTATAGCACAGAAGACTAGAAAGCAGTTCTTAAATTGGGGCTGTAGTGGGCATACCAACACATGAAATGCCGGCAGTCAGAAGACCATTGCCGGAATCCAGACACCTGTCAGAATCCCGATGCCAGAATGTTACCCTCTAGCACCGTAATCTCTAGTATCCTGTACCCAACCCCTTAAATCAGGGATGGGGAACCTTCGGCCCTCCAGCTGGTGTTGAACTACACATCCCAGCATGCCCTGCAACAGTTTTAGCATGGCCAAATAGCAAAACTATAGCAAGGCATGCTGATATGTGTAGTTCAACAACAGCTGGTGGGCCAAAGGTTCCCCACCCCTGCCGTAAATAGATATAACCAGAGCTCATCCAGTAGAGAGCTTGTTGCGGTTCAAGTGATGCCTCATCTTGCACTCAGAAATGTTGAGGGCTACAGCTAAGTATACAATATACAATTATTGGGCCAATTTGCCAATAATTGGGTTCTCTGCCATATTTATTGAATAGTATGTATGAAGGATCGTTGCAGCGTTTCGGCGATAGTTCTGGAAAATCTTGCCCACACACACGAGCAGTCGATTTTGCGATCTGTCGTCCCAAACCCAAAGTCTCGGCCGTAATCTCCCGATATCGAGTAGTGTGTGTGCATTCTCAATAATCTATTCCTATATTTTCCAGTCAGTATGTCATCCTCCTTGTGGGCGGACATATGCAAATGCAGTGTGATATGGCAGAAAATCAGTAACTTTGAAAACAAAATCTGTTAGTGTGTATCTTTAAATATTGGTGCCTACAATTTCCAGAAAAGTCGTCCGATTATTTTACTGACCATAAACATCTGACAGTTTGTGGTTAGCTTTAGTAGAAGACTCCAGTTGTAAATACAAAGGCCAGACTGATTTGAACAAGTATGTATGTGTGTGTGTGTGTGTGTGTGTGTGTGTGTGTGTGTGTGTGTATATATATATATATATATATATATATATATATATATATATATAATTTTTTTTTTTCTTAAGGTGTGATGTATAAAAGATTTAATTAAATTATATGATGAAAGTGTCCACATATATAGGTAATTTTGCTTCTATGATCTATTTTGCACACTATCACTTTTTTTTCAATTTGTGTGCTCCCGTTCTTTTTCCCTTTCCAGAATGTCAAACATTTCTTCCTGTTTTCTTGGATCTGCACAGTCGAAAAATGTTCTCCAAGACGTGAAAGCGTGAGTCTTTCATTTCTTAAATATTTTTGAATCTTATAGTGAACTGATTTCTGTTTTGTCTTAGTTACCTTCTGATGATTTTCGTTAATTCTAAAATGTATAATTATAAATTATAATAAAGGAATTATGGCACTGCAGTGTTTTTAGAAGTCAAGTATATAGTTTGGCATCTTTGTATTTAAATGTTTGATGTATTCCTGGGATGGGAAGCAGTTAGCTTCTCGACAGACGGGATCCCTGTGGTCTATATACCAACGCTGGGATCCCGAAGTAGGAGGCAATGCCGGCGTCGAGATACTGACGCCGCACGGGATGCCGGTGTCACATTACTGACAGCCGGCATCCTGATCGTCCGGACAGCAGGACGCAGGGGGGATTAGGTTTAGGCAGGAGAAGGGGATTAGGGTTAGGCTGCAGGGCTGGCAAGGTTAGGGTTAGGGACTGCGGGGAGGTTAGTGTTAGGCATCTAGTGGGGAGGATTAGGTTAGGCAGTGGGGAAGGGAGGGTTAGTGTTAGGCACAAAGCGGGGAGGGTTGGGGTTATGCACCACCCGGGAGGGTTAGGGTAGGGGACAGACGAGGGTTAGTGAGCTTACTGGGGGGGCTGTTGGGATTCTGATGGATGGATTGCCGTTGTCGGTTTTCTACTCGCCGGCATCCCGTCCATCAGCAAATCATACTGATGCCCCTGTGATAATGTGAGGTGAAATAATTTTATTTTGTGGTGTTTTTGTCAATCTTCCTTCTATTTTATATTTCTCTAACGTCCTAAGTGGATGCTGGGGACTCCGTAAGGACCATGGGGAATAGCGGCTCCGCAGGAGACTGGGCACATCTAAAGAAAGCTTTAGGACTATCTGGTGTGCACTGGCTCCTCCCCCTATGACCCTCCTCCAAGCCTCAGTTAGATCTCTGTGCCCGAATGAGAAGGGTGCACACTAGGGGCTCTCCTGAGCTTCTTAGTGAAAGTTTTAGTTTAGGTTTTTTATTTTCAGTGAGACCTGCTGGCAACAGGCTCACTGCATCGAGGGACTAAGGGGAGAAGAAGCGAACTCACCTGCGTGCAGAGTGGATTGGGCTTCTTAGGCTACTGGACATTAGCTCCAGAGGGACGATCACAGGCCCAGCCATGGATGGGTCCCAGAGCCGCGCCGCCGGCCCCCTTACAGAGCCAGAAGACAGAAGAGGTCCGGAAAATCGGCGGCAGAAGACATCCTGTCTTCACCAAGGTAGCGCACAGCACTGCAGCTGTGCGCCATTGCTCCTCAGCACACTTCACACTTCGGTCACTGAGGGTGCAGGGCGCTAGGGGCGGGCGCCCTGAGCAGCAATAAAAACACCTTGGCTGGCGAAAATACATCACATATAGCCCCCAGGGCTATATGGATGAATTTTAACCCCTGCCAGAATCCATAAAAAGCAGGAGAAAAGTCCGCGAAAAAGGGGCGGAGCCTATCTCCTCAGCACACTGGCGCCATTTTCCCTCACAGCTCAGTTGGAGGGAAGCTCCCCTGGCTCTCCCCTGCAGTCACTACACTACAGAAAGGGTTAAAAAAGAGAGGGGGGCACTAATTAGGCGCAGTATTAACAATACAGCAGCTATAAGGGGAAAAACACTTATATAAGGTTATCCCTGTATATATATAGCGCTTTGGTGTGTGCTGGCAAACTCTCCCTCTGTCTCCCCAAAGGGCTAGTGGGGTCCTGTCCTCTATCAGAGCATTCCCTGTGTGTGTGCTGTATGCCGGTACGTTTGTGTCGACATGTATGAGGAGAAAAATTATGTGGAGACAGAGCAGATTGCCTGTAATAGTGATGTCACCCCCTAGGGGGTCGACACCTGAGTGGATGAACTGTTGGAAGGAATTACGTGACAGTGTCAGCTCTGTATAAAAGACAGTGGTTGACATGAGACAGCCGGCTACTCAGCTTGTGCCTGTCCAGACGTCTCATAGGCCGTCAGGGGCTCTAAAGCGCCCGTTACCTCAGATGGCAGATATAGACGCCGACACGGATACTGACTCCAGTGTCGACGGTGAAGAGACAAATGTGACTTCCAGTAGGGCCACACGTTACATGATTGAGGCAATGAAAAATGTTTTACACATTTCTGATAATACGAGTACCACCAAAAAGGGGTATTATGTTCGGTGAGGAAAAACTACCTGTAGTTTTCCTGAATCTGAGAAATTAAATGAGGTGTGTGATGATGCGTGGTTTTCCCCCGATAACAACTGATCATTTCTAAAATGTTATTGGCATTATATCCTTTCCCGCCAGAGGTTAGGGTGCGTTGGGAAACACCCCCTAGGGTGGATAAAGCGCTCACACGCTTGTAAGGGCTCTACCCTCTCCTGAGATGGCCGCCCTTAAGGATCCTGCTGATAGAAAGCAGGAGGGTATCCTAAAATGTATTTACACACATACTGGTGTTATACTGCGACCAGCAATCGCCTCAGCCTGGATGTGCAGTGCTGGGTTGGCGTGGTCGGATTCCCTGACTGAAAATATTGATACCCTAGATAGGGACAGTATATTTTTGCCTATAGAGCATTTAAAAGATGCATTTCTATATATGCGTGATGCACAGCGGAATATTTGCCGACTGGCATCAAGTCTAAGTGCGTTGTCCATTTCTACCAGTAGAGGGTTATGGACACGTCAGTGGTCAGGTGATGCGTATTCCAAACGGCATTTGGAAGTATTGCCTTAATAAGGGGAGGAGTTATTTGGGGTCGGTTTTTCAGACCTGGTGGCCACGGCAACAGCTGGGAAATCCACGTTTGTACCCCAGGTCGCCTCTCAACATGAGAAGACGCCGTATTATCAGGCGCAGTCTTTTCGTGGACAAGCGGGCAAAATGTTCCTCATTTCTGCCCCGTGACAGAGGGAGAGGAAAAAGGCTGCAGAAATCAGCCAGTTCCCAGGAACAGAAACCCTCTCCCGCCTCTGCCAAGCCCTCAGTATGACGCTGGGGCTTTACAAGCAGAATCAGGCACGGTGGGGGGCCCGTCTCAATGAATTTCAGCGCGCAGTGGGCTCACTCGCAAGTAGACCCCTGGATCCTTCAGGTGATATCTCAGGGGTACAAATTAGAATTCGAGACGTCTCCCCCTCGCCGTTTTCCTAAAGTCGGCTTTACCGATGTCTCCTTCTGACAGGGAGACAGTTTTGGAAGCCATTCACAAGCTGTATTCCCAGCAGGTGATAATCAAGGTACCCCTCCTGCAACAGGGAACGGGGTATTATTCCACACTGTTGTGGTACCGAAGCCGGACGGCTCGGTGAGACCGATTCTAAATCTAAAATCTTTGAACACTTACATACAGAGGTTCAAATTCAAGATTGAGTCACTCAGAGCAGTGATTGCGAACCTGGAAGAAGGGGACTACATGAGGTCTCGGGACATCAAGGATGCTTACCTTCATGTCAAAATTTACCCTTCTCACCAAGGGTACCTCAGGTTTATGGTACAGAACTGTCACTATCAGTTCAGACGCTGCCGTATGGATGGTCCACGGCACCCCGGGTCTTTACCAAGGTAATGGCCGAAATGATGATATTCCTTCGAAGGAAGGGAATTTTAGTTATCCCTTACTTGGACGATTCCCTGATAAGGGTAAGATCCAGGGAACAGTTGGAGGTCGGTGTAGCACTATCTCAGGTAGTGTTGCGGCAGCACGATTGGATTCTCAATATTCCAAAATCGCAGCTGGTTCCGACGACTTGTCTTCGGTTCCTAGGGATGATCCTGGACACAGTCCAGAAAAAGGTGTTTCTCCCGGAGGGGAAAGACAGGGAGTTATCCGAGCTAGTCAGGAACCTCCTAAAACCGAGCCAAGTCTCAGTGCATCAATGCACAAGGGTTCTGGGTAAAATGGTGGCTTCCTACGAAGCAATCCCATTCGGCAGATTCCACGCAAGAACTTTCCAGTGGGACCTGCTGGACAAATGGTCCGGGTCGCATCTTCAGATGCATCAGCGGATAACCCTGTCACCAAGGACAAGGGTGTCCCTCCTGTGGTGGTTGCAGAGTGCTCATCTTCTAGAGGGCCGCAGATTCGGCATTCAGGACTGGGTCCTGGTGACCACGGATGCCAGCCTGCGAGGCTGGGGAGCAGTCACACAGGGAAGGAATATCCAGGGCTTATGGTCAAGCCTGGAGACATCACTTCACATAAATATCCTGAAGCTAAGGGCCATTTACAATGCTCTAAGCTTAGCAAGACCTCTGCTTCAAGGTCAGCCGGTGTTGATCCAGTCGGACAACATCACGGCAGTCACCCACGTAAACAGACAGGGTGGCACAAGAAGCAGGAGGGCAATGGCAGAAGCTGCAAGGATTCTTCGCTGGGCGGAAAATCATGTGATAGCACTGTCAGCAGTATTCATTCCGGGAGTGGACAACTGGGAAGCAGACTTCCTCAGCACGACCTCCACCCGGGAGAGTGGGGACTTCACCCAGAAGTCTTCCACATGATTATAAACCGTTGGGAAAAACTCGACAGGTATTGCGCCAGGTCAAGGGACCCTCGGGCAATAGCTGTAGACGCTCTGGTAACACCGTGGGTGTACCAGTCAGTGTATGTGTTCCCTCCTCTGCCTCTCATACCCAAGGTACTGAGATTGATAAGATGGAGAGGAGTAAGCACTATATTCGTGGCTCCGGATTGGCCAAGAAGGACTTGGTAACCGGAACTTCAAGAGATGCTCACGGAGGATCCGTGGCCTCTACCTCTAAGAAGGGACCTGCTCCAACAAGGACCCTGTCTGTTCCAAGACTTACCGCGGCTGCGTTTGACGGCATGGCGGTTGAACGCCGGATCCTGAAGGAAAAAAGGCATTCCGGATGAAGTCATCCCTATCCTGATCAAAGCCAGGAAGGATGTAACCGCAAAACATTATCACCGCATTTGGCGAAAATATGTTGCGTGGTGCGAGGCCAGTAAGGCCCGACGGAGGAAATTCAACTGGGTCGATTCCTACATTTCCTGCAAACAGGAGTGTCTATGGGCCTGAAATTGGGGTCCATTAAGGTTCAAATTTCGGCCCTGTCACTTTTCTTCCAAAAAGAACTAGCTTCAGTCCCTGAAGTTCAGACGTTTGTAAAAGGGGTACTGCATATACAGCCTCCTTTTGTGCCTCCAGTGGCACTTTGGGATCTCAATGTAGTTTTTTGGGTTCCAAAAGTCACATTGGTTTGAACCACTTAAATCTGTGGAGTTAAAATATCTCACATGAAAAGTGGTCATGCTGTTGGCCCTGGCCTGGGCCAGGCGCGTGTCAGAATTGGCGGCTTTATCCTGTAAAAGCCCTTATCTGATTTTCCATTCGGACAGGGCGGAATTGAGGACTCGTCCTCAGTTTCTCCCTAAGGTGGTTTCAGCGTTTCACCTGAACCAACCTATTGTGGTGCCTGCGGCTACTAGGGACTTGGAGGACTCCAAGTTGCTAGACGTTGTCAGGGCCCTGAAAATATATGTTTCCAGGACGGCTGGAGTCAGAAAATCTGACTCGCTGTTTATCCTGTATGCACCCAACAAGCTGGGTGCTCCTGCTTCTAAGCAGACTATTGCTCGTTGGATTTGTAGTACAATTCAGCTTGCACATTCTGTGGCAGGCCTGCCACAGCCAAAAATCTGTAAATGCCCACTCCACAAGGAAGGTGGGCTCATCTTGGGCGGCTGCCCGAGGGGTCTCGGCTTTACAACTTTGCCGAGCAGCTACTTGGTCAGGAGCAAATACGTTTGTAAAATTCTACAAAATTGATACCCTGGCTGAGGAGGACCTGGAGTTCTCTCAATTGGTGCTGCAGAGTCATCCGCACTCTCCCGCCCGTTTGGGAGCTTTGGTATAATCCCCATGGTCCTTACGGAGTCCCCAGCATCCACTTAGGACGTTAGAGAAAATAAGAATTTACTTACCGATAATTCTATTTCTCGTAGTCCGTAGTGGATGCTGGGCGCCCATCCCAAGTGCGGATTGTCTGCAATACTGGTACATAGTTATTGTTACCAAAAAATCGGGTTATTGCTGTAGTGAGCCATCTTTTCTAGAGGCTCCTCTGTTATCATGCTGTTAACTGGGTTCAGATCACAAGTTGTACAGTGTGATTGGTGTGGCTGGTATGAGTCTTACCCGGGATTCAAAATCCTTCCTTATTGTGTACGCTCGTCCGGGCACAGTATCCTAACTGAGGCTTGGAGGCGGGTCATAGGGGGAGGAGCCAGTGCACACCAGATAGTCCTAAAGCTTTCTTTAGATGTGCCCAGTCTCCTGCGGAGCCGCTATTCCCCATGGTCCTTACGGAGTCCCCAGCATCCACTACGGACTACGAGAAATAGAATTATCGGTAAGTAAATTCTTATTTTCACAGTGGGAAGTTTAAAGTAATTTACATGACTCCTGAATTCTGTTCTGCTGGAATCTCTCTACTTCAGAACCTAGACAACAAATTTGGTAAGTCACGAATGTTGCTCTGCCATCCAGTTCATGTAATCGTAGGTGCACATAGGTGTAAGTGACTCTGCTTTTATCTTATGCTAAACCTTTCCATTGTTCTGCACTATTAAGCTTTTAATCATCTCGTGCCTTCCTTCTCTTCAAACATCACCCACGTGGCTTTGGCATATGCTATTTAACGGACACATCTTATTGTGGGTTGTTTCATTGTTGACTCTCAAATTAAATTGTTTTCTGAGAGTAGAATAAGTAATAACTGATTTAATATAAATTATGAGTATGTCCATTCATCCAAGTCTATTAATATCATTCTGTTTAGAATATTTTTTTCCATTCACTTTGTAGGTTTAGCTCTGATTGCTATTGATGAAGCGCATTGTATTTCTGAATGGGGTCATGACTTTAGAAGTGCCTACCAGAATCTTGGATCACTCAAGTCTACGCTGCCATCGGTAAGACTTTAGGTTATCACACTTTGGGGTGAATTAAATCAGTTACAGTAAATTACATGTGGCTAATTGATCCCCCAGGGGCTATGCAATTAGCCCGGAGCCGATTCTATTGGGGATTTTTTTTTCACCTGCAGGCAAAAAAACAAAACCCCTGACAACTGACCAGTTTTCATGATGGTGGCCATGAAAACCGAAAAACGGGTCAGTTTTCACGCCAAAAAAAAACAAGCAACATTTAAATTGCCTGATAAACAACATCAGGAAAAAAAATCACAGACAATTTTTTTTGCCCCAAAAATTATCGGGCACAAATGAATTACACCCCTTTTATAGTGAATATCCACTGTCATAACACATTTGCTCAAACTGCCTCATCCTAACTAACAGGCTTTCCTTTTATTCATTATATGTCTTAATAACAAGATACTTTTTCACCATTTTGTGATTATTTATGTAGACTGAGGAAAAAGAAATGTAGGCTTCTCTTTGTACATTAAGTCATTTCCATCATGGTATGTCCATTGTAAAGGAGTGAGCATTTCTCATATATACTGTGTGGGGGCTTGTGAGTTTGTTTACACAGCGTCTGACTGAATGGTTTGGCGCTTGCACAGAGACAAACTATGGATCGGAAAAACTCCCTTCTACTATATATTTAATGCCCCTCTGATACAGAGTTTGCCAGAACAGACACAGGAGCAGACCCTGCACTGCTTGCGGGATTTGTTTTGCAATCCCACATTCCTTTGTTTTTCTGGAAGTTGGGGGGATACTCCAATGGACTGCGTGGGGGTAACCAGATTGGTAAATGTGCTGGTTCCAAGCCTGAACTTAAAGCTCAGCAAGACAGCCTATAGAACTTTTTTTTAAATCAAGACTGTTACTTCAGTTCCCATAGATTAAAATGGCAAAAACTCTTTTCCTTGCAAAGAATTTCTCAGGAGCCTATATCACTATTTTGGACCTGAGGATACTCGACAAATCTGCCACTGCCAGATAGTTTTGCATTGAATCTGTGATTTCTATCCTCACTTCTATCAGCAAATGAGATTTCATCGCATCCATGGATCTTCAGGATGCTTACTTCAAATATGTATGTGGTTCAGCATGGTTGCACAATGATCCGGTTGCTGCCTCACAGCACTGTTGGGTTCAATTCCCCCTAAGACCCTATATGTGTAGAGTTGGCATGTTCTCTTATTGTTTGTGTAGGTGTCTTCTGGGTGCTTCTTTTTCAGCCTACGTTCAGGACTCTGTCCTTTTTCAGGATACTAAAATAATCATCAGGGTTGCTGAAATCGAAGGCTTGGTGCCATTGTAGGCAGTATGGAGTAGAAAATTATCTAAGAGAAGGAAAGCACATAAGGGAGAGCGCCCTATTTGTGATCGCTTACATTCTGAAGGAGAGGGGTAGACAGACAGGGGTGACACAGATGGGGTAGAAGTGACCATGAAACAGAGGGTTAGGATGAGATGGAGTAAAAGTGATCATGTAACAGAGGGTTAGATGAGAGATGGCTGGGTTTGATAAAGAAATGGGTCTTGATTTTGTAGAGCGGTGGAGAGGTAGAAATTTCCAGAAGTTGGGAGCACCACTGGCAAAATCTTGGAGGCAGGAATGGGAAGAAATAAACAGTTGGCAGGAGAGGCAGCATGTATTTGTGGAACAAAGAGGGTAGGTAGGAGTGTAAAGGGAGATAAGGTCATGTATGTAAATGGAAGAGGAATGGTCGAGGACTTTGTGAGTGTGAGGAGCTTGAACTGGATTTGAAATGGTAAGGGGAGCAAGTGAAGGGCTTGGAAGGGAGGGGAGGTGGACATAGTATGTTTAGAGAGGAAGATAAACCAGGCAGCAGCAATGAGGATAGATTGGAGTGGAGAGAGGCATTTGTCAGGGAAGCCTGATAGTAGGAGATTACAGTTTACTAATCTGGAGATGACCAGTGAGTGGATGAGGGTCTTAGCAGCATCCAGAGTGAGAAAGGGTCTGATCCTGGAAATATTTTTCAGATCAAAATGGCAGGACTGCGAGAGGTAGCGGAGGAGGCATAAGGGGATAAGATCTAGTGGGGAGGTTAGGTGGAGGGGAGGAGGGACCGGATGAGGGCCATTACTTCATCTCCAGATACTGTTGAAAAAGAAGTCAGAGTTGTAGAGATCGATTGGAAGGGGTGTTCAGGGAAAGGATGGGGTAGGTTGTTGAGGGTCTGCTGGGATATGATATATGGAGTTAATTTTGGATGTGAAATAAGTGGCAAAGTCAAGGGCAGTGAGTGAAGAAGGGAGTCGAGGTGGGCAGAGGAGGGAGTTGACAGTGACAAAGAGACGCTAGGGGTTCGAAGATTGGGAGGAGATGAGGTTCTTGAAGTATGACCGTTTAGAGATGAAAAAGGCAGTGTGACTGACCTAGGTTGGGGGTGTTGTGAACTCGGGGGTTCTCCCGATGGTAGGGGAGAGGAACCACAGTTGGGTCGGAAACAGGGAAGGCTTGATATAGGTCTTCCTCATACAGGACTCTGACAGTAAAGCTTGGTGAAAATATGAAAGAACTTTATTGCAGGAAGGGAGCAACACAATGTCACATAGCAGAGAAGGAACGTATGGGGGGAATGTCCAGGCCTATAGGAGAACTTGTAAGCAATGTTAAAGATTCCGAGAAAAGAAGTACTTGTGAGTGTTGGTACAAGATAATAGTGGCTGAAGAACTTGTGAGTGATGTTTTTAGAAATACTGATGATTTGAAGAACTGGTGAACGGTGGTTAAAGACTCTGATGATTTGACACACTTGTGAGCGGTGGTTAAAGACACTGATGATTTGTATGACTTGAGAGCGGTGATTAAAGACATTAAAACTTGAGAACGGTGGTTAAGACACAGATGATTTGTATGACTTGAGAGCGGTGGTTAAAGACACTGGTAACTTGCAAAACTTGGGAGCGGTGGTTAAAGACACTGGTAACTTGCAAAACTTGGGAGCGATGGTTAAAGACACTGATGACTTGTAGAATTTGAGAACGGTGTTTAAAGACACTGATGACTTGTAGAACTTGAGAGCGGTGTTTAAAGACACTGATGACTTGTAGAACTTGAGAGCGGTGTTTAAAGACACTGATGACTTGTAGAACTTGAGAGCGGTGTTTAGCCCGCAGCCCACGCTGACTCCAAGAAGCACTGGTGACTGGATTGCAGAGGAACACACCAGCCGCTGTATACGCTGGAACTGTGCAGCAACTGGCACCTGGAAGTGCCGGAGACAGTGGGGTACGACTGCAGAGCGATTCGCCGGGAACAAGAGCCCTGGCATCCACTTCAGGGGAAAAGACGTTACTCAGGCGCCGAGGCTCTGCCCGGCGTCTGCCTTTGAATCTCCCGCCTCCGCTGGATTGGCGGAACAGTCTGATGACATCACCTGCTCCCCGCCCACGTGATGCCGGATGTCATGGCGGCGCCACTGCCTCGGGGAACCGCCGGGAGCCGCGCCAGCCAGACGCCGGAGCCCGCGGACCACCGAAGGCGGAGGGCGCAACACAGACCAGCAGGCACGCAGGGGTAAGCGCGGTGAATGCCGCCTATGGCGTGTGACAGTACCCCCTCCTCCAGGAGTGGCCCCCGGACACTTTCCAGGTTTTGTTGGATGTCTGGAATGGAAAATCCGCACCAGTCGGGTAGCCATAACTTCAGTAGCCTTGACCCAGCTCCTCTCCACGGGACCAAAACCTTTCCACTCCATCAAATACTGTAGATTCTTGTGAAGATAACGAGTGTCCAGAATAGCTTTGATTTCAAGGTCCGTTCCAGCTTCAGACTCTGCAGAGGTTGGCCTCGGGGACTTTAAATGGAACCGGTTTAAAATAAGGGGGCGAAGGAGAGAGACATGAAAGGAGTTTGGTATCCGGAGGTGGGAAGGCAATCCCAATTTGCAAACAACCGGGTTCAGGACTTGTAACACGGGGTAAGGACCAATAAACTTTGGGGCGAACTTCATAGTGGGCACCCTTAACCGGAGGTTGCGGGTGGAAAGCCATACCCTGTCACCAACCTTGTATTGGGGAGCTGCTCGTCGCTTCCTATCCGCAAAGAACTTATAGCGGCCGGAGACTCTCTTGAGATTAGCATGAACTCGACTCCAAATTTGGCTGAAGTGCCGAAGAGTAGATGCTGCAGCAGGAACATCCTCCGGAGGACAAATGGGTAATTCAGGAACTTGAGGATGGAACCCATAATTAATGAAAAATGGGGACTCACCAGTCGAAGAGTGGTACAGATGATTATGGGCAAACTCGGCCCATGGCAACAGTTCCACCCAATCATCTTGCGAGGGATAAACACGGAGAAAAGTCTCTAAATCTTGATTGACGCGTTCAGTTTGCCCATTGGTTTGTGGATGGTAAGCAGATGAAAACTTGAGTTTTATTTGTAAGGACGTACAGAGAGCTCTCCAGAATCTTGCAGTGAATTGTACCCCCCGGTCAGAGACTATTTCCTGAGGTAAGCCGTGCAGGCGGAAATGTTCTCGGATATATAACAAAGCCAACTTGGGAGCTGATGGTAACCCGGTCAAAGGTACAAAATGTGCCATCTTAGAGAAACGGTCGATAATTACCCAGACAGTATTGTGACCCTTGGAGAGGGGCAATTCGGTGACAAAGTCCATAGAAATATGGGTCCAAGGCCTCTGAGGAATGGACAGTGGATGCAACAACCCCGCAGGAGGCAAACGAAGAATTTTGTGCTGAGCACACTGAGGACATGAGTTGACATAATCTTGAATATCCTTCTTCATAGTGTCCCACCAGTAAGACCTTCGTAGAAACTCCCACATCTTTTGAACTCCAGGATGACCTGAAAACTTGGAAATATGAGCCCACTGCAACAACCTTGGTCGAAATTTAGCTGGCACAGACATTCTCCCAGGAGGAGGACCCAGAGCGGTGGGAGCCGCTGACATAGAAACTGGACTGAGAATCAAAGCCTTCTCAACGGAATTCTCCTTATCCGAAGCTGTTAAGGAACGGGATAAAGCATCAGCCTTGGTGTTAAAAGTCCCAGCCCGGTACTTAATAACAAACGAAAACCGGGTAAAGAAGAGTGCCCATCTAGCTAGTCGGGGATTCAAGCACTGGGCCGTCTTGAGGTACAGCAAATTCTTATGATCAGTGAAAATTGTAATTAGGTGTTTAGCACCTTCCAAAAGATATCTCCATTCCTCCAAGGCAGATTTTATTGCCAAAAGCTCTTTGTCTCCAATGGTGTAATTCTGTTCCGCAGGAGAGAATTTGCGAGAATGGAAACCACATGGATGTAACTTCCCATCTGGAGCGTACTGCGAAAGCACGGCACCTATGCCTACCGTGGAAGCATCAACCTCCAAAAAGAATGGTTTTGAAAAATTTGGTTGTTGAAGTACTGGAGCGGACATAAAGGCTGCCTTTAACTGAGCGAATGCTGCTACAGCTTCAGCTTCAGAGGACCAATGACTTGGGTCAGAACCCTTCTTGGTTAGGGCAGTAATAGGTGCCACGATGGTAGAGAATCCCTTTATGAATTTCTGGTAGTAATTTGCAAAACCCAGAAATCGTTGTACCGCTTTCAAGGAAAGAGGCTGAGTCCAGTCCCAGATGGCAGTGAGTTTCTCTGGATCCATACGAAGCTCCGTGCCCGAAATGATGTAACCAAGAAATGGAATAGAAGGAACCTCAAAAGTACATTTGGAAATCTTGCCATAAAGATGATTCTCTCGCAATCGAAGAAGTACCTCTTTGACCTGTATTCTGTGCTCTGTGAGATTTTTTAGAAAATATCAGAATGTCATCCAAATATACCACTACACTTAGGTATAGCATATCCCGAAAGACTTCGTTAATGAATCCCTGGAAGACTGCAGGGGCGTTGCTGAGGCCAAACGGCATTACCAGATACTCATAATGCCCGTCCCTGGTATTGAAGGCCGTCTTCCATTCGTCCCCCTGTCGGATACGTATCAAATTATAAGCTCCCCTTAAATCAAGCTTGGTGAAAACTCGGGCTCCGTGAACTCTATCAAAAAGCTCCGTAATGAGCGGCAAAGGATACTTATTCTTAATGGTGACATCATTTAGACCACGATAGTCAATACATGGTCTCAGCCCTCCGTCCTTCTTCTTCACAAAAAAGAAACCCGCCCCTGCCGGGGAGGTAGAGGGGCGGATGAATCCTTTCTGCAGATTAGACTTGATATAGTCCGACATAGCTTGGGTCTCGGGCAATGATAAAGGATAAGTGCGACCCCGAGGTGGCATTTTCCCCGGAATGAGCTCAATGGGGCAGTCCCAGGGTCTGTGCGGTGGTAGCTGATCGGCCGCTTGCTCCGAGAACACATCAGAAAACTCCCGATAGGCCTCCGGAATGAGCCCTTCATCTGACTTGGAAGATACACGGAGCGGATAGACAGGGGTGAGACAATTCGAATGACAAAAAGAACTCCAAGATATTATTTGTGTCGAACTCCAGTCGACGTGAGGGTTGTGAAGTTTAAGCCAAGGAAAGCCAAGAACCAGATCGTGGGGCATCTCCCGAATCACTAGGAACTCCAGGTGTTCTTGATGCAGAGCTCCCACTTGCAGTTTGATTGGTACTGTACAACTTGAAATCAGACCGTTAGAAATTTGGGTACCATTGATAGCAGTTAACGTAATAGGTCGTTCGACCGACCGTAGCTGAAAACCCTGATCCTGGGCACAGGAAAGGGAAATAAAATTCCCTGCAGCCCCTGAGTCCAGCAGAGCCTTAACGGGTTTGGCTATTGACTCGGAGAACAGAGACCCAGAGAGTAAACAGTCCACTGGCGGAGAAGGTTTAGAAGAAACCCCTAGCTCGACTCCTCCGGAACAAGCTAGGACTGCCCGTTTCCCGGACGAGACTTGCAAAACTTGAGAAAGTGATCCGCGGCTCCACAGTAGAGGCAGAGTCTACCCTCACGACGACGCTGACGTTCTTCTGGGGACAGCCGAGATCGATTAATCTGTATAGGTTCATCAGGACTTGGAATAACCGTTTGCTTAGACGGAAGAGATCGGACCCTTGATCGATCTGACCGACTACGTTCGCCACCTCGTTCCTGAATGCGAAGATCCACCTTTACACAGAGCGAGATCAACTGTTCTAAAGAATCCGGCAAATCTCTAGTGACCAACTCGTCCTCTAGACGATCGGAGAGCCCGTTCCAAAAGGCAGCCCGAAGGGCATCATTATTCCAGCGCAGTTCTGAGGCTATGGTCTGAAAATTAATTACATACTGTCCCACTGAACGAGAGCCTTGTCGAACACGAAGCAAGTCTGCAGAGGCAGCGGTTGTCCTGCCGGGCTCATCAAAGATCCTCCGAAATGACGTAATGAAATTGGTGTAACTAGAAACCAATGGATCAGATCGCTCCCATAACTGAGACACCCAATCCAACGCTGAACCCTAGAGCAAAGAAATAATGTATGCCACCTTGGACCGATCAGTAGGGAAGTTATGTGAAAGAAGTTCAAAATGTACCTCGCACTGATTGAGAAAACCACGGCAATTCTTTGGATTCCCATTATAGTGAGAAGGAGTAGGGAGCTGAAGGCGTGACCTGGTTCCAGAGGAGGATGGAACATTACTAGAGACAACCACTGGAGCGGGTACTGGAGCTGGGGCCGGTACTACTGAAGCCAGAGAAATCTGAATTTGATCCAGCCAACCAGATAATTCCTGGAGATAATGCACCACCTGGCCCTATGCTGCTTCCAGACTTTGTACTCGAGAAATCAAGTCCTGGATGGTACTTGCCTCTGGGCTCCGATCCCCCGGGTCCATGAGGCCTGAGTATACTGTCACTGACCTAGGTTGGGGGTGTTGTGAACTCGGGGGTTCTCCCGATGGTAGGGGAGAGGAACCACAGTTGGGTCGGAACAGGGAAGGCTTGATATAGGTCTTCCTCATACAGGACTCTGACAGTAAAGCTTGGTGAAAATATGAAAGAACTTTATTGCAGGAAGGGAGCAACACAATGTCACATAGCAGAGAAGGAACGTATGGGGGGAATGTCCAGGCCTATAGGAGAACTTGTAAGCAATGTTAAAGATTCCGGGAAAAGAAGTACTTGTGAGTGTTGGTACAAGATAATAGTGGCTGAAGAACTTGTGAGTGATGTTTTTAGAAATACTGATGATTTGAAGAACTGGTGAACGGTGGTTAAAGACTGATGATTTGACACACTTGTGAGCGGTGGTTAAAGACACTGATGATTTGTATGACTTGAGAGCGGTGACTAAAGGTACTGATGATTTATAGAACTTGAAAGCGGTGGTTAAAGACACTGATGATTTGTATGACTTGAGAGCGGTGATTAAAGACACTGTAGAACTTGAGAACGGTGGTTAAGACACAGATGATTTGTATGACTTGAGAGCGGTGGTTAAAGACACAGCCAGACGCCGGAGCCCGCGGACCACCGAAGGCGGAGGGCGCAACACAGACCAGCAGGCACGCAGGGGTAAGCGCGGTGAACGCCGCCTATGGCGTGTGACAGGCAGCACTGTAGGATGAAAACATAAATTTGAAATGGAGGAATAGTTAATCTTTAATAGGGAAGGTATTTACGTGACCGGCGGTCACAATACCGACGTCGAAATCCTGCCCCCTTACAGTCCCGACAGTCTGCATGCCGTCTAACAGGGACCATTCCCACTCGTGGGTGTCCATGACACTCACAGACCGTGTGCGAGCCCGCGGTCACGCATAACCAACCCATTTAATAGTAAATTTATAGAGTTTTGTCTTCAACAAACTCTGTGTGGGAGGTGTCTTCTCTACAAATGTTGGTGGTGGTTTTTAATATTTATTATTTAGATATTTTTTGCTCTATTTATTGAATTGTTGCATAAATCTTATTGTAAGTAGGAAAACAGTGGATTATACTCCCTATAATTCAGTTTTATTTTTTCTAAATTCTCTGTGCCAGCCCAGGTTACCTCCAAATTTGTTTCAGATGTTTTATAGAGACAGCTTGAGAAGTCCCTGGAAGACTAGGGAAGTGGGGGAGCTCTACTATATTTCCTACAAAGGGGCTTTTTTTTTTTAACTGTTTCTAACTACAGGTTGAGTATCCCATATCCAAATATTCCGAAATACGGAATATTCCGAAATACGGACTTTTTTGAGTAAGAGTGAGATAGTGAAACCTTTGTTTTCTGATGGCTCAATATACACAAACTTTGTTTAATACACAAAGTTATTAAAAATATTGTATTAAATGACCTTCAGGGTGTGTATATAAGGTGTATATGAAACATAAATGAATTGTGTGAATGTAGACACACTTTGTTTAATGCACAAAGTTATAAAAAATATTGTCTAAAATTACCTTCAGGCTGTGTTTATAAGGTGTATATGTAACTTAAATGCATTCTGTGCTTAGATTTAAGTCCCATCGCCATGATATCTCCTTATGGTATGCAATTATTCCAAAATACGGAAAAATCCCATATCCAAAATACCTCTGGTCCCAAGCATTTTGGATAAGGGAGACTCAACCTGTATCTAGAATGGAGGTAGTCTATTGTAAGGGCTGCCATATAGTATTTAGAATAAAAGGGTGAATAACTGTTTTATATGGTATTTTTGATGCATTTTTATTTGATCATTATTTTTGCTTCCTTTGTTATTCTGTTACATGAAATTGTTGACTAAATACCAGACTTTGCTAGTGCTGTCTGTAACATGTTTAATGATATTGCTGTGAAGGTCATTGCACTGATACATATCCAATATTTCCTTACTTTTCAATACTGTAATGCCCTACTTGAGTAAACTTGAGAAAATGACCACAGTATTGGGGGTATTTATCAAAGCATGGAGAGATAAAAACACTAACCAATCCGCTTTGAACTCTCATTTTACAGGCTGTATTTGAAAAATGAGTTAGGAGCTGATTGGTAGTGATTGATTTATTTTTCTCCACTTTATCTCTTTCCATGCTTTGATAAATTCCCCACCTATGTATTAGTCGAGAATTCTATTAAAAACACTTCAGTGGGTAGCACAAGTCTCCAAATCTAGTACTATACTAACATCCATTCTGAATAATTCTAGGTGCCTATTGTGGCTTTGACAGCAACAGCAAGCCCTTCGATTCGCAAAGATATTTTGGATTCCTTGAAACTGCGCAACCCACAGGTCACCTGTACTAGCTTTGATCGTCCAAACCTGTATTTGGATGTAGCTCGAAAGACCTCAAATATCACTCGAGATCTTCAGCAGTTTCTTCTTAAGAAACAAGGGTAAGACCATTGCAAACAATGGAAGAAAATGCATTTTGTAAAATGTAAATGCTGAGTAAGTATCCTTTGATGTGTTCTATCATTAGTACTTTCAGGGGCAAATTTTTATTAATTGCCATCTATGTATGGCTCTGTGTGACCACAGTTAGTGAACATTAACTGATCACTTCATCCTGTTCCCATCACTTTCCCTCTCCTGAATTTTCCATGCCTTAGATAAGCTCCATACACACAGATAATCATGCCAGCCAAGTTTTTTATGAAGTACAAGCATTTCATGCTGAGAAAAATGTTGGCTGATTGAGCCAGTCAGTCAGCTAATGTGCCACATTAAGGCTGGGTACACACTTGTCGATTGCACCCGAAATATCATCCGAACTGACGGATCGGACGATATATCATATACATCGGCAACTGTGTATACTCTATATTGTTAACGATGCACGCATCCATTGGTTATTGACGAGGAACAGTATCTTTAGTTTTCAACTTGAAATCTAGAGATGGCATGCACCTGGATGTGGGTGCATGCCGTCACCGACGAGACGCAAACGTTATTGTTCAGTGTATATGAACGATATTGTTTGCAGGGGGGGATGGGGGATCTTGCGCGATGTCACTGACATCGGCAAGTGTGTACCCAGCCTAAGTGGTTTCCAATGTTTTGGTGTAACTAATCTAGATTTTATCTGTGATTTAAAGTAACATAGAAACAGAATTTGATGGCAGATAAGAACCTCTTGGCCCATCTAGTCTTCATCTGTTCTTCATTTATATGGAATAGAGGACAGAGCTATGTCTGTTTCCTGCACGGTGTAAATTTTTCCTACGTACTGTAACAAACGCTTTTGTGGTCAAATCTGTGATGAGGGCTGAGCAGGAAGAAAGCCAAGTTCTATTTATAAATGTTGTCCCTTTATCTGCGACTCGATTTCACACTTGTTGATGACCTGTAATACCGCTAAACATTTCAATATCCAAAAATAACACACACATGCTGATTCAGCATTGAGCGCTACTTTGCTGTAATTGCACTCGCATTGTATGTACAGAAGTAAATGCAAAGTTGTATACATCTCTGACTGGGGCCGTCCCTATCTGTACACTGTTTCATAGCTGCTATCATTATCTGTGCCTACATGCACCAGCCCTACCCCTGGTATTGTGAGACATTTGAAAATAAGTGTGTTTACACACACATAGACATTTAAAATAATCAGCAGGCTGCTGGCTACACTGCTGGCTGCCTTTCCACTGTTATACAGTTGTTCAGTGAACTGGCACTGGCTGTTGGAGTTCAGTACATGAGATATAGCCAGCAATGTTTGGGAGCATACCAGCAGGCAACTGAAATTCCACTTCAGTGGCCTGACTGCTTGTATTAGAGCTGTATTTCTTATTGATCCAAATGGGGAATTTGCTTCTTAGATGGCTGCAGCTTTGTGCACAGGCTCAGATGGCTGCAGCTTTGTGCACGGGCTCAGATGGCTGCAGCATTATGCACGGGCTCAGATGGCTGCAGCATTGTGCACGGGCTCAGATGGCTGCAGCTTTGTGCACGGGCTCAGATGGCTGCAGCTTTGTGCACGGGCTCAGATGGCTGCAGCTTTGTGCACGGGCTCAGATGGCTGCAGCTTTGTGCACGGTCTCAGATGGCTGCAGCTTTGTGCACGGTCTCAGATGGCTGCAGCTTTGTGCACGGTCTCAGATGGCTGCAGCTTTGTGCACGGTCTCAGATGGCTGCAGCTTTGTGCACGGGCTCAGATGGCTGCAGCTTTGTGCACAAACTCAGATGGCTGCAGCTTTGTGCACGGGCTCAGATGGCTGCAGCTTTGTGCACAAACTCAGATGGTTGCAGCTTGTGCGCCTTTAAAATGAGGGTTTTTTTTTTTTTTTTTAGTTGGACAAATAGATTCTACATTGTATATTGGTCTGTTTACTTGGAAGTTTGTGCTGAATTGTATACTGGAAATAAGATCAGCTTGCTGCTCTAAAAAATGCTGTATCATCTAAAACCTGCCACTGTGGGCCACCGAGCTCAAAGACCATTGGCTGAATAATAGGTACATATCTGTCTATAGTTCCAACTTTCTGGGATGTATACAGATGTATGGCAGTTGAAAGGGACACTACTTAAAGTAGTGTTGAGCTTTACCATTGACTGGTTTCTTCTTTAGGAATTAGGCAATCAAAAAGCTGACCAAATATCTGAGCATATGGAGTTTGACTTATGGGTCTATTCAATTGATGTCGGAAAGGATCCGACAGTTCAGTATTCAATTTGAAGCCAAATCCAACAGGTTTTGACAGTTTTCGACAATGTCAATCAAACTTTTTTTAAAGTCTGATTGACAATGTAGAAAATGGACCAAACACCTGTCTGATTTGGCCGCAAATCCGACAAAACACGTGGATCCGCGGCTAATCCAAGTCGGAAAGATGGCAGCCTCATTGAATAGGTCGAATCATGATTTGACCTAAAATAGTCGGAAACTTCCGTCTTTCCGACTAGACTGCAGTTCCGACTTCAATTGAATAGACCCATTAGGGGAGTATTTAATTACGGTCGGAGGTTCCGACAGGGTGGAAAGACGGCACTTTCCACCGATCAGAACTTTCCGATACTTCAATATTTAATTGAAGTGACATTTTTCCGCCCTGTTGGAAATTCCAACAAGTCGAAAAACACATGGATGAGCGTAATCCATGTGTTTTCGACGATTAATTTTCGCTCATAAGAGAGGGTGGAAATTAATGGTCGGAATGGGAGGGGAAATGGCCCGCTATTGAATATTGAAGTGTTGGATCCTCTCAGTCGGAGAGGATCCGACTTTAATTGAATATACCCCTTAGGGGGGAATTAACCATGGTAATTTACCATAGGCTAATTGATCCCCCAATGCTATTCAATTGGGAATCAATAGGATGAAAAGACCTGATCTAAGCGGTGACGCTCTGGCCAGAATGTGTATGGAAGCAATGGGCAACTTCTCCACTGGTTCACTTCTCCAATCTTTTCACTGCTTGATACATCACCCTCTTAGTGCCAACTTGGTAACTGATATTGTGCTGAATAAAGTCATGCTGCACCCATCCCTGGTGTAGGCCTAAGTACTCAAGGGAACTCCATTCCCTCACAACAGGGGGCATTACGTGGGTTATATTGGGAGAATAAAAAATACTAGCTGATGTGCCCGGTTTCAGCAACATTATGGGGGATACATAGTGGATCCTGTATAATAAAAGGCTAACACTGCTCCTCACCTCTATGACGGGGGGGGGGGGGGAGTCAAGTCTTTTGCATACCGGCGGCCACTAGATGGCGCCCGACGGGGCAATTCAGTGTTGCTCCGTTCAGGCGCGCACAGCCACCGGTGCTGACATTACTGTTATGTTCCGACATTTTGACGGGCTAGTAACTAGTAATTTCTATATACCAACAAGCACACAGAGTCAGAATCAATGATGGTATACTGATTGTCAAATTGTATTGCAGTAACACTATAGAAAGTCAGCAAATTCATATCTGAGTGTTCAGTCATTTTTTGGGGTTTAGACTACGATCTTTGATATGCATGTAATAGATTTTTTTCTTTTGTTACGCAGAAAGCCTGATACAGTACATGTTATTGTATTCGTCTATAGAATAATAACAGCTCTTTCTTACATTCTATTCTGAGAAGCTTGCTATCTAATTTGCAGCTGATGCACTGAGAGTCAGACTCGCCCAAAGGCGATTTAGCC
Source organism: Pseudophryne corroboree (assembly GCF_028390025.1). Classification (NCBI taxonomy): domain Eukaryota; kingdom Metazoa; phylum Chordata; class Amphibia; order Anura; family Myobatrachidae; genus Pseudophryne; species Pseudophryne corroboree. Next base: position 867,089,628 of record NC_086444.1, on the reverse strand, counting down.
TATCTTCCTCAGACATCTATCAAATTTCACCCAGGGTGCAAAAACACACAGATGTTGTCACAGATGGGTAGAGCTTGAGGTCCAAACACAAATTTAATGTCAATAATTTCTCTGAGGGCCTCCTCCAGGTAAGCAGATCATTTTACCAAACATATCATTAGGAGTAAAATGAGTCTGAGGAATCTGTCTGAAAATGTATGTGGTGGTAATTGGGATAATTTGTATACTCTGATGACTCCTGCAGACTGATAGGTCCACATTTAGCTTGATTTTAGAAACTTTTTTTTTTATTACACTTTACTGTTCTTGAAAAATGTCTTATAACTTGACATCAGGATAAATAAGAATTAATTGACTGTACTCCCAGTTTATTTCTTCAAGCAAACGGATACTGAAATTATTTTAATTTAAACTACCGTGATTAAAGAGAAGGCTTTACTTTTTTTGTTGTTAAAAAAAAAAAAAAAATAGTTGATTTTATGGTAATTAAAGCAGATTTGCATCAGGATGATTTGTGCAAATTTGAATAATTGATGAAAACAAAAGTCAGCACACGTGCCTATGTATATTAAGCAAAGGCTACACCTTATATTTGGCACCAAACGTACAGTATTTTATTTAGTAAGCCTTTAAACTCTTCGTATGTCATTATGTCTTTCCCAAGCCCTGTGCTTCTGAGACTCTGTCCACAAGGCACACTACCAGTACAGGTTTTAAGGGTATATGTGCTTAAGCACAGGTGACTTAATTACTGCTTCAGTCCTCCATTTGTATTTACCACCTGTGCTCAAGAATTTATAATCTTAAAACTTGGAATGTTAAGGGGGTTGCACATGGGAGATTTCTCCCAGAGATCTGTGCGGAGCGATCTATCACAGGGGGGGCGACACACACCGCTCATTTCACCAATCTAGAGCCGGCGATAGTGGCGCGCGGGGCCGCGCATTACTGTCGTCAGCACCCCTACACACGGAGCGATGTGTTCTTAATTTCTAAGCAAACTAGTCAGATTGCTTAGAAATTAAGTGAACATCACTCCGTGTGTACCCCCTATAGTAATAGGTTAGATGTCCTCAAGGCACACTCGTACCCCTTTTACACTGCCGCTAAAAACCTTGGTTATTGCCGTGATAACACGGAAGCGGCTCAGTGTAAAACTGTTTACCCTGGTCCAGTGGCCTGGGAATCCATGCCGGCTAACTTGCAGGTTTGGTCCCGTGAAGGGCCTGAGTCACAATGCAGAGTAAACTGATAAAACAGGTCAATGTGACCCGGGACCTGTTTACTGCATAGGGGAAACTGGCGCTAAGAGATGATCTAGCACCAGCACAGCGCACATGACCGCTGACATCAGTGACCTGGCAATAAGTCATTCCGTATCTGGACGATCTGCTGATAAAGGCTTCGTCCAAGGAGAAGCTGTTGCAGCCCATTGTTCTCACAATGCACCTACTCAGAGTCCACGGTTGGATTCTGAATCTCCCAAAGTCACATTTGGAACCGACCCAGAGGTTTTCTTTTCTGGGAATGATCCTCGACACAGAAGTGCAGAGGGTGTTTCTTCCGCAGGAAAAGGCGTTGGTGATACAAACAATGGTCCAGGATGTCCTGAAACCAGCCCTGGTGTCAGTTTATCACTGCATTCGCCTTTTGGGAAAAATGGTGGCCTCTTATGAGGCTCTCCAGTACGGGAGGTTCCATGCTCGGGCCTTCCAACTGGATCTCCTGGACAAGTGGTCAGGATCTCATCTCCACATGCACCAGAGGATTCGTCTGTCGCCAAAGGCCAGGATTTCACTCCTTTGGTGGCTCCAATTGCCTCACCTTCTGGAGGGCCGCAGGTTTTGGATTCAGGACTGGGTCCTTCTTACCACGGATGCGAGCCTTCGGGGCTGGGGCGCAGTCACTCAGGGGGTAACATTCCAAGGAAGGTGGTCAAGTCTGGAAGCCGGGCTGCGCATCAACATCCTGGAACTAAGAGCCATCTACAACGGTCTTCTTCAGGCGGCCCATCTTCTAAGAAATCAGGCCATTCAAGTGCAGTCGGACAATGTAACGACAGTGGCCTACATAAACCGACAGGGCAGAACGAAGAGCAGAGCTGCAATGTTAGAGGTGACAAGAATCATCCTCTGGGCAGAAAGACACGCGTTGGCACTCTCAGCAATCTTCATTCCGGGAGTAAACAACTGGGAAGCAGAGTTCCTCAGCAGACACGATCTCCAGCCAGGGGAATGGGGTCTCCATCCGGAGGTGTTCAAGGAAATTACAGACCTTTGGGGGTTACCCCAAATAGACATGATGGCCTCTCGTCTCAACAAGAAGCTTCAACGCTATTGTTCCAGGTTGAAGGACCCACAAGCAGTGGCAGTGGACGCCCTGTTGTCTCCGTGGATGTTCCGGTCGGTGTATGTGTTTCCACCTCTTCCACTCATTCCAAGAGTTCTTAAGCTCATAAGGAGATCAAGGGCTCAGGCGATCCTCATTGCTCCGGACTGGCCAAGGCTGCAGGGAGCGTTCGCCTATCAAGACTTACCGCGGCTACGTTTGACGGCATGGAGGTTGAACGCCTGATACTAGCTCGGAAGGGCATTCCGAAGAAGGTAATTCTTACTGTGATAAAGGCTAGGAAAGGAGTAACGTCTAAACATTTCCATCGTATTTGGAAGAAATATGTTTCTTGGTGTGAATCCAAGAAGTTTCCTACGGTGGAGTTTCAACTCAGGCGGTTTCTCCTTTTCCTGCAAGCAGGTGTGGATATGGGCCTGAGGTTGGGATCCGTGAAGGTCCAGATTTCGGCCCCCTCCATCTTCTCCCAGAAACAATTGGCTGCCCTCCCTGAGGTTCAGACTTTTTTGAAGGGCGTTCTGCAAATCCAACCTCCCTTTGTACCGCCTACGGCGCCTTTGGACCTTAACGTGGTGTTGCAGTTTCTCCAGTCAGATTGGTTTGAACCTCTACAGGAAGTTGAGGTCAAATTTCTTACTTGGAAGGCGGTCACTTTGTTGGCCTTAGCTTCTGCTAGACGTGTGTCAGAATTAGGGGCTTTGTCCTGTAAAAGTCCTTACTTGATCTTCTATGAAGATAGAGCTGAACTCCGGACACGTCAGCAGTTTCTTCCGAAAGGTTGTGTCGGCATTTCATATCAACCAACCTATTGTGGTGCTAGTAGCTACTGACTCCTCAATTACATCAAAGTCCTTGGATGTTGTAATGGCTCTGAAGATATATGTGAAGAGAACTTCTCGTCACAGAAAGTCGGACTCTGTTTGTCTTACATGATCCCAAGAAGATTGGGTGTCCTGCTTCTAAGCAGACTATTTCTCGCTGGATTCGGTTCACTATCCAGCACGCTTATTCTACGGCAGGACTGCCGTGTCCAAAATCTATTAAGGGCCACTCTACTCGTTAGGTGGGGTCTTCCTGGGCGGCTGCGAACTTGTAAAACTTTGCAAACGTGTTCGACCCAGACCAAGTTGCAGCTCGGCATTGCAACTTTGCCAAGCTGCAACTTGGTCTGGGTCGAACACGTTTGCAAAGTTTTACAAGTTCGATACTTTGGCCTCTGATGATCTGAAGTTCAGTCAATCAGTTCTGCAGGAGCCTCCGCACTCTCCCTCCCGTTCTGGGAGCTTTAGTACATCCCCATGGTACTAATGTGGACCCCAGCATCCTCTGGGACGTTAGAGAAAATAGGATTTTGGTTACCTACCGGTAAATCCTTTTCTCGTAGTCTGTAGAGGATGCTGGGCGCCCGCCCAGCGCTTCGTTTTCCTGCAACCGATATCTGGTTCAGTATGACTTTGGTTAGTTATGTAATGCATTGTTACTTGGTAAGTAATGGTTCAGCAGTTATTGAGTTTTCAAGCTAAGCTAGCTTGATGTGCCTTGTATGTTTGAGGTGGTATGAATCTCGCCACTATCTGTGTTAAATCCTTCTCTCGAAGATGTCCGTCTCCTCGGGCACAGTTTCTAGACTGAGTCTGGTAGGAGGGGCATAGAGGGTGGAGCCAGCCCACACTCTCAAACTCTTAAAGTGCCCATGGCTCCTAGTGGACCCATCTATACCCCGTGGTACTAATGTGGACCCTAGCATCCTCTACGGACTACGAGAAAAGGATTTACCGGTACGTAACCAAAATCCTATTTTCTGACCTACAGTATGTAACCTGATCAGCTTAGATCCAACCGAATTGTAATAGTGATTTAATGCTAGCTGATGTGTCATTCATTAACATTAACACTCCAACAATACACTGTTGGACATTGCACTTTCCTCTATGGTGGCACAAAATGTCCATTGCGCGACTGGCTAGCTTCCCTCCTTTTACCTCTAAAGAACTCCAACCGAAATATCCTCTGTCTGGGTCCAAATTCATTCTGCTTCCTCCAGCGGTACTCATCTGGACACGTGTGCAGTGCAGCTCAGGCACATTTGCATTCCTAAAATATAGGCCATTTTTGTCCAACATCGACATTGCGTCCACCTCCTGGCCCGAAAATAGGGATAGCAACATTGCTGGAGAACGTCACATATTGTATTAAGTTAGATAAAGCAGTAAAATTGTTATGAATTAAAACTGCATACTCAATACTGTAACCTAAACTGTTTATGTGGAAAGGATTTTGGATCACGGCTCTTTACACTAATTGACCTAATGTAGATAAATGGTGCTGTGATCTAAGGGATCCGGTCTTTAGGTCGACAAGACTTAGGTCGACCACTTTTGGTCGACAGTAAGTAGGTCGACATGGTTTCTATGTCGACAGGGACTCAAGGTCGACATGAGTTTTTTTTTAAAAAAAATCTTCATTTTTTTTTAACTTTTTCATACTTAACGATCCACGTGGACTACAATTGGGAACGGTAACCTTGCCCGAAGCATGGCGAGCGAACACGGTGCACTAATTGGGGTTCCCGGTCACTCTACGAAGAAAACGACACCAAAAACAATTAAATAACTCATGTCGACCTACTTACTGTCGACCAATAGTAGTCAACCTAGACACTGTTTACCTAAGTCTAGTCTATCTAACATACCACACCCGTGAGCCAAGGTGCTTTACTGGATGGGCTTATCGCTCACAGCAAGTATAGTGTTATGTAAAAGGATGTGCTAATAGTTAGTCAGATGCTGTGTATTCCTAATTTCAATACATTTACCACTCGCGTAGTATCAAATTAATCCCAAGAAATTTTATTTTTCTGCAGTAAACTGTGTGTTAGACATCTGTGTCAATACTATTTGTTCAGACCAAAGCAGATACTGTACCTTAATGTGGGACTTTAGCTGGGTACACACTAGACAATATCTTAAACAATTTGCAGATTTCCGATGGATCGGAACGACAAATCGTTCAAATCGTTCAGTGTTTACGCACCATGCACACTCTTGGTACGTCATTAGTCACATCATCAGATTGGCCATACATGCTACTTAATGTGACAATGTCATTTGTAGTAATTAAAGACGGAATGATAGATCGTTACATCATTCATAACATCGTTCAGTGTGTATGCGACTGCCGATGTATCGTTACATTGGCCGTTGCATTGGTAGGGTACACACACACCATGTAATGTGTGCCCAGCTTTAGTCATGCACTCTGTGATTGGATGACCTCACTGGGTGGGCTTATTTCACTTCCAGCAATTCCTTCAGTCAGACACAGGGGGAGATGTACTAAGCAGTGAAAACAGCAGAGAAGTGAGCCAGTGTAGAAGTTGCCCATGGCAACCAATCAACTTTGATGTAATATTTATAATTTTCATGCTATAAAAGTATACAGAGCAGCTGATTGATTGCCATAGGCAATTTCTCCACTTGATCACTTCTCCACTCTTATCAGTGCTTAGTACATCTCCCCCACAGTCTTTTACTGACTCTCCCGGCGTCATGCGCTGCCACCACCAAGCCTTTATTTGAGGGTACTGCAGCATAAAAGTTTATGAAGAAAAATGTATCTTAGCTAAACATTCACACAGTACATATAGATATCCCTATACTCTTCTGTCAAAAAAGACTGCACACAGATGTATCTTCATTTGATATATTTCAAATGTATCCGCATACACCTATCCTGTTTGTCTGTACTCGCTGAGGTCCTAAAACAAAATCCCTGATAAGTGCCGTTTTTGTGCCACAATCGCGAAAACACTAGGATCCGGAAACGGCCATGTCATTGCCTGCATTTTCTCAACCACTTCCCCGTATACACCATGTGTATGCCCATGAACGCCCGCTACCTGTCAATCAACCTTCGATCACATCTGGCAAGATGTAAATGCAAAAGAATTGCTGATCGCAAACACGAAATGAGCTTGCAGCGTATGCATAGTTATCTGATAATCGGACGATTTGTGAATTTGCTAATTTGCAACTGAAGCTGAATAAGGCACCTAGTTTGGTTATAGTGTACTAGTAACTTATGATTAGTGTTTTTTGGCATAGCTAAATAACAAAGTTTGGTGCACTAAAACGGGCTGTTTAGGGCTGTTTTAGTGTGACTAGAGGATTAGTGTATGTGGACACATCTGTATATGGGGGGTCATTTCGAGTTGTTCGCTCGTTGCCGATTTTCGCTATGCTGCGATTTGTTGCAAAATGCGCATGCGCAAGGCACGCTGGACGCATGCGCTTAGTTATTTAACTAAAAACTTAGTAGATTTGCTGTGGATTCTGCGGCGCTTTTCAGACGCACTGCTGATCGGTGAGTGATTGACAGGAAAGGGGCGTTTCTGGGTGGTAACTGAGCGTTTTCCGGGAGTGTGCTAAAAAACGCGGGAGTGTCTGGAGTAACGGGGGAGTGGCTGGCCGAACGCAGGGCGTGTTTGTGACGTCAAACCAGGAACTAAGCGGACTGAGCTGATCGCAATCTGTGAGTAGGTCTGGAGCTACTCAGAAACTGCAAAGAATTATTTAGTAGCAGTTCTGCTAATCTTTCGTTCGCTATTCTGCTAAGCTAAGATACACTCCCAGAGGGCGGCGGCCTAGCGTGTGCAATGCTGCTAAAAGCAGCTAGCGAGCGAACAACTCAGAATGAGGGCCATGGTCTTATTAACGTAACGTTCTTATATAACATCCTTACACATATTATAATCCAGTAGCCCAGATGGTCCAATACATCATCAGCCTCTCAAATACAGTACCGGTCAAAAGTTTTATAAGACCCACATTTTTCCCAGAGGTTTTTTTTTTTAAATATAAAAAGTTTAGGTGTGGGGGGGTGTACTAAGCAGTGATAAAAGTGGAGAAGTGAGCCAATGGAGAAGTTGCCATGGCAACCAATCAGCATTGACGCAACATTTATAATTTGCATACTATAAAAGTATACAGAGCATCTGATTGGTTGCTATGGGCAACTTCACCACTGGCTCACTTCACTTTTATCACTGCTTAGTACACCTTATTTTCTTATGTCTAATTGTTTATTTGTTCTATACTTTAAAGGGGGGTACACAAACGGAGAGATCCGGGTTTAAAATCTAAGCAATCTGACTAGATTGCTTAGATTTTAAGCATGGATCTGTCGTGTGTATGCCCCCAACGATAGCGATGCACGCTACTGCCGGTGTTAGATTGAGCCCGCTGTGTGAAGTGAGTCGCCCCCACGTCCGTCACCCCCCTCGCTCAGCACATCGAGCTGTGCTGTGCGGGGGGAGAGATGTGTACTGAGCCGTCTGTGTTAAGATCGCTCAGCACACATCTCTCCCGTCAGTACCACCCTTAATGTCAGAGTCCATTGAGACTATAAACTGTAAATTTCAATAAAAAACTGGAAAATGATGATGCCCTAAAAGTTTTGACTTGTAATGTACGGATGCGGTTGACCTTGATTATTGCAAATACCGATCTGCATGAATACTGATGGGAGGAAATAAGGGGATGTAGATAATATTAATATATAAGTGTACATACTGGGGCTGTTTTAGAGTTGGACACTGGCATATTTATAATGGCTGCAGTGTGTGTGTGGTGCACACGGCCCCCAGGGGTCCATGGGGGCCCACACCACACACCCTGCACCCATTAACTTAAATACTTATCCTCTGTCATTCTGTGGCGCAGCAGCAGCTCTACAGAAATCACTGGGAAAATGGCGCGGCACCATTTTCCCGGGGGTTCGCGCATGCGCAGTAGAAAAATCACTGGAAAAATGGCCGCCGTACCATTTTCCCGGTGATTTATGCATGCGCTCTAGGCTCTGGGACAGTGGCAGGGTCCCTTAGCGACCCTAGTGCCCCGAGCTGTACAGCGCTGCTGGCTAGAGAGGAGGGGGCCCAGACGGATCCTGCACACGCCCCTCCTCCTCCCTAGAAACGCCTCTGAAGTTGGACGTATTTTTGCACCAGAATGCAGGTGGAGGAATAAGATGCTGAACTGGTCAAAATGTGAGGGTAACCGTTTTAGACCAGAAAGGAAAAGAAAATGTGCCTAGTTGATGCTAGGAGAAATCTCTAGTTGATGTGCTTATTTTTTGCCAGGAGATTTGACTTGACTGGTAATACTGTAGTAAATGCTAGTTTCAGTCTCACAAGATACACAGGCACATACTGCATGCAGCTTTGTGGTGATCTGCATGAACATTTCCTTTCTTTCCTCACGCCCTCTATCTAGCATTCCGCCTCTCTGTTACATCTAACTCTAAATCCACCTTGCTGTTTGATTACAAATTAAAAAAAGTTAAACTGATATGAAAACGGCATCAAGATGTGAAGCCATTCTACATTTAGTTATAATAAAATGTAGGTAGCTAAGTGAGAGCACTACTAAAAGGTATATTACACCTGTAAATCCAGTACTCTGTTATCAAAAATCTAATTTTATGAAATGTGGTTTAATATATACCCTCATAGTGCAAAGAAACTATTAATGTCTGTCTGTCTGTTGCATAGGAGAAAAAAAAAAGTTTAACAATTGTAATAATATATATAATAATATAATAATGTTCTAATATATTGACCAAGAACAATGTAAACTGATGTAATCACGTCAAAGGGATTCTACAATGGTAGAACCCTTGTTCATTTAGTTGCGTTAGATAATACATAGAATTTTCGAGCACAGTGAGAATACAGTAGGTGTGGAAGAAGTTTGTGAACATTGTCACCCTTCATTTATATTGTTAAAAAATAGTTTACCATAGTGACAACATATCAAATACATGAATTCAATAGTACAGTAAAACGAGTACTTTAAAAATAAAATATAGTGTATGGAATATGAACCTATAATGGCCGCTGAAGAAACTAATGAAGAAAGAAACTAGTGGATCTTCCTTTCATACATCCAGCAAGGTTCTCTTCTAACGTGTGATTCTCTCTACTACAGCTACGCTGTACCTTTTCAGTGCCCTATTGTCTGATGAAGACACACTGTTTGCTCAAGTACACAATATAGCCCTGTAATATCTAGGTTACACTGTTACAAATGCTCGTCTGATGACTGATACCATCTTGCAAAAGGGTTTTCTGGAAAGGTACAGATGCGTCCATCTACATCTATCCTCAATACGCCATGCAGCGTGAGATGCCTGGCATGAGTGAGCTGCCAGGTTCCGTGCAATCCTGCTAACGTCGGGCGACTTTTTTTTGCTGAAAATGTATCTTGGCTGCAACGTAATGCAACTAGGATGCATGAGTAGAGCTGATTAATTTGATATCTTGTGTGACTGAGGGGGAGATGTATTATAGTTGCGCATATCGTGCCACTACTTTTCTTCCTGCTTCATCTCTTTAATGAGACGAAGCAGTACCGACTAGATGTATTAGCATCTCATCTGCCGGAGTGAAAACTTATAGATAACCGTGCCTAAAATGACGAGGGCGCAGTTACAGTGTTCACCCCTATCGCCACATAATACATCTACCCCTGAGTCTGTATACAGAGCAGAACAGAACTTGTTTTGGAAAAAAGCTGCACCTGCTACATTCGTATACAGATCAGAGACTCTGATACACACCGATATACAAGTGTCATATATCAAATTAATCCGCACGTTCTCGTACACTGTAGTCACATTGCGTTGCGACTAATGCGCATTTTAGGCAAGAGAAGGTGCCCGATGCTAGATTTTCACGCGACCTGGCGTGCCAAGAGGGGCTGTTTAGCGTGACTGCAGCAAAGATGTATGTAGACACATCTTTACTGTGTATTCAGTGCTAAATATCCTAATCTTTCACATGCCCTTTATATTTTCTAATACTGAGAGTACATGAGCAACTGGTCAGACTTACTAAGAGTTGTTTATGTGATGTCTCCCATGCATAGGAAAGCATTATCTCCTGTACATTAAGTGAGAGTTTGTAGAGTTCATTCTGGTGTATCCTGATAAAGTACATTTATGTGCAAATCATCTGTTTGCATTAATACCTGAACATATAAGACTTGTAGTTTATTGTAAGTGTAATTCTGGCATAAAGGAACTTAATGAAGATTTGACCTATTTTATGTCCCAGCGCTACATAATGTCCTTCTTGGTTGAGAATTATGCATGACAGCACAGTTGCGCACTTGTTAACATTGCAGCCGTTAACAGCTCTGGAGTCAATTCCAATGAAGACCACATCTGTCTGGCGTTTGTACGTTCTACTTATGGGGAATTTTCTCCATGTGCTCTGGATGTATGTCACAGTACAAAAACATAATGAATTTGCTTTTTGACTAGTAATGTAATAATGGGCCCCATTGTATGTGTGTGTGGTAGAGAGTTACTACTAATGTACATGTTCTCCGTACAGTGCATATAAACGGGAACTGTATAATGATAATATATACTAAAAGCATGCCCTATTCCCCTTGATATTTGCCTGTACAGATTTACTGAGAACTACTTAACTGGTGTTAATAATTGGCAAATATATTTTGCATTCAGTAGAATATAGGACATTATTTTAACCCTTTCTTTTTTCTTTCCATAGGTCTGCCTGGGAGTTTGAAGGTGCTACTATTGTTTATTGCCCCTCCAGAAAGATGTCTGAAAGAGTCACAGCAGAATTGTATAAACTGGGCATTTCCTGTGGCACGTATCATGCTGGCATGGGAATCAGTGCAAGGAGAGATGTGCATCACAGGTTTATGAGAGATGAATTACAGGTATAAGCCTCATCCTCATAATTAGGTTCATCTTGGTAGTTGCGCAAGTGTTCTGTAACAGTGGCTTCTCCGTTATTGTCATAATTGTAAATAACTGTAATTAGAAAATGCTAAACTAGGATATGTCCACTCTGGCGGCTGTGCGTGCCAGAACGGACAAACACTTGAATTGCTCCATCGGGTGCCATCTAGTGGCCGCTGGCACACAAAACGCTTGAATTCCCCCCGTAGAGGTGAAGAGCAGCGTAAGCCTTTTATTATATAGGATGTGTGTTCAGGGTGTAAAGCATTAAGTAGGGAATCAATGGGAAAAACTCATTCTGCCAGGAGGTCTGCTCACGTTCACCTTATAAGAACAATATTATGTTAAAACTGATAACCGAATACCGGGCAGCTCTATTTTTACACTGCAATGTAAATTTCAGCTAGGACACTGCACGCATCTAAATCTCTCTGCACATGTTACATCTGCCCCACCTGCAGTGCAGCATGGTTTTACCAAGGTGCATAGTTACTTGAGTTTATTTTAATTTTTTTTCTTTGCTATCCAGTTGTGAACATATTTTTTATATCAATAATGCTTTATGTTGCTTAACGGAACTGTGGTCAGTCCTTCTGTACATTAATAAGGAATAATGACTTTTTCTAGCATCCATAAGGGATATTGGTGGAATCTAGTTTGATGGGGTATAGACGGGGTCCAAAGGAGCCGGTGCACTTTAAATTTCTTCACTGGGTGTGCTGACTCCTCCCCTCTATGCCCCCTCCCACAGGCAGTTTAGAAAAAAGGCCTTGTGAGGTGCAGAGCCGCTTCCCCGCTGCAGGACCACCGTCCTGAGAGGTGGTTTGTTCAGCAGGGCATTGCGCCTTGGCTGTCACAAGCACAGCACGCCGCACTCCCCTAACACTAGCCTGAAGGTGACGTCTGTGGTGAGTATAAACCGGAGGCCCTGCTAGGGGGCTCCCCCGGTTCAAAGTGCGACTGAACACAGGCGCGGTATACGGGACCCTCCTGTGGGGGAGCTAGAGCCCCCCGTGTACACTTGCTTATATTAGCTTGAACTAGCACTTGTGGAGACTTTGCCAGTATAAAAATCATTATAGCTCTGGCGCCATTGGAGGGGGCGGCGTTAACTCAGAGCGGGACCTGAGGCGTTTTGGCGCCTTCCTCTGCTTAATGCAGCCACGGACAGCACACACAGCGCTTCCTGCCTCACAAGACACGCTGGAAATCTGGTCACTGTGAGGTCTCTCCTCAAGCACATTCAGGACACTACACGAGTCCTGTGTGACTCGCTCAAGGAGATGGGAAATATTAATGCTAGGACTTCTGCCATGGCAGTGTCGGCGCACAGGGCTTTGTGGTTGCGTCAGTGGATAGCGGACGCAGAATCCAAGCGTAGTGTGGAATCCCTCCCCTTTTCGGGGAAATGGCTCTTTGGGGTTGAGTTGGATACGTGGATTTACAAAGTAACGGCTGGGAAATCCACGTTTCTCCCCTCTGGGGTCCTGCTGGCAAGATGCTCCTACCCGGGGCCGTCTGTGCAGTCCTTTCGGTCTAACAGATTTCGATCTAAGGCCAGAGGTGCCTCAATGCAACTAGAGGCACCAGAGGTAAGTCAAGAAAACCTGCAAGCACCAGCTCTCAGGACCAGACCACCAGTTATGCTTCCACTAAGACCTCAGCATGATGGTGCCCACCCACCCCGAGGGGATCTCGAGGTGGGAGCTCGACTGCATCACTTCAGCCGCGTCTGGGAGGCTTCCTGCTATGATACCTGGGTCAGGGATCTAATTTCTCAGGGCTACAATCTGGAGTTCGATGGTGCTCATCCCCAACGAAGATAGAGATAAAGATAAATACGTTGTTTGATCAATGACAAAATAAGAATTTACTTACCGATAATTCTATTTCTCATAGTCCGTAGTGGATGCTGGGCGCCCATCCCAAGTGCGGATTGTCTGCAATACTTGTATATAGTTATTGTTACAAAAAAATCGGGTTGTTTATTGTTGTGAGCCATCTTTTCAGAGGCTCCTACGTTTATCATACTGTTAACTGGGTTCAGATCACAGGTTGTACAGTGTGATTGGTGTGGCTGGTATGAGTCTTACCCGGGATTCAAAATCCTTCCTTATTATGTACGCTCGTCCGGGCACAGTATCCTAACTGAGGCTTGGAGGAGGGTCATAGGGGGAGGAGCCAGTGCACACCAGCTAGTCTAAAGCTTTTACTTTTGTGCCCAGTCTCCTGCGGAGCCGCTATTCCCCATGGTCCTTACGGAAGTCCCAGCATCCACTACGGACTATGAGAAATAGAATTATCGGTAAGTAAATTCTTATTTTGTCATTGATCAAACAATAAAAGTATTGTACAGAACAACGAAATTTCAACCAGGGCAACCACATATGCATATTATTCAGAACAGAATAGATATTAAAACTCCCAAATCAGGTTCATCCTTACTATAACTGTAGGGAAAAAACTGTTTCTGAACCGTGAAGTTCTGGATTTAATACAGCGGAAACACCTTTTGAAGGCAGTAGAGCAAACAAACTGTGGTATGGATGTTCACAATCCTTTTAAAATACTATTTCCTTTCCTCATACTATGCTTAATATATACCTCCTCTACTGTAGGCAATTCAGTCCCAATAATATTCCCTGCTTTCCTAACCACTCGTTCCAACAGCTTATGATCCGCTGAGGTGCAATTACCGTACCAAACAGATGCAATAAGTTAAAATACTTTCAATTACACAACAATAAAAATGTAATGTTTTTTAGACAAATTAGCCGCCTTCAATTTCCTCAGGAAATACATGCGCTGTTGCGCCTTCTTAACCATCAATAAAACATTAGAACTCCAGGTCAAGTCATCAGTGATAATAGTGCCCAGTAATTTAAAACATTTCATCCTTTCGACCTCCAGATTAGCAATAGATAATGGCAACAGGTTAGATCTATTAGATTTTCTGAAATCAATATTTTTTTTGATTTAACAATAGGCTATTTAGCTCCCTCCAAATGACCAACCTAGCCACCTCCTCACTATATATAGACTCATCTCCATCCGATATAAGCTCCACCACTGTCTAACATCAGCAAACTTAACAATTAAATTTGATTGAAACATGGGAGGCGCAATCGTACGTAAAGGGTGAAAATAAAATGGGTCTCCTTGTGGAGTACCCGTGCTAATCTTAGTGATAGTTGATGTTAAATTACCCAATCTCACTTGTTGTGGCCTATTTTACTAAAAAATCTAAGACCCAGTTGCACAAGGTGGCAGGAAACCCAAGCTTGTACAATTTCCTACTCAAAGCATTCGTGGGAATGGTATTAAATGCTGAACTATAAGCTATGAAAACAATTCTGACATATGAATTAGGCCTCTCTAGGTGACAAAAATTCCATGCCAGAACTTTTCAATTGGATCTCCTGAGCAAGTGGTCTGGCTCACATCTTCAGATGCACCGGCTAATCCGGCTGTTACCTCAGGCCAGGATTTCCCTCCTGTGGTGGTTACAGTCCTCCAATCTCCTGGAAGGCCGGAGTTTCGGGATTCAGGATTGGACCCTCCTCACGACAGATGTGAGTCTGAGAGCATAGGGAGCTGTCACCGAGGGGCGCAGTTCCAGGGCAGGTGGTCAGCCCACGAAAGCCTCCTTCCGATCAACATTCTGGAACTTTGCGCAATCTACAATGCTCTGCTTCAGGCCTCTCCTCTGCTCAAGGATCACGCGATCCAAGTACAGTCGGACAACGCCACAGCAGTGGTGTATATCAGTCGACAGGGAGGGACAAAAAGCAGGGCCTGCATGCGAGAGGTGTCAAAGTTACTCCTCTGGGCGGAAAGAAATGCAAGAGCCATGTCTGCAATCTTCATTCCGGGTGTGGACAACTACGAAGCAGACTTCCTAAGTGGTCACGATCTCCACCCGGGTAAGTGGGAACTCCACCATCAGGTGTTCCAGCAGATCATCCACTGGTGGGGCTGCCCACAAGTAGACATGATGGCTTCTCAACTCAACAAGAAGCTTCACTGGCATCACGAACCTGGGCCCCTCAGGCGAGGGCAGTGGATGCACTGTCGTCACCTTGGCCTTACCGGCTGGTATACCTGTTTCCTCCTATTCCGTTGCTTCCTATTCTGATTGCCCCGGATTGGCCTCGGGGGCGTGGTACGAGGATCTTCTGGACATGTCCGACGAAGACCCTTGGCATCTACCACTAAGAAGAGAACTTCAATAAGGACCGTTTGTCTACCCGGACTTACGGCGACTTCGTTTGACGTCATGGAGGTTGAGCAGAACATCCTAGCTCACAAGGGCCTTTCCAAAAAGGTTATTGTTACCATGGTTCAGGCCAGGAAACCTGTGACGTCAAAACACTATCATCGTATCTGGAGGAGATATGTCTCTTGGTGAGAGGAACGCACGTATCCGCCTGCAGAGTTCCACTTGGGATGTTTCTTACATTTCCTGCAGGCTGGTGTGGATAAGGGCTTGCGTCTGGGTTTCATTATGGTCCAGATTTCAGCTCTTTCCACTTTCTTCCAGAAGAAATTGGCGGCGTTGCCAGAAGTGCAGAACTTCTTGCAAGGGGTATTTCACATACAATCTCCTTTTGTGCCGCCTACGGCACCCTGGGATTTGGCTGTGGTTTTGGACTTTCTACAGTCCTCCTGGTTTGAACCTTTGATAACAGTAGAAGACAAGTACCTCACGTAGAAAACAGTGATGTTACTGGCCCTGTCTTCTGCTCGACGTGTCTCAGAATTGGGGGCCTTATCGTGTAAAAGGCCATACTTGGTCTTTTACGAGGACAGAGCGGAGCTCCGGACTAGACAGCAGTTCCTGCCGAAGGTTGTCTCTGCATTTCACCTGAATCACCCTATTGTGGTTCCGTCCAATTCTGATTCTTCTGCTCCTCCGGAGGCGTTGGACGCTGTGCGAGCCTTGAAGATCTATGTCAAGCGAACGGCTCGGATCAGGAAGATGGATTCTTTGTTCGTGCTCTATGATGCGCAGAAAAAGGGTAGTCCTGATTCGAAGCAGTCCATTGCTCGTTGGCTTAGACTTACAATCCAACAGGCCTATGTGTCAGCAGCCTTACCTGTTCCTAAGTCTCTGAAGGCCCACTCTACAAGATCGGTGGGGTCTTCCTGGGCGGATGTCCGTGGAGTCTCAGACTTGCAACTGTGCCGCGCTGCTTCCTGATCGAAGAAGAACACTTTTGTTACATTCTACAAGTTTGATACCCAGTTTGGGCAGGCAGTGCTGCAGAAGTCTCCGCAAATTCCTGCCCGTTCTGGAAGCTTTGGGACGTCCCCATCGTACTAGAGTCCTCCAATATCCCTTATGAATGCAAGAGAAAATAGGATTTTAATTACCTACCGGTAAATCCTTTTCTTGAAGTCCATAAGGGATATTGGGCGCCCGCCTCAGTGCGTTGACTTTTCTTTATGTTCTCTTTTATGTGTTTACCTGTTCAACTGTTGCTGTTGTTGTTACCATTCGTTGCTAGTTGTTATATGTTACTGTTGTGCTGGTATATAGGGGGTAATTCCAAGTTGATCGCAGCAGGAAATTTTTTAGCAGTTGGGCAAAACCATGTGCACTGCAGGGGAGGCAGATATAACATGTGCAGAGAGAGATAGATTTGGGTGTGGTGTGTTCAATCTGCAATCTAAATTTCAGTGTAAAAATAAAGCAGCCAGTATTTACCCTGCACAGAAAGAAAATAACCCACCCAAATCTAAGTCTCTCTGCAAATGTTATATCTGCCCCCCTGCAGTGCACATGGTTTTGCCCAACTGCTAAAAAATTTCCTGCTGTGATCAACTTGGAATTACCCCCATAAATCTCACAACTCCTTGTTGTTCTGTTCCTTCTCTCATATATGTCCTTTCTCTTTCGGGCACTGTCTTACCTATAACTGCCTGTGTGAGGGGGCATAGAGGGGGGGAGCCAGCACACCCAGTGAAGAAATTTAAAGTGCATCGGCTCCTTTGGACCCCGTCTATACCCCATTGTACTAGATTCCCCCAATATCCCTTATGGACTATGAGAAAAGGATTTACCGGTAGGTAATTAAAATCTTATTTTTGCATTCTTTACCTGACAGTGTGTTGTAGCCACTGTTGCGTTTGGCATGGGCATCAATAAACCAGACATCCGCAAAGTTATCCACTATGGAGCCCCTAAAGAAATGGAGTCCTATTATCAGGAGATGGGTAGAGCCGGAAGAGATGGTCTCCCCAGCAGCTGTCATGCTTTGTGGGCGCCAGCAGACATGAATTTTAATAGGTAAGTGTATGCTCCTTTATTGCAGTAAACACAGTTGCTTATCTGTTTGTACATATAGAGCAGTGATTTTCAACCTTTTTTTACTCGCGGCACACTGAACAATATTTTAAAATTGCCAAGGCACACCATCAGTTCCCCACAGAAAAAAACAAAAAACACACATTGGCCCTCATAGTAAAAAAATAATAATCCACACATACATTGGCCTACACAGAAAAAACAATTGCATTGCTCCCCACATAAATCCTATTGTTCCCCACAGGAGAAAAAAATAACAAATATTAACCACTACCGGTCAGCTGTCCTCCTCCCTGTCTCTCAGTGGCGGGGGTTGTTCATAGTGGAGTGCTGTGAATACTGAGCAGCGGGAGGTCGGGTAGGTGTGGATGTGGGTGGGCAAGAAAAGCTGTGTATGCAGACAGGAACTGGAAGATGTGTATGCAGGCGGGTGTGCTGGCTGGGTGGTAAGATGCGGGAGCCGTGACCTATGATATCACACCGCCGCATCTTCAAGGCATACATCACAGCCGCAGCACGACTGATCCTCTAAGAAGAGCCTGGGCCAACAGTTCACTCTGAAGGTGCAGGAAGCTACTGCACACCCTGCAACTGGTCGCTGCACACTAGTGTGCCATGGCACACTGGTTGAAAAAGCCTGATATAGAGATAGCTAGAGAGATAATCCGGGATAAGTCATTTTATCTTAATTTGCGTAACAGATCTTTTTGCATCCCCACATTTACGTGAACAATCTGAAGTTACAATATTGTGCTCTGGAGTGAGCTTCAACATTTCACTCCTCCAGAATTCCAGACCACAGTGGGTATAGCCTCCGAGAATGAAAGGATGACTGTAGTCCATTTCTTCTTGGGCATAGACCACAAGCTCAGCTCAACACTAACCAGAATCTGTTTGATTGATTGATTGATTGATTGATTGTTTGGTTGTATATTTATATGGGGTGTGTATGTTGCTATTGTTACTGCTCACACTTACTGAAGAATCAGAGACCTTCACTGTTGCAACTATGCCTAGTTGCTACAAATATATTGCATATGATCAGATATGATTTTTTACTTTGGATTTACCAATTCTGTTTAGATCATTTAGGTTTTAATAGAACTGGGTTTCCAGAAGAGTACAATCTCTAAAACCATCATAAATGAAATGCAGAACTAAAAAAAAAAATAATATGCTTTTGCTTTATCAATATATTATATCCATTCTTGATGCCGGCGGTCGTATGACCGATGACTGAACCCCCGAAACCCCTCAGAATCCCGGCGCCATATTGGGGTTAGAGTTGGGGCCCAGGGGGTTTAGGGTTAGGCAGTAGAGGATGGGGGGGATAGCCCTAGCTGCCACCCCCCGAGTCTTAGCCCTAGCCGCCACCCCAGGCAGGTTAGGGTAGGGGTATTGCAGTCAGACTCACTATTCATTGAGCTATTTGCCCTTGCATAGAAAGGTAGAGAATTCTAAGCTAGGGAAGTCTAACTATTTGAAGATAACCTTGTACTTTATGAAAACATCACTGCAGCTGATCAGATCTGTGTAGTGTGTGGCTGCAAAGAATTGGATGTGTGGCTGCACACTACATAGATCTGCTCAATTGCAACGCTGTTTATTTTTTGACAAAATATAAGTAGCTTCATATAGTTCTCATAGTTTTTACGCAGGGTCAAATAGCTCAGTGAGTAGGGTGGTTGACTGGAATTCACAGGTTATAGGTTTGAATCCTGGGTAGGGCAATATATTGAAGTGTGTTATTTAATTGTAACCCCTTCTCACCTCCCTAGGGGTAACTAATATTTCTCTGGCTGGGTCCACAGGATTATCCACAGGATAACATTGGGATATGGTTGAGCGACAGCAGAAATGGCACCAACACGGTCACGAGCTTTCTGGCCTCCCAGGATGCATCGGGGCTTCACCATATAGTCCCACCCACTGACTCAGTCAAATCATTTTTTTGCTTGGTGCGGCAGGAAGCCGGACCATGGTCACAGGGCTGCTGTAGATAAAGCAGCCTGAAGCTTTTATTATTTTATTTTTATAGAATTACTATGTTTTTTGAGCGACTTTTCTTAACAGCATCTTAAACGCATACTGGAAAGAATCGCTCCAACAACTTCCCACCGGGTCGCAACAACGCTTACCTTCGCGGTATAGTGCTGTCTCGACGGGCGTCTGTGTCGGATGTTCTAGCAGGTCCAGCAGACGTAACCAGGCTGTGGCCGGAGCATGGGGGGAAGGTAAGTCTATGGATTTCCTCTTACTAGGGGGGTCCGGACACAGCTACACTGTATTGGTGGAGACTACAGTGTGTTGATGTGCCGAACATCTCGAGTGCGACAGCGCTACGCTCTAGGGAACATAGGCGCCAGGACTAGGTAGAGGCCAAGATCCTTAGAGTTTAAGTCAACAGGGGGATTCAGACGCTCTCCTGGCCTCCCCTCCTCCGAGTTCATGACCAGTTTCCGCGCGTCTCCCGTCCATGAACTGAATAACCTCACTTCCGTCTCAGACGCTACCACGAGGGTACTCGGTCGCAGCTTAAACGCTGCGGTTGTGTACACTAGAGATCCCGCCTAGACCGAGTCGTAGGCCTTAGCGTCTGCATACACGTGGAAGTCGCTGAGCGTCCGTGTACGTCAGTGAGCGACTGTGTCCGTTACCAGTTATCAGGAGCGATAGTGTACATCAGTAGCGTCTGAATCCACTCAGTGTCTTACGAGCTCATTTGCTTGGATATGGGAGTGTGGTGAGTCTCCCTGTATCCGGCTCTACAGAGGAAGGGTATACAGTACTAAAAATTGTCTCTACTTGTTGGTATGAATTGTTAATTTTTAGTACATATTGCATATGAGATCTGTATATTACTGTGTTTTCTGCATGTTATGTTGAAAAAGAACCAGTTGAAACAAATACAATTTTCCTACTTACTTGTAAGTTATGGGAGTTGTATTCTCATATGACAATGTCTAATGCCTTAACATGTGACTGACTGCTAGTATGTGTGCTGACTTTTCTATGTTGTCAGTCCTGTTCTGACCCTCAATTCAGGTGCACGGCTGTGGTCAGATTGATCTCACTTCTATATATTCATATATAGGTGATTTTCAGTCACAAATTGTGTAGTCATTAACAGAATATTACCATGTCTGTGAGCGGCAAAAGTGACGAGGAGAATTTATCAAGCACTCCTACATCCCTAACATGCTTATCTTGTAAGACAGGGTTAATTGGTATGGACCAATTGGTCACTTATGAGGGGTTGTGTGCGAACTGTTTTGCTTTTCAGCAAAGTAAAAAACAGGAGTTGGTTCAACCACCAACAGAGCCACCATGGAATATGTTCGCAAAGACTTTATCTTCAATAACGGACAGGTTAACTCCGGTTGCACCACCTCAAGGGTTAGGTTACACTATTAAAACCCATACATGCAGCTCCCTTCCTACAGCTTGGTTCCAGTAGCCTCTACAAGCAACCAAGGGATAGGTAAGGCTAAGACAGATGCGTCTATGTGGCAGACTACACAAGATGATACAACAGATGATGATACAGTATATTCAAATACTCCGTATGATGATCAGTCGCAGAGTTTTAGTTCAGAGGATGTAGCTGAACTTATTGATGCTGTGAATGCTGTTCTCTTCGGAAGAGCCAGCCAAGACAGTGTTAAAATCTAAAGCACCTGTGTTTAAACGAACAAAATCAGTTAAAACTGAATTCCCAGCATCAGATGAGCTGACGGAAATGATGGATGAGTCTTGGGCGACGCCCAGTAAGAAATATAAGATTCCGAAAAGATGGAATTCTTATTATCCATTTCCAGCTGCGGATTGTTCGAAAAGAGAAGTTTCTCCAAAAGTAGATGCACATGTACTGCGACTTGTGCATAAATCTGCTTTACCACTGTCCTCTACCTCACTAAATGATGTCACAGACATAAGGGTAGATAGCTTCTTGAAAAATGTATTTTCTCTAGTAGGAGCAGTGGTAAGACCTGCTAGGGCTTCGGCCTGGGTAGCAAAGGCAATGGGCGAATGGATAGAGGAAATGGAGAATGGCATCTCTTCTCCTAATAGGGAGCAAGAGTATCATTTAAGCCGTTTAAGACAATCTGCCCAATACTTGGAAGAAGCAGCAATTGATATGGGTACAGTTGCTTCTAAAGCTTCAGCCTTGACAATAGCCGCTCGCAGAGCAGTTTGGCTACGTACCTGGAAGGCAGATGCGGAATCCAAAAAGGATTGGAAGCATTGCCTTTCATTGGTAATATATTGTTTGGGAAACCATTATCTGATATCCTAGAATCAGAGGCTGAATCAAAGAAGGTCAGATTTCCGGCTACTTATAATCCTAAATCTAAGGGTTCAAAGTTTTGCTCATTTCGTTGGCAAAGCAAAGCGAAAGCTAAAGCGGAGTCTAAGCAACCCCAGTTCAAAACCAGGGGTAGGAAGCAGTGGGCTACCAAAAAGCCAGCTTCCAAGCCTGAACAGAAACCATCAGCCTGAAGAGACGGGCCTCCGCCTGGAGGATTCCAGGGTTGGGGGCCGACTCCTTCATTTTGCACACATATTGCAGCAGTCAACAACAGATGATTGGGTGCAGAAGGTGGTATCTCAGGGCTATGGGTTCCCATTCAGGAGGCAGCCTCCTCAAAGATTTTTTTGCACCAGTCCGTCTCGTATAGAGTCTAAGGCCAATGCCCAGCAAGAAGCAGTCCAAAAATTACTGCAGTCAGGTGTGATTGTCCCAGTACCGCCATCACAAAGGGGACAGAGGTTTTATTCCAATCTATTTCTAATCCAGAAGCCAAATGGGTCATTTCGACCAATTCTCAATCTGAAAATGTTGAACAAATACATTTGGATCCCAAGGTTCCACATGGAGACGTTACGCTCCATAATGTTGGCTATGGAACCGGGAGATTACATGGTATCTCTGGATGTATGGGATGCTTACCTACATGTGCCTATAGCACTGACTCATCAGTGTTACCTCAGGTTTGCCATCCTCCAGAAACATTTTCAGTTCCAAGCTTTGCCCTTCGGGCTAGCAACAGCACCCAGGGTGTTTACCAAAATTATGGTGGTTATGGCAGCTTGTCTGCACAAACAGGGGATAAGAATATTCCCATACCTCGACGACCTGTTAATCCTAGCACATTCGCAGGAGTTACTTTTGAGCCATCTTCAACAGACAATAGTTTGTTTACAGAGACACGGGTGGCTCATAAATTGGGAAAAGTCGTCTGTGAATCAGTCACAGCGGATGGTTCATTTGGGTGCCATATTGGATTCAGACCTACAGAAAGTTCTCTTACCAGAGAAAAAGATAGTCAAGGTGCAGGTCATGGCTCAGGAAGCGTTGCACGCCCAGACAATGTCAGTCCATGCGACTGTTGGGTCTGATGGTATCAACCTTCGACATGGTGGAATATGCGCAATTCCACTCCAGACCATTGCAGCACCTTATTCTGACCAAATGGAACGGAAATCATCAGACGATAAATAAGCAGATGATAACATTTCCAGTAAACGTAAAAAGGTCTCTAGCGTGGTGGGTACAGACAGACCATTTAAACAAAGGGAGACCCTTTTGGATAAAAGAATGGCAAGTCCTGACAACAGATGCCAGCCTGCAAGGCTGGGGTGCGGTACTCAGAAGCCTGTGGTTCCAGGGAAAATGGACCGCAAGGGAAAGTCGCCTGCCAATAAATCTGTTGGAAATAAGGGCCATTTACTTGGCTCTAGTTCAGGCAAAGGACAGTCTGCAAGGAAGACCGGTCCAGATTCGCTCAGACAATGCGACAGCAGTAGCGTACCTCAATCATCAAGGAGGAACTCACAACAAGAGACTGATGGAGGAGGTAACTCCCATTCTAAGATGGGCAGAACTCCATCTCCCAGCATTGTCAGCAGTTTGTTCCAGGTGTACTGAACTGGGAAGCGGATTTTCTCAGTCGACACACCATTCCGGAAACCGAATGGGCATTACACCCAGAAGTGTTTCAGACACTAGTGAACAGATGGGGTCTACCAGAGATAGATCTCATGGCGTCTCGTCTAAACAACAAGGTTCCGAGGTACGGATCGAGAACAAAGGATCCCGGAGCGGTCCTTGTAGACGCGCTGTCAGTAGAATGGAAATTTCATCTGGCATATCTGTTCCCTCCAATATCTCTGTTACCCAGAATAGTGAGAAAAATAAAGCAAGCAAAGGGAGCAATAATTCTAATAGCTCCAGCTTGGCCAAGAAGGCATTGGTACACATTATTCAATCTCCATTTGTTCCTCCTGCAGCTCCCTGGGATTTGAATTTAGTTCTTAAATTCCTCCAGGGTCCTCCGTTTGAACCGCTTAAGAGAGCAGATCTTAAATGGTTAACTGCTAAAGTGCTTTTTTTACTGCAATGGCGTCAGCCAGAAGAGTGTCAGATTTAGGAGCGTTATCGTGTAAGTCTCCTTTCCTAAGTTTTTTTCCAGACAGAGCAGTTCTCCGAACGAGATCTGGTTATCTTCCAAAGGTGGTTTCAAAGTTTCACCTGAATGAAGAGATTGTAGTCCCAGCTTTTCAGGTATCGGGACTATCTGCGGGAGAAGCGTCGCAGGACGTAGTCCGAGCTTTAAGAATCTACATAGATCGTACTAGTGCCATCAGCAAAACAGATTCTCTCTTCATCCTCTACGGATTTCATAGAAGAGGATGGCCTGCTAGTTAACAGACGCTGGCGAGATGGCTCTGAATGGTAATATCAGAAGCTTATTCTCATGCATATCTCCCTACTCCGGCTGATGTCTCTGCACACTCTACACGTAAGTTAGGTCCTTCATGGGCAGCACAACAGGATGCTTCAGCAGAACAGATTTGTAAGGCAGCCACATGGTCTTCCATAAACACATTCATTAGACATTATGCCTTGGATACTTTTGCCTCTCATGACGCAGACTTCGGGCGAAAGGTCCTCCTGTGTAATCAGGAGCGTCCCCACCACTAAAATTGGCTTTAGGAATCCCAATGTTATCCTGTGGATAATCCTGTGGACCCAGCCAGAGAAATAGACGTTATGGTAAGAACTTACCGTTGATAACGTGATTTCTCTTATGTCCACAGGTATCCACAGGGATCCCACCCTGACGCACCTGATTTGAGGATCTTGACAATCACTAAACCTCTTCCCTCTTGTATGGAAGGGTGTGCATGTGTGTTCTTATCGCCTAAATAGGTTTCTACCTGATGCTCCTGCCTAAATCGCTGTGGAAAGAACTGATTTGACTGAGTCAGTGGGTGGGACTATATGGTGAGGCCCCGATGCATCCTGGCAGGCCAGAAAGCTTGTGACCGTGTTGGTGCCATTTCCGCTGTCGCTGAACCATATCCCAATGTTATCCTGTGGATACCTGTGGACATAAGAGGAATCACGTTATCAACGGTAAGTTCTTACCATAACGTCTATATATGTGCCTCCACCCAAGCCTTAAAAAATGTCTGTAGTCTATTGGAGTGGACTTGGGAACACCCCCTATTAGTATATGTTATTACCTATGACTTTGACAGTAAGTACACCCGTAAATTTACATTAATTTCCACAAACATGCACACCATTGAAAAGAAACACATTTATTGCTCTGTGTCACTTCTTCTGGCTGCAACATAAATGGTTATACTTGGCATTTACAGGCTATTAGAATACAAGGCATAACACTAATGTTATAGTATAATTACTCATATAAAACCAAATAGCACCTCTTTGCTAGTCTGTATGCATGACCAAGCCTACGGTGGTGCACTTAAACCAATCCTGTAGTTTGTTTCAAGTTTTCTTTTGTTTATGTGAAGTGGTTGTATTCAGGATCCAAGTTACAGTAGTTATATGGTTCACTTCTAGAGAGTAGTTATATGGTGCATGCAACCTGTCGGCTTACTAACGCCTGGCATCTCCTGCTTCATGGTGTATTGAGACAAGATGTATGAGGACACATCTGTGGGTGCATTTGTGGGGGTGATAATATACTCCTGCCAATGTATAGAAAACTTTGTTTTATTATATTACTAGTTACCAGCCCGTCAAAATGGCAGAACAACATAACAGTAATGTCAGCGCCGGCGGCTGTGTGCGCCTGAATGGAGCAACAATTGAATTGCACCGTTCTGCACCATCTAGTGGCCACCGGCGCGCACTACACTTGAGTTGTCCCCATAGAGGTGAGTAGCAGCGTTAGCCTTTTATTATATAGGTTGTTCTTTTGAAAGAGGGGACACGTGTTTGTGCCCTGAAGGTGGAGATAGGGCACAGCTATGGAAAATGTATGGTTTCAGTTGTGACAGGTGATTATATCCTGTAATCACAGGTTATCATCAGACAATACATACAAAGGGTATCCCTTCTTTCAAATCTCGTTGCTTCTTAGTTATTGAAAGCCAGGTGGCTGAAATTTTCCCTTATCATAGGACTACACTGATCACCAGGTATTCATTTTTATGAGAGGTATATACAGTAGTGTGAAAAAGCGGACTCGCCTCTTTGAAACAAGGGTGTCTCCATCTTTCTGTGTTGTATGGTGGGAGATAAGGCAGTGTAGACAAGGCAACTTTTTTACTGTCTCTGTGGAATTAGTCCTCCGCAGTCGTAATGTATATGAACTATATGGATGGTGAAAGTGAATTAGAAATGATTTGCTACACTTGCTTTATGTTAAGATTTTATGCCCAGGTTTATCTGTCTGTACTCTTATTCTACGTTTTTTGATATAATAATGATAAGTGAGAACGTTTTTAAATTGCCCACATTTCTTATTCAGATATAATGGTTTGTTTTCGGTTTTCCCATTTTCATTAGACACATGCTAAGTGAAATCAAAAGCAAGCAATTTCGGGAGTACAAGCTGAAGATGTTAGCAAAGATGGAGAAATACCTTAATTCAACCAGTTGCAGGCGCAAGTATGAGCCCATTTTTAATCACATTGTTTAACCTTAATAAAATGGTGTCACACCATAGATATCAAATTTACTGTAATCTCTTTATAGCATTCACGGTCATATCTGCCTAGTAGCCTGTCAGTGCTAACTTTGGAAAGCTCTAAACACAGTGGTCCTAGAGTTAGGAGTAAATCCAACTACAGTGTGCCGTTTTGCACCTTGGCAAAATTATTTTGCACTGCAGGGGGGTGCAAAGTGTATATGCACTTACAGATTTAGATAATGTCACGGTGACTGGATTGCATAATCTGCCCTCTACCCAAGTTTTAGGTAGTCATATGAGTAGTTTAGCAGAAAAATCTAAATACACAATTATACAAAGCAACAAATTGATTTAGATATTGTGGTCTTCTACTTATGCACCACCAGGGAGAGATCCCCTGTGTCCAGATTATCCATAAGAAAAACCTCCAAGATACCCCCGGTAAGAAAGTTACGGGAGGGAGGAGTATTTTTTAAACACTCAGCAAGGAGTGAACAATACTAAGAAATAGCTATAAGGAATAACAGTCCCCGTTTTGAAAAGCCCCCGTTAATTGCTAAATACGGGTGGTAGGAGGACATTGAACATTGTTCTTAAAGGACACTTGCATTCTCTGGACCCAGTAATTAAGATTGCCATTTGGCTATTTGAATATAAATCAGGAGTGGATGATTAACCACATAAGTGAATAAGACTGCATGCCCGTGATTTTGGAGCTACACTAACTGCTTATAATTGATTTGCAATTTTAAACGATTCATTTTGTTATTATTGTATTAAAGTCTTATGAATTCATATTTTATGTCAATATATGGCCATATATGTTGTTTGTGGAATTAAAGTGATATGTTTAATTGATTTGTGACTGGACAGCGCTTCCTATTGAAACTTTGGTTTTAATATTTTAGTTTGCTTGCTACAAAGGGTATTTGCAATTACCCTGATTAGGAAGCTGCAGCTCAGTCCCAGGTGTAAGTTTGCCAGTGGTCTAAAGGAACAGGCGCCGAGTATATACTTTTGGTTTTCTATGCAAATCAAGATAATGTTTTCCAAGTTAAGATGCTTTAAATTAGATTAAGAGGTGGAGAGGAGGCATTTATTGGTGTGTAATAGACTTGGCACACTGCTTTTTTTTTTTTATCCTGCAAATGGATTTTAATTTTGAAACCAAGTTTTGTTCTATACATGTAATGGGATGCATTTTACATATTCCAATTGCAATCGTACAGAAAATCGGAATTCTAGCCATAAACTAACAACTGTAATATAGGTGTACACTTTGAGATGAGTTATTTGGAAGTGTTGACACACTTGTGCACGTAAAGTTTCAGCGATGGTCTGTAAATTACTCTTAATTAAGATGTGGGCATGTGAGATAACTTTCCTGGAAATATGACAGCATGCACTCTGCAACTCCTGAATGATATGACCATAATAAGAAATGTCAGACAGCATAGTTTTGTGTACTATACAGTATATCGAAATATTTGGGGGGATTGTTAGATTAGGGGTAGGGTTATACTTTATTTTACCTGGTCTTTTTTTAGCTATACATTGTGTAGCTGTATATTCTCAGCAAGAATGACATCACTGTCTGTGAATTAAACAAAGCCAATTAATTGTGTCCCCCTAGATTAAATTAATGAAGATTACTTTAGCCTATTGTTTTGTTCATTCAATTTAACATGTAAATTCTTGTCCTTTTTTATTTACCTCACAATGTTCCCTTGTGTAGGATCATCTTATCTCATTTTGAAGACAAACAACTCCGCAAGGCCTCTTCCGGTATCATGGGAACTGAAAAATGTTGTGATAACTGCAATGCCAGGTAAATGCTCTCTCTAGAGGGTAAATGCCCGGACAGCTAAACATCTAACTTCTGGAAAGTTTAAGCAGCTTAAAT
Organism: Pseudophryne corroboree; assembly: GCF_028390025.1. Lineage (NCBI taxonomy): Eukaryota > Metazoa > Chordata > Amphibia > Anura > Myobatrachidae > Pseudophryne > Pseudophryne corroboree. Next base: position 867,061,349 of record NC_086444.1, on the reverse strand, counting down.
CTTTACTGAGCAATACGTTGTGCCTGTTCATCAATGTTATAGCTTTGGAAATCATTAATTCTAATATTGGTTTAAGGAAAGAACTTTTAAGAATAGATTTTATTTCAGACTTCAGTGAAAAACAATTTATTGCAGTAAATGGGGGTGATTAGATTTGGGAATAGAGCTCTTATATTACAAGTGTTATTCTTGTAGGCTGGTGTCAAAAGATGGTCTAGAAAGCTCCAATAATAATTAAAAAAAATAATAATAATTGTAAAGCCTGTGTAGTGACGCCTAGCAGGTTCCGTATCCCATGAGATGTGATTTATACTTTAGACTTTTTTGCAACCACAAAAATGTTCATAATCGCCTTTGTAATGACAGCCTTCAAAGCAGATGTGTAAAATGAGTGTCCCTAATTTACAATGGTTTCTCATACCTTAGCAATAAAAGTGGTTTGTTTATGACACTATTGCAGGTAAGAAGACATAGTGGAACTGTGCGCACCTGCACTCTAACCGCTTGGGGAATTAGGTCCAAACTATTGGGGGTTTTCTCTGTCCTAAAAGAAGACCATTCCAGAGTTTCTCCCAACAGAATCCAAAGGCAAATAATGTCCTTTCTTGCGCAGCTTCACCTAATTGAATAGTCAGCGCCACTTTTTCCAAATAAACAGTTTAATGCTGAATTGTAGTATGGCAAAATGCAATAGTAGGTGATCAGTGAATATGCACACCACACCCTACACCAGCAGCCAAGAAGTTCAAAAGAAGTTACGCCCAACTCCTCAGACAAAAATAGACAGCAAAAATGTGATCTCCAATGAGCGCTAGGTAGAGTTACATGAAAACACAAAAAATTAAGAATCCACGCCCCTCAAAAACAACATAGAAAACTTTCCTTAATTGATAGGGCAGTTCTTTATGAATCCTAGAGATTTCACCAGATTTCTTTTTCTGTATTCTTCTCTTGATGTGAGTGCAACTCATTATGTTTAATGGAGGAAGAAAAACAGTATTGCGGTATTTCTCTTCTTTCCTTTTTGCGTACTATCCTGAGATCAATACAGATGAAATACTCCTAACAGAAAAAGAAATCAGGTGAAATCTCCAGGATTCATAAAGAACTGCCTTATCAATTAAGGAAAGTTTTCTATGTTGTCTTTGAGGAGCGTGGATTCCTAATTTTTTGTGTTTTCATTTAACTCTACCTAGCGCTCATTGGAGTTCACATTTTTGCTGTCTACAATTGTAGTAGGGCATCAATACAAACTTGATCACCTGGTACAGCATGTGATAAACTGCATAAACTTAGTTACACATTTTCACGGGACTCATGCTTGCTTCTTCAGACAGTTTATGTCCATTTTTTTCTGCTGATCCTATTGGTGGAATCAGAATAAACACGCTTTTTATCCTTGCAGAGTGCTAGTGTCTAGCTTGTTCTGTGCTGGGGAATTTAGCACTCTACTACAAATCCCCAGTACAGAGAAAATACTAATTGTAGGAGCTGGGTCATATGGCAACCCAAATAATTAAGTAAAACCACAGTTGAAAGAAAAATATCACCTGCTTATCTTTACTTTAAGACTGTTTCAAAAAAATCAGTAATACAAAATCAGATCTAAAATAAACTTTTGGAATGTACTTGAGTACCATGTATCAATTCAAAATTGTACTGCAAAGAAACATAACTGGTAAGTGGTAGTATTTCAGTTGCCTACTCGGACATAATGGGAGTCCTGTAAAGATGGGAGCAAAAACTGCAGCAGGTTTCTCCAAAGAAACTGTGTGCAAAAGTAGCGTATTTTCAGATACATGCAGAGTCGACTATTTTCCAAGAAGTCATCATTATCAGCATGCATTTGTAACTTACAGTAGTATAGCTGGTACAGAGTCTGACTGGGGCATGAAGGGCCCACAAGGGGGAAGCACTGGTAGGGGCCAATGCATAAGGGGTGTGGCCAGCTACCATGGGGTGAGACCAGCCAGCACAGAGGCCTGGACAGCCATTAGAGACCATGTACCTGACCCTCTAATAAAGCAACAATGTATACTGCAGTATACTGTCTGAAACCTGACATTGGAGGGAGCGGTGGGGTCCACCTGGGATTTCCTCTGTGGGCCAGTCCAACCCTAGGTACAAAAGATACATCTCCAAACAGGCCCAATTGCAAACACTTGCAGGTCTGGGTGTAGTACGACTGGCCGGCTGTCGGGATCCCGGTGCCCAGTTTACCGGCGCCAGGATTTCAACTGCCAGAATGCTGGCAGAGTGGCGAGCGCAAAAGAGCCCCACAGTTGGTGTATCGAGTACCTCCCGCAGGTCTGCATGTCCACTTGAAGTTGTGCCATGCTAGACAGTGAAATAGCAGAACGGGCATATATTCAATCCTGGAACCTTTCTATGTTGTGATCTGCTCATTTTGTCAGTGCCGCATAAGAGAATCTCAGGCTGACAGCCAGATAAGTGCTACTGCTTGCAGGCGACAAGATAAGCCCTATTGCATATACTTTTTCTCTATAAGCGGTTATCCTACTCAACACATACTGTATACACTTGATTAGCCACGTGTGCATATTTTAACCCTTCTTCTGAGTTCCAGCTGCTGTCAAAATGTGTTCCTCCCTGCAAGGGTAGTATATACGCCTGCTGTATGACAGGAAGACGTCAGAGATCAGATTACACACGGTTACCCTTACGTGTAACTGTCTTGTTTTCAGAGCGCTTACACCTCTGCATGGTGGTGCATTTGTTGGCATACAATCACTTTCTGAGCATAAGCAGTATAATGCACAATTTACTGTTGTAGTACTCTCTTTGTATGACCCTGAATGTGCATGTTTTATAGGGTGCGTACAGTGAATTTAGTATTTACGGCTTTATTAGCTAGTTTAAGAGAGAAAAAAACAAATGATAATGAAAAGCCTAAAACATGGACAGTACAGATGCCTTGTGTATTTATTCATACAATACAGAGCTGCTGCGTTAAAAAGAAAAACAAATCAGTACATTCATTCATAGCTTAGCAAAGCTAAATACATGATGTAATACCAACTGAGTATAATATTTAGGTAAATAAAAAGGAGGAGCCAAAAATTCAGTATGCATCTGTCATAGAAGTGCTTCATATTGTCACATGCAATGCATACGCATCTGCATACACACGCATACACATCACAATCCGTGTGCAAATGTGATTCTACAGCAGTATGCTAAGCTGTACACATCTTTATGTATACAGTGCCCCAGCAGCAGGTCATCACTATCATTGGCCTTTACACCTTCCCTATGCTGGGTGCAGGAGATACGGTATACCCACTGCATACATATTACTCAGAATGGTGAGTAACTTTGGCAACATGCTCAGATGACGTTCTTTTCATACACCCAGTTGCCACACACAAATGCCCACAGAGCAAGAAAAGGCCAAGATGCATTCAACGGAATGTTTACCATAAACCTCCAAATATGACTGGTAAATTTGAAATGTTTTAGGAAAACAAGGTCCCAATATGAAGAAAGTGGGTGTGGTATATAAGATCTACAATGTCTAGGTTGACCGACCTTAGGTCGTCCCCATATGGTCGACATGCATTAGGTCGACACTGTTGCGGTAAGGTTACCATTCCCAGTCGTAGTTCACGTGGATGGTAAAATATAAAAAAGGTCGAAAAAAAAATACAAAAAAACCTTAAAAAACTGTATTGACATGTGTTGACCATATGTGTGTTGACCACTGCCATGTCACCCATTTGAACCTGATGTCCTTTTGTACTTGGTGTCCTTTTCCAATGTCGACCTTTTTCAGTGTCGACCTAGACATTGTCTATCTAAACATGAACACAAAGAAAGTTTATTATTAATGTTCTCATTTTATCTGACACTGAATACCTAATAAACAGTAATTCTGTAAGTAATTTCTAATATATGACATTTTTTTTTTGTAACTGGTAGGACACAAAAATAAAAAACTACTGTACACTGGTTTAGGCTATGGTTATTTAAACCTACATTGTTCACAGCCATAAAATGTGCTTATGTAGACTAAATACACAATCTTCTAAAAGCTGTGCATTGTATGCACAAAGTTTTTAAAAGGTGGTTTTATATTTTGGCGGTCATGTACAGATCTACCGTGTTCATAGAATTACTGCGCTTTTCCATACAGTGTGTGATAACCCCTCTACACTCCATCCTGAAATTACTACAATAGTTGTCTTTACTTATATGTTGGTTTACTTAAATTGCTTTACAATTGTCTTACAACTATTGTATCCTGCAAACCATGACTTTTTTAACACTATAAGCTCTGCAAATGTTTTTGCTGGGGTTTTCTTTTTGTCCTTTTTACTTTCTGTTTTTTTTTTTGTTTTTTTTTTGGATCTTGTACACCTTTAAATACTTCTTTAACAAAGTTTCTTAATTTATGTTTTGTAGATTAATACATGACCTTTCCACTACTGATACAGAATGTGGTCTTCAAGATTTTGGTGAACAAGCACTACAGTTATTATCGGCAGTAGAAGCTCTAGGGGAAAAATTTGGGACTGGCGTGCCTGTCTTATTTCTCCGTGGATCAGTAAGTATACGAGATGTAGAGTAAGTTTCTGTACTTACTCTTTGTAATGATTCATTACTTTTATTCTGCAGTAGTCCCTTTATTATGGGGTCTTTTATACGATATCTGGTTTTACACCTTGCTTTAAGATGCTTTTTTATAATATATACTGTATATAAAATTAGTGTGATCTGCTCTTTGCACACTAGCTGTTTCCAAAGTATCTAGAGCAGTGGTTCCCAAACTTTTCTGAATCACGGCACCCTAGAGTATCAGAATTGTTTTCACGGCACCACTAGGCTAAAAGTTTCTTATTGAGAAATTTAGAAAGAAATATTTAATTAAGTAAATTGAGTGTATATGTAATTCTTAGGTTCAGTTGTGTGGTGAGGCACAAGATTTGCTTCTGTTTGTCCACATATGTTATGATTGGCAGCCACCAGGAGTGGTTTTGCTATTACATTGACCATAAATAATTTTAATTGGTCCTACACTACCAATCCAAGGCACCTCTGCAAGTGTTCCGAGGCACCCCAGGGTGCCACGGCACACAGTTTGAAGAACCGCTTATAGAGAGTTCAAGATTGCTACTTGTCACATTTTTATTTGAAGAGAAATGCTGCTAAAATGCACATTGGCATGTCAATGCATCAGCTTCAATTGTATACTTTTAAATTCTTAGTTTACTCAGGTAGCTTTTTCTTTCCAGGCACACAGAACTTTGTTTTTGTAGCATTTTTGTGGAAAATGATACTGTACAAATGCATACCCTCAAATATCTGGTGGCGGTACATTGCAGGCCCTCACATATCTGGTGGCTGTACACTGCAAGCTCTCATGTATATGACCATCCCGTATTTGGTGGCTGCACAGTGCAGACTCTCCCGTATCTAATGGCTGCACAAGTACAGAACCTGTAGCTGGTGGCTGCACAGTGCAGGTCCTCATGTGTCTGGTGGCTGCACAGTGCAGGCCCTACCATATGTGGTGGCTGCACAGTGTAGGCCCTCTCGGATTTGGTGGCTGCAAAGTGCATATACAGTGCGTTGAAAAAGTATTTAAACCCATAAAAAGTCAAGATATTTGTCTATTACAAATTACACTTGCAGAGAATGTTTCAGACAGTATTATTATTGCAAACCAGTAGGCTCTTAATGTAAATTCCTAATTTAAAAAAAAAAGAATTGAAAATACTTTGCGTAAGTATTCAACCCCTGTGAATACTTACGCAAAGTTCAAAGATTTCACAGAAGACAGATATTGCCATAACAGTTGGGTTTCAATTAGCCTTTACCTAACATAAAAAAAGGTAATCTTTTATGAATAAAACATCATAATTCAATAACATTGGTCATATTGTGTCTCTGAAGGAAAATATAAAGTTATAGACATGCACAAGAAAAGACTATACAATAATATCCAGGAAATGTGATATCCCAGTGAGCATTGTTGGATCAGTTGTGAGTGAATGGAAGCTGCACAACCCACCAAGGCACAGCCTAGACAAGGCCATCCCTCAGAACTCAGCCTCAGAGCAAGAAGAAGACTTGTGATGGATCTGACACAAGAGACCATCTATCACTTTGAAGGAGCTATAGGGTTCAGTGAGTGAGACTAGAGTGATGGCGCACCAGTCAGACATATCTAGAGCTCTAAGTAAAGTACAACTGGTTTGGTTGGGTGGCTAAGTAGTAACCATTACCGAAGAAAAACCATGTCAAAGGATGTCTGGAAATTACCAGTAAATACCAGTGTGACCCTCTTAAAACTTAGGATATAGGGATATGTGGTGAGATGGAGCTTTCTAAAACCAAATGCTGTGTGTGACCTAGAACTAATACTATTCTGGTGGCAGCATCATGTTGTTGGGATGCTTTTCCTCAGCGTGTACTGGCCAATATGTTTAGAACTGAAGGATCAATGGTTGGTGCCAAGTACAGAGAGATGCTGTTCAGTCTGCTAGAAAACAAAAGCTTGGGAGAAAGTTCACCTTTCAGCAGGACAATAATCCCAAGCACAAAGCCAAAGCAACACTGAGGTAGTTGAACAGTAAAAATATGAATGTTCTGAAAAGGTCAAGTGCAAAGTCCAAATTGCAATCCATTTCTCTGACGTCCTAGTGGATGCTGGGAACTCCGAAAGGACCATGGGGAATAGCGGCTCCGCAGGAGACTGGGCACAAAAGTAAAAGCTTTAGGACTAGCTGGTGTGCACTGGCTCCTCCCCCTATGACCTTCCTCCAAGCCTCAGTTAGATTTTTGTGCCCGAACGAGAAGGGTGCAATCTAGGTGGCTCTCCTGAGCTGCTTAGAGTAAAAGTTTAAATTAGGTTTTTTTATTTTCAGTGAGTCCTGCTGGCAACAGGCTCACTGCATCGAGGGACTAAGGGGAGAAGAAGCGAACTCACCTGCGTGCAGAGTGGATTGGGCTTCTTAGGCTACTGGACATTAGCTCCAGAGGGACGATCACAGGCCCAGCCATGGATGGGTCCCAGAGCCGCGCCGCCGTCCCCCTTACAGAGCCAGAAGAGCAGAAGAGGTCCGGAAAATCGGCGGCAGAAGACGTCCTGTCTTCAATAAGGTAGCGCACAGCACCGCAGCTGTGCGCCATTGCTCTCAGCACACTTCACACTCCGGTCACTGAGGGTGCAGGGCGCTGGGGGGAGCGCCCTGAGACGCAATAAAAATACCTTAGATGGCAAAAAATACATCACATATAGCTCCTGGGCTATATGGATGCATTTAACCCCTGCCAGTTTTTCCTTAAAAAAGCGGGAGAAAGGCTGCCGAGAAGGGGGCGGAGCCTATCTCCTCAGCACACTGGCGCCATTTTCCCTCACAGCTCCGTTGGAGGGAAGCTCCCTGACTCTCCCCTGCAGTCCTGCACTACAGAAACAGGGTAAAACAAGAGAGGGGGGGCACTAATTTGGCAGATAAATCAATACAGCAGCTATATAAGGGAAAAACTTTTATATAAGGTTATCCCTGTATATATATATATAGCGCTCTGGTGTGTGCTGGCAAACTCTCCCTCTGTCTCCCCAAAGGGCTAGTGGGGTCCTGTCCTCTATCAGAGCATTCCCTGTGTGTGTGCTGTGTGTCGGTACGTTGTGTCGACATGTATGAGGAGGAAAATGGTATGGAGGCGGAGCAATTGCCTGTAATAGTGATGTCACCCCCTAGGGAGTCGACACCTGACTGGATGGTCTTATGGAAGGAATTACGTGATAGCGTCAGCACTTTACAAAAGACTGTTGACGACATGAGACAGCCGGCAAATCAGTTATTACCTGTACAGGCGTCTCAAACACCGTCGGGGGCTCTAAAGCGCCCGTTACCTCAGATGGTCGACACAGACCCAGACACGGACACTGACTCCAGTGTCGACGGTGAGGAAACAAACGTATTTTCCAGTAGGGCCACACGTTACATGATCACGGCAATGAAGGAGGTTTTGAACATTTCTGATACTACAAGTACCACAAAAAAGGGTATTATGTGGGGTGTGAAAAAACTACCCGTAGTTTTTCCTGAATCAGATGAATTAAATGAGGTGTGTGATGAAGCGTGGGTTTCCCCCGATAAAAAACTGCTAATTTCTAAAAAATTATTGGCATTATACCCTTTCCCGCCAGAGGTTAGGGCGCGTTGGGAAACACCCCCTAGGGTAGATAAAGCGCTCACACGCTTATCAAAACAAGTGGCGTTACCGTCTCCTGATACGGCCGCCCTCAAGGAGCCAGCTGATAGGAAGCTGGAAAATATCCTAAAAAGTATATACACACATACTGGTGTTATACTGCGACCAGCAATCGCCTCAGCCTGGATGTGCAGTGCTGGGGTGGCTTGGTCGGATTCCCTGACTGAAAATATTGATACCCTGGACAGGGACAGTATATTATTGACTATAGAGCATTTAAAGGATGCATTTCTATATATGCGAGATGCACAGAGGGATATTTGCACTCTGGCATCAAGAGTAAGTGCGCTGTCCATTTCTGCCAGAAGAGGGTTATGGACGCGACAGTGGTCAGGTGATGCGGATTCCAAACGGCATATGGAACTCAGGCACGGTGGGGGCCCGTCTCAAGAATTTCAGCGCGCAGTGGGCTCACTCGCAAGTGGACCCCTGGATCCTGCAGGTAGTATCTCAGGGGTACAAATTGGAATTCGAGACGTCTCCCCCTCACCGGTTCCTGAAGTCTGCTTTACCAACGTCTCCCTCCGACAGGGAGGCGGTATTGGAAGCCATTCACAAGCTGTATTCCCAGCAGGTGATAATCAAGGTACCCCTCCTACAACAGGGAAAGGGGTATTATTCCACGCTGTTTGTGGTACCGAAGCCGGACGGCTCGGTGAGACCTATTTTAAATCTGAAATCCTTGAACACTTACATACAAAGGTTCAAATTCAAGATGGAGTCACTCAGAGCAGTGATAGCGAACCTGGAAGAAGGGGACTATATGGTGTCTCTGGACATCAAGGATGCTTACCTCCATGTCCCAATTTGCCCTTCTCACCAAGGGTACCTCAGGTTCGTGGTACAGAACTGTCATTATCAGTTTCAGACGCTGCCGTTTGGATTGTCCACGGCACCCCGGGTCTTTACCAAGGTAATGGCCGAAATGATGATTCTTCTTCGAAGAAAAGGCGTCTTAATTATCCCTTACTTGGACGATCTCCTGATAAGGGCAAGGTCCAGGGAACAGTTAGAGGTCGGAGTACCACTATCTCAAGTAGTACTACGACAGCACGGGTGGATTCTAAATATTCCAAAATCGCAGCTGATTCCGACGACACGTCTGCTGTTCCTAGGGATGATTCTGGACACAGTCCAGAAAAAGGTGTTTCTCCCGGAGGAGAAAGCCAGGGAGTTATCCGAGCTAGTCAGGAACCTCCTAAAACCAGGCCAAGTGTCAGTGCATCAATGCACAAGGGTCCTGGGAAAAATGGTGGCTTCTTACGAAGCGATTCCATTCGGCAGATTCCACGCAAGAACTTTTCAGTGGGATCTGCTGGACAGATGGTCCGGATCGCATCTTCAGATGCATCAGCGGATAACCCTGTCTCCAAGGACAAGGGTGTCTCTCCTGTGGTGGTTGCAGAGTGCTCATCTTCTAGAGGGCCGCAGATTCGGCATTCAGGACTGGGTCCTGGTGACCACGGATGCCAGCCTGAGAGGCTGGGGAGCAGTCACACAGGGAAGAAATTTCCAGGGCTTGTGGTCAAGCATGGAAACGTCATTTCACATAAATATCCTGGAACTAAGGGCCATTTACAATGCCCTAAGTCAAGCAAGGCCTCTGCTTCAGGGTCAGCCGGTGTTGATCCAGTCGGACAACATCACGGCTGTCGCCCACGTAAACAGACAGGGCGGCACAAGAAGCAGGAGGGCAATGACGGAAGTTGCAAGGATTCTTCGCTGGGCGGAAAATCATGTGATAGCACTGTCAGCAGTGTTCATTCCGGGAGTGGACAACTGGGAAGCAGACTTCCTCAGCAGACACGACCTCCACCCGGGGGAGTGGGGACTTCACCCAGAAGTCTTCCACATGATTGTGAACCGTTGGGAAAAACCAAAGGTGGACATGATGGCGTCCCGCCTCAACAAAAAACTAGACAGATATTGCGCCAGGTCAAGGGACCCTCAGGCAATAGCTGTGGACGCTCTGGTAACACCGTGGGTGTACCAGTCAGTGTATGTGTTCCCTCCTCTGCCTCTCATACCCAAGGTACTGAGAATCATAAGAAGGAGAGGAGTAAGATCTATACTCGTGGCTCCGGATTGGCCAAGAAGGACTTGGTACCCGGAACTTCAAGAGATGCTCACGGAGGACCCGTGGCCTCTACCTCTAAGAAAGGACCTGCTCCAGCAGGGACCCTGTCTGTTCCAAGACTTACCGCGGCTGCGTTTGACGGCATGGCGGTTGAACGCCGGATCCTGAAGGAAAAAGGCATTCCGGATGAAGTCATCCCTACCCTGATCAAAGCCAGGAAGGATGTAACTGTGCAACATTATCACCGTATTTGGCGTAAATATGTTGCGTGGTGTGAGGCCAGGAAGGCCCCTACAGAGGAATTTCAACTGGGTCGTTTCCTGCATTTCCTGCAAACAGGACTGTCTATGGGCCTAAAATTAGGGTCCATTAAGGTTCAAATTTCGGCCCTGTCGATTTTCTTCCAGAAAGAACTAGCTTCAGTCCCTGAAGTTCAGACGTTTGTCAAGGGGGTACTGCATATACAGCCTCCTTTTGTGCCTCCAGTGGCACCTTGGGATCTCAATGTAGTTTTGGGGTTCCTAAAATCACATTGGTTTGAACCACTCACCACTGTGGACTTAAAATATCTCACATGGAAAGTGGTAATGCTGTTAGCCCTGGCTTCAGCCAGGCGTGTCTCAGAATTGGCGGCTTTATCCTATAAAAGCCCTTACCTAATTTTTCATACGGACAGGGCAGAATTGAGGACTCGTCCTCAATTTCTCCCTAAGGTGGTTTCAGCGTTTCACTTAAACCAGCCTATTGTGGTACCTGCGGCTACTAGGGACTTGGAGGATTCCAAGTTGCTGGACGTAGTCAGGGCCCTGAAAATATGTTTCCAGGACGGCTGGAGTCAGAAAATCTGACTCGCTGTTTATCCTGTATGCACCCAACAAGCTGGGTGCTCCTGCTTCTAAGCAGACTATTGCTCGTTGGATTTGTAGTACAATTCAGCTTGCACATTCTGTGGCAGGCCTGCCACAGCCAAAATCTGTAAAAGCCCATTCCACAAGGAAAGTGGGCTCATCTTGGGCGGCTGCCCGAGGGGTCTCGGCTTTACAACTTTGCCGAGCAGCTACTTGGTCAGGGGCAAACACGTTTGCTAAATTCTACAAATTTGATACCCTGGCTGAGGAGGACCTGGAGTTCTCTCATTCGGTGCTGCAGAGTCATCCGCACTCTCCCGCCCGTTTGGGAGCTTTGGTATAATCCCCATGGTCCTTTCGGAGTTCCCAGCATCCACTAGGACGTCAGAGAAAATAAGAATTTACTTACCGATAATTCTATTTCTCATAGTCCGTAGTGGATGCTGGGCGCCCATCCCAAGTGCGGATTGTCTGCAATACTTGTACATAGTTACAAAAATCGGGTTATTATTGTTGTGAGCCATCTTTTCAGAGGCTCCTCTGTTATCATGCTGTTAACTGGGTTCAGATCACAGGTTGTACGGTGTGATTGGTGTGGCTGGTATGAGTCTTACCCGGGATTCAAAATCCTTCCTTATTGTGTACGCTCGTCCGGGCACAGTATCCTAACTGAGGCTTGGAGGAGGGTCATAGGGGGAGGAGCCAGTGCACACCAGCTAGTCCTAAAGCTTTTACTTTTGTGCCCAGTCTCCTGCGGAGCCGCTATTCCCCATGGTCCTTTCGGAGTTCCCAGCATCCACTACGGACTATGAGAAATAGAATTATCGGTAAGTAAATTCTTATTTTTGGAATCTGTCGCTATTTGAAATTTGCAGTCCACAAGTGTCATCCAACCAACCTGGAGCAAATCTACAAGAAAGAATGGGCAATAGTCTCTCCCAAACATTGTGCCAACATGGCAGAAACCTACCACAACAGACTAAGAGGGGATTTTACCAAGCAATAGCTTTCAGTGGTTGAATATTTTTACATGTAGTATTTTTCAGTTTTAGTTTTTTTATAAAAAAAAAATCTGCTAACCCATATTACTATAGTATAAAACAAAGGAACAAATTTGTGGTGATACAGATGTGTCCTTATACACCATTGCTGCAGCCGTGCCAAACATCTACTCCCGTGGGCGAGGTCCTGTTACACGGCATCTTTTTACCAACAGTGCTTCTTACTCACAATGAGATTGTGACTTGGACAGACCAGGAGACTCTGCTGATTAATTGATATGTGTCACTTGTATATCTGTGTGCGGCTGAGACCCTGAATCTGCATACAAAGTGCTACGATGCAGCAGCTGCAGCTTTTTTCCCACTACTAGTTCTGTTGTGCTTCGTATACAGACTAAATTGGACATAGCTATACAAGTGTTGCATATGAAATTAATCAGCGCGGTCTCCTGATGCGGCCTTGTCACATTTCGTTGCGACTAAGACACATCTTTGGCATAAAAAAATCTAAGACACTAGCAGAGTTGCACGGGACCTGGCGGCTCGCTCGTGCAAGACATCTTGTTCTGTGTGCGTATTGAGACTAGATGTATGAGGACACATCTGTAATACCCCTTTTTCACCAGCTCAGAAAACCCTGGGTTTTTGCATGGGGGAGCGCTTTGACCCATTTGTTTTGGTAGTGGATCGGCTCCCGGATAAGGGTGTACTGTAAATGGGTTACCCGGTTCATCCGACCCAGGACCCATTTACAGCATGTTAAGAGCCCATTCCTCCCTGACCGCAGTGTCCCGCAGGCGGTCGGGAGGTTGGGGTGGACAGTGTATGCTGTCAGTGCTGCTGGCTGTCCTGCTATTCAGACCGCAGCGCTTGCCGGAAAAGTGTTTTAGGAGGCTGGGGGCAGTCCAGCAGCTTCCAGAGTGCTGGGCTTGCTCACAGCGTGATGGTTGGCAACATCGCATTGGGGGCATGGCCTAACGGGACCGAGGCCATGCCCCGAGGGCCCTGATCTGCCGGGGTTTTCCCGGCACTTGGAGATGACGTCTTCTCCAAGCTCCGGCCTGAAGACACTGCACCTGGGTCGGCGCCGTTGTGGAAAAGGGGTCAGTCTCTGGGCTGACCTGGATTGGAACCGTGTTCCAAATCCCAGGTCAGACCCAAGACTTCTAGTGGAAAAGGGGTATAATTAACACCTGCACATCACACTGATGACCAGTTACACATGCTGAGTAACTCAGCATACAAAACGTGGAAGGTACAGCAACGTTAAACTGTATGTAATATTGCTTCTAAGATCTTGAAGTTAATGCACTTTTATTGCCAGATGGCAGCAGCATTTCAGCTTCCATACACATGGTTATCTAGCTTGTGGCACTGTAACACTAGTCAGAAGTTGCTATAAAAAAAATAGTATCATCCATTGCAGACAAGAGTCAAGACTAGTGACACTTTAACTGCTATACGTTTAAGCCAAAAGCCAATCAGTATTGGGGGGTATACTTACTAAAGTGCGTTTTTTTTTTTTGTTTTTTTTTTCAAAATGAAGATTCTACTTAACATTTATCTAGCACCTTCTAGAAGATAATAAATAGAATCAGTTTAGTTGCTATGGGCAACATCTCCAAATCTAAAAACCTGCACTTTAGTATATATACCCCTGGGTCTTATTAAGCTGAGGTACTGGGTCTTACTAACAAGCTGAAGTCTGCTATTGATAGACTTGCAATAATATCCATTTAATCCGGGACACCAATGATTTATGCAGGTTCTCTGGTTGAGTATTCTGGTGAAATGCAGGCTAGAATTTAGCCAGCCACAGAACCTGTGTAAATCGTAGGTATCCCAGATTAAAGGGATATTATGGCAAGCATACAGTAGTTATTGAGGAGGGGGGGAACTTCAATTAGAAGAGGAAAAGTAGCTACAAGAGCTCACACACAGGGCAGAGCTGGTAGAAGGCGAAGCACCACTTTGGCATCCTCTGGTGAGGGGGAAGAAATGTACTTAACTTCGGTGATCATTATTTCTAAACTGAATTGGGAAAATAGCAAAGAGGGAAAGCTTGTGATGCCAGCACAACAGCCAGTATGTGTGTAGCCGAACAGCACATCATGCAAAATTGAATTCTCCTCTGTCTTAATTCTTTTTGGTTGCTGATGTCTTATGGCTTTTTCCTTTATACCAGTTGTCACAAATATACTTGAATCTACAGTAAATACTTAAATAAAAGTCTAAGGCTGGGTGCACACTATATGATGTGTACCCAGCCCGAATGTCGACAGAGGATGTCGCTGACGACCTGCATTGTCAACGACATAGTGGGTACACACTAGACCAGGGCTGGCCAAACCGGTCCTCAAGATCTACCGTTGTTCATGTTTTCCAGGCCTCCTGGAGATCTGTAGAATTGTCAGTTAGGAATGAATGCAGCACTTCTTAATTAGTAATGACTACACCTGTGCACCAGCTAGGTGGTCTGGAAAATGTGAACTGTTGGTAGATCTCGAGGACTGGTTTGGCCAGCCCTGCACTAGACAATGTGCCCGATATGTCGGTGCGATCCACCAGATAAGATGACATATCATCTAGTGTGTACCCAGGTTAATACTAAAATGATCAGAATTATACACTGTTATGTTGCTATTTAATGGAGATACTGAATTTAATTTGGCAGTTTTCCTTTATAGACCGTTTGGGGTATATTCAATTGAAGTCGGATCCATTCCGACATTCATTTGTCGGAATGGATCCGACCTGGGCTATTCAAAGCAATCTCAATTCAACTTTAAAAAAAGTCGAATTGAGATGCAGGAGCTGAGATGGGGGAGAGCCGCGGGCAGAGGGGGAGAGCAGCGCCAGAAGAGATGGGGGAGCCGCGGGCAGAGGGGGAGAGCAGCGCCGGAGGAGACGGGGGGAAAGACGAGGAGGAGACGGGGGAGAGCCGCGGGCAGACGGGAGCGCAGCCCTTCAGCAGCGGGCAGCGTGGCCAGAGGATGTCACAGCCGCCGCTCACTGCAGCGTCCACCCGGCTCCAGCAAGCGAGGTCCCGCTTGCTGGAGCCGAGTGGATGCTGCTGTGAGCGGCGGCTGTGACATCCTCCGGCTATGCTGCCCGCTGCTGTAGCGCTGCTCTCCCCCATCTGCCCGCGGCTCTCCCTTCTCCTCCGGCGCTACTCTCCCCCTCTGCCCGCGGTTCTCTCATCTCCTCCGGCGCTGCTTTCCCCCTCTGCCCGCAGCTCTCCTGTCTCATTCCTCGACTTGTCGAATAATTTGGGGTTATATTGAATAGGTCGGAACCCCTTCCGACCTAAAAAAAAGTCGAAAACTGCCGTCTTTTCGACAGACGGCAGCTTTTGACTTCAATTGAATATACCCCTTTGTCTTCTTTCCGTTTAAATAATAATATCTTTCCTTTTCTATTCTATTGCATAGACACACACATGCAGATAGATAACACTCAGACTGAGTGGTATTTTCGTTGTTTTACATCTACCTGTATGTGTTATCCCTAAGATAACGATGTACAGATGGGCTCTCAAGCAGTCCTGAAATATACCACAGGAGGGGATCAGGTTTCGTCTATTATATGAAAAGCTAGTCAGTCTGCTGTACTAAAAGTTCTCCTGGGAACTTTCGAATTAGGAAGTTGCTTTTGATGAAATTTTATCCGGCCTTTGTTGCTATGAAAGACAAAGCGCTCCAGAAAGGAATCCTCTAAAGTAAAAAAAAATAAGAAATAAGTGGTTTGCCTTGTCTGATTCATTTCAGTAACATCTCATTAAATGCGATCAGTCAGTCAACAAAGACAGCAATCATTACTGATTTGTAGTTTTCTTTCTTTGTTGCTTTTACTGTTAAGATATCGGTTTCACTTAATTGTTAGTCATCGTGTCTATTAATAAACCAAATACTTTTCAATCTCTAGTTGTTAGTGTAAAATTGAGGTTTTGTGCAAGTAAACAGGTTCACTCTAGCACCGTAACTTTGATGAAGAAAGTGGCAGAAAGCCCACAAGAGGCAGCATATGAGTGATTGTGTGACCTATAGGGCCTGATTCTAAAGCTGGGCATACACTATACAATTATCTGGCACACCATCTGTAAAATCTGGCTGGTTGGAATTAATATCTGGTAATGTATGGGAGCAAATGACAATCAACCATTTGCTCCCAAATTCTAGAAAACTGTCAAAAACTGTTTAAAAGTATGTAAGCATTGATTTCTTATTGCTATAAGTAGTGATATCAGAGTAGGCAACAGCAGCCAAAAATCAAGGCACCATGTTGAGCAATGCGTTCAGTTTTGGTCAACCAAGGAAGTACAGTCAAAGACACTGAGGAAGATAGTTCTCTAAGTGTACCCCATATCTTACCTCTCGTCCAGTCCAACACCCGGCTCAAAATAGTAGCCTGACAGTAAGTCGAGATCATCATCAGTTGTTATCCACCCCTGAGCTGTCTTTGGAAGAGCACTGCATGTTTAAATCTTGGTGTTGTCCCCCCCTCCCACAAACACACAATTACATAAAAGAATATTGATTTCAGACAGGAAACAAGTAAGGAGTCCTATAGGGGTCATCTTTAATAAGTATAGTATATGTGGAGGGACATTTATACTGTATTAATAATATTCATGCGGCCAAGTCACGAAAAACGCTGTTGGGACCGTTGATGTAGTTCCTTGCGGAGTTTACCTAACAGAGGAGCATGGTTCAGGGAGAATAATTGGAAGGATGCCTCAGCACAAGTTTCTAAATATTTAATATGTGAAGGGTGCCATTCGAAAGGAAATTAAGTACTGAGACCAGCGACTGCTTCCTCAGATACAGTGACATTTAGGGCAGTGGTCTTGGAATAGTTCATTTTTAAGTTGGAGAGCTTGCCAAAACACAAAAATTCCTGTAACTAATTAGGGGGAGATGTAATGGGATTTGTGACCACAGCTAATAGGTCTTCTGCGAAGGGTCCAAGACTACATTGGTGAGAACAGGAGAGTCTATTCTCCCTAGGAATTTCTTAATTTTTAAGTCACAATACTCCGACGTTGGGGTCATATTATACAGCTGAGAGTAGAAGCCCTGAAAAGCGGATGTTGTGTATCTGTCTGTATGGTGAACAGTACCAGTTGGTTCTTTTATTCGCTGTATAAGATATCACTGGGCCCTAAGAGCTATTGCTAACATTTTGCCAGGTTTATTACCCCAACTGTAATACTTATGGCGACAGCATCGTAACGCTGTTTTTACCTTTCCATTTAGAAGAGTGTTCAGATCAGTTCTTGCTTTCTAAAGTTCGATGAAAGTGTTGTGCTTTTATATGTGAGATCTAGGGGTATATTTACAAAGATTCGTGTTTTTGCCGTTTTTAAGGGTGTTTGAACTCGAATGGTATCGGGTGCATTTTACTGCAACTTTTTGAATTCTGATACGAGCATTCACTAAGCTGCCGATTTTTCCAAATTCGTATTTTCCGATGTCGATGTGATTCGTAATGTCAGGCAGTGTTTTACGGGAGTGATGAGTAAAACACTGCCTGACAAAACACAAGGAATCCCGTCCGGATCTGTGAAATCCGTGCAGGGATTCATTGTGTACCATAAGAAGGTGTTTAAAGTGTTAAAAAATCCGAAAAAAATTGCGTGGGGTACCCCCTCCTAAGCACAACCAGCCTCGGGCTCTTTGAGCCGGTCCTGGTTGACAAAATATGGGGGGGGAAATGACAGGGGTTCCCCCATATTTAATCAACCAGCACCGGGCTCTGCGCCTGGTCCTGGTTCAAAAAATACGGGGGACAAAAAGCGTAGGGGTCCCCCGTATTTCTTAAACCAGCACCGGGCTCCACTAGCCAGGTACATAATGCCACAGCCGGGGGACACTTTTATTGTGGTCCGGGCGGCCCTGGCATTACATACCCAACTAGTCACCCCTGGCCGGGGTACTCTGGAGGAGTGGGAACCCCTTAAATCAAGGGCCCCCCCCCCCTCCAGCCACCCAAGGGCCAGGGGTGAAGCCCAAGGCTGTCCCCCCCCCCCCCCCCCCCATCCAAGGGCGGCGGATGGGGGGCTGATAGCCTTGTGTAAAAAATGAGAATATTGTTTTTAGTAGCAGTACTACAAGTCCCAGCAAGCCCCCCCCCCGCAAGCTGGTACTTGGAGAACCACAAGTACCAGCATGCGGTGGAAAACCGGGCCCGCTGGTACCTGTAGTACTACTACTAAAAAAATACCCAACAAAATACAGGACACACACACCGTGACAGTATAAGTTTATTACAAACATGCACGCCTCCAAACATACATACTTACCTATGTTCACACGAGGCTCGGTCCTCTTCTCCATGTAGAATCCTCGGGGTACCTGTGAAAAAAATTATACTCACATAATCCAGTGTTGCTTGTCTTCTTTGTATAATCCACGTACTTGGCAAAACAAAAAAACGGAAACCCGACCACGCACTGAAAGGGGTCCCATGTTTACACATGGGACCCCTTTCCCCAACTGCCAGGACCCCCCCTGACTCCTGTCAAAGAGGGTCCCTTCAGCCAATCAGGGAGCGCCACGTCGTGGCACTCTCCTGATTGGCTGTGTGCTCCTGTAGTGTCTGTGAGGCTGCACCCGGCAGAGATACAATGTAGCGCCTATGCGCTCCATTGTATCCAATGGTGGGAACTTTGCGGTCAGCGGTTGACCGAAAGTAACCTCACCGCTGACCGCAAAGTTCCCACCATTGGATACAATGGAGCGCATAGGCGCTACATAGTATCTCTGGACGCGCTTCACTGGGATTGGCTACAGGCTTAATGATTGATGTCTCACTTGCCCGGCTGCAGAGGGGACTATAAAAGTGGAGGAGGAGCCAGCTGGGCAAGGGAGACATCAATCAAAGCCAATAGCCAATCCCAGTGAAGTGTGTCCAGTGGAGATTACACAGCCGACACCCCCCCCCCCCTTGAACCGAGGAACAGCGCCAACGTTCATATCACCCAAGGCCTCCACTGCTGCTGTGTCCCAGTCTCTAGATGCTAGAGGCGCCGCCGACGGACGGGGAGTGATTGGGGATGGGGTCAGGGTGTGCTACACACTGAGCAGTATTGCGTGGCCCACTCTGTGTGCAGTGTGCTGTGATCCCTGCCGCCTCTTGTTCATGTGCTGGCGGGTGTCAGCGGTGCTGGTCAGGCGTGGAGTGTGTGAGGTGTCCAGCATTTTAGCAGGGTGCAGCGCCCTGGCTATTTTTTACATTGTGATATGCGCCCTGCCCGCTGTACGAGTGCCGGATGCTTAGTCCCGCTTATTGCTGGCGCGGTCCTGCTGCCTCCACAAGCCGGCACTGGAACCATGTACTCACAGGGGTGATATGGGGGGGGGGGGGGGGGGCTGAGCTCCATGCACACACTCCGGAGACCCAGGACCAAGTGACTCCCGCCTCTGTACTTAGTGTCAGCCTGCGCAAGCAGACAGGCTCCGGGGACCCTAAGCAGCAGCACGAGTGATAGCAGAGATGGTTGAGGAGGAGGGTGGGCTGCTGCTGTTCCTAATTTGCCTCGAGAGCAGTTGCATGACATGCCCTGTGTGACCCACTACCAGCTCCAGAGCCCACCATCTCTTCCAAAGGAACTCCCCTGCACTGCATGGGCCAGGTATGGACAAAAATGACTCCCATAGGGAGACAAAAAGGAGTAAAAACAGTACCATACATAACCGCATCCCCATAAACAATGACCAGCATCACCACTACATACTGTCCAGAGCAGGTAGGAGTGCATGTTACTTCTGCTATTTTCCAATTTGTCATGACAGCTATCGCTATAAAATATACAGTAATGCAAGACAAGTTCATAAAGTCACTTATGGTGGGTACACACTGGCCGATATATCGGCTGTTCTCTTGAACGGCCAATATATCGCGGGTCCGTCAGCCAGTGTGTACGGGCGATACGTCTGTGAACTCCGTCGTTCACAAACGTATCGCGTCGGCCCAGCTTGCATAGGTAAAACGTGCCCTGCAAAATGGAAAAGTGCCCTTGTTGATTGCAGTAGCTGCTGGGGCCAATATTGGGTATGCAAAGAATTCCCAATATTGACACATCGGACAACATTGCATCCCCATAGAAATCTATGGGGGATGCGGTTGCGTGCGGCAATGGAGGGATCACAGCAGATACCTGCTGCGATCCCTCCTTCATACATTCCAGGGATACATAGTATTTGTGGCTAACCCCCGAAAACTGGTGTTTTTCGGGGACATAGATGCAAATGCAAATACTGCTTGATAAATGAGCAACTTATGGGTGATGACCTGGGACATTGTAGTTGAGTGATTCTGCTGCCCATCTTCCTGGAACTTAGGGTTGCTGTCCCCAATCACGCCCCGTCCCCGCTCAGCCACGTCCCCTTTTCAGCAAGGGTGCCCTCTCAGCACCATGCCCTATCCCCAATCTAGAGTGAACGCTTCTTGCCCTAGTACTGCTCTTATCTACCCTTTCCTCCTTCTTACTCCTAGTACTGCCTACCCTTAACCCCCTCTTTACCCCATCCTTGGCCCCTAGTACTACCTCAGCTGCTATCTACCCTTAGCCCCTCACTACCCCCAACACTGCCTGCCTCTAGCCCCTTCCTTGCCCCTGAGCACTATTCCAACTGCTGTCTGCACTTACCCACCCTTCCCTACCCCCAGTACTGCCCCAGCTCTTGTCTGCACTTACCCACTCCCTACCCCAGCACTGTCTGCCCTTACTCTCTCTACTCCCAGCTGTACTTCAACTTTACTCTACCTCCCAGCTCTAATCAACTTCTCCCTGCTTCTCCCCCATAATATGTGATGGGACCCAGAAACAGGGGAGTAGGACCCCAATTTTGTAATGTAATGGGTCCCTGGGACCCACAATTTTTTTTTGCTCAACGCGATCACTGGGTATGTAATGCCAGGGCCGCCGGGACCACAATAAAAGTGTCCCCCGGCTGTGGCATTATGTACCTGGCTAGTGGAGCCCGGTGCTGGTTTAAGAAATACCGGGGACCCCTACGCTTTTTGTCCCCCGTATTTTTTGAACCAGGACCAGGCGCAGAGCCCGGTGCTGGTTGATGAAATATGGGGGAACCCCTGTAAATTTTTCCCCTATATTTTTTCAACCAGGACCGTCTCAAAGAGCCCGAGGCTGGTTATGCTTAGGAGGGGGGACCCCTCGCATTTTTTTTTCTGTTTTTACACTAAACACACCCTTTCCCATAGATAACCATGCACAGATCTCACTGATCCGTGCATGGTTATCCAAACTCGACTGGAAAAAGCAGGTCTATTTTTTTGCTGCTTTTTTTAACGATTCGCAAAAAAATAGACCCGCACTTGAGCACTCAGAGACTAACACCCAAATACGAATGAATAGTGAATACCTGTATTGTATGAAATAACAGCCGCGTTTGACCGATGGTCTATTCATTCGTATTTCAGAACTTTGCCGTTAAATCCATTACGAATAGACCAGACACTGCCGAGATTTGTGCTTAGTGAATTCCCGGATTGGGACTTTGAAAAAAAAACACAAATCGGACAAACTCGATTTTTTAGTAAATATTGGCCCTAGTGTGTTAATCTTAGCTAATAAAGCATCCCGGCAATCAAGTTTCTTTTTCTTAAGGAACATACCAAGCTGGATTCACTTGCTGCAAATGACTCTGAGTCAGACCGTGATAGGGACACCTCACCAGTATCATTTATGAGCTATATAGTGAGCCAGAGTCTTCTAACTGAGCCCTCAGTACATATGCCAGAGAAACTGTCTTTTAAACTTACAGTGCTAATAGCGGGGAGACGTTAGGCGTATTTGTAAAGTCAAGGAAAGGGGAGCATGGTCTAATCTCATAATCTGTCCAATAGAGGTATCGACACGGAGGTCTAGATTGGAATGATCAACAAAGAAGTAATCAGTACAGGAATAGGAAATGGTGGAGAGGGGAATAAAAGTTGTACCCCATCTCTGCTGGATGTAAAAGGCGACAGGTATCTACCATTTTGGAAATCATGGAGTATTGTTTGAAATTTCGGCACCTCAGGACACATCAGTAGCAGGCTCTAAATCTTTACAGTGCATCTTATAACAAACTTGGGGTCATACCACGGATTTGTTTTGTGAACCCTCTCCTATTAAGAATGTTATTTTAAAGTTCAGGAATTAAAAGGGAATCCGATCTAGTCTTTTAACATCCACAGCTATGCCTTATTCATGGCCTTGTATAAGGCTTGTCCCCAAAACATGAGAATAAAAACCTGGGACAGATGGTTGGATATACCAGTTATGGCACCACTTGTAATGCTAGCAGATAAATTATATGATTTTTGGGGTAGATTCAATTAGCTGTGATAAAATCTTTGTTTACTGTGGCTTGAATTAACACGCTTATTGCCCACTAATTTCACTTATTGCATCTTAGTTGCTTGGGTAATTTATATAGAAAACAATTCACGGCCACCAGCATTTAGCCACTTTAATCCCTGTAAATGGATTTTCACGGCTGACTAAATTTTCCACTCTGTAATTTTCTGTGATATAGCTTGAAATGTTCTTGGAGTAACAAGGAATTCTGTATTGTTAAGTCCAGTGTATTCTATCAGATGTATTGTTCTGAGAGTGCAGTGGAGGACTGACATGTTAGGCCTGCTAGTTGCCGGAATTGCGGGACTTTGTGCAAGTGTGTCCGGTTTTTTAAAGCAGCTATCATTTACAAGGCAAAACCAACCTGTCCCGCACTTCCAGCAGCTCGCAGAGTGTTACATTCAGGGGCTGATTCAGAATGACAGGCAGAAGTGCAGAAATCGCTAGGCTGTAGAGGCAGGGGGCTACCCTAAAGATTCGACAGCACAGCGCTTGCATTTTAGTCGGGGGGGGGGGAACCAGCATGCGGGACGGCCTTGCCCTGTGCTGGGCAGCCTCTCGTATGTTAGTGGAAGGAGTTGTATGTCACAACTGAGGGCCTGAGTTGACGGGAGGCAACCTCAGTTGTAGGGGCTGAGATGTAACGGAACCTGGGAGGTTGTATCAGACCCCTAGACATGTAAGTAACATGTAGAATAACTGCCCGAAGGCGTGACCACGACAACCAGGATAAAAGTCAATGATGTTTATTATGACAAACTCCGTAACACAGCAGAAAATAAGAAAACATAAAAGTCAGCAGGGCAATAATACAGTTCCTGGGTACTACAGGGTGGCAAGGGCCACAGGCACTGGTAGTGTGAGACAGTTCTAATAATCTTCTAGTTGGAAAGTCCTTACCAGGCCTGACTGTAGCAATGGAGAGAACCCAGGATCGTACCAGCTGGTGTTCCAGGAAAGGCTGGGCTGCTGAAGGTAAAACGGCTGCTGTGGATACTGGCTGGAACCAGACTGTTGTTGGTACGGAGTGGATACTGGCTGGAACCAGTTAAATAATAAACGAACTTGAGAGCGATGAAATAATAATACCGGTGGAGAGTGGTAAACTGCAGAAAGGACACCGGCCCTTTAAGGGAAGCTGTACACTGCTGGAAGCTGGGCTGGAAGCAGGTGATTGACTTGAGAGCGATGAAATAATAATACCGGTGGAGAGTGGTAAACTGCAGAAAGGACACCGGCCCTTTAAGAGAAGTTGTACACTGCTGGAAGCTCGGCTGGAAGCAGGTGATTGCTGTAGCTGGAAACAGGTGAGTCCAGAATGGATCGGAGAGTCAGGCTACACCGCAGATGGAATGCTGGTGCGGGTCTCTATAGCAGAAGTCTGGAGACAGGAGCTGGAACCTGGAAGACAACCACAGGAGAGAGACAAACTGGAACTAGGTTAGACAACCAAAGCACTGACGCCTTCCTTGTTCAGGCACAGCTTACTTATACCTGCAGCAAGGAAGGGGTTGGCTAGGCAATTATGCAAATCAACAATACAGACAGCAGATTGGTGGAAATGATCAGATGACAAAAACCAAGATGGCTGCGCCCATGCAGACACTTGGAGGGAAGTTTGGTTTGTAATCCATGTGAGAATTGAAACAGTAATGGCGACGCCGGCCACAGGAGACAGGAGACACCAGACTGACAAGCGCACATTTAACCACGCGGGCACAGCGGAGGCCGCGGCTGATGAAATCACCACTCTGACATTCTGCATGTGGAAACTCAGAAACAGCGGGATCCGGTCCTGGAATGCTGAGCCAGCCTTAGGAGGCACCTGAAGGGTAAGTAATGGCGTCCAGATACCCGGATCGTGACAGCACCCCCCCCTTTAGGAGTGGCCCCAGGACACTTCTTAGGCTTTAAAGGAAACTTTGCGTGGAAATTTCGGACCAAGGCAGGAGCATGGACGTCTGAGGCATTGGTCCAAGAGCGTTCTTCAGGACCATAGCCCTTCCAGTCAATGAGGTATTGTAACTGACCGTAACGGAAACGTGAGTCCAAAATCTTGGCCACCTCGTACTCGACTCCCCGTTGAGTCTGAACTTTGGGAGCTGGAGGAAGTGCGGAATGAAACCGATTCAGGATCAGCGGTTTCAACAAAGAAACATGAAATGTCCTGGGTATTTTCAAGAAGGATGGTAACTGTAACCTGTAGGCAACAGGATTGATGACTTGTTCAATCTTGAAGGGTCCGATGTAGCGAGGTGCAAATTTCATGCTGGGAACTCTCAACCTCAAATTCTTCGTGGACAACCACACACGATCACCCACCTTGAGAGCAGGAACCGCTCTACGCTTCCTATCGGCAAACTTTTTATACCTGAATGAGGCTTTAAGCAGGGCTGCGCGGACGTTCTTCCAGTTATTTGAAAACTGACGCAAGGTGACATCCACTGCTGGAACAGAAGTTGCGGGAAGCGGTTGGAATTCTGGGACTTTAGGGTGGAATCCATAATTAATGAAGAATGGTGTAGAAGAAGATGAGGAATGGTATTGATTGTTGTGGCTGAACTCGGCCCAAGGAAGGAGTTGAACCCAGTCATCTTGAGAGGAAGACACATATATACGGAGGAAGGCCTCCAAGTCCTGATTCACCCTCTCGGTTTGACCATTGGTCTGAGGATGGTAAGCCGTGGAAAACTTTAACTTGACTTGGAGGGCTTGACACAAACTTCGCCAAAATTTGGCTACAAATTGTACTCCACGATCCGAGATGATCTCTTCAGGAAGACCGTGAAGTCGGAAGATCTCTTGTATAAACACTTGAGCCAACTTGGAAGCTGACGGAAGACCGGTGAGAGGGATGAAATGTGCCATCTTGGTGAACCGGTCAACTACCACCCAGATGGTATTAAACTTGTTGCAGATAGGTAGATCGGAAACAAAGTCCATCGACAAATGGGTCCATGGTCGACGGGGAACAGATAATGGAACCAGTTGCCCCGCAGGCGACTGGCGGGAGACTTTGTGTTGGGCACACTTCGGGCAGGAGGCAATAAATTCCATAACGTCCTTTTTCAGAGTTGGCCACCAGTAGGACCTAGAAATAAATTCAAGGGTTTTCTGAATGCCTGTATGTCCAGCAAAACGGGAAGCATGGGCCCAATGCATGAGCTTCTTCCTTAGAACTGGCTTAACAAAACTTTTCCCTGGTGGAGGCGTAGAGTCCATCCCTACCGTGGAGAATGCCAACGGATTAATAATAGGATGCTTGTCTGCAGACTCGGACTCATTTTCTTGCTCCCATGAGCGGGAAAGGGCATCGGCCTTACGATTCTGAGAACCCGGACAGAACTGGAGTTTAAAGTCAAATCTGGAAAAGAAAAGTGCCCATCTGGCCTGACGAGGGTTGAGACATTGTGCGCCTTTGAGATATAAAAGATTTTTGTGGTCGGTAAGTATGGTGATTGAGTGGGAAGCTCCCTCCAACAGGTATCTCCACTCCTCCAGAGCGAGCTTGATGGCTAGCAACTCCTGATCGCCAATGGCATAGTTGCGCTCAGCTGGGGAGAACTTCCGGGAGAAGAAACTGCAAGGATGTAGATGTCCATCTTTGGCCCTCTGGGATAACACTGCTCCTACTCCAATGGAGGAGGCATCTACCTCTAAGATAAAAGGAGAGTCGGTGTCAGGCTGTTTCAGAACTGGTGCAGAGATGAACCGTTGCTTCAGAAGGTGAAAGGCCTGTGTAGCTTCCTCGGACCACTTGGACGGATTAGCACCTTTCTTGGTTAATGCAGTGATAGGCGCCACAATGGTGGAAAAGTCTCGTATAAATTTTCTATAATAATTGGCGAACCCTAAGAACCTCTGGACCCCTTTGAGGCTTAAGGGTATAGGCCAATTCTGGATTGCTTGGAGTTTCTCAGGATCCATCTCTAGTCCGGAACCGGACACAATGTAACCTAGAAACGGAATGGTTTTAACTTCAAACACACACTTCTCCAATTTACAATAGAGGTGATTGACACGGAGACGGGAAAGAACCTCTTTTACCCAGAAACGATGATCTTCGAGATTATTAGCAAAGATGAGGATGTCGTCTAGATAAACCACGACATGGCGGTACAAGATGTCCCTGAAGATCTCATTCACGAAGTGCTGGAAGACTGCTGGAGCGTTGCTCAATCCGAAGGGCATGACGAGGTACTCATAATGTCCGTCACGGGTGTTAAAGGCGGTCTTCCACTCGTCACCCTCACGGATTCGGATGAGATTGTAGGCACCCCTCAAGTCCAGCTTTGTGAAAATGGTTGCACCACTAACTCTATCAAAGAGCTCAGTAATCAGGGGTAAAGGGTATCGGTTCTTGACGGTAATGTCGTTCAGACCCCTGTAGTCGATGCACGGACGCAGACCACCGTCTTTCTTCTTAACGAAGAAGAAGCCTGCGCCGGCTGGAGAAGAAGATGGTCGGATGAAACCCTTCGCCAGGTTCTCTTTGATGTACTCTTCCATGGAGTGTGTCTCGGGCAGAGACAACGGATAAGTTCGGCCTCGCGGTGGAACCTTCCCTGGAATGAGGTCGATTGGGCAGTCCCATTCTCTATGAGGAGGAAGGATATCAGCAGAGGCTTTACTGAACACATCCGTGAAGTCTTGATATGGAGGAGGCGGAACATCAGTTGACCTGGGGAAGGAAGAACAAACAGGAAGAACTTTGGCTAAACAAGTCTCAGCACAGGAGGGACCCCATGCCAGTATTTGCGTAGTCGTCCAGTCAATTGATGGGTTGTGGAGACGGAGCCATGGAAGGCCTAAAACCACTGGATGTGTGGCTCTTGGAATCACTAAAAAAGAAATATACTCAGAATGAAGAACTCCCACTCTCAGACGAACTGGAAGAGTCCTTAAGGAAATGACTGCGTCAAAAATCTTGCTGCCATCCACGGCAGTCAAAGAGATGGACGAGGACAGTCTCTCGGTGGGTAGGGACCACCGTTTAACATAAGCTTCGGTTATGAAATTCCCAGCTGCTCCGGAATCAAGGAGGGCAATGACGTTCCTGTAACGTTGAGCAATTTGGAGCGACACTGGGAGGTTACAGTCATGAGGAGATGGAGAGGAGATCATCACTCCTAGCCGGCCCTCTCCTTGGCGAACTAGGATCTGGAGTCCCGGACGTTTGGGACAGGCATTGATAGTGTGCGACGGAGCTGCACAGTAGAGACAGAGAGACTCAGAGAGACGTTTTCGGCGCTCAGCAGGAGATAGACGGGAACGACTAATTTGCATAGGCTCATCCTTGGATGGAGATGGTTGACGAGAAGGAGGAGCAGAAGATTTAGGAGTAGATGATCTTCCTCGCTCGGTTGCTCTCTCTCTAAAACGTAGATCAACCTTCGTGCAAAGAGAAATTAGCTCATCCAACTTAGAGGGCAAGTCTCTGGTAGCTAACTCATCCTTGATGCGTTCTGATAAGCCATGCCAGAATGCAGCATACAGGGCCTCGTCGTTCCATGCCAGTTCGGATGCCAGGATTTTAAACTGTATAAGATACTGTCCCACGGTACGTGTTCCCTGGCGTAAACGAAGAATCTCAGATGAAGCAGATGTTATCCGGCCTGGCTCGTCGAAGATGCGCCTGAATGTAGCTACAAAGTCAGTATAGGAGGATAGCAGGGGATCAGACTTCTCCCATAAAGGTGATGCCCAGTCAAGGGCTGAGCCACAGAGAAGGGAGATGATATAGGCAATTTTGGTACGGTCACTGAAGAAATTGCCAGGTAGAAGCTCAAAGTGGATTTCACATTGATTGAGAAATCCCCTGCAGAACCTTGGAGATCCATCAAATTTTGCTGGCGTTGGAAGATGAAGATGTGGACTGGAAATGGGTAAGGTGGGTGGGGTTACAGCTGGTGTCACTGTAGTGGACGCACCGGACGTGCCAGGTCCACGGAGGGTCGTTTGAATCCCATCCAGCCGTGTGGAGAGATCCTGGAGACAGCGGATGATGTGGCCCTGTGCAGCCTCCTGATGTTCAAGTCGGGCTGCCAGTTCTTGCATCGGCCTGGCCGCTTGATCCTGGTCTCCGGCTGGATTCATTAGGTCAGTGCTTACTGTCACAACTGAGGGCCTGAGTTGACGGGAGGCAACCTCAGTTGTAGGGGCTGAGATGTAACGGAACCTGGGAGGTTGTATCAGACCCCTAGACATGTAAGTAACATGTAGAATAACTGCCCGAAGGCGTGACCACGACAACCAGGATAAAAGTCAATGATGTTTATTATGACAAACTCCGTAACACAGCAGAAAATAAGAAAACATAAAAGTCAGCAGGGCAATAATACAGTTCCTGGGTACTACAGGGTGGCAAGGGCCACAGGCACTGGTAGTGTGAGACAGTTCTAATAATCTTCTAGTTGGAAAGTCCTTACCAGGCCTGACTGTAGCAATGGAGAGAACCCAGGATCGTACCAGCTGGTGTTCCAGGAAAGGCTGGGCTGCTGAAGGTAAAACGGCTGCTGTGGATACTGGCTGGAACCAGACTGTTGTTGGTACGGAGTGGATACTGGCTGGAACCAGTTAAATAATAAACGAACTTGAGAGCGATGAAATAATAATACCGGTGGAGAGTGGTAAACTGCAGAAAGGACACCGGCCCTTTAAGGGAAGCTGTACACTGCTGGAAGCTGGGCTGGAAGCAGGTGATTGACTTGAGAGCGATGAAATAATAATACCGGTGGAGAGTGGTAAACTGCAGAAAGGACACCGGCCCTTTAAGAGAAGTTGTACACTGCTGGAAGCTCGGCTGGAAGCAGGTGATTGCTGTAGCTGGAAACAGGTGAGTCCAGAATGGATCGGAGAGTCAGGCTACACCGCAGATGGAATGCTGGTGCGGGTCTCTATAGCAGAAGTCTGGAGACAGGAGCTGGAACCTGGAAGACAACCACAGGAGAGAGACAAACTGGAACGAGGTTAGACAACCAAAGCACTGACGCCTTCCTTGTTCAGGCACAGCTTACTTATACCTGCAGCAAGGAAGGGGTTGGCTAGGCAATTATGCAAATCAACAATACAGACAGCAGATTGGTGGAAATGATCAGATGACAAAAACCAAGATGGCTGCGCCCATGCAGACACTTGGAGGGAAGTTTGGTTTGTAATCCATGTGAGAATTGAAACAGTAATGGCGACGCCGGCCACAGGAGACAGGAGACACCAGACTGACAAGCGCACATTTAACCACGCGGGCACAGCGGAGGCCGCGGCTGATGAAATCACCACTCTGACATTCTGCATGTGGAAACTCAGAAACAGCGGGATCCGGTCCTGGAATGCTGAGCCAGCCTTAGGAGGCACCTGAAGGGTAAGTAATGGCGTCCAGATACCCGGATCGTGACATTGTAGTTTTGAAATTTTTCGCAAAATTACAACTCGTGCTGAATTAGGCCCTTATCCCGTTGTGTTAAAACATTTTGCTTGGGTTCATTCAATCATTATGTGGCATGAGGATGTTTTCTTTGGGAGAATTTAAAAAAAAAAAATTCTCATACATCCTAGAGGATGCCGGGGTCCACTTCATGACCATGGGGTATAGACGGTTCCGCAGGAGCCATGGGCACTCTTAAGACTTTTCAATGGGTGTGAACTGGCTCCTCCCTCTATGCCCCTCCTCAAGACCTCAGTTTTAGAAATGTGCCCAGGCAGACTGGATGCACTTCTGCCCAGGCAGACTGGATGCACTCTGAGGAGCTCTACTGAGTTTCTCTGAAAAGACTTATGTTAGGTTTTTTATTTTCAGGGAGAACTGCTGGCAACAGTCTCCCTGTTTCGTGGGACTGAGGGGGCAGAAGTAGGAACCAACTTCCTGAACAGTTTCATGGCTCTGCTTCTGGCTGACAGGACACCATTAGCTCCAGAAGGGTACTGAACGCTAGCCGTGTCTAGATGCTCACTCCCACAGCATGCCGTCACCCCCCTCACAGAGCCAGATGTCAGAAGACAGGTGAGTAGAAGAAGAAGATCTTCTATCGAGAAAAGTGACTGCTGAGGTACGGCGTGGCTGGCGGGAGCGCAGCGCGCCATTGCTGCCCGCACACACAGGCCCTGCAGGGTGCAGGGGGTGGGGGCGCCCTGGGCAGCAAAAATACCTATAAACTGGCAAAAAGGGGGCATAAGATGCCTCTGGCACAGCCCTACCCCCACCAGTATAAATATTATAAAAGATGACTGTGTGAAAAACGCGCCATTGCGGGTGCGGAGCTGCTTCCTCAGGCAGCCAGCACACTGCTCAGCACCATTTCCTCTCTCTCCTCAGGCTGCAGAGACCACGCTGGTCCTTTCCTCCACTTCTGACTACAAGTATCAGGGTGAAAATAAGGGGGGGCACAAGCGTTTTGGTGCATTACAAGTGTGAATTACTGTGTGAAAGCGCTGCTTGTCTGTGGGCATTCTGTGTTCACAGGCATTAGATACTGGCGCTGGGGTTGTGAACTGGCTGCTCCTAAACTCTGGGTCTGTTCCCTATAAGTCCCAGGGTGTCTGTGTGGGTGTTGTACACGTGTGTGACATGTCTGAGGCAGGGAGTTCCTCCCCGGAGGAAACCATGTTAGGGACACAGAGTTGTAATGCGGTGGCGCTACCGGCACACCAAGAGCCTGCATGGGTGAAAGAAATACGTGATAGTATGCATCATATCAATAGGAGATTAGATAAGTCTGAATCTCATGCTGAGTGCTGGAGAAAATCTGTGGAAGATGTGATTTTTCAGGGCTCTGTTCTTCCATCTGCAGGCGATCCCTCTGGGTCACATAAGAGACCATTTGCAAATATTGTGAATACTGATACCTACACGGACACTGATTCTTGTGTCAACGATAGTGACTCCACAGAAATGGATCATAAATTGGCAAAAAATATACAATATATGATTACAGCTATAAGGGAAGTTTTGGAAGTCACGGAAGCCACTCCTGTACCTCAGGAGAAGGCGTATTTCTATAAAGAAAAGAAATCCAAAGTCACTTTCCCTCCTTCCCACGAGCTTAATACTCTCTTTGAAGGGATGTGGGTGAATCCTGAAAAGAAATTTCGTATTCCCAAGAGGATTCAAACAGCTTACCCTTTCCCAGCAGAGGACAGGAAAAAATGGGAGTCACCCCCTGTGTTAGACAGTGCACTGTCCAGGTTGACAAAGAAGGTAATTCTCCCTGCACCTGGTACGGCTTCGCTAAAAGAGCCGGCAGACCGAAAGATGGAAACTACATTAATATCCATTTATGTTGCCAATGGTACGCTGCTCAGGCCCACTATTGCCTGCGTGTGGGCGAGTCGCGCTATTGAAAAATGGTCGAAAAGTGTGTCATCAGAAATTGACACGATTGATAAAGATGAGATACTCCTTTAGTTAGGGAATATCAAAGACGCTGCCGCATACATGCTAGAAGCAATGAAAGATATTGGACTCTTGAGTTCACAAGCCGCTACCATGGCAGTATCGGCTCGGCGGGCGTTGTGGATTCGCCAGTGGAACGTGGATGCAGATTCCAAAAGAAACATGGAGGCTCTCCCATATAAAGGTGAGGCCTTATTTGGCGAGGGACTGGATGCATTAGTCTCAGCGGCTACCACAGGTAAGTCGACATTTTTGCCCTCTGCGCCTGCACCGGCAAAAAAGACCTATCACCCACACATGCAGTCCTTTCGGCCCAATAAATACAAAAAAGCGAGAGGTTCCCCCTTCTTTGCAGGTAGGGGAAGGGGAAAGAAGTCCACAGCGGCTTCAAGTTCCCAGGAGCAGAAGTCTACCCCTACTTCTGCCAAATCTTCAGCATGACGCTGGGGTTCCCTTGCGGGAGGCCGCTCGGGTGGGGGCACGTCTCACACTGTTCAGCCAAGGTTGGATTCTGTCTGGCCTGGATCCCTGGGTGTTACAAATCGTATCCCAGGGATACAAGCTGGAGTTTCAAGACGTTCCCCCATGTTGATTTTTCAAATCGACCTTGCCAGCTTCTCCTCCAGACAGAGAAGCAGTAACAGCGGCAATCCAAAAATGATGTCAGGATCAGGTCATAGTCCTGGTACCTGTGTCAAAACAAGGGAAGGGATTTTATTCAAGCCTTTTTGTGGTTCCGAAGCCGGACGGCTCGGTCAGACCAATTCTAAACCTGAAAAATCTGAATTTCTACTTGAAACGTTTCAAGTTCAAGATGGAATCACTGAGAGCAGTGATTTCCAGTCCGGAGGAGGGGGACTACATGGTGTCTGTAGACATAAAGGATGCTTACTTGCATGTTCCCATTTACCCTCCTTACCAGGCCTATCTGAGATTCGCGGTTCAGGATTGCCACTACCAATTCCAGACATTACCTTTCGGTCTCTCCACGGCACCGAGCGTATTCACCAAGGTGTTGGCGGAGATGATGGTTCTCCTGCGTCAAAAAGGAGTAAATATAATTCCTTATCTGGACGATCTCCTGATAAAGGCGAGATCCAGGGAGCAGTTGTTACAAAACATCACACTCTCCCTGTCGATACTCCCAACAACACGGTTGGATCATAAATTATCGAAAGTCACAGTTGGAACCGACGACAAAGTTGTCTTTTCTCGGGATGATCCTGGACACGGAAGCTCAGAGAGTATTTCTTCCGGTGGAAAAGGCTCTGGAAATCCAGAAACTGGTAAAAGTTATTGAAACCATCCAGGGTGTCGATCCATCAGTGCATTCGGTTGTTGGGGAAGATGGTGGCGGCCTACGAGGCCATACAGTTTGGCAGGTTCCATGCCAGAGTGTTCCAGTTGGACAAGTGGTCGGGTTCCCACCTACACATGCACCGAAAGATAATCCTGTCGACAAAAACCAGGATTTCGCTCCTGTGGTGGCTACACAGCTCTCACCTACTAGAGGGACGCAGGTTCGGGATTCAGGACTGGCTCCTGGTCCACGGATGCAAGTCTCCGAGGCTGGGGAGCTGTCACCCAAGGAGTAAGCTTCCAAGGACGATGGTCAAGTAAGGAAGCCTGCCTTCACATAAACATTCTGGAACTGAGAGCCATTTACAACGGCCTTCAACAAGCGGTACGTCTTCAAGATCATCCCGTGCAGATCCAGTCGGACAGTGTAACAGCAGTCGCGTACATAAACAGGCAGGGCGGAACGAAAAGCAGAGCAGCAATGGCAGAGGTGACTAGGATCCTCCTCTGGGCAGAAAGACATCTAAAAGCTCTGTCGGCAATATTCATTCCGGGAGTAGACAACTGGGAAGCAGACTTCCTCAGCAGGCACGATCTCCATCCAGGAGAGTGGGGCCTTCACCAAGAAGTCTTCACAGAGGTGACAAGTCTTTGGGGAGTTCCTCAAGTAGACATGATGACATCTCGTCTCAACAAGAAGCTTCAGAGATACTGTTCCAGGTCAAGAGACCCTCAAGGGATAGCGGTGGATGCGCTAGTGGCCCAGTAAGTTTTCCCGTCAGTGTATGTCTTCCCTCCACTTCCGCTGATCCCAAAAGTGCTCAGGATCATAAGAACAAGAGTTCAAGCAATCTTCATTGCCCCAGACTGGCCAAGGAGGGCTTGGTACCCAGATCTTCAGGAGTTGCTCCTGGAAAATTTTCGGCCTCTTCCTCTATGCGAGGACCTGCTACAGCAGGGGCCGTGCGTGTATCAAGACTTACCCCGGCTGCGTTTGACGGCATGGCTGTTGAGCGCCGGATCCTAGCCCGAAAGGGTATTCCCAAGGAAGTCATCCCCACTCTTATTCAGGCCAGGAAGGGAGTAATGTCGAAACATTAGCACCGTATTTGGAGAAAGTATGTATCTTGGTGTGAATCCAAAAAGGCACCTACGGAAGAGTTTCACTTGGGAAGTTTTCTCCATTTTCTACAGGCTGGTGTGGAGGCGGGCCTCAGATTGGGATCAACCAAGGTCCAGATTTCGGCCTTGTCTGTGTTCTCCCAGAAGCAATTGGCCTCTCTTCCAGAGGTTCAGACCTTCGTGAAAGGGGTTCTGCACATCCAGCTTCCATTTGTGCCTCCGGTGGCACCATGGGACCTTAATGTGGTGTTGCAGTTCCTCCAATCGGACTGGTTTGAGCCTCTACAGGAGATAGAGTTGAAGTTTCTCACTTGGAAAGTGGTGATGCTTTTGGCATTGGCATCCGCACGGCGGGTGTCTGAATTGGGGGCCTTGTCTCACAAGAGCCCTTACCTAATCTTCCATGAAGATAGGGCGGAGTTGCGAACTCGTCAACAATTTCTTCCAAAGGTGGTTTCTTCTTTCTACATAAACCAGCCTATTGTGGTGCCAGTAATTACTGACACGTTCACCGAGTCAAAGTCTCTAGATGTGGTTAGGGCTTTGAAAACCTATGTTGCTAGAACAGCTCGTATACGGAAAACAGAGTCGTTGTTTGTCCTGTTTGCTCCCAATAAAATTGGGTGTCCTGCTTCCAAGCAGACTATTGCGCGTTGGTTTAGAAGTACGATTCAGCACACTCATACTATGGCTGGATTGCCGTTACCGATGTCTGTGAAGGCTCATTCCACTAGGAAGGTGGGCTCATCCTGGGCGGCTGCCCAGGGGGTCTCGGCATTGCAACTCTGCCGAGCAGCTACTTGGTCGGGGTCAAACACATTTGCAAAATTCTACAAGTTTGACACCTTGGCCGATGAAGACCTCAAGTTCGGTCAATCGGTGCTGCAGGGTCATCCGCACTCTCCCGCCCGTACTGGAGCTTTGGTATAAACCCCATGGTCATGAAGTGGACCCCAGCATCCTCTAGGACGTATGAGAAAACAGGATTTTGATACCTACCGGTAAATCCTTTTCTCCTAGTCCGTAGAGGATGCTGGGCGCCCGTCCCAGTGCGTACTTTACCTGCAGTTTAGTTATTACTGTTACACAAGTTGTGTTATCTTCGTTCAGCATGTTGCTGCAATTGGTTCATGCCTATTGGCGTGTGTTATGGTGAATGCCATGTTGTGCTGCATGGTTATGGTGTGAGCTGGTATGTATCTCACCACTAGTATTAAAGTAAATAATTTCCTTAAAATGTCCGTCTCACTGGGCACAGTTCCTATAACTGAGGTCTGGAGGAGGGGCATAGAGGGAGGAGCCAGTTCACACCCATTTAAAAGTCTTAAGAGTGCCCGTGGCTCCTGCGGAACCGTCTATACCCCATGGTCATGAAGTTGACCCCAGCATCCTCTACGGACTAGGAGAAAAGGATTTACCGGTAGGTATCAAAATCCTGTTTTTTAGTAAATGAAAACTGCAATAAAATCCTGATTTAAAAAAAAAAAAAAACCCCACAAACAAGTTCTTAACCAGAATGTGAATTACCTGTACTATATAGTCTGTCATTAAGTATCTAACTCTACTCAACTCTAGAAAAATGTTTCATTTATACATTGTTATTTTTTCAATATGACATCTACATGTCTCTGTAAATGATAAATGGGGACCTCCGAAACATTGTACATAATGGTATAATTCAATTTTCTATCACTCTGAGTACCTCTGTGTGTTTGTTATTGAATAAGATATGTGAATATATAAGAAAGTGATGAGCCCATCAAGGTGCACTAATATCTTCATTCACATTATCTGTTCCATTACTAATTAATATGCAAGTGTTAATGAAGATTCCTAAAATCTAGGTTCTTGCTGTGAGTCTGTTATCTTTCCGTTTCATATTTTGTCATTGATATATTTTTAATCCTGAAATTAATTTAAAATGTTTGAATGCTGTTAATTTTTCAATTCCATTATAGAACTCCCAACGGTTGCCAGATAGATTTCGCCGCCACCCTCTTTTTGGTAAAGGAAAAGATCAGACAGAGGTCTTTTGGAAGGCATTGGCACGACTGCTAATCACTGAAGGCTATCTTCAGGAGTCTTCTGGTCAAAACAAATTTGCAACTACATGTGGTCTTTCAGTTAAGGTAAAGTATATTTTTTCAAAATGTATGACCTTCAGAAAAAGCAAAGGTCCTACTGTGAATTGTATGGGTTTTGCTGAAAACCTTTGTTTGGGGGTGGTTTATAATGAAGAGATTGTGTATGGTCCTCCCACGCTCACATTTACTGGTTGTGTATTACAACTGTATTTAGAAGGCCCCACGGTTCTGGCTTTGGGCGAGGGGAAGAGTGTCTGCATTACCATACCTTTTAAACGTAGAGGCTTTGTGTGGTCATCAGCAAGTTATGTGGCAGTCAAAGACAGTTTTTTAGGATTTTACTGCTTCATCAACAAAACTTCTTTAAAATGTTCCATGTTACAGCTAATGGTGGTCTTTCTGCTGTCAGTAACTGCTGGATATCTGTACACCTGGCTTGCTCCGTTTTAAAATAGGTAAATGAGGCCCACCCATACTATCACTAATATATAGTTTCATTGTAGAAAATGTATATAGTGCTCAATCACAGTATACGAAGGATTTAAGGGGCAGGGCGAGTTCTTTATTACAATAAGATCTTTCAATTCATACAACACCAGTTTTTCCAGCGCATGTACAGTATACAAGAGAGCCATTATAAAGTGTTGTTGAGGTGGTACAGATGCTCAAATTTACTGTGTAGTCTGTTCCCTAGTGCACATCGAACCTGCTGGAGATATAATAGTGGTAAGCAGTCCATTTCATGTCTGGTTGATCTCTGATTATTGGAAAGTATTATTGATATCGTTAAAATCAGTGCTCAAAGTGGGAATTTAGAAGTAAGGGCATGGAAATTTGAATAGGACAGCTGGAGGTCGGGAGTCGCCTCGGGCCCCCCAACAGCTTTTGTGATTTTGATTGAAGATTCTTAAGCAATATGTAGTATGATATAAAATATATTATACTAGTAACCCGTCAAAATAATGGAACATAACAGTGCTGTGGGCTCCTGAACGGGGCAACACTTGAATTGCTCCATTGGAGGCGTCATCTAGTGGCCACCAGCACGCAAAACACTTGAATTCTACCCATAAAGGTAAGGAGCAGCATTAGCCTTTTATTATATAGGATGATGCAAGGCCATTGACCATGTTTTCAACTTTCCCTAATTCTTCAAACAATTTGTACAGTATATCTCACATTCCAGGTAACCCTCTATCTCACTCCCCACATGTCTGTGTCTGATCACGTGCATCTCTTTCCTCCCTTGCACCTCCCACTCCCCGCTACCCTTTTAGCCCCTGCACCTCACTCCATTTCCCTATTTTACCCCCTGCACTTCTCTGCATCTGCTTCCCTCTCACCTAAACCCTGACCCCTCCTTAGCTGTCTCACTGACCTTGTATTAGATGTTTATTATGTGTGATATACACTGATGTAATGCGAGTTTGCCCTAATTGCCTGCAGCATCTCCCTGATATACCCCATCACCAGTAGCCTGCTTCCACATGCCACCATGTGCTACCCCACAGGCACTGTGTGCCAATAGCACTCCCTGACATGTCTCATCACATCAACCAGCATCCCCACATGCCCCTGTGTGCCAATAGCATCTCCCTGATATGTCATCATCAGCAGCAGCCTGCTTATCCACCGCGTGCCAACAGCATCTCCCTGACATTCCCCATTACCAGCAGCTCCCTTATCGACATGCCCCCTGTGTGCCAACAGCGTCTCCCTGACATTCCAATCACCAGCATCCTGCTTATCCACCTGCCCCCTGTGTGCCAACAACATCTCCCTGACACTCCCCATCACCAGCAGCCTGCTTCCCCAGATGCCCCATCAGCTTACTCTTCTGTGAGTACCAGGCCTTTAGTGTAGATTGCTGTGCAGTACACCTCTATACTTCATGGACAGTACAAATTTAGAAGTACTGGTATGTCATACTGTTGAATTCCGGCACACTTCGAGCACTGGTTAAAATTCTTACATGCGAGCTTCCCAATGATCCATTGTTGTGGTCGCTCCACAGGACAACGATCTGATCATAAAGTTACAAAAATGTGAGTTATTATTAATGTCCCTAAATAATGCTACAATGACCATAATATCCACACAATGTATATCCTCCTTTTCATTTTTCTAGAGTCAACTTTTAACATGAGTATGGGAGGCATATATGGGTTGGGTATGCTTGACCGGCGGTAGGGATCCCGGCGGTTAGTATACCGACGCCGGGATCTCTGCCGCCGAAATGCCAACAGGGTGTTGAGTGCAACGCAGCCCATTGCGGGCTTGCTGCGTGCATGGTGGCTTGCTGCACTCAACGCAGGTTCTATTCCCACTCTATGGTGTCATGGACCCCACGAGTATGTCTGGATCATGCTTGTCGGCATTTTAAGCAGTCGGATTCCGGCGTCGGGATCCTGACCACCGGGATCCCGGGTGCCGATAACATAACCGCATGCCGCATATATGTAGCTAATGATAAGCATGAGGATTTCTGTGTCGCATGGTTATGGGGGATGGGATTTAAAAGTACATGGTTTTAAAGGAATTTAACCAAATTGCTGGAGAAGACACAGTAGATAAAAACCTTGTAGTGGAGACAGCAAATTCACTACAAGGTTTATAGTAAGACTCACTTTTGTATGTGCAGGATAGTGAAATAAAATGGTAAGTGGAAATTCCAAACTAATACAAAATTATGCTTGAGAGACCCTGCACCCAAATTCCACTTCTCCTCATTCCATAACAAAGAATTTGAAGGCAGATAACTACTTGGCCAGTCTAGTCTGCCCTAAATAAATGTATATGCACACACTTAAACACTAGGATTAATTTTCGTTGAGAGTCAATTAACTTAACAGTATATTTTTGGATTGTTGGAGGAAACCAGAGTACTTGGAGGAAATCCACGCAATCACAGGGAAAATATAGAAACTCCACACAGTTAGGCCTGTAGTGGGATTCGATACCCATGTCCTCAGTGCTGTGAAGCAGTAATGCTAACCATTACACCATCTGTAATTACCAACCAACCTTAACCTGCCCCTAGCGTCTTTCAGTTTGCCGTGTGTTTATCATTTTATTATTTAACTAGCTAGGATAACAAAATATTCCGTAGATGACAGACAGCTCATGGCAGCTGGCCTGGATAACGGAAACTGAATCATATAGGGGGAATTTAATTGTTTTTTTGGGTTCCTTGCATCCAACTGACTATTAAACTGTTGTGCTGATTAGGTGCGAGTATCGTAGGTGCCCATTATTTCTGCTCGCTCCCTCCTGAGGGGGCGAGCAGAAATGTGGTGAAAGTATGGCTTTTGGGTGCCCAAACTGTATTTTTGGCAGTGCGCCCAATAGTTTAGACTGTTTAGCTACTTTACGTGTCTAAATCCGGTGCATAACCCAGTTACTCGTATCCAACCACCAACAATTGAATATCACCTTGTCAGTTTAGAGGGGCATGAGAGTGCTTCCAAAAACAATTGAACTCCCTTCGTAATTATAAATGAAATTGACAAAGTCTGTCAAATATTATGTCCATTGTAAAACCTAGCTTTCCAATTATCTGGCTGTTTTATTTATTTTCATATAGAATGAGAAAATAATGAAATGGTGAGAGATATACAGTGCATCTGGAAAGTATTCACAGTGCTTCACTTTTTCCATATTTTATTATGTTACAGCCTTATTCCAAAATCAAATAAATTCATTTTTCCCTCAAAATTCTACACACAATACCCCATAATGACAATGTGAAAAAAGTGTTTTTAAAATTTTTGCAAATTAAAAATAAAAAACTAAGAAATCACATGTACATATAAGTATTCACAACCTTTGCCATGAAGCTCAAAATTGAGCTCAGGTGCATCCTTTTTCCACTGATCATCCTTGAGATGTTCCTACAGCTTAATTGGAGTCCACCTGTGGTAAATTCAGTTGATTGGACATGATTTGGAAAGGCACACACCTGACTATATAAGGTCCCACACTTGACAGTGCATGTCTGAGCACAAACCAAGCATGAAATCAAAGGAATTGTCTGTAGACCTCTGAGACAGGATTGTCTCGAGGCACAAATCTGGGGAAGGCTACAGAAAAATATCTGCTGCTTTGAAGGTCCCAATGAGCACAGTGACCTCCATCATGCGTAAATGGAAGAAGTTCGGAACCACCAGGACTTTTCCTAGAGCTGGCCGGCCGTCTAAACTGATCGATCGTGGGATAAGGGCCCTAGTCAGGGAGATGACCAAGAACCTGATGGTCACTCTGTCAGAGCTCCAGCATTCCTCTGTGGAGAGAGGAGAACCTTCCAGAAGGAAAACCATCTCTGCAGCAATCCACCAATCAGGCCTGTATGGTAGAGTGGCCAGACAGAAGCCGCTCCTTAGTAAAAAGCACATGGCAGCCTGCCTGGAGTTTGCCAAAATGCACCTGAAGGACTCTCAGACCATGAGAAAGAAAATTCTCTGGTCTGATGAGACAAAGATTGAACTCTTTGGCGTGAATGCCAGGCGTCATGTTTGGAGGAAACCAGGCACCGCTCATCACCAGGCCAATACCATCCCTACAGTGAAGCATGGTGGTGGCAGCATCATGCTGTGGGGATGTTTTTCAGCGGCAGGAACTGGGAGATGAGTCAGGATAGAGGGAAAGATGAATGCAGCAATGTACAGAGACATCCTGGATGAAAACCTGCTCCGGAGCGCTCTTGACCTCAGACTGGGGTGATGGTTCATCACACAGCCAAGATATCAAAGGAGTGGCTTCAGCACAACTCTGTGAATGTCCTCGAGTGGCCCAGCCAGGGCCCAGACTTGAATCCGATGGAACATCTCTGGAGAGATCTGAAAATGGCTGTGCACCGAGGCTTCCCATCAAACCTGATGGAGCTTGAGAGGTACTGCAAAGAGAAATGGGCAAAACTTCCCAAAAATAGGTGTGCCAAGCTTGTGGCATCATATTGAAAAAGAGGCTGTAATTGCTGCCAAAGGTACATCAACAAAGTATTTAGTAAAGGCTGGGAATACTTATGTACATGTGATTTCTTAGTTTTTTATTTTTAATAAATTTGCAAAAATCTCAAAAAAACTTTTTTCATGTCATTATGGGGTGTGTAGCATTTTGAGGGGAAAAAATATTTATTCCATTTTGGAATACGGCTGTAACATAACAAAATGTAGGAAGAGAGAAGTGTTGTGAATACTTTCCGGATGCACTCTAACATGATTTTCAATGGCTGTAAAATAGCAGTACTTAGCAAAAGAAAGTACAAGTGCAGTCTGAAGGTATTTTACGCTATGAATTATTTAGAATAGATGATGCTATATTTAGGTGAAGGATTCAGCTTTCAAAGCAACTTGTGTGTACAGTCAATGTGCAGGGAAAGGTGAATGTGATGAAGACAACTCAGATCTCACCCTGGGGCTCAGTGATTTAAACGAAGCAAGTTTCACAAATGACGCACTCAAAAAGGAAAGGAAGAAATATCATGGCTCTCGTAGGTGTTGGTGTGTGTTTATTAAATAAACATATTTAACAGGGCGTGGGTATATCTTGTTGATGTTCATGATATTGGGCCTAATTCATGTTTATAATTAAAGCAAAAAAGCAGCACCTGGGCAAAACCATGCTGCACTGTAGGTGAGGTAGATGTAACATGTGCAGAGAGAGTTAGATTTGGGTGGGGAGTGTTCAAACTGAAATCTAAATTGCTGTGTTAAAATAAAGCTGCCTAACATTTTTGGGTTACATGCAAAAGCAGCCAGTATTTCCCCCCCACAGAAAAAATATAAATGTATTTTCTCCCCTTGCATGGCAACATGGTTTGTTCCAGGAACAGTTACTTGCTTTTTTTGCTTTGCTTAAACTTGAATCGGGGTTGCTCAGATGTCCGATAGTCACATAGATGATCTGATGCTGCGTCTTCAGACGCAGAAATGTATCGCAGAAGCCGGCAGTGGGTGTCTTTTTATTCTGCGCCTTTTGTATAATTTCACACAGCTGTGAATCCTTGGCCTAAAATGTTTTTTCTGCTTCGGGGTACACTGGGCTCCACAGGGAATGACATTGGTGGTGTAGAGTAGGATCTTGATCCGAGGCACCAACAGGCTAAAAGCTTTGACTGTTCTCAGAATGCATAGCGCCGCCTCCTCTATAACCCCGCCTCCATGCACAGGAGCTCAGTTTTGTAGTTGGTGCCATGCAGTGCAGGCATACAACAGGGGGCTGCTCCAGCAGCCCTGAGAAGAGCTTTTAAAGTGAAAAATGAAGACTTCAAGGGCTGCAGCAGAGGCACTGTAAGTGTTAGATGTCAGTCAGACATCTCCTGCTGCAGCTCCATCACCTCCCCCAGCGGCGCTGTACACTCCCGCGCCCTGGTTGCCGGGTACCTACAGCGGAGGCTCCGGTTTCTCTCAAGTTAGTCACACATACCACCGCTGCTCTCCAGGATCGCGTGGCCGCACTTGGGGAGGAGGTAAGAGGGTCCCTCAGACGGGACCCGCTGGAAATCGCGATCCCGCGCGCCCGGTGGGAGGCGGGATGCGCGCGCTGGAGTGGACACTGTGGCAGTACAGGGACTCCATTAGACCACAAGGGCAAGGGCACAGCTCAGTTTTGATTAAAAAAAAACGTTTATTATATAGCCCACGGTACCCGGTGGTGAAGTCCAGCAGGGAAATAAGGCTTTGACCTGTAGCCCCTACCCCAGCCCGCCATTTAGAGTAAATTTTCCTGCCCTGGAGCTGCATATCTCTCTCTCCCTCACTCCCTGCCACGTTTGGACGCCATTAAGTCAAGCTGAGCTGATCCTGGGACTGTTTGGGCAAATCCTCCTCTGTAAAGCCACCTGCATGTCAGCGCTGTGCATTTTACAGGACACTTAAGTATTCTACATGTCTGCTGACAGTGTTCGTTAAGAAAGAGTGCATTTAATCAGGATTATATACAGATGGGTCCTCCGTTATCTTGGCTCTTTCTGCGCCTAGACAGAGGTTTAGTCACACCTAGGCGATAGCTTAGGTTGCTG
This sequence comes from Pseudophryne corroboree, assembly GCF_028390025.1. Taxonomy (NCBI): domain Eukaryota; kingdom Metazoa; phylum Chordata; class Amphibia; order Anura; family Myobatrachidae; genus Pseudophryne; species Pseudophryne corroboree. Next base: position 867,017,905 of record NC_086444.1, on the reverse strand, counting down.
AGTTTAATCACGGACAGGCACGTTTAGGCGCGACTAGATACTCAGCATGCAATACACATCTCCACCACTGGGTGGCTAATGCACCACTAATTTAGTACTTTAGATCAAATAGCTGCGGATTGATCTACAAGCTCTGGCATATGGTCAGTGACGACTGTAATGTTAATAGATGGTGACCAATGGTCAGATGGAGAGAGTAAAAAAAAATAATAATAATTTCTCTAACGTCCTTGAGGATGCTGGGACTCCGTAAGGACCATGGGGAATAGACGGGCTCCGCAGGAGATAGGGCACTTTAAGAAAGCTTTGGATTCTGGGTGTGCACTGGCTCCTCCCTCTATGCCCCTCCTCCAGACCTCAGTTTTACACTGTGCCCAGAGCGAGATGGGTGCACTGCAGGGAGCTCCCTGAGTTCTCTGCCTAGAAAGCATTTTTGTTTGGATTTTTTCTAAATTTTTACAGGGAGCACTGCTGGCAACAGGCTCCCTGCATCGAGGGACTGAGGAGAGAGGGGCAGACCTTCTTGTCTAAGATAGGCTCTGCTTCCTCGGCTACTGGACACCATTAGCTCCAGAGGGGGTGAACGCAGGTCCACCCCCAGAGCCGCGCCGCCGTTTTCCTCACAGAGCCAGAAGAAACGAAGTCAGAAGACGTCTCAGGCGGCAGAAGCCTTCAGAGCTTCACTGAGGTAACGCACAGCACCGCAGCTGTGCGTCATTGCTCCCATACACCTCACATACTCCGGTCACTGTAAGGGGGGGGCGGCGCCCTGAGCAGCAATATAACACCTCTCTTATGGCAAAAAGTATATATACATGTACAGGTGGGCACTGTACATATATATAAAAGAGCCCCCACCATATTTTAGTAAGTTTGAGCGGGACAGAAGCCCGCCGCCGAGGGGGCGGGGCTTCTCCCTCAGCACTGACCAGCGCCATTTTCTCTCCAAAGCACCGCTGAGAGGAAGCTCCCCGGACTCTACCCATGTCTGCCCCTTTGTCACAGAGACCTTCAGAGTCTCACAACGCTCACTATCCAAAATAATAGACACTGTTATCGACACGGAGTCTGACTCCAGTGTCGACTACGATAATGCAAAGTACAGCCAAGACTGGCAGAAAAGTATTCACTATATGATTATTGTAATAAAAGATGTTTTGCATATCACTGATGACTCATCTGTCCCTGACACAAGGGTACACATGTTTAAGGGGAAGAAAGCTGAGGTAAATTTCCCTCCTCTCATGAAGAAAAAGGGCGGGAATCTCCAGACAAGAAGCTGCAGCTTCCCAAAAAGAATTCTCAGGCAGTATCCTTTCCCTAATGGGGCCAGGATACGATGGGAATCTTCCCCTAGGGTGTACAAGGCATTGACACGTTTACCCAAGAAGGTAGCGCTGACTTAACAGCTATCCTCAGGGATCCTGCAGATAGCATGCAGTAAAAGTACTTTGAAGTCCATTTACACACATTCTGGTACACTACTCAGACCGGCGATTGTGTCGGCATGGGTTTATAGCGCTGTAGCAGCGTAGTCAGATACCTTATCAGCGGTGGTTTAACCCCTAGATAAGGATGCCATGTTATTGTCCCTAGTATATAGATATATATATATTTATTTATATGTAAAAGATGTTGTCTTTTATATATATATATATATATATATATATATATATATATATAAATATAAATAAGACATGCCCAAAGAGACGTTAGTCTACTGGGTTCTAGAGTCAACACTATGTCGATTTCTGCTAGACTTGTCCTGTGGAACATGCAATGGACAGGTGATGCCGACTAAAAGAGGCATATGGAGGGTTTACCTCACAAGGCTGAGGAATTGTGTGGAGAAGGGCTCTCGGACCTGGGGGGTCATTCCGAGTTGTTCTCTCGCAAGCTGCTTTTAGCAGCTTTGCACACGCTAAGCCGCCGCCTACTGGGAGTGAATCTTAGCTTATCAAAATTGCGAACGAAAGATTCGCAATATTGCGAAAATACTTCTCTGTGCAGTTTCTGAGTAGCTCGAGACTTACTCAGCCAGTGCGATCAGTTCAGTGCTTGTCGTTCCTGGTTTGACGTCACAAACACACCCAGCGTTCGCCCAGACACTCCTCCGTTTCTCCAGCCACTCCCGCGTTTTTCCCAGAAACGGTAGCGTTTTTTCACACACTCCCATAAAACGGCCAGTTTCCGCCCAGAAACACCCACTTCTTGTCAATCACATTACGATCACCAGAACGAAGAAAAAACCTTGTAATGCCGTGAGTAAAATTCCTAACTGCATAGGAAATTTACTTGGCGCAGTCGCACTGCGGACATTGCGCATTCGCGACTAATCGCTCCATTGCGAGAAAAAAAATAACGAGCGAACAACTCTGAATGACCCCCCTGGTCTCCACAGCTATAGCTGGTAATTCTGATCTTTTGCCTTATATTCCCTCACAGACTAAAAAGGCACGACATTATCAAATGCAGTCCTTTCGGTCGCAGAATAACAAGAAAGTATGAGGAGCGTCCTTTCTTACCAGAGGTAAGGGCACGGGGCACAGCTAGTTCCCAGGAACAGAAGTCCTCCCCGGCCTCTACTACATTCACCGCAGGATGCGGGAGCTCCGCTAAGGGAGTCCGTCCCAGGGGGAGCACGTCTTCGACTCTTCAGCCACATCTGAGTTCACTCACAGGTGGATCCCGGGGCAATAAAAATTGTTCTCAGGGTTACAAAGGAATTCGAAAGGTGCCTCCTCGCCGGTTTTCCTTATCGGACCTACCGGCTTCTCCCCCAGCAGGGGAGTTAGATTAAATACAATTCACACATTGTATCTCCAACAGGTGGTGCTCAAGGTTCTCCTCCTGCAACAAGGAAGGGGCTATTACTCAACCTTGGCTGTAGTCCCGAATACGTACGGTTCGGTCAGACCTATTTAAAATGAAAACCTCTGAACCTATACTGGAAAAGGTTCAAATTTAAGGTGGAATCGCTCAGAGCGATCATGGCCAGCCTGGAAAGGGGGGATTTGATGGTGTATCTAGACATAAAGGCTGCATACCTTCATGTTCCCATTTATCCACCCCATCAGGCGTACCTGAGAATTGCGGTACAGTATTGTCATTACCAATTTCAGGGTAATGGGCGGAAATGATGGTGCTCCTACGCAAGCTAGGAGTCACAGTTATGCCATATTTGGACGATCTCCTATAAGGCGAAATGATGGTACTCCTACGCAAGCTAGGAGTCACAGTTATCCCATATTTGGACGATCTCCTATAAGGCGAGATCAAAAGAGCAGTTGTTGAACAGCGTGTCACTTTCGCTGAAGGTGTCACAGCAACACGGCTAGTTTCTCAGTATCCCGAAATCACAGTTGGTTCCTATGACTAGTCTGCCCTTCTTGGGTATGATTCTGGATACGGACCAGAAAGGGGTTTACCTTCAGATAGAGAAGGCCCAGGAACTCATGACTCTGGTCAGGAACTTATTGAAACCAAGACAGGTGTCGGCATCGCTGCACCCGAGTCCGGGGAAAATCATTCCCTTCGGCAGGTTCCATGCGAGGTCTTTCAAATGGGACCTACTGGACAAGTGGTCCGGGTCACATCTACAGATTCATCAGTTGATCACCCTCTCCCCCAGGGCCAGGGTATCTCTCCTGTGGTGGCTGCAAGGTGCTCCCCTTCTATAGGGCCGCAGGTTCGGCATTCAGGACTGGATCCTGGTGACCACGGACGCAAGCCTCCGAGGTTGGGGAGCAGTCACACAGGGAAAAATAAAATGTCCAAGGTCTTTGGTCAAGTCTAGAGACTTGTCTTCACTTCTTGGAACTAAGGGCCATATACAACGCCCTACGTCAGGCGGAGACCCTACTTCGCGACCAACCGGTTCTGATCCAGTCAGACAACGTCACCGCAGTAGCTCATGTAAACCGCCAAGGCGGCACAAGGAGCAGAGTGGCGATGGCGGAAGCCACCAGAATTCTTCGCTGGGCGGAGAATCATGTAAGCGCACTGTCAGCAGTGTTCGTTTCGGGAGAGGACGACTGGGAAGCAGACTTCCTCAGCGGACACGACCTACGTCCTGGAGAGTGGGGACTTCATCAGGAAGTCTTAGCACAGATCGCAATTCGGTGGAGACTACCACTGATAGACATGATGGCGTCCCGCCTCAACACAAAGCCGCAGAGTTATCGCGCCAGGTCAGGAGACCCTCAGGCAGTAAGCTGTGGACGCCCTAGTGACACCGTGGGTGTTCCGGTCGGTCTCTGTGTTTACTCCTCTTCCTCTCATACCCATGGTGTTGAGGATAATAAGAAAAAGAGGAGTGAGACCAATTCTCATTGTTCCAGATTGGAACAGATCTGCAGGAAATGCTCACAGAGAATCCGTGGCCTCTTCCTCTAAGACAGGACCTGCTGCAGCAGGGGCCCTGTCTGTTCCAAGACTTACCGCGGCTGCGTTTGACGGCATGGTGGTTCAATGCAGGATCCTAGCGGTAATGGTATTCCGGAGGAGGTAATTTCTACCCTAATTAAGGCTAGGAAGGAAATGACATTGAAACATTATCACTGAATATGGCGAAAATGTTTCCTGATGTGAGGCCAGGAATGCTCCTATGGAGGAATTCCTTTTGGGCCGTCTGCTTCGCTTCCTTCAAACTGGAGCGAACTTGGGCCTGAAATTAGGATCGATAAAGGTTCAAATTTCGGCCTTATCCATTTTCTTCTAAAAAGAATTGGCTTCTCTTCCTGAAGTACAAACGTTTGTGTAGGGAGTACTGCATTTTTAGCCTCCTTTTGTACCGCCGGTGGTGCCTTGGGACCTTAACGTGGTGTTACGGTTCCTTAAGTCACATTGGTTTGAACCACTTAAGTCAGTGGTGTTGAAATATTTCACCTGGAAGGTGGTCATGTTGTTAGCCTTGGCTTCGGCTAGGCGAGTTTCGGAATTGGAGGCTTTTTCTCACTAAAAGCCCTATCTGATTGTCCATATGGATAGAGCGGAATTGCAGACCCGTCCTCAATTCCTGCCAAAGGTGGTCTCATCCTTTCATATGAACCAACCTATTGTCGTGCCTGTGGCTACGCGTGACTTGGAGGATTTCGAGTCCCTTGATGTGGTCAGGGCTTTGAAAATTTACGTGGCCAGAACGGCTAGGATCTGCAAAACAGAAACACTGTTTGTCCTGTATACAGCCAACAAGGTTGGCGGCCCTGCTTCAAAGCAGACTATTGCTCGCTGGATCTGTAACACGATTTAGCTGGCGCATTCTACGGCAGGATTGCCGTTACCTAAATTGGTTTAGGCCCATTCCACTAGGAAGGTGGGCTCTTCTTGGGCGGCTGCCCAAGGGGTCTCGGTACTACAGCTGTACCGAGCTGCTACTTGGTCGGGGTCAAATACCTTTGCAAAGTTCTGTTAGTTTGATACCCTGGCTGAGGAGGACCTCCTGTTTGCTCAATTCGGTGCTGCAGAGTCATCCACACTCTCCCGCCCGTTTGGGAGCTTTGGTATAATCCCCATGGTCCTTACGGATTCCCAGCATCCTCAAGGACGTTAGAGAAATAAAGATTTTATTTACTGGTAAATCTATTTCTCGTAGTCCGTAGAGGATGCTGGGCGCCCGTCCCAAGTGCGGACTTCTTCTGCAAGACTTGTATATAGTTATTGCTTACATAAGGGTTATGTTATAGTTTATCGGTTGAACCGAGGCTATGTTGTTGTTCATACTGTTAACTGGGTAGTTTATCACAAGTTATACGGTGTGGCTGGTATGGATCTCGCCCTTAGATTTACAAAAATCCTTCCTCGTACTGTCCATCTTCTCTGGGCACAGTTTCCCTAACTGAGGTCTGAAGGAAGGGCATAGAGGGAGGAGCCAGTGCACACCCAGAATCCAACGCTTTCTTAAAGTGCCCTATCTCCTGCGGAGCCCGTCTATTCCCCATGGTCCTTACAGAGTCCCAGCATCCTCTACGGACTACGAGAAATAGATTTACCGGTAAGTAAAATCTTATTTTAAACAGACACAAACGAACATGTTAAAACACTTGTGTATGCAGGCGCAACTAATGTGTGAAAGGAATAATGTAGTTCATTGACTTTAAAGTATGTACAGTGCACTAAATATCATGCTTTTGAAATATGAGCAACCGAGTCCCCTAAGGCATATAAACCAACACCAATAAGAAGGAATCGCTGCTTGCAGTACTTTTACACATGAACTTGTGATTCTTCCATGAAGCGTCGTGGGCTAACGATGAAGGCTTCCGCCTCCCACGCTGAGAGTCCCGGGTTCGAGTCCCAAAGTGCCAACCTTTGTTTTTGTTTTGTGTTCCTGTGACATTCCTTTTTTTTTTTCTTTGTAATACATTCAATGGAAGGGTGCACACAGGTTTCACATAAATCAGAGTAAATCTGCAGGAGCGACTCATTCCGCTATATACAATACACAGCGGTAATGAGCACCCTTAGACATACAGTACCAGTAAATATAAATTAGTGTATTCTGACGCAACTAACTGAGCAACACAGTACTGTAGATAGTCGGCGTTAGAGAATCTGTGTTGTACTTAATGAGAGTGGATCACTGCTACTGTACCATTTACACATCTACACAGTATCAACGCGACTGCAGTTCTCTATGTGATTTTCCTACATACTGTAGTATACTGTTGCACATGTCTTGTAACCTGATCTGAACTCCCTCCCTGTCTACTGCATGAACTGTGCAGGCTCCCAGGGGGGAAGGGGAAAGTAGGATGGGGGTAGGGTGAGGCAGTGGAAAATACCATGTTCAAAGAAAAGGCATAATCAAAACCAAGGGGAACTGACGCCCCTGTTATCCCTGTCGCCCTTGTGTGTTTTAGCTAAGGGATTGTGACGCTCCTTCAGCATTGGCCCATAGCCTGCAAAACCTATGCGGTTGCTCGCTCTATAGCCAAGTGCTGCCACAAGGTGGGGGTTCACGGGCGGCGGCCATTTTGTCAGTTTGCTATGCGATTGAGTCCAGTGTATCGTTATGTGCATAGAGCTCGCTTATCCCTATCGTCCCTGTGTATTTTAGCAAGGGGATTGAGACGCTTCAGCATTGGCCCATAGTCTACAAAACCTGTGCTGTTACTTGCTCCGTAGCCAAGTGCCTCCATGGGGCAAGTTGTCACAGACAGTAGCCATTTCAATTGAGTCTGCCCTGCTACAGATTTGTATGTTTACCGTACGGTGCATAGAACCTTAACAGTAGAAACGTTCCTGCAGCTTTGCCCTGCTTTATGTAAAACTTGTGTGCACACTTGTATTGAATGTGAAAGTATACTACAGTACGATAGATATAAAAATAATAATAAAGTGTCTGGAATAAACGAACATGCATTCGTACTTTAGGAATCGAACCCGGGACTCTAAGCATGAGAAGCGGAACAGTTCACCACTCGGACACTTCGCCGCCGACAGATGAATAAATCCATTGGTTTTGATTATGCCGTAATGGCTACGGGATTAGGACGCTAACATACAATATCCCTAACATCAATAGGCAACAATGTACTTGTACTTGTAACACGTCCGTTTGCGTCTGTGTACACTACTGGTTTTATGTTGCTTTGTCTGCGGGACTTGGACGCTCACATATTCCTAAAATACTGTACCATATATGCTGTACTATTTGCGTCTGTACTGTATATACTGTATGAAATAATGTAGCGTAATGAGACGCTGTATATACTGTATGAAGTGTAATGAGACGCACTAGTAAAGTAGTTCTTACTATGTATTTCAGTATTGTATTTTACGGTAGACCACACGCATGCGCAGTGGTGATTGTTAAAAGCGACATCTGGTGGATGATCGCAGGTATTACACTTAAAGGTAACGACAAACGCTCTGTGTGCCTCCCTGCGACTAGGCGCGCCTCTCTGCGACTAGGCGTGCCTCCCTGCGCCCCGGCATGCTGCGTATGCCCGATCGCGACTAACGCCTCAGCCAGCCAAGATAACGGAGGACCCATCTGTAGTACAAGTACCCTGTGATATACATCCAGTCTTTACTGTGCATTGTTATATCTATTGAGTGTATAGCTATACTTAGTACTACTTTGTATTGCTAGTCCAGTGCACTTTTATTGCATGTCATAATTTCTGCATTGTACAATGTGACTATATGTGTGTGCATATAGCTGCTGTGTGACCTCCATTTCGTGTATCTCACTCAGATTGCTATCCCTCTATTCTATAACCTGAGGGTGCTAAGTGCGTCAGGTTTATCATTTAATATAGGTATTTCACAAGACATACTCAGTGTGTATTTTTCTCTGTGATTTTTAGTCACCATATACCTTTTGAATTCCCTGTTTGTGCTGTTACACTGCACAGGGGGTTCTTGTCAGGTATTCTGCTGCTGATATTGCACTGGGTTGCCCTGCATTGAGCTTTCGGATATGTCAGCTACAAAGGGCAATGGTGCTGGGGCTGATCCCACATTGTGTAATGGTGACGCTGCGGACACACTTGAGGAAAATATAGTAGCTGAGGTTTCAGGTTCTGGGGGCTCCTTACCCCCCAGTGGAATAGTAGCAACGGGGGTTCAAAATGACCCGCCTTGGGCTACTTTCTCCACACTATTGAATACGCTGGTAACTAGATTAACGCCCCCTATGGGACCTCCTGTGCCGGTACAACTGCTTTTGGTCCCCGCGGTTAACCCGCCATGGGTAGATCAGCTGTCTGCTCAGTTACAGCAATTGAACCAATCACTGACTACTCAGAAGTCTAACCCTCGCCCGCCTAAGACCAAGGGGTCCTCTAAGCGGGCCATTACTACATCACAATCCACCAATGTCCCAGATACCTCGTCTGATGATGATGGCGTTTATACTGACCTCACGGATTCTGATCCTGACGCTTCTGATGGGGAATCTGTTTCACAGGTGGATGTTCCCGACTTGTTGGAGGCTATCGGGCTCATTCTTCAAATTACTGATGACCCGGAGCCTGATGCTGCCCCTAAGAAACCGGACAGATTTAAACGTCAGAAAATGGTTTAACAATTTTACCTCATTCTGATCATTTAGTTGACATACGTCAGGAGTCCTGGGAAAATCCAGGAAAGAAATTCACACCTCACAAGAAGATGCTGGCTCGCTATCCTCTCGCTGTGGAGCTAAGTAAAAATTAGGAAACACCCCCGCCAGTGGATTCGCAGGTGGCGCGGCTGGTGGTATCCTCGGCTCTGCCAGTAACTACCGTCACATCACTGAAACAACCGATGTATAAGCGTGTGGAGGGTTGTTTTAAAGGCGATTTACACCCTAGCAGGTGCTGCGCATCGACCCACCATTGCAGCGACATGTGCTGCAGAGGCGATTGAAGCATGGGCTCAGGAGTTGGAAGCTGAGATGTCTTCCAACACTTCTGATCATGCTAGACAATGCTTATCGTATATTGTCACAGCTTCTCATTACTTTAAAGAGGCGGCTTCTGATGCCGGTATTCTGGCGGCCAAGGCTTCTACTACGTCCATACTGGCTCGCTGGATTCTATGGTTGTGGTCCTGGTCCGTGAATTTGGACTCTAAGAAAACCCTGGAGGTACTCGCTTATAAGGGAAACATCCTTTTTGGAGAAGACCTCAACAAGATAGTGGCAGACTTAGCTTCTGCTAAAGCAGCTTGTCTACCTAATACTGCTCCTTCGGTATCAAAGGCTATGAGTACTTACTTTCACTCCTTTCGCCCTTCAGGGAAGGCAAAGGGTTAGGTGTACCCGAAACAGGCTCGCACTTCCAAACCCAATAAGTCCAAACCCAAACGGGCCTGGGCTGCCCGTCAGCCTGCTTCCAAGACTGACAAGCCTGCCGCATGACGGAGCAGGCCTCCCTCTGGGGGATCCCAGGGTAGGGGGCCGACTTCTAGGGTATACCCAGGAATGGTTGAAGACCACTTCCGACGCTTGGGTACGGGAAGTTGTCACTCGAGGTATCCTTCAAGAATCGTCCCCCTCATCGATTTTGCCTGACAGACGTCTCTTCGGATCAGGTGAAGGCAAAAACTCTTCATTCGGTGGTACAGTCCCTCCTGGACACAGGAGTGGTAGTACAGGTGCCTCTAGCTCAGAGAGGCAAGGGGTACTATTCACCGCTGTTCCTACTACCGAAACCGAATTCTCCCGGCCCATTCTCAACCTCAAGTCCTTGAACAAATTTGTGAGGGTCTCCAAGTTTCGTATGGAAACTCTTCACTCTATTGTTCTGGCATTGGAACCTGGGTATTATATGGTCTCCCTGGACATACAGGATGCTTACCTGCATATTCCCATTGCAATGTCGCATCAGCAATACCTGATGTTTGCGGTTGGCAACCTCCATTACCAATTTCGGGCGTTACCTTTTGGTTTTACCACGGCTCCGCGAGTCTTCACCAAGGGTATGGCGGTAATGACGGCTGTGCTCCGCCGTCAAGAGGTCAGGATCCTACCGTACCTGGACGACTTGTTGATCCTGGCAAATTCCCCAGAAATTCTCCTACGCCATCTGGATCTGACTATCCAGTTTCTGCAAGCCCACGGATGGCTCATCAACTGAAAGAAATCTTCCCTGGTCCCTGCTCAGAGCATGGTGCACCTGGGAGCGTTGTTGAACACTCACAACCAGCGGTTGTTCTCATCTCAGGAGAAAGTCCTGAAGCTTCAGGACAGGATTCGATGCTTCCTATCTCGTCCGCAAGTGTCGATACATTCGGCAATGCAAGTGCTAGGTCTCATGGTGTCGGCTTTCGACATGGTGGAGTACGCTCAATTCCATTCCCGCCCTCTGCAGAAGCTGATATTTGCTATTTGGGACGGCCTGCCTCACCGGATCACTTCTCAAATGATCTCCTTGTCTCCAGAGGTCCGTCTGTCACTGAGCTGGTGGCTTCAGAACCAACGATTGAGCAGGGGTCGTCCCTTCTGGATCTCCAACTAGGTCCTTCTGACGACGGACACCAGTCTTAGAGGTTGGGGCGCGGTGTTGGAGCAACACTCCCTTCAGGGTCGGTGGACCAAGGAGGAGTCTCTCCTCCCAATAAACATTCTGGAATTGCGGGCGGTGTTCAACTCATTGAACCTGGCCCAGCATTTAATACAGAACAGACCTGTTCAAGTACAGTCGGACAACGCCTCCACGGTGGCATACATCAATCATCGAGGCGGCACTCGAAGCCGCATGGCAATGAGGGAAGTATCACGGATTCTTCAGTGGGCGGAACGCCATCTGCCAGCCATATCGGTAGTATTCATTCCGGGGGTCCTAAACAGGGAAGCATACTTTCTCAGTCGTCAGGACGTACACGCCGGAGAGTGGAGCCTCCATCCAGAAGTGTTTCAGCTCCTCGTGGACAAGTGGGGCCTTCCAGATGTGGACCTAATGGCATCTCGACACAATCACAATGTTACGGTCTTCGTAGCAAGGACAAGGGAACCTCTAGCGGCGTTCATGGACGCACTGGCAATTCCATGGAACTTTCAGCTGCCGTACGTGTTCCCTCCGGTGTCACTCCAGCCCAGAGTAATAAGGAAGCTCAAGCAAGGAGGAGGACTCCTACTTCTGATCGCTCCCGCATGGCCCAGACTGCATTGGTTTTTAGACCTTCAGGGTCTCTCGATAGAGCGTCCCCTTCTACTTCCACAGCGCCCAGATCTCCTCGTTCAGGGCCCCTGTGTATATCAGGATTTAGCCTGGTTGGCTTTGACAACGTGGCTCTTGAAGCTTCCGTCTTGAGAGCCAAAGGATTTTCTGAGGCGGTCATTCAAACCATGTTGAAGGCCCAGAAACCGGCTTCTGCTCGGATTTATCATAGGGTCTGGAATTCTTACTTTGCTGGTGCGCATCTAACAATCATGACTCTTACAAGTTTAGTACGGCCAAACTTTTGGCCTTTCTACAACAGGGTCTGGACTTGGGCCTTCGTCTGGCCTCCATCAAGGTTCATATTTCTGCCTTGTCTGTTTGGTTACAGAGAATAATTGCGACGTTACCTGAGGTACATACGTTCACTCAGGGTGTGTTGCGGATTCAACCTCCCCATGTCCCGTCTGTGGCCCCTTGGGAATTGTCGGTGGTTTTGGAGGCGTTGCAAGGGTCTCCGTTTGAGCCTCTTGAATCTGCAGACCTTAAGTGGCTTTCTCTTAAGGTATTGTTTCTGCTGGCAATTGCCTCTGCTAGACGGGTGTCGGATTTGGGTGCCTTGTCTTGTAAGTCATTATATCTGATTTTTCACCGTGATCGGGCGATTCTTAAAACACGTCCCGGGTATTTACCGAAGGTGGTGTCTTCTTTCCACCTTAATCAGGAGATTGTGGTTCCGGCCTTTGCCTCTTCTGAATTGTCTTCCAAAGAGCGGTCTTTGGATGTGGTACGGGCTCTCCGTATCTACGTGAAGAGAACTGCCTCCATCAGGAAGTCGGATTCTCTCTTTGTTCTGTTTGGTTTTCACAAACGTGGCTGGCCTGCTCACAAGCAGACCCTGGCCAGATGGATTAGAATGGTGATTGCACATGCTTATGTACAGGCTGGTTTTCCAGCTCCTGCTACCATTAAAGCCCATTCTATTCGGTCGGTTGGACCTTCTTGGGCGGCCCGCCGTGGTGCGACCCTTGAACAATTGTGCAAGGCGGCTACGTGGTCCTCAGTGAACACGTTCATAAGGTTCTATGCCTTCGATACTTCCGCCTCCCAGGATGCTTCCTTTGGACGCTGGGTTCTTGTGCCCGCTACAGTGCATCCCCTCCCATAAGGAACTGCTTTAGGATATCCCCAATGTCATTCCCTGTGGAGCCCAGTGTACCCCGCAGCAGAAAACGAAATTTATGGAAAGAACTTACCGTGGTTAAATCTCTTTCTGCGAGGTACACTGGGCTCCACCCTGACGCACTTAGCTTCTTTGGGTTTGTATGGCATTAGCCGCTGACACTTTCTCCTGTCGTGAGAGTGTGGTGTATGTGGCTACTAACAGTTGTCTCTTTTGCCTGCTACTGCATTGCACTGGTTAACAAAAACTGAGCTCCTGTGCACGGGGCGAGGTTAAAGATGAGGCAGCGCTATGCATTCTGGGAACAGTCAAAGCTTTTAGCCTGTTGGTGCCTCGGATCAAGATCCTACTCTTCACCCCAAATGTCATTCCCTGTGGAGCCCAGTGTACCTCGCAGAAAGAGAATTAACAACGGTAAGTTCTTACCATAAATCTCGTTATTTGCTGTCTTTTTTAATTTTTTTATTTCTTGTTTATCTTTACAATGACTGCCCTAAGCTTGTGACTTGCCACAGTGATGGCCATAGAATGTCATTCTGTAAAACCATTTACTTTTTTATTTCTCCTTCGTCCTAGAGGATGCTGGGGACTCCAAAAGGACCATGGGGTATAGACGGGATCCGCAGGAGACATGGGCACTTTAAGACTTTGAATGGGTGTGAACTGGCTCCTTTCTCTATGCCCCTCCTCCAGTCCTCAGTTAGTTAGATTCTGTGCCAGAGAGACTGGACACACACTAGGGGAGCTCTACAGAGTTTCTCTAGAAAAGACTTTCTGTTAGGTTTATTGTTTTCAGGGAGTACTGCTGGCAACAGGCTCCCTGCTTTGTGCGACTGAGGGGAGAGAAGCAGACCTACTTCTGTGAGTTAAAGGCTCTGCTTCTTAGACTACTGGACACCATTAGCTCCAGAGGGTCTGATCACTTGGTATAGCCTAGCTGCTCGTTCCCGGAGCCGCGCCGCCGTCCCCCTAACAGAGCCAAAAGAGAGAAGCCGGGTGAGTAACCGAAGCAAAGAAGACTTCAGTGAAGGCGTCAGAAGACATCAGTCTTGGAGGTACCGCGCTGCGCGCCTTTGCTCCCGCTCACAAACTGCATTACACGGGTGCAGGGCGCAGGGGAGGCGCCCTGGGCAGATATAAAACCTCTTTTTGGGATCTGGCAAAGAGGCATACAGTGCCCAGGCACTGTATACAAACCCCCGACAGTTCAAAAATAAGCGGGACTCAAGTGCGCCATTTAGGGGACGGGGCTTCGTCCTTCCAGCTCTTGTCAGCGCCATCTTCTCTCTCTCTTCACAGCAAGCTGCAGAGACGCTGGTCCTGGCCCTTCACTTCTGTCACAAGTAACAGGGTGCAAAAATGGGGGGGCACAGCATATTTGGTGTTGAATATATATATATATATATATATATATATATATATATATATACAGGTTGAGTATCCCATATCCAAATATTCTGAAATACGGAATATTCCGAAATACGGAATTTTTTGAGTGAGATAGTGAAACCTTTGTTTTTTGATGGCTCAATGTACACAAACTTTGTTCAATTCACAAAGTTGCTAAAAATATTGTATTAAATGAACTTCAGGCTGTGTGTATAAGGTGTATATACAAAACATAAATGAATTGTGTGAATGTACACACACTTTGTTTAATGCACAAAGTTATTACAAATCTTGGCTAAAATGACCTTCAGGCTGTGTGTATAAGGTGTATATGAAACATAAATGCATTCTGTGCTTAGACTTAGGTCCCATCCCCATGATATCTCATTATGGTATGCAATTATTCCAAAATACGGAAAAATCCGATATCCAAAATATCTACGGTCCCAAGCATTTTGGATAAGGGATACTCAACCTGTATATATAAAAGCGCTGCAAGGTCTGGGGCATTGTATATTCCTTCAGACCGGGTGAGGCGCTGGATGTGAGCTGGCAAACTCCCTCTCTGTCTTTCTGAAGGGCCTTACTGTGGGTCTGTTCCCTATAGCCCAGTTTGATAGTGAGTGTCGGTACACGTGTGTCGACATGTCTGAGGCTGAATGCGCTTCCCAGGAGGAGGCTGGTGTGGGGGCAGAACAGAATGTGGGAGTGACTCTGTCGGCGCTGCCGACTGCTGATTGGGTAGATATGTGGAGTGTCTTAAATGCAAGTGTGGCTTTGTTGCAGAAGAGATTAGACAAATCTGAGTCTCAGTACCAAACATGGAGACAATCCATGGAAGATGTTTTGTCACAAACTCAGACCCCCTCAGGGTCACAAAAACGTTCGTTTACCCAGATAGCAGACACAGATACCAACACGGATTCGGACTCCATTGTGGACTATGGTGATGCCAGATTGAATCCTAAACTGGCTAAGAGCATTCAGTACATGATTGTGGCAATAAAAGAAGTGTTACATATCACGGAAGACCCTGCTGTTCCTGAGACAAGGGTCTGTATGTTTAAAGGAAAGAAACCTACGGTAACGTTTCCTCCCTCTCATGAACTGAATACTCTTTTTGAAAAGGCTTGGGAAATTCCTGACAAAGTTGCTGATTCCCAAGAGAATTATTATGGCATACCCGTTTCCCTCTGAGGATAGGAAAAAGTGGGAGTCGAACACCAATGTGGACAAGGCTCTAGCGCAGCTGTCCAAAAAGGTGGCGCTTCCGTCCCCTGACACGGCGGCCCTAAAGGATCCTGCGGATCGTAAGCAGGAAACTACCTTGAAATCTATTTATGTCACTACGGGTACACTGCTCAGACCTGCAGTGGCATCAGCATGGGTGAGTAGTGCTATTGAAAAGTGGGCAGATAACTTATTATCTGACTTGGACACCCTGCGAGAGATATTGGCCTCTTGGGATCAAGGGCCAATGCCATGGCAATCTCAGCTAGGAGAGCATTATGGACTCATCAATGGAATGGTGATGCTGACTCTAAGAGGGCTATGGAGGCACTGCCGTATAAGGGTAATGTTTTGTTTGTTGAGGGGCTCGCGGACCGGGTATCTACAGCTACCGCGGGTAAGTCATCTTTTCTACCTTTTGTCCCTCCACAGCAAAAGAAAATGCTTCCGTATCAGATGCAGTCCTTTCGGTCGAGTAAATTCAAAAAAGGACGAGGGTCCTCTTTCCTTGCTGCTAGAGGTAAGGGAAGGGGAAAAAGATCACCGGCTGTGGCAAGCTCCCAGGAGCAGAAGTACTCCCCGGTTTCTGTCAAGTCCACCGCATGACACTGGGGCTCCGCTGCTGGAGTCCGCACCGGTGGGGGCACGTCTTCAGCTCTTCAGTCGGGTCTGGGCTCACTCAAGCCTGGATCCTTGGGTGCTGGAAATTGTGGCCCAAGGGTACAAACTGGAGTTTCAAGACGTGCCCCCCCACACCGGTTTTTCAAATCGGCCTTGCCAGCTTCTCTCCCGGAAAGAGAAGTGGTGTGCGCTGCAATACAAAAGCTGTGTCAACAGCAAGTCATTGTCACGTTACCCCCGTCACATCGGGGAGGAGGGTTTTATTCAAGCCTGTTCATGGTCCCGAAGCCGGATGGCTCAGTCAGACCGATTCTGAACTTAAAATCCCTCAATCTATATTTGAAAAGATTCAAATTCAAAATGTAATCTCTCCGAGCAGTGACTTCCAGTCTGGAAGGGGGGGATTTTATGGTGTCAGTCGACATAAAGGATGCTTACCTACATGTCCCCATGTATCCTCCTCATCAGGCTTACCTGAGGTTTGCTATTCAGGATTGTCATTACCAATTTCAGACATTGCCGTTTGGTCTTTCCACGGCCCTGAGGATTTTCACCAAAGTAATGGCGGAAATGATGGTGCTCCTGCGCAAGCAGGGTATCACGATTATCCCGTACTTGGATGATCTCCTGATAAAGGCGAGGTCAAAGGAGCAGTTACTAAAAAACGTTGCGCTCTCCCTGACAGTTCTGCAGCAACATGGTTGGCTCCAAAATTTGCCAAAGTCACAGTTGATTCCGACAACGCGGCTGTCGTTCTTGGGCATGATTCTGGACACGGAACTACAGAGAATTTTTCTCCCGATGGGAAAAGCTCTGGAAATACAGAACATGGTCAAGGGGATTCTGAAACCGGAAAGGGTGTCGATTCATCAATGCACTCGGGTGCTGGGGAAGATGGTGGCGGCCTACGAAGCCATCCCGTTTGGCAGGTTCCATGCCAGGGTTTTTCAGTGGGACCTGTTGGACAAGTGGTCCGGGTCTCACCTACACATGCACCGGAAGATAAGCCTCTCTCCCAGGGCCAGGATTTCTCTCCTGTGGTGGCTCCAAAGTTCTCACCTTCTAGAGGGACGCAGGTTCGGGATCCAGGATTGGATCCTGGTGACCACGGATGCAAGTCTCCGAGGTTGGGGAGCAGTCACACAGGGACAAAATTTCCAGGGAAAATGGTCAAGCCAGGAGGCTTGTCTGCACATAAACATTCTGGAATTAAGGGCCATCTACAACGGCCTTCTACATGCAGAACATCTTCTTCGCGGCCTGCCCGTCCTGATTCAGTCGGACAACATAACCGCAGTGGCGCACATAAATCGCCAGGGCAGAACAAGGAGCAGAGCGGCGATGGCGGAGGCCACAAAAGTTCTTCGCTGGGCGGAAAAACAGGCAAGCGCTTTGTCGGCGGTCTTCATTCCAGGCGTGGACAACTGGGAAGCAGACTTCCTCAGTAGACACGATCTCCATCCAGGAGAGTGGGGTCTTCATCAAGAGGTCTTTGCAGAAGTGACAAGTCGTTGGGGAATTCCTCAAATAGACATGATGGCGTCTCGCCTCAACAAGAAACTTCAGACATACTGTTCCAGGTCGAGGAACCCTCAAGCAGTAGCAGTGGAAGCCCTAGTGACACCGTTGGTGTATCAGTCGGTCTGCGTATTCCCTCCAATTCCACTCATCCCAAAGGTGATACGGCTCATAAGATGAACAAGGGTTCAAGTGATACTCGTTGTTCCAGATTGTCCACGGAGGGCCTGGTATCTGGATATTCAGGAATTACTCATAGAAGATCCCTGGCCCCTTCCTCTACGAGAGGATCTGTTACAGCAAGGGCCGTGCATGTTCCATGACTTACCGTGGTTGCGTTTGATGGCGTGGCGGTAGAGGGCAAAATCCTAGTGCGAAAGGGTATTCCCGGTGAGGTCATCCCCACTCTACTGAAAGCTAGGAAGGAGGTAACAGCGAAGCATTACCACCGTATTTGGAGAAAATGTGTGTCTTGGTGTGAATCCAAGAAGGCTCCTACGGAAGAATTTCAGCTGGGTCGGTTTCTCCATTTTTTTTACAAGCAGGTGTGGATGCGGGCCTGAAGTTAGGCTCCATTAAAGTGCAGATTTCGGCCTTATCAATTTTCTTTCAAAGGGAATTGGCCTCGCTTCCAGAAGTACAGACTTTTGTGAAAGGCGTGCTGCACATCCAACCTCCATTTGTGCCCCCAGTGGCACCATTGGACCTTAACGTGGTGTTACAGTTCACATTGGTTTGAACCTTTACAAACGGTTGAGTTGAAATTTCTCACTTGGAAAGTGGTCATACTGTTGGCCTTGGCATCCGCAAGGCAGGTGTCGGAATTGGCGGCTTTGTCTCACAAAAGCCCCTATTTGATTTTCCACGAGGATAGAGCGGAGTTGAGAACTCGTCAACAATTTTTACCCAAGGTGGTTTCTTCGTTTCATATGACCCAACCTATTGTGGTACCTGTGGCTTCTGAAGCCTTGGCTGATTCAAAGTCTTTCGATGTGGTCAGAGCTTTGAAAATGTATGTTGCCAGAACGGCTCGTATTAGGAAAACGGAGGCTCTGTTTGTCCTGTATGCTTCCAACAAGATTAGGGCTCCTGCTTCTTAGCAGACTATTGCACGCTGGATCTGTAATGTGATTCAGCATGCTCATTCTATGGCTGGATTGCCGTTACCGAAATCAGTGAAGGCCCATTCTACCAGGAAGGTGGGCTCATCTTGGGCGGCTGCCCGGGGTGTCTCGGCGCTACAACTTTGCCGAGCAGCTACTTGGTCGGGTTCAAACACTTTTGCAAAATTCTACAAGTTTGATTCCCTGGCTTATGAGGACCTCGTGTTTGGTCAACCGGTGCTGCAGAGTCATCCGCACTCTCCCGCCCGGTCTGGAGCTTTGGTATAAACCCCATGGTCCTTTTGGAGTCCCCAGCATCCTCTAGAATGAAGGAGAAAATAGAATTTTAATACCTACCGGTAAATCCTTTTCTCTTAGTCCGTAGAGGATGCTGGGCGCCCGTCCCAGTGCGGACTCTATCTGCAGTACTTGTTCATAGTTATTGCTTTTGCTACACAAAGGTTGTGTTTTAGTTTCGATCAGCCTGTTGCTGAATTTTTGGTTCATGCTGTTAACTGGTTTTAGTTAAATGCCATGTTGTACGGTGTGTTGTGGTGTGAGCTGGTATGTATCTCACCCTTGGTTAACAAAAATCCTTTTCCTCAAAATGTCCGTCTCCCTGGGCACAGTTCCTATAACTGAGGTCTGGAGGAGGGACATAGAAGGAGGAGCCAGTTCACACCCATTTAAAGTCTTAAAGTGCCCACGTCTCCTGCAGATCCCGTCTATACCCCATGGTCCTTTTGGCGTCCCCAGCATCCTCTACGGACTAAGAGAAAAGGATTTACCGGTAGGTATTAAAAATCCTATTTTTTTATAAAAATATGTATTTTCTCTATAGGGCAGAAACTGGGTTAGCAAAGCCATGAATGCCAAGTCCCCATGCCTTCTGTTGCAGCCCAGTGAAGAGTTATGTCCTCCAAAACGTATTGTTCCAAGGTAAGGAACTGGAAAAAACAAAGTATATCTATAATGTGTTCCAAATACTGACTGCAGCTGAGACCGGTTCCAAGAGGACCCCTCACCCCTCAGTACACAGTCATTAGACACAAAACTTAGCACTGTCATTCATGGAAGTGTCATGAGGGTCAGTAGTCCAGATTTGATTGAAGAGACCAATCCCCAATGTTGCAAAACAATGTATGTGGAGGGAAATACAATAAATATATTGACCTTTTTAAAGAAGTCATATCCTCAAATCGCGTTAGTTGACAGCGCTAAGGATCCCCAAATATTCACAAAGTAGTTTTACCCACTTAAATAAATAATGAATATATATGTTTTTATAATTAATATTGTGCTTCCTGTTCAGAATGGTCAGATACAGTAGCTCAAACAGCATCCATTTATCTTTTTTGGTGGTCTTGTCTAAACTGAATTCTGTTTGGGACTTACGAACCAATATAATATACATCTCCAGTTGTTTGAGTTTTTACTCTCTAAAGTGTGGTATAGTAAGTCCTGTTGTTTGGAAATGACAACTGCTGGCAATATGGGTGGGTTGAAAATTGCCCAAAAAATAGCTGCTTTCCCCTACCCTTTCAGAGAACTACATATTTGAACTGGAGAATTGTGTTTGTATCATTTTTATTTCTTTTCATTACATTGTATTTTATTTTTTATATTTTTATAGTTTGCAGCCGTGTTCTCCCAAGGAGACACAGCCATCAACTAGTGCAAGGGTCAGTAAATCTACATCCATTCAGGTAAAAAAAAAAATATTTTTTTTTATTTTACTTTACTTGTAGTTTTCTACACAATTTCACAGCCTAAAAGTTTTGTCAACTTTTACATATTTACAGAAATCTTCATTAAGAGACAAGTTTTCATATCAAGATGCTGGGAAACTTCCCAAAACTACAGAAGTCTCCAAAATCAGGTATGTTGTATTTTTATTTTTTGGCACCAGCCATGAACTATTGAGACAAGGCAATTCTATTAGAATAAAATGTGCCTTCTTGTTTAACACTTGCTATGCGCTGTAAAACAGATAATCTAGACACAAAGCTTTCTTTATGCTACAAATGTAGTAAATCTCTCAAAACAGTCCTTGTAACTTTGAAGTAAGATGGTAAGCAAAGCAGAATGTTAGTAGTAATAGTGGGTAAAGAGAATTGCAGTATAATACATTGAATGTTTATAGAAGATTATTTGAAATCATGCTTTGAATTATATTTTGTGTTCATATTTCGTGGTGGGGTCTGTTTTTGGAAGCAGTTTGAGGAATAAGTCACCATGCAAACCACCAGAGCCCACCGTGTCCCCAAGAGAGTTGGAGCTGCAGGTGAGTTATGGACTATGCCAGAATCTATGATTTGCAATATTTGCAGACAGCAAAGAGCATTTTACTATGAACAAATTATACATATATTGTGCATATTTACATAATTAACATCAGAAGCAATATGAGCTGATATTTTTACTATTATTATTTTTTTAATTTGCTGGCTCCAGGTGGTGACAAACACTTTCACATTCGCCCTTGCTCATATGTCTTATGATGTTAAAAAACTGTATGTGTTACTCCAGTTAAACCTAAAAATATAGTATTGGGTAGAGTGTGTTAAACAATGTACCTGGGCTCAAGTATTCCTCCAAACCTGAAGTTTCTTGCTGTCTATAATCCAGTGAAGCTATCACCGCAACTGCTGAGAGAAGTCTTTCTTTAAACAGGCTGTAAATTATCAATGTCCCTTTTCCATGAACTTTACATTCTCTTGCATGGGAAGTACATAGCGTAACGTTGACATTCCCACTACTTGCTTAAAGCAGGCAGTGGCAGAAAATGTGAGGAGACCAGTTCTGGATCATTGTAGTGTGATGGAACTCAGGTGTATACTACTCTTTAACTGATTAGACTTTGAATTTGGATTGAATTTCTGTGTTTCAGGATGTGGGTGCTTCATTTTGAGCAAAAGGATACTGCACCTTAGCAATGACAAAACAGTTCAGCAGCAGAAAGAAACAATAACACAGTTGAGACATTATAAAAAGGATTGTTTATTCTCACCATTACTTTCTTCAGTGTAGTTACTGTCTTAAAAAAAAAAAAAAACTTTTCTAAATCAAAGTTTTAGTCCAAGTAAAAGATGGTGTTTAAGCAGTGTATTGAAATTCCCATCAGTCTGCCAAAGTGCGTTTTGCTGTATCAATGTCGCATTTTCTCCGCAGACTACACTCTATGGCATGCTGGTGGCAGCTAGGCAGAAAATAGCCAGTGAGAAGGATATTCCTCCAGCTGTATTGGCCACTAACAAGGTGCTCGTGGACATGGCTAAAATGAGGTATATACATATTTTCTCCATCTGAAATGTAAAGCTAGGGGATTGGAATATCATCACAAATGAAAGAGAAGGGTGCAAGGACCCCTTGGGACAGAATAATCACTTATCTAACTTACAATATTAATTTTGTCTGCTTAATTTACTTTCCTGTAGAGCATATAACTATATACAGTAGCTCCCACATAGGCCAATAGGACACTGGTACATGACCTAACCAGCAGACAGCAGAGGGGTATATTATGCAAAATAATTGTATTTCAGCGGTTACGTTCTAACTACCCATTCTTCTCTGAGTTGATTTTCCAGACATAACACTTATTAGTCTCGAGAACTGAGCCTAGTTTATTTTCTCTTACGTCCTAGAGGATGCTGGGGACTCCAAAAGGACCATGGGGTATAGACGGGATCCGCAGGAGCTTGGGCACACTAAAAAGACTTAAAACTGGGTGTGAACTGGCTCCTCCCTCTATGCCCCTCCTCCAGACCTCAGTTAGACTTTGTGCCCAGGAGTGACTGGATGCACACTAGGGGAGCTCTACTGAGTTTTTCTAGAAAAAGACTTTTGTTAGGTTTTTTATTTTCAGGGAGCCCTGCTGGCTACAGGCTCCCTGCAGCGTGGGAGTGAGGGGAGAGAAGCAGGACCTACTTCTGTGAGTTTCAAGGCTCTGCTTCTCGGCTACTGGACACCATTAGCTCCAGAGGGTTCGATCACTTGGTGCGCCTAGCTGCTTGTTCCCGGAGCCACGCCGTCACCCCCTCACAGACGGCAGAAGACTCCCACACACATATCACCAACGGTTGTCACTGGGTGCAGGGCGCTGGGGGGGGGGGGCATATGATTGTGGGTGCCGAGGCACCTTTTACAGACCCCCGCCGGCATTTTACATGAGTTTCAATTTGGCGGGCCGAAGCCGCCGGGAAGGGGGCAGAGCTTCGGTCCGCTGCTCACACGCAAAATTTTCTCCCTGCACCAGACGGAGGGAGAGACGCTGCTGGGACCTCCACGCTGATTTCAAGTAAATGGGGCATCTCCAGAGGGGAGCCGCAGTGAGGTACCAGTCTTTTTGATAATAAGGCAGCGCTGGGTACATATATTCGTGTACAAATATACAGGCGCTGGGGTGTGAGCTGGCATACTCCCTCTGTCTCCTCTTCTGGGCTGCATTGTGGGCCTGTCACCTTGCTGAGACGGTTCTGTGTGTGTTGTGTGTCGGTACTACGTGTCGACATGTCGGAGCCTGAATGTTATTCACCAGAGGAGGTTATGGGAGGTGGGGATGCGGGGCTAGATGTAGCACTGTCGATGCAGCCGACTCCTGATTTACTAGCACTCCTTAATACAATAAATTCCAATGTAGCTTCTTTATCTAAGAGGTTAGATAAGTCTGAGTCACAGACGCAGGTGTGGAAAAAGTTCATGGAGGAGGCTTTATCTCAGGTACAGACCCCATCCGGGTCCCATAAGAGGCCTTTTACTCAGGTGGGGGATACGGATACCGACACGGACTCTGATTCCGAGGTCGATTTCACTGAGGCTGCGTTACATCCACGATTAGTTAAGAGTATTCAGTACATGATTGTGGCTATAAAGGATGTTTTGCAGATTTCTGATGAACCTGCGGTACAGGAAACAAGGATTTGCTTGTTCAAGGGAAAGAAACCTGAGGTGAAGTTTCCCCCCTCTCATGAAATGAATACTCTTTGTGAAAAGGCTTGGGAGTCGCCGGATAAGAAATGGCAGATTCCCAAGAGGATTTATATGGCGTATCCTTTCCCCTCTGATGACAGGGAAAAATGGGAGACATCTCCAACTGTTGATAAAGCTCTATCCCGTTTGTCTAAGAAGGTGGCGCTTCCGTCTCCTGACACGGCAGCTCTCAAGGATCCGGCGGATCGCAAGTTGGAGACGTGTCTGAAGTCCATTTTCGCTAATACGGGTGCATTGCTCAGACCTGCTGTGGCGTCGGTATGGGTGAGTAGTGCTATTGCTAAATGGGCTGAGAATTTAGCTAGTGACATGGATACTCTTGATAAAGATAATGTCCTTCTTACTCTCGGTTATATTAAGGACGCTGCGGATTACCTAAAGGACGCGGCAAGGGACGTCTGTCTCTTGGGATCAAGGACCAATGCCATGTCGATATCTGCCAGGAGGGCCTTGTGGATCCATCAATGGAATGCGGATGCCGACTCCAAGAGGTCTATGGAAGCTCTACCCTTTAAAGGTACTGTCTTGTTTGGGGACGGCCTGGCGGACCTAGTCTCGACTGCGGGTAAGTCCTCTTTTTTCCTTATGTTCCCACACAACAGAAAAAGGCACCACATCAACAAATGCAGTCCTTTTTCGTCACAATAAATACAGGCGTGGGAAAGGTTCGTCTTTCCTCGCCTCAAAGGGTAGAGGATGGGGAAGAAAACTTCCTGCAGCCTCAGGCGCACAGGACCAGAAGTCCTCCTCGGCTGCTACCAAGTCCACCGCATGACGCTGGGGCTACCCTGGGGGAGTCCGGACCGGTGGGGGGCCGTCTTCAGGTATTCAGCCAGGTCTGGATTCAATCAGACCTGGATCCTTGGGTGTTAGAAATCGTTTCTCAAGGATACAAACTGGAGTTTCAGGAGATGCCCCCTCACCGGTTCTTCATTTCGGCATTACTAGTGGTTCTTCCGGACAGGGAGGTGGTCCGGGCGGCGATTCAAAAATTGTGTCTACAGAAGGTCATTGTTCCCGTCCCTCCGTCCCAACGTGGGGAGGGGTTCTACTCGAGCCTCTCTGTGGTTCCGAAACCGGACGGTTCGGTCAGACCAATTCTAAATCTAAAATCCCTCAATCCATACTTGAAAGTCTTCAAGTTCAAGATGGAATCCCTTCGAGCGGTGATTGCCAGCCTGGAGGAGGGGATTTTATGGCGTCAGTTGACATAAAGGATGCCTACTTACATGTGCCGATATATCCTCCACATCAGGCTTTCCTCAGGTTTGCGATACAGGATTCTCATTACCAATTTCAGACGTTGCCGTTTGGGCTTTCCACGGCTCCGAGGATTTTCACCAAGGTCATGGCAGAAATGATGGTTCTTCTTCACAAACAAGGGGTTTCAATTATCCCGTACTTGGACGATCTCCTGATAAAGGCGAGGTCCAAGGAACGGTTGCTGAGAAGTGTAGAGTTGTCACTATCGGTTCTGCGACAGCACGGTTGGGTGCTCAATTTGCCGAAATCCCAGTTGATTCCGACCACTTGGCTTCCTTTTCTGGGCATGATTCTGGACACGGAGTTACAGAAGGTATTCCTTCCAGAAGAAAAGGCTCGGGAACTGCAGACGATAGTCAGAACTTCTGAAGCCGACGAGTGTGTCAATCCATTATTGTACTCGGGTTCTGGGGAAGATGGTTGCGGCGTACGAAGCCATTCCATTTGGCAGATTTCACGCCCGCGTGTTTCAGTGGGACTTGCTGAGCAAATGGTCCGGATCTCATATACACATTCATCGGAAGATAAGTCTATCTCCCAGAGCCAGAATTTCTCTCCTGTGGTGGCTCCAAGCTCATCACCTCCTGGGGGGACGCCGATTCGGTATCCAGGATTGGGTACTTCTGACGACAGATGCAAGTCTCCGGGGCTGGGTGACTGCGCCCCAGCCCCGGTGACTTGCATCTGACGACAGATGCAAGTTTCCGGGGCTGGGGCGCAGTCACCCAAGGAAGAAATTTCCAGGGAAAATGGTCGCCCCAGGAAGCCTGTCTCCACATAAATATTCTCGAGTTAAGAGCCATTTACAACGGCCTGCTCCAAGCAAGACGTCTTCTTCAGGATCGACCGGTCCTGGTACAGTCCGACAACATCACAGCGGTGGCCCATATAAACCGGCAAGGCGGAACGAGTAGCAGAGCGGCAATGGCGGAGGCCACAAAGATCCTTCGCTGGGCGGAACAACACGTCAGCGCACTGTCAGCAGTTTTCCTACCGGGGGTGGACAACTGGGAAGCGGATTTCCTCAGCAGACACGACCTCCATCCGGGAGAGTGGGCTCTGCACCAAGAGGTATTTGCAGAAGTGACAAGACGCTGGGGAATTCCGTTGATAGACATGATGGCGTCTCGGCTCAACAAGAAGCTCTCGAGGTATTGTTCCAGGTCAAGGGACCCACAAGCCACTGCAGTGGATGCCCTGGTGTCTCCGTGGGTCTTCCAGTCGGTGTATGTGTTCCCTCCACTTCCTCTCATTCCAAAGGTGCTGGGGATCATTCGTCGAGCAAGGGTTCAGGCGATTCACGTCGTTCCAGACTGGCCAAGAAGGGCCTGGTATCCGGATCTTCAGGACTTGCTGGTGGAAGATCCTTGGCCACTTCCTCTAAGAGAGGATCTGTTGTTGCAGGGTCCATGCGTGTTTCCAGACTTACCGCGGTTGCGTTTGACGGCATGGAGGTTGAGCGCCAGATCTTAGCTCGTAAGGGTATTCCCAGGGAAGTCATTCCAACTCTCATTAAGGCTAGGAAAGAGGTTACGGCGAAACACTATCACCGTATCTGGAGGAAGTATGTTTCCTGGTGTGAGCTTAAAAAGGCTCCTGCGGAGGATTTTCACTTGGGTCGTTTTCTCCACTTTTTACAGGCGGGCGTAGATGCAGGCCTGAAATTGGGTTCCATCAAAGTGCAAATTTCGGCTTTGTCTATTTTCTTTCAAAAAGAGTTAGCTGCCCTCCCAGAGGTTCAGACCTTTGTGAATGCATATCAATCCGCCGTTTGTACCTCCTGTAGCTCCATGGGACCTCGATGTCGTCTTACGGTTTCTCATGTCTTCCTGGTTTGAACCTTTGCGTAAGGTTGAGTTGAAATTTCTCACTTGGAAGGTCGTTATGCTTTTGGCGCTGGCATCTGCCAGGCGAGTGTCGGAATTGGCAGCTTTATCTCATAAGAGCCCGTACTTGATTTTTCATTCGGATAGGGCGGAATTGAGGACTCGTCAACAATTTCTACCGAAGGTGGTTTTTTCATTTCACATTAACCAACCTATTGTGGTTCCGGTAGCTACGGAAGAGGTGGCGATTCCAAAATCTCTGGATGTTGTAAGAGCGTTAAAAGTATATGTTTCTAGGACAGCTGTTACTAGGAAAACTGAAGCGTTGTTTGTTTTGTATGCGGCCAACAAGATTGGTCATCCCGCTTCAAAACAGACTATTGCACGCTGGATTTGTAGTACGATCCAGCAGGCTCATTCTTAGGTAGGACTGCCGGTGCCGAAATCGGTTAAAGCCCATTCTACCAGGAAAGTGGGCTCATCTTGGGCGGCTGCCCGAGGTGTCTCGGCGCTACAGCTTTGCCGAGCAGCTACTTGGTCGGGTTCGAACACTTTTGCTAAGTTCTATAAGTTTGATACCCTGGCCGATGAGGACCTGGCGTTTGCTCAGTCGGTGCTGCAGAGTCGTCCGCACTCTCCCGCCCGTTCTGGAGCTTTGGTATAATCCCCATGGTCCTTTTGGAGTCCCCAGCATCCTCTAGGACGTAAGAGGAAACAGGATTTTGGTACTCACCGTTAAATCCTTTTCTCCTAGTCAGTAGAGCAGTGATTTTCAACCTTTTTCGACTCGTGGCACACCTAACCAGACTTTAAAATTGCCAAGGCACGCTATCCGTCTCCACGGAGTGGGGTGTGGGGGGGGGGGGGTGTAGGGAACACATGCACTGGCCCCCACAGTTATCAAACACATTGGCCCCCACAGTATCAAGCCCATTGGACCCCACAGTTGTCAAACACATTGTACCCCACAGTTATCAAAAACATTGGCCCCCATAGTTATCAAAAACATTGGTCCCCATGGTATAAAACACATTGGCCCCCACGGTATAAAACACATTGGCCCCCACGGTATAAAACACATTGGCCCCCGCGGTATAAAACACATTGGCCCCCACGGAATAAAACACATTGGCCCCCACAGTATAAAACACATTGGCCCCCGCAGTATAACTCACATTGGCCCCCACGGAATAAAACACATTGGCCCCCAGAGTTATAAATCAAACACACTGGCCCCCACTGTAATTCCACACTGCCCGCCCCCCTCCCCCCACAGTGACTCCACACTGCCTCCCCCCTAGTAATTCCACACTGTCTCCTCCCCTGAAATTGTACACACTGCACTCACAATAATGCCAACCTGCAGTCCTGTTTACTCCGGGCAGGATGAGCAGACAGCAGAGCAGTCCGCAGGCAGCAGCTCACACTAGCAGGCGGGCGGGAATGTGACGTGGCGTGCATGACCTATGTGTCACAGCACGTCACCTAAGGTCACGGGACGGGCAGCGAAAAAGCTGAATACACTGGCTGAGCCCGACGGCAGATGGACCCAAGTATCTCTGACAGGAGAAGGGCGGCAGCGGAGCACTGTCAGCGGGCGCCGGAGCACTATGTAGGACATCTCTGGTGGGCGGCGGGCTGCGGCACAGCTGACAACCGCTGGCCCCCACGGTATAAAACACTGTGGCTGAGCCCGACGGCAGATGGACCCAAGTATCTCTGACAGGAGAAGGGCGGCAGCGGAGCACTGTCGGCGGGCGCCGGAGCACTATGTAGGACATCTCTGGTGGGCGGCGGGCTGCGGCACACCTGACAACCGCTGGCGGCACACTAGTGTGCCGCGGCACAGCGGTTGAAAAACGCTGCAGTAGAGGATGCTGGGCGCCCGTCCCAGTGCGAACTATTACTTGCAGTGTGTTTTCTTACTGGTTAAGTTAGTTTGTACACGAGTTGTGTATTGGTTTGTTGCAGCTGGTTGCTGGAGTTTTATGCATACTGTTATCTGGTTTGGCGTTATTCCGGTTGTACGGTATGTTTATGGTGTGGGCTGGTGGTTTGGTAGCCCTTAGTTAAAACAAAAATCTTTCCTTGTACTGTCCGTCTCTCCTGGGCACAGTTCCTATAACTGAGGTCTGGAGGAGGGGCATAGAGGGAGGAGCCAAGTCACACCCAGTTTTAAGTCTTTTTAGTGTGCCCAAGCTTCTGCTCATCCCGTCTATACCCCATGGTCCTTTTGGAGTCCCCAGCATCCTCTACGGACTAGGAGAAAAGGATTTAACGGTGAGTACCAAAATCCTGTTTTTACAGTTATTGTAGCCTGACATAAATTTGGAACGAATTACTGTGGGACTTCACTGCATACAGAAAATGTGTTTCTTTTTAGTCTGAGGCCCACTTGGTACTAAACATGCTAAATGCCCAGTATCTGAGTCTTCTGACTTAAGTATAAACAAAGCAATGGAGATACAGTACTTAAGCTGTGTACACACTGACCCTCATTCAGATGTGGGTGGAGTTTCTATCGCTGCTGCTTACATAGAAGCAGCAGCAATAGTACAAATATAGTAATGCAGCACGGGGCGTCACACCTCCTGCCTCATTACTGATCCGAACTGAGTACTATGACGCAAGAACAGATCTTCCCCGTCTCCATTGGCTGGCTGCATGACCCATGGGGTCGCGCAAGCCGGATGCCACAATACCTACCAAGAGGCCAGGAAATCTCCATTCTCTGCCGGAGATCCTGGCCTCTTCCCACCCCTGCAACGACAGTGACATGCGTCTGTTTGGAGAAACTGAGGCCGTCACCGCCCCCAAACAGCATCAGACTATCAATCACTAACAGTCTGATGGCATCCTTTGTCCACTGTTGCAGAACAGGTTCTCCACATGCGCAAGGTACCGATAATCGGTACTTTGCAGCACATAAAACAACTCCAACCACGTTTGAATAACCCCCACTATACAATGTAGCAAACATTGATGGTCGTCCCAATTTCTCTAATCCCAGGACACACTGTATAGAGCATACACACTATGGGGTAAATTTTCCTGAGATGGGAGTTCTATTTAAGATGGGATGTTGCCCATAGCAACCAATCAGTTACTACTTCTCATTTATCTAGCACCTTCTAGAACAGAGGTTCTCAAACTCGGTCCTCAGGGGCCCACACAGTGCATGTTTTGCAGGTCTCCTCACAGAATCGCAAGTGAAATAATTAGCTCCACCTGTGGACCTTTTAAAATGTGTCAGTGAGTAATTAATACACCTGTGCACCTGCTGGGTTACCTGCAAAACATGCACTGTGTGGGCCCCCGAGGACCGAGTTTGAGAACCTCTGTTCTAGAAGATAATACCTGGAATCTTTTGGTTGCTATGGGCAACATTCCATCTTAAATAGAACTCTTCTTAGTAACATAACATCTTAGTAAATTTACCCCTGTCCAGGGATTGTATGGGAGTGGCAGTATTCAAAGGAAAGATTGAGCCAATATATTGTGTGGTCGTGCGTACACACTAGACACTCCTTACACATGCAGCTCATCAGATGGGACAATGCAGTGAACTGGAGAAAATGACCGATTGGGTGTGCACACTATTAGATGGTCGTTCCGATTAGTCTTGTGATAATATATTGGATGATAGATCTTATATTGTGAACCCAGCTTTAACCTTTTCTTTATTTTCACAGTTTTTCCATAGTTCCAGAATATTTGCTCATTACTTTTTATACCTACAGGCCAACCTCTATTGAAAATCTGAGAAAACTGGATGGAGTATCAGAGGCAAAAGCCAATATGTTGGCTCCCCTCGTAATGACTGTGAAGGAGTTCTGCCTCGCTAACAGTTTGCAGGTACAGTTCTTGAATAGGTTGTGACCATCATCAGTACAGATGTATACTCTTGTGGACTCTCTTCGGGTCACCATTCTTCGGGCAGGTTACTATTCCCAATAGATGTCCACATGGATAATAGCTCAAGCAAATGTTGAACACGGGGAAAAAAAATAAACTTGTCGACTATATTTGTGTCGAGCTTTTGTACCTGTCGACCTTAAGCACTGTCAGCATTTTGTGACTGTCTACCTAATGCATGTCGAACATATAGTTTTTGCCTATTCACTGTCAACCAATATATTGTAGATATATCATATGGGTACCCACTGAATCGTTCAAATTTTAGTGCTGCTCTAGCAAGGGGACTGGAGTAACCCAACGGAAAGAGACGCCCCATCGTTGTGACTCGCATGCATTGTGAAATAATTATCTTTATTTATCACTAATCATGTGGACACAAGTAGCCGCTTTGTCCAATATTTAATTGTTGATCATTCTTCTATGTTCTGTTAATGGCTTTAAAGCATCGTCTCCCCTCATTCTGCCTGACTTTGAGGTCAATGAAAAATGAATGGTTCATAAACAGGTCTCATATGAATAAATACACAAATATGGAGCTACTTTTCAAATATAACAAATAAGCCAAATGCCATCCATTCCTGTGAGTACAGTCACTTCCTCCTTTAGAAGATGTAACCCCTGTGCGACAATGGCACAACTGTGTGTGAGGGAAAGGACACAGCTGCCAGGTAAAGATGTGTATCAGTAGTTCATAATCATTATTCCTGAAAGCTCATCTGTTGAAGAATGCATTATATACACGGTCGAGTCACATTATTATGACCACCTCCTACATTTGACGTCGGCAGCGCCTAGCCCATGATATATATACGTCATGTGTTGTGCGCTAGCTTGGTGGGTATATAAGGTTTGCAGTAGGCCGTCTGCACACACATCACTCGTAACCGTCATGGGTAAAAGGGGCGATTTATCAGAGTTGCAAAAAGGAATGATTATCGGCTTTCGGGCCAAGTATTTCTGAAACAGCGCAGTTTGTGAACTGTTCACTTGCTACTGTGGTGAAGGGGTATCGTGACTGGACAAATGACACCATTGTGAATAGCAGACATGGAAACTGTGCCATTGATGTGAGAGGTGAATGTCCGCTACAGAATGAAGGTGCATGAGTGCCAACCGACGCGCTACAGCAGAGCAGCTCACGTCAAAATAAACCTGGGGGTTACCAGACGTGTGTCTAAAGTGACGGTTCAGTCCGTCTAGCTGCTGTCTGTGCTGCACATGGCGGTTACTCTGGCTATTAGCTGGTGGTCATAACAATGTGACTCGACCGTGTATTATGCATACAGGTAAAACTGTCAGTCATATGCAGTAACCTTACAGTTATAGATAGCTAGTGCTTTACGTTATTTTGCTTATTTCAGGTGGATTCTTTTTCTACTTCTCGAACAAATTCACAAACTGATGTGGCTGTAACGAAAGGCCCTGCCTGCATGACCCTCCCAGAGTCTCAGCGCATCACCTACTCCCTGTTTCAGGAACAGCACTTATCTTTGGTGAGTTTGTCAGTCTCCTTTCTCAGTGATTATTTCCATGGAAGCGAGGTGCCAAACTTTACTTATAACCAGCTGCAGGGGTGGGGCATAGAGATGTTTCCAGCAGGAGGCAATCAAGCTACGTGCTGCACTGATAACCTGCCTTGTCAGTCCGTCAGTAGGTCTTTCAGAGCCGAAAGTGGGAGCCCCAGAGGAAGGACCACGGACATTGGTAACTTTAGAGCTGCAACCTCATCCCAAAAGGCAGCTATTTGGGGCATGTCCACCATGTATCTTGTCTTAATATGGCAAATTATCGCTTACAATTGTAGATTTATTTGATGCTTCCACCATATATTTGTAGCATGTTTATCCCAGCTTCCTATTAATCACCTTGCAACTTGCTTTCTCTTACGTCCTAGAGGAGGCTGGGGTCCATATTAGTACCAGGGGGTATAGACGGTCCACCAGGAGCCATTGGCACTTTAAGAGTTTAACAGTGTGGGCTGGCTCTTCCCTCTATGCCCATCCTACCAGACTCAGTTTAGAAAATGTGCCCGGAGGAGCCGGTCACAGCTAGGGGAGCTCTACAGAGCTTCTCTAGTAAAAGTTTATTTTAGAGTTTTTTTATTTTACAGGGAGGCTGCTGGCAACAGCCTCCCTGCATCGAGGGACTGAGGGGGGTAACAGTGTCCGCCCTGCGGGGTCTGAGCCACTGTCTCCGCTGACTGGACACTGAGCTCCAGAGGGGATACATCGCTCCCCCCCCTTCCCCGCAGGGGAACACTCACCCCAGCAGCATGCCGCCACCCCCTTGCAGAGCTGAAGTTGTGGCAAGTGAGTCACCGACCCCCCTAGCAAGCGGGGGATCGGTGTGAAGATGGCGGCATCAGGGTAGGAGCGCAGTATTAACTGCGCTCCGGGATGGCTCGGCGGTACTTGGGTGCGGCGCTGTGATGGGCGCCCTGAGCCGGCGCCTTAACCCTACACTGACCAGAAAGCCTGTCGGGGTCTGCGGATCTCAGCCAGCACAAAATCCTCAGGCCAGTATAATCTTGGAAGAGCGCGCCATTAATGGGACGGAGCTTCTCCAGAGCGGACCCAGCAGCGTTCAGCGCCATTTTGCGGCTTGCAGACACGCTGCCAGTGGAAGAACAGTCCCTCCAGAACAACTCCAGCTATCTGTACGGTACCAGGGGGTTGTAGAAGGGAGGGGGGGCTGTGTAAAGACTGTGTCACCTATTAAGGGACACAGTCAGCGCTGGTTTAGGGTCTCCCTATACCTGTAATAGCGCTGTGTGTGGGTTGGCTCCAATCTCTGTGTCTCTCTGCCATTCTTGGGGGGGAAACTATGTCTGCCCTGTACCCTGTGTGTATGTGGGGTGTGCAAGCAAACATGTCTAGAGACTCTGTCTCATATGATGCAGAGGATTTATCTTCTCAGGAAGATCCCATCCCATGTAATCAGGATTGCACTATTGTAGCGCAGATCCCAGCTAGAGAACCGGAGTGGTTAGCCTCTCTTAGGGGGGCTATTTCTCAGGTTTCTGAAAGGGTTGCAAGGACTGAGCATGCAACTCAGGTATTGCAATCCTCTATAGCAGTATGGTCTGATACTGCTCCCCCGGGGCCCCCTGCGGTACATTCTCACAAACGTGCTCTTGCCCAAATTATGCAGGATGACACTGATACCGATTCTGATACAGCAGGCGGTGATGGGGAGGTGTCGAGGGGGACGGCATCACTTGCTAAGGGGGTGCAGTTGATGATTGAGGCAATGCGGGATGTGTTGCATATTTCTGACACACCTCTTGAGCAGGTTGAGGAGGCTTTTTTCACGGACAGTAAGAGGGCCCCTCTCACCTTCCCAGCATCTAAGGAATGAAAAAGCCTGGGAATACCCGAAGAAAAAATTCCAGATCCCTAAAAGGGTCCTGGTTGCTCTTCTCTTCCCGGAAGACGACAGAAAAAAATGGGAGTCTGTGCCTATACTTGACGCCTCTGTCTCCAGGCTGTCAAAACAGGTGGTTTTACCAGTCCCGGGATCTACCGCGTTGAAGGACACAGCAGATCGTAAGGTGGATGCTACGCTCAAATCCATATACACGGCTTCAGGGGCTATACTACGGTCTACTATTGCCTGTGCATGGATTTCTAAAGCTATAGCCAAGTGGTCAATCACTCTGCAGGAGGACTTGACTACGATGGATAAAGGTGACGTTGATTTGTTTTTACGTAACATACAGGATTCTGCAGGGTTCCTTGTAGAATCCATGAAGGATCTGGGTTCCATGGCTGCGGGGATCTCCTCCATGTCCGTCTCGGCTCGCAGGGGTCTCTGGCTGTGACAGTGGTCTGCGGACGCGGAATCCAGGAAAAGTGTGAAGGGCCTAGCCTATACAGGTCAGGCTCTGTTTGGGGAGGCACTAAATGCGTGGATTGCTACGGCTACCGCGGGTAAGTCTCCTTTTCTCCCCTCAGCTGCACCGGCTACGAAGAAGCCTTTTACTCCCACCACGTCACAGTCCTTTCGGCCCGCGAGGCCTAGAAAGAACAAGCCTTCTCACACCTTTTTCAGAGGTGGTCGTGCTAAAGCCAAAAAGCCTGCTTCTGGAGCCTCAAAGTCCTCAGCATGATGGTGGACCGCACAGCCTGGTGGAAGGTTAGGTGGGAGCAAGACTCCGGCATTTCAGCCACGTCTGGGTGTCGTCTGGCCTGGACTCTTGGATACAAGATATAGTGTCCAGGGGGTACAGGCTGGAGTTTCAAACTCTCCCACCTCACCGTTTCTTCAAATCGAAAATTGGTAGTGTCCGAGGTCATTGTTCCAGTTCCGCCTCATCGGTGGAACAAAGGTTACTATTCGAACCTTTGTGTGGTACCGAAGCCAGATGGTTCGGTAAGGCCAATTCTGAACTTGAAATCTTTGAACCCTTATCTCAGGGACTTCAAATTCAAGTTGGAGTCTCTGAGAGCAGTCATCTCAGGACTGATGGAGGGGGAGTTCCTGGTGTCCCTGGACATCAAAGCTGCGTACCTCCACATTCCCATTTGGTCGCTGCATCAGGCCTATCTCAGGTTTGCACTGTGAGACGATCACTATCAGTTTCAGGCACTGCCGTTCGGTCTCTCCACAGCACCGAGGGTCTTCACCAAGGTGATGGCAGAGATGATGGTTCTCCGCAAGCAGGGGGTGAACATAATTCCGTATCTGGACGATCTGCTGATCAAGGCATCGTCCAGAGAGAAGTTGTTAAGATCCATTATCTCACGACACGTCTGCTCAAGGAACACGGTTGGATCCTAAACCTTCCAAAGTCTCATCTGGAGCCAACAAGGAGGCTGTCTTTCATGGGGATGATCCTCGACATGTAGGTGCAGAGGGTGTTTCTACCGGTGGGGAAAGCGTTGGTGATTCAAACAATGGTCCGGGATGTCTTGACGCCGGCCCGGGTATTGTTTCATCAGTGCATCCACCTTCTGGGAAAGATGGTTGGCTCCTACGAAGCTCTGCAGTACGGAAGGTTTAATGCTCGGTCCTTTCAACTGGATCTCTTGGACCAGTGGTCGGGATCTCACCTACATATGCACCAGAGGATACGTCTGTCGCTGAAAGCAAGGATTTCACTCCTCTAGTGGCTGCAACTACCTCACCTTCTGGAGGGCCAAAGGTTCAGAATTCAGGACTGGATCCTTCTAACCATGGATGCAAGTCTAAGAGGTTGGTGAGCAGTCGCTCAAGGGGAAACCTTCCAAGGAAGGTGGTCAAGTCAGGAATCCCTTCCGATAAACATCCTAGAGCTAAGAGCCGTATACAACGGCCTTCTTCAAGCAGCACACCTTCTGCAGAATCGGGCTGTTCAGGTGCAGTCGGACAACGTGACCACAGTGGCCTACATAAACCGACAAGGCGGAACGAAGAGCAGGGCTGCAATGTCAGAGGTGACAAGAATCTTCCTCTGGGCAGAAAGGCACGCGGTGGCGATGTCAGCAATCTTCATTCCGGGAGTAGACAACTGGGAAGCGGACTTCCTCAGCAAACACGATCTCCATCCAGGAGACTGGGGCCTCTACCCGGAGGTGTTCGAGGAGGTAACCGGTTGGTGGGGGGTTCCTCACATAGACATGATGGCCTCCCACCTCAACAAGAAGCTGGGGAGGTACTGTTCCAAGTCGAGAGACCCGCAGGCAGTGGCGGTGGATGCACTGGTAACATCGTGGGTGTTCACGTCAGTGTATGTGCTCCCTCCACTTCCTCTAATTCCAAAAGTTCTTCAACTTATAAAAAGAACAAAGGTTCTGGCATTCCTCATTGCTCCGGACTGGCCAAAGAGGGCTTGGTACGCACATCTGCTGGATCTACTGCTGGAAGATCCAAGGCCCCTACCTCTTCGAGAGGATCTTCTACTGCAGGGGCCGTTTGCTTATCAAGACTTACCACGGCTAGGTTTGACAGCATAGCGGTTGAGCGCCAGATCTTAGCTCGGAAGGGTATTCCGAGCGAGGTTATTCCTACCCAGATACAGGCTAGGAAGGGGGTAACGTCTAAACATTACCATCGAATTTGGAAAAAATTTGTGTCTTGGTGTGAATCCAAGAAATTTCCTGCGGTGGAGTTTCAACTTGGACGTTTGCACCTTTTCCTGCAAGCAGGTGTGGATATGGGCCTGAGATTGGGCTCCATCAAGGTCCAGATCTCAGCTTTATCCATTTTCTTCCAAAAACAATTGGCTGTCCTCCCTGAGGTTCAGACCTTTTTGAAAGAGGTTCTGCACATCCAGCCTCCCTTTGTGGCGCCAACGGCACCCTGGGATCTTGATGTGGTATTGCAGTACCTGCAATCGGATTGGTTTGAGCCTCTACAGGAGGCTGAAATCGAATTTCTCACAAGGAAGGCGGTCACTTTGTTTGCCTTAGCTTATGCTCGACGCATGTCGGAATTGGGGGCTTTGTCCTGTAAAAGTCCCTATCTGGTCTTCCATGAACATAGGGCGGAACTCAGGACTCGTCCTCAGTTCCTTCCTAAGGTTGTGTCAGCTTTTCATATTAACCAACCTATTGTGGTGCCAGTGGCTACTGACTCCTCAATTGCTTCAAAGGCCTTGGATGTTGTGAGGGCTTTGAAGATTTATGTGAAGAGGACGGCTCGTCATAGAAAATCTGACTCTCTGTTTGTCGTCTATGATCCCAAGAAAATTGTGTGTCCTGCTTCTAAGCGGTCGATTTCACGCTGGATCAGGTTCACCATCCAGCATGCATATTCTACGGCAGGATTGCCGTGTTCAAAATCTGCTAAGGCCCACTCGTAAGGTGGGCTCTTCCTGGGCGGTTGATCGTGGTGTCTTGGCTATGCAGCTTTGCCGAGCAGCTACTTGGTCTGGGTCGAACACATTTGCTAAGTTTTACAAGTTCGATACTTTGACCTCTGATGACCTCAAGTTTGGTGAAGCAGTTTTGCAGGAGCCTCCACGCTCTTCCTCCCGTTCTGGGAGCTTTGGTACATCCCCATGGTACTAATATGGACCCCAGCATCCTCTAGAACATAAGAGAAAATAGGATTTTAATTACCTATAGGTAAATCCTTTTCTCGTAGTCCGTAGAGGATGCTGGGCTCCTGCCCAGCTCTTCGTTTTCCTGCTGTGGTTATTTAGTTCAGTACTGCCTGGTACCTAGGTAAGTTCTGCGTTTTTTACTGTTTCAGTACTGTTTCAGCTGTTGAGTTTTCCGGCATGTTGGCCGGATTTGTTTTGTTGCGTGAGCTGGTATGAATCTCGCCACTATCTATGTATTTCCTTCTCTCGAAGTATGTCGTCTCCTCGGGCACAGTTTCTAGACTGAGTCTGGTAGGAGGGGAATAGAGGGAGGAGCCAGCCCACACTGTTAAACTCTTAAAGTGCCAATGGCTCCTGGTGGACCCGTCTGTACCCCATGGTACTAATATGGACCCCAGCATCCTCTACGGACTACGAGAAAAGTATTTACCGGTAGGTAATTAAAATCCTATTATACTTAGCGTAAGCTACCAACATTGCTCAAAGGTGAAAATCTGCAGTAAACTGTAATAAACACTAAATTACTTTCTTTAATTGTCAAACTTGCACTAAAAAAGTAAAATCTAAACGGTTGCCATGATCTATTACACATATGCTCCTTTGATCATCATTGGTAAATAATCTATGAAGGTTTAGAATGTGGACAACAGCTCCATTGTAGAGAAAGTTTGAATAGTCCATTATGTGTATTGGGTAAGGTGCAAGAAGTTTGTTTCTGATGTATAGTGCACATTGTGTTCAATAGTTTCAAAACTACAAATCGGCCAGCCAGTCAGCCAATAGGGTGTCACACTTTGGGCCTGTAAAATCTGTTTATGCACCAAGCAATGGTGCTTCATAGTGATTCATCACTCACCTTTCCTGCAGGACAGGTTTTCCAGTTGTATGCTGCATTGTGAAGTTTTGACATGGGTGCCGCCATCTTGCTCTCAGTCAGCTGACCTTGATCCCTCCAGTCCAAGTCCAGGTTTACTGTACATGACTGCTGCTGCCAGTCAGCAGCCAGGGCTTCCTATTTAAAGCCATCCAAGTGCATAATCTATTACCAATTCATCTTCTGTGTTTCCTGCATGTATACCTGTACAAGCATTACCCAGAATGTAGGCTCCACAGTATCCTGTAGGTTACTGTGTAACACCTTCAGCAGGTCTGCTAATTAATGCTAGTCTGTTACTAATCGGCCTCAGCCATCAGCGATTTAAAGTTTGCTGCTAAAGTAACCACCTGCTGGCTAGCTAGTCCAAGTTGCTTAATGCAAGCTCCTATTCAGCAAAGCACATCTACCTCCTTTTGCTCTCCAACTCTGCATTCAGCCTTAGCTGTCTTGCTGGTATTAACCCTTTGTTGCAACAAGCCCTGTTTATTCTGTTCCTGTATCCAAGTATCTCTATAGTAATAGGCACATCTTCCATCTCTAGTTCTGCATTAGCACACGTCTGTCATTCCTGTGGGCAGTACAGAGACTCAGCATTACAAATAGTTAGTGTGCAGCTACTACACCTTCCGCTCTCACCAACTACTCCTGTGTGTAGTGACTACATATTCCTGCACCCTCAAACTTCTGAGCTACCTGTGTGCACCAACAGACTTCTAGCTCCCACATCCGTCTTCTTACCTATGTACAGCTACAGCCACACCTCATCAACTATTTCTGTGCACACTACAAGCATCTCTACAGCCACAGCTATCTGCTTTTTCTGTGAGTAATCCAACAGATTCTGCTTATCCATTATTACTGCATGCAGAGTACAAGTCTTCATCCACTGCTGCTGTCACGGTCCGCTTCAGTCCAGTTAGTGTCTGCTTGGTGTACTACTACTATTCAGCCAGCTTCCATTTGCCAATCTCTGCCAGAGTAATCTACAGTATACTGCATCCCAGTGGCAGACTCTCATTATCTGAGCCTATAGACTATGTTCTATCTCTCCCTGGTTTGATAATTCCTCAGTTCGGTTTCATCATCTGCCTGCACTACAGCATCCTGATTTTGGCACCTCATCACTGTATGCTATTTTACCTCAAATGTTTTTGTTTTTCTTGGGACACTTAAGTATCACCTAAGGATCGCATTTGCCTGCCTCGCTGGTAATGAGTGACTATAGCTGTGTTATATACAGCACTGTGCAAAAGTTTTAGGCGTATGGAAAAAATGCTGCAAAGTAAGAATGCTTTCAAAAATTCAAGTATTAATAGTTTATTTTTATCAATGTACAAAATGCAAAGTGAATGAACAGAAGAGAGATTCAAATCAATATTTGGTGTGACCACCCTTTGCCTTCAAAACAGCATCAATTCTTCTAGGCACACTTGCACACAGTTTTGAAGGAACTCTGCAGGGAGGGTGTTCCAAACGGCATCCTGACATGGAGAGAAATGCTGGCTCTGGGATCCCTAACGCCGGAATCACAGTCGACCTCTTCCGAAGACTCCTTATTGGTAAGCCTTGGGGGGAAAGAGATATTAGGTTTAGGCTGCTAGGAGAGGGTTAGGGTTAGGCTGCGGGGAGCTGGTGTTAGGGTTGGGCTGCATGGAATGGTGGGTTAGGTTTAGGCTGCGGGAAGGGGGAGAGGGGGGGTTAGGTTTAGACACCACCAGGGAGGGTTAGGGTTAGGCTGCAGGGGGGAGGCGGGTTAGAGTTAGCAGCCCCAAACTTGCAAGGAACCTCCACCATGCTTCACTTGTTGCCTGCAGACAGTCATTATTGTACCGCTATCCAGCCTTTCGGCGAACAAACTGCCTTCTGTTACAGCCAAATATTAAAACTTTTGACTCCTCAGTCCAAAACTTTTACTGCCATTTTTCTGCCCCCCAGTTCCTATGTCTTCATGCATAGTTAAGTTGCTTGGCCTTGTTTCCACATCAAAGGTATAGCTTTTTGGCCGCAATTCTACCATGAAGACCACTTCTGGCCAGACTTCTCCAAACAGTAGATGAGTGTACCTGGGTCCCACTGGTTTTTGCTAGTTCTGAGCTGATGGCACTACTGGACATCAGCCGATTTCAAAGAGAAGTAAGCATGATGTGTCTTTCATCTGATGCACATGTTTTCTTGGCCGACCACTGCGTCTATGTCCTCAAGGTTGCCCATTTCTTTGTGCTTCAATGCTGAGAAATACAGACATGTACTTATCCATCATGCAGTACCATCAGGGAGGTCTGATTGGCTCCAAATTTATCCTGCAGCAGGACAGTGACCCCAAACATACAGCCAATGTAATTAATCTTCAGCGGAAAGAAGAACAAGGAGTCCTGGAAGTGATGATATGGCCCCCACAGAGCCCTGATCTCAACATCATTGAGTCTGTCTGAGATTACATGAATAGACAGAAGGATTTGAGCAAGCCTACATCCACAGGAGATCTGTGGTTAGTTCTCA
Organism: Pseudophryne corroboree; assembly: GCF_028390025.1. NCBI lineage: Eukaryota > Metazoa > Chordata > Amphibia > Anura > Myobatrachidae > Pseudophryne > Pseudophryne corroboree. The sequence goes on along the minus strand of NC_086444.1, from coordinate 866,976,874 downwards.
AAGAGGGGTGTTTGAAACATCCTCCCTGAAGAGTTCCTTTAAAAACTGTGCAAGTGTATCTAGAAGAATTGATACTGCTTTGAAGACTGGTCACACTACATACTGATTTTTATTTAGATTTCTCTTCTCTTTGCATTTTATTAATTGATAAAAGAAACTATTAACACTGTTTTTTAAAGCATTCTTACTTTGCAGCATTTGTACAACACCTGCCTAAAACTTTTGCACCGCACTGTATATTTCTCTAACGTCCTAGTGGATGCTGGGAACTCCGTAAGGACCATGGGGAATAGCGGGCTCCGAAGGAGGCTGGGCACTCTAGAAAGATCTTAGACTACCTGGTGTGCACTGGCTCCTCCCACTATGACCCTCCTCCAAGCCTCAGTTAGATTTCGTGCCCGGCCGAGGTTGGATGCACACTAGGGGCTCTCCTGAGCTCTTAGAAAGTTATAGTCTTAGAATTTGTTCTTTTCAGTGAGACCTGCTGGCAACAGGCTCACTGCAGCGAGGGACTAAGGGGAGAAGAAGCGAACTCGCCTGCTTGCAGCCGGATTGGGCTTCTTAGGCTACTGGACACCATTAGCTCCAGAGGGATCGACCGCAGGCCCAGCCTTGATGTTCGGTCCCGGAGCCGCGCCGCCGTCCCCCTTACAGAGCCAGAAGCAAGAAGATGGTCCGGAAAATCGGCGGCATGAAGACTCAGTCTTCACCAAGGTAGCGCACAGCACTGCAGCTGTGCGCCATTGCTCCTCTCACACACTTCATACTCCGGTCACTGAGGGTGCAGGGCGCTGGGGGGGGGCGCCCTGAGGCAGCAATAAAAACACCTTGGCTGGCAAAAATACCTCAATATATAGCCCCAGGGGCTATATATGAGGTAAATACCCCTGCCAGAAGTCCATAAAAAACGGGAGAATAGGCCGCGAAAAAGGGGCGGAGCCTATCTCCTCAGCACACTGACGCCATTTTCCCTCACAGCTCCGTTGGAGGGAAGCTCCCTGGCTCTCCCCTGCAGTCTACAAGGGTTAAAAAAAGAGAGAGGGGGCACTAAATTTAGGCGCAGTATACATTATATATATATATATAGATATAAAGCTATAGGGGACATAACTCAGTTAGTCCCTGCAGTATATAGCGCTCTGGTGTGTGCTGGCATACTCTCACTCTGTCCCCCCAAAGGGCTTTTGTGGGTCCTGTCCTCGTTTAGAGCATTCCCTGTGTGTCTGCGGTGTGTTGGTACGGCTGTGTCGACATGTTGAATGAGGAGGCTTATATGGTGACGGAACAGAGGCCGATATATGTGATGTCGCCCCCTGTGGGGCCGACACCAGAGTGGATAGAGAGGTAAAAGGTATTAATCGACAGTGTCAACTCCTTACATAAAAGGGTGGATGACGTAACAGCTGTGGGACAGCCGGCTTCGCAGCCCGCGCCTGCCCAGGCGTCTCAAAGGCCATCAGGGGCTCAAAAACGCCCGCTCTCTCAGATGGCAGACACAGATGTCGACACGGAGTCTGACTCCAGTGTCGACAAGGTGGAGACATATACACAATCCAATCCGTGACTTGATCCCGGCAATAAAAAATGTGTTATACATTTCTGACTTTAACCTCTATAAATGGGTTTTAGGTTTGGGGAGAAAAAACAGGCAGTGTTTTGTTCCCCCATCAGATGAATAAATGAAGTGTGTGAAAAGCGTGGGTTCCCCCGTTAAGAAACTGGTAATTTATAAAAAGTTACTGATGGCGTACCCTTTCCCGCCAGGAGGATAAGTTACGCTGGGAGATATCCCCTAGGGTGGATAAGGCGCTCACACGTTTGTCAAAAAAGGTGGCACTGCCGTCTTAGGATACGGCCACTTTAATAGGTACCTGTTGATAAAAAAAACAGGAGGCTATCCTGAAGTCTGTATTTACACACTCAGGTACTAGACTGAGACCTGCAGATAGTGCTGCTGCAGCGTGGTTGGTGAGACTGTCAAACAGGGATAATAGTTGGCAAACATAAAAACATATTAAAGACGTTGTCTTATATATGGGGGATGCACAGAGGGATATTTTGCCGGCTGGCATCCAAAATAAATGTAATGTCCATTCTGTCAAGTCCTTTCGGCTTCAGAAAAGCAAGCGGGTCAAATGGCGCTTCCTTTCTGTACAGAGACAAGGGTAGAAGGAAAAAGCTGCACCAGTCAGCCTGTTCCCAGAATCAAGATTCTTCCCCCGCCTCCTGTGAGTACACACCATGACGCGGGTGCTCCACAGGTGTAGCCAGGTACGGTGGGGGGCCGCCTCAAAAATTTCAGCAATTAGTGGGCTCGCTCACAGGTGGATCCCTGTTTCTTCCAAGTAGTATTTCAGGGGTACAAGCTGGAATTAGAGATGTCTCCCCCCAGCCGTTTCCTAAAATATGCCTTGCTGACAACTCCCTCAAGCAGGGAGGCTGTGCTAGAGGCAATTAATAAGCGGTATTCCCAGCAGGTAATACTCAAGGTGCCCCTACTTCAACAAGGACGGGGTTACTATTCCACACGGGTTGGGGTACCGAAACCGCATGGTTCGGTGTGACCCATTTTATATTTAAAATCCTTGAACATAAAAAAATTCAAGTTCAAGATGGAATCGCTCAGGGCGGTTATTGCAAGCCTGGACGAGGGGGATTACATGGTATCCCGGGACATCAAGGATGCTTACCTGCATGTCCCCATTTACCATCCTCGCCAGGAGTACCTCAGATTTGTGGTACAGGATTACCATTACCAAGTCCAGACACTGCCGTTTGGACTGTACATGGCACCGAGGGTGTTTTATCAAGGTAATGGCCGAAATGATGATACTCCTTCAAAAAAAAAAAAAAAAAAGGGAGTTGTAATTATCCCGTAATTGGACAATCTCGTTATAAGGGCGAGGTCCAAGGAGCAGTTGGTAGTCGGGGTAGCACTATTTTGGAAAGTGCTACAACAGCATAGGTGGATTCTAAACAGTCCAAAGTCACAGCTGGTTCCTATGACACGTCTACTGTTCCTGGGGATGGTTCTGGACATAAACCAGAAATAGTGTTTCTCCCGGAGGAGAAAGCCAAGGAGTTGTCATCTCTAGTCAGAGACCTCCTGAAGCCAAAATAGGTAGCGGTGCATCATTGCACGCGAGTCCTGGGAAAAATGGTAGCTTCTTACGAAGCAATCCCATTAGGCAGGTTCCATACAAGAACTTTTCAGAGGGACCTGTTGGACAAGTGGTCCGGATCGCATCTTCCGATGCATAGGCTGATAACCCTGTCTCCAAGAACCTGGGTATCTCTACTGTGGTGGCTGCAGAGTGCCCATCTTCAAGAGGGCCGCAGGTTCGGCATACAGGACTAGGTCCTAGTGACCATGGATTCCAGCCTTTGAGGCTGGGGGGCAGTCACATAGGGAAGAAACTTCCAGGGACTTTGGTCAAGTCAGGTTATTTCCCTACACATAAATATTCTGGATCTGAGGGCCATTTACAATGCCCTGAGGCCAGCAAGGCCTCTGCTTCAAAACCAGCCGGTACTGATCCAATCAGACAACATCACGGCAGTCGCCCATGTAATCAACAGGGCGGCACAAAAAGCAGGATGGCGATGGCAGAAGCCACAAGGATTCTCCGATAGGCGGAAAATCATGTGTTAGCACTGTCAGCAGTGTTCATTCCCGGAGTGGACAACTGGGAAGCAGATCTTCTCAACAGACACGACCTCCACCCGGGAGAATGGGGACTTCCTCCAGAAGTCTTCCAATAGGATTGTACACCATTGGGAAAGGCCACAGGTGGACATGAGGGCGTCCCGCCTTAACAAAAAGCTATAAAAGATATTGCTCCAGGTCAAGGGACCCTCAGGCGATAGCTATGGACGCTCTGGTAACACCGTGGGTGTACCAGTCGGTTTAGGTGTTCTCCCCTCTGCCTCTCATACCAAAGGTACTGAGAATAATAAGAAGGCGAGGAGTAAGAACGATACTCGTGGATGGCCAAGAAGAGCTTGGTACCCAGAACTTCAAGAATTTATATCAGAGGACCAATGGCCTCTGCCACTCAGTCAGGACCTGCGGCAGCAGGGGCCCTGTCTGTTCCAAGACTTACCGCGGCTGCGTTTGACGGCATGGCGGTTGACCGCCGGATCCTGAAGGAAAAGGGTATTCCGGAGGAAGTAATTCCTACGCTTACTAAAGCCAGGAAAGAGGTTACAGCAACTCATTATCACCGCATATGGCGAAAATATGTTGCATGGTGTGAGGCCGAAAGGGCCCCAACAGAGGAATTTCAACTAGGTCGATTTCTGCATTTCCTGCAAGCAGGAGTGACTATGGGCCTTAAATTGGGTTCCATTAAGGTACAGATCTCGGCTCTGTCGATTTTCTTTCAAAAAAAGAACTAGCTTCAGTACCTGAAGTTCAGACATTTATAAAAGGAGTGCTGCATAGTCAGCCCCCGTTTGTGCCTCCTGTGGCACCTTGGGATCTCAACGTGGTGTTGAGTTTTCTTAAAATCACTTTGGTTTGAACCACTAAAAACCGTGGATCTGAAATATCTCACATGGAAGGTGGTTATGTTATTTGCCTTGGCTTCTGCCAGGCGAGTATCAGAATTGGCGGCTTTGTCTTGTAAAAGCCCTTATTTGATTTTCCATATGGATAGGGCAGAATTGAGGACTCGTCCCCAGTTTCTCCCTAAGGTGGTGTCAGCGTTTCACCTGAACCAGCCTATTGTGGTGCCTGCGGCTACTAAGGATTTGGAGGACTCCAAGTTGCTAGACGTTGTCAGGGCCCTGAAAATATATGTTTCCAGGACGGCTGGAGTCAGAAAATCTGACTCGCTGTTTATCCTATATGCACCCAACAAGCTGGGTGCTCCTGCTTCTAAGCAGACTATTGCTCGTTGGATTTGTAGTACAATTCAGCTTGCACATACTGTGGCAGGCCTGCCACAGCCAAAATCTGTCAATGCCCATTCCACAAGGAAGGTGGGCTCATCTTGGGCGGCTGCCCGAGGGGTCTCGGCTTTACAACTTTGCCGAGCAGCTACTTGGTCAGGGGCAAACACGTTTGCAAAATTCTACAAATTTGATACCCTGGCTGAGGAGGACCTGGAGTTCTCTCATTCGGTGCTGCAGAGTCATCCGCACTCTCCCGCCCGTTTGGGAGCTTTGGTATAATCCCCATGGTCCTTACGGAGTTCCCAGCATCCACTAGGACGTTAGAGAAAATAAGAATTTACTCACCAGTAATTCTATTTCTCGTAGTCCGTAGTGGATGCTGGGCGCCCATCCCAAGTGCGGTTTATCTGCATTACTTGTACATAGTTATTGTTAACTAAATCGGGTTATTGTTGAGCCATCTGTTGAGAGGCTCTATTGTTTCATACTGTTAACTGTGTTTCATATCACGAGTTGTACGGTGTGATTGGTGTGGCTGGTATGAGTCTTACCCGGGATTCAATATCCTTCCTTATTGTGTACGCTCGTCCGGGCACAGTACCTAACTGAGGCTTGGAGGAGGGTCATAGTGGGAGGAGCCAGTGCACACCAGGTAGTCTAAGATCTTTCTAGAGTGCCCAGCCTCCTTCGGAGCCCGCTATTCCCCATGGTCCTTACGGAGTTCCCAGCATCCACTACGGACTACGAGAAATAGAATTACCGGTGAGTAAATTCTTATTTTTCCTGTACACAATAAATATGCTTCCTATGTAACAGAACTTACATAAACCTCCAAGTTTTCTGGTACTTTTGCCCATCACAATTTCAACAACTTGTCACCAGGGGAACCCAGCTCACAGTGGCATTGGCATCACTGCCGAACAGTGTTGTAAGAACAGGTGATACTGCATTTAATACAGAAAGGGACTGTCTGCAAACCACCATTGAATACACTATATTGTGGCAAGTAGTTTGTATGCTTTCTTGCTGTGTCACCTGCAGCAGGATGAGAGTTCAAGGGGGAAGAAGAAAGTGATCAGGGATCACGGGAGACTGCCAAAGTGAAGTGGGGGCTCTGTGTAGCGCAGTGCGAACTAGGGATACTGTGTAGTGCAATGTGAACTGTTGGCAGAGTGTAGCATAATGTGACTTGTGTCTGTGGGCCCTACTGTGGAGCATAATATGAACAAATGCTGTGGAGTGAGGTGTCTATCTAGAACCATTTGGGTCCTTCAAAATGTTTCTGTGGGGCATATAAACCCATGATATGTTGCCAGGTGGGCAGCCCTGTCCTAAACTAATTTTCATGCTTCACTGTTCACTGATACCATAATCTGAGAGGAATACAATAAAAATGAAAATGCAGAAACCATTAAAATTTAAATCCCCCCCCCCCCCTCCGAAAAAAATAAATAAAAATCACCATATGTGTACATGATTCGTGTATGCTTATTTCTATAATTTACATTTTGCAGCAAAAGATCTCTGATGCCAGAAGTATAAGCTTGGCAGCTGTTGGCATGCATCTATGGCAGGCCCTGAAAGCTGGCTATCCCCTCGATGTGCAGCGAGCTGGCCTGACGCCTGCCATACAGAAGACCATTACAGATGTCATTAAAAAGCCTCCTATAAACTCAGGTCAGACGGACATTTAGGATTTGAAACTGTAATTATGTTACACACCCAAAGAAGATTTGTATATACAAATGTATCCTCATACACCGTTGCTCATAGCGCGCTATTTAGGGTCCTGAATCGCGAGTTGTAATAACGTTATGGCGTGCGTTGTGTCCCACGCCATGTAATACACATTTTCACCGCTAGGTGGCGAATGCTCCATGTTAAGCACGGTGCCGCGCGTTCACTAAGAGTAGAACACATCATATATTTACCTGGAGAGCCAGCTCATATCGTCGTCAGCAGTGGCATAATGGTTACAGTGTCTGCTTGCAATGCGTGTATCCCGTGTTCGAATCCTGTTGAGACTAGAATTTATTTATTTTTTGTGAATTTATTTAATGTCATTTTTTATTGGAAAAAAAAATGCGTGGGGTCCCCCCTCCAAAGCATTACCAGCCTCGGGCTCTTCGAGCTGGTCCTGGTTCTAAAAATCCGGGGGAAAAACGGACAGGGGATCCCCCGTATTTTTAAAACCAGCACCGGGCTCTGCGCCTGGTGCTGGTGCAAAAAATACGGGGGACAAAAAGAGTAGGGGTCCCCCGTATTTTTTACACCAGCATCGGGCTCCACTAGCTGGACAGATAATGCCACAGCCGGGGGTCACTTTTATACAGTGCCCTGCGGCCGTGGCATTAAATATCCAACTAGTCACCCCTGGCCGGGGTACCCTGGGGGAGTGGGGACCCCTTCAATCAAGGCCCCCCCCCCCCCAGCCACCCAAGGGCCAGGGGTGAAGCCCGAGGCTGCCCCCCCCCCATCCAAGGGCTGCGGATGGGAGGCTGATAGCCTTGAGAAAAATGACAGAATATTGTTTTTTCCAGTAGTACTACAAGTCCCAGCAAGCCTCCCCCGCAAGCTGGTACTTGGAGAACCACAAGTACCAGCATGCGGGAGAAAAACGGGCCCGCTGGTACCTGTAGTTCTACTGGAAAAAAAAAATCCAAATAAAAACAGGAGACACACACCGTGACAGTAAAACTTTATTTCACACATGTCGACACACATACATACTTACCTATGTTGACCCGCCGACCGGCACGTCTCGTCTCCGACGATCCGGGGGACCTGTGAAAAAAATTAGGCTCACCTGATCCAGGGTCCGGGAGATAATCCACGTACTTGGCAAAAAAACAAACCGCAATTACCCGTGCCAGCGGACTGAAAGGGGTCCCATGTTGACACATGGGACCCCTTTCTCCGAATGCCGGGACCCCACGTGACTCCTGTCACTGAGGTCCCTTCAGCCAATCAGGAAGCGCTACTTCGTGGCGCTCACCTGATTGGCTGTCTCGCGTCTGAGGTCAGACAGCGCATCGCAAAGCCTCTCCATTACTTTCAATGGTGGGAACTTTCCGGGCAGCGGTGAGGTCACCCGCGGTCAGCGGCTGACCGCGGGTAACCCCACCGCTGACCGGAAAGTTCCCACCATTGAAAGTAATGGAGAGGCTTTGCGATGCGCTTCTGTCACTTCAGAGGCGCATACAGCCAATCAGCAGAGTGCAAGGACGTTGCGCTCGCTGATTGGCTGAAGAGACACTTCTGTGACAGCAGTCATGGGGGTGTCTTTGCATTCGAGGAAAGGGGTCCCATGTGTAAACATGGGACCCCTTTCAGTCCGCTGGCACGGGTAATTGCGTTTTTTTTTTTTTACAAGTCCGTGGATTATACTCTGGACCCTGGATCAGGTGAGTATAATTTTATTCACAGGTACCCCGGATTCTACAGTGACGAGGGAGACGTGGCAGTCGGCGGGTCAACATAGGTAAGTATGTATGTGTCGGCAGGTGTGAAATAAAGTTTTACTGTCACGGTGTGTGTCTCCTGTTTTTATTTGGGTATTTTTTTTCCAGTAGAACTACAGGTACCAGCGGGCCCGTTTTTCTCCCGCATGCTGGTACTTGTGGTTCTCCACGTACCAGCTTGCGGGGGAGGCTTGCTGGGACTTGTAGTACTACTGGAAAAAAAACAATATTCTGTCATTTTTCTCAAGGCTATCAGCCTCCCATCCGCAGCCCTTGGATGGGGGGGACAGCCTCGGGCTTCACCCCTGGCCCTTGGGTGGCTGGGGGGGGGGGGGACCCCTTGATTGAAGGGGTCCCCACTCCCCCAGGGTACCCCGGCCAGGGGTGACTAGTTGGATATTTAATGCCACGGCCGCAGGGCACTGTATAAAAGTGACCCCCGGCTGTGGCATTATCTGTCCAGCTAGTGGAGCCCGATGCTGGTGTAAAAAATACGGGGGACCCCTACTTTTTTTGTCCCCCTTATTTTTTGCACCAGCACCAGGCGTAGAGCCCGGTGCTGGTTTTAAAAATACGGGGGATCCCCTGTCCGTTTTCCCCCCGGATTTTTAGAACCAGGACCAGCTCGAAGAGCCCGAGGCTGGTTATGCTTTGGAGGGGGGACCCCACGCCATTTTTTTCCGGGTTTTTCCCATTCCATTTAAAAAAATAAAAAATAAAAATCTTTTTAAAAATATATAAATAATACTTGTGCCTCCAAAAAAGACAAACCTAATCCCTTCTAATATAAATATGGTTTGTACACAGACACCGGACAAAATCCGTTAATAGTACACCACATCAAAACACATCATATATTTACCTGGAGTACCAACTCATATCATGGTCAGCAGTGGCATAATGGTTACAGTGTCTGCTTGCAATGCGTGTATCCCGTGTTCGAATCCTGTTGAAACTAGAATTTATTTATTTTTTTGGTGAATTTATTTAGTGTCATTTTTAATGGAATGGGAAAAGTCAGAAAAAGAAATGCGTGGGGTCCCCCCTCCAAAGCATAACCAGCCTCGGGCTCTTCGAGCCGGTCCTGGTTCTAAAAATACGGGGGGGAAACGGACAGGGGATCCCCCGTATTTTTAAAACCAGCACCGGGCTCTGCGCCTGGTGCAAAAAATACGGGGGACAAAAAGAGTAGGGGTCCCCCATATTTTTTACACCAGCATCGGGCTCCACTAGCTGGACAGATAATGCCACAGCCGGGGGTCACTTTTATACAGTGCCCTGCGGCCGTGGCATTAAATATCCAACTAGTCACCCCTGGCCGGGGTACCCTGGGGGAGTGGGGACCCCTTCAATCAAGGGGTCCCCCCCCCAGCCACCCAAGGGCCAGGGGTGAAGCCCGAGGCTGTCCCCCCCATCCAAGGGCTGCGGATGGGAGGCTGATAGCCTTGAGAAAAATGACAGAATATTGTTTTTTTTCCAGTAGTACTACAAGTTCCAGCAAGCCTCCCCCGCAAGCTGGTACTTGGAGAACCACAAGTACCAGCATGCGGGAGAAAAACGGGCCCGCTGGTACCTGTAGTTCTACTGGAAAAAAAATATCCAAATAAAAACAGGAGACACACACCGTGACAGTAAAACTTTATTTCACACATGTCGACACACATACATACTTACCTATGTTGACACGCCGACCGGCACGTCTCGTCTCCGACGATCCGGGGTACCTGTGAAAAAATAAGAATTTACTCACCGGTAATTCTATTTCTCGTAGTCCGTAGTGGATGCTGGGAACTCCGTAAGGACCATGGGGAATAGCGGGCTCCGAAGGAGGCTGGGCACTCTAGAAAGATCTTAGACTACCTGGTGTGCACTGGCTCCTCCCACTATGACCCTCCTCCAAGCCTCAGTTAGGACACCGTGCCCGGACGAGCGTACACAATAAGGAAGGATTTTGAATCCCGGGTAAGACTCATACCAGCCACACCAATCACACCGTATAACTCGTGATATGAAACCCAGTTAACAGTATGAAACAACCGAGCCTCTCAACAGATGGCTCAACAATAACCCGATTTAGTTAACAATAACTACGTACAAGTATTGCAGATACACCGCACTTGGGACGGGCGCCCAGCATCCACTACGGACTACGAGAAATAGAATTACCGGTGAGTAAATTCTTATTTTCTCTGACGTCCTAGTGGATGCTGGGAACTCCGTAAGGACCATGGGGATTATACCAAAGCTCCCAAACGGGCGGGAGAGTGCGGATGACTCTGCAACACCGAATGAGAGAACTCCAGGTCCTCCTCAGCCAGGGTATCAAATTTATAGAATTTTGCAAACGTGTTTGCCCCTGACCAAGTAGCAGCTCGGCAAAGCTGTAAAGCCGAGACCCCTCGGGCAGCCGCCCAAGATGAGCCCACCTTCCTCGTGGAATGGGCATTGACAGATTTTGGCTGTGGCAGGCCTGCCACAGAATGTGCAAGCTGAATTGTACTACAAATCCAACGAGCAATAGTCTGCTTAGAAGCAGGAGCACCCAGCTTGTTGGGTGCATATAGGATAAACAGCGAGTCAGATTTTCTGACTCCAGCCGTCCTGGAAACATATATTTTCAGGGCCCTGACCACGTCTAACAACTTGGAATCCTCCAAGTCCCTAGTAGCCGCAGGCACCACAATAGGCTGGTTCAGGTGAAACGCTGACACCACCTTAGGGAGAAACTGGGGACGAGTCCTCAATTCTGCCCTATCCATATGGAAAATCAGATAAGGGCTTTTACAGGACAAAGCCGCCAATTTTGATACTCGCCTGGCCGAAGCCAAGGCCAATAACATGACCACCTTCCACGTGAGATATTTCAGATCCACGGTTTTTAGTGGTACAAACCAATGTGATTTTTAGAAACTCAACACCACGTTGAGATCCCAAGGTGCCACAGGGGGCACAAACGGGGGCTGAATATGCAGCACTCCCTTTACAAAAGTCTGAACTTCAGGTACTGAAGCTAGTTCTTTTTGAAAGAAAATCGACAGAGCCGAGATCTGTACCTTAATGGAGCCCAGTTTTAGGCCCATATTCACTCCTGCTTGCAGGAAATGCAGAAATCGACCTAGTTGAAATTCCTCTGTTGGGGCCTTTTCGGCCTCACACCATGCAACATACTTCCGCCATATGCGGTGATAATGATTTGCTGTAACCTCTTTCCTAGCTTTAATAAGCGTAGGAATGACTTCCTCCGGAATTCCCTTTTCCTTCAGGATCCGGCGTTCAACCGCCATGCCGTCAAACGCAGCCGCGGTAAGTTTTGGAACAGACAGGGCCCCTGCTGCCGCAGGTCCTGTCTGAGCGGCAGAGGCCATGGGTCCTCTGATATAATTTTTTGAAGTTCTGGGTACCAAGCTCTTCTTGGCCAATCCGGAACCACGAGTATCGTTCTTACTCCTCGCCTTCTTATTATTATTCTCAATACCTTTGGTATGAGGGGCAGAGGAGGGAACACATAAAACGACTGGTACACCCACGGTGTTACCAGAGCGTCCACAACTATCGCCTGAGGGTCCCTTGACCTGGCGCAATATCTTTTATAGCTTTTTGTTGAGGCGGGACGCCATCATGTCCACCTGTGGCCTTTCCCAAAGGTGTACAATCCTTTGGAAGACTTCTGGATGAAGTCCCCACTCTCCCGGGTGGAGGTCGTGTCTGCTGAGAAGATCAGCTTCGCAGTTGTCCACTCCGGGAATGAACACTGTTGACAGTGCTAACACATGATTTTCCGTCCATCGGAGAATCCTTGTGGCTTTTGCCATCGCCATCCTGCTTCTTGTGTCGCCCTGTCGGTTTACATGGGCGACCGCCGTGATGTTGTCTGATTGGATCAGTACCGGCTGGTTTTGAAGCAGAGGCCTTGCCTGTGTAGAGAAGTCACCTGACTTGACCAAAGTCCTTGGAATTTTCTTCCCTGTGTGACTGCCCCCAGCCTCAAAGGCTGGCCTCCATGGTCACTAGGACCTAGTCCAGTATGTCGAACCTGCGGCCCTCCTTAAGATGGGCACTCTGCAGCCACCATTTTAGAGATACCCTGGTCCTTAGAGACAGGGTTATCAGCCGATGCATTTGAAGATGCGATCCGGACCACTTGTCCAACAGGTCCCACTGAAAAGTTCTTGCATGGAACCTGCCGAATGGGATTGCTTCGTAGGAAGCTACCCTTTTTCCCAGGATTCGCGTGCAATGATGCACCGATACCTGTTTTGGCTTCAGGAGGTCTCTGACTAGAGATGACAGCTCCTTGGCTTTCTCCTCCCGGAGAAACACTTATTTCTGGTCTGTGTCCAGAACCATCCCCAGGAACAGTAGACGTGTCATAGGAACCAGCTGTGACTTTGGACTGTTTAGAATCCAACTCTGCTGTTGTAGCACTTTCCAAAATAGTGCTACCCCGACTAGCAACTGCTCCTTGGACCTCGCCCTAATAAGGAGATTGTCCAAGTACGGGATAATTAAAAACTCCCTTTTTTCGAAGGAGTATCATCATTTCGGCCATTACCCCCGGTAAACACCCTCGGTGCCTTGTACAGTCCTGTCTGGACTTGGTAATGGTAATCCTGTACCACAAATCTGAGGTACTTCTGGCGAGGATGGTAAATGGGGACATGCAGGTAAGCATCCTTGATGTCCTGGGATACCATGTAATCCCCCTCGTCCAGGCTTGCAATAACCGCCCCGAGCGATTCCATCTTGAACTTGAATTTTTTTTTATGTATGTGTTCAAGGATTTTAATATAAATGGGTCACACCGAACCATGCGGTTTCGGTACCCCCACCCGTGTAGAATAGTAACCCCGTCCTTGTTGAAGTAGGGGCACTTGAGTATTGCCTGTTGGGAATACTGCTTATTAATTGCCTTTAGTACAGCCTCCCTGCCTGAGGGAGTTGTCGGCAAGCCATAATCTAGGAAACGGCTGGGGGGCGATATCTCGAATTCCAGCTTGTATCCCTGACATACTTCTTGAAAGAAACAGGGATCCACCTGTGAGCGAGCCCACTTATCGCTGAATTTTTTTTTTTTTTTTAGACGCCCCCCCACCGTACCTGGCTACACCTGTGGAGCCCCCGCGTCATGCTGTGGGCTCAGAGGAAGCGAGAGAAGAATTTTGAATCTGGGAGCAGGCTGACTGGTGCAGCTTTTTCCCTCTTCCCTTGTCTCTGTACAGAAGGGAAACACCTTTGACCCGCTTGCTTTTCTGAAGCCGAAAGGACTGTACCTGATACAGTGCTTTCTTAGTCTGTGAGGAAACCTGAGGTAAAAATATTTCTTCCCAGCTGTGGCTGTGGATACGAGGTCCCAGAGACCATCCCCAAATAATTCCTCACCCTTATAAGGCAGAATCTTTTTAAAGTCAGCATCACCTGTCCCGTGACAGGTCTCTAATACCCTCCTGACAGAATGGACATTACATTCATTTTGGATGCCAGCCGGCAAAATATCCCTCTGTGCATCCCTCATATATAAGACGACGTCTTTAATATGTTCTCATGTTTGACAGGGTCACCGACCACGCTGCAGCAGCACGATCTGCAGGTCTCCGTCTAGTACCTGAGTGTGTAAATACAGACTTCAGGATATCCTCCTGTCTTTTATCAACAGGTACCTTCAAAGTGGCCGTTCCTAAAACGGCAGTGCCACCTTTTTTGACAACCGTGTGAGCGCCTTATCCACCCTAGGGTATATCTCCCAGCGTAACTTATCCTCCTGGCGGGAAAGGTTACGCCATCAGTAACTTTTTAGAAATTACCAGTTTCTAAACGGGGGAACCCACGCTTTTCACACACTTCATTTATTCATCTGATGGGGGAACAAAACACTGCCTGTTTTTTCTCCCCAAACCTAAAAACCCATTTTTAGAGGTGCTTGGGTTAATGTCAGAAATGTGTAACACATTTTTTATTGCCGGGATCAAGTCACGGATGTTCCTAGTGGATCGTGTATATGTCTCAACCTTGTCGACACTGGAGTCAGACTCCGTGTCGACATCTGTGTATGCCATCTGAGAGAGCGGGCGTTTTTGAGCCCCTGATGGCCTTTGAGACGCCTGGGCTGGCGCGGGCTGAGAAGCCGGCTGTCCCACAGCTGTTACGTCATCCACCCTTTTATGTAAGGAGTTGACACTGTCGGTTAATACCTTTCACCTATCCATCCACTCTGGTGTCGGCCCCACAGGGGGCTACATCACATATATCGGCCTCTGCTCCGTCACCATATAAGCCTCCTCATTCAACATGTCGACACAGCCGTACCGACCACCGCAGACACACAGGGAATGCTCTAAACGAGGACAGGACCCACAAAAGCCCTTTGGGGGGACAGAGTGAGAGTATGCCAGCACACACCAGAGCGCTATATAATGCAGGGACTAACTGAGTTATGTCCCCTATAGCTGCTTTTTTTATATATGTATACTGCGCCTAAATTAAATGCCCCCCCTCTCTTTTTTAACCCTTTTCTGTGTTGTAAACTGCAGGGGAGAGCTAGGGAGCTTCCCTCCATCGGAGCTGTGAGGGAAAATGGCGCCAGTGTGCTTGAGGGAGATAGCTCCGCCCCTTTTCCGCGACCTATTCTCCCGCTTTTTTATGGAATCTGGCAGGGGTATTTACCTCATATATAGCCCCTGGGGCTATATATTGAGGTATTTTTGCCAGCCAAGGTGTTTTTATTGCTGCCTCAGGGCGCCCCCCCCCCAGCGCCCTGCACCCTCAGTGACCGGAGTGTGAAGTGTGTGAGAGGAGCAATGGCGCACAGCTGCAGTGCTGTGCGCTACCTTGGTGAAGACTGAGTCTTCATGCCGCCGATTTTCCGGACCATCTTCTTGCTTCTGGCTCTGTAAGGGGGACGGCGGCGCGGCTCCGGGACCGAACACCAAGGACTGGGCCTGTGTTCGATCCCTCTGGAGCTAATGGTGTCCAGTAGCCTAAGAAGCCCAATCCGGCTGCAAGCAGGCGAGTTCGCTTCTTCTCCCCTTAGTCCCTCGCTGCAGTGAGCCTGTTGCCAGCAGGTCTCACTGAAAATAAAAAAACCTAAGTCTATTTCTTTCTAAGAGCTCAGGAGAGCCCCTAGTGTGCATCCAACCTCGGCCGGGCACGAAATCTAACTAACTGAGGCTTGGAGGAGGGTCATAGTGGGAGGAGCCAGTGCACACCAGGTTGTCTAAGATCTTTCTAGAGTGCCCAGCCTCCTTCGGAGCCCGCTATTCCCCATGGTCCTTACGGAGTTCCCAGCATCCACTAGGACGTCAGAGAAAAATTAGGCTCACCTGATCCAGGTTCCGGGAGATAATCCACGTACTTGGCAAAAAAACAAACCGCAATTACCCGTGCCAGCGGACTGAAAGGGGTCCCATGTTGACACATGGGACCCCTTTCTCCGAATGCCGGGACCCCACGTGACTCCTGTCACTGAGGTCCCTTCAGCCAATCAGGAAGCGCTACTTCGTGGCGCTCACCTGATTGGCTGTCTCGCGTCTGAGGTCAGACAGCGCATCGCAAAGCCTCTCCATTACTTTCAATGGTGGGAACTTTCCGGGCAGCGGTGAGGTCACCCGCGGTCAGCGGCTGACCGCGGGTAACCCCATCGCTGACCGGAAAGTTCCCACCATTGAAAGTAATGGAGAGGCTTTGCGATGCGCTTCTGTCACTTCAGAGGCGCATACAGCCAATCAGCAGAGTGCAAGGACGTTGCGCTCGCTGATTGGCTGAAGAGACACTTCTGTGACAGCAGTCATGGGGGTGTCTTTGCATTCGAGGAAAGGGGTCCCATGTGTAAACATGGGACCCCTTTCAGTCCGCTTTGCTGGGTAATTGCGTTTTTTTTTTTTTTTTTTTTTTTTTTTTACAAGTCCGTGGATTATACTCTGGACCCTGGATCAGGTGAGTATAATTTTATTCACAGGTACCCCGGATTCTACAGTGACGAGGGAGACGTGGCAGTCGGCGGGTCAACATAGGTAAGTATGTATGTGTCGGCAGGTGTGAAATAAAGTTTTACTGTCACGGTGTGTGTCTCCTGTTTTTATTTGGGTATTTTTTTTCCAGTAGAACTACAGGTACCAGCGGGCCCGTTTTTCTCCCGCATGCTGGTACTTGTGGTTCTCCAAGTACCAGCTTGCGGGGGAGGCTTGCGGGGACTTGTAGTACTACTGGAAAAAAACAATATTCTGTCATTTTTCTCAAGGCTATCAGCCTCCCATCCGCAGCCCTTGGATGGGGGGGACAGCCTCGGGCTTCACCCCTGGCCCTTGGGTGGCTGGGGGGGGACCCCTTGATTGAAGGGGTCCCCACTCCCCCAGGGTACCCCGGCCAGGGGTGACTAGTTGGATATTTAATGCCACGCCGCAGGGCACTGTATAAAAGTGACCCCCGGCTGTGGCATTATCTGTCCAGCTAGTGGAGCCCGATGCTGGTGTAAAAAATACGGGGGACCCCTACTCTTTTTGTCCCCCGTATTTTTTGCACCAGCACCAGGCGCAGAGCCAGGTGCTGGTTTTAAAAATACGGGGGATCCCCTGTCCGTTTTCCCCCCGTATTTTTAGAACCAGGACCGGCTCGAAGAGCCCGAGGCTGGTTATGCTTTGGAGGGGGGACCCCACGCATTTTTTTTTCTGACTTTTCCCAAAAAAATAAATAATTCTGGTCCCGCTAGGATTCGAACCCGTCAGCCAATCAGCAGGTAGCGCTACGAAGGGTCCGTTGGCTATTTGAGGCATTCGCCATAGAGTTTAGGAAAACGACATCTGGTGGACAGAAAGTAGAATGCATGTTACAATTATAACGTGACGTCACATTTACAACGCATCTTATAACGGGAGTTATAGCGCAAGGAGCTGGCGCGAGTTGCATGGCGCCCGCTATGCGGTACGCAGCAACGTTATAGCAGGACATATCTGTATGTTGGACAAAGACAATTTTTCACTGTGTTGCATAAACGTATTACATGTCACTGAACATACAAATACTGTATATAGATAAGTAATAAATGTAACCGGCGTGACTTGATTGATGACCTCCTGACCTGGAAAAGATGTAGGGAACACCCAGATCCTGAGTCTCATGTAGGTACAAATAAGAAATAACAAACAAAAATACTTTAAGAGCTGGATTCAATTGGGCGTGGTAATTAACTACGGGCTAATTGGTCTGCCGGGGACTATTCAATTACCACCAGCGTCAGCATGCAGGCTGCACTTAACACGGATTTCTGGTCTAGCCAGAGGGAGGTTTGAACAGAAATCCAGTGTAAGTACCCTTACCGCAGGTGCCGCAAATGCGTTACCACATAGCTCTGGGTACTTAACCTGAAACCTATAGTGCCAAATTTGCAGCACGAGAAAAGGGGGCTGTAATTGAATAGCCTCTGGCATAAAAAGCCAGAGGTCACCATACTTTTCCCCACATACAGTAGTAAGAAAGACAGTATGCCATTAGAGGTACCTTTTAAGACTACTATGCTAATTTTTGTTGAAGGACACTATAAATGTATAGGACCTTCAGAAATGCAGTCATATAATAAAATAATAATAAAACAAAATTTAATAAAATAATAATAAAAATATGTCCCTATTTTTTTTCCCTACAAAAAAAATAATTATATTTATTCCAGCATGCGTAGAAAAGAAACAAATTAGTGCCCAACTAAAGAAATATAAATGTGCGTATAGACGAAATGTAAAACCAAAAGCTGTTATTGTCATAGCCAATGCATCCCAAAAATGTGAAAACTGTTGTGGTCATTGAAGTGCAAGGCATTAAATAGAAGTATTGCCTGTCATAATACACACTCCCATCTTCTGCAAAGTTTTTTGTTTTTCATATGATATGACATGCATATATTACACATATCAACTAGTCCTACTGCTTTAGTAATTGTTATTCCAGTAACGTCATGTATTGAAAACAAAGCATAGAGTGCCATCTGCGGGTCATGTAAGGAGTTGCAACTTCTTTATTTGTAAGAAAATGAATTTTGGAGCAAGTCTGTTGATGTTAACTTTATTACCTACTGTCATTTGAGAAAATGAAAGCTAATAAATGAAATAATGGAGAGAGGACAAACAATCATTTGAAAGAAAAATTTCCTATGAAACCAGGGAGATCATTCTGACCCGTTCGCACGCAGCGGTTCTTCGATGCGGTGCGAACGGGTTGGAAATGCACATTCGCGGCGGAAGCATTGTGCATGCGCGTCTTTGGGGCAACGGCGCTGCCAGCGAGAAATGTGATCGCAGCGGCGATCGCAAGAAGACGGACAGGCGGGAGGCGTTTCGGGGCGGATACTCACCGCTTTCCAGGCGTGGTGAGTCCAACGCAGGCGGATCCAGGCGTTTGGAGGGCGGATGTCTGACGTCAGGACCGGGACCTTCATCGCTGGATCCGTCGCACTGGGTGAGTAACTGCAGCCCTGGTCTTGTTTTACTTTAAACTTTTTTAGCATAGCAGGGCTGCACAAGCGTTCGTATGCTAAAATACACTCCCCCATAGGCGGCGTCAGGTTGATCGCACGAGCAGCAAAAAGTTGCTACGTGCGATCAACTCTGAATCACACCCCACTCTCATGCTTTTTATACCTATTATTGTAGAATACCTATTATTGTAGATGCTAAATGGTTTGGTCTTTTGAGGCCAGTATCTAAGATATAGACCCAAGAATATACAGATGTATCCCCTTACATCCTTGCTGCAGTCACGCTAAACAGCCCTTGAAGTTGCGCCATGCCGGTAGCGCCGAACATCTTTTTTGCATATTTTTCTGAAAAAATGCGTCTTTGACGCAAAGTAATGGAATAGGATGCAATTAAAATGATATGCAGCATGCCTATATTCTGTGTGTAATTGCGGCTCTATTTGTATCCGAAATGACACGTTACAATATTTTCCATGAAAACACTGTAGCATAGCAATTTGTATGCAAATACAGTCGCAGTCACACACAAAATATAGGTATGTTGCATATCATTTTAATCAGCAGAAGCTGCTCATGCGTCTAAGATGCATTTTTTGCGGAAAGATGCGCAAAAAAAGATGCTCGGCGCTTCCTAGTCACACAACACGCAATATTTGTAACGCGACTTGTATATCACGGAGCAAAGATATAAGTACACTGTAGATACTGTGTTTATGGTCTTTCTCAGCTGTATACAGCGCAATAATATCCATCTTGAAAAAAACAATAGCAGCTGCAGTCCCTAAAGTTGTGATGGTAGAAATAATATTAATCTACACTATAGGGGGAATTCGAATGCTTGAAAAGTCGGTTGGGTGTCTGTTTTTTCCTGTCTATTAGATAGGAAAAAACAGACACCCAACTGACTTTTCAAACAATTAAATACCCCCCTATCTGTTAAAAGTTTTTGAATTCACCCATTTTCAAATTTTGTTTAAATTTAAACAAATCTAGTCCAGTGAATTTAAAAAAAAAAAAAAAATTCTCTAACATCCTAGTGGATGCTGGGGACTCCGTAAGGACCATGGGGAATAGACAGGCTCCGCAGGAGACAGGGCACTTTAAGAAAGAATTTGGATACTGGTGTGCTCTGGCTCCTCCCTCTATGTCCCTCCTCGAGACCTCAGTTTTGAATCTGTGCCCGGACGAGCTGGGTGCTACTTAGTGAGCTCACCTGAGCTTGCTATAAGAAAGTATTTTGTTAGGTTTTTTTATTTTCAGAGAGATCTGCTGGCAACAGACTCTCTGCAGCGTGGGACTGAGGGGAGAGAAGCAGCCCTACTCACTGAAGATAGGTCCTGCTTCTTAGGCTACTGGACACCATTAGCTCCAGAGGGATCGTACACAGGATCTCACCCTTTGTCGTCCGATCCCAGAGCCGCGCCGCCGTCCCCCTCGCAGAGCCGGAAGACAGAAGCCGGTGAAAGAAGCAAGAAGACTTCGAAATCGGCGGCAGAAGACTCCAGTCTTCACTGAGGTAGCGCACAGCACTGCAGCTGTGCGCCATTGCTCCCACATTAAACCCACATACTCCGGTCACTGTAGGGTGCAGGGGGGGGCGCCCTGGGCAGCAATTAGAGACCTCTTTGGCAAAAGTTTGCATAATATACAGTTGGGCACTGTATATATGTATGAGCCCCCGCCAAAATTGTACATGAAAGCGGGACAGAAGCCCGCCGTCGAGGGGGAGGGGCTTCTTCCTCAGCACTCACCAGCGCCATGTTTTTTTTCCACAGCACCGCTGAGAGGAAGCTCCCCAGTCTCTCCCCTGCAGTTACACGGTAGAAGAGGGTAAAAAGAGAGGGGGCACATAATTAGGCGCAAAAATCAATATAAACAGCAGCTACTGGGTTAACAGTAAGTTACTGTGTTATTCCTGGGTTAATAGCGCTGGGGTGTGTGCTGGCATACTCTCTCTCTGTCTCTCCAAAGGGCCTTATGGGGGAATTGTCTTCAGATGAGCATTCCCTGAGTGTGTGGTGTGTCGGTACGTGTGTGTCGACATGTCTGAGGTAAAAGGCTCTCCTAAGGAGGAGATAGAGCAAATATGTGTGTGTGAGGGTGTCTCCGTCGACAACGCCGACACCTGTTTGGATATGTGTAATTAAGTGCTAAGGTAAATTTATTGCACAAAAGATTAGAGAACAGACAGGAAATCTACCCATGTCTGTCCCTATGTCGCAGCGATCTTCAGAGTCTCTCAATGCTCACTATCCAAAATAATAAACACTAATATCGACACAGAGGTTGACTCCAGTGTCGACTACGATAATGCAAAGTTACAGCCAAAATGGCAGAAAAGTATTGTAATAAAAGATAATTTGCATATCACTGATGACTCATCTGTCCCTGACACAAGGGTACACATGTGTAAGGGGAAGAAAGCTGAGGTAAATTTCCCTCCTCTCATGATGAAAAAGAGCGGGAATCTCCAGACAAGAGACTGCAGTTTCCCACAAAGAATTCTCAGGCAGTATCCTTTCCCCACTAGGGCCAGGATAGGATGGGAATCTTCCCCTAGGGTGTCACGTTTGCCCAAAAGGTAGCCCTGACGTAACAGCTATTGTCAGGGATCCTGCAGATAGCGTGCACATTCTGGTACACTACTAAGACCGGCGATTGTGTCGGCATGGGTTTATAGCGCTGTGGCAGCGTGGACAGGTACCTTATCAGCAGAGATTGAGACCCTAGTATGTAGATATATATATATAGAGATATATATACATATTAAAGATGCTGTCTTAAGAGATTTATATATATATATATATATATATATATATATATATATATATATATAAAACATGCCCAAAGAGACATGAGTATACTGGGTCCTAGAGTCAAAGCTATGTCGATTTCTGCTTGACGTGTCCTGTAGAATATGCAATGGACAGATGATGCCGACTTAAGAGGCATATGGAAGGCTGAGGATTGTGCGGAGAAGGGTTCTCGGACCTGGTCTCCACAGCTATAGCTGGTAATTCTGATATTTTGCCTTATATTCCTGCACAGCCTAGGAAAGCACGACATTATCAAATGCAGCCTTTCGAACAAAGAAACAAGAAAGTCCGAGGTGCGTCCTTTCTTGCCAGAGGTGGGGGCAGAGGAAAGAAGCTGCACAACACAGCTAGTTCCCAGGAACAGAAGTCCTCCCCGGCCTCTACAAAAATCCACCGCATGACGCTGGGGCTCCACAGGCGGAGCTAGGCCCGGTGGGGGCACGCCTTCGTAAGTTCAGCCACAAGTGGGTTCACTCCCTGTTAGATCCCTGGGCAATAGATATTGTGTCTCAGGGATACAAGCTGGACTTTGAGAAGATGCCCCCTCACCGACGTCCCTGCCAGCTTCCCCCCACGAGAGGGAAACAGTGTTAATTGCAATTCACAAATTGTATCTTCAACAGGTGGTGGTCAAGGTTCCCCTCCTTCAACAAGGAGGGGGTTATTATTCGACCATGTGGTAGTCCTGAAACCGGACGGTTCGGTCAGACCCATATTGAATTTAAAATCCCTGAACATATACCTGAAAAGGTTCAAGTTCAAGATGGAATCGCTAAGAGCGGTCATTGCAAGCCTGAAAGGGGGAGATTTTATGGTGACTCGGGACATAAAGGATGCATACCTTCATGTCCCCATTTATCCACCTCATCAGGCGTACCTCAGAATTGCGGTACGGGATTGTCATTACCAATTTCAGACGTTGCCGTTTGGTCTCTCCACGGCCCCGAGACTGTTCACCAAGGTAATGGTGGAAATGATGGTGCTCCTGCGGAAGCAAGGTGTCACAATTATCCCGTACTTGGACGATCTCCTCATAAAAGCGAGATCAAGAGAGCAGTGGCTGAACAGCGTATCTCTTTCTCTGGAAGTGTAACGGCAACACGGTTGGATTCTATATATTCCAAAGTCGCAGTTGGTTCCTACAGCTCATCTGCCTCTCCTAGGCATGATCCTAGACACAGACCAGAAAAGGGATTATCTCCCGATAGAGAGAGCTCAGGAGCTCGTGACACTGGTCAGGAATCTATTAAAACCAAAACAGGTGTCAGTGCATCACTGCACTCGAGTCCTGGGAAGGATGGTGGCATCATACGAGGCCATTCCCTTCGGCAGGTTCCATGCGAGGACCTTCCAATGGGACTTACTGGATAAGTGGTCCGGATCACATCTTCAGATGCATCGGTTAATCACCCTATCCCCCAGGGCCAGGGTGTCTCTCCTGTGGTGGCTGCACTCTGGTCTCGAAGGTCGCAGATTCGGCATTCAGGACTGGGTCCTGGTGACCACAGATGCAAGCCTCCGAGGGTGGGGGGCAGTCACATAGGGAAGAAATTTCCAAGGGCTGTGGTCAAGTCAGGAGACTTGCCTTCACATCAACATCCTGGAACTAAGGGCCATATACAACGCCCTACGTCAAGCGGAGTCCCTGCTTCACGACCAACCGGTTCTGATTCAGTCAGACAATATCACCGCAGTGGCTCATGGTAGAAGCCGCCAGAATTCTTCACTGGGCGGAGAATCACGTAAGAGCACTGTCAGCAGTGTTCATTCCGGGAGTGGACAACTGGGAAGCAGACTTCCTCAGCAGGCACGACCTCCATCCGGGAGAGTGGGGACTTCATCAAGAAGTCTTCACGCAGATTGCAAGGCGGTGGGAACTGCCACAGGTGGACATGATGGCATCCCGCCTCAACAAAAAGCTACAGAGATATTGCGCCAGGTCAAGAGACGATAGCTGTAGACGCACTAGTGACACCGTGGGTGTTCCAATCGATTTATGTATTTCCTCCTCTTCCTCTCATACCAAAGGTGCTGAGAATCATAAGTAAAAGAAGAGTGAGAACAATACTCATTGTTCCAGATTGGCCAAGAAGGACTTGGTATCCGGATCTGCAAGAAATGCTCACAGAGGACTTGTTGCAACAGGGGCCCTGTCTGTTCCAAGACTTACCGCGGCTGCATTTGACGGCATGGCGGTTGAACGCCGGATCCTAGCAGAAAAAGGCATTCCGGATGAGGTTCTTCCTACGCTGATAAAGGCTAGGAAGGACGTGACGGCTAAACATTATCACCGTATATGGCGAAAATATGTTGCTTGGTGTGAGGCCACGAATGCCCCTACGGAGGAATTCCAGCTGGGCCGTTTCCTTCACTTCCTACAGTCGGAAGTGACTTTGGGCCTGAAATTGGGTTCCATTAAGGTCCAGATTTCGGCTCTATCCATTTTCTTTAAAAAAGAACTGGCTTCTCTTCCTGAAGTCCAGACGTTTGTAAAGGGAGTGCTGCATATTCAGCCCCCTTTTGTGCCTCCAGTGGCACCTTGGGATCTTAACGTGGTGTTGAGTTTCCTGAAGTCACACTGGTTTGAGCCACTCAAAACCGTGGAGTTAAAATTTCTCACGTGGAAGGTGGTCATGCTATTAGCCTTGGCTTCAGCTGGGCGTGTGTCAGAATTAGCGGCTTTGTCACATAAAAGCCCCTATCTGGTATTCCATATGGACAGGGCAGAATTGCGGACCCGTCCACAATTTCTGCCAAAAGTGGTGTCATCCTATGAACCAACCTATTGTGGTGCCTGTGGCTACTCGTGACTTGGAGGATTCCGAGTTACTAGATGTGGTCAGGGCTTTGAAGGTTTATGTAGCCAGAACGGCTAGGGTCAGGAAAACAGAATCTTTGTTTATCCTGTATGCTTCCAACAAGCTTGGGGCGCCTGCTTCAAAGCAAACTATTGCTCGCTGGATCTGTAACACGATTCAGCAGGCTCATTCTGCGGCTGAGTTGCCGCTGCCTAGATCAGTTAAGGCCCATTCCACAAGGAAGGTGGGCTCTTCTTGGGCGGCTGCCCGAGGGGTCTCGGCATTACAGCTTTGCCGAGTGGCTACTTGGTCAGGTTCAAACACCTTTGCAAAGTTCTACAAGTTTGATTCCCTGGCTGAGGAGGACCTTGTGTTTGCTCATTCGGTGCTGCAGAGTCATCCGCACTCTCCCGCCCGTTTGGGAGCTTTGGTATAATCCCCATGGTCCTTACGGAGTCCCCAGCATCCACTAGGACGTTAGAGAAAATAAGATTTTACTTACCGGTAAATCTATTTCTCGTAGTCCGTAGTGGATGCTGGGCACCCGTCCCAAGTGCGGACTTCTTCTGCAATACTTATATATAGTTATTGCTTAAATAAGGGTTATGCTGGTTGCATCAGGGTGGATCTGATGCTCTGTTGTTGTTCATACTGTTAACTGGGTAAGTTTATCACGAGTTATACGGTGTGATTGGTGTGACTGGTATGAGTCTTGCCCTGGATTCCAAAATCCTTTCTTTGTACTGTCAGCTCTTCCGGGCACAGTTTCCTTAACTGAGGTCTGGAGGAGGGGCATAGAGGGAGGAGCCAGTGCACACCAGTATCCAAATTCTTTCTTAAAGTGCCCTGTCTCCTGCGGAGCCCGTCTATTCCCCATGGTCCTTACGGAGTCCCCAGCATCCACTACGGACTACGAGTAATAGATTTACCGGTAAGTAAAATCTTATTTTTGTTGAGCAAAAATAGAAGTTAATTTCTGAGTTATAACAAGCCATTTTCAATGAAGAAGTAATGTGTTAAGATCTTACTGTTATCCTTCAGCAATTCAAAATAGGCTTGCCATAAAGCACCACTAGTGACTACTGAAGCCTGGAAGAAGGCCTTATGGACCAATGAATTAAATTGTGAAATCATTGGTTCTTCATGCAGGGTTTGTGTATGCTGTTGAGTCAGCAAAAGTATGGTTGCTCAGTGTGTATTGCTTCCCAGCGTGTAAAAAAATAAGATTTTACTTACCGATAAATCTATTTCTCGTAGTCCGTAGTGGATGCTGGGGACTCCGTCAGGACCATGGGGATTAGCGGCTCCGCAGGAGACAGGGCACATAAATAAAGCTTTAGGATCAGGTGGTGTGCACTGGCTCCTCCCCCTATGACCCTCCTCCAAGCCTCAGTTAGGATACTGTGCCCGGACGAGCGTACACAATAAGGAAGGATTTTGAATCCCGGGTAAGACTCATACCAGCCACACCAATCACACCGTACAACTTGTGATCTGAACCCAGTTAACAGTATGACAATGTAGGAGCCTCTGAACAGACGGCTCACAACAAGAACAACCCGATTTTTTTGTAACAATAACTATGTACAAGTATTGCAGACAATCCGCACTTGGGATGGGCGCCCAGCATCCACTACGGACTACGAGAAATAGATTTATCGGTAAGTAAAATCTTATTTTCTCTAACGTCCTAGTGGATGCTGGGGACTCCGTCAGGACCATGGGGATTATACCAAAGCTCCCAAACGGGCGGGAGAGTGCGGATGACTCTGCAGCACCGAATGAGAGAACTCCAGGTCCTCTTTAGCCAGGGTATCAAATTTGTAGAATTTTACAAACGTGTTCTCCCCCGACCACGTAGCTGCTCGGCAGAGTTGTAATGCCGAGACCCCTCGGGCAGCCGCCCAGGATGAGCCCACCTTCCTTGTGGAATGGGCCTTGACAGATTTAGGCTGTGGCAGGCCTGCCACAGAATGTGCAAGTTGAATTGTGCTACAAATCCAACGAGCAATCGTCTGCTTAGAAGCAGGAGCACCCAGCTTGTTGGGTGCATACAGTATAAACAGCGAGTCAGATTTTCTGACTCCAGCCGTCCTTGAAATATATATTTTCAATGCCCTGACAACGTCCAGCAACTTGGAATCCTCCAAATCGCTAGTAGCCGCAGGCACCACAATAGGCTGGTTCAGGTGAAACGCTGACACCACCTTAGGCAGAAAATGAGGACGCGTCCGCAGTTCTGCCCTGTCCGAATGGAAAATCAGATATGGGCTTTTATACGATAAAGCCGCCAATTCTGACACTCTCCTGGCTGAAGCCAGGGCCAGTAGCATGGTTACTTTCCATGTAAGATATTTCAAATCCGCCGATTTGAGTGGCTCAAACCAATGGGATTTGAGAAAATCCAAAACTACATTAAGGTCCCACGGAGCCACTGGGGGCACAACCGGGGGCTGTATATGTAGTACTCCTTTTACAAAAGTCTGGACTTCAGGAACTGAAGCCAATTCTTTCTGGAAGAAAATCGACAGGGCCGAAATTTGAACCTTAATGGACCCCAACTTTAGGCCCATAGACAATCCTGTTTGTAGGAAATGTAGGAATCGACCCAATTGAAATTCCTCCGTGGGGGCCTTCCTGGCCTCACACCACGCAACATATTTTCTCCAAATGCGGTGATAATGTTGTGCAGTCACCTCCTTCCTGGCTTTAACCAGTGTAGGAATGACCTCTTCTGGAATGCCTTTTTCCCTTAGAATTCGGCGTTCAACCGCCACGCCGTCAAACGCAGCCGCGGTAAGTCTTGGAATAGACACGGTCCCTGCTGAATCAGGTCCCGTCTTAGAGGTAGAGGCCACGGATTTTCCGTGAGCATCTCCTGAAGTTCCGGGTACCAAGTTCTTCTTGGCCAATCCGGAGCCACGAGTATCGTTCTTACTCCCCTTTGCCGTATAATTCTCAGTACTTTGGGTATGAGAGGCAGAGGAGGAAACACATACACTGACTGGAACACCCACGGTGTTACCAGAGCGTCCACAGCTATTGCCTGAGGGTCTCTTGACCTGGCGCAATACCTGTCCAGTTTTTTGTTGAGGCGAGACGCCATCATATCCACCTTTGGTTTTTCCCAACGGTTCACAATCATGTGGAAGACTTCTGGATGAAGTCCCCACTCTCCCGGGTGTAGATCGTGTCTGCTGAGGAAGTCTGCTTCCCAGTTGTCCACTCCCGGAATGAACACTGCTGACAGTGCTATCACATGATCTTCCGCCCAGCGAAGAATCCTTGCAGCTTCTGCCATTGCTCTCCTGCTTCTTGTGCCGCCCTGTCTGTTTACGTGGGCGACTGCCGTGATGTTGTCCGACTGGATCAACACCGGCTGACCCTGAAGCAGGGGTTTTGCCAGGCTTAGAGCATTGTAAATCGCTCTTAGCTCCAGTATATTTATGTGAAGAGACATCTACAGGCTTGACCATACTCCCTGGAAGTTTCTTCCCTGTGTGACCGCTCCCCAGCCTCTCAGACTAGCATCCGTGGTCACCAGGACCCAGTCCTGTATGCCGAATCTGCGGCCTTCTAACAGATGAGCACTCTGCAACCACCACAGAAGAGACACCCTTGTCCGTGGCGATAAGGTTATCCGCTGATGCATCTGCAGATGCGATCCGGACCATTTGTCCAGCAGATCCCACTGAAAAGTTCGTACGTGGAATCTGCCGAATGGGATTGCTTCGTAAGAAGCCACCATCTTTCCCAGGACTCTTGTGCATTGATGCACAGACACTTTTCCTGGTTTTAGGAGGTTCCTGACAAGTTCGGATAACTCCTTGGCTTTCTCCTCCGGAAGAAACACCTTTTTCTGAACCGTGTCCAGAATCATTCCCAGGAACAGCAGACGTGTTGTCGGGGTCAACTGAGATTTTGGAAAATTCAGAATCCACCCGTGTTGTTGCAGCACTACTTGGGTTAGTGCTACTCCGTCCTCCAGCTGTTCTCTGGACCTTGCCCTTATCAGGAGATCGTCCAAGTAAGGGATAATTAATACGCCTCTTCTTCGAAGAAGAATCATCATTTCGGCCATTACCTTGGTAAAGACCCGAGGTGCCGTGGACAATCCAAACGGCAGCGTCTGAAACTGATAATGACAGTTTTGCACCACGAACCTGAGGTACCCTTGATGTGAAGGGCAAATTGGGACATGCAGGTAAGCATCTTTTATGTCCAGGGACACCATAAAGTCCCCTTCTTCCAGATTCGCTATCACTGCTCTGAGTGATTCCATCTTGAACTTGAATTTTTGTATGTACAGGTTCAAAGATTTCAGATTTAGAATAGGTCTTACCGAGCCGTCCGGCTTCGGTACCACAAATAGCGTGGAGTAATACCCCTTTTCCTGTTGTAGGAGGGGTACCTTGACTATCACCTGCTGAGAAAACAGCTTGTGAATGGCTTCCAATACCGTCGCCCTGTCTGAGGGAGACGTTGGCAAAGCAGACTTTAGGAACCGGCGAGGGGGAGACTTCTCGAATTCCAACCTGTAACCCTGAGATACTACCTGCAGGATCCAGGGGTCCACCTGTGAGCAAGCCCACTGCGCGCTGAAATTCTTGAGTCGACCCCCCACCGTTCCTGAGTCCGCTTGTAAAGCCCCAGCGTCATGCTGAGGGCTTTGCAGAACCCGCGGAGGGCTTCTGTTCCTGGGAAGGAGCTGCTTGCTGCCCTCTCTTACCCTTTCCTCTGCCTCGGGGCAGATATGACTGTCCTTTTGCCCGCTTCTTATAGGACCGAAAGGACTGCGGCTGAAAAGACGGTGTCTTTTTCTGTTGGGAGGGGGTCTGAGGTAAAAAGGTGGATTTCCCGGCAGTTGCCGTGGCCACCAAATCCGATAGACCGACGCCAAATAATTCCTCCCCTTTATACGGCAATACTTCCATATGCCGCTTGGAATCCGCATCACCTGACCACTGTCGTGTCCATAAACTTCTTCTGGCAGATATGGACATCGCACTTACTCTCGATGCCAGAGTGCAAATATCCCTCTGAGCATCTCGCATATAAAGAAAAGCATCCTTTAATTGCTCTAAAGTCTGTAAAATACTGTCCCTATCCAGGGTATCAATATTTTCAGTCAGGGAATCCGACCAGACCACCCCAGCACTGCACATCCAGGCTGAGGCGATGGCTGGTCGCAGTATAACACCAGTATGTGTGTATATACTTTTTAGGGTAGTTTCCAGCCTCCTATCAGCTGGATCCTTGAGGGCGGCCGTATCAGGAGACGGTAACGCCACTTGTTTTGATAAGCGTGTGAGCGCCTTATCCACCTTAGGGGGTGTTTCCCAGCGCGCCCTAACCTCTGGCGGGAAAGGGTATAATGCCAATAACTTTTTTGAAATTAGCACTTTTCTATCTGGGTTAACCCACGCTTCATCACATACATCATTCAATTCCTCTGATTCAGGAAAAACTACAGGTAGTTTTTTCACCCCCCACATAATACCCCTTTTTGTGGTACTTGTAGTATCAGAGATATGCAAAGCCTCCTTCATTGCCGTGATCATATAACGTGTGGCCCTACTGGAAAATATGTTTGTTTCTTCACCGTCGACACTAGATTCAGTGTCCGTGTCTGGGTCTGTGTCGACCGACTGAGGTAAAGGGCGTTTTACAGCCCCTGACGGTGTCTGAGACGCCTGGGCAGGTACTAACTGGTTTCCCGGCCGTCTCATGTCGTCAACTGATTTTTGCTGACATTATCACGTAATTCCATAAACAAAGCCATCCATTCCGGTGTCGACTCCCTGGGGGGTGACATCACCATTACCGGCAATTGCTCTGCCTCCACACCAACATCGTCCTCATACATGTCGACACACACGTACCGACACACAGCAGACACACAGGGAATGCTCTATTGAAGACAGGACCCCACTAGCCCTTTGGGGAGACAGAGGGAGAGTTTGCCAGCACACACCCAAGCGCTATAATATATATGGGAACAACCCTATATAAGTGTTGTATCCTTATAGCAGCTTAAATATAGTAATATCGCCAAAAAAAGTGCCCCCCCTCTCTGTTTTACCCTGTTTCTGTAGTGCAGTGCAGGGGAGAGTCCTGGGAGCCTTCCTCACAGCGGAGCTGAGCAGGAAAATGGCGCTGTGTGCTGAGGAGAATAAGCCCCGCCCCCTATTTCGGCGGGCTCTTCTCCGGAGTTTGTGAGATCTGGCAGGGGTTAAATACATCCATATAGCCTCAAGGGCTATATGTGATGTATTTTTTAGCCATAAAAAGGTATTATACATTGCTGCCCATGGCGCCCCCCCAGCGCCCTGCACCCTCCGTGACCGCTGTGTGAAGTGTGCTGACAACAATGGCGCACAGCTGCAGTGCTGTGCGCTACCTCAGGAAGACTGAAAAGTCTTCTGCCGCCTGCTTCTGGACCTCTTCCATCTTCGGCATCTGCAAGGGGGGTCGGCGGCGAGGCTCCGGGACCGGACTCCATGGCTGGGCCTGTGTTCGATCCCTCTGGAGCTAATGGTGTCCAGTAGCCTAAGAAGCCAATCCATCCTGCACGCAGGTGAGTTGACTTCTCTCCCCTAAGTCCCTCGATGCAGTGAGCCTGTTGCCAGCAGGACTCACTGAAAATAAAAAACCTAAAAACTTTTTCTAAGCAGCTCTTTAGGAGAGCCACCTAGATTGCACCCTGCTCGGACGGGCACAAAAACCTAACTGAGGCTTGGAGGAGGGTCATAGGGGGAGGAGCCAGTGCACACCACCTGATCCTAAAGCTTTATTTTTGTGCCCTGTCTCCTGCGGAGCCGCTAATCCCCATGGTCCTGACGGAGTCCCCAGCATCCACTAGGACGTTAGAGAAAACAAGCTTTGGCTTGCACAGAGTAACAGGCACCATAAACCAAAAGGACTACCACAGCATTTTGCAGTGCTGTGCAGCATTTTCTAGTCTATACCTAGTTCATCCTACAGTAAGAGAATGACTCAAAACTTCACTTCCAGGCTTCTGTATGTCAGAATGACATTTTGAGGAAAAGAACAAGACCATCGCCTTCAAATCATAGAAAGGCCAGCAGAGTCTCCAGATTTATAACCCATCAAGCTGGTTTGGGATGAACTAGACAGAAGGGTGAAATCAAAACAACCTACAAGTGCAACACATTTGTGGGAACTTCTGCAAGAGTGCTGGGAAGAACTTCCCAAACAATATTTGCCTTCCATTGTAGAAGGATAGCCCCGAGTGTGCTGGGCATTTATATCTGCAATAGGTGATAACTGTGACAAGTAAAAAATGTAGTTTCAATTTTGTTTAAAAAAAAAATGATTCTAGGATTTCTTTTGTTGGCCCTTATTGTTTGTTTTGTTCTAGGCTCTAATATCAAAGTACATTGGCCCTCATTCCGAGTTGGTCGCTTGTTAGCTACTTTTAGCAGCTGTGCAAAAGCATAGTCGCTGCCCACGGGGGGAGTGTATTTTCGCTTTGCAAGTGTGCGAACGCGTGTGCAGCGGAGCGAGACGAAATAGTTTTTTGCAGTTTCAGAGTAGTTCTGGACTTACTCAGCCCTTGCGATCACTTCTGCCTGTCCGGTCCCGGAATTAACGTCAGACACCCGCCCTGCAAACGCTTGGACACGCCTGCGTTTTTCCAAACACTCCCAGAAAATGGTCAGTTGACACCCATAAACACCTTCTTCCTGTCAATCTCCTTGCAGTCGGCTGTGCGAATGGAATCTTCGCTAAATCCATCGCCCACCACTGATCCTCTATGTACCTGTACGACGTGCCTGCGCATTGCGGTGCATACGCATGCGCAGTTTTGCCGCTTTTTTACCTAATCACTTTGCTGCAAAAATCGGCAGCGAGCGATCAACTCGAAATGACCCCCATTGAGTCATTACACTGCGTTAGTTACAATAAAAACTGGAAATATGGGGTTGGAATAATCATTTGATCAACAGTGTATATTCATTAACACTTTATCTGTTCAAGCGTGTGAAAATTTAAAAGTCACCTATTCAAATTGAATGCAGCCATTTTTGGGGTGAGTCAATATTCATGAACCATGTAACCTATTAATTCAGTGCCTCAACCTTCCATCCAGTACCTCAATGATGTCACTGGGCCCTACTGAATTGAT
The DNA here is from genome assembly GCF_028390025.1 of Pseudophryne corroboree. Lineage (NCBI taxonomy): Eukaryota > Metazoa > Chordata > Amphibia > Anura > Myobatrachidae > Pseudophryne > Pseudophryne corroboree. The sequence goes on along the minus strand of NC_086444.1, from coordinate 866,944,295 downwards.
AATCTGCATACTTAGCCTACAAATGGGTACCGCTGCTGTGTGTAGGTGACAAGTTATCTCTAGAAGAAGAGAATGGAAATATTAATTTCTAGGCATAGTTTCATTTCACAATATTGAAATCTGCAGTGATCTTTCTGTCCCATGTCTTATTGACTGTAATACAATTTGAAAATATCACTAAAACAAAACGACAGTATTAGAGGGTATTCAATTAGCTCCGGCATTTTCAGAGCTTTTGAATTTACCCCCCTACGTCTTCAATTGTAGGCCATTTTCGCCAATGCCTTTAGCAAAAAGTGCAGTCTTTTTTCGCCTAGATGAAAAAACGGCACTAATTCAAAATACCTCCCTTAGTAGGAAGTAGCATATGCTAAGCAATATAGAACTTCTGTAGAGAGAAATGGTCTTATCGTATTTCACCGCACACAAAAATGTCTTGCTAGTATTCTCCATTTACACTATAAAGCAGGGAAATCCTAGTTCTTATTTATTGAAAAAATGTGTTCTTAAATAAAAAAAAATATTTGTATTCTTTGTTTTATTTGAATTTAAAGATCTATCAAGTTTTCAAGCTATTCGGTCTTTGCTGGCACCAGAACTTGACATCTACCTAATAAGAATGGTGATTGCTCTGCTTGAAAAGGAGGGTGAGACAGGAAGAAAGTCAATATGCTTGGCCAGTGAATCGGCACAAAGCCCTGCTGTGGGGCCCAGGGTTCCGTCGCAGGAGTGCACACAGCCCAAACACAAGTTGGACAGTTGGATTGAAAAGAAGGTTTGGATTGCCACCCTAACATCACTGATTATCTATTGGACGTTTTATTCTAAGACCAATGGGAATTGGAATCATGTGCTTTAATAACAGGCCCCAATAAATGTCAAAACAAAGAATATCCTGTTTTAGGCAAAATTAGTGTGAACAGCATACACTGCAGGGTAATTGAGGGAGCATTTTTATTAGAACTCTTCCATGTACTGTGCCAAGTAAGTTACAGCCTTTATATACTGTAGCATAATTTCCTGTTGTGCACTTAACCTATCACTGACCATAACAAGCTTATAGTTCAATATTTTAAAACCATCACTTTCCGCCAATCAGATCCTGTTGCTGCAGTACTTGTATGAGGTTTGCTCTGACTTCTCAAACATATGTTCTATGTTATTTTATTTCAGAAGCCATTGGACGAGAGTATGGGTAGTGCCCAGAAGTGTTCACTTCAACCAGAAGTGCCTAAGGCCTCTGTCATAGCCCCTATCAAACTTGCCTCATGGAATCAGCCTGTGGTGGATGAAGACACTGAGGAGCTATTCTCAGATTCACAAATACAGGTAAAACTCTTTTCACTGAAATATTTTTGAGCACACATGGTAATTAATTGACTGCATCAGAGATTGCTATATTATAATACAAAAATATATATATATATATATATATATATATATATATATATATATATATAATTATTTAACTAAAGATCAGACTCCTTAGTGTGAAGTAAGGGGATGGTACAATCACTGACAACAATACAGAGCAAATTAGAACAAGGAAAGAGGGAGTGGGGCCTGGTGTGATACACTATTAAATCTTAACTTGTATTAATATGTTAAACAACCTGAAATGAGCATAGAACTCAGCAAATATTAAAACAAAGACGGAGAGATGTGTTAAATATGGTTTGGTTATTGTTCCTGTGGAACAAAGGTGGTCTCTGTCTTCCCTCATGTTCTGTCCTTGGGGCTTTGGTATAATAAAAATAAATAAATACTGAAGCTTCTATTCATGCTTCTGAGGTATAGAGAGTGAGGAGCTAGACATTTTGGAGGCAAATAGGAAAGTGCCCAATTTCCTGTAATGCGCTATATACCCAGCATATTCCAGTGTCTCCCACTGGACTCAGAGAAATGGATTTAACGTAAGCATAAAAATGAATTTTTTCGTTTTTGTGGCATCATCCTTTAAAACAGCGATAGGGCCACATGTGTGGTTCTCTAATCAATCTCTAACTTAATCTCAGTAATAACATACAAACCTAGAATTTGACAGTAGATAAGAACAACTTGACCCATATAATCTGCCCTAATCACATGTACATGCACATACTTACACACTGGGTTCACTTTTGTGGGAGACCATTTACCTACCAGTATATTTTTGGATTGTGGGAGGAAACTGGAGTACCCGGAGGAAATCCACGCAAGCACGGGGAGAATATACAAACTCCACACAGTTAGGGCAATGGTAGGAATCAAACTTATAGCCTCAGTGCTGTGAGGCAGCAATTCTAACCATTGCACCATCCATGCTGCCAGATTTCTCATTCTTTGGTTAAATGCACTGAGTTAACTTAGCAGCATTTTAATCAAGTGTTACAAGCTATAATAAACAAACATGTCAGAGCAGAGAAGATCTGCATACTGCAAGTGAAGGCTTTGACATGTCCACCTTTTGCTCATCACTGCTTTAAATGATTATTTAACATTTCTGGATATTTTTAGTATGCCAATTATAAGTTAATGACCCAGATGGTCTGTTTTTGCCTAATAATCTGTATACAAATTGGCTATATTTTTAGTGTGTTTAACATTGTGCATCTAACATGTATGTGTTCCATATTTGATAACTTAAAAAATATATTTCTCTAACGTCCTAAGTGGATGCTGGGGACTCCGTAAGGACCATGGGGAATAGCGGCTCCGCAGGAGACTGGGCACCCTAGTAAAGCTTTAGAACTACCTGGTGTGCACTGGCTCCTCCCCCCATGACCCTCCTCCAAGCCTCAGTTAAGATTTTGTGCCCGAACGAGAAGGGTGCACACTAGGTGGCTCTCCTGAGCTGCTTAGTGAAAAGTTTAGTTTTAGGTTTTTTATTTTCAGTGAGACCTGCTGGCAACAGGCTCACTGCATCGAGGGACTAAGGGGAGAAGAAGCGAACTCACCTGCGTGCAGAGTGGATTGGGCTTCTTAGGCTACTGGACATTAGCTCCAGAGGGACGATCACAGGCCCAGCCATGGATGGGTCCCAGAGCCGCGCCGCCGGCCCCCTTACAGAGCCAGAAGACAGAAGAGGTCCGGAAAATCGGCGGCAGAAGACGTCCTGTCTTCAACAAGGTAGCGCACAGCACTGCAGCTGTGCGCCATTGCTCTCAGCACATTTCACACTCCGGTCACTGAGGGTGCAGGGCGCTGGGGGGGGCACCCTGAGACGCAATAAAAACACCTTGGATGGCAAAAACTGCATCACATATAGCTCCTGGGCTATATGGATGCATTTAACCCCTGCCAGAATACATAGAAAAACGGGAGATAAGGCCGCCGATAAGGGGGCAGAGCCTATCTCCTCAGCACACTGGCGCCATTTTCCCTCACAGCTCCGTTGGAGGGAAGCTCCCTGGCTCTCCCCTGCAGTCACTACACTACAGAAAGTGTTAAAAAATAGAGGGGGGGCACTAATTACGCGCAGTATTAAAGATACAGCAGCTATAAGGGGAAAAACACTTATATAAGGTTATCCGTGTATATATATAGCGCTCTGGTGTGTGCTGGCAAACTCTCCCTCTGTCTCCCCAAAGGGCTAGTGGGGTCCTGTCCTCTATCAGAGCATTCCCTGTGTGTGTGCTGTATGTCGGTACGTTTGTGTCGACATGTATGAGGAGAAAAATGATGTGGAGACGGAGCAGATTGCCTGTAATAGTGATGTCACCCCCTAGGGGGTCGACACCTGAGTGGATGAACTGTTGGAAGGAATTACGTGACAGTGTCAGCTCTGTATAAAAGACAGTGGTTGACATGAGACAGCCGGCTACTCAGCTTGTGCCTGTCCAGACGTCTCATAGCCGTCAGGGGCTCTAAAGCGCCCGTTACCTCAGATGGCAGATATAGACGCCGACACGGATACTGACTCCAGTGTCGACGGTGAAGAGACAAATGTGACTTCCAGTAGGGCCACACGTTACATGATGGAGGCAATGAAAAATGTTTTACACATTTCTGATAATACGAGTACCACCAAAAAGGGGTATTATGTTCGGTGAGGAAAAACTACCTGTAGTTTTCCTGAATCTGAGAAATTAAATGAGGTGTGTGTGATGATGCGTGGGTTTCCCCCGATAACAACTGATAATTTCTAAAATGTTATTGGCATTATATCCTTTCCCGCCAGAGGTTAGGTTGCGTTGGGAAACACCCCCTAGGGTGGAGAAAGCGCTCACACGCTTGTAAGGGCTCTACCCTCTCCTGAGATGGCCGCCCTTAAGGATCCTGCTGATAGAAAGCAGGAGGGTATCCTAAAATGTATTTACACACATACTGGTGTTATACTTCGACCAGCAATCGCCTCAGCCTGGATGTGCAGTGCTGGGTTGGCGTGGTCGGATTCCCTGACTGAAAATATTGATACCCTAGATAGGGACAGTATATTTTTGCCTATAGAGCATTTAAAAGATGCATTTCTATATATGCGTGATGCACAGCGGAATATTTGCCGACTGGCATCAAGTCTAAGTGCGTTGTCCATTTCTACCAGTAGAGGGTTATGGACACGACAGTGGTCAGGTGATGCGGTTTTCAAACAGCATTTGGAACATGAGAAGATGCCGTATTATCAGGCGCAGTCTTTTCGTGGACAAGCGGGCAAAAGGTTCCTCATTTCTGCCCCGTGACAGAGGGAGAGGAAAAAGGCTGCAGAAATCAGCCAGTTCCCAGGAACAGAAACCCTCTCCCGCCTCTGCCAAGCCCTCAGTATGACGCTGGGGCTTTACAAGCAGAATCAGGCACGGTGGGGGGCCCGTCTCAATGAATTTCAGCGCGCAATGGGCTCACTCGCAAGTAGACCCCTGGATCCTTCAGGTGATATCTCAGGGGTACAAATTGGAATTCGAGACGTCTCCCCCTCGCCGTTTCCTAAAGTCTGCTTTACCGATGTCTCCTTCTGACAGGGAGACAGTTTTGGAAGCCATTCACAAGCTGTATTCCCAGCAGGTGATAATCAAGGTACCCCTCCTGCAACAGGGAACGGGGTATTATTCCACACTGTTGTGGTACCGAAGCTGGACGGCTCGGTGAGACCGATTCTAAATCTAAAATCTTTGAACACTTACATACAGAGGTTCAAATTCAAGATTGAGTCACTCAGAGCAGTGATTGCGAACCTGGAAGAAGGGGACTACATGATGTCTCGGGACATCGAGGATGCTTACCTTCATGTCCAAATTTACCCTTCTCACCAAGGGTACCTCAGGTTTATGGTACAGAACTGTCACTATCAGTTCAGACGCTGCCGTATGGATGGTCCACGGCACCCCGGGTCTTTACCAAGGTAATGGCCGAAATGATGATATTCCTTCGAAGGAAGGGAATTTTAGTTATCCCTTACTTGGACGATTCCCTGATAAGGGTAAGATCCAGGGAACAGTTGGAGGTCGGTGTAGCACTATCTCAGGTAGTGTTGCGGCAGCACGATTGGATTCTCAATATTCCAAAATCGCAGCTGGTTCCGACGACTCGTCTTCTGTTCCTAGGGATGATCCTGGACACAGTCCAGAAAAAGGTGTTTCTCCCGGAGGAGAAAGCCAGGGAGTTATCCGAGCTAGTCAGGAACCTCCTAAAACCGAGCCAAGTCTCAGTGCATCAATGCACAAGGGTTCTGGGTAAAATGGTGGCTTCCTACGAAGCAATCCCATTCGGCAGATTCCACGCAAGAACTTTCCAGTGGGACCTGCTGGACAAATGGTCCGGGTCGCATCTTCAGATGCATCAGCGGATAACCCTGTCACCAAGAACAAGGGTGTCCCTCCTGTGTTGGTTGCAGAGTGCTCATCTTCTAGAGGGCCGCAGATTCGGCATTCAGGACTGGGTCCTGGTGACCACTGATGCCAGCCTGCGAGGCTGGGGAGCAGTCACACAGGGAAGGAATTTCCAGGGCTTATGGTCAAGCCTGGAGACATCACTTCACATAAATATCCTGAAGCTAAGGGCCATTTACAATGCTCTAAGCTTAGCAAGACCTCTGCTTCAAGGTCAGCCGGTGTTGATCCAGTCGGACAACATCACGGCAGTCACCCACGTAAACAGACAGGGTGGCACAAGAAGCAGGAGGGCAATGGCAGAAGCTGCAAGGATTCTTCGCTGGGCGGAAAATCATGTGATAGCACTGTCAGCAATTCCGGGAGTGGACAACTGGGAAGCAGACTTCCTCAGCAGACACGACCTCCACCCGGGAGAGTGGGGACTTCACCCAGAAGTCTTCCACATGATTATAAACCGTTGGGAAAAACTCGACAGGTATTGCGCCAGGTCAAGGGACCCTCAGGCAATAGCTGTAGACGCTCTGGTAACACCGTGGGTGTACCAGTCAGTGTATGTGTTCCCTCATCTGCCTCTCATACCCAAGGTACTGAGATTGATAAGATGGAGAGGAGTAAGCACTATATTCGTGGCTCCGGATTGGCCAAGAAGGACTTGGTAACCGGAACTTCAAGAGATGCTCACGGAGGAACCGTGGCCTCTACCTCTAAGAAGGGACCTGCTCCAGCAAGGACCCTGTCTGTTCCAAGACTTACCGCGGCTGCGTTTGACGGCATGGCGGTTGAACGCCGGATCCTAGCAGAAAAAGGCATTCCGGATGAAGTCATCCCTATCCTGATCAAAGCCAGGAAGGATGTAACCGCAAAACATTATCACCGCATTTGGCGAAAATATGTTGCGTGGTGCGAGGCCAGTAAGGCCCGACGGAGGAAATTCAACTGGGTCGATTCCTACATTTCCTGCAAACAGGAGTGTCTATGGGCCTGAAATTGGGGTCCATTAAGGTTCAAATTTCGGCCCTGTCAATTTTCTTCCAAAAAGAACTAGCTTCAGTCCCTGAAGTTCAGACGTTGTAAAAGGGGTACTGCATATACAGCCTCCTTTTGTGCCTCCAGTGGCACCTTGAGATCTCAATGTAGTTTTTGGGTTCCAAAAGTCACATTGGTTTGAACCACTTAAATCTGTGGAGTTAAAATATCTCACATGGAAAGTGGTCATGCTGTTGGCCCTGGCCTGGGCCAGGCGCGTGTCAGAATTGGCGGCTTTATCCTGTAAAAGCCCTTATCTGATTTTCCATTCGGACAGGGCGGAATTGAGGACTCGTCCTCAGTTTCTCCCTAAGGTGGTTTCAGCGTTTTCACCTGAACCAACCTATTGTGGTGCCTGCGGCTACTAGGGACTTGGAGGACTCCAAGTTGCTAGACGTTATCAGGGCCCTGAAAATATATGTTTCCAGGACGGCTGGAGTCAGAAAATCTGACTCGCTGTTTATCCTGTATGCACCCAACAAGCTGGGTGCTCCTGCTTCTAAGCAGACTATTGCTCGTTGGATTTGTAGTACAATTCAGCTTGCACATTCTGTGGCAGGCCTGCCACAGCCAAAAATCTGTAAATGCCCACTCCACAAGGAAGATGGGCTCATCTTGGGCGGCTGCCCGAGGGGTCTCGGCTTTACAACTTTGCCGAGCAGCTACTTGGTCAGGAGCAAATACGTTTGTAAAATTCTACAAAATTGATATCCTGGCTGAGGAGGACCTGGAGTTCTCTCATTTGGTGCTGCAGAGTCATCCGCACTCTCCCGCCCGTTTGGGAGCTTTGGTATAATCCCCATGGTCCTTACGGAGTCCCCAGCATCCACTTAGGACGTTAGAGAAAATAAGAATTTACTTACCGATAATTCTATTTCTCGTAGTCCGTAGTGTATGCTGGGCGCCCATCCCAAGTGCGGATTGTCTGCAATACTGGTACATAGTTATTGTTACCAAAAAATCGGGTTATTGCTGTAGTGAGCCATCTATTCTAGAGGCTCCTCTGTTATCATGCTGTTAACTGGGTTTAGATCACGAGTTATACGGTGTGATTGGTGTGGCTGGTATAAGTCTTACCCGGGATTCAAAATCCTTCCTTATTGTGTACGCTCGTCCGGGCACAGTATCCTAACTGAGGCTTGGAGGAGGGGGGAGGAGCCAGTGCACACCAGGTAGTTCTAAAGCTTTACTTTTGTGCCCAGTCTCCTGCGGAGCCGCTATTCCCCATGGTCCTTACGGAGTCCCCAGCATCCACTACGGACTACGAGAAATAGAATTATCGGTAAGTAAATTCTTATTTTTAAATGCCAAAAATTACCTTTTAGGTTATTGACATAGGGCCTAATTCAAAGTTGATTGCAAAACAACATTTTCCTCTTATGGGCAAAACCATGTGCACTGCAGGTGGGGCAGATATAACCTGTGCAGAGAGAGTTAGATTTGGATGGTGGGTGTTCAAAGTGAAATCTTAATTGCAGTGTAAAAATAAAGCAGCCAGTGTTTACCCTGCACAGAAACAATATAACCCACCCACATGGTTTTGCCTATTAGAGGAAAATGTTGTTTTGCAATCAACCTTGAATTAGGCCCATACTGTAGTGTACATGCTTATAAAAATACAGCCACAGTCGCACACAGTAAATAGGCATGGCGCATATCACTTTAATCAGCAAAAGCTGCTTGTGCATCCTAGCCACATAGCAATGCAAATAAAATACATTTTCATCAAAAATAGGCACCCAATGTTAGCAAAGCTGCCAGCTGACTCACGCCATGCATCTCCTGCTGCATGGCGCATTGAGGCAAGATTTATGAGGACACATCTGTATCCAAGCAGAGGCAGAGGTCACAGTGTTAGCGGCTGTGTGAATGCTGTGTGCTGGTGGGTTGGTTGTGCAACAGTGTTTGGCATATCTGTAAGTGACATTGTGTGTGTCATTATGTGTATAAGGGCATTAATAATGTGCGGCATACAGTATGTGTAAGGGACATTATTGTGTCATGTGTATGGGGCATTACTGTGTGGTATTATGTGTATAAATGCATTACTAATGTGTGGAATTATGTGTATAAGGTGCTCTACTGTGTGGTGTAACGTATAGAAAGGGCACTACTGTGTGGTCTAATGTGAATAAAGAGCAATATGATATGATGTAATGCGAATAAGGAGCAATTCAGTGTAATGTGAATAAGGAGCACTAGAGTAAGATTTATAAGAAAAAGTGGTACTACTGTGTGATGTAACGTGAATTAGGGACACTATCGCATGTTATAATGTGAATAAAGTTGCACTATTGTGTGACGTAATTTGAATTGGGGGTACTATTGTGTAGCCATGTCCCTTGCCAGCAAAAACACACCCCTTTTTGGGCTGTGCGCCGAATGTGCGCACGGTTCCTATTTAAAATATAGGGTGTAGGAACACCAAAATATGGACTGCTATGGGTGAGGGGTAATGGTGCTGGGAAAGGGGTGCAGGGTCAGAGGTGGAACTAGCAGTGGTGCTAGGGGGCACCAGCCAAAATCTTGCCTAGGGCATCATATTGGTTAGGTCCGGCTCTGCGTGGGTTACTGGTGGACCATAATGTAGAATTATCATGATGTTCTATTGGAATGTGTTAATATACTAGTGCTCAGGATCCTGAAGGTCAGAATGCCGACGTGTCCCCACGGTAAACACTTGGGTTAGGGTTAAGCACTGGGAGGAGGGTTAGGCTGTGGGGTGTTGATAGGGTTAGGCTGCAGGAGGGGTGGATTAGGGTTAAGCTGTGGAAGGGGTGGATTAGGGTTAGGCTGCTGGAGGGGTGGGTTAGGGTTAAAATACGTGCTGAAATCAGGCAGGATTTTGAATAGCGGGATGCCTTTTTTGGCATTCTGACCGCCTGGATCCTGTGCGCCGGGATATCTGTACCAATCCGTTAGATCTACCTTATGTAGTCTGTCCGTGTGCTATATAATTTGTTTGTTTTGTTTATTATGTTTCAGACCCCAAAAAGGAAATTGCCTGAGTGGTTTGACGTTTCAAAGAGAAATGCTACCTCATCAAATGTCAAAAAATCTAAAACTGGGACGAAAAAGGGCCTTTTTGGGTGAAAATGACCATTCAACAACATAGTGGTCATTGTTGTTTCAGATGATAAGTACAGTACATACCTGCTATCTGTGGAACATGCTGCACACATAAATGGATCGCATACTGCAGTAGGAAACAGAAAAGACAAGTTTAGAGGTTGTGCAGTTTAATGTTCCTGTTCTGTGAACTCAGAAAACGTTAGATTCACAATTATATAGTTACAGACATTGCATCCTGCATTAGCTACTTAAGGGCAGCATAAAAGGATGTAATGTAACATTACACCAGCTAAAAATTGGAAACCTAGAAACCATTTTGCAATCAAAAAGAAAGACTTCCTATCAGAAAAGGAAGTTCTTAGGACAACATTCCTTTTATAGCGTTATTGCATTATGAGAATCACGCTGAATGCTGCCACTAGACCTTATAGGTTGCTCTAGCGCAGTGGTTCTCAAACTCGGTCCTCAGGACCCCACACAGTGCATGTTTTGCAGGTAATTCAGCAGGTGCACAGGTGTATTAATTACTCACTGACACATTTTAAAAGGTCCACAGGTGGAGCTAATTATGTCACTCGTGATTCTGTGAGGAGACCTGCAAAACATGCACTGTGTGGGGTCCTGAGGACCGAGTTTGAGAACCTGTGCTCTAGCGTTTTTGTTGTTGCCGCATGTGTAGACATCAGCACAGTGGGCATGTTGGTATATTGTGAGCCCATGTCTTTTTACACTGGGATCTATTTTCATATACTGCAATTCTATATTTTACAAATGTTATTCTTTGTATATTATGTACGTAGATTCAGAGCACTGTCTTAGGGTATAACTCATCTTCCTAGCATCAACGCGTTGCGTTCTTCTGTGTGTTTACCACATGGTGAGCGCAGCTTGAATGGGATAAGTGTTGGGATCGCTAATCCATATGCTGAAGACTATACTTTTAACAGATGACTATGAAATAGAGATCGAAGAAGAACAGTCATGGTGTCTGTCCATACACGGAGTATAGCAATTACTAGCTTCAAATAGACGTCGACCAAACCAGTATGTACTTCTGTTCAAGCACATTCATGAAGCAATGAATGCAGATCACCAAGTCACAGTGGATGTACATGCATTTAGGCTTAGCACCAAATGAAACTTAGATGAAAAAAATCTGGTTTTCTACCATTGTGATGCAAATGTATATATGTATTTGTTTATTTGTTTTGTTATTATATTTTTGGAATTTTGTAAGAATTGTTAAAATAAATTGTAAAATTATTCCTGCATGTACCAGTGATAAGGACTTATTTTTCAAATAATAAATATTTCTATGTATAAAACAAAAAAGAGTAATAATTATTAGTGATGTGCACCTGAAATTTTTCGGGTTTTGGGTTTGGTTCCGTGGCCGTGTTTTGGGTTCGGACGCGTTTTGGCAAAACCTCACCGAATTTTTTTTGTCGGATTCGGGTGTGTTTTGGATTCGGGTGTTTTTTTTCAAAAAACCCTAAAAAACAGCTTAAATCATAGAATTTGGGGGTCATTTTGATCCCATAGTATTATTAACCTCAATAACCATAATTTCCACTCATTTTCAGTCTATTCTGTACACCTTACACCTCACAATATTATTTTTAGTCCTAAAATTTGCACCAAGGTCGCTGTGTGACTAAGCTAAGCGACCCTAGTGGCCGACACAAACACCTGGCCCATCTAGGAGTGGCACTGCAGTGTCACGCAGGATGGCCCTTCAAAAAAATACTCCCCAAACAGCACATGACGCAAAGAAAAAAAGAGGCGCAATGAGGTAGCTGTGTGACTAAGCTAAGCGACCCTAGTGGCCGACACAAACACCTGGCCCATCTAGGAGTGGCACTGCAGTGTCACGCAGGATGGCCCTTCAAAAAAATACTCCCCAAACAGCACATGACGCAAAGAAAAAAAGAGGCGCAATGAGGTAGCTGTGTGACTAAGCTAAGCGACCCTGGTGGCCGACACAAACACCTGGCCCATCTAGGAGTGGCACTGCAGTGTCACGCAGGATGGCCCTTCAAAAAAATACTCCCCAAACCGCACATGACGCAAAGAAAAATGAAAGAAAAAAGAGGTGCAAGATGGAATTGTCCTTGGGCCCTCCCACCTACCCTTATGTTGTAAAAACAGGACATGCACACTTTAACGAACCCATCATTTCAGCGACAGGGTCTGCCACACGACTGTGACTGAAATTACTGGTTGGTTTGGGCCCCCACCAAAAAAGAAGCAATCAATCTCTCCTTGCACAAACTGGCTCTACGGAGGCAAGATGTCCACATCATCATCGTCGTCCGATTCATCACCCCTTTCACTGTGTACATCCCCCTCCTCACAGATTATTAATTCGTCCCCACTGGAATCCACCATCTCAGGTCCCCGTGTACTTTCTGGAGGCAATTGCTGCTGGTGAATGTCTCCATGGAGGAATTGATTATAATTCATTTTAATGAACATCATCTTCTCCACATTTTCTGGAAGTAACCTCGTACACCGATTGCTGACAAGGTGAGCGGCGGCACTAAACACTCTTTCGGAGTACACACTGGAGGGAGGGCAACTTAGGTAGAATAAAGCCAGTTTGTGCAAGGGCCTCCAAATTGCCTCTTTTTCCTGCCAGTATACGTACGGACTGTCTGACGTGCCTACTTGGATGCGGTCACTCATATAATCCTCCACCATTCTTTCAATGGTGAGAGAATCATATGCAGTGACAGTAGACGACATGTCAGTAATCGTTGGCAGGTCCTTCAGTCCGGACCAGATGTCAGCATCAGCAGTCGCTCCAGACTGCCCTGCATCACCGCCAGCGGGTGGGCTCGGAATTCGTAGCCTTTTCCTCGCACCCCCAGTTGCGGGAGAATGTGAAGGAGGAGATGTTGACGGGTCGCGTTCCGCTTGACTTGAAAATTTTCTCACCAGCAGGTCTTTGAACCTCTGCAGACTTGTGTCTGCCGTAAAGAGAGATCCAAGGTAGGTTTTAAATCTAGGATCGAGCACGGTGGCCAAAATGTAGTGCTCTGATTTCAACAGATTGACCACCCGTGAATCCTGGTTAAGCGAATGAAGGGCTCCATCCACAAGTCCCACATGCCTAGCGGAATCGCTCTGTTTTAGCTCCTCCTTCAATGCCTCCAGCTTCTTCTGCAAAAGCCTGATGAGGAGAATGATCTGACTCAGGCTGGCAGTGTCTGAACTGACTTCACGTGTGGCAAGTTCAAAAGGTTGCAGAACCTTGCACAACGTTGAAATCATTCTCCACTGCGCTTGAGACAGGTGCATTCCACCTCCTTTGCCTATATCGTGGGCAGATGTATAGGCTTGAATGGCCTTTTGCTGCTCCTCCATCCCCTGAAGCATATAGAGGGTTGAATTCCACCTCGTTACCACCTCTTGCTTCAGATGATGGCAGGGCAGGTTCAGGTGTTTTTGGTGGTGCTCCAGTCTTCTGTACGCGGTGCCTGTATGCCGAAAGTGGCCCGCAATTCTTCTGCCCACCGACAGCATCTCTTGCACGCCCCTGTCGTTTTTTAAATAATTCTGCACCACCAAATTCAAGGTATGTGCAAAACATGGGACGTGCTGGAATTTGCCCAGATGTAATGCACGCACAATATTGCTGGCGTTGTCCGATGCCACAAATCCCCAGGAGAGTCCAATTGGGGTAAGCCATTCTGCGATGATCTTCCTCAGTTGCCGTAAGAGGTTTTCAGCTGTGTGTGTATTCTGGAAAGCCGTGATACAAAGCGTAGTCTGCCTAGGAACGAGTTGGCGTTTGCGAGATGCTGCTACTGGTGCCGCCGCTGATGTTCTTGCAGCGGGAGGCAATACATCTACCCAGTGGGCTGTCACAGTCATGTAGTCCTGAGTCTGCCCTGCTCCACTTGTCCACATGTCCGTGGTTAAGTGGACATTGGGTACAACTGCATTTTTTAGGACACTGGTGCGTCTTTTTCTGACGTCCGTGTACATTCTCGGTATCGCCTGCCTAGAGAAGTGGAACCTAGATGGTATTTGGTAACGGGTGCACACTACCTCAAGCAATTGTCTAGTTCCCCGTGAACTAACGGCGGATACTGGACGCACGTCTAAAGGGCCCTACTCACTGGCCGACCCGCCGCCGAGCTGCCCGACGGCGGATACGGCCGACGAGCGACCCGGCGGCGGGGGGGCAGTGACGGGGGGGAGTGAAGTTTCTTCACTCCCCTCGTCACGCGGCTGCATTGAAGTGCAGGCAAATATGGACGAGATCGTCCATATTGGCCTGCATGCACAGCCGACGGGAGATCAGCGATGAACGAGCGCGGGGCCGCAACATAGTTGTCAAGGCCTGAGTTATCCGCTTTGCAACAGGATGACTGCTGTGATATTTCATCTTCCTCGCAAAGGACTGTTGGACAGTCAATTGCTTACTGGAAGTAGTACAAGTGGTCTTCCGACTTCCCCTCTGGGATGACGATCGACTCCCAGCAGCAACAACGGCAGCGCCAGCAGCAGTAGGCGTTACACTCAAGGATGCATCGGAGGAATCCCAGGCAGGAGAGGACTCGTCAGACTTGCCAGTGACATGGCCTGCAGGACTATTGGCTTTCCTGGGTAAGGAGGAAATTGACACTGAGGGAGTTGGTGGTGTGGTTTGCGCGAGCTTGGTTACAAGAGGAAGGGATTTACTGGTCAGTGGACTGCTTCCGCTGTCGCCCAAAGTTTTTGAACTTGTCACTGACTTATTATGAATGCGCTGCAGGTGACGTATAAGGGAGGATGTTCCGAGGTGGTTAACGTCCTTACCCCTACTTATTACAGCTTGACAAAGGCAACACACGGCTTGACACCAGTTGTCCGCATTTCTGTTGAAATAATTCCACACTGAAGAGCTGATTTTTTTTGTATTTTGACCAGGCATGTCAATGGCCATATTCCTCCCACGGACAACAGGTGTCTCCCCGGGTGCCTGACTTAAACAAACCACCTCACCATCAGAATCCTCCTTGTCAATTTCCTCCCCAGCGCCAGCAACACCCATATCCTCATCCTGGTGTACTTCAACACTGACATCTTCAATTTGACTATCAGGAACTGGACTGAGGGTGCTCCTTCCAGCACTTGCAGGGGGCGTGCAAATGGTGGAAGGCGCAAGCTCTTCCCGTCCAGTGTTGGGAAGGTCAGGCATCACAACCGACACAATTGGACTCTCCTTTGGGATTTGGGATTTCGAAGAACGCACAGTTCTTTGCTGTGCTTTTGCCAGCTTAAGTCTTTTCTTTTTTCTAGCGAGAGGATGAGTGCTTCCATCCTCATGTGAAGCTGAACCACTAGCCATGAACATAGGCCAGGGCCTCAGCCGTTCCTTGCCACTCCGTGTCGTAAATGGCATATTGGCAAGTTTACGCTTCTCCTCAGACGCTTTTAATTTTGATTTTTGGGTCATTTTACTGATCTTTTGTGTTTTTTATTTTACATGCTCTGTACTATGACATTGGGCATCGGCCTTGGCAGACGACGTTGCTGGCATTTCATCGTCTCGGCCATGACTAGTGGCAGCAGCTTCAGCACGAGGTGGAAGTGGATCTTGATCTTTCCCTATTTTTTTAACCTCCACATTTTTGTTCTCCGTATTTTAATGCACACAACTAAAAGCCACCACAGGTATACAATGTAGATGGATGGATAGTATAGTATTATATTACTTATGGAGGACGACTGACGACACAGAGGTAGGTACAGCCGTGGCCTACCGTACTGCTATATATATATATATATATATATATATATAATATACTGTATAATATATTAACGGACCTGATGGACACTGTCAGCAGACTGCTAAACTAGTATGAAGAAAAAAAAAGCCACCACAGGTATACAATGTAGATGGATAGTATAGTATTATATTACTTATGGACGACGAGTGCACTGACGACACAGAGGTAGGTACAGCCGTGGCCTACCGTACTGCTATATATATAATATACTGTATAATAATAACGGACCTGGTGGACACTGTCAGCAGACTGCTAAACTAGTATGAAGGAAAAAAAAGCCACCACAGGTATACAATGTAGATGGATGGATAGTATAGTATTATATTACTTATGGACGACGAGTGCACTGACGACACAGAGGTAGGTACAGCCGTGGCCTACCGTACTGCTAATAGATATAATAAATATACTGTATAATAATAACGGACCTGGTGGACACTGTCAGCAGACTGCTAAACTAGTATGAAGAAAAAAAAACGACCACAGGTATACAATGTAGATGGATGGATAGTATAGTATTATATTACTTATGGACGACGAGTGCACTGACGACACAGAGGTAGGTACAGCCGTGGCCTACCGTACTGCTATATATATATATATATATATATATATATATATATATAATATACTGTATAATAATAACGGACCTGGTGGACACTGTCAGCAGAATGCTAAACTAGTATGAAGAAGAAAAAAAAAGCCACCACAGGTATACAATGTAGATGGATGGATAGTATAGTATTATATTACTTATGGACGACGAGTGCACTGACGACAGAGGTAGGTACAGCCGTGGCCTACCGTACTGCTATATATATATATATATAATATACTGTATAATAATAACGGACCTGGTGGACACTGTCAGCAGACTGCTAAACTAGTATGAAGGAAAAAAAAGCCACCACAGGTATACAATGTAGATGGATGGATAGTATAGTATTATATTACTTATGGACGACGAGTGCACTGACGACACAGAGGTAGGTACAGCCGTGGCCTACCGTACTGCTAATAGATATAATAAATATACTGTATAATAATAACGGACCTGGTGGACACTGTCAGCAGACTGCTAAACTAGTATGAAGAAAAAAAAAGCCACCACAGGAGTGTTTTTCAGGCAGACAAACGTATACTGGACTGGTGGTCACTGTCAGCAAAACTGTGCACTGTACTCCTGCTATAACTGCTCCCCAGTCCCCACAATTAGGCAGTGTGAGCACTGAGCAGTGCACTCAGCACAGATATATCATGCAGCAGTGCAGCACACTGAGTGAGCACAGATATGGTGGAGCGTTTTTTTCAGGCAGAGAAACAAAGGATTAAACTCACTGGTGGTATAATCAAAACCCTGCACTGTACTCCAACAGCTGCTCCCCGTCCCCAATCCTCCCCACAATTATAAGTCACTCAGTCTCTTTACTCTTTTCTTCTACTATAACGGAGAGGACGCCAGCCACGTCCTCTCCCTATCAATCTCAATGCACGTGTGAAAATGGCGGCGACGCGCGGCTCCTTATATAGAATCCGAATCTCGCGAGAATCCGACAGCGGGATGATGACGTTCGGGCGCGCTCGGGTTAACCGAGCAAGGCGGGAGAATCCGAGTCGCTCGGACCCGTGAAAAAAAAGGTGAAGTTCGGGCGGGTTCGGATCCCGAGGATCCGAACCCGCTCATCACTAATAATGATACAGTATTTGGAGTATTTCTCCTGAAACCATTTAACTATTCACAAGTTTTTGTAATTTCAAAAAGTCCTAAATTTACAATTTATTAGGAGCACAATACCTAAATCTATTTTAAAAAATATATTTTTATTTAAAGACCTAGTTTTACTCCACACGCAGTGATTGTGCTAAATTTCCCAACCAGGCAGCCAGCAGGAACAAGGGGCCTTTCTCAGCTCCTAGATAGCATTCGTTATAAGTATATTTTAATGTATTTGTTTGTTTATCTTTTCTTCTTCTTTTTTCTTCTTTTTTTTAACTACATAGCTGATCTTATGGCTGTTGCTGTCAGGCAACTTCTCTTGCATAAGAGCAGGGGTTGAACTGATGACAGACACTTGTAATGATGCTGGCTCCTTCCTTTTGAGCTTTGGAGGGTTACTTGGTCCCTGCCACCCCAGGTAGTAACCACAACCTGTGCAGCTACTGCTGGTAATTGGCAACAACTATTTAGGCACTGACTGCAATTGGAAGCTGGGGCTGTATTATACAGACTCTACTTCTCCTTCAGTCGTGTTAAGAGAGCATCTCTGTTGTGCAGTCTTTGTCAGCCATTGAACTCAGCAAAGCCTCAATTGCAGGCATATTAGGATTTTGTGAGAGGCTGCTTCTTCTGTTAGCCATCTCCCTTAACATCAAGTTAGGTTGAGCGTTCAATTTGCGTTTCGTACTCGACCTTCAGTGTCTTAAGGGGGAGGAGCTTCTGCTGAGAGCCCAAATCTCTTAAAAGAAAAAAAAAATCAGGCTTTTTCTGTGTGTGAGAAGTGCTAGCAGAAGATTGAAGTGGTGTGTCACCTTCTCCCAAAAAAGGGCGACTTTTGAGTGATGGTCATTATCGGACTATTTAATTAAAACCTGTTTTTTTCGGGAGAAAAATGTCCCTTTGTCGTGCAATAACACATGTGATCCTGGATCAGTAGCTGGATCTATGTTTTATCGCCGGCTGTGAGTGCTGCATATTCAGGATTATGCACGTGAAGCATAATTATTTATTTTATTTATTACCAGTCATTTATATAGCGCACACATATTCCACAGCGCTTTACAGAGAATATTTTGCCCATTCACATTAGTCCCTGCCCCAGTGGAGCTTACAATCTATATTCCCTACCACATGTACACACATTCACCCTAGGGTTAATTTTGTTGGGAGCCAATTAACCTACCAGTATATTTTTGGATTGTGGGAGGAAACCGGAGTACCCGGAGGAAACCCACGCAAGTACGGGGAGAATATACAAACTCCACACAGTTAGGGCCATGGTGGGAATCGAACCCATGACCTCAGTGCTGTGAGGCAGTAATGCTAACCATTACACCATCCGTACTGCCCTAAACCCTGATAAGAGCTGGATATCGTGGCTAATGGAAGCACCCCAGCAAATCAATTAGCTGTGGTAAATTACCGCAGCCAATTGATTACCGGCCTATTCGACAGAGGATCATTCCCATTTAGTTTCTGTTGTTGGCTCATTTGAACCCAGTCTTCAACTAATTCTGTACAAGGTTTGGCGACAGGAAACTGTCACAACTGAGGGCTGGTGCTGACCGGGGGAAGCCTCAGTTGTAGGGGCTGAGGTATATGTGTACCTGGGAGGCAGTACAGGGTTCTTAGACATGCAGGGAACCTTTAGAACAAATGCCCGAAGGCGTGACCAAGACAACGAAGGAAAGTTCAAAGGTTTATTAAACACAGTTCAGAGGAATACTGATGACTTGGTACAGGTAACAGGAATCACAGTTCAGATAAATACTTGGGATCGATGACGGAACACCGATGGTGACTTGGGATCGATGGCGGAACACCGATGGTGACTTGGGATCGATGGCGGAACACCGATGGAGACTTGGGATCGATGGCGGAACACCGATGGAGACTTGGGATCGATGGCGGAACACCGATGGTGACTTGGGATCGATGGCGGAACACCGATGGAGACTTGGGATCGATGGTGGAACACCGATGGAGACTTGGGATCGATGGTGGAACACCGATGGAGACTTGGGATCGATGGCGGAACACCGATGGAGACTTGGGATCGATGGCGGAACACCAAGACAACGAAGGAAAGTTCAAAGGTTTATTAAACACAGTTCAGAGGAATACTGATGACTTGGTACAGGTAACAGGAATCACAGTTCAGATAAATACTTGGGATCGATGGCGGAACACCGATGGTGACTTGGGATCGATGGCGGAACACCGATGGTGACTTGGGATCGATGGCGGAACACCGATGGAGACTTGGGATCGATGGCGGAACACCGATGGAGACTTGGGATCGATGGCGGAACACCGATGGAGACTTGGGATCGATGGTGGAACACCGATGGAGACTTGGGATCGATGGTGGAACACCGATGGAGACTTGGGATCGATGGCGGAACACCGATGGAGACTTGGGATCGATGGCGGAACACCGATGGTTACTGGCAGGGCAGAGCACCGCTGGAAGCTAGAAGCTGGAAGCCGGTCTCAGGTAACTGCCAGTCACAGGGAGCAATGTAGACACTGCAGAGTCAGGCTGTACTGCAGAGAAAGTTCATGGAAGAACTGCACACTGGAATCACTGTAGACAATTGAAGCACTGACACTTTCCACCCCAGGAACAAGATATTTATACCAGCTGGGAAACAGGGATTGGCTGGCTGATTAACCAGAGACCAGAGTGCAGCTGCTGGGTAATCAGGCTGAGAGCAGAGTGCAGCTGATAGGCTGAAAGGTATCACGTGATTAGGAAAACATGGCTGCGCCCATGTTAGCTTTTGGAGGGAAAGATTGTTTGTAACTTGCATGTGAAACTTAACCCTGATGCTGCCAGAATCACAGTAAGGAGATTAGAGACAATGAGATGCAGCGTCCTGCACACAGACAGTGCAGATGGAATCCAGGCTTGGAACACTGGGACAGTCTCAGGAGACATTTGGAAGGTAAATACTGATAAGGAATTACCTGGATCGTGACAGCACCCCCTCCTTTAGGAGTGGCCCCAGGACACTTCTTATAAATTCTTTACCTGAACAAACGGAAGGATCTAGATTGAATCCTGATGAACTTGAACTGGCTGGAACCAGATGAGACTGTACTGGACCTATGGACGAGACCAGATTGAGTCCAGACAAACTTGAACCGGCTGAGACCGGCGGAGACTTTGGGCCGACGGATAGGACAGGATTGAGTTTGGAGACCGTTGAATCAGCTGGAACTGAAGTAGTCTTTGGACCTACGGATGGAACCGGATTGGGTCCAGAAAAGCTTGAACCGGCTGGGACCGGAGGAGTCTTTGGATTGACATTCGAATCAGCTGGAACTGAAGGAGTCTGAATCCGGTTATAACCGGAATGAGTGGTATCTGAGTGTTCAGTTAGACCATCCTGGACATGGTCCATGCTGGATGCCAACAGGGTGGTGCTCTCTGAAGACGGCAAACAGGAGTTCATAACTGCATCTGTAGCACAAAAATTTCCATCTGGGAACTTGGCTCTGGATACTTCCCTTGGGGCTGAAACTTTGGTGACCCCTCCTGGGGTTGACGAATCAGACACCTCTCTCAGGGTTGTTTTCTCCAGCACCCCTCCTGGGGTTGACAGATCAGAAACTCCTTTTTGAGAAGACTCATATGCCCCTACTAGAGCTTGAACATTGGATACCCCTCCTGGGGTTGTAGACACAGACGCCCCTTCTTGGGCTGTAGACACAGACGCCCCATCTTGGGCTGTAGACACAGACGCCCCATCTTGGGCTGTAGACACAGACGCCCCATCTTGGGCTGAGTAAAGAGCGTCATCATTCCAGGAAAGTTCAGACGCTAGGATCTGGTACTGTACCAGATATTTACCGACTGTTCGTGTCCCCTGACGTAGCCTGAGGATATCAGAGGAGGCAGAGGTCACACGACCTGGTTCGTTAAAGATGCACCTGAAGGTTGCCACGAAGTCTGCATATGAAGAGAGCAGGGCATCAGACTTCTCCCATAGAGGCGATGCCCAATCGAGGGCGGAGCCACTGAGTGTCAGAGACGGTTTTGTTTGTGTCCCTGGAGGGGGCGCTAGTGGGTCAGTGGAGGTAGGTGGAATGAAGTGAGGAGGCTGTACTGGGTTTCTGCGCATGTGCACAATGTAGATTTATTAATAACAGAAAAGTCCAGATAATAATGCAGCAGAAAGTAAACAAACGAATGCAATGGAAATGACAATGGTAACGGCAATGGTAATGGCAATGGAATAGTATGGTTTGAAACTGAAAGTCTATGGCAGAGTTTGTAGCATGGAAATGAAACCGGAATGGTTAAAACGTGGAGCCAGCAGAGATAGGAATAGTAGTAGCAAACCTGGTAGCAATGCAGGAGACGTGGTGTTAATGTCCACTGTGCTGGTGGAAAGCACAATCAGCTTGCAGGCTGAATCACAGGTGAGTTGTTAGAATGCACCTGGATAGGGAGTCTCTACTGCTGATGGCTGGAGCACACTGCAGGTGTGGAAGGTGTGAAGCCAGAAAGGTATTGCTGTGGTGCTGGTGCTTGTAGTTCCACGGAGTAGCAGATACAGGAGAATATCCAGGAACACGGAGGATCAGGTGAATATCCAGGAACACGGAGGAACAGGATAACAGGTCCAAACACACGAGTCGCAGGAGTGACACAAAGTTCAGGACAACCTCTGACTCACCCAGCAGCTCCTGATATACCCCCTGACCGGCAGGCATTGGCTGGAGTGAGACAAGGGGGTGCGGCCAAGCTCCGGATTGGCCGCCGCACTTACACTGGGGAATACTGTCATGGCGGCGCCCATGCCGCGGCCCGGCAGGGACGCGGCGCACTCACACGCCCGTTGACTCCAGAGGCGCCTCCAGGCCCGCGGCGACATCCATGAGCAGGGCGACAGGTGACAGCAACATGCAGTGACCCCAGACGGAGTCCGCTCCGGCGGACCGACATAACAGTGGTGAGTCGATTCCTGACAGTACCCCCTCCTTTATGGGTGGGCACCGAACACCCACGTGGCTTGGAAGGATGAGACCTGTGGAAAACACGGACCAACCTGGGAGCGTGGACATCAGCAGAGTTCACCCAACTCCTCTCCTCAGGACCATAACCGGCCCAGTCGATGAGATATTGCAGACGACCATACCGGTGACGGGAGTCCAGGATCTTCTCTATCTCGAACTCTATGCCCCGCTGAGTTGGAATGCTGGGGCCAACTGGAAGAGCTCTTTGGAAGCGATTCAGGACTAATGGTCTGAGGAGAGAGACATGGAAAGCATTAGGAATACGCAAAGAAGAGGGTAACTTGAGCTTGTAAGCCACAGGATTTAGAACTCTTTCGATGGAGAAAGGACCGATGAAGCGTGGTGCAAACTTCATCGAAGGCACTTTAAGACGAAGATTCCGGGTTGACAGCCAGACTTTATCCCCAGGTTTCAAGCTGGGAACTGCACGTCTCTTGCGGTCGGCAAAGAATTTGTACCGAGCAGAAGCCTTTTTGAGTGAAGTATGAATCTTCCTCCAGATGGTTGAGAACTGACTGAGGACAGTAGTGGCAGCAGGAACATCGATGCTAGGAAGGTCTTGAAAATCAGGAACTCGTGGATGTTGCCCATAAACAGCGAAGAACTGAGTGGTTTCAGTAGCTGTGTGGTAGCGGAAATTGTGAGCGAATTCGGCCCACGGGAGCAAATCCACCCAGTCATCTTGGGAAGATGATACGTACAGTCTCAGGAAAGTTTCCAACTCCTGGTTTACCCTCTCTGTCTGCCCATTCGTCTGAGGATGATATGCTGACGAGAACTTGAGATGGACCTGCATGGCAGAACAGAGAGCTCTCCAAAACCTTGCCACAAACTGGACTCCACGGTCAGATATTATTTCAGTGGGTAGTCCATGTAAACGGAAAATCTCCCGCAGGAAGATTTGAGCCAGTTTTGGAGCTGAAGGAAGTCCTTGGAGTGGAACAAAATGAGCCATTTTGGTGAATCTGTCGACCACTACCCAGATGGTGTTGTATCCTTGGGAGGAGGGAAGGTCAGAGACGAAATCCATCGACAGATGTGACCAAGGACGGCTGGGGATGGATAATGGCTGTAGTTGACCTGCTGGAGACTGACGAGGAGTCTTGTGCTGCACACATTTAGGACAAGACGCTACAAAGTCCTTGATGTCAACTTTCATTTTTGGCCACCAATATGTCCCGGAGAGAAATTTAAAAGTCTTTAGGACACCAGGATGCCCAGTAAACTTAGACTGATGGGCCCAAGACAGCAACTTAGAACGGAGTTCAGGAGCAACAAAAATCTTACCAGGGGGCGGAGCTGGAGAAACTTGTGATGAGGCAAATGCCACAGGATCCAGGATGGAGCGTGGTGCTGAATCGGACATCTCGTCCTCGGATTCCATGGATCGAGACAGGGCATCTGCTTTGGTATTCTGAGAACCTGGGCGGAAATGGAGCTTAAAATTAAAACGGGAGAAGAACATAGCCCATCGGGACTGGCGAGGATTAAGGCACTGAGCTGCCTTCAGATAGAGCAGGTTTTTATGATCCGTATAGATGTTAAATGGAAACTTCGCCCCTTCCAGGAGATACCTCCATTCCTCAAGGGCCAGTTTAATCGCCAGAAGCTCTTGATCTCCGATGGAATAATTAACTTCAGCAGGAAGAAATTTGCGGGAAAAGAATCCACAGGGATGGATCTTCCCGTCAGCTCCTATCTGAGAGAGAACAGCTCCCACTCCTACTGTGGAGGCATCCACCTCCAACTCGAATGGCTTATTAACATCAGGTTGTAGCAAGACTGGTGCGGTCATAAAAGCCATCTTGATTTTCTGAAACGCAGCCAGGGCATCTTCTGACCAGTTGGAATGATCTGCCCCTTTTCGAGTTAAGCTGGTAATAGGAGCAATGAGAGTTGAAAAGCCTCGGATGAATTTCCTATAATAATTGGCGAAGCCCAGGAATCGTTGAATTGACTTGAGAGTATTCGGAATGGACCAATTGGCAATGGCTTCCAATTTTGCCGGGTCCATCTGAAGATCCGATCCAGAAATTATATACCCCAGGAAGGGTACGGAGGCAACTTCGAAGGTGCACTTGGACAACTTGCCGTAGAGACGATTCTCACGAAGACGTCGGAGAACTTCACGGACTTGGAGACGATGAGAGGAGAGGTCTTGAGAGAAGATGAGGATATCGTCCAGGTAAACTACGAGATATTTGTACAGAACGTCACGGAAGATTTCATTAACAAAGTGCTGGAACACTGCTGGGGCATTGCTCAACCCGAATGGCATTACCAGGTACTCGTAATGGCCATCCCGAGTATTGAAAGCCGTCTTCCATTCATCACCGCTGCGGATTCTGATGAGATTATAGGCACCGCGGAGATCTAACTTGGTGAAGATGCGGGCTCCTTTGACCCTATCAAATAACTCGGTAATAAGAGGTAACGGGTAGCTGTTCTTAATGGTAATGTCATTAAGTCCCCGGTAGTCAATACATGGACGTAGTCCTCCATCTTTCTTTTTAACAAAAAAGAAACCTGCCCCAGCAGGTGATGATGAGGGACGGATGAATCCTTTCTGTAGATTTTCTTGGATGTATTTACTCATCGCTTCGGTTTCAGGAACAGATAACGGGTAGGTGCGCCCCCTAGGTGGTTTTTTGCCAGGAACAAGGTCGATGGGGCAATCCCACTCTCTATGGGGCGGTAGAACATCAGCGGCCTTTTCGCTGAAGACGTCAGCGAAGTCTTGGTAGGCCGTAGGAAGAGTAGGCGGGGTCTTGATTTCAGAAGTCTTGACAGGAACAACTTGGGCTAAACAAGACTGACGGCAATGTGACCCCCAAGCAGTTAGTTGTAATGTAGACCAGTCAATCTGTGGGTTATGTAGCTGGAGCCAGGGCATACCTAACACAATCTCCTGAGTTGCCTGTGGAATAACTAAAAACTTAATTAACTCAGAATGTAGGAACCCAACCCCCAGTATCACTGGCCTGGTTTGTTGAGTGATATACCCCTTAGAGATACGGCTACCATCTACTGCCGTAATGTAGACGGGACATGAAAGTTCACAGACCGGCAGATGAAACTTGTCTACCGCAGCTTGAGTGATGAAATTCCCCGCTGCACCACAGTCTACCAACGCAGTTGCAGATTGGAGTCCAGCCGCCGTCTCTAAGGTCACAGGAAGAATGAGATCTTGGGTTGAAGGAGCTTGCTTGAAAGATCCCAACTTGACTCCTCCCTTACAAGTCAGGATCTGGCGTTTCCCGAACGCACTGGACAAGAACTTATTTGGTGGCCTACTGCCGCACAGTAAAGACACAGTCTCTCACGGAGTCTCCTTGACCGCTCCTCAGCAGTTAAGCGGGACCTATTAATTTGCATAGGCTCATCAGAAGGTGGAGGCTGCAACTGTACAGGAGGTACCATTCTTGGTTTGCGACACTCAGCACGAGCACGCTCATTGTTGCGTTCGCGGATGCGAGAGTCCAACTTGATACATAGGGAGATTAGCTCGGGTAATTGCTCAGGAATATCACGAGTTGCCAGTTCATCTTTTATCCTCTCTGAGAGTCCATGCCAGAAGGCTGCTACTAAGGCTTGGTTATTCCACTGGATCTCTGCGGCTAGCGTCTGGAACTGGATGACGTATTGACCCATACTGCGAGTCCCTTGACGGAGCTGGAGAAGATCTGCGGAGGCTGAAGTTGCACGACCCGGTTCATCGAAGATGCGTCTGAAGATGGAAACAAACTCGGCATAGTTGTTCATCAACGGGTCGGCACGTTCCCACAGAGGAGACACCCAGCTCAGGGCTGATCCAGAGAGCAGTGAGATGATATAAGCAACCTTGGATCTTGGCGTGGGAAAATTATGAGGTAAAAGTTCAAACTGGACTTCACACTGGTTGAGGAACCCACGGCATAACTTCGGACTGCCATCATACCTGCTAGGCACAGGCAAGTGCAAACGAGATACAGGAGCAGATGCAGCCGGAGAAGAAGAAGAACCCCCAACACTGGCATGTGCAGGGGTAACAGGAACTGGAGGTGCAGGCGCACTTAGCAGAGATTGTTGTAACGTATCAATCCGGGAAGACATCCCTTGCAGAAACTGGAATATCTGCTGCTGCACAACCTCTTGTCCATCCAAACGGGAGACCAGATTTTTTAAGGCCCCTGACCCCACACTCTGACCACCGTCCGAGTCCATCGGTCCTGAACTTACTGTCAGAGACGGTTTTGTTTGTGTCCCCGGAGGGGGCGCTAGTGGGTCAGTGGAGGTAGGTGGAATGAAGTGAGGAGGCTGTACTGGGTTTCTGCGCATGTGCACAATGTAGATTTATTAATAACAGAAAAGTCCAGATAATAATGCAGCAGAAAGTAAACAAACGAATGCAATGGAAATGACAATGGTAACGGCAATGGTAATGGCAATGGAATAGTATGGTTTGAAACTGAAAGTCTATGGCAGAGTTTGTAGCATGGAAATGAAACCGGAATGGTTAAAACGTGGAGCCAGCAGAGATAGGAATAGTAGTAGCAAACCTGGTAGCAATGCAGGAGACGTGGTGTTAATGTCCACTGTGCTGGTGGAAAGCACAATCAGCTTGCAGGCTGAATCACAGGTGAGTTGTTAGAATGCACCTGGATAGGG
This sequence comes from Pseudophryne corroboree, assembly GCF_028390025.1. Lineage (NCBI taxonomy): Eukaryota > Metazoa > Chordata > Amphibia > Anura > Myobatrachidae > Pseudophryne > Pseudophryne corroboree. Next base: position 866,917,224 of record NC_086444.1, on the reverse strand, counting down.
AGTCTCTACTGCTGATGGCTGGAGCACACTGCAGGTGTGGAAGGTGTGAAGCCAGAAAGGTATTGCTGTGGTGCTGGTGCTTGTAGTTCCACGGAGTAGCAGATACAGGAGAATATCCAGGAACACGGAGGATCAGGTGAATATCCAGGAACACGGAGGAACAGGATAACAGGTCCAAACACACGAGTCGCAGGAGTGACACAAAGTTCAGGACAACCTCTGACTCACCCAGCAGCTCCTGATATACCCCCTGACCGGCAGGCATTGGCTGGAGTGAGACAAGGGGGTGCGGCCAAGCTCCGGATTGGCCGCCGCACTTACACTGGGGAATACTGTCATGGCGGCGCCCATGCCGCGGCCCGGCAGGGACGCGACGCACTCACACGCCCGTTGACTCCAGAGGCGCCTCCAGGCCCGCGGCGACATCCATGAGCAGGGCGACAGGTGACAGCAACATGCAGTGACCCCAGACGGAGTCCGCTCCGGCGGACCGACATAACAGTGGTGAGTCGATTCCTGACACTGAGAAGGGAGATGATGTAAGCAACCTTTGTGCGGTCAGTTGGGAAACTGCCAGGCTGTAACTCGAAATATATCTCACACTGATTTAGGAAACCCCGACAGGATTTTGGGGAACCATCAAACTTGGCAGGTGTCTGTAAATGGAGACAAGGAGCAGAAACGGGAATGGTGGGTGGGGATACCACCAAGGGTACTGCAGTCGGCACACTGGACGCCCCTGAACCACGGAGGGTTACTTGTATTCCATCCAGCCGAGAGGAGAGGTCCTGGAGACAGCGAATCACATGGCCCTGTGCAGTCTCCTGACGTTCAAGGCAGGCTGCAAGTTCTTGCATCGGCCTGGTCGCTTGGACTTGGTCTCTGGACGGATCCATTAGGTCAGTGCTTACTGTCACAACTGAGGGCTGGTGCTGACCGGGGGAAGCCTCAGTTGTAGGGGCTGAGGTATATGTGTACCTGGGAGGCAGTACAGGGTTCTTAGACATGCAGGGAACCTTTAGAACAAATGCCCGAAGGCGTGACCAAGACAACGAAGGAAAGTTCAAAGGTTTATTAAACACAGTCCAGAGGAATACTGATGACTTGGTACAGGTAACAGGAATCACAGTTCAGATAAATACTTGGGATCGATGACGGAACACCGATGGTGACTTGGGATCGATGACGGAACACCGATGGTGACTTGGGATCGATGGCGGAACACCGATGGAGACTTGGGATCGATGGCGGAACACCAATGGAGACTTGGGATCGATGGCGGAACACCGATGGAGACTTGGGATCGATGGCGGAACACCGATGGTTACTGGCAGGGCAGAGCACCGCTGGAAGCTAGAAGCTGGAAGCCGGTCTCGGGTAACTGCCAGTCACAGGGAGCAATGTAGACACTGCAGAGTCAGACTGTACTGCAGAGAAAGTTCATGGAAGAACTGCACACTGGAATCACTGTAGACAATTGAAGCACTGACATCTTTCCACCCCAGGAACAAGATATTTATACCAGCTGGGAAACAGGGATTGGCTGGCTGATTAACCAGAGACCAGAGTGCAGCTGCTGGGTAATCAGGCTGAGAGCAGAGTGCAGCTGATAGGCTGAAAGGTATCACGTGATTAGGAAAACATGGCTGCGCCCATGTTAGCTTTTGGAGGGAAAGATTGTTTGTAACTTGCATGTGAAACTTAACCCTGATGCTGCCAGAATCACAGTAAGGAGATTAGAGACAATGAGATGCAGCGTCCTGCACACAGACAGTGCAGATGGAATCCAGGCTTGGAACACTGGGACAGTCTCAGGAGACATTTGGAAGGTAAATACTGATAAGGAATTACCTGGATCGTGACAGAAACAAAGCAACATAAAAAAAAAAAAAAAAAAAGATGGAAATGAATGTCCCTGTAAGGAATCTTTCTAAGATAACTGGTAAATCTATTGGATGAAAGGGATTTAAATTTGGACAGTAATGACCATATTAGGAAAGAAGGCACTCCAATTTGCTCAGTGACAATCATCAAAATTCTGGAGAAAGGTCCAGATTCAGAGATGGACACTAAATGCACAGCAGCTGTGTCTTTGGAGTGTTAAGTATGGGATTGTTGTGGTTGTGTCGCTGAAGAGAAAGAAGGCTTCTTAGTCCTTGCACATTCGGACACAAAATAATGCACTTGTAATGAAAATAAACCAAATTAAATGTGAAAAAAATTACATATATATAAGACCAGGATGGCGGCACTCTGAGCTTCAAATAAACAACAGGACAAGGCTGTGTCTTTAGCTACGTTACAGCACTTTAATGTGCTTTTGTGAAGCCGAGATATCAGACAAGTGAACAATCTCAAATAGCACACTCTTCTAATCAGAGCCGTACAACATATTCCAGGTTTGTTTCTGGCACCTCCCAGCTGTCAATCAAATCCTGATGATACCTTCCAGGAATATACAATTAAAATCATGTGTTGCACTTAGAAAATAAAAAAAATAGCTTTAATAGTGTTAATGGAATAGCCAGCACCTTCTCTTTAGCTTTTAGTAACAATTCGTTGGAATACCCCGTTCCAAGAACTTGTCAAACATTATGCCAATCTGTATGATGCCCTCCTCTCTACCAGTAGAGATTCTGATGGCACGTAAAAATTGTGACTATGGTAACCCTTCCTTCAAAGAATTAAGGTGTGCACTACTAGCCAACAATATATTATTCTGATCCATGGGTTTGCTAAATATTTCCGTACTTAGCTTCTTTTCCATTAAAGTAATAGACGTCTAGAAAATTAACCCTTTCCTTATTCAAAGAGTAGGTTAACTTTACCGGACTGTCTGTTACATTATTTTGGTCAATAGTCTGTCTGAACAGCTGTTCAGAACCTCTCCAAATGATCAGCAGATCATCAATGTAGAAATAAAATGACACAATGTTGGTAGCAATCTCTGGTTTGGAAAAAAAATACATCAAACTCAATTACAAACATAAAAGCATTTGCATAAGATGGGGCCACATTTGACCCCATCGCACATCCGGAGGTCTGGATATAATAGCCCCCCTCGTGAAAGAAATAGTTGTGAGTAAAGGGGCCCATAGACCTGTGATAAATTGGGACAATCTGACGTTTTGTAGATGATTGTGTCAATAAATCTGTAATATATTGGGTTCACAGATCACAGATTTCGGCCACAAATCGATTGGGATTGTCAAATTAGGTTTTTCAACATGTTTAATTTTAGAGATAAATTGGGATGTAGATTGCTAGTGTATGGGTAACATCAGCAGATCTGCAGACCGTTTCTAGCAAACTGATGAGTCTTTCAAGATTGGCAGATATTTTTAACTGAAAATGATCTGCAAATCACTGAAATATATCTGTAGTGCATGAGCAAGTCAGATGGATTGGGGAAACAATACAGTATATCTGGGAAATAAATCACAGGACCCGCGAAACAATAAATAGTGTTTGCTGATGTATGGGCCCCTTAAGTACTAACTCTAAATGACCGTACACACAAGATGATATAGTAAACGACGTCGCTCATTTTGACTCTTCCTGAGCGATATTGTTTAATACTGTATATTGCCCAGTGTGTACACAATGAACGATGCACGGCCCCGTATCTCGTTAACAAGGCTCACTGACTCCTGAGCAGACAGCTCAATTTGGACTCATCGTCCAAAGCTGCATGCAGGGCTCGGCCGCAGCAAGATGTCACTGTGCGATATCATTAGCAAAATCATACAGTGTGTATGCACACAGCGGACGGCCCAGGCCGGGAGGTCACACTAGACAATGTCACTCATGGAGCACATCGCCTAGTGTGTACCCACCTTAAGAGAGCAAGGAAAAACTCTACACAGGGACCTTTTATATAAAACATTGTTGGCCAACAACATTCTAGTGGCTTGTAACCTTAAAGGTGGGTACACACTAGGTGATGTGCTTCATGAGCAGCGTCGCCTAGCGTGTCCCCCTTCTGGCCCGGGCCTCCTGATGTGGGCATACACACTGCGATAACGAACAATAATGTCATGCCGCAGCCGGGCCGTGCATGCATCTTTGGATGACGAGTCCAAATTGAGCTGCCAGGCGACAGCGAGCCTCATTAACGAGGTGTGGGCTGTGCATCATTCATCTATTACTTCGTACACCCTAGGCAATACAGTAAACCATATCGCTCAGGCCGGGTCAAAATGAGCAACGTTGTTTACTATATCGACTAGTGTGTACGGGCCTTAACTCATGTGATATGCATGTGTACAGGTTGCAAGCATCTACTGCACACAATAAACAATCAGTGGGGAGTACCGGTAATTTACCTAAAGATGACAAAAGGCCGGGCGTGTGTTTAAGGTATGTCAGCCGTGCCTGGACACAGGGTTGCATCAAAGTACACTGAAACAGGTTGGTATAATTTGCCCGATTCAGACCTGATCGCTGCTGTGCGTTTTCGCACAGCAGGCGATTATCTAACTACTGTACATGCGTTTGCACCGCAATGCACAGGCGCGTCGCCAAACAGTATCAGAATGGTGCTAAAATTTTGATCGCACGGACGTTCGTAAGGTGATTGACAGGAAGAGGATGTTTGTGGGTGGTAACTGGCTGTTTTCAGTGAGTGTCTGGAAAAACACAGGCGTTTTCAGGGAGGGTGTGTGACGTCAGTTCTGGCCCCGATCAGCCTGATTTCTTCGCACTGGAGGAGTATTGAGATATGCACAGAATGGGAAAAACATCCGTTGGTGAGTGTGATGCGAATGGTTTTGAAGCTGTCTGGTGACTAAGCATACACATGCAATTGTACACTTGAACGGGGTGAATTTTCACTCGCCCTGGGATCACAGGGCAGTGTAATTTGCAGCAATCAGGACTGAATTAGGCCCAATGACCCCCGGGCTGCAATGATTGGGCGCTTGGGTGGTTTTAATGGATCTTTATGCAGCTTACCGATAAAATAAAACAGTGGTCTAATCAGATGAGATACTTCTAAAGCTTTTTTCTCTGACGTCCTAAGTGGATGCTGGGACTCCATAAGGACCATGGGGATTAGCGGCTCCGCAGGAGACTGGGCACAACTAAAGAAAGCTTTATGACTACCTGGTGTGCACTGGCTCCTCCCACTAAGACCCTCCTCCAGACCTCAGTTAGATTCTTGTGCCCGGCTGAGCTGGATGCACACTAGGGGCTCTCCTGAGCTCCTAGAAAGAAAGTATATTTTAGGTTTTTTATTTTACAGTGAGATCTGCTGGCAACAGACTCACTGCAGCGAGGGACTAAGGGGAGAAGAAGCGAACCTACCTAACTGGTGGTAGCTTGGGCTTCTTAGGCTACTGGACACCATTAGCTCCAGAGGGATCGACCGCATGGAACCGGCCATTGATGTTCGGTCCCGGAGCCGCGCCGCCGGCCCCCTTACAGAGCCAGAAGCAAGAAGAGTCCGGAAAATCGGCGGCAGAAGACATCAGTCTTCACCAAGGTAGCGCACAGCACTGCAGCTGTGCGCCATTGCTCCTCATACACACTTCACACTCCGGTCACTGAGGGTGCAGGGCGCTGGGGGGGGCGCCCTGATCAGCAATAAAAACACCTTGGCTGGCAAATATATCACAATATATAGCCCCAGAGGCTATATATGTGATAAATACCCCTGCCAGAATTCATTAAAAAGCGGGAGAAAAGTCAGCGAAAAAGGGACGGAGCTATCTCCCTCAGCACACTGGCGCCATTTTATCTTCACAGTGCAGCTGGAAGACAGCTCCCCAGGCTCTCCCCTGTAGTTTTCAGGCTCAAAGGGTTAAAAAGAGGGGGGGCACTAAATTTAGGCGCAATATTGTTTATACAAGCAGCTATTGGGGGAAAAATCACTCAGTTATAGTGTTAATCCCTGCATTATATAGCGCTCTGGTGTGTGCTGGCATACTCTCTCTCTGTCTCCCCAAAGGACTTTGTTGGGTCCTGTCCTCAGTCAGAGCATTCCCTGTGTGTGTGCTGTGTGTCGGTACGGCTGTGTCGACATGTGGGATGAGGAAGGTTACGTGGAGGTGGAGCAGAGGCCGATAAATGGGATGTCGCCCCCTATGGGGCCGACACCAGAGTGGATGGATAGGTGGAAGGTATTAACCGACAATGTCAACTCCTTACATAGAAGGCTGGATGACGTAAAACAGCTGTGGGACAGCCGGCTTCTCAGCCCGCGCCTGCCCAGGCGTCTTAAAGGCCATCAGGGGCTCAAAAAAGCGCCCGTTACCTCAGATGGCAGACAGATGTCGACACGGAGTCTGACTCCAGTGTCGACGAGGTTGAGACATATACACAATCCACTAGGAACATCCGTTACATGATCTCGGCAATGAAAAATGTGTTACGCATTTCTGACATGAACCCAAGTACCACATAAAAGGGGTTTTATTTTTGGGGAGAAAAAGCAGCCAGTGTTTTGTTCCCCCATCAGATGAATGAATGAATTGTGTAAAGTAGCTGGGTTCCCCCGATAAGAAACTGGTAATTTCTAAAAAGTTACTGATGGCGTACCCTTTCCCACCAGAGGATAGGTCACGTTGGGAGATATCCCTTAGGGTGGATAAGGCGCTCACACGTTTGTCAAAAAAAAAAAAAAAAAGGTGGCACTGCCGTCTTAGGATACGGCCACCTTGAAGGAGCCTGCTGATAAAAAGCAGGAGGCTATCCTGAAGTCTGTATATACACACTCAGGTTATATACTGAGACCTGCAATTGCCTCAGCATAAATAGTGCTGCTGCAGCGTGGTCTGATACCCAGTCAGATAATATTAATACTCTAAGACATAATAGTTTGCTAACATAAAGCATATAAAAGACGTTGTTTTAGATATAAAGGATGCACAGAGGGATATTTGCCGGCTGGCATCCAGAATTAATGCAATGTCCATTCTGCCAGGAAGGTATTAGAAACCCGGCAGTGGACAGGTGATGCTGCCTATAAAAGGCACATGGTGATTCTGCCTTATAAGGGTGAGGAATTGTTTGGGGATGGTCTCTGGGCCCTCGTATCCACAGCAACAGCTGGGAAGAAAAATTTTTACCTCAGGTTTCCTCACAGCCTAAGAAAGCACTGTATTTTCAGGTACAGTCCTTTCGGCTTCAGAAAAGCAAGCGGGTCAAAGGCGCTTCCTTTTCTGCACAGAGACAAGGGAAGAAGGAAAAAGCTGCACCAGCAGCCAGTTCCCAGGATCAAAAATCTTCCCCCGCTTCCTCTGAGGCCACCGCATGACGTTGGGGCTCCACAGGTGGAGACAGGTGCGGTAGGGGCGCATCTCGGGAAATTCAGGGACCAGTGGGCTTGCCCACAGGTGGATCCCTAGGTTCTGCAAATAGTATCACAGGGATACAGGCTGGAGTTCGAGGCGACTCCCCCTCGCCGTTATTTCACATCAGCCTTGCCTGCTGCCCTCGGAGAAAGGTAGTACTGGCGGCAATTCACAAGCTGTACTTCCAGCAGGTGAAATCAAGGTACCCCTCCTTCAACAAGGCCGGGGTTACTATTCCAAAATGTTGTGGTACCGAAACCAGATGGTTCGGTGAGACCCATTCTAAAATTGAAAGCCTTGAACACTTATATATGAAGGTTCACGTTCAAAATGGAATCGCTCAGGGCGATTATTGCAAGCCTGGAGAATTTCATGGTATCACTGGACATCAAGGATGCTTACCTGCATGTCCCTATTTACCCTCTTGGGAGTACCTCAAAATTGTGGTACAGGATTGTCATTACCAATTCCAGACGTTGCCGTTGGTCTGTCCCCGGCACCGAGGTATTTGCCAAGGTAATGGCCGAAATAATTATCCCGTACTTGGACGATCTCCTTATAAAGGCGAGGTCCAGGGAGCAGTTGTTCGGCGGAGTAGCACTATCTCGGGAAGTGCTACAACAGCACGGCTGGATTCTGAATATTCCAAAGTCACAGCTGGTTCCTACGACGCGTCTACTATTCCTGGGTATGGTTCTGGACACAGAACAGGATAAAAAGGGTTTCTCCCGGAGGAGAAATCCAAGGAGTTGTCGTCTCTAGACAGAGACCTCCTAATACGTATACAGGTGTCGGTGCATCAATGCACGCGAGCCCTGGGAAGGATGGTAGCTTCTTACGAAGAAATTCCATTCGCCAGGTCCCATGCAAGGATTTTCCAGTGGGATCTGTTGGACAAGTGGTCCGGGTCGCATCTTCAGATGCATTGGCGGATAACCCTGTCTCCAAGGGCCAGGGTGTCGCGGTTGTGGTGGCTGCAGAGTGCTCATCTTCTAGGGGGCCGCAGATTCGGCATACAGGACTGGGTCCTGGTGACCACGGATGCCAGCCTTCGAGGCTGGGGGGCAGTCACACAGGGAAGAAACTTCCAAGGCTATGGAAAAGTCAGGAGACTTCCCTACACATAAATATTCTGGAACTAAGGGCCATTTACAATGCCCTAAGTCAGGCTAGACCCCTGCTTCAACACCGGCCGGTGCTGATCCAGTCAGACAACATCACGGCGGTCGCTCATGTAAACCGACAGGGCAGCACAAGAAGCAGGATGGCGATGGCAGAAGCCACAAGGATTCTCCGATGGGCGGAGAATCATGTGTTAGCACTGTCAGCAGTGTTCATTCCCGGAGTGGACAACTGAGAAGCAGACTTTCTCAGGAGACACGACCTCCACCCGGGAGAGTGGGGACTTCATCCAGAAGTTTTCCAAATGATTGTACACCGTTGGGAAAGGCCACAGGTGGACATGGTGGCGTCCCGCCTCAACAAAAAGCTACAAAGATATTTCGCCAGGTCAAGGGACCCTCAGGCGATAGCTGTGGACGCTCTGGTAACACCGTGGGTGTACCAGTCGGTGTATGTGTTCCCTTCTCTGCCTCTCTTACCCAGGGTAATGAGAAAAATAAGAAGGAGAGGAGTAAGAACTATACTCATTGTTCCGGGTTGGCCAAGAAGAGCTTGGTAACCAGAACTCCAAGAAATGATCTCAGAGGACCCATGGCCTCTGCCGCTCAGACAGGACCTGCTGCAGCAGGGGGCCTGTCTGTTCCAAGATGTACCGCGGCTGCGTTTGACGGCATTGCGGTTGAACGCCGGATCCTGAAGGAAAAGGGCATTCCGGAGGAAGTTATCCCTACGCTATTAAAAGCTAGGAAAGAAGTGAACGCAAACCATTATCACCGCATATGGTGGAAATATGTTGCGTGCTGTGAGGCCAGGAAGGCCCCAAAGTGGAAATTTCAGCTAGGTCGATTTCTGCACTTCCTACAGTCAGAGGTGACTATGGGCCTAAAATTGGGTTCCATGAAGATCCAGATTTCGGCTCTATCGATTTTCTTCCAAAATAGAACTGGCTTCACTGCCTGAAGTTCGGACTTTTGTTAAGGGAGTGCTGCATATTCAGCCCCCTTTTGTGCCTCAAGTGGCACCGTGGGATCTCAACGTGGTGTTGGATTTCCTGAAGTCGCATTGGGTTGAGCCACTTAAATCCGTGGAGCTACAATACCTCACGTGGAAAGTGGTCATGCTGTGGGCCGTGGCATCGGCCAGGCGTGTATCAGAATTGGCGGCTTTGTCATACAAAAGCCCTTATCTGTATTTTATATGGATAAGGCGGAATTGAGGACTCGTTCCCAATTCCTTCCTAAGGTGGTATCAGTTTTTCATGTGAACCAACCTATTGTGGTGCCTGCGGCTACTTGGGACTTGGAGGATTCCAAGTTACTGGACGTAGTCAGGGCCCTGAAAAGTATATGTTTCCAGGACGGCTGGAGTCAGGAAAACTGACTCGCTATTTATCCTGTATGCACCCAACAAGCTGGGTGCTCCTGCTTCTAAGCAGACTATTGCTCGCTGGATCTGTAGCACGATTCAACTTGCACATGCTGCGGCTGGACTGCCGCACCCTAAATCTGTAAAAGCCCATTCCACGAGGAAAGTGGGCTCTTCTTGGGCGGCTGCCCGAGGGGTCTCGGCTTTACAACTTTGCCGAACTGTTACTTGGTCGGGTTCAAACATTTTTGCAACAGTCTACAAGTTTGATACCCTGGCTGAGGAGGACCTAGAGTTTGCTCATCCGGTGCTGCAGAGTCATCCGCACTCTCCCGCCCGTTTGGGAGCTTTGGTATAATCCCCATGGTCCTTATGGAGTCCCAGCATCCACTAGGACGCCAGAGAAAATAAGATTTTACTCACCGGTAAATCTATTTCTCGTAGTCCGTAGTGGATGCTGGGCGCCCATCCCAAGTGCGGATTGTCTGCAATACTTGTTTATAGTTATTGCCTAACTAAAGGGTTATTGTTGAGCCATCTGTTGAGAGGCTCAGTTATATTTCATACTGTTAACTGGGTATAGTATCACGAGTTATACGGTGTGATTGGTGTGGCTGGTATGAGTCTTACCCGGGATTCAAAATCCTTCCTATTTGTGTCAGCTCTTCCGGGCACAGTATCCTAACTGAGGTCTGGAGGAGGGTCTTGGTGGGAGGAGCCAGTGCACACCAGGTAGTCCTAAAGCTTTCTTTAGTTGTGCCCAGTCTCCTGCGGAGCCGCTAATCCCCATGGTCCTTATGGAGTCCCAGCATCCACTACGGACTACGAGAAATAGATTTACCGGTGAGTAAAATCTTATTTTAACTGCTGTTGAAATAACCCCTTGTGTGCAGGCAGTGGCCACATTAAAGTGCTGAAACGTTGCTAAAGACACAGCCTTGTCCTGTTGTTCATTGGAAGCTCAGAGTGCTGCCGTCCTGGTCTTTTGCATTACAAGTGAAACTCAGAAAATTAGTATATCGTGCAAAAGTTCATTTCTTTCAGTAATTCAACTTAAAAGGTGAAACTAATATATTATATGGACTCATTACATGCAAAGTGACATATTTCAAGGCTTTATGTGTTATAATTTTGATGATTGGCTCACAGCTTAAGAAAACCCCAAATCCAAAATCTCAGAAAATTAGAATATTACATAAAATCAATAAAAAAAAGTATTTTAAATACAGAAATTTCGTCCCTCTGGAATGTATAATAATGCATATGTACTCAGTACTTGGTTTGGGCCCCTTTTGCATGAATTACTGCCTCAATGCGGCGTGGCATGGATTCTATCAGCCTGTGGCACTGCTGAGGTTTTATGGAAGATCAGGATGCTTCAATAGCGGCCTTCAGCTCTTCTGCATTGTTCAGTCTTATGTCTCTCAGGCTTGAAATATCTCACTTTGCATGTAATGAGTATATATAATATATTAGTTTCACCTTTTAAGTTGAATTACTGAAATAAATGAACTTTTGCACAATATTCTAATTTTCTGCGTTTCACCTGTATACGGTCTGGAGCTTGCCGCGGCCTTCTGGAGGGCACCTGACCGCAGCACAGCAGCATTAAGAAAAACCAAGGAGTGTCGGTATCTGTGTATACATGTGTGTGTGTGTGTGTGTGTGTGTGTGTGTGTGTGTGTGTGTGTGTATGTATGTAATATATATAATATATTAAACACACACCCCGTCTTCAGGGCATAGACTACTTGACCCCTCACCCACTACCAGGACATAGATTACTCACCTGGGACTCAGCGGGCTCCCAGGGAAGAGACAGCAGTTTCACAACAGCCACCTTGGATTAAAAAGGAAGGCATAGAAGGCACAAAGTAAGTTATCCTAAACTCAAATTCTTTTTCAAAATCAAGTATCACTTGAACTGTCTTAGCACCTTTGTGGTATATATACTCTTATACCCATGTTGCCTTATTTATATCACCAAGATGGAACGAACAATAAGAGATCGTATGTGTCTTCACTGTTCAGCAATACGAAAAACCATGAGCGAACAACCTGTAGCACCACCAAAATAGGGTTTTTAGATTTGATATTTGATTGTAAGGAGCTTATAATTAATACAAGTTAATATAATGACTAGGGAAAAGGGACTGGGAAATCTAGTCAACAAGCACTGTGATTCCTGACAAGAGGCATCAATAGCGATAATGACCTAGGAAAATCTGCATCATAGTTATATATTGCGGGTAGGCGAGGATTGTAACTGGTGCGCCTCAGGTCTCTAGGGGTCCTGCCGTGTACAGCGGGTGCCCCCCTCCCCTGTCACAACCTACTCACGACAGTCTACCAACACTACTGACCCGCAGTGTCCCCGCAGAAATCCGATACACCTTTTCTCTGCTAGGAAGCTTGCAGATAGCATGTCATAACAGTATTGCATGTCCCTGCAATTCCATTGTAACAGGGCATAGTGCTGCGGGGGATGCAAGTTTACCTGCCTCCACTATCTTCCTTATTACACCAGGGGCAGCTAATGAACCTCTTATCTTTGTTCACTGTGAATCTTTTCACACACATTTGGAAGCAGCATTCCATTACAGTGGAACTGGGTACTTTCACTTACTTCATTTCCTGGGTTCTCTTATTGGGCAGTACTCCTGTAACAGACCTTGCACTGATTACATCAAGGTCAGCTTTGGGGTAATTTGCCCAACTGCAGAACCGCTATATAGTTCTTACTTCACCCTGCCAGGCAGATTCTAAAGGTACGCTCACTCAGTTATTCACTGTGATAGCACATAACAGGGCAGTAGCTGCAGTTTTGAGTCGCATTGCCTGAGGGGTCTATTACTTCCTTCTAAGCTACAGTAAGGTGTACTTGTAACCTGTATACTATAATAGCACCCTTTATACAACTGGTATAGACATTATAGGGGGGTATGCAATTTGCTCAGCAATGCCTTTCACCTTTTTTTTTTTTTTTTTTTTTTTTTTAAACGGCCCATGCTATTGAATAGGGCGAATCCCCTAAAAATAGAGAAAAAAGTAAGTTTTTTGCCTAGGCAAGAAAAAAATGGACCTAATTGCATACCCCCCATAATCTCTTACAAATTACTAAGGTGTTCCAGGCTTTGATGGAAAAGTGATGTATATCCACTCGGATACTGTTCATGTATATACTGTAGTTGATAGTATTGTGCAACAATTCACAACAACTTGCATGCATTTCATGTTTTATACCTGTGTTTGAATTACCTGATATATCTTTTTCCTGACAAATGCTCAATCAGGTGCACGTTACTAGTTGGATGTAATTCATACACAACTGATACTCCATCAGATACTACAGAGGATAGCAAATTGATTGATTGTGTTCTGCACTTAGAGGATTACTTCACTCCCTGTAGCTATATACAGCAGTGGCTGGTACCATAATTTCCATATTTGCCACTTATGTAGGATTAGTATAGTCAGGAATGATCAACTACAGGATTATCAATTGTACGCACACTTTACTGCTTATTAATTGTACAGTGCTTGCCAGCACTACCATATTTTTACGGTGGATTTACCACTTGGCATCTGGTTCTCAATACATGCTGAACTACAAATATGACTGCGAAAGGGTATTTAATTGAGCCATAGTACTCTGATATGTTATGTAGTTTCCTCCATATTTTCACCAAGAGCTTTTCTCATACACTCACTATGGTCCTTCCCATTTGTGGATTTTTATTTTACTCTTATTTTACAGCAAAGCTAATAAAAGTTCCATTTTAGACATAGGATGAGTGCATAACAAGGAGAGTTTATTTTTCTCTTTTTATTCCCAATTAACATGAGCTGTTATATAAAAGAAGTGAACACCAAAACCTGAAGCCCAACATAAAATTAATCCCAAAGACAGGTCTATTCAGGTAGCTTTAGTCAAGGCTATAAGGAAGTGAAATGCTCTTTCTGTGCTCCCATGTCCAGCGGGCTATAGCCAAATTGAACCAAAAGTTTTATACCCTTGGTAACAGGGCACGCTTACTATATGCATGTAAACTGAGAGGGAAAAATGCAATAACAGAATTAAATGCTTACTTGGGTTGGAGAGGTCCCCGCTAACTAACCCCTGCGGTACTGCACATTCCTTTGCTGCTTATTACGAGCAGCTGTACAATCTCAAACATGACCTCTCAACCCACTGAGGAATCTATGAATGCCTTCCTAGACTTCAATTATGATGCAATTAAATCTCTCAAGAAAGATAAGGCCCCAGGACCTAGCGGTTTTACTAATTGTTTTTATGCATCTTTCAGTCTATTCTCACCCTGATTTTAGTAACTCTTTATAATCATGCCACTGATACTACTTTACCGAAGGAAATGTTAGAAGCCCAGATCATTGCAAGGACTAAACCTTGTGCCAGAATTATAGGCCAATCGCTCTTTTAAATACCGATCTCAAGATGTACATAAAACTAATTGTGAATAGACTGAAGTCCTCTGCTGGTCCTTCATGGTTAGGGTTAGGTACTAAGGGGTAAATTAACTAAGATGGGAGTTCTATTTAAGATGGTATGTTGCCCATAGCAACCAATTAGATTCCAGGGATTATATTCTACAAGGTGCTAGATAAAGGAGAAGTAGAATCTGATTGGTTGCTATGGGCAACATCCCATCTTAACTAGAACTCCCATCTTAGTAAATCTACCCCTAAGAATGGGAGGTTAGGGTTAGGCGCCAAGTGGGGAGTGTTAGGTTTAGGCAGCGGGGAAGGGAGGGTTAGGGTAGGGAACAGGTGAGGGTTACGGTAATTTCTGGTGGCCTGTCGGGATCTGATGTCGCTGTTGGTATTCTGACCGCCGGCATCCCGTACATCAGGATATTATACTTAATCCCAGTATAGCCATACTATTGGCAAACAGCCTTAAGTAGCTGTGCATACAAATCCCAGAGATTTTTCAAAACACTATAGATTGTAACTACCATCGACTTCTCCACCAATTCTCAGGTCTCACTAAGGCGCCCTACACACTCGGCGATGCACCGCCGAGGTGCCCGACGGCCGATACGGCCGACGAGCAACCCGGCGGCGGGGGGGGCAGTGACGGGGGGAGTGAAGTTTCTTCACTCCCCCCGTCACCCGGCTGCATTGAAGTGCAGGCAAATATGGACGAGATCGTCCATATTGGCCTGCATGCACAGCCGACGGGAGATCAGCGATGAACGAGCGCGGGGCCGCGCATCGTTCATCGCTGGAGCCTCCACACTGAAAGATATGAACGAGTTCTTGTTCATTTATGAACGAGATCGTTCATATCTTTCAGAATATCGCCAAGTGTGTAGGGCCTATTAGTCTTTGATTAATTATGAGGTCTCGTGGCTAGGGCTCATTTCATTCATTAAAATGTTGTTGCTCACAAAAATCTTAGATCTCTTCTGAGCAATTCCTTTTTAAATTTTCCATTGCATTATTATGATTTATGCCATTACTTCAATGCCCTAGATGATCCAGATATTTTCACCCAAAACCTATAGGTGGCCTGACGGCCCCAAATTTTGAATTATATCACCAGGCATGCCTTTTAACACTGAGAGAAAGGGAAAATGAGGAGTACACAATTTATTAGGATTTATTTCTGGGATTTCTTGTAGTCTCTGTAATTGCTGTAGGTTTTGAACAAGGGTATTCTGTTTCCTCACCCTCATTAAAAGTAATATGAACACAGGTAATCCTGTATCTTTAATAGCTACATGAGAAGGTAGTTTGTTCAATAGATAGAAAAGATAGGTGATCGGCTGTATCTGTAACATTGTCTCCTGAAACACCTCTAAAGAAATAATTGTATCAACAAGTCAATTCGTAGAACAAAAGATTGTCATGTATAGATCTATCCTATATAATAAAAGGCTAATGCTACTCCTCGCCTCTAGGGGGGAATTCAAGTGTTTGGCACTCTAGTGGCCACTAGATGGCGCCTGATGGAGCAATTCATCAGGTGCACACAGTCACCAGCACTGACATTACTGTTATGTTATTCTATCATCTATGGCAGTGGTTCTCAAACTCGGTCCTCAGGACCCCACACAGTGCATGTTTTGCAGGTAACCCAGCAGGTACACAGGTGTATTAATTACTCACTGACACATTTTAAAAGGTCCACAGGTGGAGCTAATTATGTCACTTGCGATTCTGTGAGGAGACCTGCAAAATATGCACCGTGTGTGTTCCTGAGGACCGAGTTTGAGAACCCGTGATCTATGGTATTACTGTAACTTAGGAGAAGGAGGTGGTTGATCCTCTGCACCAGTCCTTATTAGAGGAAAGTTTGTTAATCATTTATGGTTAGGTAGATGGTTCCAATACTAACAACATCAGTTCCAGTGTTGCTAAATTAAAAATGGGCCAGATCCGCCCACATTCCGGACATCCCTGCAATGCCGTGTCACTGCCCTGCGAACACCTCTGTCTGTCAATCAGGCAGAGGCATTCGCATCACTGGGATGCGAACGCATCTCCTGGTGCGCGCATGTGCAGAACAAATGCTGCGCATGTCTAAGGCGGATGGTGCGACCAGGCATGTGCCGCTGGGAAGAGCATAGCAGGTAATGCACTTCTACACACCAGAACAGGGAGTGTGACATGAAGTCAGCACCACGCTCCCGGCAGCCTTGGCAAAATAGGAGGAGCTGTCGAGTGCTGTGGATTTACTCAGCGGCACAGTTCATAACTAATGGCAGCCCCCCCTTCCAGCCCGACAGTGCCTGTAGCCAGGGAAGAGAATGAAAGCCCCAGTTTCCATGAGTCCCCTTACCCTTTGCTGCAGGAAAACCTGATACATCCTTGTCACCCAACACTGGTAGCTACTTACACTGTAGATAAGTGTACAACTACAGAGATTGGCAATGGGACCCAAGGAGAAATGTAGACAATCTCCTCCAATAATTCAGAGACAGCCTATAGTTCCTGATAAAGCGAGAAAATATTGATAAAAGATTCCATTTTGAGATGATCCCTGATTCAATTATATTGCAGTGACATAAGATATTTGTACAAGTTTCATCAGTCTTCTATATTTGTCAAATTGTTTTGAGTTACTCACTTTAATAAATATATAAAATCAATTGATTCTTTTAAATGCACATATGAAACGTTATTTACTCATTGCATTATATTATGTGCTTATATGTAACCATCTTAATGTCATCACTTAATGTCAAATATGTAATGTTAATAATCCTAAAAATTAGCAATATCTTTTACTAATAAGCTTTCTCTCTAAAATTAATACTTTATGTAATAGCCTGCGAGCTGCACAATCTGCGAATGTTCAGACGAGTATGTCTATTTTTAAAGCGCCATTTATTTGAAAGCCAAAATATGGTTGGTTTTGCCTTTTAAATGATTGCCACTTTAAAAATAAGGACAGACAAGTCGGAAATTTCAGCAGTGTGTGCAGCTCACAGGCTATTATATAACCCCCCAAAAAAAGGTTTTTGGATGGATCATACAATGGACAGGTCCATTGTGTATACTGAGAACAAATCACTGGAACCGATTCCTTACCCATATCATCCACACAAGCTATCCAAGCAAATAGACAAAAGACCACCATGTTTAATGGCCACCTTTTTACATTTCTACAACTGGACCAGACAACTATTTTTTACTTTAATAGGTCTTAATCGATAGGTGACCCAACCATTAGTTCTAGGAGAGCCAAACAAGATTGTGCCTGGTCTATGAAGTGTGTGTAGGGGTGCACAGCAACCGTAGATACAGTAAGAGGTGATGCACAGTAAAGATAGCTAAAGGAGGACTGTATGTGCCAGTGAAGCACAGGGTAGCTAGTAGAAAGAGCTGACATGGCTAGCAGGCAACTAATAGTCCTCCAGATTTTATGGCTGTGCTGTGTAATTATACACGTTCTGTCCCAGTTAGTGGCATAGCAGTCTGGAGTCCAGCTAGTCAACAATGGGAGCTGGCAGGAACAGTATGATAGGGGTGATACACTACCAAACAGTGTTGAAGTGCTGTGGGGAGTGGCCATTTCCTACAATTACCTTGCTGCTGAAGAAATAAAAGCAACACAGAGGGAAATATGTGTAAAGACACAGCACGGGGTCCAGCACAGGGCAACCTTAACATATAGGCACACTGAGAAGATGCCCAAGGGCCCCATGATTCTAGGGGCCTTTGAGCAGGAGCCACAACACACAAGCCCAGCAAACAATACCCCTTAGCCCAGGTCCATCATGCCGTTAATATTACAGTGCATTACATTAATTCCTCCCTTTTGAAAACATTTCTTGAATGCTTTGGCTGGCAGATTCTTCCATTTCGGCAAAGTGGTCGTCTTCTAACACACCGTAACCAATGGAAACAGACTTGCATTCGGGTTCTCACCCGCAGACTTTGAAAGGTATCTTTAGGGCTTGACCCAAGCACAGGGTGGCACAAACACATATGAAATGGTGGATGCACTATAAAAAAAGGCGCTTACAGTACATGAGCTTTCAATCCCGCATTCATATAGCCGTTTCTTTTAAAGGATCGTCATTCTACACAAACCTGGATAATTCACATACAGGTTTAATAATGAAAAAGTGTTCACAGAATATCGGGAAACACAGAGGAACAGTACTCAGGAGCATATGTGTTTGTGCCACCCTGTGCTTGGGTCAAGCCCTAAAGATACCTTTCAAAGTCTGCGGTTGAGAACCTGAATGTAAGTCTGTTTCCATTGGTTACGGTGTGTTAGAAAACGACTGCTTTGCCAGAGAAAGTTTTTTCCTGAGGAAAGATCGTCTGAATTATCATACAGTGCCATGCACACTTTATACATTTTTTTCGTTCTAGTTTAGGAAGCTTATTAGGGTGCTTCCTGAGTGTAAAGGGCTGCAGTATTGTGCTAGCGGAGGTGCAACAATTTGTTTCTGATCTATAGATTCTTCCATTTGTCTCCTTTGCAATCTCCGACCAGCCCTATCTACAAAGTGGTAGAGAGAGAGAGAGAAGGAATGGATCACTGATCCACCGGGAAGACTTGTAACGGACACCTTTAGACTAGACCCACTAATCCAAAGGTTCTCAAATGTAGTCCTCAGGACCCCATACAGTGCATGTTTTCCAGTTTTACTCACATAATTACAATTAAAATAATTGGCTCCACCTGTGCATCTTTTAAATCCGGGCCCCCTCCCTCCAATATATTCTACAGTATATTATATGTGTATACACACCTGAGGCTTTTAAACGGTTAACTAGCACATGCTGACTGCACAAAAGCTACAGGTAGATCCTTATAATTATATAATAAATCAGTTGAGGGGTGAACTTGCCTAAGATTTTGATTTTTCACCTCTATGCCCTAAAGTTGCCATAAAGTTGTTTAGCTCTGGTGGCTTGGGGGTGCCCTGCACCCCAGAGGTGAACCCCTATAATGTTAGGGACCTGTACAATGAAGTCACCTTGATGATTGGTGAGCAGCTCATACTGTATATTAGCCAATGTATGCCAAGAACCTCGATTATGATGTACCTTTTAAAATGTGTCAGTAATTAATATGCCTGTGCACCTGCTGGGTTACCTGCAAAACATGCATTGTGTGGGGTCCTGAGAACCGAGTTTGAGAACCTGTGCACTAATCCCTGATTGATTAGACCAAGGACTTTTGTCTGGCACAGCCCCCGTGGTAAATAGTCCTCAGGTTCTGGGCCCCAAAGGCTAAGAAAGTGTCTCAGTAAAATCTTAAAAAGAAAAATATGGTTAGTATAATCAGGTAAAAGGGCTTAGGTCGATTAGTGGGTGATCCAAATCTTCATTCATACATTAAATCCAAATATAATTTTAGTATCCACTTATACCGTATGTTACTTACATAACTGTCCCCTGTTAATAAACAGTTATAGAACGTAATGTGTTTGGAACTATAAATAATTATTTTCTCACTTTGTGTGCTTCTTACATTTAGAAGATTAAAGGGCAAATTATAGCTGACGCTTAACTATACATGCCAAGTTCTAAAGTTAATTTGTTTTACTTGTCAACAAAAATAGATTAATGATTCCAGTTACCCTAGCAACACAATTACTTACAATGTTACTATAGCAACAGAGAAGCACCACTGATGATGCTTGTTTTACACATTTCATTAAACCCGTAAAGGAAATAAAAGAAATAAAGGAAAATGAGTAGCACTTCACTAATTGTCACATGATCCAGTGGTAAATATATATATATATATATATATATATGTGTGTGTGTTCGTGAGCGGCACTCTGTGGACTTTCAATCACAAACAGGTCTTCACCCCGTCTAAGCAGCAACGTTTCGGTGTTTATTCAAACCATCATCAGGCTTACAAATACATTTAAAACAACATCTTACCTTTATAGATTACAATCACCATGTGCAAACAGGTCCCGGACTGTTCAGAAACCTGAACTTCCGCTGACGTCACTCAGAACGTACCACAACAGTGAAACATCAATTAATCCTTCACCAGCAATTCACAGATAAATCTGATACAGAATGACAAAATAGAACAATTACATTACTGTATGCATCACTGATCCATATTAACGTTTGTATCACTTATATAATTGCAACTTAGTAATCTCTTCCCTAATAAAATGACCCGCTCAATCATATCCATTGCAACAAATGAAAGTACTACTTGTTAAACATGTTCCTCAAAAGGACACCACATTTTAGAGAAAACTAGAGAAAGATAGACACTCGTTGAGACCATAGGGAGTAAATCCAACGTGTCTCACATTGTGGCAATAATTTATTTCTGTCTCCCCGTCTCCTGCTCTCTGGGATGTGATCTATCATTTTGTATTGAATACTAGATAGATTGTGTCCCTGAGCCTTAAAGTGCTTAGCTACAGGCTGCTCTGAGCCCTTACCCTCAATCGCTACCTTAATGGCGCTCCTATGATGTGCCATGCACTCTCTAAAAGTACACGATGTCTTACCAACGTAAAGTAACCCGCATGGGCACTTAATGTAATACACCACAAAACGGGAGGTACAAGATAAACAATGTAACATTTTAATAGCCTTTCCTGAGTGTGGATGAAACATCGTGTCGCCAGTTTCTAAACTAATACATGTGGTGCACCCCAGACACCTATAATTAACAAATTTCTAGCTTAGAAAATGTGTAGGTCTATTAGTTGTAAACTCAGAGATGTCTGAGTGCACCAACATGTCCCGGAGGTTCCGACCTCTACGATAACATGGTAATGGGCATTTATTAGCCAATGATTTTAACTCTGGATCTGTCTGTATCACTGGCCAAATCCTTTTGGCCTTTGCAGTCAGGTCCTTACTAGCAGTTGTGTACTTATTTACATAAACCATAACCTTTTGAGTATTTTTTACTACCAGTATCTTCCTGATTTTTAATTTTAGGTACCGCCAAAGCTCTCAATTTGGCTTGCTGTAACAATTTTTTGGAATAGCCACGCTCCAAAAATTTCTTAATCATATGATCCACTTGAATTATTTCATCCTGTGGGTCACTACATATCCGATGTACTCGGAGTAGCTGGGAGAAAGGAAGACCCTTTTTAAGGGGCTTAGGATGATGACTGGAGGCCAGTAAATAAATATTACGATCTGTAGGCTACCTATACAAAAATATAGAAAAACATAGCTGAGTGACATTAACCTTGACATCAAGGAAGTGAATATCATGTCTCTGTATGTCATAGGTAAATTTGATATTCGGGTCACTAGTATTAATTTCTGTCATCATATTTACAAACCCCTCTTTCGTACCGCTCTACAATAAAAATACATCATCTATATAATGAAAACAATAAAGGAATATTACTGCTATATTCAGATTTCTCAAAAAATAAATTAGGTTCTAAATCAAACTTTAATGAATTAGCGTATGCGGGGGCCACAGGGGACCCCATCGCACAACCAAGAACATGTAAATATTAACTCTTATTAAACAAAAAAATATATATAATTATAATTATTTTTTGTTTAATAAGAGTTACCATGTTTATCGTAGAGGTCGGAACCTCCGGGACATGTTGGTGCCCTCAGACATCTCTGAGTTTACAACTAATAAACCTACAAATTTTCTAAGCAAGAAATTTGGTAATTACAGGTGTCTGTGATGCACCACATTTATTTATTTAGAAACTGGCGACACGATGCTTCATTCACACTCAGGAAAGGCTATTAAAATTTTACATTGTTTATCTTGTACCTCCCGTTTTGTGGTGTATTACATTAAGTGCCCATGCGGGTCACTTTACGTTGGCAAGACGTCGTGTACCAGTAGTTAGAAGTAGAAAAGCTCTTACAGAAACCACAAAGCTCAACTACAGCCACACCACACTGGATACACCCAATCTCATCTGATCTTGGAAGCTAAGCAGTGTTGGGCCTGGTTAGTACTTAGATGGGAGATCACCTTGGAATACAAGGTGCTGTAGGTAATTTTATACTGCAAACACCGTTCTGTTGATGCATTCCATTTTCAAACTTATTCATTTATGTACCAGTAGTTAGAAGTGGAAAAGATCTAACAGAAACCACAAAGCTCATCTATAGCCACACCACACTGGATACGCCCAATCTCATCTGATCTTGGAAGCTAAGCGGTGTTGGGTCTTGTTAGTACTTGGATGGGAGACCACCTGGGAATACAAGGTGCTGGAGGTATTTTTATACTGCCAACACCGTTCTGTTGATGCATTCCATTTTCAAACTTATTCATTTATGTACTAGTAGTTAGAAGTAGAAAAGCTCTTACAGAAACCAAAAAGCTCATCTACAGCCACACCACACTGGATATGCCCAATCTCATCTGATCTTGGAAGCTAAGCAGTGTTAGGCCTGGTTAGTACTTGAGTGGGAGAACACCTGGGAATAGAAGGTGCTGTAGGTATTTTTATACTGCCAAAACCGTTCTGTTGATGAATTCCATTCTCAAACTTATTCATTTATGTAACAGTAGTTAGAAGTAGAAAAGCTCCAACAGAAACCACAAAGATCATCTACAGCCACACCAAACTGGATATGCCCAATCTCATCTGATCTTGGAAACTAAGCAGTGTTGGGCCTGGTTAGTACTTGGATGGGAGACCAACCGGGGAATACAAGGTGCTGTTGGTATTTTTATACTGCCAACACCATTCTTTTGAAGCATTACATTTTCAAACTTATTCATTTATGTACCAGTAGTTAGAAGTAGAAAAGCTCTAGCATAAACCACAAAGCTCATCCACAGCGACACCACACTGGATACACCCAATCTCATCTGATCTTGGAAGCTAAGCGGTGTTGGGCCAGGTTAGTACTTAGGTGGGAGACCACCTGGGTATACAAGGTGCTGTAGGTATATTAATACTGCCAACACCGTTCTGTTGATGCATTCCATTTTCAAACTTATTCATTTATGTACCAGTAGTTAGAAGTAGAAAAGCTCCAACAGAAAAGACAAAGCTCATCTGCAGCCACACCTCACTTGATGCGCCCAATCTCATCTGATCTTAGAAGCTAAGCAGTATTGGGCCTGGTTAGTACTTGGATGGGAGACCACCTGGGAATACAAGGTGCTGTAGGCATTTTCATACTGCCAACACCGTTCTGTTGATGCATTCCATTTTCAAACTTATTCATTTATGTACCAGTAGTTAGAAGTAGAAAAGCCCAACAGAAAAAAACAAAGCTCATCTATAGCCACACCACACTGAATATGCCCAATCTCATCTGATTTTGGAAGCTAAGCAGTGTTGGTCCTGGTTAGTACTTGGATGGGAGACCACCTGGGAATACAAGGTGCTGTAGATATTTTTATACTGCCAACACCGTTCAGTTGATGCATTCCATTTTCAAACTTATTCATTTATGTACCAGTAGAAGGAAGTAGAAAAGCTCCAACAGAAACCGCAAAGATCATCTACAGCAACACCACACTGGATACGCCCAATCTCATCTGATCTTAGAAGCTAAGCAGTGTTGGGCCTGGTTAGTCCTTGGATAGGAGGCCACCTGAGAATAAAAGGTGCTGGAGGTATTTTCATACTGCCAACACCGTTCTGTTGATGCATTCCATTTTCAAACTTTTTCATTTATGTACCAGTAGTTAGAAGTAGAAAAGCTTTAACAGAAACCACAAAGCTCATCTACAGCCACACCACACTGGATACGCCCAATCTCATCTGATCTTGGAAGCTAAGCAGTGTTGGGTCTGGTTAGTACTTGGATGGGAGACCACCTGGGAATACAAGGTGCTGGAGGTATTTTTATACTGCCAACACCGTTCTGTTGATGCATTCCATTTTCAAACTTATTCATTTATGTACCAGTAGTTAGAAGTAGAAAAGCTCTAGCTGAAAACACAAAGGTCATCTACAGCCACACCACACTGGATACGCCCAATCTCATCTGATCTTGGAAGCTAAGCAGTGTTGGGCCTGGTTAGTACTTGAATGGGAGACCACCTGGGAATACAAGGTGCTGGAGGTATTTTTATACTGCCAACACCGTTCTGTTGATGCATTCCATTTTCAACCTTATTCATTTATGTACCAGTAGGTAGAAGTAGAAAAGCTCCAACAGAAAAATCAATCCTCATCTACAGCCACACCGCACTGGATACGCACAATCTCATCTGATCTTAAAAGCTAAGGCCTGTTGGGCCTGGTTAGTACTTGGATGGGAGACAGCCTGGGAATACAAGGTGCTGTAGGTATTTTTATACTGCCAACACCGTTCTATTGATGCATTCCATTTTCAAACTTATTCATTTATGTACCAGTAGTTAGAAGTAGAAAAGCTCTTACAGAAACCACAAAGCTGATCTACAGCCACACCACACTGGTTGCTCACAAACTCATCTAATCTTGGAAACTAAGCAGTGTAGTCCTGGTTAGTACTTGGATGGGAGACCACCTTGTAATACAAGGTGCTGTAGGTATTTTTATATTGCCAACACCGTTCTGTTGATGCATTCCATTTTCAAACTTATTCATTTATGTACCAGTAGTTAGAAGTAGAAAAGCTCCAACAGAAAACACAAAGATCATCTACAGCCACACCACACTGGATACGCCCAATCTCGTCTAGTTTTGGAAGATAAGCAATGTTGGGCCTGGTTAGTACTTGGATGGGAGATCACCTGGGAATACAAGGTGCTGTAGGTATTTTTATATATACCAATATCGTTCTAATGATGCATTCCATTTTCAAATGTATTCATTTATGTACCAGTATTTAGAAGTAAAAAAAGCTCCAACAGAAAAAACAAAGCTCATCTACAGCCGCACCACACTGGATACGCCCAATCTCATCTGATCTTAGAAGCTAAGCAGTGTTGGTCCTGGTTAGTACTTGGATGGGAGACCACCTGGGAATACAAGGTACTGTAGGTATTTTTATACTGCCAACACCGTTCTGTTGATGCATTCCATTTTCAAACTTATTTATTTATGTACCAGTAGTTAGAAGTAGAAAAGCTCCAACAGAAACCACAAAGCTCATCTACAGCCACACCAAACTGGATATGCCCAATCTCATCTGATCTTGGAAGCTAGGCAGTGTAGTCCTGGTTAGTACTTGGATGGGAGACCACCTGGGAATACAAGGTGCTGTAGGTATTTTTATACTGCCAACACCGTTCTGTTGATGCATTCCATTTTTAAACTTATTCATTTATGTACCAGTAGTTAGAAGTAGAAAAGCTCCAACAGAAACCACAAAGCTCATCTACAGCCACACCAAACTGGATATGCCCAATCTCATCTGATCTTGGAAGCTAGGCAGTGTTGGGCCTGGTTAGTACTTGGATAGGAGACAACCTGGGAAAACAAGGTGCTGTAGGTATTTTTATACTGCCAACACCGTTCTGTTGATGCATTTCATTTTCAAACTTATTCATTTATGTACCAGTATTTAGAAGTAGAAAAACTCTAACAGAAAAAATAAAGCTCATCTACAGCCACACCACACTGGATACGCCCAGTCTCATCTGATCTTGGAAGCTAAGCAGTGTTGGTCCTGGTTAGTACTTGGATAGGAGACCACCTGGGAATACAAGGAGCTGTAGATATTTTAATACTGCCAACACCATTCTGTTGATGCATTCCATTTTCAAACTTATTCATTTATGTACCAGTAGTTAGAAGTAGAAAAGCTCCAACAGAAACCACAAAGCTCATCTACAGCCACACCAAACTGGATATGCCCAATCTCATCTGATCTTGGAAGCTAGGCAGTGTTGGGCCTGGTTAGTACTTGGATAAGAGACCACCTGGGAATACAAGGTGCTGTAGGTATTTTTATACAGCCAACACCGTTCTATTGATGTATTCCATTTTCAAACATATTCATTTATGTACCAGTAGTAAGAAGTAGAAAGCTCCAACAGAAAAAACAAAGCTCATCTACAGCTACAATACACTGTATACGCCCAATCTCATCTGATCTAGGAAAATAAGTAGTGTTGGGCCTGGTTAGTACTTGGATAGGAGACCACCTGGGAATACAAGGAGCTGTAGATATTTTTATACTGCCAACACCGTTCTGTTGATGCATTCCATTTTCAAACTTATTCATTTATGTACCAGTAGTTAGAAGTAGAAAAGCTCCAACAGAAACCACAAAGCTCATGTACAGCCACAAACCACAAAGCTCATCTACAGCCACACCAAACTGGATATGCCCAATCTCATCTGATCTTGGAAGCTAGGCAGTGTTGGCCTGGTTAGTACTTGGATAGGAGACAACCTGGGAAAACAAGGTGCTGTAGGTATTTTTATACAGCCAACACCGTTCTGTTGATGTATTCCATTTTCAAACGTATTAATTTATGTACGAGTAGTAAGAAGTAGAAAAGCTCCAACAGAAAAAACTTAGCTCATCTACAGCCACACCACACTGTATACGCCCAATCTCATCTGATCTTGAAAAATAAGCAGTGTTGGGCCTGGTTAGTACTTGGATGGGAGACCACCTGGGAATACAAGGTGCTGTAGGTATTTTAATAATGCCAACACCATTCTGTTGATGCATTACATTTTCAAACTTATTTATTTATGTACCAGTAGTTAGAAGTAGAAAAGCTCCAACAGAAAAAACAAAGCTTATCTACAGCCACACCACACTGGATACGCCCAATCTCATCTGCTCTTGGAAGCTAAGCAGTGTTGGGCCTGGTTAGTACTTGGATGGGAGACCACCTGGGAATACAAGGTGCTGTAGGTATTTTTATACTGCCAACACTGTTCTGTTGATGCATTCCATTTTCAAACTTATTCATTTATGTACCAGTAGTTAGAGGTAGAACAGATCCAACAGAAAAAACAAAGCTCATTTACAGCCACACCACACTGGATACGCCCAATCTCATCTGATCTTGGAAGCTAAGCAGTGTTGGGCCTGGTTAGTACTTGGATGGGAGACCACCTGGGAATACAAGGTGCTGTAGGCATTTTCATACTGCCAACACCGTTCTGTTGATGCATTCCATTTTCAAACTTATTCATTTATGTACCAGTAGTTAGAAGTAGAAAAGCCCAACAGAAAAAAACAAAGCTCATCTATAGCCACACCACACTGAATATGCCCAATCTCATCTGATTTTGGAAGCTAAGCAGTGTTGGTCCTGGTTAGTACTTGGATGGGAGACCACCTGGGAATACAAGGTGCTGTAGATATTTTTATACTGCCAACACCGTTCAGTTGATGCATTCCATTTTCAAACTTATTCATTTATGTACCAGTAGAAGGAAGTACAAAAGCTCTAACAGAAACCACAAAGATCATCTACAGCCACACCAGACTGGATACGCCCAATCTCATCTGATCTTGGAAGCTAAGCGGTGTTGGGTCTGGTTAGTACTTGGATGGGAGACCACTTGGGAATACAAGGTGCTGGAGGTATTTTTAGACTGCCAACACCGTTCTGTTGATGCATTCCATTTTCAAAGTTATTCATTTATGTACAAGTAGTTAGAAGTAGAAAAGCTCTAGCTGAAAACACAAAGGTCATCTACAGCCACACCACACTGGATACGCCCAATCTCATCTGATCTTGGAAGCTAAGCAGTGTTGGGCCTGGTTAGTACTTGAATGGGAGACCACCTGGGAATACAAGGTGCTGGAGGTATTTTTATACTGCCAACACCATTCTGTTGATGCATTCCATTTTCAAACTTATTCATTTATGTACTAGTAGTTAGAAGTAGAAAAGCTCTTACAGAAACCAAAAAGCTAATCTACAGCAACACCACACTGGATACGCCCAATCTCATCTGATCTTGGAAGCTAAGCAGTGTTGGGCCTGGTTAGTACTTGGATGGGAGACCAACCGGGGAATACAAGGTGCTGTAGGTATTTTTATACTGCCAACACCATTCTGTTGATTCATTCCATTTTCAAACTTATTCATTTATGTACCAGTAGTTAGAAGTAGAAAAGCTCTAGCATAAACCACAAAGCTCATCTACAGCGACACCACACTGGATACACCCAATCTCATCTGATCTTGGAAGCTAAGCGGTGTTGGGCCTGGTTAGTACTTAGGTGGGAGACCACCTGGGTATACAAGGTGCTGTAGGTATATTTATACTGCCAACACCGTTCTGTTGATGCATTCCATTTTCAAACTTATTCATTTATGTACCAGTAGTTAGAAGTAGAAAAGCTCTAACAGAAACTGTAATGCTCATCTACAGTCACACCACACTAGATATGCCCAATCTCATCTGATCTTGGAAGCTAAGCAGTGTTGGGCCTGGTTAGTACTTGGATGGGAGACCACCTGGCATTACAAGGTGCTGTAGAAATTTTTAAACTGCCAACACCGTTCTGTTGATGCATTCCATTGTAAATCTTTTTCAATTATGTACCAGTAGTTAGAAGTAGACAATCTCTAACAGAAACCACAAAGATCATCTACAGCCACACCACACTGGATATGCCCAATCTCGTCTAGTTTTGGAAGATAAGCAATGTTGGGCCTGGTAAGTACTTGGATGGGAGACCACTTGGGAATACAAGGTGCTGTAGGTATTTTTATACTGCCAACACCGTTCTGTTGATGCATTCCATTTTCAACCTTATTCATTTATGTACCAGTAGGTAGAAGTAGAAAAGCTCCAACAGAAAAATCAATCCTCATCTACAGCCACACCACACTGGATACGCCCAATCTCATCTGATCTTGAAAGATAAGGCCTGTTGGGCCTGGTTAGTACTTGGATGGGAGACAGCCTGGGAATACAAGGTGCTGTAGGTATTTTCATACTGCCAACACCGTTCTATTGATGCATTCCATTTTCAAACTTATTCATTTATGTACCAGTAGTTAGAAGTAGAAAAGCTCTTACAGAAACCACAAAGCTGATCTACAGCCACACCACACTGGTTGCTCACAAACTCATCTAATCTTGGAAACTAAGCAGTGTAGTCCTGGTTAGTACTTGGATGGGAGACCACCTTGGAATACAAGGTGCTGTAGGTATTTTTATATTGCCAACACCGTTCTGTTGATGCATTCCATTTTCAAACTTATTCATTTATGTACCAGTAGTTAGAAGTAGAAAAGCTCCAACAGAAAAATCAAACCTCATCTACAGCCACACCACACTGGATACGCCCAATCTCATCTGATCCTGGATGCTAAGCAGTGTTGGACCTGGTTCGTACTTGGATGGGAGACCACCTGGGAATACAACGTGCTGTAGGTATTTTTATACTGCGAACACCATTCTGTTGATGCATTACATTTTCAAATGTATTCATTTATGTACCAGTAGGTAGAAGTAGAAAAGCTCCAACAGAAAACACAAAGATCATCTACAGCCACACCACACTGGATACGCCCAATCTCGTCTAGTTTTGGAAGATAAGCAATGTTGGGCCTGGTTAGTACTTGGATGGGAGACCACCTTGGAACACAAGGTGCTGTAGGTATTTTTATACTGCCAACACCGTTCTGTTAATGCAATCCATTTTCAAACTTATTCATTAATGTACCAGTAGTTAGAAGTAGAAAAGCTCCAACAGAAAAATTTAAAGCTCATTAACAGCCACAATACACTGTATACGCCCAATCTCATCTGATCTAGGAAAAAAAGTAGTGTTGGGCCTGGTTAGTACTTGGATGGGAGACCACCTGGGAATACAAGGTGCTGTAGGTATTTTAATAATGCCAACACCGTTCTATTGATGCATTACATTTTCAAACTTATTTATTTATGTACCAGTATTTAGAAGTAGAAAAGCTCCAACAGAAAAAACAAAGCTTATCTACAGCAACACCACACTGGATACGCCCAATCTCATCTGATCTTGGAAACTAAGCAGTGTTGGGCCTGGTTAGTACTTGGATGGGAGACCACCTGGGAATACAAGGTGCTGTAGGTATTTTTATACTGCCAACACCGTTCTGTTGATGCATTTCATTTTCAAACTTATTCATTTATGTACCAGTATTTAGAAGTAGAAAAACTCTAACAGAAAAAACAAAGCTCATCTACAGCCACACCACACTGGATACGCCCAGTCTCATCTGATCTTGGAAGCTAAGCAGTGTTGGTCCTGGTTAGTACTTGGATAGGAGACCACCTGGGAACACAAGGAGCTGTAGATATTTTTATACTGCCAACACCGTTCTGTTGATGCATTCCATTTTCAAACTTATTCATTTATGTACCAGTAGGTAGAAGTAGAAAAGCTCCATCAGAAACCACAAAGCTCATCTACAGCCACACCAAACTGGATATGCCCAATCTCATCTGATCTTGGAAGCTAGGCAGTGTTGGGCCTGGTTAGTACTTGGATAGGAGACAACCTGGGAAAACAAGGTGCTGTAGGTATTTTTATACAGCCAACACCGTTCTGTTGATGTATTCCATTTTCAAACGTATTCATTTAAGTACGAGTAGTAAGAAGTAGAAAAGCTCCAACAGAAAAAACTTAGCTCATCTACAGCCACACCACACTGTATACGCCCAATCTCATCTGATCTTGGAAAATAAGCAGTGTTGGGCCTGGTTAGTACTTGGATGGGAGACCACCTGGGAATACACGGTGCTGTAGGTATTTTAATAATGCCAACACCATTCTGTTGATGCATTACATTTTCAAACTTATTTATTTATGTACCAGTAGTTAGAAGTAGAAAAGCTCCAACAGAAAAAACAAAGCTGATCTACAGCCACACCACACTGGATACGCCCAATCTCATCTGCTCTTGGAAGCTAAGCAGTGTTGGGCCTGGTTAGTACTTGGATGGGAGACCACCTGGGAATACAAGGTGCTGTAGGTATTTTTATACTGCCAACACTGTTCTGTTGATGCATTCCATTTTCAAACTTATTCATTTATGTACCAGTAGTTAGAGGTAGAACAGATCCAACAGAAAAAACAAAGCTCATTTACAGCCACACCACACTGGATACGCCCAATCTCATCTGATCTTGGAAGCTAAGCAGTGTTGGGCCTGGTTAGTACTTGGATGGGAGACCACCTGGGAATACAAGGTGCTGTAGGCATTTTCATACTGCCAACACCGTTCTGTTGATGCATTCCATTTTCAAACTTATTCATTTATGTACCAGTAGTTAGAAGTAGAAAAGCCCAACAGAAAAAAACAAAGCTCATCTATAGCCACACCACATTGAATATGCCCAATCTCATCTGATTTTGGAAGCTAAGCAGTGTTGGTCCTGGTTAGTACTTGGATGGGAGACCACCTGGGAATACAAGGTTCTGTAGATATTTTTATACTGCCAACACCGTTCAGTTGATGCATTCCATTTTCAAACTTATTCATTTATGTACCAGTAGAAGGAAGTACAAAAGCTCTAACAGAAACCACAAAGATCATCTACAGCCACACCAGACTGGATACGCCCAATCTCATCTGATCTTAGAAGCTAAGCGGTGTTGGGTCTGGTTAGTACTTGGATGGGAGACCACTTGGGAATACAAGGTGCTGGAGGTATATTAATACTGCCAACACCGTTCTGTTGATGCATTCCATTTTCAAACTTATTCATTTATGTACCAGTAGTTAGAAGTAGAAAAGCTCTAGCTGAAAACACAAAGGTAATCTACAGCCACACCACACTGGATACGCCCAATCTCATCTGATCTTGGAAGCTAAGCAGTGTTGGGCCTGGTTAGTACTTGAATGGGAGACCACCTGGGAATACAAGGTGCTGGAGGTATTTTTATACTGCCAACACCATTCTGTTGATGCATTCCATTTTCAAACTTATTCATTTATGTACTAGTAGTTAGAAGTAGAAAAGCTCTTACAGAAACCAATAAGCTCATCTACAGCAACACCACACTGGATACGCCCAATCTCATCTGATCTTGGAAGCTAAGCAGTGTTGGGCCTGGTTAGTACTTGGATGGGAGACCAACCGGGGAATACAAGGTGCTGTAGGTATTTTTATACTGCCAACACCATTCTGTTGATTCATTCCATTTTCAAACTTATTCATTTATGTACCAGTAGTTAGAAGTAGAAAAGCTCTAGCATAAACCACAAAGCTCATCTACAGCGACACCACACTGGATACACCCAATCTCATCTGATCTTGGAAGCTAAGCGGTGTTGGGCCTGGTTAGTACTTAGGTGGGAGACCACCTGGGTATACAAGGTGCTGTAGGTATATTTATACTGCCAACACCGTTCTGTTGATGCATTCCATTTTCAAACTTATTCATTTATGTACCAGTAGTTAGAAGTACAAAAGCTCTAACAGAAACTGTAATGCTCATCTACAGTCACACCACACTAGATATGCCCAATCTCATCTGATTTTGGAAGCTAAGCAGTGTTGGGCCTGGTTAGTACTTGGATGGGAGACCACCTGGCATTACAAGGTGCTGTAGAAATTTTTAAACTGCCAACACCGTTCTGTTGATGCATTCCATTGTAAATCTTTTTCAATTATGTACCAGTAGTTAGAAGTAGACAATCTCTAACAGAAACCACAAAGATCATCTACAGCCACACCACACTGGATATGCCCAATCTCGTCTAGTTTTGGAAGATAAGCAATGTTGGGCCTGGTTAGTACTTGGATGGGAGACCACTTGGGAATACAAGGTGCTGTAGGTATTTTTATACTGCCAACACCGTTCTGTTGATGCATTCCATTTTCAACCTTATTCATTTATGTACCAGTAGGTAGAAGTAGAAAAGCTCCAACAGAAAAATCAATCCTCATCTACAGCCACACCACACTGGATACGCCCAATCTCATCTGATCTTGAAAGATAAGGCCTGTTGGGCCTGGTTAGTACTTGGATGGGAGACAGCCTGGGAATACAAGGTGCTGTAGGTATTTTTATACTGCCAACACCGTTCTATTGATGCATTCCATTTTCAAACTTATTCATTTATGTACCAGTAGTTATAAGTAGAAAAGCTCTTACAGAAACCACAAAGCTGATCTACAGCCACACCACA
Source organism: Pseudophryne corroboree (assembly GCF_028390025.1). Classification (NCBI taxonomy): domain Eukaryota; kingdom Metazoa; phylum Chordata; class Amphibia; order Anura; family Myobatrachidae; genus Pseudophryne; species Pseudophryne corroboree. The sequence continues at coordinate 866,883,987 of NC_086444.1, read as the reverse complement.
CTGGTTGCTCACAAACTCATCTAATCTTGGAAACTAAGCAGTGTAGTCCTGGTTAGTACTTGGATGGGAGACCACCTTGGAATACAAGGTGCTGTAGGTATTTTTATATTGCCAACACCGTTCTGTTGATGCATTCCATTTTCAAACTTATTCATTTATGTACCAGTAGTTAGAAGTAGAAAAGCTCCAACAGAAAAATCAAAGCTCATGTACAGCCACACCACACTGGATACGCCCATTCTCATCTGATCCTGGATGCTAAGCAGTGTTGGACCTGGTTCGTACTTGGATGGGAGACCACCTGGGAATACAACGTGCTGTAGGTATTTTTATACTGCGAACACCATTCTGTTGATGCATTACATTTTCAAATGTATTCATTTATGTACCAGTAGTTAGAAGTAGAAAAGCTCCAACAGAAAACACAAAGATCATCTACAGCCACACCACACTGGATACGCCCAATCTCGTCTAGTTTTGGAAGATAAGCAAAGTTGGGCCTGGTTAGTACTTGGATGGGAGACCACCTGGGAACACAAGGTGCTGTAGGTATTTTTATACTGCCAACACCGTTCTGTTAATGCAATCCATTTTCAAACTTATTCATTAATGTACCAGTAGTTAGAAGTAGAAAAGCTCCAACAGAAAAATCAAAGCTCATTAACAGCCACAATACACTGTATACGCCCAATCTCATCTGATCTAGGAAAATAAGTAGTGTTGGGCCTGGTTAGTACTTGGATGGGAGACCACCTGGGAATACAAGGTGCTGTAGGTATTTTAATAGTGCCAACACCGTTCTATTGATGCATTACATTTTCAAACTTATTTATTTAAGTACCAGTAGTTAGAAGTAGAAAAGCTCCAACAGAAAAAACAAAGCTTATCTACAGCAACACCACACTGGATACGCCCAATCTCATCTGATCTTGGAAACTAAGCAGTGTTGGGCCTGGTTAGTACCTGGATGGGAGACCACCTGGGAATACAAGGTGCTGTAGGTATTTTTATACTGCCAACACCGTTCTGTTGATGCATTTCATTTTCAAACTTATTCATTTATGTACCAGTATTTAGAAGTAGAAAAGCTCCAACAGAAACCACAAAGATCATCTACAGCCACACCAAACTGGATATGCCCAATCTCATCTGATCTTGGAAGCTAGGCAGTTTTGGGCCTGGTTAGTACTTGAATAGGATACAACCTGGGAAAACAAGGTGCTGTAGGTATTTTTATACAGCCAACACCGTTCTGTTGATGTATTCCATTTTCAAACGTATTCATTTATGTACGAGTAGTAAGAAGTAGAAAAGCTCCAACAGAAAAAACAAAGCTCATCTACAGCCACACCACACTGTATACGCCCAATCTCATCTGATCTTGGAAAATAAGCAGTGTTGGGCCTGGTTAGTACTTGGATGAGAGACCACCTGGGAATACAAGGTGCTGTAGGTATTTTAATAATGCCAACACCATTCTGTTGATGCATTACATTTACAAAATTATTTATTTATGTACCAGTAGTTAGAAGTAGAAAAGCTCCAACAGAAAAAACAAAGCTTATCTACAGCCACACCACACTGGATACGCCCAATCTCATCTGCTCTTGGAAGCTAAGCAGTGTTGGGCCTGGTTAGTACTTGGATGGGAGACCACCTGGGAATACAAGGTGCTGTAGGTATTTTTATACTGCCAACACCGTTCTGTTGATGCATTCCATTTTCAAACTTATTCATTTATGTACCAGTAGTTAGAGGTAGAACAGATCCAACAGAAAAAACAAAGCTCATTTACAGCCACACCACACTGGATACGCCCAATCTCATCTGATCTTGGAAGCTAAGCAGTGTTGGGCCTGGTTAGTACTTGGATGGGAGACCAACCGGGGAATACAAGGTGCTGTAGGTATTTTTATACTGCCAACACCATTCTGTTGATGCATTCCATTTTCAAACTTATTCATTTATGTACCAGTAGTTAGAAGTAGATAAGCTCTAGCATAAACCACAAAGCTCATCTACAGCAACACCACACTGGATACACCCAATCTCATCTGATCTTGGAAGCTAAGCAGTGTTTTGGCCTGGTTAGTACTTAGGTGGGAGACCACCTGGGTATACAAGGTGCTGTAGGTATTTTAATAATGCCAACACCGTTCTGTTGATGCATTACATTTTCAAACTTATTTATTTATGTACCAGTAGTTAGAAGTAGAAAAGCTCCAACAGAAAAAACAAAGCTTATTAACAGCCACACCACACTGGATACGCCCAATCTCATCTGATCTTGGAAACTAAGCAGTGTTGGGCCTGGTTAGTACTTGGAAGTGAGACCACCTGGGAATACAAGGTGCTGTAGGTATTTTTATACTGCCAACACCGTTCTGTTGATGCATTCCATTTTCAAACTTATTCATTTATGTACCAGTAGTTAGTAGTAGATAAGTTCTAACAGAAACCACAAAGCTCATCTATAGCCACACCACACTGGATATGCCCAATCTCATCTGATATTGGAAGCTAAACAGTGTTGGGCTTGGTTAGTATTTGGATGGGTATCACCTGGGGAAACAAGGTGTTCTGGATATTTTCATACTGCCAACACCGTTCTGTTGATGCATTCCATTTTCACACTTATTCATTTATGTACAAGTAGTTAGAAGTAGATAAGCTCTAACAGAAACCACAAAGCTCATCTACAGCCACACCATACTGGATACGCCCAATCTCATCTGATCTTGGAAGCTAAACAGTGTTGGGCTTGGTTAGTATTTGGATGGGAGATCACCTGGGGAAACAAGGTGTTGTAGATATTTTCATACTGCCAACACCGTTCTGTTGATGCATTCCCTTTTCAAACTTATTCATTTATGTACAAGTAGTTAGAAGTAGATAAGCTCTAACAGAAACCACAAAGCTCATCTACAGCCACACCACACTGGATACGTCCAATCTCATCTGATCTTGGAAGCTAAGCAGTGTTGGGCATGGTAAGTACTTGGATAGGAGACCACCTGGGAATACAAAGTGCTTTAGGTATTTTTATACTGCCAACACCATTCTATTGATGCATTCCATTTTCAAACTTATTCATTTATGTACCAGTAGTTAGAAGTAGAAAAGCTCTAAAATAAACCACAAAGATCATCTACAGCCACACCACACTGGATATGCCCAATCTCATCTGATCTTGGAAGCTAAGCAGTGTTGGGCATGGTAAGTGCTTGGATAGGAGACCACCTGGGAATACAAAGTGCTTTTGGTATTTTTATGCTGCCAACACCATTCTGTTGATGCATTCCATTTTCAAACTTATTCATTTATGTACCAGTAGTCTGAAGTAGAAAAGCTCTAACAGAAACTGTAATGCTCATCTACAGTCACACCACACTAGATATGCCCAATATCATCTGATCTTGGAAGCTAAGCAGTGTTGGGCCTGGTTAGTACTTGGATGGGAGACCACCTGGCATTACAAGGTGCTGTAGATGTTTTTAAACTGCCAACACCGTTCTGTTGATGCATTCCATTGTAAATCTTTTTCAATTATGTACCAGTAGTGAGAAGTAGACAATCTCTAACAGAAACCACAAAGATCATGTACAGCAACACCACACTGGATATGCCCAATCTCGTCTAGTTTTGGAAGATAAGCAATGTTGGGCCTGGTTAGTACTTGGATGGGAGACCACCTGGGAATACAAGGTGCTGTAGGTATTTTTATACTGCCAACACCGTTCTGTTTATGCAATCCATTTTCAAACTTATTCATTAATGTACCAGTAGTTAGAAGTAGAAAAGCTCCAACAGAAAAATCAAAGCTCATCTACAGCCACACCACACTGGATAAGACCAATCTCATCTGATCTTGGAAGCTAAGCAGTGTTGGGCCTGGTTAGTACTTGGATGGGAGACCACCTGGGAATACAAGGTGCTGTAGGTATTTTTATACTGCCAACACCGTTCTGTTGATGCATTCCATTTTCAAACTTATTCATTTATGTACCAGTAGGTAGAAGTAGAAAAGCTCCAACAGAAAAATCAATCCTCATCTAGAGCCACACCGCACTGGATATGCCCAATCTCATCTGATCTTGGAAGCTAAGGCCTGTTGGGCCTGGTTAGTACTTGGATGGGAGACCACCTGGGAATACAAGGTGTTGTAGGTATTTTTATACTGCCAACACCGTTCTATTGATGCATTCCATTTTCAAACTTATTCATTTATGTACCAGTAGTTATAAGTAGAAAAGCTCTTACAGAAACCACAAAGCTGATCTACAGCCACACCACACTGGTTGCTTACAAACTCATCTAATCTTGGAAACTAAGCAGTGTAGTCCTGGTTAGTACTTGGATTTGAAACCACCTTGGAATACAAGGTACTGTAGGTATTTTTATATTGCAACACCATTCTGTTGATGCATTCCATTTTCAAACTTATTCATTTATGTACCAGTAGTTAGAAGTAGATAAGCTCTAACAGAAACCACAAAGCTCATCTACAGCCACACCACACTGGATACGCCCAATCTCATCTGATATTGGAAACTAAACAGTGTTGGGCTTGGTTAGTATTTGGATGGGAGATCACCTGGGGAAACAAGGTGGTGTAGATATTTTCATACTGCCAACACCGTTCTGTTGATGCATTCCATTTTCAAACTTATTAATTTATGTACAAGTAGTTAGAAGTAGATAAGCTCTAACAGAAACCACAAAGCTCATCTACAGCCACACGACACTGGATATGCCCAATCTCATCTGATCTTGGAAGCTAAGCAGTGTTGGGTCTGGTTAGTACTTGGATAGGAGGCCACCTGAGAATACAAGGTGATTTTGGTATTTTAATACTGCCAACACCGTTCTGTTGATGCATTCCATTTTTAAACTTATTCATTTATATACCAGTAGTTTGAAGTAGAAAAGCTCTAACAGAAACCGTAACCCTCATCTACAGCCACACCACACTAGATATGCCCATTCTCATCTGATCTTGGAAGCTAAGAAGTGTTGGTCATGGTTAGTATTTGGATGGGAGACCACCTGGCAATACAAGGTGCTGTGGGTATTTTTATACTGCCAACACCGTTCTGTTGATGCATTCCATTTTCAAACTTATACATTTATGTACCAGTAGTTAGAAGTAGAAAAACTCTAGCATAAACCACAAAGCTCATCTACAGCAACACCACACTGGATACACCCAATCTCATCTGATCTTGGAAGCTACTGTAAGCAGTGTTTTGGCCTGGTTAGTACTTAGGTGGGAGACCACCTGGGTATACAAGGTGCTGTAGGTATTTTAATAATGCCAACACCGTTCTGTTGATGCATTACATTTTCAAACTTATTTATTTATGTACCAGTAGTTAGAAGTAGAAAAGCTCCAACAGAAAAAAACAAAGCTTATCTACAGCCACACCACACTGGATACGCCCAATCTCATCTGATATTGGAAGCTAAACAGTGTTGGGCTTGGTTAGTATTTGGATGGGGATCACCTGGGGAAACAAGGTGTTGTAGATATTTTCATACTGCCAACACCGTTCTGTTGATGCATTCCCTTTTCAAACTTATTAATTTATGTACAAGTAGTTAGAAGTAGATAAGCTCTAACAGAAACCACAAAGCTCATCTACAGCCACACCATACTGGATACGCCCAATCTCATCTGATCTTGGAAGCTAAACAGTGTTGGGCTTGGTTAGTATTTGGATGGGAGATCACCTGGGGAAACAAGGTGTTGTAGATATTTTCATACTGCCAACACCGTTCTGTTGATGCATTCCCTTTTCAAACTTATTCATTTATGTACAAGTAGTTAGAAGTAGATAAGCTCTAACAGAAACCACAAAGCTCATCTACAGCCACACCACACTGGATACGTCCAATCTCATCTGATCTTGGAAGCTAAGCAGTGTTGGGCATGGTAAGTACTTGGATAGGAGACCACCTGGGAATACAAAGTGCTTTAGGTATTTTTATACTGCCAACACCATTCTATTGATGCATTCCATTTTCAAACTTATTCATTTATGTACCAGTAGTTAGAAGTAGAAAAGCTCTAAAATAAACCACAAAGATCATCTACAGCCACACCACACTGGATATGCCCAATCTCATCTGATCTTGGAAGCTAAGCAGTGTTGGGCATGGTAAGTGCTTGGATAGGAGACCACCTGGGAATACAAAGTGCTTTTGGTATTTTTATGCTGCCAACACCATTCTGTTGATGCATTCCATTTTCAAACTTATTCATTTATGTACCAGTAGTCTGAAGTAGAAAAGCTCTAACAGAAACTGTAATGCTCATCTACAGTCACACCACACTAGATATGCCCAATATCATCTGATCTTGGAAGCTAAGCAGTGTTGGGCCTGGTTAGTACTTGGATGGGAGACCACCTGGCATTACAAGGTGCTGTAGATGTTTTTAAACTGCCAACACCGTTCTGTTGATGCATTCCATTGTAAATCTTTTTCAATTATGTACCAGTAGTGAGAAGTAGACAATCTCTAACAGAAACCACAAAGATCATGTACAGCAACACCACACTGGATATGCCCAATCTCGTCTAGTTTTGGAAGATAAGCAATGTTGGGCCTGGTTAGTACTTGGATGGGAGACCACCTGGGAATACAAGGTGCTGTAGGTATTTTTATACTGCCAACACCGTTCTGTTTATGCAATCCATTTTCAAACTTATTCATTAATGTACCAGTAGTTAGAAGTAGAAAAGCTCCAACAGAAAAATCAAAGCTCATCTACAGCCACACCACACTGGATAAGACCAATCTCATCTGATCTTGGAAGCTAAGCAGTGTTGGGCCTGGTTAGTACTTGGATGGGAGACCACCTGGGAATACAAGGTGCTGTAGGTATTTTTATACTGCCAACACCGTTCTGTTGATGCATTCCATTTTCAAACTTATTCATTTATGTACCAGTAGGTAGAAGTAGAAAAGCTCCAACAGAAAAATCAATCCTCATCTAGAGCCACACCGCACTGGATATGCCCAATCTCATCTGATCTTGGAAGCTAAGGCCTGTTGGGCCTGGTTAGTACTTGGATGGGAGACCACCTGGGAATACAAGGTGTTGTAGGTATTTTTATACTGCCAACACCGTTCTATTGATGCATTCCATTTTCAAACTTATTCATTTATGTACCAGTAGTTATAAGTAGAAAAGCTCTTACAGAAACCACAAAGCTGATCTACAGCCACACCACACTGGTTGCTTACAAACTCATCTAATCTTGGAAACTAAGCAGTGTAGTCCTGGTTAGTACTTGGATTTGAAACCACCTTGGAATACAAGGTACTGTAGGTATTTTTATATTGCAACACCATTCTGTTGATGCATTCCATTTTCAAACTTATTCATTTATGTACCAGTAGTTAGAAGTAGATAAGCTCTAACAGAAACCACAAAGCTCATCTACAGCCACACCACACTGGATACGCCCAATCTCATCTGATATTGGAAACTAAACAGTGTTGGGCTTGGTTAGTATTTGGATGGGAGATCACCTGGGGAAACAAGGTGGTGTAGATATTTTCATACTGCCAACACCGTTCTGTTGATGCATTCCATTTTCAAACTTATTAATTTATGTACAAGTAGTTAGAAGTAGATAAGCTCTAACAGAAACCACAAAGCTCATCTACAGCCACACGACACTGGATATGCCCAATCTCATCTGATCTTGGAAGCTAAGCAGTGTTGGGTCTGGTTAGTACTTGGATAGGAGGCCACCTGAGAATACAAGGTGATTTTGGTATTTTAATACTGCCAACACCGTTCTGTTGATGCATTCCATTTTTAAACTTATTCATTTATATACCAGTAGTTTGAAGTAGAAAAGCTCTAACAGAAACCATAACCCTCATCTACAGCCACACCACACTAGATATGCCCATTCTCATCTGATCTTGGAAGCTAAGAAGTGTTGGTCATGGTTAGTATTTGGATGGGAGACCACCTGGCAATACAAGGTGCTGTGGGTATTTTTATACTGCCAACACCGTTCTGTTGATGCATTCCATTTTCAAACTTATACATTTATGTACCAGTAGTTAGAAGTAGAAAAGCTCTAGCATAAACCACAAAGCTCATCTACAGCAACACCACACTGGATACACCCAATCTCATCTGATCTTGGAAGCTAAGCAGTGTTTTGGCCTGGTTAGTACTTAGGTGGGAGACCACCTGGGTATACAAGGTGCTGTAGGTATTTTAATACTGCCAACACCGTTCTGTTGATGCATTACATTTTCAAACTTATTTATTTATGTACCAGTAGTTAGAAGTAGAAAAGCTCCAACAGAAAAAAACAAAGCTTATCTACAGCCACACCACACTGGATACGCCCAATCTCATCTGATATTGGAAGCTAAACAGTGTTGGGCTTGGTTAGTATTTGGATGGGGATCACCTGGGGAAACAAGGTGTTGTAGATATTTTCATACTGCCAACACCGTTCTGTTGATGCATTCCCTTTTCAAACTTATTAATTTATGTACAAGTAGTTAGAAGTAGATAAGCTCTAACAGAAACCACAAAGCTCATCTACAGCCACACCACACTGGATACGCCCAATCTCATCTGATCTTGGAAGCTAAACAGTGTTGGGCTTGGTTAGTATTTGGATGGGAGATCACCTGGGGAAACAAGGTGTTGTAGATATTTTCATACTGCCAACACCGTTCTGTTGATGCATTCCCTTTTCAAACTTATTCATTTATGTACAAGTAGTTAGAAGTAGATAAGCTCTAACAGAAACCACAAAGCTCATCTACAGCCACACCACACAGGATACGCCCAATCTCATCTGATCTTGGAAGCTAAGCAGTGTTGGGCATGGTAAGTACTTGGATAGAAGACCACCTGGGAATACAAAGTGCTTTAGGTATTTTTATACTGCCAACACCATTCTATTGATGCATTCCATTTTCAAACTTATTCATTTATGTACCAGTAGTTAGAAGCAGAAAAGCTCTTACAGAAACCACAAAGCTCATCTACAGCCACACCACACTGTATGCTCCCAATCTCATCTAATCTTGGAAGCTAAGCAGTGTTGGGCCTGGTTAGTGCTTGGATGGGAGACCACCTGGGGAAACAACGTGCTGTCGATATTTTCATACTACCAACACAATTCTTTTGATGCATTCCATTTTAAAACAAATTCATTTATGTACAAGTAGTTAGAAGTAGATAAGCTCTAACAGAAACCATAAAACTCATCTACAGCCACACCACACGGGATACGCCCAATCTCATCTCATCTTGGAAGCTAAGCAGTGTTGGGTCTGGTTAGTACTTGGATAGGAGGCCACCTGAGAATACAAGGTGCTTTTGGTATTTTAATACTGCCAACACCGTTCTGTTGATGCATTCCATTTTCAAATTTATTCATTTATGTACCAGTAGTTAGAAGTAGAAAAGCCCAACAGAAAAAAACAAAGCTCATCTATAGCCACACCACACTGGATACGCCCAATCTCATCTGCTCTTGGAAGCTAAGCAGTGTTGGGACTGATTAGTACTTGGATGGGAGACCACCTGGGAATACAAGGTGCTGTAGGTATTTTTATACTGCCAACACCGTTCTGTTGATGCATTCCATTTTCAAACTTATTCATTTATGTACCAGTAGTTAGAGGTAGAACAGATCCAACAGAAAAAACAAAGCTCATTTACAGCCACACCACACTGGATACGCCCAATCTCATCTGATCTTGGAAGCTAAGCAGTGTTGGGCCTGGTTAGTACTTGGATGGGAGACCACCTGGGAATACAAGGTGCTGTAGGCATTTTTATACTGCCAACACCGTTCTGTTGATGCATTCCATTTTCAAACTTATTCATTTATGTACCAGTAGTTAGAAGTAGAAAAGCCCAACAGAAAAAAACAAAGCTCATCTATAGCCACACCACACTGAATATGCCCAATCTCATCTGATTTTGGAAGCTAAGCAGTGTTGGTCCTGGTTAGTACTTGGATGGGAGACCACCTGGGAATACAAGGTACTGTAGATATTTTTATACTGCCAACACCGTTCAGTTGATGCATTCCATTTTCAAACTTATTCATTTATGTACCAGTAGAAGGAAGTAGAAAAGCTCTAACAGAAACCACAAAGATCATCTACAGCCACACCACACTGGATACGCCCAATCTCATCTGATCTTGGAAGCTAAGCAGTATTGGGCCTGGTTAGTCCTTGGATAGGAGGCCACCTGAGAATAAAAGGTGCTGTAGGTATTTTCATACTGCCAACACCGTTCTGTTGATGCATTCCATTGTAAATCTTTTTCAATTATGTACCAGTAGTGAGAAGTAGACAATCTCTAACAGAAACCACAAAGATCATGTACAGCCACACCACACTGGATATGCCCAATCTCGTCTAGTTTTGGAAGATAAGCAATGTTGGGCCTGGTTAGTACTTGGATAGGAGACCACCTGGGAATACAAGGTGCTGTATGTATTTTTATACTGCCAACACGGTTCTGTTGATGCATTCCATTTTCAAACTTATTCATTTATGTACCAGTAGGTAGAAGTAGAAAAGCTCCAACAGAAAAATCAATCCTCAACTACAGCCACAACGCACTGGATACACCCAATCTCATCTGATCTTGGAAGCTAAGGCCTGTTGGGCCTGGTTAGTACTTGGATGGGAAACCATCTGGGAATACAAGGTGTTGTTGGTATTTTTATACTGCCAACACCGTTCTATTGATGCATTCCATTTTCAAACTTATTCATTTATGTACCAGTAGTTATAAGTAGAAAAGCTCTTACAGAAACCACAAAGCTGATCTACAGCCACACCACACTGGTTGCTCACAAACTCATCTAATCTTGGAAACTAAGCAGTGTAGTCCTGGTTAGTACTTGGATGGGAGACCACCTTGGAATACAAGGTGCTGTAGGTATTTTTATATTGACAACACCATTCTGTTGATGCATTCCATTTTCAAACTTATTCATTTATGTACCAGTAGTTAGAAGTAGTTAAGCTCTAACAGAAAAAACAAAGCTCATCTACAGCCACACCACACTGGATACGCCCAATCTCATCTGATATTGGAAGCTAAACAGTGTTGGGCTTGGTTAGTATTTGGATGGGAGATCACCTGGGGAAACAAGGTGTTGTAGATATTTTCATACTGCCAATACCGTTCTGTTGATGCATTCCCTTTTCAAACTTATTCATTTATGTACAAGTAGTTAGAAGTAGATAAGCTCTAACAGAAACCACAAAGCTCATCTACAGCCACACCACACTGGATACGCCCAATCTCATCTGATCTTGGAAGCTAAACAGTGTTGGGCTTGGTTAGTATTTGGATGGGAGATCACCTGGGGAAACAAGGTGTTGTAGATATTTTCATACTACCAACACAATTCTTTTGATGCATTCCATTTTCAACCAAATTCATTTATGTACCAGTAGTTAGAAGTAGAAAAGCTCCAACAGAAAAACCAAAGCTCATCTACAGCCACACCACACTGGATACGCCCAATCTCATCTGATCCTGGACGCTAAGCAGTGTTGGACCTGGTTCGTACTTGGATGGGAGACCACCTGGGAATACAAGGTGCTGTAGGTATTTTTATACTGCGAACACCAGTCTGTTGATGCATTACATTTTCAAATTTATTCATTTATGTACCAGTAGTTAGAAGTAGAAAAGCTCCAACAGAAAACACAAAGATCATCTACAGCCACACCACACTGGATACGCCCAATCTCATCTGATCTTGGAAGCTAAGCAGTGTTGGGTCTGGTTAGTACTTGGATGGGAAACCACCTGGGAATACAAGCTGCTGTAGGTATTTTTATACTACCAATATCGTTCTAATGATGCATTCCATTTTCAAACGTATTCATTTATGTACCAGTATTTAGAAGTAAAAAAAGCTCCAACAGAAAAAACAAAGCTCATCTACAGCCACACCACACTGGATACGCCCAATCTCATCTGATCTTAGAAGCTAAGCAGTGTTGGTCCTGGTTAGTACTTGGATGGGAGACCACCTGGGAATACAAGGTGCTGTAGGTATTTTTATACTGCCAACACCGTTCTGTTGATGCATTCCATTTTCAAACTTATTCATTTATGTACCAGTAGTTAGAAGTAGAAAAGCTCCAACAGAAACCACGAAGCTCATCTACAGCCACACCAAACTGGATATGCCGAATCTCATCTGATCTTGGAAGCTAGGCAGTGTTGGGCCTGGTTAGTACTTGGATAAGAGACCACCTGGGAATACAAGGTGCTGTAGGTACTTTTATACAGCCAACACCGTTCTGTTGATGTATTCCATTTTCAAACGTATTCATTTATGTACCAGTAGTAAGAAGTAGAAAGCTCCAACAGAAAAAACAAAGCTCATTAACAGCCACAATACACTGTATACGCCCAATCTCATCTGATCTAGGAAAATAAGTAGTGTTGGGCCTGGTTAGTACTTGGATGGGAGACCACCTGGGAATACAAGGTGCTGTAGGTATTTTAATAATGCCAACACCGTTCTGTTGATGCATTACATTTTCAAACTTATTTATTTATGTACCAGTAGTTAGAAGTAGAAATGCTCCAACAGAAAAAACAAAGCTTATCTACAGCCACACCACACTGGATACGCCCAATCTCATCTGATCTTGGAAACTAAGCAGTGTTGGGCCTGGTTAGTACTTGGATGGGAGACCACCTGGGAATACAAGGTGCTGTAGGTATTTTTATACTGCCAACACCGTTCTGTTGATGCATTTCATTTTCAAACGTATTCATTTATGTACCAGTATTTAGAAGTAGAAAAGCTCTAGCATAAACCACAAAGCTCATCTACAGCGACACCACACTGGATACACCCAATCTCATCTGATCTTGGAAGCTAAGCGGTGTTGGGCCTGGTTAGTACTTAGGTGGGAGACCACCTGGGTATACAAGGTGCTGTAGGTATATTTATACTGCCAACACCGCTCTGTTGATGCATTCCATTTTCAAACTTATTCATTTATGTACCAGTAGTTAGACGTAGAAAAGCTCTAACAGAAACTGTAATGCTCATCTACAGTCACACCACATTAGATATGCCCAATCTCATCTGATCTTGGAAGCTAAGCAGTGTTGGGCCTGGTTAGTACTTGGATGGGAGACCACCTGGCATTACAAGGTGCTGTAGAAATTTTTAAACTGCCAACATCGTTCTGTTGATGCATTCCATTGTAAATCTTTTTCAATTATGTACCAGTAGTTAGAAGTAGACAATCTCTAACAGAAACCACAAAGATCATCTACAGCCACACCACAGTGGATATGCCCAATCTCGTCTAGTTTTGGAAGATAAGCAATGTTGGGCCTGGTTAGTACTTGGATGGTAGACCACCTGGGAATACAAGGTGCTGTAGGTATTTTTATACTGCCAACACCATTCTGTTGATGCATTCCATTTTCAACCTTATTCATTTATGTACCAGTAGTTAGAAGTAGAAAAGCTCCAACAGAAAAATCAATCCTCATCTACAGCCACACCGCACTGGATACGCCCAATCTCATCTGATCTTGAAAGCTAAGGCCTGTTGGGCCTGGTTAGTACTTGGATGGGAGACAGCCTGGGAATACAAGGTGCTGTAGGTATTTTTATACTGCCAACACCGTTCTATTGATGCATTCCATTTTCAAACTTATTTATTTATGTACCAGTAGTTAGAAGTAGAAAAGCTCTTACAGAAACCACAAAGCTGATCTACAGCCACACCACACTGGTTGCTCACAAACTCATCTAATCTTGGAAACTAAGCAGTGTAGTCCTGGTTAGTACTTGGATGGGAGACCACCTTGGAATACAAGGTGCTGTAGGTATTTTTATATTGCCAACACCGTTCTGTTGATGCATTCCATTTTCAAACTTATTCATTTATGTACCAGTAGTTAGAAGTAGAAAAGCTTCAACAGAAAAATCAAAGCTCATCTACAGCCACACCACACTGGATACGCCCAATCTCATCTGATCCTGGACGCTAAGCAGTGTTGGACCTGGTTCGTACTTGGATGGGAGACCACCTGGGAATACAAGGTGCTGTAGGTATTTTTATACTGCGAACACCATTCTGTTGATGCATTCCATTTTCAAACTTATTCATTTATGTACCAGTATTTAGAAGTAAAAAAAGCTCCAACAGAAAAAACAAAGCTCATCTACAGCCACACCACACTGGATACGCCCAATCTCATCTGATCTTAGAAGCTAAGCAGTGTTGGTCCTGGTTAGTACTTGGATGGGAGACCACCTGGGAATACAAGGTGCTGTAGGTATTTTTATACAGCCAACACCGTTCTGTTGATGCATTCCATTTTCAAACTTATTCATTTATGTACCAGTAGTTAGAAGTAGAAAAGCTCCAACAGAAACCACAAAGCTCATCTACAGCCACACCAAACTGGATATGCCCAATCTCATCTGATCTTGGAAGCTAGGCAGTGTAGTCCTGGTTAGTACTTGGATGGGAGACCACCTGGGAATACAAGGTGCTGTAGGTATTTTTATACTGCCAACACCGTTCTGTTGATGCATTCCATTTTCAAACTTATTCATTTATGTACCAGTAGTTAGAAGTAGAAAAGCTCCAACAGAAACCACGAAGCTCATCTACAGCCACACCAAACTGGATATGCCCAATCTCATCTGATCTTGGAAGCTAGGCAGTGTAGTCCTGGTTAGTACTTGGATGGGAGACCACCTGGGAATACAAGGTGCTGTAGGTATTTTTATACTGCCAACACCGTTCTGTTGATGCATTCCATTTTCAAACTTATTCATTAATGTACCAGTAGTTAGAAGTAGAAAAGCTCCAACAGAAAAATCAAAGCTCATCTACAGCCACACCACACTGGATACGCCCAATCTCATCTGATCCTGGACGCTAAGCAGTGTTGGACCTGGTTCGTACTTGGATGGGAGACCACCTGGGAATACAAGGTGCTGTAGGTATTTTTATACTGCGAACACCAGTCTGTTGATGCATTACATTTTCAAATTTATTCATTTATGTACCAGTAGTTAGAAGTAGAAAAGCTCCAACAGAAAACACAAAGATCATCTACAGCCACACCACACTGGATACGCCCAATCTCATCTGATCTTGGAAGCTAAGCAGTGTTGGGTCTGGTTAGTACTTGGATGGGAAACCACCTGGGAATACAAGCTGCTTGTCAGGAATCGACTTACCGCTGTTATGTCTGTCCGCCGGAGCGGACTCCGTCCGGGGTCACTGCATGTTGCTGTCACCTGTCGCCCTGCTCGTGGATACCATCTCAGGCCTGGGAGCGCCCCTGGAGTCAACGGGCGTGTGGGCGCGCCGCGTCCCAGCCGGGCCGCGTCATGGGCGCCGCCATGACAGTTTTCCCCAGTGTAACTGCGGCAGCCAATCCGGAGCTTGGCCGCACCTCCTCGTCTCACTCCAGCCAATACCTGCCGGTCAGGGGGTATATCAGGAGCTGCAGGGTGAGTCAGAGGTTGTCCTGAACTTTGTGTCACTCCTGCGACCCGTGTGTCTGGACCTGTACTCCTGTTCCTCCGTGTTCCTGGATATTCTCCTGATCCTCCGTGTTCCTGGATAATCTTCTGTACCTGTTACTTCCGTGGAACTACAAGTACCAGCACCAGCAATACCTTTCTGGCTTCACACCTTCTACACCTGCAGTGTGCTCCAGCCTACAGCAGTAGAGACTCCCTCTCCAGGTGCATTCCGTCATCTCACCTGTGATTCAGCCTGCATGCTGATTGTGCACTTCCAACAGCACAGTGAACATTACCATCTAGTCTCCTGCATTTCTACCAGGTTTGCTACCATTATTCCACCTCTGCTGGCTCCACGTTTTAATTACTCTGGTTCCATTTCTGCATTACAAACTCTGCCATAGACTTTCAGTTTCAAACCACATTATATCATTGCCATTACCATTGCCGTTACCATTGTCATTTCCATTGCATTCGTTTGTTTTACTTTCTGCTGCATTATTATCTGGACTTTCTGTTATTAATAAATCTACATTGTGCACATGCGCAGAAACCCAATACTGCCTCCTCACTTCATTCCACCTACCTCCACTGACCCACTAGCGCCCCCTCCGGGGACACAAACTAAACCGACTCTGACAGTAAGTTCAGGACCGATGGACTCGGACGGTGGTCAGAGTGTGGGGTCAGGGGCCTTACAAAACCTGGTCTCCCGTTTGGATGGACAAGAGGCTGTGCAGCAGCAGATATTCCAGTTTCTGCAAGGGATGTCCTCCCGGATTGATACGTTACAACAATCTCTGCTAAGTGCGCCTGCACCTCCAGTTCCTGTTACCTCTGCACATGCAAGTGTAGGGGGTTCTTCTTCTCTGGCTACATCTGCTCCTGTATCTCGTTTGCACCTGCCTGTGCCTAGCAGGTATGATGGCAGTCCGAAGTTATGCCGTGGGTTCCTCAACCAGTGTGAAGTCCAGTTTGAACTTTTACCTCATAATTTTCCCACGCCAAGATCCAAGGTTGCTTATATCATTTCACTGCTCTCTGGATCAGCCCTGAGCTGGGTGTCTCCTCTATGGGAACGTGCCGACCCGTTGATGAACAACTATGCTGAGTTTGTTTCCATCTTCAGACGCATCTTCGATGAACCGGGTCGTGCAACATCAGCCTCCGCAGATCTTCTCCAGCTCCGTCAAGGGACTCGCAGTATGGGCCAATACGTCATCCAGTTCCAGACGCTAGCCGCAGAGATCCAGTGGAATAACCAAGCCTTGGTAGCAGCCTTCTGGCATGGACTCTCGGAGAGGATAAAAGATGAACTGGCAACCCGTGATATCCCTGTGCAATTACCAGAATTAATCTCCCTATGTATCAAGTTGGACTCTCGCATCCGCGAACGCAATAGTGAGCGTGCTCGTGCTGAGTGTCGCAAACCAAGAATGGTTTCTCCTGTACAGTTTCAGCCTCCACCTTCTGACGAGCCTATGCAAATTAATAGGTCCCGCTTAACCTCTGAGGAGCGGTCAAGGAGACTTCGTGAGAGACTGTGTCTGTATTGTGCTGCAGTAGGTCACCAAATAAATTCTTGTCCAGTGCGTTCGGGAAACGCCAGATCCTGACTTGTAGGGGAGGAGTCAAGTTGGGATCTTTCAAGCAAGCTCCTTCAACCCAAGATTTCATTCTCCCTGTGACCTTAGAGACGGCGGCTGGACTCCAATCTGCAACTGCGTTGGTAGACTGTGGTGCAGCGGGGAATTTCATCACTCAAGCTGCGGTAGACAAGTTTCATCTGCCGGTCTATGAACTTCCATATCCAGTCTACATCACGGCAGTTGATGGTAGTCGTATTTCTAAGGGGTATATCACTCAACAAACCCGGCCAGTGATACTGGGGGTTGGGTTCCTGCATTCTGAGTTAATAAAATTTCTAGTTATTCCTCAGGCAACTCAGGAGATTGTGTTAGGTATGCCCTGGCTCCAGCTACATAACCCACAGATTGATTGGGCTACCTTACAACTAACTGCTTGGGGTTCACATTGCCGTCAGTCCTGTTTAGCCCAAGTTGTTCCTGTCAAGACTTCTGAAATCAAGACCCAGTCTACTCTTCCTATGGCCTATCAAGATTTCGCTGACGTCTTCAGCGAGAAGGCCGCTGATGTCCTGCCGCCCCATAGAGAGTGGGATTGCCCCATCGATCTCATTCCTGGCAAAAAACCACCTAGGGGGCGCACCTACCCGTTATCTGTTCCTGAAACCGAAGCGATGAGCGAATACATCAAAGAAAACCTACAGAAAGGATTCATCCGTCCCTCATCATCACCTGCTGGGGCAGGTTTCTTTTTTGTTAAAAAGAAAGATGGAGGACTACGTCCATGTATTGACTACCGGGGACTTAATGATATTACCGTTAAGAACAGCTACCCGTTACCTCTTATTACCGAGTTATTTGATAGAGTCAAAGGAGCCCGCATCTTCACCAAGTTAGATCTCCGCGGTGCCTATAATCTCATCAGAATCCGCAGCGGTGACGAATGGAAGACAGCTTTCAATACTCGGGATGGCCATTACGAGTACCTGGTAATGCCATTCGGGTTGAGCAATGCTCCAGCAGTGTTTCAACACTTTGTTAATGAAATTTTCCGTGACGTTCTATACAAGTATCTCGTTGTTTACCTGGACGATATCCTCATCTTCTCTCAAGACCTCCCTTCTCATCGTCTCCAAGTCCGTGAAGTCCTCCGACGTCTTCGTGAGAATTGTCTTTACGGCAAATTATCTAAGTGTACCTTTGAGGTTACCTCCATACCCTTCCTGGGGTATATAATCTCTGGATCGGATCTCCAGATGGACCCAGCAAAATTGGAAGCTATTGCCAATTGGTCCATTCCGAACACTCTCAAGTCCATTCAACGATTCCTGGGCTTTGCCAATTATTATAGGAAATTCATCCGAGGCTTTTCAACTCTCATTGCTCCTATTACTAGCTTAACTCGGAAAGGGGCAGATCATTCCAACTGGTCAGAAGATGCCCTGGCTGCGTTTCAAAAAATCAAGATGGCTTTTGTTACCGCTCCAGTTTTGTTACAGCCCGATATTAATAAGCCATTCGAGTTGGAGGTGGATGCTTCCACAGTAGGAGTGGGAGCTGTTCTCTCTCAGATGGGAGCTGACGGGAAGATTCATCCCTGTGGATTCTTTTCCCATAAGTTTCTTCCTGCAGAAGTTAATTATTCCATCGGAGATCAAGAGCTTCTGGCGATTAAACTGGCCCTTGAGGAATGGAGGTATCTCCTGGAAGGGGCGAAGTTTCCATTTAATATCTATACGGATCATAAAAACCTGCTCTACTTGAAGGCAGCTCAGTGCCTTAATCCTCGCCAGTCCCGATGGGCTATGTTCTTCTCCCGTTTTAAATTCAAGCTCCATTTCCGCCCAGGTTCTCAGAATACCAAAGCAGATGCCTTGTCTCGATCCATGGAATCTGAGGACGAGATATCCGATCCAGTACCACGCTCCATCCTGGATCCTGTTGCTTTTGCCTCTTCACAAGTTTCTCCAGCCCCGCCTCCTGGTAAGACTTTTGTTGCTCCTGAACTCCGTCCTAAGTTGTTGTCTTGGGCTCATCAGTCTAAATTTACTGGGCATCCTGGTGTCCTAAAGACTTTTAAATTTCTCTCTGAAACATACTGGTGGCCGAAGATGAAAGTCGACATCAAAGACTTTGTGGCGTCTTGCCCTAAATGTGTGCAGCACAAAACTCCTCGTCAGTCTCCAGCAGGTCAGTTACAGCCGTTATCCATTCCCAGCCGTCCTTGGTCACATCTGTCTATGGATTTCATCTCTGACCTTCCCTCCTCCCAAGGATTCAATACCATCTGGGTAGTGGTCGACAGATTTACCAAAATGGCTCATTTTGTTCCACTCCAAGGACTTCCTTCCGCTCCAAAACTGGCTCAAATCTTCCTACGGGAGATTTTCCGTTTACATGGACTACCCACTGAAATAATATCTGACCGTGGAGTTCAGTTTGTGGCAAGGTTTTGGAGAGCTCTCTGTTCTGCCATGCAGGTCCATCTCAAGTTCTCGTCAGCGTATCATCCTCAGACGAATGGGCAGACAGAGAGGGTAAACCAGGAGTTGGAAACTTTCCTGAGACTGTACATATCATCTTCCCAAGATGACTGGGTAGATTTGCTCCCGTGTGCTGAATTCGCTCACAATTTCCGCTACCACACAGCTACTGAAACTACTCCGTTCTTCGCTGTTTATGGGCAGCATCCACGAGTTCCTGATTTTCAAGACCTTCCTAGCATCGATGTTCCTGCTGCCTCTACTGTCCTCAGTCAGTTCTCAACAATCTGGAGGAAGATTCATACTTCACTCAAAAAGGCTTCTGCCCGGTACAAATTCTTTGCCGACCGCAAGAGACGTGCAGTTCCCAGCTTGAAACCTGGGGATAAAGTCTGGCTGTCAACCCGGAATCTTCGTCTTAAAGTGCCTTCGATGAAGTTTGCACCACGCTTCATTGGTCCTTTCTCCATTGAAAGAGTTCTAAATCCTGTGGCTTACAAGCTCAAGTTACCCTCTTCATTGCGTATTCCTAATGCTTTCCATGTCTCTCTCCTCAGACCATTAGTCCTAAATCGCTTCCAAAGCGCTCTTCCAGCTGGCCCCAGCATTCCAACTCAGCGGGGCATAGAGTTCGAGATAGAGAAGATCCTGGACTCCCGTCACCGGTATGGTCGTCTGCAATATCTCATCGACTGGTCCGGCTATGGTCCTGAGGAGAGGAGTTGGGTGAACTCTGCTGATGTCCACGCTCCCAGGTTGGTCCGTGTTTTCCACAGGTCTCATCCTTCCAAGCCACGTGGGTGTTCGGTGCCCACCCATAAGGGAGGGGGTACTGTCAGGAATCGACTTACCGCTGTTATGTCTGTCCGCCGGAGCGGACTCCGTCCGGGGTCACTGCATGTTGCTGTCACCTGTCGCCCTGCTCGTGGATACCATCTCAGGCCTGGAAGCGCCCCTGGAGTCAACGGGCGTGTGGGCGCGCCGCGTCCCAGCCGTGCCGCGTCATGGGCGCCGCCATGACAGTTTTCCCCAGTGTAACTGCGGCAGCCAATACGGAGCTTGGCCGCACCTCCTCGTCTCACTCCAGCCAATACCTGCCGGTCAGGGGGTATATCAGGAGCTGCAGGGTGAGTCAGAGGTTGTCCTGAACTTTGTGTCACTCCTGCAACCCGTGTGTCTGGACCTGTACTCCTGTTCCTCCGTGTTCCTGGATATTCTCCTGATCCTCCGTGTTCCTGGATAATCTTCTGTACCTGTTACTTCCGTGGAACTACAAGTACCAGCACCAGCAATACCTTTCTGGCTTCACACCTTCTACACCTGCAGTGTGCTCCAGCCTACAGCAGTAGAGACTCCCTCTCCAGGTGCATTCCGTCATCTCACCTGTGATTCAGCCTGCATGCTGATTGTGCACTTCCAACAGCACAGTGAACATTACCATCTAGTCTCCTGCATTTCTACCAGGTTTGCTACCATTATTCCACCTCTGCTGGCTCCACGTTTTAATTACTCTGGTTCCATTTCTGCATTACAAACTCTGCCATAGACTTTCAGTTTCAAACCACATTATATCATTGCCATTACCATTGCCGTTACCATTGTAATTTCCATTGCATTCGTTTGTTTTACTTTCTGCTGCATTATTATCTGGACTTTCTGTTATTAATAAATCTACATTGTGCACATGCGCAGAAACCCAATACTGCCTCCTCACTTCATTCCACCTACCTCCACTGACCCACTAGCGCCCCCTCCGGGGACACAAACTAAACCGACTCTGACACTGCTGTAGGTATTTTTATACTACCAATATCGTTCTAATGATGCATTCCATTTTCAAACGTATTTATTTATGTACCAGTATTTAGAAGTAAAATAAGATCCAACAGAAAAAACAAAGCTCATCTACAGCCACACCACACTGGATACGCCCAATCTCATCTGATCTTAGAAGCTAAGCAGTGTTGGTCCTGGTTAGTACTTGGATGGGAGACCACCTGGGAATACAAGGTGCTGTAGGTATTTTTATACTGCCAACACCGTTCTGTTGATGCATTCCATTTTCAAACTTATTCATTTATGTACCAGTAGTTAGAAGTAGAAAAGCTCCAACAGAAACCACAAAGCTCATCTACAGCCACACCAAACTGGATATGCCCAATCTCATCTGATCTTGGAAGCTAGGCAGTGTAGTCCTGGTTAGTACTTGGATGGGAGACCACCTGGGATTTTTATACTGGTTAGTACTTGGATAGGAGACAACCTGGGAAAACTAGGTGCTGTAGGTATTTTTATACAGCCAACACCGTTCTGTTGATGTATTCCATTTTCAAACGTATTCATTTATGTACGAGTAGTAAGAAGTAGAAAAGCTCCAACAGAAAAAACAAAGCTCATCTACAGCCACATTACACTGTATTCGCCCAATCTCATCTGATCTTGGAAAATAAGCAGAGTTAGGGCTGGTTAGTACTTGGATGGGAGACCACCTGGGAATACAAGGTGCTGTAGGTATTTTAATAATGCCAACACCGTTCTGTTGATGCATTACATTTTCAAACTTATTTATTTATGTACCAATAGTTAGAAGAAGAAAAGCTCCAACAGAAAAAACAAAGCTTATCTACAGCCACACCACACTGGATACGCCCAATCTCATCTGCTCTTGGAAGCTAAGCAGTGTTGGGCCTGGTTAGTACTTGGATGGGAGACCACCTGGGAATACAAGGTGCTGTAGGTATTTTTATACTGCCAACACCGTTCTGTTGATGCATTCCATTTTTAAACTTATTCATTTATGTACCAGTAGTTAGAGGTAGAACAGATCCAACAGAAAAAACAAAGCTCATTTACAGCCACACCACACTGGATACGCCCAATCTCATCTGATCTTGGAAGCTAAGCAGTGTTGGGCCTGGTTAGTACTTGGATGGGAGACCAACCGGGGAATACAAGGTGCTGTAGGTATTTTTATACTGCCAACACCATTCTGTTGATGCATTCCATTTTCAAACTTATTCATTTATGTACCAGTAGTTAGAAGTAGAAAAGCTCTAGCATAAACCACAAAGCTCATCTACAGCAACACCACACTGGATACACCCAATCTCATCTGATCTTGGAAGCTAAGCAGTGTTTTGGCCTGGTTAGTACTTAGGTGGGAGACCACCTGGGTATACAAGGTGCTGTAGGTATTTTAATAATGCCAACACCGTTCTGTTGATGCATTACATTTTCAAACTTATTTATTTATGTACCAGTAGTTAGAAGTAGAAAAGCTCCAACAGAAAAAACAAAGCTTATCTACAGCCACACCACACTGGATACGCCCAATCTCATCTGATCTTGGAAACTAAGCAGTGTTGGGCCTGGTTAGTACTTGGATGGGAGACCACCTGGGAATATAAGGTGCTGTAGGTATTTTTATACTGCCAACACCGTTCTGTTGATGCATTCCATTTTCAAACTTATTCATTTATGTACCAGTAGTTAGTAGTAGATAAGCTCTAACAGAAACCACAAAGCTCATCTACAGCCACACCACACTGGATACGCCCAATCTCATCTGATCTTGGAAGCTAAACAGTGTTGGGCTTGGTTAGTATTTGGATGGGAGATCACCTGGGGAAACAAGGTGTCGTAGATTTTTTCATACTGCCAACACCGTTCTGTTGATGCATTCCCTTTTCAAACTTATTCATTTATGTACAAGTAGTTAGAAGTAGATAAGCTCTAACAGAAACCACAAAGCTCATCTACAGCCACACCACACTGGATACGCGCAATCTCATCTGATCTTGGAAGCTAAGCAGTGTTGGGCATGGTAAGTACTTGGATAGGAGACCACCTGGGAATACAAAGTGCTTTAGGTATTTTTATACTGCCAACACCATTCTATTGATGCATTCCATTTTCAAACTTATTCTTTTATGTACCAGTAGTTAGAAGTAGAAAAACTCTTACAGAAACCACAAAGATCATCTACAGCCACACCACACTGGATATGCCCAATCTCATCTGATCTTGGAAGCTAAGCAGTGTTGGGCATGGTAAGTACTTGGATAGGAGACCACCTGGGAATACAAAGTGCTTTTGGTATTTTTATGCTGCCAACACCGTTCTGTTGATGCATTCCATTTTCAACTTATTCATTTATGTACCAGTAGTTTGAAGTAGAAAAGCTTTAACAGAAACTGTAATGCTCATCTACAGTCACACCACACTAGATATGCCCAATATCATCTGATCTTGGAAGCTAAGCAGTGTTGGGCCTGGTTAGTACTTGGATGGAAGTCCACCTGGCATTACAAGGTGCTGTAGATGTTTTTAAACTGCCAACACCGTTCTGTTGATGCATTCCATTGCAAATCTTTTTCAATTATGTACCAGTAGTGAGAAGTAGACAATCTCTAACAGAAACCACAAAGATCCTGTACAGCCACACCACACTGGATATGCCCAATCTCATCTAGTTTTGGAAGATAAGCAATGTTGGGCCTGGTTAGTTCTTGGATGGGAGACCACCTGGGAATACAAGGTGCTGTAGGTATTTTTATACTGCCAACACCGTTCTGTTAATGCAATCCATTTTCAAACTTATTCATTTATGTACCAGTAGGTAGAAGTAGAAAAGCTCCAACAGAAAAATCAATCCTCATCTAGAGCCACACCGCACTGGATATGCCCAATCTCATCTGATCTTGGAAGCTAAGGCCTGTTGGGCCTGGTTAGTACTTGGATGGGAGACCACCTGGGAATACAAGGTGTTGTAGGTATTTTTATACTGCCAACACCGTTCTATTGATGCATTCCATTTTCAAACTTATTCATTTATGTACCAGTAGTTATAAGTAGAAAAGCTCTTACAGAAACCACAAAGCTGATCTACAGCCACACCACACTGGTTGCTTACAAACTCATCTAATCTTGGAAACTAAGCAGTGTAGTCCTGGTTAGTACTTGGATTTGAAACCACCTTGGAATACAAGGTACTGTAGGTATTTTTATATTGCAACACCATTCTGTTGATGCATTCCATTTTCAAACTTATTCATTTATGTACCAGTAGTTAGAAGTAGATAAGCTCTAACAGAAACCACAAAGCTCATCTACAGCCACACCACACTGGATACGCCCAATCTCATCTGATATTGGAAACTAAACAGTGTTGGGCTTGGTTAGTATTTGGATGGGAGATCACCTGGGGAAACAAGGTGGTGTAGATATTTTCATACTGCCAACACCGTTCTGTTGATGCATTCCATTTTCAAACTTATTAATTTATGTACAAGTAGTTAGAAGTAGATAAGCTCTAACAGAAACCACAAAGCTCATCTACAGCCACACGACACTGGATATGCCCAATCTCATCTGATCTTGGAAGCTAAGCAGTGTTGGGTCTGGTTAGTACTTGGATAGGAGGCCACCTGAGAATACAAGGTGATTTTGGTATTTTAATACTGCCAACACCGTTCTGTTGATGCATTCCATTTTTAAACTTATTCATTTATATACCAGTAGTTTGAAGTAGAAAAGCTCTAACAGAAACCATAACCCTCATCTACAGCCACACCACACTAGATATGCCCATTCTCATCTGATCTTGGAAGCTAAGAAGTGTTGGTCATGGTTAGTATTTGGATGGGAGACCACCTGGCAATACAAGGTGCTGTGGGTATTTTTATACTGCCAACACCGTTCTGTTGATGCATTCCATTTTCAAACTTATACATTTATGTACCAGTAGTTAGAAGTAGAAAAGCTCTAGCATAAACCACAAAGCTCATCTACAGCAACACCACACTGGATACACCCAATCTCATCTGATCTTGGAAGCTAAGCAGTGTTTTGGCCTGGTTAGTACTTAGGTGGGAGACCACCTGGGTATACAAGGTGCTGTAGGTATTTTAATACTGCCAACACCGTTCTGTTGATGCATTACATTTTCAAACTTATTTATTTATGTACCAGTAGTTAGAAGTAGAAAAGCTCCAACAGAAAAAAACAAAGCTTATCTACAGCCACACCACACTGGATACGCCCAATCTCATCTGATATTGGAAGCTAAACAGTGTTGGGCTTGGTTAGTATTTGGATGGGGATCACCTGGGGAAACAAGGTGTTGTAGATATTTTCATACTGCCAACACCGTTCTGTTGATGCATTCCCTTTTCAAACTTATTAATTTATGTACAAGTAGTTAGAAGTAGATAAGCTCTAACAGAAACCACAAAGCTCATCTACAGCCACACCACACTGGATACGCCCAATCTCATCTGATCTTGGAAGCTAAACAGTGTTGGGCTTGGTTAGTATTTGGATGGGAGATCACCTGGGGAAACAAGGTGTTGTAGATATTTTCATACTGCCAACACCGTTCTGTTGATGCATTCCCTTTTCAAACTTATTCATTTATGTACAAGTAGTTAGAAGTAGATAAGCTCTAACAGAAACCACAAAGCTCATCTACAGCCACACCACACAGGATACGCCCAATCTCATCTGATCTTGGAAGCTAAGCAGTGTTGGGCATGGTAAGTACTTGGATAGAAGACCACCTGGGAATACAAAGTGCTTTAGGTATTTTTATACTGCCAACACCATTCTATTGATGCATTCCATTTTCAAACTTATTCATTTATGTACCAGTAGTTAGAAGCAGAAAAGCTCTTACAGAAACCACAAAGCTCATCTACAGCCACACCACACTGTATGCTCCCAATCTCATCTAATCTTGGAAGCTAAGCAGTGTTGGGCCTGGTTAGTGCTTGGATGGGAGACCACCTGGGGAAACAACGTGCTGTCGATATTTTCATACTACCAACACAATTCTTTTGATGCATTCCATTTTAAAACAAATTCATTTATGTACAAGTAGTTAGAAGTAGATAAGCTCTAACAGAAACCATAAAACTCATCTACAGCCACACCACACGGGATACGCCCAATCTCATCTCATCTTGGAAGCTAAGCAGTGTTGGGTCTGGTTAGTACTTGGATAGGAGGCCACCTGAGAATACAAGGTGCTTTTGGTATTTTAATACTGCCAACACCGTTCTGTTGATGCATTCCATTTTCAAATTTATTCATTTATGTACCAGTAGTTAGAAGTAGAAAAGCCCAACAGAAAAAAACAAAGCTCATCTATAGCCACACCACACTGGATACGCCCAATCTCATCTGCTCTTGGAAGCTAAGCAGTGTTGGGACTGATTAGTACTTGGATGGGAGACCACCTGGGAATACAAGGTGCTGTAGGTATTTTTATACTGCCAACACCGTTCTGTTGATGCATTCCATTTTCAAACTTATTCATTTATGTACCAGTAGTTAGAGGTAGAACAGATCCAACAGAAAAAACAAAGCTCATTTACAGCCACACCACACTGGATACGCCCAATCTCATCTGATCTTGGAAGCTAAGCAGTGTTGGGCCTGGTTAGTACTTGGATGGGAGACCACCTGGGAATACAAGGTGCTGTAGGCATTTTTATACTGCCAACACCGTTCTGTTGATGCATTCCATTTTCAAACTTATTCATTTATGTACCAGTAGTTAGAAGTAGAAAAGCCCAACAGAAAAAAACAAAGCTCATCTATAGCCACACCACACTGAATATGCCCAATCTCATCTGATTTTGGAAGCTAAGCAGTGTTGGTCCTGGTTAGTACTTGGATGGGAGACCACCTGGGAATACAAGGTACTGTAGATATTTTTATACTGCCAACACCGTTCAGTTGATGCATTCCATTTTCAAACTTATTCATTTATGTACCAGTAGAAGGAAGTAGAAAAGCTCTAACAGAAACCACAAAGATCATCTACAGCCACACCACACTGGATACGCCCAATCTCATCTGATCTTGGAAGCTAAGCAGTATTGGGCCTGGTTAGTCCTTGGATAGGAGGCCACCTGAGAATAAAAGGTGCTGTAGGTATTTTCATACTGCCAACACCGTTCTGTTGATGCATTCCATTGTAAATCTTTTTCAATTATGTACCAGTAGTGAGAAGTAGACAATCTCTAACAGAAACCACAAAGATCATGTACAGCCACACCACACTGGATATGCCCAATCTCGTCTAGTTTTGGAAGATAAGCAATGTTGGGCCTGGTTAGTACTTGGATAGGAGACCACCTGGGAATACAAGGTGCTGTATGTATTTTTATACTGCCAACACGGTTCTGTTGATGCATTCCATTTTCAAACTTATTCATTTATGTACCAGTAGGTAGAAGTAGAAAAGCTCCAACAGAAAAATCAATCCTCAACTACAGCCACAACGCACTGGATACACCCAATCTCATCTGATCTTGGAAGCTAAGGCCTGTTGGGCCTGGTTAGTACTTGGATGGGAAACCATCTGGGAATACAAGGTGTTGTTGGTATTTTTATACTGCCAACACCGTTCTATTGATGCATTCCATTTTCAAACTTATTCATTTATGTACCAGTAGTTATAAGTAGAAAAGCTCTTACAGAAACCACAAAGCTGATCTACAGCCACACCACACTGGTTGCTCACAAACTCATCTAATCTTGGAAACTAAGCAGTGTAGTCCTGGTTAGTACTTGGATGGGAGACCACCTTGGAATACAAGGTGCTGTAGGTATTTTTATATTGACAACACCATTCTGTTGATGCATTCCATTTTCAAACTTATTCATTTATGTACCAGTAGTTAGAAGTAGTTAAGCTCTAACAGAAAAAACAAAGCTCATCTACAGCCACACCACACTGGATACGCCCAATCTCATCTGATATTGGAAGCTAAACAGTGTTGGGCTTGGTTAGTATTTGGATGGGAGATCACCTGGGGAAACAAGGTGTTGTAGATATTTTCATACTGCCAATACCGTTCTGTTGATGCATTCCCTTTTCAAACTTATTCATTTATGTACAAGTAGTTAGAAGTAGATAAGCTCTAACAGAAACCACAAAGCTCATCTACAGCCACACCACACTGGATACGCCCAATCTCATCTGATCTTGGAAGCTAAACAGTGTTGGGCTTGGTTAGTATTTGGATGGGAGATCACCTGGGGAAACAAGGTGTTGTAGATATTTTCATACTACCAACACAATTCTTTTGATGCATTCCATTTTCAACCAAATTCATTTATGTACCAGTAGTTAGAAGTAGAAAAGCTCCAACAGAAAAACCAAAGCTCATCTACAGCCACACCACACTGGATACGCCCAATCTCATCTGATCCTGGACGCTAAGCAGTGTTGGACCTGGTTCGTACTTGGATGGGAGACCACCTGGGAATACAAGGTGCTGTAGGTATTTTTATACTGCGAACACCAGTCTGTTGATGCATTACATTTTCAAATTTATTCATTTATGTACCAGTAGTTAGAAGTAGAAAAGCTCCAACAGAAAACACAAAGATCATCTACAGCCACACCACACTGGATACGCCCAATCTCATCTGATCTTGGAAGCTAAGCAGTGTTGGGTCTGGTTAGTACTTGGATGGGAAACCACCTGGGAATACAAGCTGCTGTAGGTATTTTTATACTACCAATATCGTTCTAATGATGCATTCCATTTTCAAACGTATTCATTTATGTACCAGTATTTAGAAGTAAAAAAAGCTCCAACAGAAAAAACAAAGCTCATCTACAGCCACACCACACTGGATACGCCCAATCTCATCTGATCTTAGAAGCTAAGCAGTGTTGGTCCTGGTTAGTACTTGGATGGGAGACCACCTGGGAATACAAGGTGCTGTAGGTATTTTTATACTGCCAACACCGTTCTGTTGATGCATTCCATTTTCAAACTTATTCATTTATGTACCAGTAGTTAGAAGTAGAAAAGCTCCAACAGAAACCACGAAGCTCATCTACAGCCACACCAAACTGGATATGCCGAATCTCATCTGATCTTGGAAGCTAGGCAGTGTTGGGCCTGGTTAGTACTTGGATAAGAGACCACCTGGGAATACAAGGTGCTGTAGGTACTTTTATACAGCCAACACCGTTCTGTTGATGTATTCCATTTTCAAACGTATTCATTTATGTACCAGTAGTAAGAAGTAGAAAGCTCCAACAGAAAAAACAAAGCTCATTAACAGCCACAATACACTGTATACGCCCAATCTCATCTGATCTAGGAAAATAAGTAGTGTTGGGCCTGGTTAGTACTTGGATGGGAGACCACCTGGGAATACAAGGTGCTGTAGGTATTTTAATAATGCCAACACCGTTCTGTTGATGCATTACATTTTCAAACTTATTTATTTATGTACCAGTAGTTAGAAGTAGAAATGCTCCAACAGAAAAAACAAAGCTTATCTACAGCCACACCACACTGGATACGCCCAATCTCATCTGATCTTGGAAACTAAGCAGTGTTGGGCCTGGTTAGTACTTGGATGGGAGACCACCTGGGAATACAAGGTGCTGTAGGTATTTTTATACTGCCAACACCGTTCTGTTGATGCATTTCATTTTCAAACGTATTCATTTATGTACCAGTATTTAGAAGTAGAAAAGCTCTAGCATAAACCACAAAGCTCATCTACAGCGACACCACACTGGATACACCCAATCTCATCTGATCTTGGAAGCTAAGCGGTGTTGGGCCTGGTTAGTACTTAGGTGGGAGACCACCTGGGTATACAAGGTGCTGTAGGTATATTTATACTGCCAACACCGCTCTGTTGATGCATTCCATTTTCAAACTTATTCATTTATGTACCAGTAGTTAGACGTAGAAAAGCTCTAACAGAAACTGTAATGCTCATCTACAGTCACACCACATTAGATATGCCCAATCTCATCTGATCTTGGAAGCTAAGCAGTGTTGGGCCTGGTTAGTACTTGGATGGGAGACCACCTGGCATTACAAGGTGCTGTAGAAATTTTTAAACTGCCAACATCGTTCTGTTGATGCATTCCATTGTAAATCTTTTTCAATTATGTACCAGTAGTTAGAAGTAGACAATCTCTAACAGAAACCACAAAGATCATCTACAGCCACACCACAGTGGATATGCCCAATCTCGTCTAGTTTTGGAAGATAAGCAATGTTGGGCCTGGTTAGTACTTGGATGGTAGACCACCTGGGAATACAAGGTGCTGTAGGTATTTTTATACTGCCAACACCATTCTGTTGATGCATTCCATTTTCAACCTTATTCATTTATGTACCAGTAGTTAGAAGTAGAAAAGCTCCAACAGAAAAATCAATCCTCATCTACAGCCACACCGCACTGGATACGCCCAATCTCATCTGATCTTGAAAGCTAAGGCCTGTTGGGCCTGGTTAGTACTTGGATGGGAGACAGCCTGGGAATACAAGGTGCTGTAGGTATTTTTATACTGCCAACACCGTTCTATTGATGCATTCCATTTTCAAACTTATTTATTTATGTACCAGTAGTTAGAAGTAGAAAAGCTCTTACAGAAACCACAAAGCTGATCTACAGCCACACCACACTGGTTGCTCACAAACTCATCTAATCTTGGAAACTAAGCAGTGTAGTCCTGGTTAGTACTTGGATGGGAGACCACCTTGGAATACAAGGTGCTGTAGGTATTTTTATATTGCCAACACCGTTCTGTTGATGCATTCCATTTTCAAACTTATTCATTTATGTACCAGTAGTTAGAAGTAGAAAAGCTTCAACAGAAAAATCAAAGCTCATCTACAGCCACACCACACTGGATACGCCCAATCTCATCTGATCCTGGACGCTAAGCAGTGTTGGACCTGGTTCGTACTTGGATGGGAGACCACCTGGGAATACAAGGTGCTGTAGGTATTTTTATACTGCGAACACCATTCTGTTGATGCATTCCATTTTCAAACTTATTCATTTATGTACCAGTATTTAGAAGTAAAAAAAGCTCCAACAGAAAAAACAAAGCTCATCTACAGCCACACCACACTGGATACGCCCAATCTCATCTGATCTTAGAAGCTAAGCAGTGTTGGTCCTGGTTAGTACTTGGATGGGAGACCACCTGGGAATACAAGGTGCTGTAGGTATTTTTATACAGCCAACACCGTTCTGTTGATGCATTCCATTTTCAAACTTATTCATTTATGTACCAGTAGTTAGAAGTAGAAAAGCTCCAACAGAAACCACAAAGCTCATCTACAGCCACACCAAACTGGATATGCCCAATCTCATCTGATCTTGGAAGCTAGGCAGTGTAGTCCTGGTTAGTACTTGGATGGGAGACCACCTGGGAATACAAGGTGCTGTAGGTATTTTTATACTGCCAACACCGTTCTGTTGATGCATTCCATTTTCAAACTTATTCATTTATGTACCAGTAGTTAGAAGTAGAAAAGCTCCAACAGAAACCACGAAGCTCATCTACAGCCACACCAAACTGGATATGCCCAATCTCATCTGATCTTGGAAGCTAGGCAGTGTAGTCCTGGTTAGTACTTGGATGGGAGACCACCTGGGAATACAAGGTGCTGTAGGTATTTTTATACTGCCAACACCGTTCTGTTGATGCATTCCATTTTCAAACTTATTCATTAATGTACCAGTAGTTAGAAGTAGAAAAGCTCCAACAGAAAAATCAAAGCTCATCTACAGCCACACCACACTGGATACGCCCAATCTCATCTGATCCTGGACGCTAAGCAGTGTTGGACCTGGTTCGTACTTGGATGGGAGACCACCTGGGAATACAAGGTGCTGTAGGTATTTTTATACTGCGAACACCAGTCTGTTGATGCATTACATTTTCAAATTTATTCATTTATGTACCAGTAGTTAGAAGTAGAAAAGCTCCAACAGAAAACACAAAGATCATCTACAGCCACACCACACTGGATACGCCCAATCTCATCTGATCTTGGAAGCTAAGCAGTGTTGGGTCTGGTTAGTACTTGGATGGGAAACCACCTGGGAATACAAGCTGCTTGTCAGGAATCGACTTACCGCTGTTATGTCTGTCCGCCGGAGCGGACTCCGTCCGGGGTCACTGCATGTTGCTGTCACCTGTCGCCCTGCTCGTGGATACCATCTCAGGCCTGGGAGCGCCCCTGGAGTCAACGGGCGTGTGGGCGCGCCGCGTCCCAGCCGGGCCGCGTCATGGGCGCCGCCATGACAGTTTTCCCCAGTGTAACTGCGGCAGCCAATCCGGAGCTTGGCCGCACCTCCTCGTCTCACTCCAGCCAATACCTGCCGGTCAGGGGGTATATCAGGAGCTGCAGGGTGAGTCAGAGGTTGTCCTGAACTTTGTGTCACTCCTGCGACCCGTGTGTCTGGACCTGTACTCCTGTTCCTCCGTGTTCCTGGATATTCTCCTGATCCTCCGTGTTCCTGGATAATCTTCTGTACCTGTTACTTCCGTGGAACTACAAGTACCAGCACCAGCAATACCTTTCTGGCTTCACACCTTCTACACCTGCAGTGTGCTCCAGCCTACAGCAGTAGAGACTCCCTCTCCAGGTGCATTCCGTCATCTCACCTGTGATTCAGCCTGCATGCTGATTGTGCACTTCCAACAGCACAGTGAACATTACCATCTAGTCTCCTGCATTTCTACCAGGTTTGCTACCATTATTCCACCTCTGCTGGCTCCACGTTTTAATTACTCTGGTTCCATTTCTGCATTACAAACTCTGCCATAGACTTTCAGTTTCAAACCACATTATATCATTGCCATTACCATTGCCGTTACCATTGTCATTTCCATTGCATTCGTTTGTTTTACTTTCTGCTGCATTATTATCTGGACTTTCTGTTATTAATAAATCTACATTGTGCACATGCGCAGAAACCCAATACTGCCTCCTCACTTCATTCCACCTACCTCCACTGACCCACTAGCGCCCCCTCCGGGGACACAAACTAAACCGACTCTGACAGTAAGTTCAGGACCGATGGACTCGGACGGTGGTCAGAGTGTGGGGTCAGGGGCCTTACAAAACCTGGTCTCCCGTTTGGATGGACAAGAGGCTGTGCAGCAGCAGATATTCCAGTTTCTGCAAGGGATGTCCTCCCGGATTGATACGTTACAACAATCTCTGCTAAGTGCGCCTGCACCTCCAGTTCCTGTTACCTCTGCACATGCAAGTGTAGGGGGTTCTTCTTCTCTGGCTACATCTGCTCCTGTATCTCGTTTGCACCTGCCTGTGCCTAGCAGGTATGATGGCAGTCCGAAGTTATGCCGTGGGTTCCTCAACCAGTGTGAAGTCCAGTTTGAACTTTTACCTCATAATTTTCCCACGCCAAGATCCAAGGTTGCTTATATCATTTCACTGCTCTCTGGATCAGCCCTGAGCTGGGTGTCTCCTCTATGGGAACGTGCCGACCCGTTGATGAACAACTATGCTGAGTTTGTTTCCATCTTCAGACGCATCTTCGATGAACCGGGTCGTGCAACATCAGCCTCCGCAGATCTTCTCCAGCTCCGTCAAGGGACTCGCAGTATGGGCCAATACGTCATCCAGTTCCAGACGCTAGCCGCAGAGATCCAGTGGAATAACCAAGCCTTGGTAGCAGCCTTCTGGCATGGACTCTCGGAGAGGATAAAAGATGAACTGGCAACCCGTGATATCCCTGTGCAATTACCAGAATTAATCTCCCTATGTATCAAGTTGGACTCTCGCATCCGCGAACGCAATAGTGAGCGTGCTCGTGCTGAGTGTCGCAAACCAAGAATGGTTTCTCCTGTACAGTTTCAGCCTCCACCTTCTGACGAGCCTATGCAAATTAATAGGTCCCGCTTAACCTCTGAGGAGCGGTCAAGGAGACTTCGTGAGAGACTGTGTCTGTATTGTGCTGCAGTAGGTCACCAAATAAATTCTTGTCCAGTGCGTTCGGGAAACGCCAGATCCTGACTTGTAGGGGAGGAGTCAAGTTGGGATCTTTCAAGCAAGCTCCTTCAACCCAAGATTTCATTCTCCCTGTGACCTTAGAGACGGCGGCTGGACTCCAATCTGCAACTGCGTTGGTAGACTGTGGTGCAGCGGGGAATTTCATCACTCAAGCTGCGGTAGACAAGTTTCATCTGCCGGTCTATGAACTTCCATATCCAGTCTACATCACGGCAGTTGATGGTAGTCGTATTTCTAAGGGGTATATCACTCAACAAACCCGGCCAGTGATACTGGGGGTTGGGTTCCTGCATTCTGAGTTAATAAAATTTCTAGTTATTCCTCAGGCAACTCAGGAGATTGTGTTAGGTATGCCCTGGCTCCAGCTACATAACCCACAGATTGATTGGGCTACCTTACAACTAACTGCTTGGGGTTCACATTGCCGTCAGTCCTGTTTAGCCCAAGTTGTTCCTGTCAAGACTTCTGAAATCAAGACCCAGTCTACTCTTCCTATGGCCTATCAAGATTTCGCTGACGTCTTCAGCGAGAAGGCCGCTGATGTCCTGCCGCCCCATAGAGAGTGGGATTGCCCCATCGATCTCATTCCTGGCAAAAAACCACCTAGGGGGCGCACCTACCCGTTATCTGTTCCTGAAACCGAAGCGATGAGCGAATACATCAAAGAAAACCTACAGAAAGGATTCATCCGTCCCTCATCATCACCTGCTGGGGCAGGTTTCTTTTTTGTTAAAAAGAAAGATGGAGGACTACGTCCATGTATTGACTACCGGGGACTTAATGATATTACCGTTAAGAACAGCTACCCGTTACCTCTTATTACCGAGTTATTTGATAGAGTCAAAGGAGCCCGCATCTTCACCAAGTTAGATCTCCGCGGTGCCTATAATCTCATCAGAATCCGCAGCGGTGACGAATGGAAGACAGCTTTCAATACTCGGGATGGCCATTACGAGTACCTGGTAATGCCATTCGGGTTGAGCAATGCTCCAGCAGTGTTTCAACACTTTGTTAATGAAATTTTCCGTGACGTTCTATACAAGTA
This sequence comes from Pseudophryne corroboree, assembly GCF_028390025.1. Taxonomy (NCBI): domain Eukaryota; kingdom Metazoa; phylum Chordata; class Amphibia; order Anura; family Myobatrachidae; genus Pseudophryne; species Pseudophryne corroboree. The sequence continues at coordinate 866,848,506 of NC_086444.1, read as the reverse complement.
TCTCGTTGTTTACCTGGACGATATCCTCATCTTCTCTCAAGACCTCCCTTCTCATCATCTCCAAGTCCGTGAAGTCCTCCGACGTCTTCGTGAGAATTGTCTTTACGGCAAATTATCTAAGTGTACCTTTGAGGTTACCTCCATACCCTTCCTGGGGTATATAATCTCTGGATCGGATCTCCAGATGGACCCAGCAAAATTGGAAGCTATTGCCAATTGGTCCATTCCGAACACTCTCAAGTCCATTCAACGATTCCTGGGCTTTGCCAATTATTATAGGAAATTCATCCGAGGCTTTTCAACTCTCATTGCTCCTATTACTAGCTTAACTCGGAAAGGGGCAGATCATTCCAACTGGTCAGAAGATGCCCTGGCTGCGTTTCAAAAAATCAAGATGGCTTTTGTTACCGCTCCAGTTTTGTTACAGCCCGATATTAATAAGCCATTCGAGTTGGAGGTGGATGCTTCCACAGTAGGAGTGGGAGCTGTTCTCTCTCAGATGGGAGCTGACGGGAAGATTCATCCCTGTGGATTCTTTTCCCATAAGTTTCTTCCTGCAGAAGTTAATTATTCCATCGGAGATCAAGAGCTTCTGGCGATTAAACTGGCCCTTGAGGAATGGAGGTATCTCCTGGAAGGGGCGAAGTTTCCATTTAATATCTATACGGATCATAAAAACCTGCTCTACTTGAAGGCAGCTCAGTGCCTTAATCCTCGCCAGTCCCGATGGGCTATGTTCTTCTCCCGTTTTAAATTCAAGCTCCATTTCCGCCCAGGTTCTCAGAATACCAAAGCAGATGCCTTGTCTCGATCCATGGAATCTGAGGACGAGATATCCGATCCAGTACCACGCTCCATCCTGGATCCTGTTGCTTTTGCCTCTTCACAAGTTTCTCCAGCCCCGCCTCCTGGTAAGACTTTTGTTGCTCCTGAACTCCGTCCTAAGTTGTTGTCTTGGGCTCATCAGTCTAAATTTACTGGGCATCCTGGTGTCCTAAAGACTTTTAAATTTCTCTCTGAAACATACTGGTGGCCGAAGATGAAAGTCGACATCAAAGACTTTGTGGCGTCTTGCCCTAAATGTGTGCAGCACAAAACTCCTCGTCAGTCTCCAGCAGGTCAGTTACAGCCGTTATCCATTCCCAGCCGTCCTTGGTCACATCTGTCTATGGATTTCATCTCTGACCTTCCCTCCTCCCAAGGATTCAATACCATCTGGGTAGTGGTCGACAGATTTACCAAAATGGCTCATTTTGTTCCACTCCAAGGACTTCCTTCCGCTCCAAAACTGGCTCAAATCTTCCTACGGGAGATTTTCCGTTTACATGGACTACCCACTGAAATAATATCTGACCGTGGAGTTCAGTTTGTGGCAAGGTTTTGGAGAGCTCTCTGTTCTGCCATGCAGGTCCATCTCAAGTTCTCGTCAGCGTATCATCCTCAGACGAATGGGCAGACAGAGAGGGTAAACCAGGAGTTGGAAACTTTCCTGAGACTGTACATATCATCTTCCCAAGATGACTGGGTAGATTTGCTCCCGTGTGCTGAATTCGCTCACAATTTCCGCTACCACACAGCTACTGAAACTACTCCGTTCTTCGCTGTTTATGGGCAGCATCCACGAGTTCCTGATTTTCAAGACCTTCCTAGCATCGATGTTCCTGCTGCCTCTACTGTCCTCAGTCAGTTCTCAACAATCTGGAGGAAGATTCATACTTCACTCAAAAAGGCTTCTGCCCGGTACAAATTCTTTGCCGACCGCAAGAGACGTGCAGTTCCCAGCTTGAAACCTGGGGATAAAGTCTGGCTGTCAACCCGGAATCTTCGTCTTAAAGTGCCTTCGATGAAGTTTGCACCACGCTTCATTGGTCCTTTCTCCATTGAAAGAGTTCTAAATCCTGTGGCTTACAAGCTCAAGTTACCCTCTTCATTGCGTATTCCTAATGCTTTCCATGTCTCTCTCCTCAGACCATTAGTCCTAAATCGCTTCCAAAGCGCTCTTCCAGCTGGCCCCAGCATTCCAACTCAGCGGGGCATAGAGTTCGAGATAGAGAAGATCCTGGACTCCCGTCACCGGTATGGTCGTCTGCAATATCTCATCGACTGGTCCGGCTATGGTCCTGAGGAGAGGAGTTGGGTGAACTCTGCTGATGTCCACGCTCCCAGGTTGGTCCGTGTTTTCCACAGGTCTCATCCTTCCAAGCCACGTGGGTGTTCGGTGCCCACCCATAAGGGAGGGGGTACTGTCAGGAATCGACTTACCGCTGTTATGTCTGTCCGCCGGAGCGGACTCCGTCCGGGGTCACTGCATGTTGCTGTCACCTGTCGCCCTGCTCGTGGATACCATCTCAGGCCTGGAAGCGCCCCTGGAGTCAACGGGCGTGTGGGCGCGCCGCGTCCCAGCCGTGCCGCGTCATGGGCGCCGCCATGACAGTTTTCCCCAGTGTAACTGCGGCAGCCAATACGGAGCTTGGCCGCACCTCCTCGTCTCACTCCAGCCAATACCTGCCGGTCAGGGGGTATATCAGGAGCTGCAGGGTGAGTCAGAGGTTGTCCTGAACTTTGTGTCACTCCTGCGACCCGTGTGTCTGGACCTGTACTCCTGTTCCTCCGTGTTCCTGGATATTCTCCTGATCCTCCGTGTTCCTGGATAATCTTCTGTACCTGTTACTTCCGTGGAACTACAAGTACCAGCACCAGCAATACCTTTCTGGCTTCACACCTTCTACACCTGCAGTGTGCTCCAGCCTACAGCAGTAGAGACTCCCTCTCCAGGTGCATTCCGTCATCTCACCTGTGATTCAGCCTGCATGCTGATTGTGCACTTCCAACAGCACAGTGAACATTACCATCTAGTCTCCTGCATTTCTACCAGGTTTGCTACCATTATTCCACCTCTGCTGGCTCCACGTTTTAATTACTCTGGTTCCATTTCTGCATTACAAACTCTGCCATAGACTTTCAGTTTCAAACCACATTATATCATTGCCATTACCATTGCCGTTACCATTGTAATTTCCATTGCATTCGTTTGTTTTACTTTCTGCTGCATTATTATCTGGACTTTCTGTTATTAATAAATCTACATTGTGCACATGCGCAGAAACCCAATACTGCCTCCTCACTTCATTCCACCTACCTCCACTGACCCACTAGCGCCCCCTCCGGGGACACAAACTAAACCGACTCTGACACTGCTGTAGGTATTTTTATACTACCAATATCGTTCTAATGATGCATTCCATTTTCAAACGTATTTATTTATGTACCAGTATTTAGAAGTAAAATAAGATCCAACAGAAAAAACAAAGCTCATCTACAGCCACACCACACTGGATACGCCCAATCTCATCTGATCTTAGAAGCTAAGCAGTGTTGGTCCTGGTTAGTACTTGGATGGGAGACCACCTGGGAATACAAGGTGCTGTAGGTATTTTTATACTGCCAACACCGTTCTGTTGATGCATTCCATTTTCAAACTTATTCATTTATGTACCAGTAGTTAGAAGTAGAAAAGCTCCAACAGAAACCACAAAGCTCATCTACAGCCACACCAAACTGGATATGCCCAATCTCATCTGATCTTGGAAGCTAGGCAGTGTAGTCCTGGTTAGTACTTGGATGGGAGACCACCTGGGATTTTTATACTGGTTAGTACTTGGATAGGAGACAACCTGGGAAAACTAGGTGCTGTAGGTATTTTTATACAGCCAACACCGTTCTGTTGATGTATTCCATTTTCAAACGTATTCATTTATGTACGAGTAGTAAGAAGTAGAAAAGCTCCAACAGAAAAAACAAAGCTCATCTACAGCCACATTACACTGTATTCGCCCAATCTCATCTGATCTTGGAAAATAAGCAGAGTTAGGGCTGGTTAGTACTTGGATGGGAGACCACCTGGGAATACAAGGTGCTGTAGGTATTTTAATAATGCCAACACCGTTCTGTTGATGCATTACATTTTCAAACTTATTTATTTATGTACCAATAGTTAGAAGAAGAAAAGCTCCAACAGAAAAAACAAAGCTTATCTACAGCCACACCACACTGGATACGCCCAATCTCATCTGCTCTTGGAAGCTAAGCAGTGTTGGGCCTGGTTAGTACTTGGATGGGAGACCACCTGGGAATACAAGGTGCTGTAGGTATTTTTATACTGCCAACACCGTTCTGTTGATGCATTCCATTTTTAAACTTATTCATTTATGTACCAGTAGTTAGAGGTAGAACAGATCCAACAGAAAAAACAAAGCTCATTTACAGCCACACCACACTGGATACGCCCAATCTCATCTGATCTTGGAAGCTAAGCAGTGTTGGGCCTGGTTAGTACTTGGATGGGAGACCAACCGGGGAATACAAGGTGCTGTAGGTATTTTTATACTGCCAACACCATTCTGTTGATGCATTCCATTTTCAAACTTATTCATTTATGTACCAGTAGTTAGAAGTAGAAAAGCTCTAGCATAAACCACAAAGCTCATCTACAGCAACACCACACTGGATACACCCAATCTCATCTGATCTTGGAAGCTAAGCAGTGTTTTGGCCTGGTTAGTACTTAGGTGGGAGACCACCTGGGTATACAAGGTGCTGTAGGTATTTTAATAATGCCAACACCGTTCTGTTGATGCATTACATTTTCAAACTTATTTATTTATGTACCAGTAGTTAGAAGTAGAAAAGCTCCAACAGAAAAAACAAAGCTTATCTACAGCCACACCACACTGGATACGCCCAATCTCATCTGATCTTGGAAACTAAGCAGTGTTGGGCCTGGTTAGTACTTGGATGGGAGACCACCTGGGAATATAAGGTGCTGTAGGTATTTTTATACTGCCAACACCGTTCTGTTGATGCATTCCATTTTCAAACTTATTCATTTATGTACCAGTAGTTAGTAGTAGATAAGCTCTAACAGAAACCACAAAGCTCATCTACAGCCACACCACACTGGATACGCCCAATCTCATCTGATCTTGGAAGCTAAACAGTGTTGGGCTTGGTTAGTATTTGGATGGGAGATCACCTGGGGAAACAAGGTGTCGTAGATTTTTTCATACTGCCAACACCGTTCTGTTGATGCATTCCCTTTTCAAACTTATTCATTTATGTACAAGTAGTTAGAAGTAGATAAGCTCTAACAGAAACCACAAAGCTCATCTACAGCCACACCACACTGGATACGCGCAATCTCATCTGATCTTGGAAGCTAAGCAGTGTTGGGCATGGTAAGTACTTGGATAGGAGACCACCTGGGAATACAAAGTGCTTTAGGTATTTTTATACTGCCAACACCATTCTATTGATGCATTCCATTTTCAAACTTATTCTTTTATGTACCAGTAGTTAGAAGTAGAAAAACTCTTACAGAAACCACAAAGATCATCTACAGCCACACCACACTGGATATGCCCAATCTCATCTGATCTTGGAAGCTAAGCAGTGTTGGGCATGGTAAGTACTTGGATAGGAGACCACCTGGGAATACAAAGTGCTTTTGGTATTTTTATGCTGCCAACACCGTTCTGTTGATGCATTCCATTTTCAACTTATTCATTTATGTACCAGTAGTTTGAAGTAGAAAAGCTTTAACAGAAACTGTAATGCTCATCTACAGTCACACCACACTAGATATGCCCAATATCATCTGATCTTGGAAGCTAAGCAGTGTTGGGCCTGGTTAGTACTTGGATGGAAGTCCACCTGGCATTACAAGGTGCTGTAGATGTTTTTAAACTGCCAACACCGTTCTGTTGATGCATTCCATTGCAAATCTTTTTCAATTATGTACCAGTAGTGAGAAGTAGACAATCTCTAACAGAAACCACAAAGATCCTGTACAGCCACACCACACTGGATATGCCCAATCTCATCTAGTTTTGGAAGATAAGCAATGTTGGGCCTGGTTAGTTCTTGGATGGGAGACCACCTGGGAATACAAGGTGCTGTAGGTATTTTTATACTGCCAACACCGTTCTGTTAATGCAATCCATTTTCAAACTTATTCATTTATGTACCAGTAGTTAGAAGTAGAAAAGCTCCAACAGAAAAACCAAAGCTCATCTTCAGCCACACCACACTGGATATGCCCAATCTCATCTGATCTTGGAAGCTAAGCAGTGTTGGGCCTGGTTAGTACTTGGATGGGAGACCACCTGGGAATACAAGGTGCTGTAGGTATTTTTATACTGCCAACACCGTTCTGTTGATGCATTCCATTTATGTACCAGTAGGCAGAAGTAGAAAAGCTCCAACAGAAAAATCAATCCTCATCTACAGCCACACCGCACTGGATACGCCCAATCTCATCTAATCTTGGAAGCTAAGGCCTGTTGGGCCTGGTTAGTACTTGGATGGGAGACCACCTGGGAATACAAGGTGTTGTAGGTATTTTTATACTGCCAACACCGTTCTATTGATGCATTCCATTTTCAAACTTATTCATTTATGTACCAGTAGTTATAAGTAGAAAAGCTCTTACAGAAACCACAAAGCTGATCTACAGCCACACCACACTGGTTGCTCACAAACTCATCTAATCTTGGAAACTAAGCAGTGTTGGTCCTGGTTAGTACTTGGATGGGAGACCACCTTGGAATACATGGTGCTGTAGGTATTTTTATATTGCCAACACCATTCTGTTGATGAATTCCATTTTCAAACTTATTCATTTATGTACCAGTAGTTAGAAGTAGATAAGCTCTAACAGAAACCACAAAGCTCATCTACAGCCACACCACACTGGATGCGCCCAATCTCATCTGATATTGGAAGCTAAACAGTGTTGGGCTTGGTTAGTATTTGGATGGGAGATCACCTGGGGAAACAAGGTGTTGTAGATATTTTCATACTGCCAACACCGTTCTGTTGATGCATTCCCTTTTCAAACTTATTCATTTATGTACAAGTAGTTAGAAGTAGATAAGCTCTAACAGAAACCACAAAGCTCATCTACAGCCACACCACACTGGATACGCCCAATCTCATCTGATCTTGGAAGCTAAACAGTGTTGGGCTTGGTTAGTATTTGGATGGGAGATCACCTGGGGAAACAAGGTGTTGTAGATATTTCCATACTGCCAACACCGTTCTGTTGATGCATTCCCTTTTCAAACTTATTCATTTATGTACAAGTAGTTAGAAGTAGATAAGCTCTAACAGAAACCACAAAGCTCATCTACAGCCACACGACACTGGATACGCCCAATCTCATCTGATCTTGGAAGCTGAACAGTGTTGGGCGTGGTTAGTGCTTGGATGGGAGACCACCTGGGGAAACAACGTGCTGTAGATATTTTCATACTACCAACACAATTCTTTTGATGCATTCCATTTTCAAACAAATTCATTTATGTACAAGTAGTTAGAAGTAGATAAGCTCTAACAGAAACCACAAAACTCATCTACAGCCACACCACACTGGATACGCCCAATCTCATCTCATCTTGGAAGCTAAGCAGTGTTGGGTCTGGTTAGTACTTGGATGGGAGGCCACCTGAGAATACAAGGTGCTTTTGGTATTTTAATACTGCCAACACCGTTCTGTTGATGCATTCCATTTTCAAACTTATTCATTTATGTACCAGTAGTTTGAAGTAGAAAAGCTCTAACAGAAACCGTAACTCTCATCTACAGCCACACCACACTAGATATGCCCATTCTCATCTGATCTTAGAAGCTAAGAAGTGTTGGTCATGGTTAGTATTTGGATGGGAGACCACCTGGCAATACAAGGTGCTGTGGGTATTTTTATACTGCCAACACCGTTCTGTTGATGCATTCCATTTTCAAACTTATACATTTATGTACCAGTAGTTAGAAGTAGAAAAGCTCTAGCATAAACCACAAAGCTCATCTACAGCAACACCACACTGGATACACCCAATCTCATCTGATCTTGGAAGCTAAGCAGTGTTTTGGCCTGGTTAGTCCTTAGGTGGCAGACCACCTGGGTATACACGGTGCTGTAGGTATTTTAATAATGCCAACACCGTTCTGTTGATGCATTACATTTTCAAACTTATTTATTTATGTACCAGTAGTTAGAAGTAGAAAAGCTCCAACAGAAAAAACAAAGCTTATCTACAGCCACACCACACTGGATACGCCCAATCTCATCTGATCTTGGAAACTTAGCAGTGTTGGGCCTGGTTAGTACTTGGATGGGAGACCACCTGGGAATACAAGGTGCTGTAGGTATTTTAATACTGCCAAAACCGTTCTGTTGATGCATTCCATTTTCAAACTTATTCATTTATGTACCAGTAGTTAGTAGTAGATAAGCTCTAACAGAAACCACAAAGCTCATCTATAGCCACACCACACTGGATACGCCCAATCTCATCTGATATTGGAAGCTAAACAGTGTTGGGCTTGGTTAGTATTTGGATGGGGATCACCTGGGGAAACAAGGTGTTGTTGATATTTTCATACTGCCAACACCGTTCTGTTGATGCATTCCCTTTTCAAACTTATTAATTTATGTACAAGTAGTTAGAAGTAGATAAGCTCTAACAGAAACCACAAAGCTCATCTACAGCCACACCACACTGGATACGCCCAATCTTATCTGATCTTGGAAGCTAAACAGTGTTGGGCTTGGTTAGAATTTGGATGGGAGATCACCTGGGGAAACAAGGTGTTGTAGATATTTTCATACTGCCAACACCGTTCTGTTGATGCATTCCCTTTTCAAACTTATTCATTTATGTACAAGTAGTTAGAAGTAGATAAGCTCTAACAGAAACCACAAAGCTCATCTACAGCCACACCACACTGGATATGCCCAATCTCATATGATCTTGGAAGCTAAGCAGTGTTGGGCATGGTAAGTACTTGGATAGGAGACCACCTGGGAATACAAAGTGCTTTTGGTAATTTTATGCTGCCAACACGGTTCTGTTGATGCATTCCATTTTCAAACTTATTCATTTATGTACCAGTAGTTTGAAGTAGAAAAGCTCTAACAGAAACTGTAATGCTCATCTACAGTCACACCACACTAGATATGCCCAATATCATCTGATCTTGGAAGCTAGGCAGTGTTGGGCCTGGTTAGTACTTGGATGGGAGACCACCTGGCATTACAAGGTGCTGTAGATGTTTTTAAACTGCCAACACCGTTCTGTTGATGCATTCCATTGTAAATATTTTTCAATTATGTACCAGTAGTGAGAAGTAGACAATCTCTAACAGAAACCACAAAGATCATGTACAGCCACACCACACTGGATATGCCCTATCTCGTCTAGTTTTGGAAGATAAGCAATGTTGGGCCTGGTTAGTACTTGGATGGGAGACCACCTGGGAATACAAGGTGCTGTAGGTATTTTTATACTGCCAACACCGTTCTGTTAATGCAATCCATTTTCAAACTTATTCATTTATGTTTCAGTAGTTAGAAGTAGAAAAGCTCCAACAGAAAAATCAAAGCTCATCTTCAACCACACCACACTGGATATGCCCAATCTCAGCTGATCTTGGAAGCTAAGCAGTGTTGGGCCTGGTTAGTACTTGGATGGGAGACCACCTGGGAATACAAGGTGCTGTAGGTATTTTTATACTGCCAACACCGTTCTGTTGATGCATTCCATTTTCAAACTTATTCATTTATGTACCAGTAGGTAGAAGTAGAAAAGCTCCAACAGAAAAATCAATCCTCATCTACAGCCACACCACACTGGATGCGCCCAATCTCCTCTGATCTTGGAAACTAAGCAGTGTTGGGCCTGGTTAGTACTTGGATGGGAGACCACCTGGGAATACAAGGTGCTGTAGGCATTTTAATACTGCCAAAACCGTTCTGTTGATGCATTCCATTTTCAAACTTATTCATTTATGTACCAGTAGTTAGTAGTAGATAAGCTCTAACAGAAACCACTAAGCTCATCTATAGCCACACCACACTGGATACGCCCAATCTCATCTGATATTGGAAGCTAAACAGTGTTGGGCTTGGTTAGTATTTGGATGGGGATCACCTGGGGAAACAAGGTGTTGTGGATATTTTCATACTGCCAACACCGTTCTGTTGATGCATTCCCTTTTCAAACTTATTAATTTATGTACAAGTAGTTAGAAGTAGATAAGCTCTAACAGAAACCACAAAGCTCATCTACAGCCACACCACACTGGATACGCCCAATCTCATCTGATCTTGGAAGCTAAACAGTGTTGGGCTTGGTTAGAATTTGGATGGGAGATCACCTGGGGAAACAAGGTGTTGTAGATATTTTCATACTGCCAACACCGTTCTGTTGATGCATTCCCTTTTCAAACTTATTCATTTATGTACAAGTAGTTAGAAGTAGATAAGCTCTAACAGAAACCACAAAGCTCATCTACAGCCACACCACACTGGATATGCCCAATCTCATCTGATCTTGGAAGCTAAGCAGTGTTGGGCATGGTAAATACTTGGATAGGAGACCACCTGGGAATACAAAGTGCTTTTGGTATTTTTATGCTGCCAACACGGTTCTGTTGATGCATTCCATTTTCAAACTTATTCATTTATGTACCAGTAGTTTGAAGTAGAAAAGCTCTAACAGAAACTGTAATGCTCATCTACAGTCACACCACACTAGATATGCCCAATATCGTCTGATCTTGGAAGCTAAGCAGTGTTGGGCCTGGTTAGTACTTGGATGGGAGACCACCTGGGAATACAAGGTGCTGTAGGTATTTTTATACTGCCAACACCGTTCTGTTGATGCATTCCATTTTCAAACTTATTCATTTATGTACCAGTAGGTAGAAGTAGAAAAGCTCCAACAGAAAAATCAATCCTCATCTACAGCCACACCGCACTGGATACGCCCAATCTCATCTGATCTTGGAAGCTAAGGCCTGTTGGGCCTGGTTAGTACTTGGATGGGAGACCACCTGGGAATACAAGGTGTTGTAGGTATTTTTATACTGCCAACACCGTTCTATTGATGCATTCCATTTTCAAACTTATTCATTTATGTACCAGTAGTTATAAGTAGAAAAGCTCTTACAGAAACCACAAAGCTGATCTACAGCCACACCACACTGGTTGCTCACAAACTCATCTAATCTTGGAAACTAAGCAGTGTAGTCCTGGTTAGTACTTGGATTTGAGACCACCTTGGAATACAAGGTGCTGTAGGTATTTTTATATTGCCAACACCATTCTGTTGATGCATTCCATTTTCAAACTTATTCATTTATGTACCAGTAGTTAGAAGTAGATAAGCTCTAACATAAACCACACAGCTCATCTACAGCCACACCACACTGGATACGCCCAATCTCATCTGATATTGGAAGCTAAACAGTGTTGGGCTTGGTTAGTATTTGGATGGGAGATCACCTGGGGAAACAAGGTGTTGTAGATATTTTCATACTGCCAACACCGTTCTGTTGATGCATTCCCTTTTCAAACTTATTCATTTATGTACAAGTAGTTAGAAGTAGATAAACTCTAACAGAAACCACAAAGCTCATTTACAGCCACACCACACTGGATACGCCCAATCTCATCTGATCTTGGAAGCTAAACAGTGTTGGGCTTGGTTAGTATTTGGATGGGAGATCACCTGGGGAAACAAGGTGTTGTAGATATTTTCATACTGCCAACACCGTTCTGTTGATGCATTCCCTTTTCAAACTTATTCATTTATGTACAAGTAGTTAGAAGTAGGTAAGCTCTAACAGAAACCACAAAGCTCATCTACAGCCACACAACACTGGATACGCCCAATCTCATCTGATCTTGGAAGCTGAACAGTGTTGGGTCTGGTTAGTACTTGGATAGGAGGCCACCTGAGAATACAAGGTGCTTTTGGTATTTTAATACTGCCAACACCGTTCTGTTGATGCATTCCATTTTCAAACTTATTCATTTATGTACCAGTAGTTTGAAGTAGAAAAGCTCTAACAGAAACCGTAACCCTCATCTACAGCCACACCACACTAGATATGCCCATTCTCATCTGATCTTGGAAGCTAAGAAGTGTTGGTCATGGTTAGTATTTGGATGGGAGACCACCTGGCAATACAAGGTGCTGTGGGTATTTTTATACTGCCAACACCATTCTGTTGATGCATTCCATTTTCAAACTTATACATTTATGTACCAGTAGTTAGAGGTAGAACAGATCCAACAGAAAAAACAAAGCTCATTTACAGCCACACCACACTGGATACGCCCAATCTCATCTGATCTTGGAAGGTAAGCAGTGTTGGGCCTGGTTAGTACTTGGATGGGAGACCACCTGGGAATACAAGGTGCTGTAGGCATTTTCATACTGCCAACACCGTTCTGCTGATGCATTCCATTTTCAAACTTATTCATTTATGTACCAGTAGTTAGAAGTAGAAAAGCCCAACAGAAAAAAACAAAGCTCATCTATAGCCACACCACACTGGATACGCCCAATCTCATCTGCTCTTGGAAGCTAAGCAGTGTTGGGCCTGATTAGTATTTGGATGGGAGACCACCTGGGAATACAAGGTGCTGTAGGTATTTTTATACTGCCAACACTGTTCTGTTGATGCATTTCATTTTCAAACTTATTCATTTATGTACCAGTAGTTAGAGGAGGAACAGATCCAACAGAAAAAACAAAGCTCATTTACAGCCACACCACACTGGATACGCCCAATCTCATCTGATCTTGGAAGCTAAGCAGTGTTGGGCCTGGTTAGTACTTGGATGGGAGACCACCTGGGAATACAAGGTGCTGTAGGTATTTTCATACTGCCAACACCGTTCTGTTGATGCATTCCATTTTCAAACTTATTCTTTTATGTACCAGTAGTTAGAAGTAGAAAAGCCCAACAGAAAAAAACAAAGCTCATCTATAGCCACACCACACTGAATATGCCCAATCTCATCTGATTTTGGAAGCTAAGCAGTGTTGGTCCTGGTTAGTACTTGGATGGGAGACCACCTGGGAATACAAGGTGCTGTAGATATTTTTATACTGCCAACACCGTTCAGTTGATGCATTCCATTTTCAAACGTATTCATTTATGTACCAGTAGAAGGAAGTAGAAAAGCTCTAACAGAAACCACAAAGATCATCTACAGCCACACCACACTGGATACACCCAATCTCATCTGATCTTGGAAGCTAAGCAGTGTTGGGCCTGGTTAGTCCTTGGATAAGAGGCCACCTGAGAATAAAAGGTGCTGTAGGTATTTTCATACTGCCAACACCGTTCTGTTGATGCATTCCATTTTCAAACTTATTCATTTATGTACCAGTAGTTAGAAGTAGAAAAGCTTTAACAGAAAAAACAAAGCTCATCTACAGCCACACCACACTGGATACGCCCAATCTCATCTGATCTTGGAAGCTAAGCAGTGCTGGGCCTGGTTAGTACTTGGATGGGAGACCACCTGGGAATACAAGGTGCTGGAGGTATTTTTATACTGCCAACACCATTCTGTTGATGCATTCCATTTTCAAACTTATTCATTTATGTACCAGTAGTTAGAAGTAGAAAAGCTCAAGCATAAACCACAAAGCTCATCTACAGCGACACCACACTGGATACACCCAATCTCATCTGATCTTGGAAGCTAAGCGGTGTTTTGCCTGGTTAGTACTTAGGTGGGAGACCACCTTGGTAAACAAGGTGCTGTAGGTATATTTATACTGCCAACACCGTTCTGTTGATGCATTCCATTTTCAAACTTATTCATTTATGTACCAGTAGTTAGAAGTAGAAAAGCTCTAACAGAAACTGTAATGCTCATCTACAGTCACACCACACTAGATATGCCCAATCTCATCTGATCTTGGAAGCTAAGCAGTGTTGGGCCTGGTTAGTACTTGGATGGGAGACCACCTGGCATTACAAGGTGCTGTAGAAATTTTTAAACTGCCAACACTGTTCTGTTGATGCATTCCATTGTAAATCTTTTTCAATTATGTACCAGTAGTTAGAAGTAGACAATCTCTAACAGAAACCACAAAGATCATCTACAGCCACACCACACTGGATATGCCCAATCTCGTCTAGTTTTGGAAGATAAGCAATGTTGGGCCTGGTTAGTACTTGGATGGGAGACCACCTGGGAATACAAGGTGCTGTAGGTATTTTTATACTGCCAACACCGTTCTCTTGATGCTTCCATTTTCAACCTTTTTCATTTATGTACCAGTAGGTAGAAGTAGAAAAGTTCCAACAGAAAAATCAATCCTCATCTACAGCCACACCGCACTGGATACGCCCAATCTCATCTGATCTTGAAAGCTAAGGCCTGTTGAGCCTGGTTAGTACTTGGATGGGAGACAGCCTGGGAATACAAGGTGCTGTAGGTATTTTTATACTGCCAACACCGTTCTATTGATGCATTCCATTTTCAAACTTATTCATTTATGTACCAGTAGTTATAAGTAGAAAAGCTCTTACAGAAACCACAAAGCTGATCTACAGCCACACCACACTGGTTGCTCACAAACTCATCTAATCTTGGAAACTAAGCAGTGTAGTCCTGGTTAGTACTTGGATGGGAGACCACCTTGGAATACAAGGTGCTGTAGGTATTTTTATATTGCCAACACCGTTCTGTTGATGCATTCCATTTTCAAACTTATTCATTTATGTACCAGTAGTTAGAAGTAGAAAAGCTCCAACAGAAAAATCAAAGCTCATCTACAGCCACACCACACTGGATACGCCCAATCTCATCTGATCCTAGACGCTAAGCAGTGTTGGACCTGGTTCGTACTTGGATGGGAGACCACCTGGGAATACAACGTGCTGTAGGTATTTTTATACTGCGAACACCATTCTGTTGATGCATTACATTTTCAAATTTATTCATTTATGTACCAGTAGTTAGAAGTAGAAAAGCTCCAACAGAAAACACAAAGATCATCTACAGCCACACCACACTGGATACGCCCAATCTCGTCTAGTTTTGGAAGATAAGCAATGTTGGGCCTGGTTAGTACTTGGATGGGAGACCACCTGAGAATACAAGGTGCTGTAGGTATTTTTATACTGCCAACACCATTCTGTTAATGCAATCCATTTTCAAACTTATTCATTTGTGTACCAGTAGTTAGAAGTAGAAAAGCTCCAACAGAAAACACAAAGATCATCTACAGCCACACCACACTGGATACGCCCAATCTCGTCTAGTTTTGGAAGATAAGCAATGTTGGGCCTGGTTAGTACTTGGATGGGAGACCACCTGGGAATACAAGGTGCTGTAGGTATTTTTATACTGCCAACACCGTTCTGTTGATGTATTCCATTTTCAAACTTATTCATTTATGTACCAGTAGTTAGAAGTAGAAAAGCTCCAACAGAAAAATCAAAGCTCATCTACAGCCACACCACACTGGATACGCCCAATCTCATCTGATCCTGGACACTAAGCAGTGTTGGACCTGGTTCGTACTTGGATGGGAGACCACCTGGGAATACAAGGTGCTGTAGGCATTTTCATACTACCAACACCGTTCTGCTGATGCATTCCATTTTCAAACTTATTCATTTATGTAACAGTAGTTAGAAGTAGAAAAGCCCAACAGAAAAAAACAAAGCTCATCTATAGCCACACCACACTGGATACGCCCAATCTCATCTGCTCTTGGAAGCTAAGCAGTGTTGGGCCTGATTAGTATTTGGATGGGAGACCACCTGGGAATACAAGGTGCTGTAGGTATTTTTATACTGCCAACACTGTTCTGTTGATGCATTCCATTTTCAAACTTATTCATTTATGTACCAGTAGTTAGAGGAGGAACAGATCCAATAGAAAAAACAAAGCTCATTTACAGCCACAGCACTCTGGATACGCCCAATCTCATCTGATCTTGGAAGCTAAGCAGTGTTGGGCCTGGTTAGTACTTGGATGGGAGACCACCTGGGAATACAAGGTGCTGTAGGCATTTTCATACTGCCAACACCGTTCTGTTGATGCATTCCATTTTCAAACTTATTCATTTATGTACCAGTAGTTAGAAGTAGAAAAGCCCAACAGAAAAAAACAAAGCTCATCTATAGCCACACCACACTGAATATGCCCAATCTCATCTGATTTTGGAAGCTAAGCAGTGTTGGTCCTGGTTAGTACTTGGATGGGAGACCACCTGGGAATACAAGGTGCTGTAGATATTTTTATACTGCCAACACCGTTCAGTTGATGCATTCCATTTTCAAACTTATTCATTTATGTACCGTAGAAGGAAGTAGAAAAGCTCTAACAGAAACCACAAAGATCATCTACAGCCACACCACACTGGATACGCCCAATCTCATCTGATCTTGGAAGCTAAGCAGTGTTGGGCCTGGTTAGTCCTTGGATAGGAGGCCACCTGAGAATAAAAGGTGCTGTAGGTATTTTCATACTGCCAACACCGTTCTGTTGATGCATTCCATTTTCAAACTTATTCATTTATGTACCAGTAGTTAGATGTAGAAAAGCTTTAACAGAAAAAACAAAGCTCATCTACAGCCACACCACACTGGATACGCCCAATCTCATCTGATCTTGGAAGCTAAGCAGTGCTGGGCCTGGTTAGTACTTGAATGGGAGACCACCTGGGAATACAAGGTGCTGGAGGTATTTTTATACTGCCAACACCGTTCTGTTGATGCATTCCATTTTCAAACTTATTCATTTATGTACTAGTAGTTAGAAGTAGAAAAGCTCTTACAGAAACCAAAAAGCTCATCTACAGCCACACCACACTGGATACGCCCAATCTCATCTGATCTTGGAAGCTAAGCAGTGTTGGGCCTGGTTAGTACTTGGATGGGAGACCAACCGGGGAATACAAGGTGCTGTAGGAATTTTTATACTGCCAAACCATTCTGTTGATGCATTCCTTTTTTAAACTTATTCATTTATGTACCAGTAGTTAGAAGTAGAAAAGCTCAAGCATAAACCACAAAGCTCATCTACAGCGACACCACACTGGATACACCCAATCTCATCTGATCTTGGAAGCTAAGCGGTGTTGGGCCTGGTTAGTACTTAGGTGGGAGACCACCTGGGTATACAAGGTGCTGTAGGTATATTTATACTGCCAACACCGTTCTGTTGATGCATTCCATTTTCAAACTTATTCATTTATGTACCAGTAGTTAGAAGTAGAAAAGCTCTAACAGAAACTGTAATGCTCATCTACAGTCACACCACACTAGATATGCCCAATCTCATCTGATCTTGGAAGCTAAGCAGTGTTGGGCCTGGTTAGTACTTGGATGGGAGACCACCTGGCATTACAAGGTGCTGTAGAAATTTTTAAACTGCCAACACTGTTCTGTTGATGCATTCCATTGTAAATCTTTTTCAATTATGTACCAGTAGTTAGAAGTAGACAATCTCTAACAGAAACCACAGAGATCATCTACAGCCACACCACACTGGATATGCCCAATCTCATCTAGTTTTGGAAGATAAGCAATGTTGGGCCTGGTTAGTACTTGGATGGGAGACCACCTGGGAATACAAGGTGCTGTAGGTATTTTTATACTGCCAACACCGTTCTCTTGATGCTTACATTTTCAACCTTTTTCATTTATGTACCAGTAGGTAGAAGTAGAAAAGCTCCAACAGAAAAATCAATCCTCATCTACAGCCACACCGCACTGGATACGCCCAATCTCATCTGATCTTGAAAGCTAAGGCCTGTTGGGCCTGGTTAGTACTTGGATGGGAGACAGCCTGGGAATACAAGGTGCTGTAGGTATTTTTATACTGCCAACACCGTTCTATTGATGCATTCCATTTTCAAACTTATTCATTTATGTACCAGTAGTTATAAGTAGAAAAGCTCTTACAGAAACCACAAAGCTGATCTACAGCCACACCACACTGGTTGCTCACAAACTCATCTAATCTTGGAAACTAAGCAGTGTAGTCCTGGTTAGTACTTGGATGGGAGACCACCTTGGAATACAAGGTGCTGTAGGTATTTTTATATTGCCAACACCGTTCTGTTGATGCATTCCATTTTCAAACGTATTCATTTATGTACCAGTAGTTAGAAGTAGAAAAGCTCCAACAGAAAAATCAAAGCTCATCTACAGCCACACCACACTGGATACGCCCAATCTCATCTGATCCTAGACGCTAAGCAGTGTTGGACCTGGTTCGTACTTGGATGGGAGACCACCTGGGAATACAACGTGCTGTAGGTATTTTTATACTGCGAACACCATTCTGTTGATGCATTACATTTTCAAATTTATTCATTTATGTACCAGTAGTTAGAAGTAGAAAAGCTCCAACAGAAAACACAAAGATCATCTACAGCCTCACCACACTGGATACGCCCAATCTCGTCTAGTTTTGGAAGATAAGCAATGTTGGGCCTGGTTAGTACTTGGATGGGAGACCACCTGAGAATACAAGGTGCTGTAGGTATTTTTATACTGCCAACACCATTCTGTTAATGCAATCCATTTTCAAACTTATTTATTTGTGTACCAGTAGTTAGAAATAGAAAAGCTCCAACAGAAAAATCAAAGCTCATCTACAGCCACACCACACTGGATACGCCCAATCTCATCTGATCCTGGACGCTAAGCAGTGTTGGACCTGGTTCGTACTTGGATGGGAGACCACCTGGCAATACAAGGTGCTGTGGGTATTTTTATACTGCCAACACCATTCTGTTGATGCATTCCATTTTCAAACTTATACATTTATGTACCAGTAGTTAGAGGTAGAACAGATCCAACAGAAAAAACAAAGCTCATTTACAGCCACACGACACTGGATACGCCCAATCTCATCTGATCTTGGAAGGTAAGCAGTGTTGGGCCTGGTTAGTACTTGGATGGGAGACCACCTGGGAATACAAGGTGCTGTAGGCATTTTCATACTGCCAACACCGTTCTGCTGATGCATTCCATTTTCAAACTTATTCATTTATGTACCAGTAGTTAGAAGTAGAAAAGCCCAACAGAAAAAAACAAAGCTCATCTATAGCCACACCACACTGGATACGCCCAATCTCATCTGCTCTTGGAAGCTAAGCAGTGTTGGGCCTGATTAGTATTTGGATGGGAGACCACCTGGGAATACAAGGTGCTGTAGGTATTTTTATACTGCCAACACTGTTCTGTTGATGCATTCCATTTTCAAACTTATTCATTTATGTACTAGTAGTTAGAAGTAGAAAAGCTCTTACAGAAACCAAAAAGCTCATCTACAGCCACACCACACTGGATACGCCCAATCTCATCTGATCTTGGAAGCTAAGCAGTGTTGGGCCTGGTTAGTACTTGGATGGGAGACCAACCGGGGAATACAAGGTGCTGTAGGTATTTTTATACTGCCAACACCATTCTGTTGATGCATTCCATTTTCAAACTTATTCATTTATGTACCAGTAGTTAGAAGTAGAAAAGCTGAAGCATAAACCACAAAGCTCATCTACAGCGATACCACACTGGATACACCCAATCTCATCTGATCTTGGAAGCTAAGCGGTGTTGGGCCTGGTAAGTACTTAGGTGGGAGACCACCTGGGTATACAAGGTGCTGTAGGTATATTTATACTGCCAACACCGTTCTGTTGATGCATTCCATTTTCAAACTTATTCATTTATGTACCAGTAGTTAGAAGTAGAAAAGCTCTAACAGAAACTGTAATGCTCATCTACAGTCACACCACACTAGATATGCCCAATCTCATCTGATCTTGGAAGCTAAGCAGTGTTGGGCCTGGTTAGTACTTGGATGGGAGAATACCTGGCATTACAAGGTGCTGTAGAAATTTTTAAACTGCCAACACTGTTCTGTTGATGCATTCCATTGTAAATCTTTTTCAATTATGTACCAGTAGTTAGAAGTAGACAATCTCTAACAGAAACCACAAAGATCATCTACAGCCACACCACACTGGATATGCCCAATCTCGTCTAGTTTTGGAAGATAAGCAATGTTGGGCCTGGTTAGTACTTGGATGGGAGACCACCTGGGAATACAAGGTGCTGTAGGTATTTTTATGCTGCCAACACCGTTCTCTTGATGCTTACATTTTCAACCTTTTTCATTTATGTACCAGTAGGTAGAAGTACAAAAGCTCCAACAGAAAAATCAATCCTCATCTACAGCCACACCGCACTGGATACGCCCAATCTCATCTGATCTTGAAAGCTAAGGCCTGTTGGGCCTGGTTAGTACTTGGATGGAAGACAGCCTGGGAATACAAGGTGCTGTAGGTATTTTTATACTGCCAACACCGTTCTATTGATGCATTCCATTTTCAAACTTATTCATTTATGTACCAGTAGTTATAAGTAGAAAAGCTCTTACAGAAACCACAAAGCTGATCTACAGCCACACCACACTGGTTGCTCACAAACTCATCTAATCTTGGAAACTAAGCAGTGTAGTCCTGGTTAGTACTTGGATGGGAGACCACCTTGGAATACAAGGTGCTGTAGGTATTTTTATATTGCCAACACCGTTCTGTTGATGCATTCCATTTTCAAACTTATTCATTTATGTACCAGTAGTTAGAAGTAGAAAAGCTCCAACAGAAAAATCAAAGCTCATCTACAGCCACACCACACTGGATACGCCCAATCTCATCTGATCCTAGACGCTAAGCAGTGTTGGACCTGGTTCGTACTTGGATGGGAGACCACCTGGGAATACAACGTGCTGTAGGTATTTTTATACTGCGAACACCATTCTGTTGATGCATTACATTTTCAAATTTATTCATTTATGTACCAGTAGTTAGAAGTAGAAAAGCTCCAACAGAAAACACAAAGATCATCTACAGCCACACCACACTGGATACGCCCAATCTCGTCTAGTTTTGGAAGATAAGCAATGTTGGGCCTGGTTAGTACTTGGATGGGAGACCACCTGAGAATACAAGGTGCTGTAGGTATTTTTATACTGCCAACACCATTCTGTTAATGCAATCCATTTTCAAACTTATTCATTTGTGTACCAGTAGTTAGAAGTAGAAAAGCTCCAACAGAAAACACAAAGATCATCTACAGCCACACCACACTGGATACGCCCAATCTCGTCTAGTTTTGGAAGAATAAGCAATGTTGGGCCTGGTTAGTACTTGGATGGGAGACCACCTGGGAATACAAGGTGCTGTAGGTATTTTTATACTGCCAACACCGTTCTGTTGATGTATTCCATTTTCAAACTTATTCATTTATGTACCAGTAGTTAGAAGTAGAAAAGCTCCAACAGAAAAATCAAAGCTCATCTACAGCCACACCACACTGGATACGCCCAATCTCATCTGATCCTGGACGCTAAGCAGTGTTGGACCTGGTTCGTACTTGGATGGGAGACCACCTGGCAATACAAGGTGCTGTGGGTATTTTTATACTGCCAACACCATTCTGTTGATGCATTCCATTTTCAAACTTATACATTTATGTACCAGTAGTTAGAGGAAGAACAGATCCAACAGAAAAACAAAGCTCATTTACAGCCACACCACACTGGATACGCCCAATCTCATCTGATCTTGGAAGGTAAGCAGTGTTGGGCCTGGTTAGTACTTGGATGGGAGACCACCTGGGAATACAAGCTGCTGTAGGCATTTTCATACTGCCAACACCGTTCTGCTGATGCATTCCATTTTCAAACTTATTCATTTATGTAACAGTAGTTAGAAGTAGAAAAGGCCAACAGAAAAAAACAAAGCTCATCTATAGCCACACCACACTGGATATGCCCAATCTCATCTGCTCTTGGAAGCTAAGCAGTGTTGGGCCTGATTAGTATTTAGATGGGAGACCACCTGGGAATACAAGGTGCTGTAGGTATTTTTATACTGCCAACACTGTTCTGTTGATGCATTCCATTTTCAAACTTATTCATTTATGTACCAGTAGTTAGAGGAGGAACAGATCCAACAGAAAAAACAAAGCTCATTTACAGCCACACCACACTGGATACGCCCAATCTCATCTGATCTTGGAAGCTAAGCAGTGTTGGGCCTGGTTAGTACTTGGATGGGAGACCACCTGGGAATACAAGGTGCTGTAGGCATTTTCATACTGCCAACACCGTTCAGTTGATGCATTCCATTTTCAAACTTATTCATTTATGTACCAGTAGAAGGAAGTAGAAAAGCTCTAACAGAAACCACAAAGATCATCTACAGCCACACCACACTGGATACGCCCAATCTCATCTGATCTTGGAAGCTAAGCAGTGTTGGGCCTGGTTAGTCCTTGGATAGGAGGCCACCTGAGAATAAAAGGTGCTGTAGGTATTTTCATACTGCCAACACCGTTCTGTTGATGCATTCCATTTTCAAACTTATTCATTTATGTACCAGTAGTTAGAAGTAGAAAAGCTTTAACAGAAAAAACAAAGCTCATCTACAGCCACACCACACTGGATACGCCCAATCTCATCTGATCTTGGAAGCTAAGCGGTGTTGGGTCTGGTTAGTACTTGGATGGGAGACCACCTGGGAATACAAGGTGCTGTAGGTATTTTTATACTGCCAACACCGTTCTGTTGATGCATTCCATTTTCAAACTTATTCATTTATGTACCAGTAGTTAGAAGTAGAAAAGCTCTAGCTGAACACACAAAGGTCATCTACAGCCACACCACACTGGATACGCCCAATCTCATCTGATCTTGGAAGCTAAGCAGTGCTGGGCCTGGTTAGTACTTGAATGGTAGACCACCTGGGAATACAAGGTGCTGGAGGTATTTTTATACTGCCAACACCGTTCTGTTGATGCATTCCATTTTCAAACTTATTCATTTATGTACTAGTAGTTAGAAGTAGAAAAGCTCTTACAGAAACCAAAAAGCTCATCTACAGCCACACCACACTGGATACGCCCAATCTCATCTGATCTTGGAAGCTAAGCAGTGTTGGGCCTGGTTAGTACTTGGATGGGAGACCAACCGGGGAATACAAGGTGCTGTAGGTATTTTTATACTGCCAACACCATTCTGTTGATGCATTCCATTTTCAAACTTATTCATTTATGTACCAGTAGTTAGAAGTAGAAAAGCTCAAGCATAAACCACAAAGCTCATCTACAGCGACACCACACTGGATACACCCAATCTCATCTGATCTTGGAAGCTAAGCGGTGTTGGGCCTGGTTAGTACTTAAGTGGGAGACCACCTGGGTATACAAGGTGCTGTAGGTATATTTATACTGCCAACATCGTTCTGTTGATGCATTCCATTTTCAAACTTATTCATTTATGTACCAGTAGTTAGAAGTAGAAAAGCCCCAACAGAAAACACAAAGATCATCTACAGCCACACCACACTGGATACGCCCAATCTCGTCTAGTTTTGGAAGATAAGCAATGTTGGGCCTGGTTAGTACTTGGATGGGAGACCACCTGAGAATACAAGGTGCTGTAGGTATTTTTATACTGCCAACACCATTCTGTTAATGCAATCCATTTTCAAACTTATTCATTTGTGTACCAGTAGTTAGAAGTAGAAAAGCTCCAACAGAAAACACAAAGCTCATCTACAGCCACACCACACTGGATACGCCCAATCTCGTCTAGTTTTGGAAGATAAGCAATGTTGGGCCAGGTTAGTACTTGGATGGGAGACCACCTGGGAATACAAGGTGCTGTAGGTATTTTTATACTGCCAACACCGTTCTGTTGATGTATTCCATTTTCAAACTTATTCATTTATGTACCAGTAGTTAGAAGTAGAAAAGCTCCAACAGAAAAATCAAAGCTCATCTACAGCCACACCACACTGGATACGCCCAATCTCATCTGATCCTGGACGCTAAGCAGTGTTGGACCTGGTTCGTACTTGGATGGGAGACCACCTGGCAATACAAGGTGCTGTGGGTATTTTTATACTGCCAACACCATTCTGTTGATGCATTCCATTTTCAAACTTATACATTTATGTACCAGTAGTTAGAGGTAGAACAGATCCAACAGAAAAAACAAAGCTCATTTACAGCCACACCACACTGGATACGCCCAATCTCATCTGATCTTGGAAGGTAAGCAGTGTTGGGCCTGGTTAGTACTTGGATGGGAGACCACCTGGGAATACAAGGTGCTGTAGGCATTTTCATACTGCCAACACCGTTCTGCTGATGCATTCCATTTTCAAACTTATTCATTTATGTAACAGTAGTTAGAAGTAGAAAAGCCCAACAGAAAAAAACAAAGCTCATCTATAGCCACACCACACTGGATACGCCCAATCTCATCTGCTCTTGGAAGCTAAGCAGTGTTGGGCCTGATTAGTATTTGGATGGGAGACCACCTGGGAATACAAGGTGCTGTAGGTATTTTTATACTGCCAACACTGTTCTGTTGATGCATTCCATTTTCAAACTTATTCATTTATGTACCAGTAGTTAGAGGAGGAACAGATCCAATAGAAAAAACAAAGCTCATTTACAGCCACACCACACTGGATACGCCCAATCTCATCTGATCTTGGAAGCTAAGCAGTGTTGGGCCTGGTTAGTACTTGGATGGGAGACCACCTGGGAATACAAGGTGCTGTAGGCATTTTCATACTGCCAACACCGTTCTGTTGATGCATTCCATTTTCAAACTTATTCATTTATGTACCAGTAGTTAGAAGTAGAAAAGCCCAACAGAAAAAAACAAAGCTCATCTATAGCCACACCACACTGAATATGCCCAATCTCATCTGATTTTGGAAGCTAAGCAGTGTTGGTCCTGGTTAGTACTTGGATGGGAGACCACCTGGCAATACAAGGTGCTGTAGATATTTTTATACTGCCAACACCGTTCAGTTGATGCATTCCATTTTCAAACTTATTCATTTATGTACCGTAGAAGGAAGTAGAAAAGCTCTAACAGAAACCACAAAGATCATCTACAGCCACACCACACTGGATACGCCCAATCTCATCTGATCTTGGAAGCTAAGCAGTGTTGGGCCTGGTTAGTCCTTGGATAGGAGGCCACCTGAGAATAAAAGGTGCTGTAGGTATTTTCATACTGCCAACACCGTTCTGTTGATGCATTCCATTTTCAAACTTATTCATTTATGTACCAGTAGTTAGAAGTAGAAAAGCTTTAACAGAAAAAACAAAGCTCATCTACAGCCACACCACACTGGATACGCCCAATCTCATCTGATCTTGGAAGCTAAGCAGTGCTGGGCCTGGTTAGTACTTGAATGGGAGACCACCTGGGAATACAAGGTGCTGGAGGTATTTTTATACTGCCAACACCGTTCTGTTGATGCATTCCATTTTCAAACTTATTCATTTATGTACTAGTAGTTAGAAGTAGAAAAGCTCTTACAGAAACCAAAAAGCTCATCTACAGCCACACCACACTGGATACGCCCAATCTCATCTGATCTTGGAAGCTAAGCAGTGTTGGGCCTGGTTAGTACTTGGATGGGAGACCAACCGGGGAATACAAGGTGCTGTAGGTATTTTTATACTGCCAACACCATTCTGTTGATGCATTCCATTTTCAAACTTATTCATTTATGTACCAGTAGTTAGAAGTAGAAAAGCTCAAGCATAAACCACAAAGCTCATCTACAGCGACACCACACTGGATACACCCAATCTCATCTGATCTTGGAAGCTAAGCGGTGTTGGGCCTGGTTAGTACTTAGGTGGGAGACCACCTGGGTATACAAGGTGCTGTAGGTATATTTATACTGCCAACACCGTTCTGTTGATGCATTCCATTTTCAAACTTATTCATTTATGTACCAGTAGTTAGAAGTAGAAAAGCTCTAACAGAAACTGTAATGCTCATCTACAGTCACACCACACTAGATATGCCCAATCTCATCTGATCTTGGAAGCTAAGCAGTGTTGGGCCTGGTTAGTACTTGGATGGGAGACCACCTGGCATTACAAGGTGCTGTAGAAATTTTTAAACTGCCAACACTGTTCTGTTGATGCATTCCATTGTAAATCTTTTTCAATTATGTACCAGTAGTTAGAAGTAGACAATCTCTAACAGAAACCACAGAGATCATCTACAGCCACACCACACTGGATATGCCCAATCTCATCTAGTTTTGGAAGATAAGCAATGTTGGGCCTGTGTCAGGAATCGACTCACCAAGCTGACGTCTGTCCGCCGCTGCGGACTCCGTCCTGGGTCCCTGCGTTCATCTGTCATCCGCGTCTCTGCCATCAGACGCCATCCTGGGCCTGGGAGCGCTCCTGTGATTGCGGGCGTGTAGCACGCCGCGTTCCCGCTAGGCCGCGGCATGGGCGCCGCCATGACAGCCTCCAGCAGTCAGCATACGGCGGCCAATCCGGTGCTTGGCCGCACCCACTTTTCCTCACTCCACCAATGACTGTCTAACAAGGGGTATATATGAAGCTGCAGGATCAGTCTGCAGGCATCCTGAACTTTGTGTCACTCCTGCGACTCATGTGTAAGGATCTGGTTCCTGTTTCCTCCGTGTACCTGGATACCTACCTGCTGTTCCGTGTTCCTGGCTTTCTACCTGAGACTTTGTACTCCTGGTTACTCTTCACAGCTCCGTGGAACTTCAAGCCCCAGCAATACCTGCTTCCATCTACAGGCTAGCCTAGCAGTAGAGACTGACTCCAGGTGTGTTCCATCTCTCCACCTGTGATACAGCTTGCTTGCTGCCAGTGCCTCATCACCTGCACTGTGAGTCAGACTCCTGCCTCTGCTACCAGGTTTGCCATACAACATCATCTCTGCTGGTTCCATGTTTTAATCTGCTCTGGTTTCCATACCAGAATATTCTCTGCCAAATTATCACTCATCTGTTATCATCACTACCGGTTATTATTTCATCAGTCACCATTCATTCTGTTACCATAGACTCTCAGCTATTACGCTGTTCAATTGACATTTGCATTTCTACTGTTATTTTCTGCTGCCGTTTGTGAATCCTCTGTATAATAAATATCATTGCGCTCATGCGCAGAAACATAATCCAGCCTCCTCGTTTTCTCCCATCCACCTCCACTGACCCACTAGCGCCCCCTCCGGGGACACAGACAAAACCAAGTCTGACAGTAAGTTCAGGATCGATGGACTCGGATGGTGGACGGAGTGTGGGGTCAGAGGCCTTGCAAAATCTGGTCTCCCGTCTGGATGGTCAAGAGGCTGCGCAGCAGCAGATGTTCCAGTTCCTGCAAGGGATGTCCTCCCGGATAGATACACTACAGCAATCCCTGCCTAGTGTACACACTTCTACAGTTCCTGTTACTCCAGCACCTGCCAGTACTGTGAGTTCCTCTATGCCGGCTGCATCAGCTCCAGTGTCACGTCTGCACCTGCCCGTGCCAAGCAAGTATGATGGCAGCCCAAAGTTATGTCGCGGGTTTCTCAACCAATGTGAAATCCAGTTTGAATTGTTGTCACATAATTTCCCCACGTCAAGATCCAAAGTTGCCTATATCATCTCTCTACTTTCTGGATCTGCTTTGAGTTGGGTGTCTCCTCTGTGGGAACGTGCCGACCCTCTGATTAACAACTATACAGAATTCGTGTCAACCTTCAGACGGATCTTTGACGAGCCTGGTCGTGCAACATCAGCTTCTGCAGACCTAATCCAACTTCGTCAAGGTACCCGTAGTATGGGACAATATGTCATCCAGTTCCAGACGTTGGCCGCAGAGATTCAGTGGAACAATCAAGCCCTGGTAGCAGCTTTCTGGCATGGACTCTCTGATCGGATCAAGGACGAACTGGCAACCCGCGATCTTCCTGTACAATTGTCTGATTTAATTTCCCTGTGCATCAAGTTGGACTCTCGCATCCGCGAACGCAACAATGAACGTGCTCGGAGTGAGCCACGCAGAGCAAGGATGATACCTTCCGTACAGTTCCAGTCTCCACCTTCTGATGAGCCTATGCAAATAAATAGGTCCCGCCTAACTCCTGAGGAGCGGTCAAGAAGACTTCGTGAGAGACTTTGTCTTTATTGTGCGGCTGCAGGTCACCAGATTAATTCCTGCACAGTGCGTTCGGGAAACGCCAGATCCTGACTTGTAAAGGAGGAGTCAAGTTGGGATCTTCTAGACAAGCTCCTTCTAATCAAGACCTTGTCCTTCCTGTGACTTTAGAGACTTCAGTTGGGCTTCAGTCTGCATCAGCATTAGTGGACTGTGGAGCCGCAGGAAATTTCATCACCCAAGCTGCGGTAAATAAATTTTGCTTGCCTGTATGTGAACTTTCTTACCCAGTCTACATTACCGCCGTGGATGGTAGCCGAATCTCCAAGGGGAATATTTCTCACCAAACTGCACCAGTGGTTTTGGGAGTTGGGTTCCTACACTCAGAATTAATAAAGTTCTTAGTCATTCCTCAAGCCACCCAGGAGATCGTTTTGGGCATGCCCTGGCTCCAGCTACACAATCCACAGTTTGACTGGTCAACGTTACAACTTACTTCATGGGGTTCACATTGCCATCAGTCCTGTTTAGCCCAAGTTTGTCCAATCAAGTCTACTGAAGTAAAAACCCAGTCAAGTCTTCCTGCGGCTTATCAAGATTTCTCTGATGTCTTCAGTGAAAAGGCCGCGGATGTCCTGCCGCCCCATAGAGAATGGGATTGTCCCATCGATCTCCTTCCTGGCAAGAAGCCACCTAGGGGGCGTACCTACCCGTTATCTGTTCCTGAAACTGAAGCGATGAGCGACTACATCCGGGAAAATTTACAGAAGGGATTCATCCGTCCTTCATCATCACCCGCTGGTGCAGGCTTCTTCTTTGTTAAAAAGAAGGATGGAGGACTGCGTCCATGCATTGACTACCGGGGTCTCAATGACATTACCATTAAAAATAGTTATCCATTACCACTCATTACCGAATTATTTGACAGAGTTAAAGGAGCCCGCATCTTCACCAAGCTAGATCTCCGCGGTGCCTACAACCTCATCAGAATCCGGAGTGGTGACGAATGGAAGACAGCTTTTAACACTCGAGATGGTCATTACGAGTACCTGGTAATGCCATTCGGGTTGAGTAATGCCCCAGCAGTGTTCCAACACTTTGTGAACGAAATCTTCTGTGACGTTCTGTATAAATACCTCGTTGTTTATCTGGATGATATCCTCATCTTCTCCCAAGATCTTCCCTCTCATCGTCTACAAGTCCGTGAAGTCCTCCGACGTCTTCGTGAGAACCGGCTCTACGGTAAACTATCCAAGTGTACCTTTGAAGTTTCCTCTATACCCTTCCTGGGTTATATAATTTCCGGATCGGATCTCCAGATGGACCCGACAAAGTTGGAAGCCATTGCCAATTGGTCCATTCCAAATTCTCTCAAGTCTATTCAGCGGTTCCTGGGATTTGCCAACTACTATAGGAAATTTATTCGGGGATTCTCCACTCTCATCGCTCCTATTACCAACTTAACTCGGAAAGGGGCAGACCATTCCAACTGGTCAGAAGAGGCTTTAGCGGCCTTCCAGAAGATCAAGCTGGCCTTTATGTCTGCTCCAGTTCTGTCCCAGCCAGATGTAAACAGACCGTTCGAGTTGGAGGTGGATGCCTCTACAGTTGGAGTTGGAGCTGTTCTCTCCCAGAAGGGAACCGATGGGAAAATCCACCCCTGTGGATTTTATTCTCGTAAATTCCTCCCTGCAGAAGCTAACTACTCCGTTGGAGATCAAGAACTACTGGCGATTAAGCTGGCCCTCGAGGAATGGAGGTATCTCCTGGAAGGGGCCAAACATCCGTTCAACATCTACACGGATCATAAAAATCTGCTATATTTAAAGGCAGCTCAGTGCCTTAATCCTCGCCAGTCCAGGTGGGCTATGTTTTTCTCACGTTTTAATTTTAAGCTTCATTTCCGCCCAGGTTCGCAGAATGTTAAAGCTGACGCCTTATCCCGATCTATGGAATCCGAAGAGGAAACGCCTGACTCAGTTCCACATTCCATCCTGAGTCCAGTGGTATTTGCTGCATCTCAAGTCTCCCCAGCTCCTCCTCCTGGTAAGACTTTTGTTTCCCCAGAACTCCGTCCCAAGTTGCTGTCTTGGGCCCATCAATCCAAGTTCACTGGTCATCCCGGTGTCCTGAAAAGCTTCAAGTTCCTCTCTGAGACATACTGGTGGCCAAAGATGAAAGCTGACATCAAGGATTTCGTAGCATCCTGTCCTAAGTGTGTGCAGCACAAGACTCCTCGTCAGTCTCCAGCAGGTCAGTTACAACCATTGTCTATTCCTAGTCGCCCTTGGTCACACCTGTCCATGGACTTTATCTCCGACCTTCCTCCTTCTCAAGGATACAATACCATCTGGGTTGTAGTGGACAGATTTACCAAGATGGCCCATTTTGTTCCTCTCCAGGGTCTCCCTTCTGCCCCAAAACTCGCCCAAATCTTCCTACGGGAGATTTTCCGCTTACATGGTCTACCCTCAGAAATAATATCCGACCGAGGTGTACAGTTTGTAGCGAGGTTTTGGAGGGCTCTCTGTTCTGCCATGCAGGTTAAACTGAAGTTCTCGTCATCTTACCACCCTCAGACGAATGGGCAGACAGAGAGGGTAAATCAAGAACTAGAGACATTTTTAAGATTGTATGTTTCATCTTCTCAGGATGACTGGTTTGATCTGCTCCCATGGGCCGAGTTTGCCCACAACTTCCGCTACCACACTGCTACTGAGACAACTCCATTCTTTGCAGTATATGGGCAACATCCTCGTGTTCCAGACTTCCAAGAACTCCCTCACATGGATGTTCCTGCTGCCACTACTGCCCTGAGTCAGTTTTCTTCAATTTGGAGGAAGATTCACGTTTCTCTCAAAAAGGCCTCCAGCCGGTATAAATACTTTGCTGATCGCAAAAGACGCGCAGTTCCTAGCCTGAAACCTGGGGACAAGGTTTGGCTGTCTACCCGGAACCTCCGTCTTAGGGTCCCGTCTATGAAATTTGCACCACGTTTCATTGGCCCCTTTCCTATCGAAAGAGTCATCAACCCTGTGGCCTACAAGCTGAAGTTACCACCTTCTCTGCGAATACCTAATGCTTTTCATGTTTCTCTCCTCAGACCTTTAGTCCTGAATCATTTCCAAAGAGCTCTTCCAGTTGGCCCCAAAGTTCGAACTCAGCGGGGCGTGGAGTTCGAGATTGGCAAGATTCTGGATTCCCGTTGCCGGTATGGACGTCTTCAATACCTTGTCGATTGGTCCGGTTATGGCCCAGAGGAGAGAAGTTGGGTGAATTCGTTGGATGTCCATGCTCCAAGGTTGGTCCGTGTCTTCCATAACACTCATCCTTCCAAACCACGTGGGTGTTCGGTGCCCACCCTTAAAGGGGGGGGTACTGTCAGGAATCGACTCACCAAGCTGACGTCTGTCCGCCGCTGCGGACTCCGTCCTGGGTCCCTGCGTTCATCTGTCATCCGCGTCTCTGCCATCAGACGCCATCCTGGGCCTGGGAGCGCTCCTGTGATTGCGGGCGTGTAGCACGCCGCGTTCCCGCTAGGCCGCGGCATGGGCGCCGCCATGACAGCCTCCAGCAGTCAGCATACGGCGGCCAATCCGGTGCTTGGCCGCACCCACTTTTCCTCACTCCACCAATGACTGTCTAACAAGGGGTATATATGAAGCTGCAGGATCAGTCTGCAGGCATCCTGAACTTTGTGTCACTCCTGCGACTCATGTGTAAGGATCTGGTTCCTGTTTCCTCCGTGTACCTGGATACCTACCTGCTGTTCCGTGTTCCTGGCTTTCTACCTGAGACTTTGTACTCCTGGTTACTCTTCACAGCTCCGTGGAACTTCAAGCCCCAGCAATACCTGCTTCCATCTACAGGCTTCACACTCATCACCATCTCTGTGTGCTTCAGCCTAGCAGTAGAGACCGACTCCAGGTGTGTTCCATCTCTCCACCTGTGATACAGCTTGCTTGCTGCCAGTGCCTCATCACCTGCACTGTGAGTCAGACTCCTGCCTCTGCTACCAGGTTTGCCATACAACATCATCTCTGCTGGTTCCATGTTTTAATCTGCTCTGGTTTCCATACCAGAATATTCTCTGCCAAATTATCACTCATCTGTTATCATCACTACCGGTTATTATTTCATCAGTCACCATTCATTCTGTTACCATAGACTCTCAGCTATTACGCTGTTCAATTGACATTTGCATTTCTACTGTTATTTTCTGCTGCCGTTTGTGAATCCTCTGTATAATAAATATCATTGCGCTCATGCGCAGAAACATAATCCAGCCTCCTCGTTTTCTCCCATCCACCTCCACTGACCCACTAGCGCCCCCTCCGGGGACACAGACAAAACCAAGTCTGACAGCCTGGTTAGTACTTGGATGGGAGACCACCTGGGAATACAAGGTGCTGTAGGTATTTTTATACTGCCAACACCGTTCTCTTGATGCTTACATTTTCAACCTTTTTCATTTATGTACCAGTAGGTAGAAGTAGAAAAGCTCCAACAGAAAAATCAATCCTCATCTACAGCCACACCGCACTGGATACGCCCAATCTCATCTGATCTTGAAAGCTAAGGCCTGTTGGGCCTGGTTAGTACTTGGATGGGAGACAGCCTGGGAATACAAGGTGCTGTAGGTATTTTTATACTGCCAACACCGTTCTATTGATGCATTCCATTTTCAAACTTATTCATTTATGTACCAGTAGTTATAAGTAGAAAAGCTCTTACAGAAACCACAAAGCTGATCTACAGCCACACCACACTGGTTGCTCACAAACTCATCTAATCTTGGAAACTAAGCAGTGTAGTCCTGGTTAGTACTTGGATGGGAGACCACCTTGGAATACAAGGTGCTGTAGGTATTTTTATATTGCCAACACCGTTCTGTTGATGCATTCCATTTTCAAACGTATTCATTTATGTACCAGTAGTTAGAAGTAGAAAAGCTCCAACAGAAAAATCAAAGCTCATCTACAGCCACACCACACTGGATACGCCCAATCTCATCTGATCCTAGACGCTAAGCAGTGTTGGACCTGGTTCGTACTTGGATGGGAGACCACCTGGGAATACAACGTGCTGTAGGTATTTTTATACTGCGAACACCATTCTGTTGATGCATTACATTTTCAAATGTATTCATTTATGTACCAGTAGTTAGAAGTAGAAAAGCTCCAACAGAAAACACAAAGATCATCTACAGCCACACCACACTGGATACGCCCAATCTCGTCTAGTTTTGGAAGATAAGCAATGTTGGGCCTGGTTAGTACTTGGATGGGAGACCACCTGAGAATACAAGGTGCTGTAGGTATTTTTATACTGCCAACACCATTCTGTTAATGCAATCCATTTTCAAACTTATTCATTTGTGTACCAGTAGTTAGAAGTAGAAAAGCTCCAACAGAAAACACAAAGATCATCTACAGCTACACCACACTGGATACGCCCAATCTCGTCTAGTTTTGGAAGATAAGCAATGTTGGGCCTGGTTAGTACTTGGATGGGAGACCACCTGGGAATACAAGGTGCTGTAGGTATTTTTATACTGCCAACACCGTTCTGTTGATGTATTCCATTTTCAAACTTATTCATTTATGTACCAGTAGTTAGAAATAGAAAAGCTCCAACAGAAAAATCAAAGTTCATCTACAGCCACACCACACTGGATACGCCCAATCTCATCTGATCCTGGACGCTAAGCAGTGTTGGACCTGGTTCGTACTTGGATGGGAGACCACCTGGCAATACAAGGTGCTGTGGGTATTTTTATACTGCCAACACCATTCTGTTGATGCATTCCATTTTCAAACTTATACATTTATGTACCAGTAGTTAGAGGTAGAACAGATCCAACAGAAAAAACAAAGCTCATTTACAGCCACACGACACTGGATACGCCCAATCTCATCTGATCTTGGAAGGTAAGCAGTGTTGGGCCTGGTTAGTACTTGGATGGGAGACCACCTGGGAATACAAGGTGCTGTAGGCATTTTCATACTGCCAACACCGTTCTGCTGATGCATTCCATTTTCAAACTTATTCATTTATGTACCAGTAGTTAGAAGTAGAAAAGCCCAACAGAAAAAAACAAAGCTCATCTATAGCCACACCACACTGGATACGCCCAATCTCATCTGCTCTTGGAAGCTAAGCAGTGTTGGGCCTGATTAGTATTTGGATGGGAGACCACCTGGGAATACAAGGTGCTGTAGGTATTTTTATACTGCCAACACTGTTCTGTTGATGCATTCCATTTTCAAACTTATTCATTTATGTACTAGTAGTTAGAAGTAGAAAAGCTCTTACAGAAACCAAAAAGCTCATCTACAGCCACACCACACTGGATACGCCCAATCTCATCTGATCTTGGAAGCTAAGCAGTGTTGGGCCTGGTTAGTACTTGGATGGGAGACCAACCGGGGAATACAAGGTGCTGTAGGTATTTTTATACTGCCAACACCATTCTGTTGATGCATTCCATTTTCAAACTTATTCATTTATGTACCAGTAGTTAGAAGTAGAAAAGCTGAAGCATAAACCACAAAGCTCATCTACAGCGATACCACACTGGATACACCCAATCTCATCTGATCTTGGAAGCTAAGCGGTGTTGGGCCTGGTTAGTACTTAGGTGGGAGACCACCTGGGTATACAAGGTGCTGTAGGTATATTTATACTGCCAACACCGTTCTGTTGATGCATTCCATTTTCAAACTTATTCATTTATGTACCAGTAGTTAGAAGTAGAAAAGCTCTATCAGAAACTGTAATGCTCATCTACAGTCACACCACACTAGATATGCCCAATCTCATCTGATCTTGGAAGCTAAGCAGTGTTGGGCCTGGTTAGTACTTGGATGGGAGACCACCTGGCATTACAAGGTGCTGTAGAAATTTTTAAACTGCCAACACTGTTCTGTTGATGCATTCCATTGTAAATCTTTTTCAATTATGTACCAGTAGTTAGAAGTAGACAATCTCTAACAGAAACCACAAAGATCATCTACAGCCACACCACACTGGATATGCCCAATCTCGTCTAGTTTTGGAAGATAAGCAATGTTGGGCCTGGTTAGTACTTGGATGGGAGACCACCTGGGAATACAAGGTGCTGTAGGTATTTTTATGCTGCCAACACCGTTCTCTTGATGCTTACATTTTCAACCTTTTTCATTTATGTACCAGTAGGTAGAAGTAGAAAAGCTCCAACAGAAAAATCAATCCTCATCTACAGCCACACCGCACTGGATACGCCCAATCTCATCTGATCTTGAAAGCTAAGGCCTGTTGGGCCTGGTTAGTACTTGGATGGGAGACAGCCTGGGAATACAAGGTGCTGTAGGTATTTTTATACTGCCAACACCGTTCTATTGATGCATTCCATTTTCAAACTTATTCATTTATGTACCAGTAGTTATAAGTAGAAAAGCTCTTACAGAAACCACAAAGCTGATCTACAGCCACACCACACTGGTTGCTCACAAACTCATCTAATCTTGGAAACTAAGCAGTGTAGTCCTGGTTAGTACTTGGATGGGAGACCACCTTGGAATACAAGGTGCTGTAGGTATTTTTATATTGCCAACACCGTTCTGTTGATGCATTCCATTTTCAAACTTATTCATTTATGTACCAGTAGTTAGAAGTAGAAAAGCTCCAACAGAAAAATCAAAGCTCATCTACAGCCACACCACACTGGATACGCCCAATCTCATCTGATCCTAGACGCTAAGCAGTGTTGGACCTGGTTCGTACTTGGATGGGAGACCACCTGGGAATACAACGTGCTGTAGGTATTTTTATACTGCGAACACCATTCTGTTGATGCATTACATTTTCAAATTTATTCATTTATGTACCAGTAGTTAGAAGTAGAAAAGCTCCAACAGAAAACACAAAGATCATCTACAGCCACACCACACTGGATACGCCCAATCTCGTCTAGTTTTGGAAGATAAGCAATGTTGGGCCTGGTTAGTACTTGGATGGGAGACCACCTGAGAATACAAGGTGCTGTAGGTATTTTTATACTGCCAACACCATTCTGTTAATGCAATCCATTTTCAAACTTATTCATTTGTGTACCAGTAGTTAGAAGTAGAAAAGCTCCAACAGAAAACACAAAGATCATCTACAGCCACACCACACTGGATACGCCCAATCTCGTCTAGTTTTGGAAGATAAGCAATGTTGGGCCTGGTTAGTACTTGGATGGGAGACCACCTGAGAATACAAGGTGCTGTAGGTATTTTTATACTGCCAACACCATTCTGTTAATGCAATCCATTTTCAAACTTATTCATTTGTGTACCAGTAGTTAGAAGTAGAAAAGCTCCAACAGAAAACACAAAGATCATCTACAGCCACATCACACTGGATACGCCCAATCTCGTCTAGTTTTGGAAGAATAAGCAATGTTGGGCCTGGTTAGTACTTGGATGGGAGACCACCTGGGAATACAAGGTGCTGTAGGTATTTTTATACTGCCAACACCGTTCTGTTGATGTATTCCATTTTCAAACTTATTCATTTATGTACCAGTAGTTAGAAGTAGAAAAGCTCCAACAGAAAAATCAAAGCTCATCTACAGCCACACCACACTGGATACGCCCAATCTCATCTGATCCTGGACGCTAAGCAGTGTTGGACCTGGTTCGTACTTGGATGGGAGACCACCTGGGAATACAAGGTGCTGTAGGTATTTTTATACTGCCAACACTGTTCTGTTGATGCATTCCATTTTCAAACTTATTCATTTATGTACCAGTAGTTAGAGGAGGAACAGATCCAACAGAAAAAACAAAGCTCATTTACAGCCACACCACACTGGATACGCCCAATCTCATCTGATCTTGGAAGCTAAGCAGTGTTGGGCCTGGTTAGTACTTGGATGGGAGACCACCTGGGAATACAAGGTGCTGTAGGCATTTTCATACTGCCAACACCGTTCAGTTGATGCATTCCATTTTCAAACTTATTCATTTATGTACCAGTAGAAGGAAGTAGAAAAGCTCTAACAGAAACCACAAAGATCATCTACAGCCACACCACACTGGATACGCCCAATCTCATCTGATCTTGGAAGCCAAGCAGTGTTGGGCCTGGTTAGTCCTTGGATAGGAGGCCACCTGAGAATAAAAGGTGCTGTAGGTATTTTCATACTGCCAACACCGTTCTGTTGATGCATTCCATTTTCAAACTTATTCATTTATGTACCAGTAGTTAGAAGTAGAAAAGCTTTAACAGAAAAAACAAAGCTCATCTACAGCCACACCACACTGGATACGCCCAATCTCATCTGATCTTGGAAGCTAAGCGGTGTTGGGTCTGGTTAGTACTTGGATGGGAGACCACCTGGGAATACAAGGTGCTGTAGGTATTTTTATACTGCCAACACCGTTCTGTTGATGCATTCCATTTTCAAACTTATTCATTTATGTACCAGTAGTTAGAAGTAGAAAAGCTCTAGCTGAAAACACAAAGGTCATCTACAGCCACACCACACTGGATACGCCCAATCTCATCTGATCTTGGAAGCTAAGCAGTGCTGGGCCTGGTTATTACTTGAATGGTAGACCACCTGGGAATACAAGGTGCTGGAGGTATTTTTATACTGCCAACACCGTTCTGTTGATGCATTCCATTTTCAAACTTATTCATTTATGTACTAGTAGTTAGAAGTAGAAAAGCTCTTACAGAAACCAAAAAGCTCATCTACAGCCACACCACACTGGATACGCCCAATCTCATCTGATCTTGGAAGCTAAGCAGTGTTGGGCCTGGTTAGTACTTGGATGGGAGACCAACCGGGGAATACAAGGTGCTGTAGGTATTTTTATACTGCCAACACCATTCTGTTGATGCATTCCATTTTCAAACTTATTCATTTATGTACCAGTAGTTAGAAGTAGAAAAGCTCAAGCATAAACCACAAAGCTCATCTACAGCGACACCACACTGGATACACCCAATCTCATCTGATCTTGGAAGCTAAGCGGTGTTGGGCCTGGTTAGTACTTAGGTGGGAGACCACCTGGGTATACAAGGTGCTGTAGGTATATTTATACTGCCAACACCGTTCTGTTGATGCATTCCATTTTCAAACTTATTCATTTATGTACCAGTAGTTAGAAGTAGAAAAGCTCTAACAGAAACTGTAATGCTCATCTACAGTCACACCACACTAGATATGCCCAATCTCATCTGATCTTGGAAGCTAAGCAGTGTTGGGCCTGGTTAGTACTTGGATGGGAGACCACCTGGCATTACAAGGTGCTGTAGAAATTTTTAAACTGCCAACACTGTTCTGTTGATGCATTCCATTGTAAATCTTTTTCAATTATGTACCAGTAGTTAGAAGTAGACAATCTCTAACAGAAACCACAAAGATCATCTACAGCCACACCACACTGGATATGCCCAATCTCGTCTAGTTTTGGAAGATAAGCAATGTTGGGCCTGGTTAGTACTTGGATGGGAGACCACCTGGGAATACAAGGTGCTGTAGGTATTTTTATACTGTCAACACCGTTCTCTTGATGCTTACATTTTCAACCTTTTTCATTTATGTACCAGTAGGTAGAAGTAGAAAAGCTCCAACAGAAAAATCAATCCTCATCTACAGCCACACCGCACTGGATACGCCCAATCTCATCTGATCTTGAAAGCTAAGGCCTGTTGGGCCTGGTTAGTACTTGGATGGGAGACAGCCTGGGAATACAAGGTGCTGTAGGTATTTTTATACTGCCAACACCGTTCTATTGATGCATTCCATTTTCAAACTTATTCATTTATGTACCAGTAGTTATAAGTAGAAAAGCTCTTACAGAAACCACAAAGCTGATCTACAGCCACACCACACTGGTTGCTCACAAACTCATCTAATCTTGGAAACTAAGCAGTGTAGTCCTGGTTAGTACTTGGATGGGAGACCACCTTGGAATACAAGGTGCTGTAGGTATTTTTATATTGCCAACACCGTTCTGTTGATGCATTCCATTTTCAAACTTATTCATTTATGTACCAGTAGTTAGAAGTAGAAAAACTCCAACAGAAAAATCAAAGCTCATCTACAGCCACACCACACTGGATACGCCCAATCTCATCTGATCCTAGACGCTAAGCAGTGTTGGACCTGGTTCGTACTTGGATGGGAGACCACCTGGGAATACAACGTGCTGTAGGTATTTTTATACTGCGAACACCATTCTGTTGATGCATTACATTTTCAAATTTATTCATTTATGTACCAGTAGTTAGAAGTAGAAAAGCTCCAACAGAAAACACAAAGATCATCTACAGCCACACCACACTGGATACGCCCAATCTCGTCTAGTTTTGGAAGATAAGCAATGTTGGGCCTGGTTAGTACTTGGATGGGAGACCACCTGAGAATACAAGGTGCTGTAGGTATTTTTATACTGCCAACACCATTCTGTTAATGCAATCCATTTTCAAACTTATTCATTTGTGTACCAGTAGTTAGAAGTAGAAAAGCTCCAACAGAAAACACAAAGATCATCTACAGCAGTGTGGGCCACATAAAAAAATGAAACGAAGCCGAGGGCCACTAAGCTATACTGCGGTATTTAGAATCTAAATTTTAATTTATGATTGTAATGAGACCTTTTCTAGACTCATAAGACCATAAAAAAGACTTCAAAAGATAATTATTGTAATTTAATGAATGAAACATGGTCTACTTTACCTTTGTTATTATAATAAGTTCATATCAGTGGGAAACTTGGCATTGTTTTTGCTTGGCCAGCTTGTCGATGTTGGCATCAATGTTAGAAGTCGCTATGCGCAGAGTATTCTCAAGATGTTGGTCTGTAAGCTGAGTTCTTGTCTTGGACTTTGCGTTCTTCATCCTTGAGAAGAATTGCTCACATAAGTATGTGCTTCCTAACAAAGCACACATCTTCAAAGCGTGCTGCCAGAGATAAGGGAATGTGTCCTGAGAAATGTAGTCTTTGTAAAACGTAAACAAGGGCACATTGAAGAATTTTTCTCGCAAAGATGAGTTGTTTTGGAGATCAAGCAGCTCCATTTGTACTGAGCCTGGCATATTGGCAGCATTGACAGTAAAAGGCATAGAAAATAAATCGAAAAAAGACTGTTGATTACGGAAATCACTAAATCTGTCTTCAAACTCACTTCGCATCATGCTTAATTTTGTAGCGTAAACACCAGGAGACAAACAGTTGGACTCACCGAGAAGCTTAAAATGTGTAAAGTCTTTTTTCGTGAGTTGTGCCTCTCAAAGTTTGAGCTTTTCTACAAAAGTTTTAATGTGATCAAACAGAGTGTGCACCAGCTGATCCTTGGATTGTAGCCGCGTATTTAGGTCATTCATATGCAAGGAGATGTCGGTCACAAAGGCAAAATCTGAAATCCACTTTGGATCATTAAATTCTGCAATCGGCTTCCCCTTGGTTTGCATGAA
This sequence comes from Pseudophryne corroboree, assembly GCF_028390025.1. NCBI lineage: Eukaryota > Metazoa > Chordata > Amphibia > Anura > Myobatrachidae > Pseudophryne > Pseudophryne corroboree. The sequence goes on along the minus strand of NC_086444.1, from coordinate 866,808,212 downwards.
CTCTTCTATTTCACTTCTTAAGTCAAAGACTCTCTTAAGTACCTTCCCTCTGCTCAACCAACGCACCTCACTATAATAAACCACGTCGCCGTGATCCGCTTGGCACTCTTGTGTCAAAAATTCTTGGAATTGACGATGCTTCAATCCTCGTGCCCTAATAAAGTTGACTACAGACACAATAACTTTCATTACATTCTCAAATCCAATCGTTTTCGCACACAAATTCTCCTGGTGGATTAAACAGTGGTACTGGATGAGATCTTTTCCTTCTAGTTCCGGTTCTTTTTTTAAAAGTGCAACAAACCCTTCATTCCTTCCCACCATAGCAGGGGCACCATCAGTTACCACTCCCACAAGGTTGGATAAGCTGAAGTCGAAACGCTGGAGTGTTTTCTTGGTGGCTTCCAGAATATCAGTGCCTTTCGTCGTTCCCTTCATAGGTACAAGCGCTAGCAGCTCTTCTGTCACATTGAAGTGTTGATCAATGCCACGGACAAAGATAGCCAGTTGTGCTGTATCCTTCACATCTGTGCTCTCATCTAAAGCAAGTGAATATGACTTAAATGCGTACAGCCGTTTTTTTAAAGTTCCTTCAATGTCATTGGCAAGTTCTTCGACACGTCGTGCTACAGTTACACCAGACAAACTCAATTTTTTAAACAGTTCGTTATTCTTTGGATAGAGAATTTCCCCAGCAGCGATGAGACACTTTTACGAACTCACCGTCCAAGAAGGCTTTTGTTTTTTTAGCAATTTTTTCAGCTATTACATAACTTGCTTTGACGCACGCTTCACTCTCTTCCATATGCCTTTTAAAAGTACCCTGCTGGCGTTTTAGATCTTTTTGGAGATCGTTCACTTTATCCACACGAGGTTGCCCTGGAAGGTGATTGAACTTGGACGCATGTTTTGTCTCATAGTGTCGCTTTATATTGTATTCTTTTAATACTGACAATGACTCACGACAAACTAAACACACTGGCTTATCGTCAATCTCCACAAAAAAGTACAAATTGGTCCACCTTTGATTAAAAAGCCGGGAACATTCACTTGTTTTATGCTTTTTACTTGTAGACGCCATGGCAAAGCAGATGAACCTAAACAATGATCCCACTGTTCACGACTGAGTGACTGTAGAACAAAATCTGCTTCTATTTATAGCTGACTATAGAAAAAATAAGTAATAAAGACTCAATGAAGTATACACTCCAGCCCGTGTGTGCTTGTAGGACAGATTTGTATGAGAAGTACTCCTCAGATCCCTGTGAGCTTGCCTTTAAAATTCCCCTGTCACCAGCTCACAATGGAAGCTGCCATTTTGAAGCATGAAACAAAATCCAACTCAACACTAGTTCTTTGGTATGGAGGCTTCTGGCGTGTAGCTTTATGTCAAGCTAAAAACAATCAATAAAGAAATGTAAGCATATATAAAATAATCCTGATAGGTTACTGGGGCATATAGCATGGGTACAGCCACAGAATACATTCTATAGATGGGACAATATATATATATATATATCCAAAATGAGGCACTCAAGGAGACATGCAGCAGATAAAAACGCTGTATTTCAAGATGTAGGTCTAACCTAACGTTTTCAGGGTCTCCCCCTTCCTCAGGACCTCAATACAGACCACAACAGACACACACACAAATCCAATTTAAATACCCCCCGCACACTGACTTACCCGCCACCTTGATTCCTGCTTGCGTCACCTGCCTGTACAGCTGGAAACATCACGTGTCTCTGTCATTACAGAGCTGGTAACCAGGGAAAACGCATAGCATGCGTTCCACCAGGGATCCAACTTCCGCGTTCGAGAGACCAGCCACGGAGTTCCGCTCTGACGGCTGACAATCGCTGGGGACAATATAGGTGGGGGCTATAATATAAACAAAACACCAATGAAAATAGTTACAGAAATAATAAAAAGAGCATAGATAGCAGTAGTTAATACAGAGAAATACCAACCGAGATTAACTGAACACTTTTTGCCAGACTGATAACATTGTCAATATTCACCAGACCCATCGATGGTGTTACTCCTACACCTTAGTCATGGGTGAGTGAGTAAGTAAGGTGTAGGAGTAACACCGAAACAGCTGTCGGGTGTGCTGTGAATCTGTTTGGCATTATGATCGGACCTTTCTTATGATGACACTTGTGGCTAAGTACCCCTTCTACATTTTGAATATTCTATCTACCGGTCTATGCCTGTTTTTATGCACATATAAATGTACTTTTGTGCTACTAAAATACTTTTGCATGATAAATGGATGTTTGCTGGCCTTTTTTTAAATATATATATACACACACACAATGTATCATAGGTGGTAGAAACACATCTCAGAAATCACAGCCCCCATTATTCCCATCCCCACCCCCATACACAGACATTACATCTGCCATTGTCATTCCCACCCCAGCACCCACCACATATACAGGAATCACAGCCCCCATTATTCCCAACCCCACCCCCATACAGACATTAAATCTGCCATTATCATTCTCTCCCCAGCTCCACCACCACATAGGGCCTATAATCCATATATAGTCCAGAATAGGACTGGACTTATATGGCTGTACCACTGGACTTATTCGGCTATATCACTGGACTGGACTTATACGGCAGTACCACTGGACTTATACGGCTGTACCACTGAACTTATACGGCTGTATCAATGGACTGGACTTATACGGCAGTACCACTGGACTTATATGGCACTACCACTGGACTTATACGGCTGTATCACTGAACTGGACTCATACGGCAGTATCACTAGACTGGTGGGTATAATGTGGGCATGCTTTCACAATATTGCTGCTGTCTGTCTGTCTGTGATGGGGGGAGGGAGGGTATGATAGCGCCTATGTCAAGACATAGGTGCTATCATACCCTCCCTCCTCCCCATCACAGACAGACAGCAGCATTGTCAAAGCATGCTCCCTGCCATCTCTGCTCTTAACACTTAATACACCCCCTGCTGGGTCCCCCGCCACGCCCCCTGCCCTCAATACTAATTTATTCACTGCCATGCTCAGGCTGCCGCACCCCCGTCCCCGCCGCTCCCGCACGCCGGGTTCCTGCACTGCCCCCTGCCCTCAACACTTATACACTTTTATTCTCCTGCCGCAGCCCCCCCCCCCCCCGCGCCGGGTCCCCGCCGCACACAGCCATGCTCAGGCTGCATACATGCTGCCGCACCCCCTCCGCTCCCGCCCGCCGGGTTCCCGCACTGCCCCCTGCTCTCAATGGTAACTTGCCGCACCCCCCCCAGCCGGGTCCCCGCCGCTCTCACCCACCTATTCAACACTGCAGGCGGAGGGAGACACAGGGAGGGAGACACAGTAAGGGTGACCAGACCACTGACCAGCCTAAGAGGAGCTACTCCCCTTCTTCACAGGCAACCAGTGACAGTGCGGGGGAGTCACATGACTCCGGGAAAGGGAAAAAAAAAATTTTTTTTTTGTGTTCATATGTGCGCTGCGGGCGGGCGCGTCGGCGGGCCATGGAAACCATAGCAGCGGGCCACCTGTGGCCCGCGGGCCACGGGTTGAAGACCCCTGATCTACAGCCACACCACACTGGATACGCCCAATCTCGTCTAGTTTTGGAAGATAAGCAATGTTGGGCCTGGTTAGTACTTGGATGGGAGACCACCTGGGAATACAAGGTGCTGTAGGTATTTTTATACTGCCAACACCGTTCTGTTGATGTATTCCATTTTCAAGCTTATTCATTTATGTACCAGTAGTTAGAAGTAGAAAAGCTCCAACAGAAAAATCAAAGCTCATCTACAGCCACACCACACTGGATACGCCCAATCTCATCTGATCCTGGACGCTAAGCAGTGTTGGACCTGGTTCGTACTTGGATGGGAGACCACCTGGGAATACAAGGTGCTGTAGGTATTTTTATACTGCGAACACCATTCTGTTGATGCATTACATTTTCAAATTTATTCTTTTATGTACCAGTAGTTAGAAGTAGAAAAGCCCAACAGAAAAAAACAAAGCTCATCTATAGCCACACCACACTGGATACGCCCAATCTCATCTGCTCTTGGAAGCTAAGCAGTGTTGGGCCTGATTAGTATTTGGATGGGAGACCACCTGGGAATACAAGGTGCTGTAGGTATTTTTATACTGCCAACACTGTTCTGTTGATGCATTTCATTTTCAAACTTATTCATTTAAGTACCAGTAGTTAGAGGAGGAACAGATCCAACAGAAAAAACAAAGCTCATTTACAGCCACACCACACTGGATACGCCCAATCTCATCTGATCTTGGAAGCTAAGCAGTGTTGGGCCTGGTTAGTACTTGGATGGGAGACCACCTGGGAATACAAGGTGCTGTAGGTATTTTCATACTGCCAACACCGTTCTGTTGATGCATTCCATTTTCAAACTTATTCATTTATGTACCAGTAGTTAGAAGTAGAAAAGCCCAACAGAAAAAAACAAAGCTCATCTATAGCCACACCACACTGAATATGCCCAATCTCATCTGATTTTGGAAGCTAAGCAGTGTTGGTCCTGGTTAGTACTTGGATGGGAGACCACCTGGGAATACAAGGTGCTGTAGATATTTTTATACTGCCAACACCGTTCAGTTGATGCATTCCATTTTCAAACGTATTCATTTATGTACCAGTAGAAGGAAGTAGAAAAGCTCTAACAGAAACCACAAAGATCATCTACAGCCACACCACACTGGATACGCCCAATCTCATCTGATCTTGGAAGCTAAGCAGTGTTGGGCCTGGTTAGTCCTTGGATAAGAGGCCACCTGAGAATAAAAGGTGCTGTAGGTATTTTCATACTGCCAACACCGTTCTGTTGATGCATTCCATTTTCAAACTTATTCATTTACTGTATGTACCAGTAGTTAGAAGTAGAAAAGCTTTAACAGAAAAAACAAAGCTCATCTACAGCCACACCACACTGGATACGCCCAATCTCATCTGATCTTGGAAGCTAAGCAGTGCTGGGCCTGGTTAGTACTTGGATGGGAGACCACCTGGGAATACAAGGTGCTGGAGGTATTTTTATACTGCCAACACCATTCTGTTGATGCATTCCATTTTCAAACTTATTCATTTATGTACCAGTAGTTAGAAGTAGAAAAGCTCAAGCATAAACCACAAAGCTCATCTACAGCGACACCACACTGGATACACCCAATCTCATCTGATCTTGGAAGCTAAGCGGTGTTTTGCCTGGTTAGTACTTAGGTGGGAGACCACCTTGGTAAACAAGGTGCTGTAGGTATATTTATACTGCCAACACCGTTCTGTTGATGCATTCCATTTTCAAACTTATTCATTTATGTACCAGTAGTTAGAAGTAGAAAAGCTCTAACAGAAACTGTAATGCTCATCTACAGTCACACCACACTAGATATGCCCAATCTCATCTGATCTTGGAAGCTAAGCAGTGTTGGGCCTGGTTAGTACTTGGATGGGAGACCACCTGGCATTACAAGGTGCTGTAGAAATTTTTAAACTGCCAACACTGTTCTGTTGATGCATTCCATTGTAAATCTTTTTCAATTATGTACCAGTAGTTAGAAGTAGACAATCTCTAACAGAAACCACAAAGATCATCTACAGCCACACCACACTGGATATGCCCAATCTCGTCTAGTTTTGGAAGATAAGCAATGTTGGGCCTGGTTAGTACTTGGATGGGAGACCACCTGGGAATACAAGGTGCTGTAGGTATTTTTATACTGCCAACACCGTTCTCTTGATGCTTCCATTTTCAACCTTTTTCATTTATGTACCAGTAGGTAGAAGTAGAAAAGTTCCAACAGAAAAATCAATCCTCATCTACAGCCACACCGCACTGGATACGCCCAATCTCATCTGATCTTGAAAGCTAAGGCCTGTTGAGCCTGGTTAGTACTTGGATGGGAGACAGCCTGGGAATACAAGGTGCTGTAGGTATTTTTATACTGCCAACACCGTTCTATTGATGCATTCCATTTTCAAACTTATTCATTTATGTACCAGTAGTTATAAGTAGAAAAGCTCTTACAGAAACCACAAAGCTGATCTACAGCCACACCACACTGGTTGCTCACAAACTCATCTAATCTTGGAAACTAAGCAGTGTAGTCCTGGTTAGTACTTGGATGGGAGACCACCTTGGAATACAAGGTGCTGTAGGTATTTTTATATTGCCAACACCGTTCTGTTGATGCATTCCATTTTCAAACTTATTCATTTATGTACCAGTAGTTAGAAGTAGAAAAGCTCCAACAGAAAAATCAAAGCTCATCTACAGCCACACCACACTGGATACGCCCAATCTCATCTGATCCTAGACGCTAAGCAGTGTTGGACCTGGTTCGTACTTGGATGGGAGACCACCTGGGAATACAACGTGCTGTAGGTATTTTTATACTGCGAACACCATTCTGTTGATGCATTACATTTTCAAATTTATTCATTTATGTACCAGTAGTTAGAAGTAGAAAAGCTCCAACAGAAAACACAAAGATCATCTACAGCCACACCACACTGGATACGCCCAATCTCGTCTAGTTTTGGAAGATAAGCAATGTTGGGCCTGGTTAGTACTTGGATGGGAGACCACCTGAGAATACAAGGTGCTGTAGGTATTTTTATACTGCCAACACCATTCTGTTAATGCAATCCATTTTCAAACTTATTCATTTGTGTACCAGTAGTTAGAAGTAGAAAAGCTCCAACAGAAAACACAAAGATCATCTACAGCCACACCACACTGGATACGCCCAATCTCGTCTAGTTTTGGAAGATAAGCAATGTTGGGCCTGGTTAGTACTTGGATGGGAGACCACCTGGGAATACAAGGTGCTGTAGGTATTTTTATACTGCCAACACCGTTCTGTTGATGTATTCCATTTTCAAACTTATTCATTTATGTACCAGTAGTTAGAAGTAGAAAAGCTCCAACAGAAAAATCAAAGCTCATCTACAGCCACACCACACTGGATACGCCCAATCTCATCTGATCCTGGACACTAAGCAGTGTTGGACCTGGTTCGTACTTGGATGGGAGACCACCTGGGAATACAAGGTGCTGTAGGCATTTTCATACTACCAACACCGTTCTGCTGATGCATTCCATTTTCAAACTTATTCATTTATGTAACAGTAGTTAGAAGTAGAAAAGCCCAACAGAAAAAAACAAAGCTCATCTATAGCCACACCACACTGGATACGCCCAATCTCATCTGCTCTTGGAAGCTAAGCAGTGTTGGGCCTGATTAGTATTTGGATGGGAGACCACCTGGGAATACAAGGTGCTGTAGGTATTTTTATACTGCCAACACTGTTCTGTTGATGCATTCCATTTTCAAACTTATTCATTTATGTACCAGTAGTTAGAGGAGGAACAGATCCAATAGAAAAAACAAAGCTCATTTACAGCCACAGCACTCTGGATACGCCCAATCTCATCTGATCTTGGAAGCTAAGCAGTGTTGGGCCTGGTTAGTACTTGGATGGGAGACCACCTGGGAATACAAGGTGCTGTAGGCATTTTCATACTGCCAACACCGTTCTGTTGATGCATTCCATTTTCAAACTTATTCATTTATGTACCAGTAGTTAGAAGTAGAAAAGCCCAACAGAAAAAAACAAAGCTCATCTATAGCCACACCACACTGAATATGCCCAATCTCATCTGATTTTGGAAGCTAAGCAGTGTTGGTCCTGGTTAGTACTTGGATGGGAGACCACCTGGGAATACAAGGTGCTGTAGATATTTTTATACTGCCAACACCGTTCAGTTGATGCATTCCATTTTCAAACTTATTCATTTATGTACCGTAGAAGGAAGTAGAAAAGCTCTAACAGAAACCACAAAGATCATCTACAGCCACACCACACTGGATACGCCCAATCTCATCTGATCTTGGAAGCTAAGCAGTGTTGGGCCTGGTTAGTCCTTGGATAGGAGGCCACCTGAGAATAAAAGGTGCTGTAGGTATTTTCATACTGCCAACACCGTTCTGTTGATGCATTCCATTTTCAAACTTATTCATTTATGTACCAGTAGTTAGATGTAGAAAAGCTTTAACAGAAAAAACAAAGCTCATCTACAGCCACACCACACTGGATACGCCCAATCTCATCTGATCTTGGAAGCTAAGCAGTGCTGGGCCTGGTTAGTACTTGAATGGGAGACCACCTGGGAATACAAGGTGCTGGAGGTATTTTTATACTGCCAACACCGTTCTGTTGATGCATTCCATTTTCAAACTTATTCATTTATGTACTAGTAGTTAGAAGTAGAAAAGCTCTTACAGAAACCAAAAAGCTCATCTACAGCCACACCACACTGGATACGCCCAATCTCATCTGATCTTGGAAGCTAAGCAGTGTTGGGCCTGGTTAGTACTTGGATGGGAGACCAACCGGGGAATACAAGGTGCTGTAGGAATTTTTATACTGCCAAACCATTCTGTTGATGCATTCCTTTTTTAAACTTATTCATTTATGTACCAGTAGTTAGAAGTAGAAAAGCTCAAGCATAAACCACAAAGCTCATCTACAGCGACACCACACTGGATACACCCAATCTCATCTGATCTTGGAAGCTAAGCGGTGTTGGGCCTGGTTAGTACTTAGGTGGGAGACCACCTGGGTATACAAGGTGCTGTAGGTATATTTATACTGCCAACACCGTTCTGTTGATGCATTCCATTTTCAAACTTATTCATTTATGTACCAGTAGTTAGAAGTAGAAAAGCTCTAACAGAAACTGTAATGCTCATCTACAGTCACACCACACTAGATATGCCCAATCTCATCTGATCTTGGAAGCTAAGCAGTGTTGGGCCTGGTTAGTACTTGGATGGGAGACCACCTGGCATTACAAGGTGCTGTAGAAATTTTTAAACTGCCAACACTGTTCTGTTGATGCATTCCATTGTAAATCTTTTTCAATTATGTACCAGTAGTTAGAAGTAGACAATCTCTAACAGAAACCACAGAGATCATCTACAGCCACACCACACTGGATATGCCCAATCTCATCTAGTTTTGGAAGATAAGCAATGTTGGGCCTGGTTAGTACTTGGATGGGAGACCACCTGGGAATACAAGGTGCTGTAGGTATTTTTATACTGCCAACACCGTTCTCTTGATGCTTACATTTTCAACCTTTTTCATTTATGTACCAGTAGGTAGAAGTAGAAAAGCTCCAACAGAAAAATCAATCCTCATCTACAGCCACACCGCACTGGATACGCCCAATCTCATCTGATCTTGAAAGCTAAGGCCTGTTGGGCCTGGTTAGTACTTGGATGGGAGACAGCCTGGGAATACAAGGTGCTGTAGGTATTTTTATACTGCCAACACCGTTCTATTGATGCATTCCATTTTCAAACTTATTCATTTATGTACCAGTAGTTATAAGTAGAAAAGCTCTTACAGAAACCACAAAGCTGATCTACAGCCACACCACACTGGTTGCTCACAAACTCATCTAATCTTGGAAACTAAGCAGTGTAGTCCTGGTTAGTACTTGGATGGGAGACCACCTTGGAATACAAGGTGCTGTAGGTATTTTTATATTGCCAACACCGTTCTGTTGATGCATTCCATTTTCAAACGTATTCATTTATGTACCAGTAGTTAGAAGTAGAAAAGCTCCAACAGAAAAATCAAAGCTCATCTACAGCCACACCACACTGGATACGCCCAATCTCATCTGATCCTAGACGCTAAGCAGTGTTGGACCTGGTTCGTACTTGGATGGGAGACCACCTGGGAATACAACGTGCTGTAGGTATTTTTATACTGCGAACACCATTCTGTTGATGCATTACATTTTCAAATTTATTCATTTATGTACCAGTAGTTAGAAGTAGAAAAGCTCCAACAGAAAACACAAAGATCATCTACAGCCTCACCACACTGGATACGCCCAATCTCGTCTAGTTTTGGAAGATAAGCAATGTTGGGCCTGGTTAGTACTTGGATGGGAGACCACCTGAGAATACAAGGTGCTGTAGGTATTTTTATACTGCCAACACCATTCTGTTAATGCAATCCATTTTCAAACTTATTTATTTGTGTACCAGTAGTTAGAAATAGAAAAGCTCCAACAGAAAAATCAAAGCTCATCTACAGCCACACCACACTGGATACGCCCAATCTCATCTGATCCTGGACGCTAAGCAGTGTTGGACCTGGTTCGTACTTGGATGGGAGACCACCTGGCAATACAAGGTGCTGTGGGTATTTTTATACTGCCAACACCATTCTGTTGATGCATTCCATTTTCAAACTTATACATTTATGTACCAGTAGTTAGAGGTAGAACAGATCCAACAGAAAAAACAAAGCTCATTTACAGCCACACGACACTGGATACGCCCAATCTCATCTGATCTTGGAAGGTAAGCAGTGTTGGGCCTGGTTAGTACTTGGATGGGAGACCACCTGGGAATACAAGGTGCTGTAGGCATTTTCATACTGCCAACACCGTTCTGCTGATGCATTCCATTTTCAAACTTATTCATTTATGTACCAGTAGTTAGAAGTAGAAAAGCCCAACAGAAAAAAACAAAGCTCATCTATAGCCACACCACACTGGATACGCCCAATCTCATCTGCTCTTGGAAGCTAAGCAGTGTTGGGCCTGATTAGTATTTGGATGGGAGACCACCTGGGAATACAAGGTGCTGTAGGTATTTTTATACTGCCAACACTGTTCTGTTGATGCATTCCATTTTCAAACTTATTCATTTATGTACTAGTAGTTAGAAGTAGAAAAGCTCTTACAGAAACCAAAAAGCTCATCTACAGCCACACCACACTGGATACGCCCAATCTCATCTGATCTTGGAAGCTAAGCAGTGTTGGGCCTGGTTAGTACTTGGATGGGAGACCAACCGGGGAATACAAGGTGCTGTAGGTATTTTTATACTGCCAACACCATTCTGTTGATGCATTCCATTTTCAAACTTATTCATTTATGTACCAGTAGTTAGAAGTAGAAAAGCTGAAGCATAAACCACAAAGCTCATCTACAGCGATACCACACTGGATACACCCAATCTCATCTGATCTTGGAAGCTAAGCGGTGTTGGGCCTGGTAAGTACTTAGGTGGGAGACCACCTGGGTATACAAGGTGCTGTAGGTATATTTATACTGCCAACACCGTTCTGTTGATGCATTCCATTTTCAAACTTATTCATTTATGTACCAGTAGTTAGAAGTAGAAAAGCTCTAACAGAAACTGTAATGCTCATCTACAGTCACACCACACTAGATATGCCCAATCTCATCTGATCTTGGAAGCTAAGCAGTGTTGGGCCTGGTTAGTACTTGGATGGGAGAATACCTGGCATTACAAGGTGCTGTAGAAATTTTTAAACTGCCAACACTGTTCTGTTGATGCATTCCATTGTAAATCTTTTTCAATTATGTACCAGTAGTTAGAAGTAGACAATCTCTAACAGAAACCACAAAGATCATCTACAGCCACACCACACTGGATATGCCCAATCTCGTCTAGTTTTGGAAGATAAGCAATGTTGGGCCTGGTTAGTACTTGGATGGGAGACCACCTGGGAATACAAGGTGCTGTAGGTATTTTTATGCTGCCAACACCGTTCTCTTGATGCTTACATTTTCAACCTTTTTCATTTATGTACCAGTAGGTAGAAGTACAAAAGCTCCAACAGAAAAATCAATCCTCATCTACAGCCACACCGCACTGGATACGCCCAATCTCATCTGATCTTGAAAGCTAAGGCCTGTTGGGCCTGGTTAGTACTTGGATGGAAGACAGCCTGGGAATACAAGGTGCTGTAGGTATTTTTATACTGCCAACACCGTTCTATTGATGCATTCCATTTTCAAACTTATTCATTTATGTACCAGTAGTTATAAGTAGAAAAGCTCTTACAGAAACCACAAAGCTGATCTACAGCCACACCACACTGGTTGCTCACAAACTCATCTAATCTTGGAAACTAAGCAGTGTAGTCCTGGTTAGTACTTGGATGGGAGACCACCTTGGAATACAAGGTGCTGTAGGTATTTTTATATTGCCAACACCGTTCTGTTGATGCATTCCATTTTCAAACTTATTCATTTATGTACCAGTAGTTAGAAGTAGAAAAGCTCCAACAGAAAAATCAAAGCTCATCTACAGCCACACCACACTGGATACGCCCAATCTCATCTGATCCTAGACGCTAAGCAGTGTTGGACCTGGTTCGTACTTGGATGGGAGACCACCTGGGAATACAACGTGCTGTAGGTATTTTTATACTGCGAACACCATTCTGTTGATGCATTACATTTTCAAATTTATTCATTTATGTACCAGTAGTTAGAAGTAGAAAAGCTCCAACAGAAAACACAAAGATCATCTACAGCCACACCACACTGGATACGCCCAATCTCGTCTAGTTTTGGAAGATAAGCAATGTTGGGCCTGGTTAGTACTTGGATGGGAGACCACCTGAGAATACAAGGTGCTGTAGGTATTTTTATACTGCCAACACCATTCTGTTAATGCAATCCATTTTCAAACTTATTCATTTGTGTACCAGTAGTTAGAAGTAGAAAAGCTCCAACAGAAAACACAAAGATCATCTACAGCCACACCACACTGGATACGCCCAATCTCGTCTAGTTTTGGAAGAATAAGCAATGTTGGGCCTGGTTAGTACTTGGATGGGAGACCACCTGGGAATACAAGGTGCTGTAGGTATTTTTATACTGCCAACACCGTTCTGTTGATGTATTCCATTTTCAAACTTATTCATTTATGTACCAGTAGTTAGAAGTAGAAAAGCTCCAACAGAAAAATCAAAGCTCATCTACAGCCACACCACACTGGATACGCCCAATCTCATCTGATCCTGGACGCTAAGCAGTGTTGGACCTGGTTCGTACTTGGATGGGAGACCACCTGGCAATACAAGGTGCTGTGGGTATTTTTATACTGCCAACACCATTCTGTTGATGCATTCCATTTTCAAACTTATACATTTATGTACCAGTAGTTAGAGGAAGAACAGATCCAACAGAAAAACAAAGCTCATTTACAGCCACACCACACTGGATACGCCCAATCTCATCTGATCTTGGAAGGTAAGCAGTGTTGGGCCTGGTTAGTACTTGGATGGGAGACCACCTGGGAATACAAGCTGCTGTAGGCATTTTCATACTGCCAACACCGTTCTGCTGATGCATTCCATTTTCAAACTTATTCATTTATGTAACAGTAGTTAGAAGTAGAAAAGGCCAACAGAAAAAAACAAAGCTCATCTATAGCCACACCACACTGGATATGCCCAATCTCATCTGCTCTTGGAAGCTAAGCAGTGTTGGGCCTGATTAGTATTTAGATGGGAGACCACCTGGGAATACAAGGTGCTGTAGGTATTTTTATACTGCCAACACTGTTCTGTTGATGCATTCCATTTTCAAACTTATTCATTTATGTACCAGTAGTTAGAGGAGGAACAGATCCAACAGAAAAAACAAAGCTCATTTACAGCCACACCACACTGGATACGCCCAATCTCATCTGATCTTGGAAGCTAAGCAGTGTTGGGCCTGGTTAGTACTTGGATGGGAGACCACCTGGGAATACAAGGTGCTGTAGGCATTTTCATACTGCCAACACCGTTCAGTTGATGCATTCCATTTTCAAACTTATTCATTTATGTACCAGTAGAAGGAAGTAGAAAAGCTCTAACAGAAACCACAAAGATCATCTACAGCCACACCACACTGGATACGCCCAATCTCATCTGATCTTGGAAGCTAAGCAGTGTTGGGCCTGGTTAGTCCTTGGATAGGAGGCCACCTGAGAATAAAAGGTGCTGTAGGTATTTTCATACTGCCAACACCGTTCTGTTGATGCATTCCATTTTCAAACTTATTCATTTATGTACCAGTAGTTAGAAGTAGAAAAGCTTTAACAGAAAAAACAAAGCTCATCTACAGCCACACCACACTGGATACGCCCAATCTCATCTGATCTTGGAAGCTAAGCGGTGTTGGGTCTGGTTAGTACTTGGATGGGAGACCACCTGGGAATACAAGGTGCTGTAGGTATTTTTATACTGCCAACACCGTTCTGTTGATGCATTCCATTTTCAAACTTATTCATTTATGTACCAGTAGTTAGAAGTAGAAAAGCTCTAGCTGAACACACAAAGGTCATCTACAGCCACACCACACTGGATACGCCCAATCTCATCTGATCTTGGAAGCTAAGCAGTGCTGGGCCTGGTTAGTACTTGAATGGTAGACCACCTGGGAATACAAGGTGCTGGAGGTATTTTTATACTGCCAACACCGTTCTGTTGATGCATTCCATTTTCAAACTTATTCATTTATGTACTAGTAGTTAGAAGTAGAAAAGCTCTTACAGAAACCAAAAAGCTCATCTACAGCCACACCACACTGGATACGCCCAATCTCATCTGATCTTGGAAGCTAAGCAGTGTTGGGCCTGGTTAGTACTTGGATGGGAGACCAACCGGGGAATACAAGGTGCTGTAGGTATTTTTATACTGCCAACACCATTCTGTTGATGCATTCCATTTTCAAACTTATTCATTTATGTACCAGTAGTTAGAAGTAGAAAAGCTCAAGCATAAACCACAAAGCTCATCTACAGCGACACCACACTGGATACACCCAATCTCATCTGATCTTGGAAGCTAAGCGGTGTTGGGCCTGGTTAGTACTTAAGTGGGAGACCACCTGGGTATACAAGGTGCTGTAGGTATATTTATACTGCCAACATCGTTCTGTTGATGCATTCCATTTTCAAACTTATTCATTTATGTACCAGTAGTTAGAAGTAGAAAAGCCCCAACAGAAAACACAAAGATCATCTACAGCCACACCACACTGGATACGCCCAATCTCGTCTAGTTTTGGAAGATAAGCAATGTTGGGCCTGGTTAGTACTTGGATGGGAGACCACCTGAGAATACAAGGTGCTGTAGGTATTTTTATACTGCCAACACCATTCTGTTAATGCAATCCATTTTCAAACTTATTCATTTGTGTACCAGTAGTTAGAAGTAGAAAAGCTCCAACAGAAAACACAAAGCTCATCTACAGCCACACCACACTGGATACGCCCAATCTCGTCTAGTTTTGGAAGATAAGCAATGTTGGGCCAGGTTAGTACTTGGATGGGAGACCACCTGGGAATACAAGGTGCTGTAGGTATTTTTATACTGCCAACACCGTTCTGTTGATGTATTCCATTTTCAAACTTATTCATTTATGTACCAGTAGTTAGAAGTAGAAAAGCTCCAACAGAAAAATCAAAGCTCATCTACAGCCACACCACACTGGATACGCCCAATCTCATCTGATCCTGGACGCTAAGCAGTGTTGGACCTGGTTCGTACTTGGATGGGAGACCACCTGGCAATACAAGGTGCTGTGGGTATTTTTATACTGCCAACACCATTCTGTTGATGCATTCCATTTTCAAACTTATACATTTATGTACCAGTAGTTAGAGGTAGAACAGATCCAACAGAAAAAACAAAGCTCATTTACAGCCACACCACACTGGATACGCCCAATCTCATCTGATCTTGGAAGGTAAGCAGTGTTGGGCCTGGTTAGTACTTGGATGGGAGACCACCTGGGAATACAAGGTGCTGTAGGCATTTTCATACTGCCAACACCGTTCTGCTGATGCATTCCATTTTCAAACTTATTCATTTATGTAACAGTAGTTAGAAGTAGAAAAGCCCAACAGAAAAAAACAAAGCTCATCTATAGCCACACCACACTGGATACGCCCAATCTCATCTGCTCTTGGAAGCTAAGCAGTGTTGGGCCTGATTAGTATTTGGATGGGAGACCACCTGGGAATACAAGGTGCTGTAGGTATTTTTATACTGCCAACACTGTTCTGTTGATGCATTCCATTTTCAAACTTATTCATTTATGTACCAGTAGTTAGAGGAGGAACAGATCCAATAGAAAAAACAAAGCTCATTTACAGCCACACCACACTGGATACGCCCAATCTCATCTGATCTTGGAAGCTAAGCAGTGTTGGGCCTGGTTAGTACTTGGATGGGAGACCACCTGGGAATACAAGGTGCTGTAGGCATTTTCATACTGCCAACACCGTTCTGTTGATGCATTCCATTTTCAAACTTATTCATTTATGTACCAGTAGTTAGAAGTAGAAAAGCCCAACAGAAAAAAACAAAGCTCATCTATAGCCACACCACACTGAATATGCCCAATCTCATCTGATTTTGGAAGCTAAGCAGTGTTGGTCCTGGTTAGTACTTGGATGGGAGACCACCTGGCAATACAAGGTGCTGTAGATATTTTTATACTGCCAACACCGTTCAGTTGATGCATTCCATTTTCAAACTTATTCATTTATGTACCGTAGAAGGAAGTAGAAAAGCTCTAACAGAAACCACAAAGATCATCTACAGCCACACCACACTGGATACGCCCAATCTCATCTGATCTTGGAAGCTAAGCAGTGTTGGGCCTGGTTAGTCCTTGGATAGGAGGCCACCTGAGAATAAAAGGTGCTGTAGGTATTTTCATACTGCCAACACCGTTCTGTTGATGCATTCCATTTTCAAACTTATTCATTTATGTACCAGTAGTTAGAAGTAGAAAAGCTTTAACAGAAAAAACAAAGCTCATCTACAGCCACACCACACTGGATACGCCCAATCTCATCTGATCTTGGAAGCTAAGCAGTGCTGGGCCTGGTTAGTACTTGAATGGGAGACCACCTGGGAATACAAGGTGCTGGAGGTATTTTTATACTGCCAACACCGTTCTGTTGATGCATTCCATTTTCAAACTTATTCATTTATGTACTAGTAGTTAGAAGTAGAAAAGCTCTTACAGAAACCAAAAAGCTCATCTACAGCCACACCACACTGGATACGCCCAATCTCATCTGATCTTGGAAGCTAAGCAGTGTTGGGCCTGGTTAGTACTTGGATGGGAGACCAACCGGGGAATACAAGGTGCTGTAGGTATTTTTATACTGCCAACACCATTCTGTTGATGCATTCCATTTTCAAACTTATTCATTTATGTACCAGTAGTTAGAAGTAGAAAAGCTCAAGCATAAACCACAAAGCTCATCTACAGCGACACCACACTGGATACACCCAATCTCATCTGATCTTGGAAGCTAAGCGGTGTTGGGCCTGGTTAGTACTTAGGTGGGAGACCACCTGGGTATACAAGGTGCTGTAGGTATATTTATACTGCCAACACCGTTCTGTTGATGCATTCCATTTTCAAACTTATTCATTTATGTACCAGTAGTTAGAAGTAGAAAAGCTCTAACAGAAACTGTAATGCTCATCTACAGTCACACCACACTAGATATGCCCAATCTCATCTGATCTTGGAAGCTAAGCAGTGTTGGGCCTGGTTAGTACTTGGATGGGAGACCACCTGGCATTACAAGGTGCTGTAGAAATTTTTAAACTGCCAACACTGTTCTGTTGATGCATTCCATTGTAAATCTTTTTCAATTATGTACCAGTAGTTAGAAGTAGACAATCTCTAACAGAAACCACAGAGATCATCTACAGCCACACCACACTGGATATGCCCAATCTCATCTAGTTTTGGAAGATAAGCAATGTTGGGCCTGTGTCAGGAATCGACTCACCAAGCTGACGTCTGTCCGCCGCTGCGGACTCCGTCCTGGGTCCCTGCGTTCATCTGTCATCCGCGTCTCTGCCATCAGACGCCATCCTGGGCCTGGGAGCGCTCCTGTGATTGCGGGCGTGTAGCACGCCGCGTTCCCGCTAGGCCGCGGCATGGGCGCCGCCATGACAGCCTCCAGCAGTCAGCATACGGCGGCCAATCCGGTGCTTGGCCGCACCCACTTTTCCTCACTCCACCAATGACTGTCTAACAAGGGGTATATATGAAGCTGCAGGATCAGTCTGCAGGCATCCTGAACTTTGTGTCACTCCTGCGACTCATGTGTAAGGATCTGGTTCCTGTTTCCTCCGTGTACCTGGATACCTACCTGCTGTTCCGTGTTCCTGGCTTTCTACCTGAGACTTTGTACTCCTGGTTACTCTTCACAGCTCCGTGGAACTTCAAGCCCCAGCAATACCTGCTTCCATCTACAGGCTAGCCTAGCAGTAGAGACTGACTCCAGGTGTGTTCCATCTCTCCACCTGTGATACAGCTTGCTTGCTGCCAGTGCCTCATCACCTGCACTGTGAGTCAGACTCCTGCCTCTGCTACCAGGTTTGCCATACAACATCATCTCTGCTGGTTCCATGTTTTAATCTGCTCTGGTTTCCATACCAGAATATTCTCTGCCAAATTATCACTCATCTGTTATCATCACTACCGGTTATTATTTCATCAGTCACCATTCATTCTGTTACCATAGACTCTCAGCTATTACGCTGTTCAATTGACATTTGCATTTCTACTGTTATTTTCTGCTGCCGTTTGTGAATCCTCTGTATAATAAATATCATTGCGCTCATGCGCAGAAACATAATCCAGCCTCCTCGTTTTCTCCCATCCACCTCCACTGACCCACTAGCGCCCCCTCCGGGGACACAGACAAAACCAAGTCTGACAGTAAGTTCAGGATCGATGGACTCGGATGGTGGACGGAGTGTGGGGTCAGAGGCCTTGCAAAATCTGGTCTCCCGTCTGGATGGTCAAGAGGCTGCGCAGCAGCAGATGTTCCAGTTCCTGCAAGGGATGTCCTCCCGGATAGATACACTACAGCAATCCCTGCCTAGTGTACACACTTCTACAGTTCCTGTTACTCCAGCACCTGCCAGTACTGTGAGTTCCTCTATGCCGGCTGCATCAGCTCCAGTGTCACGTCTGCACCTGCCCGTGCCAAGCAAGTATGATGGCAGCCCAAAGTTATGTCGCGGGTTTCTCAACCAATGTGAAATCCAGTTTGAATTGTTGTCACATAATTTCCCCACGTCAAGATCCAAAGTTGCCTATATCATCTCTCTACTTTCTGGATCTGCTTTGAGTTGGGTGTCTCCTCTGTGGGAACGTGCCGACCCTCTGATTAACAACTATACAGAATTCGTGTCAACCTTCAGACGGATCTTTGACGAGCCTGGTCGTGCAACATCAGCTTCTGCAGACCTAATCCAACTTCGTCAAGGTACCCGTAGTATGGGACAATATGTCATCCAGTTCCAGACGTTGGCCGCAGAGATTCAGTGGAACAATCAAGCCCTGGTAGCAGCTTTCTGGCATGGACTCTCTGATCGGATCAAGGACGAACTGGCAACCCGCGATCTTCCTGTACAATTGTCTGATTTAATTTCCCTGTGCATCAAGTTGGACTCTCGCATCCGCGAACGCAACAATGAACGTGCTCGGAGTGAGCCACGCAGAGCAAGGATGATACCTTCCGTACAGTTCCAGTCTCCACCTTCTGATGAGCCTATGCAAATAAATAGGTCCCGCCTAACTCCTGAGGAGCGGTCAAGAAGACTTCGTGAGAGACTTTGTCTTTATTGTGCGGCTGCAGGTCACCAGATTAATTCCTGCACAGTGCGTTCGGGAAACGCCAGATCCTGACTTGTAAAGGAGGAGTCAAGTTGGGATCTTCTAGACAAGCTCCTTCTAATCAAGACCTTGTCCTTCCTGTGACTTTAGAGACTTCAGTTGGGCTTCAGTCTGCATCAGCATTAGTGGACTGTGGAGCCGCAGGAAATTTCATCACCCAAGCTGCGGTAAATAAATTTTGCTTGCCTGTATGTGAACTTTCTTACCCAGTCTACATTACCGCCGTGGATGGTAGCCGAATCTCCAAGGGGAATATTTCTCACCAAACTGCACCAGTGGTTTTGGGAGTTGGGTTCCTACACTCAGAATTAATAAAGTTCTTAGTCATTCCTCAAGCCACCCAGGAGATCGTTTTGGGCATGCCCTGGCTCCAGCTACACAATCCACAGTTTGACTGGTCAACGTTACAACTTACTTCATGGGGTTCACATTGCCATCAGTCCTGTTTAGCCCAAGTTTGTCCAATCAAGTCTACTGAAGTAAAAACCCAGTCAAGTCTTCCTGCGGCTTATCAAGATTTCTCTGATGTCTTCAGTGAAAAGGCCGCGGATGTCCTGCCGCCCCATAGAGAATGGGATTGTCCCATCGATCTCCTTCCTGGCAAGAAGCCACCTAGGGGGCGTACCTACCCGTTATCTGTTCCTGAAACTGAAGCGATGAGCGACTACATCCGGGAAAATTTACAGAAGGGATTCATCCGTCCTTCATCATCACCCGCTGGTGCAGGCTTCTTCTTTGTTAAAAAGAAGGATGGAGGACTGCGTCCATGCATTGACTACCGGGGTCTCAATGACATTACCATTAAAAATAGTTATCCATTACCACTCATTACCGAATTATTTGACAGAGTTAAAGGAGCCCGCATCTTCACCAAGCTAGATCTCCGCGGTGCCTACAACCTCATCAGAATCCGGAGTGGTGACGAATGGAAGACAGCTTTTAACACTCGAGATGGTCATTACGAGTACCTGGTAATGCCATTCGGGTTGAGTAATGCCCCAGCAGTGTTCCAACACTTTGTGAACGAAATCTTCTGTGACGTTCTGTATAAATACCTCGTTGTTTATCTGGATGATATCCTCATCTTCTCCCAAGATCTTCCCTCTCATCGTCTACAAGTCCGTGAAGTCCTCCGACGTCTTCGTGAGAACCGGCTCTACGGTAAACTATCCAAGTGTACCTTTGAAGTTTCCTCTATACCCTTCCTGGGTTATATAATTTCCGGATCGGATCTCCAGATGGACCCGACAAAGTTGGAAGCCATTGCCAATTGGTCCATTCCAAATTCTCTCAAGTCTATTCAGCGGTTCCTGGGATTTGCCAACTACTATAGGAAATTTATTCGGGGATTCTCCACTCTCATCGCTCCTATTACCAACTTAACTCGGAAAGGGGCAGACCATTCCAACTGGTCAGAAGAGGCTTTAGCGGCCTTCCAGAAGATCAAGCTGGCCTTTATGTCTGCTCCAGTTCTGTCCCAGCCAGATGTAAACAGACCGTTCGAGTTGGAGGTGGATGCCTCTACAGTTGGAGTTGGAGCTGTTCTCTCCCAGAAGGGAACCGATGGGAAAATCCACCCCTGTGGATTTTATTCTCGTAAATTCCTCCCTGCAGAAGCTAACTACTCCGTTGGAGATCAAGAACTACTGGCGATTAAGCTGGCCCTCGAGGAATGGAGGTATCTCCTGGAAGGGGCCAAACATCCGTTCAACATCTACACGGATCATAAAAATCTGCTATATTTAAAGGCAGCTCAGTGCCTTAATCCTCGCCAGTCCAGGTGGGCTATGTTTTTCTCACGTTTTAATTTTAAGCTTCATTTCCGCCCAGGTTCGCAGAATGTTAAAGCTGACGCCTTATCCCGATCTATGGAATCCGAAGAGGAAACGCCTGACTCAGTTCCACATTCCATCCTGAGTCCAGTGGTATTTGCTGCATCTCAAGTCTCCCCAGCTCCTCCTCCTGGTAAGACTTTTGTTTCCCCAGAACTCCGTCCCAAGTTGCTGTCTTGGGCCCATCAATCCAAGTTCACTGGTCATCCCGGTGTCCTGAAAAGCTTCAAGTTCCTCTCTGAGACATACTGGTGGCCAAAGATGAAAGCTGACATCAAGGATTTCGTAGCATCCTGTCCTAAGTGTGTGCAGCACAAGACTCCTCGTCAGTCTCCAGCAGGTCAGTTACAACCATTGTCTATTCCTAGTCGCCCTTGGTCACACCTGTCCATGGACTTTATCTCCGACCTTCCTCCTTCTCAAGGATACAATACCATCTGGGTTGTAGTGGACAGATTTACCAAGATGGCCCATTTTGTTCCTCTCCAGGGTCTCCCTTCTGCCCCAAAACTCGCCCAAATCTTCCTACGGGAGATTTTCCGCTTACATGGTCTACCCTCAGAAATAATATCCGACCGAGGTGTACAGTTTGTAGCGAGGTTTTGGAGGGCTCTCTGTTCTGCCATGCAGGTTAAACTGAAGTTCTCGTCATCTTACCACCCTCAGACGAATGGGCAGACAGAGAGGGTAAATCAAGAACTAGAGACATTTTTAAGATTGTATGTTTCATCTTCTCAGGATGACTGGTTTGATCTGCTCCCATGGGCCGAGTTTGCCCACAACTTCCGCTACCACACTGCTACTGAGACAACTCCATTCTTTGCAGTATATGGGCAACATCCTCGTGTTCCAGACTTCCAAGAACTCCCTCACATGGATGTTCCTGCTGCCACTACTGCCCTGAGTCAGTTTTCTTCAATTTGGAGGAAGATTCACGTTTCTCTCAAAAAGGCCTCCAGCCGGTATAAATACTTTGCTGATCGCAAAAGACGCGCAGTTCCTAGCCTGAAACCTGGGGACAAGGTTTGGCTGTCTACCCGGAACCTCCGTCTTAGGGTCCCGTCTATGAAATTTGCACCACGTTTCATTGGCCCCTTTCCTATCGAAAGAGTCATCAACCCTGTGGCCTACAAGCTGAAGTTACCACCTTCTCTGCGAATACCTAATGCTTTTCATGTTTCTCTCCTCAGACCTTTAGTCCTGAATCATTTCCAAAGAGCTCTTCCAGTTGGCCCCAAAGTTCGAACTCAGCGGGGCGTGGAGTTCGAGATTGGCAAGATTCTGGATTCCCGTTGCCGGTATGGACGTCTTCAATACCTTGTCGATTGGTCCGGTTATGGCCCAGAGGAGAGAAGTTGGGTGAATTCGTTGGATGTCCATGCTCCAAGGTTGGTCCGTGTCTTCCATAACACTCATCCTTCCAAACCACGTGGGTGTTCGGTGCCCACCCTTAAAGGGGGGGGTACTGTCAGGAATCGACTCACCAAGCTGACGTCTGTCCGCCGCTGCGGACTCCGTCCTGGGTCCCTGCGTTCATCTGTCATCCGCGTCTCTGCCATCAGACGCCATCCTGGGCCTGGGAGCGCTCCTGTGATTGCGGGCGTGTAGCACGCCGCGTTCCCGCTAGGCCGCGGCATGGGCGCCGCCATGACAGCCTCCAGCAGTCAGCATACGGCGGCCAATCCGGTGCTTGGCCGCACCCACTTTTCCTCACTCCACCAATGACTGTCTAACAAGGGGTATATATGAAGCTGCAGGATCAGTCTGCAGGCATCCTGAACTTTGTGTCACTCCTGCGACTCATGTGTAAGGATCTGGTTCCTGTTTCCTCCGTGTACCTGGATACCTACCTGCTGTTCCGTGTTCCTGGCTTTCTACCTGAGACTTTGTACTCCTGGTTACTCTTCACAGCTCCGTGGAACTTCAAGCCCCAGCAATACCTGCTTCCATCTACAGGCTTCACACTCATCACCATCTCTGTGTGCTTCAGCCTAGCAGTAGAGACCGACTCCAGGTGTGTTCCATCTCTCCACCTGTGATACAGCTTGCTTGCTGCCAGTGCCTCATCACCTGCACTGTGAGTCAGACTCCTGCCTCTGCTACCAGGTTTGCCATACAACATCATCTCTGCTGGTTCCATGTTTTAATCTGCTCTGGTTTCCATACCAGAATATTCTCTGCCAAATTATCACTCATCTGTTATCATCACTACCGGTTATTATTTCATCAGTCACCATTCATTCTGTTACCATAGACTCTCAGCTATTACGCTGTTCAATTGACATTTGCATTTCTACTGTTATTTTCTGCTGCCGTTTGTGAATCCTCTGTATAATAAATATCATTGCGCTCATGCGCAGAAACATAATCCAGCCTCCTCGTTTTCTCCCATCCACCTCCACTGACCCACTAGCGCCCCCTCCGGGGACACAGACAAAACCAAGTCTGACAGCCTGGTTAGTACTTGGATGGGAGACCACCTGGGAATACAAGGTGCTGTAGGTATTTTTATACTGCCAACACCGTTCTCTTGATGCTTACATTTTCAACCTTTTTCATTTATGTACCAGTAGGTAGAAGTAGAAAAGCTCCAACAGAAAAATCAATCCTCATCTACAGCCACACCGCACTGGATACGCCCAATCTCATCTGATCTTGAAAGCTAAGGCCTGTTGGGCCTGGTTAGTACTTGGATGGGAGACAGCCTGGGAATACAAGGTGCTGTAGGTATTTTTATACTGCCAACACCGTTCTATTGATGCATTCCATTTTCAAACTTATTCATTTATGTACCAGTAGTTATAAGTAGAAAAGCTCTTACAGAAACCACAAAGCTGATCTACAGCCACACCACACTGGTTGCTCACAAACTCATCTAATCTTGGAAACTAAGCAGTGTAGTCCTGGTTAGTACTTGGATGGGAGACCACCTTGGAATACAAGGTGCTGTAGGTATTTTTATATTGCCAACACCGTTCTGTTGATGCATTCCATTTTCAAACGTATTCATTTATGTACCAGTAGTTAGAAGTAGAAAAGCTCCAACAGAAAAATCAAAGCTCATCTACAGCCACACCACACTGGATACGCCCAATCTCATCTGATCCTAGACGCTAAGCAGTGTTGGACCTGGTTCGTACTTGGATGGGAGACCACCTGGGAATACAACGTGCTGTAGGTATTTTTATACTGCGAACACCATTCTGTTGATGCATTACATTTTCAAATGTATTCATTTATGTACCAGTAGTTAGAAGTAGAAAAGCTCCAACAGAAAACACAAAGATCATCTACAGCCACACCACACTGGATACGCCCAATCTCGTCTAGTTTTGGAAGATAAGCAATGTTGGGCCTGGTTAGTACTTGGATGGGAGACCACCTGAGAATACAAGGTGCTGTAGGTATTTTTATACTGCCAACACCATTCTGTTAATGCAATCCATTTTCAAACTTATTCATTTGTGTACCAGTAGTTAGAAGTAGAAAAGCTCCAACAGAAAACACAAAGATCATCTACAGCTACACCACACTGGATACGCCCAATCTCGTCTAGTTTTGGAAGATAAGCAATGTTGGGCCTGGTTAGTACTTGGATGGGAGACCACCTGGGAATACAAGGTGCTGTAGGTATTTTTATACTGCCAACACCGTTCTGTTGATGTATTCCATTTTCAAACTTATTCATTTATGTACCAGTAGTTAGAAATAGAAAAGCTCCAACAGAAAAATCAAAGCTCATCTACAGCCACACCACACTGGATACGCCCAATCTCATCTGATCCTGGACGCTAAGCAGTGTTGGACCTGGTTCGTACTTGGATGGGAGACCACCTGGCAATACAAGGTGCTGTGGGTATTTTTATACTGCCAACACCATTCTGTTGATGCATTCCATTTTCAAACTTATACATTTATGTACCAGTAGTTAGAGGTAGAACAGATCCAACAGAAAAAACAAAGCTCATTTACAGCCACACGACACTGGATACGCCCAATCTCATCTGATCTTGGAAGGTAAGCAGTGTTGGGCCTGGTTAGTACTTGGATGGGAGACCACCTGGGAATACAAGGTGCTGTAGGCATTTTCATACTGCCAACACCGTTCTGCTGATGCATTCCATTTTCAAACTTATTCATTTATGTACCAGTAGTTAGAAGTAGAAAAGCCCAACAGAAAAAAACAAAGCTCATCTATAGCCACACCACACTGGATACGCCCAATCTCATCTGCTCTTGGAAGCTAAGCAGTGTTGGGCCTGATTAGTATTTGGATGGGAGACCACCTGGGAATACAAGGTGCTGTAGGTATTTTTATACTGCCAACACTGTTCTGTTGATGCATTCCATTTTCAAACTTATTCATTTATGTACTAGTAGTTAGAAGTAGAAAAGCTCTTACAGAAACCAAAAAGCTCATCTACAGCCACACCACACTGGATACGCCCAATCTCATCTGATCTTGGAAGCTAAGCAGTGTTGGGCCTGGTTAGTACTTGGATGGGAGACCAACCGGGGAATACAAGGTGCTGTAGGTATTTTTATACTGCCAACACCATTCTGTTGATGCATTCCATTTTCAAACTTATTCATTTATGTACCAGTAGTTAGAAGTAGAAAAGCTGAAGCATAAACCACAAAGCTCATCTACAGCGATACCACACTGGATACACCCAATCTCATCTGATCTTGGAAGCTAAGCGGTGTTGGGCCTGGTTAGTACTTAGGTGGGAGACCACCTGGGTATACAAGGTGCTGTAGGTATATTTATACTGCCAACACCGTTCTGTTGATGCATTCCATTTTCAAACTTATTCATTTATGTACCAGTAGTTAGAAGTAGAAAAGCTCTATCAGAAACTGTAATGCTCATCTACAGTCACACCACACTAGATATGCCCAATCTCATCTGATCTTGGAAGCTAAGCAGTGTTGGGCCTGGTTAGTACTTGGATGGGAGACCACCTGGCATTACAAGGTGCTGTAGAAATTTTTAAACTGCCAACACTGTTCTGTTGATGCATTCCATTGTAAATCTTTTTCAATTATGTACCAGTAGTTAGAAGTAGACAATCTCTAACAGAAACCACAAAGATCATCTACAGCCACACCACACTGGATATGCCCAATCTCGTCTAGTTTTGGAAGATAAGCAATGTTGGGCCTGGTTAGTACTTGGATGGGAGACCACCTGGGAATACAAGGTGCTGTAGGTATTTTTATGCTGCCAACACCGTTCTCTTGATGCTTACATTTTCAACCTTTTTCATTTATGTACCAGTAGGTAGAAGTAGAAAAGCTCCAACAGAAAAATCAATCCTCATCTACAGCCACACCGCACTGGATACGCCCAATCTCATCTGATCTTGAAAGCTAAGGCCTGTTGGGCCTGGTTAGTACTTGGATGGGAGACAGCCTGGGAATACAAGGTGCTGTAGGTATTTTTATACTGCCAACACCGTTCTATTGATGCATTCCATTTTCAAACTTATTCATTTATGTACCAGTAGTTATAAGTAGAAAAGCTCTTACAGAAACCACAAAGCTGATCTACAGCCACACCACACTGGTTGCTCACAAACTCATCTAATCTTGGAAACTAAGCAGTGTAGTCCTGGTTAGTACTTGGATGGGAGACCACCTTGGAATACAAGGTGCTGTAGGTATTTTTATATTGCCAACACCGTTCTGTTGATGCATTCCATTTTCAAACTTATTCATTTATGTACCAGTAGTTAGAAGTAGAAAAGCTCCAACAGAAAAATCAAAGCTCATCTACAGCCACACCACACTGGATACGCCCAATCTCATCTGATCCTAGACGCTAAGCAGTGTTGGACCTGGTTCGTACTTGGATGGGAGACCACCTGGGAATACAACGTGCTGTAGGTATTTTTATACTGCGAACACCATTCTGTTGATGCATTACATTTTCAAATTTATTCATTTATGTACCAGTAGTTAGAAGTAGAAAAGCTCCAACAGAAAACACAAAGATCATCTACAGCCACACCACACTGGATACGCCCAATCTCGTCTAGTTTTGGAAGATAAGCAATGTTGGGCCTGGTTAGTACTTGGATGGGAGACCACCTGAGAATACAAGGTGCTGTAGGTATTTTTATACTGCCAACACCATTCTGTTAATGCAATCCATTTTCAAACTTATTCATTTGTGTACCAGTAGTTAGAAGTAGAAAAGCTCCAACAGAAAACACAAAGATCATCTACAGCCACACCACACTGGATACGCCCAATCTCGTCTAGTTTTGGAAGATAAGCAATGTTGGGCCTGGTTAGTACTTGGATGGGAGACCACCTGAGAATACAAGGTGCTGTAGGTATTTTTATACTGCCAACACCATTCTGTTAATGCAATCCATTTTCAAACTTATTCATTTGTGTACCAGTAGTTAGAAGTAGAAAAGCTCCAACAGAAAACACAAAGATCATCTACAGCCACATCACACTGGATACGCCCAATCTCGTCTAGTTTTGGAAGAATAAGCAATGTTGGGCCTGGTTAGTACTTGGATGGGAGACCACCTGGGAATACAAGGTGCTGTAGGTATTTTTATACTGCCAACACCGTTCTGTTGATGTATTCCATTTTCAAACTTATTCATTTATGTACCAGTAGTTAGAAGTAGAAAAGCTCCAACAGAAAAATCAAAGCTCATCTACAGCCACACCACACTGGATGCGCCCAATCTCATCTGATCCTGGACGCTAAGCAGTGTTGGACCTGGTTCGTACTTGGATGGGAGACCACCTGGGAATACAAGGTGCTGTAGGTATTTTTATACTGCCAACACTGTTCTGTTGATGCATTCCATTTTCAAACTTATTCATTTATGTACCAGTAGTTAGAGGAGGAACAGATCCAACAGAAAAAACAAAGCTCATTTACAGCCACACCACACTGGATACGCCCAATCTCATCTGATCTTGGAAGCTAAGCAGTGTTGGGCCTGGTTAGTACTTGGATGGGAGACCACCTGGGAATACAAGGTGCTGTAGGCATTTTCATACTGCCAACACCGTTCAGTTGATGCATTCCATTTTCAAACTTATTCATTTATGTACCAGTAGAAGGAAGTAGAAAAGCTCTAACAGAAACCACAAAGATCATCTACAGCCACACCACACTGGATACGCCCAATCTCATCTGATCTTGGAAGCCAAGCAGTGTTGGGCCTGGTTAGTCCTTGGATAGGAGGCCACCTGAGAATAAAAGGTGCTGTAGGTATTTTCATACTGCCAACACCGTTCTGTTGATGCATTCCATTTTCAAACTTATTCATTTATGTACCAGTAGTTAGAAGTAGAAAAGCTTTAACAGAAAAAACAAAGCTCATCTACAGCCACACCACACTGGATACGCCCAATCTCATCTGATCTTGGAAGCTAAGCGGTGTTGGGTCTGGTTAGTACTTGGATGGGAGACCACCTGGGAATACAAGGTGCTGTAGGTATTTTTATACTGCCAACACCGTTCTGTTGATGCATTCCATTTTCAAACTTATTCATTTATGTACCAGTAGTTAGAAGTAGAAAAGCTCTAGCTGAAAACACAAAGGTCATCTACAGCCACACCACACTGGATACGCCCAATCTCATCTGATCTTGGAAGCTAAGCAGTGCTGGGCCTGGTTATTACTTGAATGGTAGACCACCTGGGAATACAAGGTGCTGGAGGTATTTTTATACTGCCAACACCGTTCTGTTGATGCATTCCATTTTCAAACTTATTCATTTATGTACTAGTAGTTAGAAGTAGAAAAGCTCTTACAGAAACCAAAAAGCTCATCTACAGCCACACCACACTGGATACGCCCAATCTCATCTGATCTTGGAAGCTAAGCAGTGTTGGGCCTGGTTAGTACTTGGATGGGAGACCAACCGGGGAATACAAGGTGCTGTAGGTATTTTTATACTGCCAACACCATTCTGTTGATGCATTCCATTTTCAAACTTATTCATTTATGTACCAGTAGTTAGAAGTAGAAAAGCTCAAGCATAAACCACAAAGCTCATCTACAGCGACACCACACTGGATACACCCAATCTCATCTGATCTTGGAAGCTAAGCGGTGTTGGGCCTGGTTAGTACTTAGGTGGGAGACCACCTGGGTATACAAGGTGCTGTAGGTATATTTATACTGCCAACACCGTTCTGTTGATGCATTCCATTTTCAAACTTATTCATTTATGTACCAGTAGTTAGAAGTAGAAAAGCTCTAACAGAAACTGTAATGCTCATCTACAGTCACACCACACTAGATATGCCCAATCTCATCTGATCTTGGAAGCTAAGCAGTGTTGGGCCTGGTTAGTACTTGGATGGGAGACCACCTGGCATTACAAGGTGCTGTAGAAATTTTTAAACTGCCAACACTGTTCTGTTGATGCATTCCATTGTAAATCTTTTTCAATTATGTACCAGTAGTTAGAAGTAGACAATCTCTAACAGAAACCACAAAGATCATCTACAGCCACACCACACTGGATATGCCCAATCTCGTCTAGTTTTGGAAGATAAGCAATGTTGGGCCTGGTTAGTACTTGGATGGGAGACCACCTGGGAATACAAGGTGCTGTAGGTATTTTTATACTGTCAACACCGTTCTCTTGATGCTTACATTTTCAACCTTTTTCATTTATGTACCAGTAGGTAGAAGTAGAAAAGCTCCAACAGAAAAATCAATCCTCATCTACAGCCACACCGCACTGGATACGCCCAATCTCATCTGATCTTGAAAGCTAAGGCCTGTTGGGCCTGGTTAGTACTTGGATGGGAGACAGCCTGGGAATACAAGGTGCTGTAGGTATTTTTATACTGCCAACACCGTTCTATTGATGCATTCCATTTTCAAACTTATTCATTTATGTACCAGTAGTTATAAGTAGAAAAGCTCTTACAGAAACCACAAAGCTGATCTACAGCCACACCACACTGGTTGCTCACAAACTCATCTAATCTTGGAAACTAAGCAGTGTAGTCCTGGTTAGTACTTGGATGGGAGACCACCTTGGAATACAAGGTGCTGTAGGTATTTTTATATTGCCAACACCGTTCTGTTGATGCATTCCATTTTCAAACTTATTCATTTATGTACCAGTAGTTAGAAGTAGAAAAACTCCAACAGAAAAATCAAAGCTCATCTACAGCCACACCACACTGGATACGCCCAATCTCATCTGATCCTAGACGCTAAGCAGTGTTGGACCTGGTTCGTACTTGGATGGGAGACCACCTGGGAATACAACGTGCTGTAGGTATTTTTATACTGCGAACACCATTCTGTTGATGCATTACATTTTCAAATTTATTCATTTATGTACCAGTAGTTAGAAGTAGAAAAGCTCCAACAGAAAACACAAAGATCATCTACAGCCACACCACACTGGATACGCCCAATCTCGTCTAGTTTTGGAAGATAAGCAATGTTGGGCCTGGTTAGTACTTGGATGGGAGACCACCTGAGAATACAAGGTGCTGTAGGTATTTTTATACTGCCAACACCATTCTGTTAATGCAATCCATTTTCAAACTTATTCATTTGTGTACCAGTAGTTAGAAGTAGAAAAGCTCCAACAGAAAACACAAAGATCATCTACAGCAGTGTGGGCCACATAAAAAAATGAAACGAAGCCGAGGGCCACTAAGCTATACTGCGGTATTTAGAATCTAAATTTTAATTTATGATTGTAATGAGACCTTTTCTAGACTCATAAGACCATAAAAAAGACTTCAAAAGATAATTATTGTAATTTAATGAATGAAACATGGTCTACTTTACCTTTGTTATTATAATAAGTTCATATCAGTGGGAAACTTGGCATTGTTTTTGCTTGGCCAGCTTGTCGATGTTGGCATCAATGTTAGAAGTCGCTATGCGCAGAGTATTCTCAAGATGTTGGTCTGTAAGCTGAGTTCTTGTCTTGGACTTTGCGTTCTTCATCCTTGAGAAGAATTGCTCACATAAGTATGTGCTTCCTAACAAAGCACACATCTTCAAAGCGTGCTGCCAGAGATAAGGGAATGTGTCCTGAGAAATGTAGTCTTTGTAAAACGTAAACAAGGGCACATTGAAGAATTTTT
This sequence comes from Pseudophryne corroboree, assembly GCF_028390025.1. Lineage (NCBI taxonomy): Eukaryota > Metazoa > Chordata > Amphibia > Anura > Myobatrachidae > Pseudophryne > Pseudophryne corroboree. The sequence goes on along the minus strand of NC_086444.1, from coordinate 866,776,708 downwards.
CTCGCAAAGATGAGTTGTTTTGGAGATCAAGCAGCTCCATTTGTACTGAGCCTGGCATATTGGCAGCATTGACAGTAAAAGGCATAGAAAATAAATCGAAAAAAGACTGTTGATTACGGAAATCACTAAATCTGTCTTCAAACTCACTTCGCATCATGCTTAATTTTGTAGCGTAAACACCAGGAGACAAACAGTTGGACTCACCGAGAAGCTTAAAATGTGTAAAGTCTTTTTTCGTGAGTTGTGCCTCTCAAAGTTTGAGCTTTTCTACAAAAGTTTTAATGTGATCAAACAGAGTGTGCACCAGCTGATCCTTGGATTGTAGCCGCGTATTTAGGTCATTCATATGCAAGGAGATGTCGGTCACAAAGGCAAAATCTGAAATCCACTTTGGATCATTAAATTCTGCAATCGGCTTCCCCTTGGTTTGCATGAACTCTTCTATTTCACTTCTTAAGTCAAAGACTCTCTTAAGTACCTTCCCTCTGCTCAACCAACGCACCTCACTATAATAAACCACGTCGCCGTGATCCGCTTGGCACTCTTGTGTCAAAAATTCTTGGAATTGACGATGCTTCAATCCTCGTGCCCTAATAAAGTTGACTACAGACACAATAACTTTCATTACATTCTCAAATCCAATCGTTTTCGCACACAAATTCTCCTGGTGGATTAAACAGTGGTACTGGATGAGATCTTTTCCTTCTAGTTCCGGTTCTTTTTTTAAAAGTGCAACAAACCCTTCATTCCTTCCCACCATAGCAGGGGCACCATCAGTTACCACTCCCACAAGGTTGGATAAGCTGAAGTCGAAACGCTGGAGTGTTTTCTTGGTGGCTTCCAGAATATCAGTGCCTTTCGTCGTTCCCTTCATAGGTACAAGCGCTAGCAGCTCTTCTGTCACATTGAAGTGTTGATCAATGCCACGGACAAAGATAGCCAGTTGTGCTGTATCCTTCACATCTGTGCTCTCATCTAAAGCAAGTGAATATGACTTAAATGCGTACAGCCGTTTTTTTAAAGTTCCTTCAATGTCATTGGCAAGTTCTTCGACACGTCGTGCTACAGTTACACCAGACAAACTCAATTTTTTAAACAGTTCGTTATTCTTTGGATAGAGAATTTCCCCAGCAGCGATGAGACACTTTTACGAACTCACCGTCCAAGAAGGCTTTTGTTTTTTTAGCAATTTTTTCAGCTATTACATAACTTGCTTTGACGCACGCTTCACTCTCTTCCATATGCCTTTTAAAAGTACCCTGCTGGCGTTTTAGATCTTTTTGGAGATCGTTCACTTTATCCACACGAGGTTGCCCTGGAAGGTGATTGAACTTGGACGCATGTTTTGTCTCATAGTGTCGCTTTATATTGTATTCTTTTAATACTGACAATGACTCACGACAAACTAAACACACTGGCTTATCGTCAATCTCCACAAAAAAGTACAAATTGGTCCACCTTTGATTAAAAAGCCGGGAACATTCACTTGTTTTATGCTTTTTACTTGTAGACGCCATGGCAAAGCAGATGAACCTAAACAATGATCCCACTGTTCACGACTGAGTGACTGTAGAACAAAATCTGCTTCTATTTATAGCTGACTATAGAAAAAATAAGTAATAAAGACTCAATGAAGTATACACTCCAGCCCGTGTGTGCTTGTAGGACAGATTTGTATGAGAAGTACTCCTCAGATCCCTGTGAGCTTGCCTTTAAAATTCCCCTGTCACCAGCTCACAATGGAAGCTGCCATTTTGAAGCATGAAACAAAATCCAACTCAACACTAGTTCTTTGGTATGGAGGCTTCTGGCGTGTAGCTTTATGTCAAGCTAAAAACAATCAATAAAGAAATGTAAGCATATATAAAATAATCCTGATAGGTTACTGGGGCATATAGCATGGGTACAGCCACAGAATACATTCTATAGATGGGACAATATATATATATATATATCCAAAATGAGGCACTCAAGGAGACATGCAGCAGATAAAAACGCTGTATTTCAAGATGTAGGTCTAACCTAACGTTTTCAGGGTCTCCCCCTTCCTCAGGACCTCAATACAGACCACAACAGACACACACACAAATCCAATTTAAATACCCCCCGCACACTGACTTACCCGCCACCTTGATTCCTGCTTGCGTCACCTGCCTGTACAGCTGGAAACATCACGTGTCTCTGTCATTACAGAGCTGGTAACCAGGGAAAACGCATAGCATGCGTTCCACCAGGGATCCAACTTCCGCGTTCGAGAGACCAGCCACGGAGTTCCGCTCTGACGGCTGACAATCGCTGGGGACAATATAGGTGGGGGCTATAATATAAACAAAACACCAATGAAAATAGTTACAGAAATAATAAAAAGAGCATAGATAGCAGTAGTTAATACAGAGAAATACCAACCGAGATTAACTGAACACTTTTTGCCAGACTGATAACATTGTCAATATTCACCAGACCCATCGATGGTGTTACTCCTACACCTTAGTCATGGGTGAGTGAGTAAGTAAGGTGTAGGAGTAACACCGAAACAGCTGTCGGGTGTGCTGTGAATCTGTTTGGCATTATGATCGGACCTTTCTTATGATGACACTTGTGGCTAAGTACCCCTTCTACATTTTGAATATTCTATCTACCGGTCTATGCCTGTTTTTATGCACATATAAATGTACTTTTGTGCTACTAAAATACTTTTGCATGATAAATGGATGTTTGCTGGCCTTTTTTTAAATATATATATACACACACACAATGTATCATAGGTGGTAGAAACACATCTCAGAAATCACAGCCCCCATTATTCCCATCCCCACCCCCATACACAGACATTACATCTGCCATTGTCATTCCCACCCCAGCACCCACCACATATACAGGAATCACAGCCCCCATTATTCCCAACCCCACCCCCATACAGACATTAAATCTGCCATTATCATTCTCTCCCCAGCTCCACCACCACATAGGGCCTATAATCCATATATAGTCCAGAATAGGACTGGACTTATATGGCTGTACCACTGGACTTATTCGGCTATATCACTGGACTGGACTTATACGGCAGTACCACTGGACTTATACGGCTGTACCACTGAACTTATACGGCTGTATCAATGGACTGGACTTATACGGCAGTACCACTGGACTTATATGGCACTACCACTGGACTTATACGGCTGTATCACTGAACTGGACTCATACGGCAGTATCACTAGACTGGTGGGTATAATGTGGGCATGCTTTCACAATATTGCTGCTGTCTGTCTGTCTGTGATGGGGGGAGGGAGGGTATGATAGCGCCTATGTCAAGACATAGGTGCTATCATACCCTCCCTCCTCCCCATCACAGACAGACAGCAGCATTGTCAAAGCATGCTCCCTGCCATCTCTGCTCTTAACACTTAATACACCCCCTGCTGGGTCCCCCGCCACGCCCCCTGCCCTCAATACTAATTTATTCACTGCCATGCTCAGGCTGCCGCACCCCCGTCCCCGCCGCTCCCGCACGCCGGGTTCCTGCACTGCCCCCTGCCCTCAACACTTATACACTTTTATTCTCCTGCCGCAGCCCCCCCCCCCCCCGCGCCGGGTCCCCGCCGCACACAGCCATGCTCAGGCTGCATACATGCTGCCGCACCCCCTCCGCTCCCGCCCGCCGGGTTCCCGCACTGCCCCCTGCTCTCAATGGTAACTTGCCGCACCCCCCCCAGCCGGGTCCCCGCCGCTCTCACCCACCTATTCAACACTGCAGGCGGAGGGAGACACAGGGAGGGAGACACAGTAAGGGTGACCAGACCACTGACCAGCCTAAGAGGAGCTACTCCCCTTCTTCACAGGCAACCAGTGACAGTGCGGGGGAGTCACATGACTCCGGGAAAGGGAAAAAAAAAATTTTTTTTTTGTGTTCATATGTGCGCTGCGGGCGGGCGCGTCGGCGGGCCATGGAAACCATAGCAGCGGGCCACCTGTGGCCCGCGGGCCACGGGTTGAAGACCCCTGATCTACAGCCACACCACACTGGATACGCCCAATCTCGTCTAGTTTTGGAAGATAAGCAATGTTGGGCCTGGTTAGTACTTGGATGGGAGACCACCTGGGAATACAAGGTGCTGTAGGTATTTTTATACTGCCAACACCGTTCTGTTGATGTATTCCATTTTCAAGCTTATTCATTTATGTACCAGTAGTTAGAAGTAGAAAAGCTCCAACAGAAAAATCAAAGCTCATCTACAGCCACACCACACTGGATACGCCCAATCTCATCTGATCCTGGACGCTAAGCAGTGTTGGACCTGGTTCGTACTTGGATGGGAGACCACCTGGGAATACAAGGTGCTGTAGGTATTTTTATACTGCGAACACCATTCTGTTGATGCATTACATTTTCAAATTTATTCTTTTATGTACCAGTAGTTAGAAGTAGAAAAGCCCAACAGAAAAAAACAAAGCTCATCTATAGCCACACCACACTGGATACGCCCAATCTCATCTGCTCTTGGAAGCTAAGCAGTGTTGGGCCTGATTAGTATTTGGATGGGAGACCACCTGGGAATACAAGGTGCTGTAGGTATTTTTATACTGCCAACACTGTTCTGTTGATGCATTTCATTTTCAAACTTATTCATTTAAGTACCAGTAGTTAGAGGAGGAACAGATCCAACAGAAAAAACAAAGCTCATTTACAGCCACACCACACTGGATACGCCCAATCTCATCTGATCTTGGAAGCTAAGCAGTGTTGGGCCTGGTTAGTACTTGGATGGGAGACCACCTGGGAATACAAGGTGCTGTAGGTATTTTCATACTGCCAACACCGTTCTGTTGATGCATTCCATTTTCAAACTTATTCATTTATGTACCAGTAGTTAGAAGTAGAAAAGCCCAACAGAAAAAAACAAAGCTCATCTATAGCCACACCACACTGAATATGCCCAATCTCATCTGATTTTGGAAGCTAAGCAGTGTTGGTCCTGGTTAGTACTTGGATGGGAGACCACCTGGGAATACAAGGTGCTGTAGATATTTTTATACTGCCAACACCGTTCAGTTGATGCATTCCATTTTCAAACGTATTCATTTATGTACCAGTAGAAGGAAGTAGAAAAGCTCTAACAGAAACCACAAAGATCATCTACAGCCACACCACACTGGATACGCCCAATCTCATCTGATCTTGGAAGCTAAGCAGTGTTGGGCCTGGTTAGTCCTTGGATAAGAGGCCACCTGAGAATAAAAGGTGCTGTAGGTATTTTCATACTGCCAACACCGTTCTGTTGATGCATTCCATTTTCAAACTTATTCATTTACTGTATGTACCAGTAGTTAGAAGTAGAAAAGCTTTAACAGAAAAAACAAAGCTCATCTACAGCCACACCACACTGGATACGCCCAATCTCATCTGATCTTGGAAGCTAAGCAGTGCTGGGCCTGGTTAGTACTTGGATGGGAGACCACCTGGGAATACAAGGTGCTGGAGGTATTTTTATACTGCCAACACCATTCTGTTGATGCATTCCATTTTCAAACTTATTCATTTATGTACCAGTAGTTAGAAGTAGAAAAGCTCAAGCATAAACCACAAAGCTCATCTACAGCGACACCACACTGGATACACCCAATCTCATCTGATCTTGGAAGCTAAGCGGTGTTTTGCCTGGTTAGTACTTAGGTGGGAGACCACCTTGGTAAACAAGGTGCTGTAGGTATATTTATACTGCCAACACCGTTCTGTTGATGCATTCCATTTTCAAACTTATTCATTTATGTACCAGTAGTTAGAAGTAGAAAAGCTCTAACAGAAACTGTAATGCTCATCTACAGTCACACCACACTAGATATGCCCAATCTCATCTGATCTTGGAAGCTAAGCAGTGTTGGGCCTGGTTAGTACTTGGATGGGAGACCACCTGGCATTACAAGGTGCTGTAGAAATTTTTAAACTGCCAACACTGTTCTGTTGATGCATTCCATTGTAAATCTTTTTCAATTATGTACCAGTAGTTAGAAGTAGACAATCTCTAACAGAAACCACAAAGATCATCTACAGCCACACCACACTGGATATGCCCAATCTCGTCTAGTTTTGGAAGATAAGCAATGTTGGGCCTGGTTAGTACTTGGATGGGAGACCACCTGGGAATACAAGGTGCTGTAGGTATTTTTATACTGCCAACACCGTTCTCTTGATGCTTCCATTTTCAACCTTTTTCATTTATGTACCAGTAGGTAGAAGTAGAAAAGTTCCAACAGAAAAATCAATCCTCATCTACAGCCACACCGCACTGGATACGCCCAATCTCATCTGATCTTGAAAGCTAAGGCCTGTTGAGCCTGGTTAGTACTTGGATGGGAGACAGCCTGGGAATACAAGGTGCTGTAGGTATTTTTATACTGCCAACACCGTTCTATTGATGCATTCCATTTTCAAACTTATTCATTTATGTACCAGTAGTTATAAGTAGAAAAGCTCTTACAGAAACCACAAAGCTGATCTACAGCCACACCACACTGGTTGCTCACAAACTCATCTAATCTTGGAAACTAAGCAGTGTAGTCCTGGTTAGTACTTGGATGGGAGACCACCTTGGAATACAAGGTGCTGTAGGTATTTTTATATTGCCAACACCGTTCTGTTGATGCATTCCATTTTCAAACTTATTCATTTATGTACCAGTAGTTAGAAGTAGAAAAGCTCCAACAGAAAAATCAAAGCTCATCTACAGCCACACCACACTGGATACGCCCAATCTCATCTGATCCTAGACGCTAAGCAGTGTTGGACCTGGTTCGTACTTGGATGGGAGACCACCTGGGAATACAACGTGCTGTAGGTATTTTTATACTGCGAACACCATTCTGTTGATGCATTACATTTTCAAATTTATTCATTTATGTACCAGTAGTTAGAAGTAGAAAAGCTCCAACAGAAAACACAAAGATCATCTACAGCCACACCACACTGGATACGCCCAATCTCGTCTAGTTTTGGAAGATAAGCAATGTTGGGCCTGGTTAGTACTTGGATGGGAGACCACCTGAGAATACAAGGTGCTGTAGGTATTTTTATACTGCCAACACCATTCTGTTAATGCAATCCATTTTCAAACTTATTCATTTGTGTACCAGTAGTTAGAAGTAGAAAAGCTCCAACAGAAAACACAAAGATCATCTACAGCCACACCACACTGGATACGCCCAATCTCGTCTAGTTTTGGAAGATAAGCAATGTTGGGCCTGGTTAGTACTTGGATGGGAGACCACCTGGGAATACAAGGTGCTGTAGGTATTTTTATACTGCCAACACCGTTCTGTTGATGTATTCCATTTTCAAACTTATTCATTTATGTACCAGTAGTTAGAAGTAGAAAAGCTCCAACAGAAAAATCAAAGCTCATCTACAGCCACACCACACTGGATACGCCCAATCTCATCTGATCCTGGACACTAAGCAGTGTTGGACCTGGTTCGTACTTGGATGGGAGACCACCTGGCAATACAAGGTGCTGTGGGTATTTTTATACTGCCAACACCATTCTGTTGATGCATTCCATTTTCAAACTTATACATTTATGTACCAGTAGTTAGAGGTAGAACAGATCCAACAGAAAAAACAAAGCTCATTTACAGCCACACCACACTGGATACGCCCAATCTCATCTGATCTTGGAAGGTAAGCAGTGTTGGGCCTGGTTAGTACTTGGATGGGAGACCACCTGGGAATACAAGGTGCTGTAGGCATTTTCATACTACCAACACCGTTCTGCTGATGCATTCCATTTTCAAACTTATTCATTTATGTAACAGTAGTTAGAAGTAGAAAAGCCCAACAGAAAAAAACAAAGCTCATCTATAGCCACACCACACTGGATACGCCCAATCTCATCTGCTCTTGGAAGCTAAGCAGTGTTGGGCCTGATTAGTATTTGGATGGGAGACCACCTGGGAATACAAGGTGCTGTAGGTATTTTTATACTGCCAACACTGTTCTGTTGATGCATTCCATTTTCAAACTTATTCATTTATGTACCAGTAGTTAGAGGAGGAACAGATCCAATAGAAAAAACAAAGCTCATTTACAGCCACACCACACTGGATACGCCCAATCTCATCTGATCTTGGAAGCTAAGCAGTGTTGGGCCTGGTTAGTACTTGGATGGGAGACCACCTGGGAATACAAGGTGCTGTAGGCATTTTCATACTGCCAACACCGTTCTGTTGATGCATTCCATTTTCAAACTTATTCATTTATGTACCAGTAGTTAGAAGTAGAAAAGCCCAACAGAAAAAAACAAAGCTCATCTATAGCCACACCACACTGAATATGCCCAATCTCATCTGATTTTGGAAGCTAAGCAGTGTTGGTCCTGGTTAGTACTTGGATGGGAGACCACCTGGGAATACAAGGTGCTGTAGATATTTTTATACTGCCAACACCGTTCAGTTGATGCATTCCATTTTCAAACTTATTCATTTATGTACCGTAGAAGGAAGTAGAAAAGCTCTAACAGAAACCACAAAGATCATCTACAGCCACACCACACTGGATACGCCCAATCTCATCTGATCTTGGAAGCTAAGCAGTGTTGGGCCTGGTTAGTCCTTGGATAGGAGGCCACCTGAGAATAAAAGGTGCTGTAGGTATTTTCATACTGCCAACACCGTTCTGTTGATGCATTCCATTTTCAAACTTATTCATTTATGTACCAGTAGTTAGATGTAGAAAAGCTTTAACAGAAAAAACAAAGCTCATCTACAGCCACACCACACTGGATACGCCCAATCTCATCTGATCTTGGAAGCTAAGCAGTGCTGGGCCTGGTTAGTACTTGAATGGGAGACCACCTGGGAATACAAGGTGCTGGAGGTATTTTTATACTGCCAACACCGTTCTGTTGATGCATTCCATTTTCAAACTTATTCATTTATGTACTAGTAGTTAGAAGTAGAAAAGCTCTTACAGAAACCAAAAAGCTCATCTACAGCCACACCACACTGGATACGCCCAATCTCATCTGATCTTGGAAGCTAAGCAGTGTTGGGCCTGGTTAGTACTTGGATGGGAGACCAACCGGGGAATACAAGGTGCTGTAGGAATTTTTATACTGCCAAACCATTCTGTTGATGCATTCCATTTTCAAACTTATTCATTTATGTACCAGTAGTTAGAAGTAGAAAAGCTCAAGCATAAACCACAAAGCTCATCTACAGCGACACCACACTGGATACACCCAATCTCATCTGATCTTGGAAGCTAAGCGGTGTTGGGCCTGGTTAGTACTTAGGTGGGAGACCACCTGGGTATACAAGGTGCTGTAGGTATATTTATACTGCCAACACCGTTCTGTTGATGCATTCCATTTTCAAACTTATTCATTTATGTACCAGTAGTTAGAAGTAGAAAAGCTCTAACAGAAACTGTAATGCTCATCTACAGTCACACCACACTAGATATGCCCAATCTCATCTGATCTTGGAAGCTAAGCAGTGTTGGGCCTGGTTAGTACTTGGATGGGAGACCACCTGGCATTACAAGGTGCTGTAGAAATTTTTAAACTGCCAACACTGTTCTGTTGATGCATTCCATTGTAAATCTTTTTCAATTATGTACCAGTAGTTAGAAGTAGACAATCTCTAACAGAAACCACAGAGATCATCTACAGCCACACCACACTGGATATGCCCAATCTCATCTAGTTTTGGAAGATAAGCAATGTTGGGCCTGGTTAGTACTTGGATGGGAGACCACCTGGGAATACAAGGTGCTGTAGGTATTTTTATACTGCCAACACCGTTCTCTTGATGCTTACATTTTCAACCTTTTTCATTTATGTACCAGTAGGTAGAAGTAGAAAAGCTCCAACAGAAAAATCAATCCTCATCTACAGCCACACCGCACTGGATACGCCCAATCTCATCTGATCTTGAAAGCTAAGGCCTGTTGGGCCTGGTTAGTACTTGGATGGGAGACAGCCTGGGAATACAAGGTGCTGTAGGTATTTTTATACTGCCAACACCGTTCTATTGATGCATTCCATTTTCAAACTTATTCATTTATGTACCAGTAGTTATAAGTAGAAAAGCTCTTACAGAAACCACAAAGCTGATCTACAGCCACACCACACTGGTTGCTCACAAACTCATCTAATCTTGGAAACTAAGCAGTGTAGTCCTGGTTAGTACTTGGATGGGAGACCACCTTGGAATACAAGGTGCTGTAGGTATTTTTATATTGCCAACACCGTTCTGTTGATGCATTCCATTTTCAAACGTATTCATTTATGTACCAGTAGTTAGAAGTAGAAAAGCTCCAACAGAAAAATCAAAGCTCATCTACAGCCACACCACACTGGATACGCCCAATCTCATCTGATCCTAGACGCTAAGCAGTGTTGGACCTGGTTCGTACTTGGATGGGAGACCACCTGGGAATACAACGTGCTGTAGGTATTTTTATACTGCGAACACCATTCTGTTGATGCATTACATTTTCAAATTTATTCATTTATGTACCAGTAGTTAGAAGTAGAAAAGCTCCAACAGAAAACACAAAGATCATCTACAGCCTCACCACACTGGATACGCCCAATCTCGTCTAGTTTTGGAAGATAAGCAATGTTGGGCCTGGTTAGTACTTGGATGGGAGACCACCTGAGAATACAAGGTGCTGTAGGTATTTTTATACTGCCAACACCATTCTGTTAATGCAATCCATTTTCAAACTTATTTATTTGTGTACCAGTAGTTAGAAATAGAAAAGCTCCAACAGAAAAATCAAAGCTCATCTACAGCCACACCACACTGGATACGCCCAATCTCATCTGATCCTGGACGCTAAGCAGTGTTGGACCTGGTTCGTACTTGGATGGGAGACCACCTGGCAATACAAGGTGCTGTGGGTATTTTTATACTGCCAACACCATTCTGTTGATGCATTCCATTTTCAAACTTATACATTTATGTACCAGTAGATAGAGGTAGAACAGATCCAACAGAAAAAACAAAGCTCATTTACAGCCACACGACACTGGATACGCCCAATCTCATCTGATCTTGGAAGGTAAGCAGTGTTGGGCCTGGTTAGTACTTGGATGGGAGACCACCTGGGAATACAAGGTGCTGTAGGCATTTTCATACTGCCAACACCGTTCTGCTGATGCATTCCATTTTCAAACTTATTCATTTATGTACCAGTAGTTAGAAGTAGAAAAGCCCAACAGAAAAAAACAAAGCTCATTTATAGCCACACCACACTGGATACGCCCAATCTCATCTGCTCTTGGAAGCTAAGCAGTGTTGGGCCTGATTAGTATTTGGATGGGAGACCACCTGGGAATACAAGGTGCTGTAGGTATTTTTATACTGCCAACACTGTTCTGTTGATGCATTCCATTTTCAAACTTATTCATTTATGTACTAGTAGTTAGAAGTAGAAAAGCTCTTACAGAAACCAAAAAGCTCATCTACAGCCACACCACACTGGATACGCCCAATCTCATCTGATCTTGGAAGCTAAGCAGTGTTGGGCCTGGTTAGTACTTGGATGGGAGACCAACCGGGGAATACAAGGTGCTGTAGGTATTTTTATACTGCCAACACCATTCTGTTGATGCATTCCATTTTCAAACTTATTCATTTATGTACCAGTAGTTAGAAGTAGAAAAGCTGAAGCATAAACCACAAAGCTCATCTACAGCGATACCACACTGGATACACCCAATCTCATCTGATCTTGGAAGCTAAGCGGTGTTGGGCCTGGTAAGTACTTAGGTGGGAGACCACCTGGGTATACAAGGTGCTGTAGGTATATTTATACTGCCAACACCGTTCTGTTGATGCATTCCATTTTCAAACTTATTCATTTATGTACCAGTAGTTAGAAGTAGAAAAGCTCTAACAGAAACTGTAATGCTCATCTACAGTCACACCACACTAGATATGCCCAATCTCATCTGATCTTGGAAGCTAAGCAGTGTTGGGCCTGGTTAGTACTTGGATGGGAGAATACCTGGCATTACAAGGTGCTGTAGAAATTTTTAAACTGCCAACACTGTTCTGTTGATGCATTCCATTGTAAATCTTTTTCAATTATGTACCAGTAGTTAGAAGTAGACAATCTCTAACAGAAACCACAAAGATCATCTACAGCCACACCACACTGGATATGCCCAATCTCGTCTAGTTTTGGAAGATAAGCAATGTTGGGCCTGGTTAGTACTTGGATGGGAGACCACCTGGGAATACAAGGTGCTGTAGGTATTTTTATGCTGCCAACACCGTTCTCTTGATGCTTACATTTTCAACCTTTTTCATTTATGTACCAGTAGGTAGAAGTACAAAAGCTCCAACAGAAAAATCAATCCTCATCTACAGCCACACCGCACTGGATACGCCCAATCTCATCTGATCTTGAAAGCTAAGGCCTGTTGGGCCTGGTTAGTACTTGGATGGAAGACAGCCTGGGAATACAAGGTGCTGTAGGTATTTTTATACTGCCAACACCGTTCTATTGATGCATTCCATTTTCAAACTTATTCATTTATGTACCAGTAGTTATAAGTAGAAAAGCTCTTACAGAAACCACAAAGCTGATCTACAGCCACACCACACTGGTTGCTCACAAACTCATCTAATCTTGGAAACTAAGCAGTGTAGTCCTGGTTAGTACTTGGATGGGAGACCACCTTGGAATACAAGGTGCTGTAGGTATTTTTATATTGCCAACACCGTTCTGTTGATGCATTCCATTTTCAAACGTATTCATTTATGTACCAGTAGTTAGAAGTAGAAAAGCTCCAACAGAAAAATCAAAGCTCATCTACAGCCACACCACACTGGATACGCCCAATCTCATCTGATCCTAGACGCTAAGCAGTGTTGGACCTGGTTCGTACTTGGATGGGAGACCACCTGGGAATACAACGTGCTGTAGGTATTTTTATACTGCGAACACCATTCTGTTGATGCATTACATTTTCAAATTTATTCATTTATGTACCAGTAGTTAGAAGTAGAAAAGCTCCAACAGAAAACACAAAGATCATCTACAGCCACACCACACTGGATACGCCCAATCTCGTCTAGTTTTGGAAGATAAGCAATGTTGGGCCTGGTTAGTACTTGGATGGGAGACCACCTGAGAATACAAGGTGCTGTAGGTATTTTTATACTGCCAACACCATTCTGTTAATGCAATCCATTTTCAAACTTATTCATTTGTGTACCAGTAGTTAGAAGTAGAAAAGCTCCAACAGAAAACACAAAGATCATCTACAGCCACACCACACTGGATACGCCCAATCTCGTCTAGTTTTGGAAGAATAAGCAATGTTGGGCCTGGTTAGTACTTGGATGGGAGACCACCTGGGAATACAAGGTGCTGTAGGTATTTTTATACTGCCAACACCGTTCTGTTGATGTATTCCATTTTCAAACTTATTCATTTATGTACCAGTAGTTAGAAGTAGAAAAGCTCCAACAGAAAAATCAAAGCTCATCTACAGCCACACCACACTGGATACGCCCAATCTCATCTGATCCTGGACGCTAAGCAGTGTTGGACCTGGTTCGTACTTGGATGGGAGACCACCTGGCAATACAAGGTGCTGTGGGTATTTTTATACTGCCAACACCATTCTGTTGATGCATTCCATTTTCAAACTTATACATTTATGTACCAGTAGTTAGAGGAAGAACAGATCCAACAGAAAAAACAAAGCTCATTTACAGCCACACCACACTGGATACGCCCAATCTCATCTGATCTTGGAAGGTAAGCAGTGTTGGGCCTGGTTAGTACTTGGATGGGAGACCACCTGGGAATACAAGGTGCTGTAGGCATTTTCATACTGCCAACACCGTTCTGCTGATGCATTCCATTTTCAAACTTATTCATTTATGTAACAGTAGTTAGAAGTAGAAAAGGCCAACAGAAAAAAACAAAGCTCATCTATAGCCACACCACACTGGATATGCCCAATCTCATCTGCTCTTGGAAGCTAAGCAGTGTTGGGCCTGATTAGTATTTAGATGGGAGACCACCTGGGAATACAAGGTGCTGTAGGTATTTTTATACTGCCAACACTGTTCTGTTGATGCATTCCATTTTCAAACTTATTCATTTATGTACCAGTAGTTAGAGGAGGAACAGATCCAACAGAAAAAACAAAGCTCATTTACAGCCACACCACACTGGATACGCCCAATCTCATCTGATCTTGGAAGCTAAGCAGTGTTGGGCCTGGTTAGTACTTGGATGGGAGACCACCTGGGAATACAAGGTGCTGTAGGCATTTTCATACTGCCAACACCGTTCAGTTGATGCATTCCATTTTCAAACTTATTCATTTATGTACCAGTAGAAGGAAGTAGAAAAGCTCTAACAGAAACCACAAAGATCATCTACAGCCACACCACACTGGATACGCCCAATCTCATCTGATCTTGGAAGCTAAGCAGTGTTGGGCCTGGTTAGTCCTTGGATAGGAGGCCACCTGAGAATAAAAGGTGCTGTAGGTATTTTCATACTGCCAACACCGTTCTGTTGATGCATTCCATTTTCAAACTTATTCATTTATGTACCAGTAGTTAGAAGTAGAAAAGCTTTAACAGAAAAAACAAAGCTCATCTACAGCCACACCACACTGGATACGCCCAATCTCATCTGATCTTGGAAGCTAAGCGGTGTTGGGTCTGGTTAGTACTTGGATGGGAGACCACCTGGGAATACAAGGTGCTGTAGGTATTTTTATACTGCCAACACCGTTCTGTTGATGCATTCCATTTTCAAACTTATTCATTTATGTACCAGTAGTTAGAAGTAGAAAAGCTCTAGCTGAACACACAAAGGTCATCTACAGCCACACCACACTGGATACGCCCAATCTCATCTGATCTTGGAAGCTAAGCAGTGCTGGGCCTGGTTAGTACTTGAATGGTAGACCACCTGGGAATACAAGGTGCTGGAGGTATTTTTATACTGCCAACACCGTTCTGTTGATGCATTCCATTTTCAAACTTATTCATTTATGTACTAGTAGTTAGAAGTAGAAAAGCTCTTACAGAAACCAAAAAGCTCATCTACAGCCACACCACACTGGATACGCCCAATCTCATCTGATCTTGGAAGCTAAGCAGTGTTGGGCCTGGTTAGTACTTGGATGGGAGACCAACCGGGGAATACAAGGTGCTGTAGGTATTTTTATGCTGCCAACACCATTCTGTTGATGCATTCCATTTTCAAACTTATTCATTTATGTACCAGTAGTTAGAAGTAGAAAAGCTCAAGCATAAACCACAAAGCTCATCTACAGCGACACCACACTGGATACACCCAATCTCATCTGATCTTGGAAGCTAAGCGGTGTTGGGCCTGGTTAGTACTTAAGTGGGAGACCACCTGGGTATACAAGGTGCTGTAGGTATATTTATACTGCCAACATCGTTCTGTTGATGCATTCCATTTTCAAACTTATTCATTTATATACCAGTAGTTAGAAGTAGAAAAGCCCCAACAGAAAACACAAAGATCATCTACAGCCACACCACACTGGATACGCCCAATCTCGTCTAGTTTTGGAAGATAAGCAATGTTGGGCCTGGTTAGTACTTGGATGGGAGACCACCTGAGAATACAAGGTGCTGTAGGTATTTTTATACTGCCAACACCATTCTGTTAATGCAATCCATTTTCAAACTTATTCATTTGTGTACCAGTAGTTAGAAGTAGAAAAGCTCCAACAGAAAACACAAAGATCATCTACAGCCACACCACACTGGATACGCCCAATCTCGTCTAGTTTTGGAAGATAAGCAATGTTGGGCCAGGTTAGTACTTGGATGGGAGACCACCTGGGAATACAAGGTGCTGTAGGTATTTTTATACTGCCAACACCGTTCTGTTGATGTATTCCATTTTCAAACTTATTCATTTATGTACCAGTAGTTAGAAGTAGAAAAGCTCCAACAGAAAAATCAAAGCTCATCTACAGCCACACCACACTGGATACGCCCAATCTCATCTGATCCTGGACGCTAAGCAGTGTTGGACCTGGTTCGTACTTGGATGGGAGACCACCTGGCAATACAAGGTGCTGTGGGTATTTTTATACTGCCAACACCATTCTGTTGATGCATTCCATTTTCAAACTTATACATTTATGTACCAGTAGTTAGAGGTAGAACAGATCCAACAGAAAAAACAAAGCTCATTTACAGCCACACCACACTG
Organism: Pseudophryne corroboree; assembly: GCF_028390025.1. NCBI lineage: Eukaryota > Metazoa > Chordata > Amphibia > Anura > Myobatrachidae > Pseudophryne > Pseudophryne corroboree. The sequence continues at coordinate 866,760,480 of NC_086444.1, read as the reverse complement.
GATACGCCCAATCTCATCTGATCTTGGAAGGTAAGCAGTGTTGGGCCTGGTTAGTACTTGGATGGGAGACCACCTGGGAATACAAGGTGCTGTAGGCATTTTCATACTGCCAACACCGTTCTGCTGATGCATTCCATTTTCAAACTTATTCATTTATGTAACAGTAGTTAGAAGTAGAAAAGCCCAACAGAAAAAAACAAAGCTCATCTATAGCCACACCACACTGGATACGCCCAATCTCATCTGCTCTTGGAAGCTAAGCAGTGTTGGGCCTGATTAGTATTTGGATGGGAGACCACCTGGGAATACAAGGTGCTGTAGGTATTTTTATACTGCCAACACTGTTCTGTTGATGCATTCCATTTTCAAACTTATTCATTTATGTACCAGTAGTTAGAGGAGGAACAGATCCAATAGAAAAAACAAAGCTCATTTACAGCCACACCACACTGGATACGCCCAATCTCATCTGATCTTGGAAGCTAAGCAGTGTTGGGCCTGGTTAGTACTTGGATGGGAGACCACCTGGGAATACAAGGTGCTGTAGGCATTTTCATACTGCCAACACCGTTCTGTTGATGCATTCCATTTTCAAACTTATTCATTTATGTACCAGTAGTTAGAAGTAGAAAAGCCCAACAGAAAAAAACAAAGCTCATCTATAGCCACACCACACTGAATATGCCCAATCTCATCTGATTTTGGAAGCTAAGCAGTGTTGGTCCTGGTTAGTACTTGGATGGGAGACCACCTGGGAATACAAGGTGCTGTAGATATTTTTATACTGCCAACACCGTTCAGTTGATGCATTCCATTTTCAAACTTATTCATTTATGTACCGTAGAAGGAAGTAGAAAAGCTCTAACAGAAACCACAAAGATCATCTACAGCCACACCACACTGGATACGCCCAATCTCATCTGATCTTGGAAGCTAAGCAGTGTTGGGCCTGGTTAGTCCTTGGATAGGAGGCCACCTGAGAATAAAAGGTGCTGTAGGTATTTTCATACTGCCAACACCGTTCTGTTGATGCATTCCATTTTCAAACTTATTCATTTATGTACCAGTAGTTAGAAGTAGAAAAGCTTTAACAGAAAAAACAAAGCTCATCTACAGCCACACCACACTGGATACGCCCAATCTCATCTGATCTTGGAAGCTAAGCAGTGCTGGGCCTGGTTAGTACTTGAATGGGAGACCACCTGGGAATACAAGGTGCTGGAGGTATTTTTATACTGCCAACACCGTTCTGTTGATGCATTCCATTTTCAAACTTATTCATTTATGTACTAGTAGTTAGAAGTAGAAAAGCTCTTACAGAAACCAAAAAGCTCATCTACAGCCACACCACACTGGATACGCCCAATCTCATCTGATCTTGGAAGCTAAGCAGTGTTGGGCCTGGTTAGTACTTGGATGGGAGACCAACCGGGGAATACAAGGTGCTGTAGGTATTTTTATACTGCCAACACCATTCTGTTGATGCATTCCATTTTCAAACTTATTCATTTATGTACCAGTAGTTAGAAGTAGAAAAGCTCAAGCATAAACCACAAAGCTCATCTACAGCGACACCACACTGGATACACCCAATCTCATCTGATCTTGGAAGCTAAGCGGTGTTGGGCCTGGTTAGTACTTAGGTGGGAGACCACCTGGGTATACAAGGTGCTGTAGGTATATTTATACTGCCAACACCGTTCTGTTGATGCATTCCATTTTCAAACTTATTCATTTATGTACCAGTAGTTAGAAGTAGAAAAGCTCTAACAGAAACTGTAATGCTCATCTACAGTCACACCACACTAGATATGCCCAATCTCATCTGATCTTGGAAGCTAAGCAGTGTTGGGCCTGGTTAGTACTTGGATGGGAGACCACCTGGCATTACAAGGTGCTGTAGAAATTTTTAAACTGCCAACACTGTTCTGTTGATGCATTCCATTGTAAATCTTTTTCAATTATGTACCAGTAGTTAGAAGTAGACAATCTCTAACAGAAACCACAGAGATCATCTACAGCCACACCACACTGGATATGCCCAATCTCATCTAGTTTTGGAAGATAAGCAATGTTGGGCCTGTGTCAGGAATCGACTCACCAAGCTGACGTCTGTCCGCCGCTGCGGACTCCGTCCTGGGTCCCTGCGTTCATCTGTCATCCGCGTCTCTGCCATCAGACGCCATCCTGGGCCTGGGAGCGCTCCTGTGATTGCGGGCGTGTAGCACGCCGCGTTCCCGCTAGGCCGCGGCATGGGCGCCGCCATGACAGCCTCCAGCAGTCAGCATACGGCGGCCAATCCGGTGCTTGGCCGCACCCACTTTTCCTCACTCCACCAATGACTGTCTAACAAGGGGTATATATGAAGCTGCAGGATCAGTCTGCAGGCATCCTGAACTTTGTGTCACTCCTGCGACTCATGTGTAAGGATCTGGTTCCTGTTTCCTCCGTGTACCTGGATACCTACCTGCTGTTCCGTGTTCCTGGCTTTCTACCTGAGACTTTGTACTCCTGGTTACTCTTCACAGCTCCGTGGAACTTCAAGCCCCAGCAATACCTGCTTCCATCTACAGGCTTCACACTCATCACCATCTCTGTGTGCTTCAGCCTAGCAGTAGAGACTGACTCCAGGTGTGTTCCATCTCTCCACCTGTGATACAGCTTGCTTGCTGCCAGTGCCTCATCACCTGCACTGTGAGTCAGACTCCTGCCTCTGCTACCAGGTTTGCCATACAACATCATCTCTGCTGGTTCCATGTTTTAATCTGCTCTGGTTTCCATACCAGAATATTCTCTGCCAAATTATCACTCATCTGTTATCATCACTACCGGTTATTATTTCATCAGTCACCATTCATTCTGTTACCATAGACTCTCAGCTATTACGCTGTTCAATTGACATTTGCATTTCTACTGTTATTTTCTGCTGCCGTTTGTGAATCCTCTGTATAATAAATATCATTGCGCTCATGCGCAGAAACATAATCCAGCCTCCTCGTTTTCTCCCATCCACCTCCACTGACCCACTAGCGCCCCCTCCGGGGACACAGACAAAACCAAGTCTGACAGTAAGTTCAGGATCGATGGACTCGGATGGTGGACGGAGTGTGGGGTCAGAGGCCTTGCAAAATCTGGTCTCCCGTCTGGATGGTCAAGAGGCTGCGCAGCAGCAGATGTTCCAGTTCCTGCAAGGGATGTCCTCCCGGATAGATACACTACAGCAATCCCTGCCTAGTGTACACACTTCTACAGTTCCTGTTACTCCAGCACCTGCCAGTACTGTGAGTTCCTCTATGCCGGCTGCATCAGCTCCAGTGTCACGTCTGCACCTGCCCGTGCCAAGCAAGTATGATGGCAGCCCAAAGTTATGTCGCGGGTTTCTCAACCAATGTGAAATCCAGTTTGAATTGTTGTCACATAATTTCCCCACGTCAAGATCCAAAGTTGCCTATATCATCTCTCTACTTTCTGGATCTGCTTTGAGTTGGGTGTCTCCTCTGTGGGAACGTGCCGACCCTCTAATTAACAACTATACAGAATTCGTGTCAACCTTCAGACGGATCTTTGACGAGCCTGGTCGTGCAACATCAGCTTCTGCAGACCTAATCCAACTTTGTCAAGGTACCCGTAGTATGGGACAATATGTCATCCAGTTCCAGACGTTGGCCGCAGAGATTCAGTGGAACAATCAAGCCCTGGTAGCAGCTTTCTGGCATGGACTCTCTGATCGGATCAAGGACGAACTGGCAACCCGCGATCTTCCTGTACAATTGTCTGATTTAATTTCCCTGTGCATCAAGTTGGACTCTCGCATCCGCGAACGCAACAATGAACGTGCTCGGAGTGAGCCACGCAGAGCAAGGATGATACCTTCCGTACAGTTCCAGTCTCCACCTTCTGATGAGCCTATGCAAATAAATAGGTCCCGCCTAACTCCTGAGGAGCGGTCAAGAAGACTTCGTGAGAGACTTTGTCTTTATTGTGCGGCTGCAGGTCACCAGATTAATTCCTGCACAGTGCGTTCGGGAAACGCCAGATCCTGACTTGTAAAGGAGGAGTCAAGTTGGGATCTTCTAGACAAGCTCCTTCTAATCAAGACCTTGTCCTTCCTGTGACTTTAGAGACTTCAGTTGGGCTTCAGTCTGCATCAGCATTAGTGGACTGTGGAGCCGCAGGAAATTTCATCACCCAAGCTGCGGTAAATAAATTTTGCTTGCCTGTATGTGAACTTTCTTACCCAGTCTACATTACCGCCGTGGATGGTAGCCGAATCTCCAAGGGGAATATTTCTCACCAAACTGCACCAGTGGTTTTGGGAGTTGGGTTCCTACACTCAGAATTAATAAAGTTCTTAGTCATTCCTCAAGCCACCCAGGAGATCGTTTTGGGCATGCCCTGGCTCCAGCTACACAATCCACAGTTTGACTGGTCAACGTTACAACTTACTTCATGGGGTTCACATTGCCATCAGTCCTGTTTAGCCCAAGTTTGTCCAATCAAGTCTACTGAAGTAAAAACCCAGTCAAGTCTTCCTGCGGCTTATCAAGATTTCTCTGATGTCTTCAGTGAAAAGGCCGCGGATGTCCTGCCGCCCCATAGAGAATGGGATTGTCCCATCGATCTCCTTCCTGGCAAGAAGCCACCTAGGGGGCGTACCTACCCGTTATCTGTTCCTGAAACTGAAGCGATGAGCGACTACATCCGGGAAAATTTACAGAAGGGATTCATCCGTCCTTCATCATCACCCGCTGGTGCAGGCTTCTTCTTTGTTAAAAAGAAGGATGGAGGACTGCGTCCATGCATTGACTACCGGGGTCTCAATGACATTACCATTAAAAATAGTTATCCATTACCACTCATTACCGAATTATTTGACAGAGTTAAAGGAGCCCGCATCTTCACCAAGCTAGATCTCCGCGGTGCCTACAACCTCATCAGAATCCGGAGTGGTGACGAATGGAAGACAGCTTTTAACACTCGAGATGGTCATTACGAGTACCTGGTAATGCCATTCGGGTTGAGTAATGCCCCAGCAGTGTTCCAACACTTTGTGAACGAAATCTTCTGTGACGTTCTGTATAAATACCTCGTTGTTTATCTGGATGATATCCTCATCTTCTCCCAAGATCTTCCCTCTCATCGTCTACAAGTCCGTGAAGTCCTCCGACGTCTTCGTGAGAACCGGCTCTACGGTAAACTATCCAAGTGTACCTTTGAAGTTTCCTCTATACCCTTCCTGGGTTATATAATTTCCGGATCGGATCTCCAGATGGACCCGACAAAGTTGGAAGCCATTGCCAATTGGTCCATTCCAAATTCTCTCAAGTCTATTCAGCGGTTCCTGGGATTTGCCAACTACTATAGGAAATTTATTCGGGGATTCTCCACTCTCATCGCTCCTATTACCAACTTAACTCGGAAAGGGGCAGACCATTCCAACTGGTCAGAAGAGGCTTTAGCGGCCTTCCAGAAGATCAAGCTGGCCTTTATGTCTGCTCCAGTTCTGTCCCAGCCAGATGTAAACAGACCGTTCGAGTTGGAGGTGGATGCCTCTACAGTTGGAGTTGGAGCTGTTCTCTCCCAGAAGGGAACCGATGGGAAAATCCACCCCTGTGGATTTTATTCTCGTAAATTCCTCCCTGCAGAAGCTAACTACTCCGTTGGAGATCAAGAACTACTGGCGATTAAGCTGGCCCTCGAGGAATGGAGGTATCTCCTGGAAGGGGCCAAACATCCGTTCAACATCTACACGGATCATAAAAATCTGCTATATTTAAAGGCAGCTCAGTGCCTTAATCCTCGCCAGTCCAGGTGGGCTATGTTTTTCTCACGTTTTAATTTTAAGCTTCATTTCCGCCCAGGTTCGCAGAATGTTAAAGCTGACGCCTTATCCCGATCTATGGAATCCGAAGAGGAAACGCCTGACTCAGTTCCACATTCCATCCTGAGTCCAGTGGTATTTGCTGCATCTCAAGTCTCCCCAGCTCCTCCTCCTGGTAAGACTTTTGTTTCCCCAGAACTCCGTCCCAAGTTGCTGTCTTGGGCCCATCAATCCAAGTTCACTGGTCATCCCGGTGTCCTGAAAACCTTCAAGTTCCTCTCTGAGACATACTGGTGGCCAAAGATGAAAGCTGACATCAAGGATTTCGTAGCATCCTGTCCTAAGTGTGTGCAGCACAAGACTCCTCGTCAGTCTCCAGCAGGTCAGTTACAACCATTGTCTATTCCTAGTCGCCCTTGGTCACACCTGTCCATGGACTTTATCTCCGACCTTCCTCCTTCTCAAGGATACAATACCATCTGGGTTGTAGTGGACAGATTTACCAAGATGGCCCATTTTGTTCCTCTCCAGGGTCTCCCTTCTGCCCCAAAACTCGCCCAAATCTTCCTACGGGAGATTTTCCGCTTACATGGTCTACCCTCAGAAATAATATCCGACCGAGGTGTACAGTTTGTAGCGAGGTTTTGGAGGGCTCTCTGTTCTGCCATGCAGGTTAAACTGAAGTTCTCGTCATCTTACCACCCTCAGACGAATGGGCAGACAGAGAGGGTAAATCAAGAACTAGAGACATTTTTAAGATTGTATGTTTCATCTTCTCAGGATGACTGGTTTGATCTGCTCCCATGGGCCGAGTTTGCCCACAACTTCCGCTACCACACTGCTACTGAGACAACTCCATTCTTTGCAGTATATGGGCAACATCCTCGTGTTCCAGACTTCCAAGAACTCCCTCACATGGATGTTCCTGCTGCCACTACTGCCCTGAGTCAGTTTTCTTCAATTTGGAGGAAGATTCACGTTTCTCTCAAAAAGGCCTCCAGCCGGTATAAATACTTTGCTGATCGCAAAAGACGCGCAGTTCCTAGCCTGAAACCTGGGGACAAGGTTTGGCTGTCTACCCGGAACCTCCGTCTTAGGGTCCCGTCTATGAAATTTGCACCACGTTTCATTGGCCCCTTTCCTATCGAAAGAGTCATCAACCCTGTGGCCTACAAGCTGAAGTTACCACCTTCTCTGCGAATACCTAATGCTTTTCATGTTTCTCTCCTCAGACCTTTAGTCCTGAATCATTTCCAAAGAGCTCTTCCAGTTGGCCCCAAAGTTCGAACTCAGCGGGGCGTGGAGTTCGAGATTGGCAAGATTCTGGATTCCCGTTGCCGGTATGGACGTCTTCAATACCTTGTCGATTGGTCCGGTTATGGCCCAGAGGAGAGAAGTTGGGTGAATTCGTTGGATGTCCATGCTCCAAGGTTGGTCCGTGTCTTCCATAACACTCATCCTTCCAAACCACGTGGGTGTTCGGTGCCCACCCTTAAAGGGGGGGGTACTGTCAGGAATCGACTCACCAAGCTGACGTCTGTCCGCCGCTGCGGACTCCGTCCTGGGTCCCTGCGTTCATCTGTCATCCGCGTCTCTGCCATCAGACGCCATCCTGGGCCTGGGAGCGCTCCTGTGATTGCGGGCGTGTAGCACGCCGCGTTCCCGCTAGGCCGCGGCATGGGCGCCGCCATGACAGCCTCCAGCAGTCAGCATACGGCGGCCAATCCGGTGCTTGGCCGCACCCACTTTTCCTCACTCCACCAATGACTGTCTAACAAGGGGTATATATGAAGCTGCAGGATCAGTCTGCAGGCATCCTGAACTTTGTGTCACTCCTGCGACTCATGTGTAAGGATCTGGTTCCTGTTTCCTCCGTGTACCTGGATACCTACCTGCTGTTCCGTGTTCCTGGCTTTCTACCTGAGACTTTGTACTCCTGGTTACTCTTCACAGCTCCGTGGAACTTCAAGCCCCAGCAATACCTGCTTCCATCTACAGGCTTCACACTCATCACCATCTCTGTGTGCTTCAGCCTAGCAGTAGAGACTGACTCCAGGTGTGTTCCATCTCTCCACCTGTGATACAGCTTGCTTGCTGCCAGTGCCTCATCACCTGCACTGTGAGTCAGACTCCTGCCTCTGCTACCAGGTTTGCCATACAACATCATCTCTGCTGGTTCCATGTTTTAATCTGCTCTGGTTTCCATACCAGAATATTCTCTGCCAAATTATCACTCATCTGTTATCATCACTACCGGTTATTATTTCATCAGTCACCATTCATTCTGTTACCATAGACTCTCAGCTATTACGCTGTTCAATTGACATTTGCATTTCTACTGTTATTTTCTGCTGCCGTTTGTGAATCCTCTGTATAATAAATATCATTGCGCTCATGCGCAGAAACATAATCCAGCCTCCTCGTTTTCTCCCATCCACCTCCACTGACCCACTAGCGCCCCCTCCGGGGACACAGACAAAACCAAGTCTGACAGCCTGGTTAGTACTTGGATGGGAGACCACCTGGGAATACAAGGTGCTGTAGGTATTTTTATACTGCCAACACCGTTCTCTTGATGCTTACATTTTCAACCTTTTTCATTTATGTACCAGTAGGTAGAAGTAGAAAAGCTCCAACAGAAAAATCAATCCTCATCTACAGCCACACCGCACTGGATACGCCCAATCTCATCTGATCTTGAAAGCTAAGGCCTGTTGGGCCTGGTTAGTACTTGGATGGGAGACAGCCTGGGAATACAAGGTGCTGTAGGTATTTTTATACTGCCAACACCGTTCTATTGATGCATTCCATTTTCAAACTTATTCATTTATGTACCAGTAGTTATAAGTAGAAAAGCTCTTACAGAAACCACAAAGCTGATCTACAGCCACACCACACTGGTTGCTCACAAACTCATCTAATCTTGGAAACTAAGCAGTGTAGTCCTGGTTAGTACTTGGATGGGAGACCACCTTGGAATACAAGGTGCTGTAGGTATTTTTATATTGCCAACACCGTTCTGTTGATGCATTCCATTTTCAAACGTATTCATTTATGTACCAGTAGTTAGAAGTAGAAAAGCTCCAACAGAAAAATCAAAGCTCATCTACAGCCACACCACACTGGATACGCCCAATCTCATCTGATCCTAGACGCTAAGCAGTGTTGGACCTGGTTCGTACTTGGATGGGAGACCACCTGGGAATACAACGTGCTGTAGGTATTTTTATACTGCGAACACCATTCTGTTGATGCATTACATTTTCAAATGTATTCATTTATGTACCAGTAGTTAGAAGTAGAAAAGCTCCAACAGAAAACACAAAGATCATCTACAGCCACACCACACTGGATACGCCCAATCTCGTCTAGTTTTGGAAGATAAGCAATGTTGGGCCTGGTTAGTACTTGGATGGGAGACCACCTGAGAATACAAGGTGCTGTAGGTATTTTTATACTGCCAACACCATTCTGTTAATGCAATCCATTTTCAAACTTATTCATTTGTGTACCAGTAGTTAGAAGTAGAAAAGCTCCAACAGAAAACACAAAGATCATCTACAGCTACACCACACTGGATACGCCCAATCTCGTCTAGTTTTGGAAGATAAGCAATGTTGGGCCTGGTTAGTACTTGGATGGGAGACCACCTGGGAATACAAGGTGCTGTAGGTATTTTTATACTGCCAACACCGTTCTGTTGATGTATTCCATTTTCAAACTTATTCATTTATGTACCAGTAGTTATAAATAGAAAAGCTCCAACAGAAAAATCAAAGCTCATCTACAGCCACACCACACTGGATACGCCCAATCTCATCTGGTCCTGGACGCTAAGCAGTGTTGGACCTGGTTCGTACTTGGATGGGAGACCACCTGGCAATACAAGGTGCTGTGGGTATTTTTATACTGCCAACACCATTCTGTTGATGCATTCCATTTTCAAACTTATACATTTATGTACCAGTAGTTAGAGGTAGAACAGATCCAACAGAAAAAACAAAGCTCATTTACAGCCACACGACACTGGATACGCCCAATCTCATCTGATCTTGGAAGGTAAGCAGTGTTGGGCCTGGTTAGTACTTGGATGGGAGACCACCTGGGAATACAAGGTGCTGTAGGCATTTTCATACTGCCAACACCGTTCTGCTGATGCATTCCATTTTCAAACTTATTCATTTATGTACCAGTAGTTAGAAGTAGAAAAGCCCAACAGAAAAAAACAAAGCTCATCTATAGCCACACCACACTGGATACGCCCAATCTCATCTGCTCTTGGAAGCTAAGCAGTGTTGGGCCTGATTAGTATTTGGATGGGAGACCACCTGGGAATACAAGGTGCTGTAGGTATTTTTATACTGCCAACACTGTTCTGTTGATGCATTCCATTTTCAAACTTATTCATTTATGTACTAGTAGTTAGAAGTAGAAAAGCTCTTACAGAAACCAAAAAGCTCATCTACAGCCACACCACACTGGATACGCCCAATCTCATCTGATCTTGGAAGCTAAGCAGTGTTGGGCCTGGTTAGTACTTGGATGGGAGACCAACCGGGGAATACAAGGTGCTGTAGGTATTTTTATACTGCCAACACCATTCTGTTGATGCATTCCATTTTCAAACTTATTCATTTATGTACCAGTAGTTAGAAGTAGAAAAGCTGAAGCATAAACCACAAAGCTCATCTACAGCGATACCACACTGGATACACCCAATCTCATCTGATCTTGGAAGCTAAGCGGTGTTGGGCCTGGTTAGTACTTAGGTGGGAGACCACCTGGGTATACAAGGTGCTGTAGGTATATTTATACTGCCAACACCGTTCTGTTGATGCATTCCATTTTCAAACTTATTCATTTATGTACCAGTAGTTAGAAGTAGAAAAGCTCTATCAGAAACTGTAATGCTCATCTACAGTCACACCACACTAGATATGCCCAATCTCATCTGATCTTGGAAGCTAAGCAGTGTTGGGCCTGGTTAGTACTTGGATGGGAGACCACCTGGGAATACAAGGTGCTGTAGGCATTTTCATACTGCCAACACCGTTCTGCTGATGCATTCCATTTTCAAACTTATTCATTTATGTACCAGTAGTTAGAAGTAGAAAAGCCCAACAGAAAAAAACAAAGCTCATCTATAGCCACACCACACTGGATACGCCCAATCTCATCTGCTCTTGGAAGCTAAGCAGTGTTGGGCCTGATTAGTATTTGGATGGGAGACCACCTGGGAATACAAGGTGCTGTAGGTATTTTTATACTGCCAACACTGTTCTGTTGATGCATTCCATTTTCAAACTTATTCATTTATGTACTAGTAGTTAGAAGTAGAAAAGCTCTTACAGAAACCAAAAAGCTCATCTACAGCCACACCACACTGGATACGCCCAATCTCATCTGATCTTGGAAGCTAAGCAGTGTTGGGCCTGGTTAGTACTTGGATGGGAGACCAACCGGGGAATACAAGGTGCTGTAGGTATTTTTATACTGCCAACACCATTCTGTTGATGCATTCCATTTTCAAACTTATTCATTTATGTACCAGTAGTTAGAAGTAGAAAAGCTGAAGCATAAACCACAAAGCTCATCTACAGCGATACCACACTGGATACACCCAATCTCATCTGATCTTGGAAGCTAAGCGGTGTTGGGCCTGGTTAGTACTTAGGTGGGAGACCACCTGGGTATACAAGGTGCTGTAGGTATATTTATACTGCCAACACCGTTCTGTTGATGCATTCCATTTTCAAACTTATTCATTTATGTACCAGTAGTTAGAAGTAGAAAAGCTCTATCAGAAACTGTAATGCTCATCTACAGTCACACCACACTAGATATGCCCAATCTCATCTGATCTTGGAAGCTAAGCAGTGTTGGGCCTGGTTAGTACTTGGATGGGAGACCACCTGGCATTACAAGGTGCTGTAGAAATTTTTAAACTGCCAACACTGTTCTGTTGATGCATTCCATTGTAAATCTTTTTCAATTATGTACCAGTAGTTAGAAGTAGACAATCTCTAACAGAAACCACAAAGATCATCTACAGCCACACCACACTGGATATGCCCAATCTCGTCTAGTTTTGGAAGATAAGCAATGTTGGGCCTGGTTAGTACTTGGATGGGAGACCACCTGGGAATACAAGGTGCTGTAGGTATTTTTATGCTGCCAACACCGTTCTCTTGATGCTTACATTTTCAACCTTTTTCATTTATGTACCAGTAGGTAGAAGTAGAAAAGCTCCAACAGAAAAATCAATCCTCATCTACAGCCACACCGCACTGGATACGCCCAATCTCATCTGATCTTGAAAGCTAAGGCCTGTTGGGCCTGGTTAGTACTTGGATGGGAGACAGCCTGGGAATACAAGGTGCTGTAGGTATTTTTATACTGCCAACACCGTTCTATTGATGCATTCCATTTTCAAACTTATTCATTTATGTACCAGTAGTTATAAGTAGAAAAGCTCTTACAGAAACCACAAAGCTGATCTACAGCCACACCACACTGGTTGCTCACAAACTCATCTAATCTTGGAAACTAAGCAGTGTAGTCCTGGTTAGTACTTGGATGGGAGACCACCTTGGAATACAAGGTGCTGTAGGTATTTTTATATTGCCAACACCGTTCTGTTGATGCATTCCATTTTCAAACTTATTCATTTATGTACCAGTAGTTAGAAGTAGAAAAGCTCCAACAGAAAAATCAAAGCTCATCTACAGCCACACCACACTGGATACGCCCAATCTCATCTGATCCTAGACGCTAAGCAGTGTTGGACCTGGTTCGTACTTGGATGGGAGACCACCTGGGAATACAACGTGCTGTAGGTATTTTTATACTGCGAACACCATTCTGTTGATGCATTACATTTTCAAATTTATTCATTTATGTACCAGTAGTTAGAAGTAGAAAAGCTCCAACAGAAAACACAAAGATCATCTACAGCCACACCACACTGGATACGCCCAATCTCGTCTAGTTTTGGAAGATAAGCAATGTTGGGCCTGGTTAGTACTTGGATGGGAGACCACCTGAGAATACAAGGTGCTGTAGGTATTTTTATACTGCCAACACCATTCTGTTAATGCAATCCATTTTCAAACTTATTCATTTGTGTACCAGTAGTTAGAAGTAGAAAAGCTCCAACAGAAAACACAAAGATCATCTACAGCCACACCACACTGGATACGCCCAATCTCGTCTAGTTTTGGAAGATAAGCAATGTTGGGCCTGGTTAGTACTTGGATGGGAGACCACCTGAGAATACAAGGTGCTGTAGGTATTTTTATACTGCCAACACCATTCTGTTAATGCAATCCATTTTCAAACTTATTCATTTGTGTACCAGTAGTTAGAAGTAGAAAAGCTCCAACAGAAAACACAAAGATCATCTACAGCCACATCACACTGGATACGCCCAATCTCGTCTAGTTTTGGAAGAATAAGCAATGTTGGGCCTGGTTAGTACTTGGATGGGAGACCACCTGGGAATACAAGGTGCTGTAGGTATTTTTATACTGCCAACACCGTTCTGTTGATGTATTCCATTTTCAAACTTATTCATTTATGTACCAGTAGTTAGAAGTAGAAAAGCTCCAACAGAAAAATCAAAGCTCATCTACAGCCACACCACACTGGATACGCCCAATCTCATCTGATCCTGGACGCTAAGCAGTGTTGGACCTGGTTCGTACTTGGATGGGAGACCACCTGGGAATACAAGGTGCTGTAGGTATTTTTATACTGCCAACACTGTTCTGTTGATGCATTCCATTTTCAAACTTATTCATTTATGTACCAGTAGTTAGAGGAGGAACAGATCCAACAGAAAAAACAAAGCTCATTTACAGCCACACCACACTGGATACGCCCAATCTCATCTGATCTTGGAAGCTAAGCAGTGTTGGGCCTGGTTAGTACTTGGATGGGAGACCACCTGGGAATACAAGGTGCTGTAGGCATTTTCATACTGCCAACACCGTTCAGTTGATGCATTCCATTTTCAAACTTATTCATTTATGTACCAGTAGAAGGAAGTAGAAAAGCTCTAACAGAAACCACAAAGATCATCTGCAGCCACACCACACTGGATACGCCCAATCTCATCTGATCTTGGAAGCCAAGCAGTGTTGGGCCTGGTTAGTCCTTGGATAGGAGGCCACCTGAGAATAAAAGGTGCTGTAGGTATTTTCATACTGCCAACACCGTTCTGTTGATGCATTCCATTTTCAAACTTATTCATTTATGTACCAGTAGTTAGAAGTAGAAAAGCTTTAACAGAAAAAACAAAGCTCATCTACAGCCACACCACACTGGATACGCCCAATCTCATCTGATCTTGGAAGCTAAGCGGTGTTGGGTCTGGTTAGTACTTGGATGGGAGACCACCTGGGAATACAAGGTGCTGTAGGTATTTTTATACTGCCAACACCGTTCTGTTGATGCATTCCATTTTCAAACTTATTCATTTATGTACCAGTAGTTAGAAGTAGAAAAGCTCTAGCTGAAAACACAAAGGTCATCTACAGCCACACCACACTGGATACGCCCAATCTCATCTGATCTTGGAAGCTAAGCAGTGCTGGGCCTGGTTATTACTTGAATGGTAGACCACCTGGGAATACAAGGTGCTGGAGGTATTTTTATACTGCCAACACCGTTCTGTTGATGCATTCCATTTTCAAACTTATTCATTTATGTACTAGTAGTTAGAAGTAGAAAAGCTCTTACAGAAACCAAAAAGCTCATCTACAGCCACACCACACTGGATACGCCCAATCTCATCTGATCTTGGAAGCTAAGCAGTGTTGGGCCTGGTTAGTACTTGGATGGGAGACCAACCGGGGAATACAAGGTGCTGTAGGTATTTTTATACTGCCAACACCATTCTGTTGATGCATTCCATTTTCAAACTTATTCATTTATGTACCAGTAGTTAGAAGTAGAAAAGCTCAAGCATAAACCACAAAGCTCATCTACAGCGACACCACACTGGATACACCCAATCTCATCTGATCTTGGAAGCTAAGCGGTGTTGGGCCTGGTTAGTACTTAGGTGGGAGACCACCTGGGTATACAAGGTGCTGTAGGTATATTTATACTGCCAACACCGTTCTGTTGATGCATTCCATTTTCAAACTTATTCATTTATGTACCAGTAGTTAGAAGTAGAAAAGCTCTAACAGAAACTGTAATGCTCATCTACAGTCACACCACACTAGATATGCCCAATCTCATCTGATCTTGGAAGCTAAGCAGTGTTGGGCCTGGTTAGTACTTGGATGGGAGACCACCTGGCATTACAAGGTGCTGTAGAAATTTTTAAACTGCCAACACTGTTCTGTTGATGCATTCCATTGTAAATCTTTTTCAATTATGTACCAGTAGTTAGAAGTAGACAATCTCTAACAGAAACCACAAAGATCATCTACAGCCACACCACACTGGATATGCCCAATCTCGTCTAGTTTTGGAAGATAAGCAATGTTGGGCCTGGTTAGTACTTGGATGGGAGACCACCTGGGAATACAAGGTGCTGTAGGTATTTTTATACTGTCAACACCGTTCTCTTGATGCTTACATTTTCAACCTTTTTCATTTATGTACCAGTAGGTAGAAGTAGAAAAGCTCCAACAGAAAAATCAATCCTCATCTACAGCCACACCGCACTGGATACGCCCAATCTCATCTGATCTTGAAAGCTAAGGCCTGTTGGGCCTGGTTAGTACTTGGATGGGAGACAGCCTGGGAATACAAGGTGCTGTAGGTATTTTTATACTGCCAACACCGTTCTATTGATGCATTCCATTTTCAAACTTATTCATTTATGTACCAGTAGTTATAAGTAGAAAAGCTCTTACAGAAACCACAAAGCTGATCTACAGCCACACCACACTGGTTGCTCACAAACTCATCTAATCTTGGAAACTAAGCAGTGTAGTCCTGGTTAGTACTTGGATGGGAGACCACCTTGGAATACAAGGTGCTGTAGGTATTTTTATATTGCCAACACCGTTCTGTTGATGCATTCCATTTTCAAACTTATTCATTTATGTACCAGTAGTTAGAAGTAGAAAAACTCCAACAGAAAAATCAAAGCTCATCTACAGCCACACCACACTGGATACGCCCAATCTCATCTGATCCTAGACGCTAAGCAGTGTTGGACCTGGTTCGTACTTGGATGGGAGACCACCTGGGAATACAACGTGCTGTAGGTATTTTTATACTGCGAACACCATTCTGTTGATGCATTACATTTTCAAATTTATTCATTTATGTACCAGTAGTTAGAAGTAGAAAAGCTCCAACAGAAAACACAAAGATCATCTACAGCCACACCACACTGGATACGCCCAATCTCGTCTAGTTTTGGAAGATAAGCAATGTTGGGCCTGGTTAGTACTTGGATGGGAGACCACCTGAGAATACAAGGTGCTGTAGGTATTTTTATACTGCCAACACCATTCTGTTAATGCAATCCATTTTCAAACTTATTCATTTGTGTACCAGTAGTTAGAAGTAGAAAAGCTCCAACAGAAAACACAAAGATCATCTACAGCAGTGTGGGCCACATAAAAAAATGAAACGAAGCCGAGGGCCACTAAGCTATACTGCGGTATTTAGAATCTAAATTTTAATTTATGATTGTAATGAGACCTTTTCTAGACTCATAAGACCATAAAAAAGACTTCAAAAGATAATTATTGTAATTTAATGAATGAAACATGGTCTACTTTACCTTTGTTATTATAATAAGTTCATATCAGTGGGAAACTTGGCATTGTTTTTGCTTGGCCAGCTTGTCGATGTTGGCATCAATGTTAGAAGTCGCTATGCGCAGAGTATTCTCAAGATGTTGGTCTGTAAGCTGAGTTCTTGTCTTGGACTTTGCGTTCTTCATCCTTGAGAAGAATTGCTCACATAAGTATGTGCTTCCTAACAAAGCACACATCTTCAAAGCGTGCTGCCAGAGATAAGGGAATGTGTCCTGAGAAATGTAGTCTTTGTAAAACGTAAACAAGGGCACATTGAAGAATTTTTCTCGCAAAGATGAGTTGTTTTGGAGATCAAGCAGCTCCATTTGTACTGAGCCTGGCATATTGGCAGCATTGACAGTAAAAGGCATAGAAAATAAATCGAAAAAAGACTGTTGATTACGGAAATCACTAAATCTGTCTTCAAACTCACTTCGCATCATGCTTAATTTTGTAGCGTAAACACCAGGAGACAAACAGTTGGACTCACCGAGAAGCTTAAAATGTGTAAAGTCTTTTTTCGTGAGTTGTGCCTCTCAAAGTTTGAGCTTTTCTACAAAAGTTTTAATGTGATCAAACAGAGTGTGCACCAGCTGATCCTTGGATTGTAGCCGCGTATTTAGGTCATTCATATGCAAGGAGATGTCGGTCACAAAGGCAAAATCTGAAATCCACTTTGGATCATTAAATTCTGCAATCGGCTTCCCCTTGGTTTGCATGAACTCTTCTATTTCACTTCTTAAGTCAAAGACTCTCTTAAGTACCTTCCCTCTGCTCAACCAACGCACCTCACTATAATAAACCACGTCGCCGTGATCCGCTTGGCACTCTTGTGTCAAAAATTCTTGGAATTGACGATGCTTCAATCCTCGTGCCCTAATAAAGTTGACTACAGACACAATAACTTTCATTACATTCTCAAATCCAATCGTTTTCGCACACAAATTCTCCTGGTGGATTAAACAGTGGTACTGGATGAGATCTTTTCCTTCTAGTTCCGGTTCTTTTTTTAAAAGTGCAACAAACCCTTCATTCCTTCCCACCATAGCAGGGGCACCATCAGTTACCACTCCCACAAGGTTGGATAAGCTGAAGTCGAAACGCTGGAGTGTTTTCTTGGTGGCTTCCAGAATATCAGTGCCTTTCGTCGTTCCCTTCATAGGTACAAGCGCTAGCAGCTCTTCTGTCACATTGAAGTGTTGATCAATGCCACGGACAAAGATAGCCAGTTGTGCTGTATCCTTCACATCTGTGCTCTCATCTAAAGCAAGTGAATATGACTTAAATGCGTACAGCCGTTTTTTTAAAGTTCCTTCAATGTCATTGGCAAGTTCTTCGACACGTCGTGCTACAGTTACACCAGACAAACTCAATTTTTTAAACAGTTCGTTATTCTTTGGATAGAGAATTTCCCCAGCAGCGATGAGACACTTTTACGAACTCACCGTCCAAGAAGGCTTTTGTTTTTTTAGCAATTTTTTCAGCTATTACATAACTTGCTTTGACGCACGCTTCACTCTCTTCCATATGCCTTTTAAAAGTACCCTGCTGGCGTTTTAGATCTTTTTGGAGATCGTTCACTTTATCCACACGAGGTTGCCCTGGAAGGTGATTGAACTTGGACGCATGTTTTGTCTCATAGTGTCGCTTTATATTGTATTCTTTTAATACTGACAATGACTCACGACAAACTAAACACACTGGCTTATCGTCAATCTCCACAAAAAAGTACAAATTGGTCCACCTTTGATTAAAAAGCCGGGAACATTCACTTGTTTTATGCTTTTTACTTGTAGACGCCATGGCAAAGCAGATGAACCTAAACAATGATCCCACTGTTCACGACTGAGTGACTGTAGAATAAAATCTGCTTCTATTTATAGCTGACTATAGAAAAAATAAGTAATAAAGACTCAATGAAGTATACACTCCAGCCCGTGTGTGCTTGTAGGACAGATTTGTATGAGAAGTACTCCTCAGATCCCTGTGAGCTTGCCTTTAAAATTCCCCTGTCACCAGCTCACAATGGAAGCTGCCATTTTGAAGCATGAAACAAAATCCAACTCAACACTAGTTCTTTGGTATGGAGGCTTCTGGCGTGTAGCTTTATGTCAAGCTAAAAACAATCAATAAAGAAATGTAAGCATATATAAAATAATCCTGATAGGTTACTGGGGCATATAGCATGGGTACAGCCACAGAATACATTCTATAGATGGGACAATATATATATATATATATATATCCAAAATGAGGCACTCAAGGAGACATGCAGCAGATAAAAACGCTGTATTTCAAGATGTAGGTCTAACCTAACGTTTTCAGGGTCTCCCCCTTCCTCAGGACCTCAATACAGACCACAACAGACACACACACAAATCCAATTTAAATACCCCCCGCACACTGACTTACCCGCCACCTTGATTCCTGCTTGCGTCACCTGCCTGTACAGCTGGAAACATCACGTGTCTCTGTCATTACAGAGCTGGTAACCAGGGAAAACGCATAGCATGCGTTCCACCAGGGATCCAACTTCCGCGTTCGAGAGACCAGCCACGGAGTTCTGCTCTGACGGCTGACAATCGCTGGGGACAATATAGGTGGGGGCTATAATATAAACAAAACACCAATGAAAATAGTTACAGAAATAATAAAAAGAGCATAGATAGCAGTAGTTAATACAGAGAAATACCAACCGAGATTAACTGAACACTTTTTGCCAGACTGATAACATTGTCAATATTCACCAGACCCATCGATGGTGTTACTCCTACACCTTAGTCATGGGTGAGTGAGTAAGTAAGGTGTAGGAGTAACACCGAAACAGCTGTCGGGTGTGCTGTGAATCTGTTTGGCATTATGATCGGACCTTTCTTATGATGACACTTGTGGCTAAGTACCCCTTCTACATTTTGAATATTCTATCTACCGGTCTATGCCTGTTTTTATGCACATATAAATGTACTTTTGTGCTACTAAAATACTTTTGCATGATAAATGGATGTTTGCTGGCCTTTTTTTAAATATATATATACACACACACAATGTATCATAGGTGGTAGAAACACATCTCAGAAATCACAGCCCCCATTATTCCCATCCCCACCCCCATACACAGACATTACATCTGCCATTGTCATTCCCACCCCAGCACCCACCACATATACAGGAATCACAGCCCCCATTATTCCCAACCCCACCCCCATACAGACATTAAATCTGCCATTATCATTCTCTCCCCAGCTCCACCACCACATAGGGCCTATAATCCATATATAGTCCAGAATAGGACTGGACTTATATGGCTGTACCACTGGACTTATTCGGCTATATCACTGGACTGGACTTATACGGCAGTACCACTGGACTTATACGGCTGTACCACTGAACTTATACGGCTGTATCAATGGACTGGACTTATACGGCAGTACCACTGGACTTATATGGCACTACCACTGGACTTATACGGCTGTATCACTGAACTGGACTCATACGGCAGTATCACTGGACTGGTGGGTATAATGTGGGCATGCTTTCACAATATTGCTGCTGTCTGTCTGTCTGTGATGGGGGGAGGGAGGGTATGATAGCGCCTATGTCAAGACATAGGTGCTATCATACCCTCCCTCCTCCCCATCACAGACAGACAGCAGCATTGTCAAAGCATGCTCCCTGCCATCTCTGCTCTTAATACTTAATACACCCCCTGCTGGGTCCCCCGCCACGCCCCCTGCCCTCAATACTAATTTATTCACTGCCATGCTCAGGCTGCCGCACCCCCGTCCCCGCCGCTCCCGCACGCCGGGTTCCTGCACTGCCCCCTGCCCTCAACACTTATACACTTTTATTCTCCTGCCGCAGCCCCCCCCCCCCCCCGCGCCGGGTCCCCGCCGCACACAGCCATGCTCAGGCTGCATACATGCTGCCGCACCCCCTCCGCTCCCGCCCGCCGGGTTCCCGCACTGCCCCCTGCTCTCAATGGTAACTTGCCGCACCCCCCCCAGCCGGGTCCCCGCCGCTCTCACCCACCTATTCAACACTGCAGGCGGAGGGAGACACAGGGAGGGAGACACAGTAAGGGTGACCAGACCACTGACCAGCCTAAGAGGAGCTACTCCCCTTCTTCACAGGCAACCAGTGACAGTGCGGGGGAGTCACATGACTCCGGGAAAGGGAAAAAAAATTTTTTTTTTTGGTGTTCATATGTGCGCTGCGGGCGGGCGCGTCGGCGGGCCATGGAAACCATAGCAGCGGGCCACCTGTGGCCCGCGGGCCACGGGTTGAAGACCCCTGATCTACAGCCACACCACACTGGATACGCCCAATCTCGTCTAGTTTTGGAAGATAAGCAATGTTGGGCCTGGTTAGTACTTGGATGGGAGACCACCTGGGAATACAAGGTGCTGTAGGTATTTTTATACTGCCAACACCGTTCTGTTGATGTATTCCATTTTCAAGCTTATTCATTTATGTACCAGTAGTTAGAAGTAGAAAAGCTCCAACAGAAAAATCAAAGCTCATCTACAGCCACACCACACTGGATACGCCCAATCTCATCTGATCCTGGACGCTAAGCAGTGTTGGACCTGGTTCGTACTTGGATGGGAGACCACCTGGGAATACAAGGTGCTGTAGGTATTTTTATACTGCGAACACCATTCTGTTGATGCATTACATTTTCAAATTTATTCTTTTATGTACCAGTAGTTAGAAGTAGAAAAGCTCCAACAGAAAACACAAAGATCATCTACAGCCTCACCACACTGGATACACCCAATCTCATCTGATCTTTGAAACTAAGCAGTGTTGGGCCTGGTTGGTACTTGGATGGGAGACCACCTGGGAATACACGGTGCTGTAGGTATTTTTATACTGCCAACACCGTTCTGTAGATGCATTCCCTTTTCAAACGTATACATTTATGTACCAGTAGTTAGAAGTAGAAAAGCTCCAACAGAAACCACAAAGATCATCTACAGCCACACCACACTGTATACGCCCAATCTCATCTGATCTTGGAAACTAAGCAGTGTTGGGCCTGGTTAGTACTTGGATGGGAGAGCACCTGGGCATACAAGGTGCTGTATGTATTTTTATACTACCAACACCATTCTGTTAATGCATTCCATTTTCAAACTTATTCATTTATGTACCAGTAGTTAGAAGTAGAAAAGCTCTAACAGAAACCACAAAGCTCATCTACAGCCACACCACACTGTATATGCCCAATTTCATCTGATCTTGGAAGCTAAGCAGTGTTGGGCCTGGTTTTGCATTTTTTTGAGAGGGCTTTTCTTAATTATGTGGATGATAATATTGAACACATAGAGGACATTAACCTTTTCTAGGCCGCTTCTAAACCTGTATTGCGGGGACAGATCATGGAATATGTGGTCAGGAAACACAAGAAAATATCCAGTAAATTGGAAGAATTTAATCATAATCTGGCGGAATTTTATGATAGATTGTTGTTAAATGATACTCCTGACTGTCGTCAGGCTTATCTTGATGCTAAACACGCATATGATGCATTGTGTACAGAGCGAGCGCATTTTTCATATGATGCCCAATGGAATAAATATTTCTGGGTTTTCAATAAGTCTGACAGGTTATTAGCTAATTTGGTTCGTACGTATTTGGCACCGTCTCACATTCTACAATTAAGAGGATCCTCTCCGACTCCGATTACGGAGTCCTCGGCTATCTCCACTATGTTTCAGAATTATTTTAAAGATTTGTATACTGCCCCTCCTGATTCTCTTACATTGGGAATGCAGATTATAAATCGAGCTGAATTACAGGTATTGACGGAGTGGGAGAGGGACTCTTTGATTGCACCTTTGAAAGAGTTAGAGCTACGGTCAATAATCAAATCTCGTTTGAAAAACAAATCTCCCGGACCAGACGGTTTTGGAGCAGAATACTATCAGCTTCTCTAATCTTATTTACTGCCACATTTATTGACCCTATTTAATTCTCTTTTAATTGGCCACTCCCCACTATCTGGTTTTACTGAGGCAAGGATAGTGATTTTCCCTAAGCTGGGTAAAGATCCTGCACTGGTTCGGTCCTACAGACCTATATCATTATTAAATCAGGATTGAATTTTTTTTTACTAAACTGATAGCACAACGCCTCCAATGTATTCTCTCTTTTAATACTACATCATGCACAGAACGATTTTGTCCGTGGTCGCTCGTCTGTTCACAATATTTTCATGTTACTGGCAGCCATGATTCACAATAAACAAGTTGCTAATAAAAAGGCAATTGTGGTGAGCTGTGACACCGATAAGGCCTTTGAAAGGGTTTCCTGGTCACATATTTTGAGGGTGTTACGTGCACAATTCGGCCCGCAATTCATTCACATATTCAGAATGTTATATTCACAACCTACTGCCTTTCTCACGATTAATGGTATTAACTCTTCTTCGTTTACGCTTGGCAGAGGTATGAGACAGGGCTGTTACCTTTCTTTATTACTTTTCAATTTGGCATTGGACCCCCTGATTCGTTCCTTTGTTAATGATACATCTTGGAGAGGGATTTTGGTGGGACTATGAGAGATCAATGTGTCTACTTTCATGGATGATCTCTTATTGTATTTTGATGATCTAAAAACAGCCATTCCCTCCTTACTTAAGACCTTTGCTGCTTTTTGTGACATTTCTGGTTTTCTAATTAATCTTGATAAAACTGAAGCACTACCCCTATATGATGACGCCAAACAAGGATGGAGGGGGAGTTTCTCTTTTAGATGGGTGAGGGATTTCTTGAAATATTTGGGTTTCCGCATTCCGGTATCTCCAGATAATTTATATACTGCTAATATATCTTACTTTATTCAGCAGATGTTAGTGGATTTTGAAAAATGGAAGCATTTGCCGATTCCATATATGGGTCATTGTCATTTGTATAAGATGGTATCCTTTCCCCGCTTATTATATCCAGTCCAGATGCTGCCATTCTTGATAACCAAGAGGGACGTTAAAACTATTGAAATGGCATTGACCAAGCTTATATGGGCTGGTAAGCGCCCTAGAATATCACTGTTTAAATGACAGCAAGCCTTCAATTTGGGTGGCCTTAACGTCCCTTGTATTCAAGATAATGCACTGACGGCCAACTACAGGTAAGCTCTGGATTGGATAAAGGGTGGCGATCTTGTTGTATATAAAGACTTGGATCAAACCTTTAACCATACATGTAATCTAATTTTTTTGTTGCATAAATCACATTCCCTTCTCCCCATGACTGTGGTGGGGAACCCTTTAGTTTCCACACCCTTTTTAGCATGGATAATTTTGAGGAAACGACAGGGCCTCTCTTTCATGAACACTCTATTTTCATCCTTATTACACAATTCTAAGTTTCAGCAAGGGGATTCAACAGGAGTTATTCAGTCTTGGCATCTCCAGGGTCTCAGTCTGGTACATAAATTTATGAACAAAGATTGCTGTGCGGTTTTGACGATGTTTCAGCTCAAGCTGCATTTCCCCCTCTTAAATTTCCCTTTATTTGTATATTTTCAAGTCAGAAGTTATATCACTAAATTATTGTCTCACTTGAGTCCAGTAGATGAAACTAATTCCCTGGATGCTATAGTAAGACAGGGATCGATATCTTCTTTTTCCACTTCCCTTTTATACACGCACACTAGATGGGTATTGGATATTGATAAGATTGACACTGGTTTAGCAAAATGGAAAAATGTATTCCCTGACATTCCTTTAAAAAACATTATTGCACCCAATGTTGCTCTGAACACCTGGTTTCGGCCTCGTATGCTGAAATGCAATATAAATTGCTCCATAGAGCCTACTAAACTTCGGTTTTTGACGGATGCTTCTGATGACTCAAATTGTCTTAAGTGCACCGCCCCGGAGGCTGGCATAGTTCATTGTTTGTGGGACTACTGCCCTGTGGTAAAAGCCTTTTGGGTGGAAGTTCAATGACTTAAAAATATCATTCACAATACATAAATCCTGGGCTTTGTGGAATTATCATTCTCCCTCTCTTCGTTTATCGAAGGGTATATGCCTTTTGCTGGTTAGAGTTGCTGCTGTGTTTGAAATATCTATTTTATCACAGTGGATTAAGACTGATCCCATTCTGTTTTCCAATATGATTGGTCGTCTCTCATTTCTCTATCAAATGGACTTGATTGAATGTTCATTGGATGCAGAAACTAGAGCACCTAAATTCTTTGATGTTTGGTTACCATATTTGGTTACATTACCCCTGTCTACCAGGGAAAAGGTCCGTCAGGGGGTACGTTTGACTACTTGGTACAATTTTGAGGTGGTGGAGAACGGTGTTCCTCCATTTTAAGTACTTTCCTTTGCTTAATCTGCACTATCCATTATGGTATTGTGTGACCTGACGTTTTTATTCTTAATCCCATGAACACTGTGTTTTCACCTGTTACTGATTTTTTTTTTGTAAAAAGCATATCATTGAGAAATTGTGGGATTGTTGATCATGTGGGTGATAAATCCATTCAGATCCTCTTGTGTACCATTTCATATAAAAACACATTGTCAATGTAGCGATGCTAGCTTACAATCTTCTCTATGTATTAATTGTTTTCCCAGATGATTTTATCTTCCCACCATGACAAAAAAGGGATCCGGTCATGTGACAGGCGCACGGGATCCCGCCCGCATACGAGCCCTACAGTTGGCATGCCAACTGACAGGGACTATTCCCACTTGTGGGTGTCCACAACACAGAGTGGTAATAGAACCTGTAGTGAGCGCAGTGAGCCACCGAGCCCACAATGGGCTTTGTTGCACCGACCGCCGGTCTCCCAGCCCCAACCTGACAGAAAAGATTAGCAAAGCTAGGGGCGAAGGACGTCCCCATAGTTGAGCCGCATTTCTGTAAAATGGATTCCCCTTTAAACCAGTAGTAGTTGTGACAGAGGGTGTAGTTTATGCTGCCAATTATAAATTTTATTTGTGTATTTGAAATGTTTGTCTGATTTGAAAGATAATAAAGTGTTGCTTCACATCCTGCCGTATGTTCAATTACAGTGTAAAGTGATTTGATATAGTTCTTAAAAATATATGACCGCAGCCATTTGATGGTATTCAAAATTTGGGGTATGCTTGTGGTGTCTTTAAGAAAGCTCTTTTGTTTAGCAACTAAATCTTTTAGAAAACAATCTATATATTTGGATAGATTTGATGTAATTGAGCCAATGCCGGAGACAATTGATCTTCCTGGTGGGGTTTCCTTGTTTTTATGTATCTTTGGGAGATGGTAGAAGGTGGGTATTTTTGGTTGCTTTTTGTACATAAAAACTTGGTCTTTTGTGATTCCTCAAGGCACTCCAACAGACCAGGTTTTAGGGATATCCCTCATTGTACACAGATGGTATAATCAAAATGACTGAGTTACTAATTAAGTCACCTTTGCATTAGTATGGATAGCCTTAAAACCTGGACTGTTGGGGTACCTTGAGGATCATGTATGGCAACCATTGGCATAGCAGGATTACAACATACCACATAGAGGTTGATGGTATAGGGCCTTTCCTTCATCATATAACAAGCACAATTCAATTACCAGCTCTTAAAAAGCCTTGAATTAAGCAAATGTATCCAGGTATGTTAACCCCTTCCTGTCACAGCTGAGATTGTTTGTGAACCTGGACTAGTACTGGACACAGGGTTCGGTCATGAGTGCAGTGGACATAATCGGGCTGGCTTAATGAATGATCCTCTCATCCAGATGTGGCAGTCAGGCAGTATACTCTATGAGGAAAGGTGACCAGCTATGGGTACTGGAACACTGGTGGTGGAAGCCACCAGTGCAATGGGTAGCTGGGTTGTCACCTAATGGAGAGTCACGTGAGAACTGGGGAGTTGACGGAATGCTGGGAGGATCAGCAATGCAGGAAAGTCACAGATCAATGGTTGGAACCAGTGTTATAGCTGTTGACGAGGCTGAGGACAAAAGCAATGACTGTAGACGAAGCTGAGAGCATCAGCAGTAACTGTAGATGTAGCTGAGGACATAAGCAATGACTGTAGAGGAAGCTGAGGGCATCCGCAATACTTGTAGATGAGACTGAGGACAACAGCAATGACTGTAGACGAAGCTGAGAGCATCAGCAGTAACTGTAGACGTAGCTGAGGATATCAGAAATGACTGTAGAGGAAGCTGAGGGCATCAGCAATACTTGTAGCTGAAGCCAAGGATGTCAGCAATGGTTTTAGACGAAGCTGGGGATGTCAGCAATGCTTGTAGATGAAGCCGAGGATGGCGGCAATGCTTGTAGACGAAGCTGAGGATATGAGCAATACTTGTAAATGAAGCCGAGGATGTCGGCAATGCTTGTAGTCGAAGCCGAGGATGTCGGCAATGCTTGTAGACTAAGCTGAGGATGTCAGCAATACTTGTACACGAAGCTGAGGACGTCGGCAATGCTTGTAGCAGAAGCTGAGGACGTCAGCAATACTTATACATGAAGCCGAGGACGTCGGCAATGCTTGTAGCAGAAGCTGAGGATGTCAGAAACACAGGTTTCCAGATGCTGGGCAGCTGAGGTAGCACAATGGGGATTCCGTATGCTGTGCAGTGCAACATTGGCACTGCTGGTTTCCCAGAAGCTGTGATGCTGTGATGCGGTGGTTCTGCACAATGGATACTGCAATATTGTAGAGAGCAGTGGCAGGTTTTCCGGATACTATGGTGCGCTACCTTACGCAGCAGAGATCTGGAAGCTGACAAGAACCAGCAAAGTCTCTAAGGCAGCTAGAGATATAGGACAGTCCCTCTGGTTCACTGGAGGACTTCCAGTGAGTCTGGAGATGCCAGGATGTAGTGGCAGCGATGGCCCTTTAAATCATCCAGGGAGTCAGACAGTGTGGGGGATGGTAACTTGCACTGAGTCTATTACCAGCAGGAGATTCTGGAGGTCACTCCAGGCTGAGAGACACCAAAACACTGACAGCTTGTTAGTGTTGAAACCTGGAACATATACCCAGCGCTTACAGCTGAGTGGATGAACGGCTCACATGATGCGGAAACGAATCCGGATTGGCTCCTGGAAGATCAGCTGACTGGAGACTGTCATAGCGACATCCATAGCTGGTTTTGGAGGGAACTCCAGTGTTGTGGGACCACATGGAAGTAGCGGAGACTGTATCTGGTGACCACTGGTGTTAGGAAGGCATGTAATATAATGATAGCATGGACAATGCTGTGTAGACACAGCATGGAGAGACTTGCTGAATTCAGTAATCACACAGAAGGTTAATCAGTACAGATGAACCTCGTTAGCAGAGAACTCAGCACTCAGGCAATTCATGGTACTGGAGAGCTGTATTCCCAGTGAGCAGAAAACATGCAGGATATAGGACAAATGGCAGAGGTAAGTCACCAATTGTTATGATTTTAATCAGGATTGTGACACTTCCTTATAAAGGGCAGTCTGTCACTCTAACACAAGGATATATTAAAATGTTCTCACAGAATCATAGGGAACACAGGTGATGTCTCATTCTCAAGCAATTGAAGAAAGGGGGGTAAGGGAAAGGGGATCTATTGTACAAGGACATATTTATTTAATTAGGAGTGTACCAGTATAGTAGAATTCAGTATGTTCCCATCTAATTACATCTTAGGGGGTGTTGCCTCGTTGTACATTGTATAGAGATAAGAAAGAAAGATGTCTGAATCTGGCGCACAAATAAAGAAGGAGTAAGTTAAAATTTACCTTTTATTAATTCATATTAAAATTTAAAGGTCTATAAAAAGACAAGCCGTGAAATATGGGTTTAAAATATAAGATTTGTGCAAGATCTATAAAAATCAGTGAATTACAAAGGGCCTCTGCTGTATACCTTTTGATGTGTCATTACTGATCGTTATTTCATTATTTTTCTACCATCCAATAGCTGTGTTTGCTTTATTGAAAGCGCTTTAATGATATATGTGCAATCCTAAATAGTACAATGACTAGGTTTGCACAGTGGATTGCACAGTGATATCTGGTTGTAGGACATACATGAGTGGATGTTTTATCATACATGCATGTCCCTATATAACGATTGTAAAGAAAATAATATCATTGCTAAAGAATAACATAGCAGGGAAGTAAGTGTTTAATGCTTGGATCATTAGCTGTCCATATGGCGTAACATGTCCATATGGTGTAACTCTTTTTAGGGGATAAATTAATAAAAACACAGCGCTTGCAAACCACCACAGTCCTACATTAGGGACACCACCCATTTTTTAAATCTTGTGGGTGATATTAAATGGCGACCTAATTATGTCTTTTTGACCTGTGATGTAGAATCACTTTACACTAATATACCACACTGTGAGGGCATCGAGGCATGTCGCCACTATCTTAGTTCCGATGAGGGTCTGATGCCTGAATGACGTGAGTTTGTATTGGAGTCAATTGAATATATTTTAGCACATAACTATTTTTTATTTAATTCACAGTTTTTCTTACAAGTGCACGGTACCGCCATGGGCACCAAGTTCGCCCCGAGTTTTGCCAACTTATATATGGGCCTCTTCGAAGAAAAATATATCTGGGGAGGTCCTTATGCGGTGAACTTGGTGCTCTATGGTCGGTACATTGATGATCTTTAGATTATTTGGGATGGGGATTCTAGTGTTTCTTCTTTTATATCCTATATTAATTCTAACACTTTTGGGCTTAAATTCACACACTCTTGTCACCCATCACACATTGCTTATCTGGATGTTGCTCTTTCTGTCAGGGAAAGTGTCATAATAACAGAGACATTTAGGAAGGAAGTTGAATGTAATAATTACTTAAACTATACTAGCTGACAATATTTGAGGATGAAGAGAAACTGCACTGAAGCTAGTGAGTTTCATAAACATGCGGCTATATTAACTGATGCTTTCTTAGATCAGGGATATCCCCCAGATTATTAGAAAAATCTTTGGAGAAAGTGATAAATAGAGAGAGAAGTTCTTTATTGTCCAAATCCATGCGTAGTAATATACAAGATTCTAATACTAACATTATTATAGATAAAAAGAGTGATAACAAAATACTCCCTTTTATAACTAAATACAATATATGTTCAAATGAAATTAAAAGTGTTCTATCTAAGAACTTTGAAATCCTCAAACTAGATAAAGTATTGAATTCATGTTTAGGAGAGTCAGTGGGGGTAGTTTTTCGTAAGGCTAAGACCATTAAAAATGTTATTTCACCAAGTTTTTTTCATAATCAAGGTATTGATATCCCTAGAACTGAAAATTGGTTAACAAAATTACGAGGTTGTTATAAATGCGGTAGAAAGAATTGTTTGACCTGTTCACATATTATCAACAGAAGCTTGACTTTTGAGTCTTTCTCTTTAGGGCAGGGGTCTTCAACCTTTAAGACAGTGTGGGCCACATAAAAAAATGAAACGAAGCCGAGGGCCACTAAGCTATACTGCGGTATTTAGAATCTAAATTTTAATTTATGATTGTAATGAGACCTTTTCTAGACTCATAAGACCATAAAAAAGACTTCAAAAGATAATTATTGTAATTTAATGAATGAAACATGGTCTACTTTACCTTTGTTATTATAATAAGTTCATATCAGTGGGAAACTTGGCATTGTTTTTGCTTGGCCAGCTTGTCGATGTTGGCATCAATGTTAGAAGTCGCTATGCGCAGAGTATTCTCAAGATGTTGGTCTGTAAGCTGAGTTCTTGTCTTGGACTTTGCGTTCTTCATCCTTGAGAAGAATTGCTCACATAAGTATGTGCTTCCTAACAAAGCACACATCTTCAAAGCGTGCTGCCAGAGATAAGGGAATGTGTCCTGAGAAATGTAGTCTTTGTAAAACGTAAACAAGGGCACATTGAAGAATTTTTCTTGCAAAGATGAGTTGTTTTGGAGATCAAGCAGCTCCATTTGTACTGAGCCTGGCATATTGGCAGCATTGACAGTAAAAGGCATAGAAAATAAATCGAAAAAAGACTGTTGATTACGGAAATCACTAAATCTGTCTTCAAACTCACTTCGCATCATGCTTAATTTTGTAGCGTAATCACCAGGAGACAAACAGTTGGACTCACCGAGAAGCTTAAAATGTGTAAAGTCTTTTTTCGTGAGTTGTGCCTCCCAAAGTTTGAGCTTTTCTACAAAAGTTTTAATGTGATCAAACAGAGTGTGCACCAGCTGATCCTTGGATTGTAGCCGCGTATTTAGGTCATTCATATGCAAGGAGATGTCGGTCACAAAGGCAAAATCTGAAATCCACTTTGGATCATTAAATTCTGCAATCGGCTTCCCCTTGGTTTGCATGAACTCTTCTATTTCACTTCTTAAGTCAAAGACTCTCTTAAGTACCTTCCCTCTGCTCAACCAACGCACCTCACTATAATAAACCACGTCGCCGTGATCCGCTTGGCACTCTTGTGTCAAAAATTCTTGGAATTGACGATGATTCAATCCTCGTGCCCTAATAAAGTTGACTACAGACACAATAACTTTCATTACATTCTCAAATCCAATCGTTTTCGCACACAAATTCTCCTGGTGGATTAAACAGTGGTACTGGATGAGATCTTTTCCTTCTAGTTCCGGTTCTTTTTTTAAAAGTGCAACAAACCCTTCATTCCTTCCCACCATAGCAGGGGCACCATCAGTTACCACTCCCACAAGGTTGGATAAGCTGAAGTCGAAACGCTGGAGTGTTTTCTTGGTGGCTTCCAGAATATCAGTGCCTTTCGTCGTTCCCTTCATAGGTACAAGCGCTAGCAGCTCTTCTGTCACATTGAAGTGTTGATCAATGCCACGGACAAAGATAGCCAGTTGTGCTGTATCCTTCACATCTGTGCTCTCATCTAAAGCAAGTGAATATGACTTAAATGCGTACAGCCGTTTTTTTAAAGTTCCTTCAATGTCATTGGCAACTTCTTCGACACGTCGTGCTACAGTTACACCAGACAAACTCAATTTTTTAAACAGTTCGTTATTCTTTGGATAGAGAATTTCCCCAGCAGCGATGAGACACTCTTTTACGAACTCACCGTCCAAGAAGGCTGTTGTTTTTTTAGCAATTTTTTCAGCTATTACATAACTTGCTTTGACGCACGCTTCACTCTCTTCCATATGCCTTTTAAAAGTACCCTGCTGGCGTTTTAGATCTTTTTGGAGATCGTTCACTTTATCCACACGAGGTTGCCCTTGAAGGTGATTGAACTTGGACGCATGTTTTGTCTCATAGTGTCGCTTTATATTGTATTCTTTTAATACTGACAATGACTCACGACAAACTAAACACACTGGCTTATCGTCAATCTCCACAAAAAAGTACAAATTGGTCCACCTTTGATTAAAAAGCCGGGAACATTCACTTGTTTTATGCTTTTTACTTGTAGACGCCATGGCAAAGCAGATGAACCTAAACAATGATCCCACTGTTCACGACTGAGTGACTGTAGAATAAAATCTGCTTCTATTTATAGCTGACTATAGAAAAAATAAGTAATAAAGACTCAATGAAGTATACACTCCAGCCCGTGTGTGCTTGTAGGACAGATTTGTATGAGAAGTACTCCTCAGATCCCTGTGAGCTTGCCTTTAAAATTCCCCTGTCACCAGCTCACAATGGAAGCTGCCATTTTGAAGCATGAAACAAAATCCAACTCAACACTAGTTCTTTGGTATGGAGGCTTCTGGCGTGTAGCTTTATGTCAAGCTAAAAACAATCAATAAAGAAATGTAAGCATATATAAAATAATCCTGATAGGTTACTGGGGCATATAGCATGGGTACAGCCACAGAATACATTCTATAGATGGGACAATATATATATATATATATATATATATATATATATATCCAAAATGAGGCACTCAAGGAGACATGCAGCAGATAAAAACGCTGTATTTCAAGATGTAGGTCTAACCTAACGTTTTCAGGGTCTCCCCCTTCCTCAGGACCTCAATACAGACCACAACAGACACACACACAAATCCAATTTAAATACCCCCCGCACACTGACTTACCCGCCACCTTGATTCCTGCTTGCGTCACCTGCCTGTACAGCTGGAAACATCACGTGTCTCTGTCATTACAGAGCTGGTAACCAGGGAAAACGCATAGCATGCGTTCCACCAGGGATCCAACTTCCGCGTTCGAGAGACCAGCCACGGAGTTCCGCTCTGACGGCTGACAATCGCTGGGGACAATATAGGTGGGGGCTATAATATAAACAAAACACCAATGAAAATAGTTACAGAAATAATAAAAAGAGCATAGATAGCAGTAGTTAATACAGAGAAATACCAACCGAGATTAACTGAACACTTTTTGCCAGACTGATAACATTGTCAATATTCACCAGACCCATCGATGGTGTTACTCCTACACCTTAGTCATGGGTGAGTGAGTAAGTAAGGTGTAGGAGTAACACCGAAACAGCTGTCGGGTGTGCTGTGAATCTGTTTGGCATTATGATCGGACCTTTCTTATGATGACACTTGTGGCTAAGTACCCCTTCTACATTTTGAATATTCTATCTACCGGTCTATGCCTGTTTTTATGCACATATAAATGTACTTTTGTGCTACTAAAATACTTTTGCATGATAAATGGATGTTTGCTGGCCTTTTTTTAAATATATATATACACACACACAATGTATCATAGGTGGTAGAAACACATCTCAGAAATCACAGCCCCCATTATTCCCATCCCCACCCCCATACACAGACATTACATCTGCCATTGTCATTCCCACCCCAGCACCCACCACATATACAGGAATCACAGCCCCCATTATTCCCAACCCCACCCCCATACAGACATTAAATCTGCCATTATCATTCTCTCCCCAGCTCCACCACCACATAGGGCCTATAATCCATATATAGTCCAGAATAGGACTGGACTTATATGGCTGTACCACTGGACTTATTCGGCTATATCACTGGACTGGACTTATACGGCAGTACCACTGGACTTATACGGCTGTACCACTGAACTTATACGGCTGTATCAATGGACTGGACTTATACGGCAGTACCACTGGACTTATATGGCACTACCACTGGACTTATACGGCTGTATCACTGAACTGGACTCATACGGCAGTATCACTGGACTGGTGGGTATAATG
Organism: Pseudophryne corroboree; assembly: GCF_028390025.1. Classification (NCBI taxonomy): domain Eukaryota; kingdom Metazoa; phylum Chordata; class Amphibia; order Anura; family Myobatrachidae; genus Pseudophryne; species Pseudophryne corroboree. The sequence goes on along the minus strand of NC_086444.1, from coordinate 866,726,772 downwards.
TGGGCATGCTTTCACAATATTGCTGCTGTCTGTCTGTGATGGGGGGAGGGAGGGTATGATAGCGCCTATGTCAAGACATAGGTGCTATCATACCCTCCCTCCTCCCCATCACAGACAGACAGCAGCATTGTCAAAGCATGCTCCCTGCCATCTCTGCTCTTAATACTTAATACACCCCCTGCTGGGTCCCCCGCCACGCCCCCTACCCTCAATACTAATTTATTCACTGCCATGCTCAGGCTGCCGCACCCCCGTCCCCGCCGCTCCCGCACGCCGGGTTCCTGCACTGCCCCCTGCCCTCAACACTTATACACTTTTATTCTCCTGCCGCAGCCCCCCCCCCCCCCCCCCCCCGCGCCGGGTCCCCGCCGCACACAGCCAAGCTCGGGCTGCATACATGCTGCCGCACCCCCTCCGCTCCCGCCCGCCGGGTTCCCGCACTGCCCCCTGCTCTCAATGGTAACTTGCCGCACCCCCCCCAGCCGGGTCCCCGCCGCTCTCACCCACCTATTCAACACTGCAGGCGGAGGGAGACACAGGGAGGGAGACACAGTAAGGGTGACCAGACCACTGACCAGCCTAAGAGGAGCTACTCCCCTTCTTCACAGGCAACCAGTGACAGTGCGGGGGAGTCACATGACTCCGGGAAAGGGAAACATTTTTATTTTTTTTTGTGTTCATATGTGCGCTGCGGGCGGGCGCGTCGGCGGGCCATGGAAACCATAGCAGCGGGCCACCTGTGGCCCGCGGGCCACGGGTTGAAGACCCCTGCTTTAGGGTATACGTTTGACATAGAGACAATAATTAATTGTCAACAGTCGTATGTCATTTATTTAGTGACCTGTATATGTAAAAAACAGTACGTGGGGCGGACAATTAGAAGTTTGAATACGAGATTTCTTGAGCACAGGAGAAATGTAATTAAGAAAAATTGCAAACATAGCCTTTCAAGACATGTTACATATTGTCATGAAGGGGATGTTGGGGTACTTAAGGTGCATGGAATTGAATATATAGCTCCAACGCCACGAGGGGGGGACAGATATAATCGGTTATGTACAAGGGAGGCTTATTGGATATTCTCGTTGGGGACCCTTATGCCTGAGGGTCTCAACGAGAATGTCGAACTGAATAATATTGGAGACTGAAAAGTCTCTGTATAATTGCTAGCTAATGGTGGGCATTAATGACCCCCATGCATATAATGTAATCTATATGTAGGGATCTAATACCTGAGGATACTGTAAATTAGTGTTCTCGGTTTAGTGATTTTTCTTCCTCCCACACATAGAGGGTTACCTCTCTCTTTCCTCTTTTCTCCTTTTTTATTATTTCTAGGGTAAATTCATAAATTTTCAGAAATATGTTTTCATTATGTTGTTTTTTAGTTTAGTTTAGAGCTGGACTAATATGATAGAACAAAACATAAAGTCCGTATATGTGGGTGTACATATGTACATATACACTTTAGTATTTAGGTGTTAGGACTAATGGCAATATGTGCTTTGAAACAATTTCTGGGACCTATGAGTAAAATTAGTAGGTTAACAACTGAGTTTGTTACAAATTACAAATTACAAATAAGAAGAACTAACAGAGTATATAATAACAAAAAGGGTGTTTAATGTAAACTTGGTTTGAAAAGCAAGAAAAGAAATTGGGGTTGTTTTGGGTTGTGGGTGACATCGGGTTTGCTCGGGCTGCGAACCCGGAACCTTGTGGTTGGATGGCCGGCTGTGTTCTCTCTGAGCCATCAGAGCCCCTTATGAATGGAATGAATAAACGTCATGACTAATAGCACAGATGTGTTATGAAATAACATTTGGTAGATAAGGTTATCACTAGCTGATTAGTAATGATGGATATCATGTATTTATAGAGCGATATACACCATAGAGGTTGTGTTTAATATTGACTTTATTAAATGGGGAAAAAAAAATTCTGATTTAAATTTAAATGTAAAAGAGCAATATCAAAGTTATCTCGATTTGGGTGGAGGATGAGTTTGTCTAGGTTTTGAACTCGGGTCTATGTGAATGAATGGTCTGTTACACTCCCTCTGAGCCACAAGCGTCTCCCTTGAATCCAATGTATGTTTTTGGTTTGTTAAATTTACAATTGAATTGTTCATTATATCTCCTGGTCAGTTTCTAGTTTATATATATACATATATTTTATATATTAGATATAAGTTTACATACCTATATTTTTAAACATATGTCGCTAATTTTATGCGGTTTAATGAATATACAACCAAGAATGTTTGAGCTGTTCAAAATTGATGTCTTTTAATGGTGATTACACACTCCATACATATGTATTGATTTAAACAGCAGATGTGTTTAATTAGTGTTATTAGTGTTTTCATTGGTCCACCTTACTTTAAAAACCACACCAATGCTGCTGCTGAGAATATCCTCTGACGAAACCGTCTGCCAGTTTAGTGGAGAAACGCGTAGGGAAGGCACCAGCACCTGCATCCTGCTGCCCGTTATTATTATTCACCTTCTCTGACTGCCGGAAAGTCTTCAAACAGGGTAAAGGCTACAGCGGGACCGAGCTAAGGAGGTCCGCACCCTGTTAATTTCAAAGCCGCTACAGCCGTGAGTAACCTGTGACAACTATTGCAGCTAGACAGCACAGGGGTGGAGTGTATCGCTGCGGCTAAAATCTAATACAGCGGACTCCCCCTGTCAGCAGCAAAAGCTCATAAGTGATTGATTGAAATTAATAACTTCAAATCCTATTCCGGCTAAAGAAATACAATATGGCAACATACAATTTGGGGTCGTAACATACCGCTGTGGACAGTTGAATACACAGCGCTCTCCCCCTGTCAATTTTATCAATCTTACCAAGTGGCTATAATTAATGACTGCAACTTTGTATCCCGGCTTTCTTAAAGAGATGGTTGTCCAAGAATAACAATTGTTACTAAGTGTATATATATTAAAGATAATCTATGGACATTATTTACAAATGAACTTTAAGGGCAAAAAATTTTTATGAGTTATTGTATGTGGATCATAGTATTTTTATACATATATGGTTTATGTTTTATGTTGTAAATTGGAGTATAAATAAATTAAATATATTTAAATCCAATAAGATTCCAGCGCTCCCTTGATAGTGCATACTATTTTTTCCACTTTTTAGGGGATATACGTAATTATATAGATGAGACAATCCCATGGTGATTAAAACATAAGAAATATCAATTTATTTGGACCGCAGTTTAACCATTGTATTGATTAATACATTATATATATTGTAAGCCTACGTTGAATATTCAATTTAATATCTGTGACTCTCTATACAGACAAAGGCACACAGTCTGGGAACTGCATGAAGCTGCAACTTTAGTTGTCACCTGTTTGATGCAATTGATATCTTTGCAAACAGTAACTATTGATAAACTGTATCAAATTCTAAGAATTCTGGAAAGACACATATATAGTGAAGCCAAAATTCCAGTGTCTGTTTAGATGTACAGTATGTTTGGATATATTGAGAAAAATAAGAATATTCCTGAAATTATTATGAGAGGCAGCAAAATATGTTTCCTAAGCAGTGTAAAGACAGAAAAATACATAAGATAGAGAGTAAGGCCTAACATTTGGAATCTTAAATAAGATTATAAGATACTCATAATTTACTGCGGACAAATTGATATAGAAGTGTGAAGAGACATTACACCAACAGTAGGAGATCCATGCTAATTATGTATTTGGGATCCAAATATAAGTGAATTAATAGTCGTAAGCTTAATCAAGTGGGGCAGCTTAATAACTAGCAGCAAAATTGAAAACATATTGCTGAAATCTTGAATCCTGTGTCCGTGTCAATACCTGTGTCTTACTTTAAATATTTTGATGCAGGTGACTATACAGCGAATAGTCATTGTGACTCCTGTATAACATATATCGACATACAGTTTAAGAACTGCATTAAATGGTAACACTGGGAGTTACCCATATGATACAAATAATATTCTTGCGAACAGCAATTGTTGCTATATTGTATCAGAGTGCAAGAACTCCCAACAGAAATATAACTAGTGAATTATACCCCTTTCAGACAGAAACTGAAATTACCGGGTAAAGCAGTTCTACCCGGTAATTTAATTAAAAACGCGGGTCCTTTTTCTGTGTGAAAGGGTCAATCCAGATTGAAAATCCCGGGACTTCGATCCTGAAATTCTCGACCTGGTAATTTTCTTGTATGTGTGAAAGGGGGGTCAGGCAAGTCCCGGCAAAACTACCCGTCACTGAAATGCCGGGTAAATGCCGTGACTTTCAGACTTTTCTGTCTGAAAGTGGTATTATATATTCCAGTGCCTGCTCAGATGTCTTTTTTTTTAACTACTATTGAATGAATTATAATATGAATTTTGAGCTGTGTGAAATTACTATTGGGTAAACACAATAAATGGATACCAGATAGAGAACAAGCTTTAAAAATATCTAGAATTATTAAGACATCACCATACGTGGATTATAACAAGCACCACTTTTAACTCCTGATAAAATTAGAAGATTATCTTCAGAACACTATGGAGTTATAATAGTATATCCCTGGTACGAATAAGGAATACCATTTAAAACATTTAATATATTTAGAGGACCATATTGAAAAGAGATACATATGAATAATTGACACTATAACAGTGATATATCATTATGCTCTTTCAATAAAGCAAACACAGCTATTGGATGGTAGAAAATTAATGAAGTAACGATCAATAATGACACATCGAAAGGTATACAGCAGAGGCCCTTTTTAATTCACTGATTTTTCTAGCTTTTGCACAAATCTTATATTTTAAACCCATATTTTGTTGCTTGTCTTTTGATAGATCATTCAATTTTAATATGAATTAATAAAAGGTACATTTTAAGTTACTCCTTCTATTTTTGTGCGCCAGATTCAGATATCTTTCTTTCTTATCTATATATCATTCTCAAACAAACCAATAATTCTGCAAGTCTGAAATTTGAGACCATACAATTCATGATTCAGTTGAGTCACAGTTAGATTCTGAGACACGGTGGTGTACCTCATCATTGCACTGAAACCTTCTGATGTCTACAACAAGCTTCAGATTGCAATTATTGTATGGACTGTGGGCCTTATTCAGAGTTGCAAGCAAAGCCAGAAAGCACACAACTGGGCAAAACCATGTTGCACTGCAGGTGGGGCTGATATAACGTGCAGAGATTGATATTTGGGTGGATTATATTTTTTCTGTGCAGGGTAAATTACGGGCTGCTTTTGCATGTATCCGACAAATACGTAGCAGCTTAATTTTCACACTGCAATATAAATTTCAGTTTAAATACACCCCACCAAAATCTAACTCTCTCTGCACATGTTTTATCAGCCCCACCTGCAGTGCAACATGGTTTTGCCCAGTTGTGTGCTTTTTGGTTTTGCTTGCTACTCTGAATCAGGCCCGGTGTCAAACAGATCTGTAAGCAACAAAGAATTCCTAGATATTGTACCATTAACTGATAAAACCAGGAGCATCAATGTGAATAAAAACACAGATGTAGGTTTTTGTGAAAACAAATCTGTCTTTAGTGAAATTTTCAGCAATGGCAACTGGCAGGATACCATCTAAGGTTGAAATTATGAATGGTCTTGTTTGGCTAAGCAGACCTAATGAAAAGTTTGCTGAATTCTGGAAGTTTCACTCCATCATCCATCAGAGACAACTGGTGCATTTGGATCATGTAATGAAACACCAGTCCTGGAAATAGTAAGCTATGGGCACAGTGTCGGACTGGGGCATGAAGGGCCCACCGGGAAAATTCAATGCTACGGGCCTATGCATAGAGGTGTGGCCAGCTACCACATTGGTTTGTCTAACCATTAGATCTGGACCCTTTGATAAATATATATATATAGTAAATACTGCTTGTGCATGCATGATAATGTACCAGATTAATCACAGCAATGCACTGTAGAGAATACACCATAGTCCTGTGCAGTATTAGACAAAAGATGTATAATGTTTCATTCAATTGCATAGTCTGAGACCTGATCCCTAGGGGGGGCCCACCGGTGGTTTCCCTTGTGGGCCAGTCCAAGCCTGTATGAGCATGATTCAAAGATGTACGCAAACTGTATGGTTTACATATATCTCCAATATTTTTCGTTATGCACATCCGCAGGATCTGTACTGCACATCTGCACATCTGTGTCCGCCAGGACAATAGCAGTGCTCCAAAACCAAAGCATGCGTAACATGTTGCGGATATTTGAGCGCAGGGAAGAGGCGGCGCTGCGCAGTGTTCCAGAAACTTGCAGTGTTTCAGCCCCATTTTCTGAGCATGTCAAAGCCAGTGGCTGTGTCCATGGACCCACCTTTACTGACCCTGGCAGGGGCAAACGCAGGATTTGCGAGGGGAGGTTTCTGCACACAGTGTATATATATATATATATATATCTATATATATAAAATAAAGTTGTGTCTTTAGGGGGCGCCTATTGTAGGAATTTATGTAAGTTAACACCTTTTATATACGTCAAGGTATGTATTTATGGTACAGAAATTGGTCTAATTATTATACCCAATTATACATTGACTACAACCACATTACTTATTCTTCAAAGTATGTATCATTTATTAAAACACTTGTTTTAAAAAAATATAAAAATTTGGAAATCTTATGGCAATAGAACAATGATTTGTACTAATATACAGGTGCACTTATGTTTCTAAATAATTAAAAAAACAGCTCTTGTCTTTTGCTTTGAGTCCAGACATTATATCATCCAACGCGTTTCATTATCTATGACTTCATCAGGGGTGTATTACACAATGAGTCTGTATTAATGAACTCTTTGTTAATCGTATGGTCCTTTTCAATGGGTTTTTCAAGCAAATTTGTGTCTTTGGTGATACTTAATGATCAGGCTCTTCCTCCTATCCAAAGGATGGATTGAGTGGCTGATTATAAATTGGCCCTCATGAGCATGATGTCCTTTTGGCAACCTATTATATCCTGGGATCAGCAGTCCCAGACAAACAGTTTAAAATTGGGGAGAAAGGATCTTGATATAAAAATCCTCTTATTAATGAAGGAGTTAAATTCCCTTCTTAGTGTGGTCCTTTCTCCTGGTTCTCCCTGGTCTGTTGCCTGTTGAGCTGTCAACAAGCTACAGAACAGGGAGGACCAGGAGAGAGGACCACACTAAGAAGGGAATTTACTTAATTAATAAGGAGATTTATGGTAGACTTACCATTGTTAAATCTCTTTCTGCAAGGTACACTGGGTTCCACAGGAAATACATTGGGGTGTAGAGATAGATCTTGACCCAGGTTAAAGCTTTAGCTGTCCCAGGATGCATTGGGGCCTACTCTATAACCCCGCCTCCAGGCAATGTGAGTTCAGTTTCATTAACCAGTCCAATGCAGGAGCAGGTAAAAGAGAAGGTAGATGTTAGTCACATAGAACCACATTCTCACGACAGGAGAAGGGACTAGCGGCTAATGTCATACAAACCCATAGAAGCTAGGTGCGTCAGGGTGGACGCCCAGTGGAAACCAGTGTACCTTGTAGAAAGAGATTTAACAATGGTAAGTCTACCATAAATCTCCTTTTCTGCAGTGGGGTACATTGTATTCCACAGGGAATACATTGGGGATGTCCTAAAGCAGTTCCTCAAGGGAGGGGATGCGCCTTAGCGGGTATGAGAACCCGGCGTCCAAAGGAAGAATCCTGGGAGGTGGAAGTATCAAAGGCATAGAACCTAATGAACGTGTTCACTGAGGACTACGTAGCCGCCTTGCACAATTGTTCTACCGACGTGCCACAGCAGGCCGCCCAAGAGGTTCCAACAGACCGAGTAGAATGGGCTTTAAATACAGGAGGAGCTGGAATGCAGCCTGCGCATAAGCTTGTGCAATCACCATTCTAATCCATCTGGCCAAGGTTTGCTTAATCACAGGCCAGCCACATTTGTGGAAACCAAACAGTTCAAAAAGGGGGTATGTGACTTCCTAATAGAGGCAGTCCACTCCACATATATGCGGAGAGCCCCTACCACATCCAAAGACGTTCTTTGGAGGACAATTCAGAAGAGATGAAGGCCAGAACCACAATCTCTTGATTAAGGTGAAAAGATGACATCACCTTAGATAAATAACCAGGGCGATAACTGCTCAGTCACAATGAAATATCAGAAAGGCTGGACTACAGGACAAAGTGCCTAGGTCCGACACCCTTCTGGCAGAAGCAATAGCCAGTAAGAACAGGACCTTAGCCGTAAGCCATTTAAGGTCCACTAACTCAAGAGGTTCAAATGGAGACTCTTGCAGGGCATTCAGGACAACAGACAAATTCCATGGAGGCACAGGAGGGACTTGTTCAGTGATTTGAGGTTGAGTATAGGCCAGGAAGACTCATTGTTTCGGAACTAGAAACAGGGTCGAGTAGTATCCTATGCCTCTCTGGGATAGAGGTACTGGCACTACCACTTCTATATCCAGGAGGGAACGCACAACCAGTTGTAGAGCTTGCACCTTCAACGGATCCGAAGGAATAGCCGTTGTGCAGAACTGGCGAGGGGGACATCTCTTGAAAGGGACTGCTTACCCGTGAGAAACAACTTCTCGCGCCCATGCATCTGAAGTAGTCTTTAATCAGACCTGGGTGAATCGCAGAAGTCGGCCTCCCACCCTGGGATCCCCTAATGGGAGGCCTGTCCCGTCATGCAGCAGGCTTGTCGTATTTAGAAGCTGGCTGACGGGCTGCCCAGAATTGCTTAGCCTTGGGCTTTGTGGTTTTGGAAGCACGAGATTGTCTCAGGTATGCCTGACCTTTTCCTTTCCCTTGAGGCTGAAAGTAGTGAAAAGTGGTACCTTTTGCCTTCTGTGCAGAAGGAGTAGTGTTAGGAAGAAAGGCAGTCCTAGAAGCCGCCAATCACAATTTTATTGAGATCTTCCTCAAACAGGATGCCTCCCTTAAAAGAGAGTACCTCCAAGGTCTTTTTGGAGTCCAGGTCCACTTTCCATGACCTCAACCACAGAATACAGCAAGCCAGGATGGACATGGTCAATGCCTTGGCCGCCAACACACCTGCCTCAGAGGATGCCTCCTGAATGTTATAGGTAATGTGAGACAGGTACTGTCTGGCAATGTCAGCTTTACAAAAAGAGGAGAGGAAAGAATGTCTCTTTGTTGGAGCACATGAGATAATTTAAAATTTAACTTTTAATAGATCCATTAAGATTGTTCAAAACACGAAATTGGACAATACAGTACAACAAATAAATTTCCTCTCCTCTTTTCGTACAATATAATTGTCTCTGGTTGCACCCCCGTACATCCAGTAATTAGTGATTGATTTATTGACGGATATAAATCGGGGCTCTCTTTTCAGAATTTAATATTATCAATTGTTCAGCTAGTGCAGAGCACACCCCATCTCCCCTATCCCTTTTATGCTCTAAACAATGTCAGATATATCCTGAGGCAGCTCTTCCTCTAATGCCTGAACCCATGCTTTAATTCCTTTTGCAGCCCAAGAGGCTGCTATAGTAGGTCTAAGTACAGCACCTGTAAGGGAGTATATAGACTTCAGGCATCCCTCCACACGCTTATCTGTCGGTTCCTTCATTGAGGTGACAGTGGTGACAGGCAGAGTAGACGACATCACTAGACGGGTGACCTGGGAATCCACCTGTGGTGAACCTTCCCGCTTGTTACACAACTCTGTAGGGAGAGGACAGCAAGCTACCATCCGATTAGACAGGGAGAATTTCTATCCTGGAGAAGACCAGATTATTGCAGATAGTCAGAATACGGTAATATTTCAGTTACCTTCTGACATTTAAATTTATTAGGTTTCTTAGACACCATAGTGGAATCCTCATCATCAACAGTGATTTGTAGGATCTGCTTAATAGCAACCACTAAATCAGGGACATCAACCTAAGTAGTAAATTCCTTGTCAGAAGCAGCTGTGTCAGTATCTGACGGGACTGTATACTCTCCATCCTCATCAGAAGAATCTTCTGAGAGATTAGCGGATTGTGAGGTGGAAGTAGCCCGCTTAGATGACCCCGTAACACAAGAGTGACTTGGGGCAGTTTTATGTCTAACCAAGGATTGACGTAACCGCTGCAACTGGGTAGACAAATTATCCGCCCAAAGCGGATTTCTATAGGGACAATATGTGGCTGTAATTCCAAAGGAGGTCCCATAGGGGCGTAAGGCGTATCACAAGCATATGTAGCATAGCTGAGAACAGCACCCCAGGTGGCACCTGAATGGTTACAGGAGCCGCGGACTGACCCGGAGATATATGGCACATAGGTGGTCATTCCGAGTTGATCGCTCGTTATTTTTTTCCGCAACGGAGCGATTAGTCGCTAATGCGCATGCGCAATGTCCGCAGTGCGACTGCGCCAAGTAAATTTGCTATTAAGTTTGGTATTTTACTCACGACATTACAAGGTTTTTTCTTCGTTCTGGTGATCGTAGTGTGATTGACAGGAAGTGGGTGTTTCTGGGCGGAAACTGGCCGTTTTATGGGAGTGTGCGAAAAAACGCTGCCGTTTCTGGGAAAAACGCGGGAGTGGCTGAAGAAACGGGGGAGTGTCTGGGCGAATGCTGGGTGTGTTTGTGACGTCAAACCAGGAACGAAACTGACTGAACTGATCGCAGTGGCAGAGTAAGTCTCGAGCTACTCAGAAACTGCTAAGAAATGTCTATTCGCAAAACTGCTAATCTTTCGTTCGCAAATCTACTATGCTAAGATTCACTCCCAGTAGGCGGCGGCTTAGCGTGTGCAAAGCTGCTAAAAGCAGCTTGCGAGCGAACAACTCGGAATGAGGGCCATAGTACACAGACCGTCATGTAAATCTTCTCCCTCAGGCAAATCTTTGGCGCATGCGCAGCAGGATGCAGAAGCATCCTGGGATTTCTTGCCCTTTGTGTTAGACATTATTAATGAATGCAACTGCAGAGCGTACTAGTACGATACAGCCAGAGTACAATACCTGAAAATAAATTCCCTAGTATGGTATGCGACTATGCACACAGTACACAAACACCAGCGAATAAGTCCAGTATTATGCGACTGAGTTCCCAGTACACAACGCCAGTGAATAAATCCGGCTTAGGTGACTGAGTACACAGTAGAGTACACTTTAATCGGTAAATACTGTGAAGCACTATATATGGACACTGACGCACCTAATCCCTTAGGGTACAGAATACAGTGATAGTTATAGCTGGGGTACACTGAAAGTGAAATCCACAAAGCAGATACAGACACACACAGTTACAGTGACAATGCAGATAATTATTTTAGCAACACAATAAAACTGTATTTAACTAGTATATATATATATATATATATATATATATAAAACAATACACGGTCTGAGATCGGATGTATATATCAGAATGCTCGTACAATATATTCTGGCACATCTATTTTATTTCAGACCAGGGCTGACACTTGCTTGGGATATGGATGCACTCTGCCATTGAAGCCATGATGAGTATTTGCACTTCTTTCCATCCCTAGCTGGTCATTGCACTTGCACTTTATGTCTATTTGCTGTTGAAAATTATATAAAGATTTTTTCCTTTGCATTTAAGAAATCGGATGTGCTGGTTCTATTTTTCATATATATATATATATATATATATATATATATATATATATATATATATAAATATATATATATATATATATATATATATACATATATATACATATACACTGCTAAAAAAAACGAGTTTTATGGTAAGAAATTACCGTTGTTAAAACTCTTTCTGCAAGGTACACTGGGCTCCACAAGGATAGACATTGGGGTGTAGAGTAGGATCTTGATCCGAGGCACCAACAGGCTAAGAAGTGTCAGCGGCTAATGCCATACCAACCCAAAGAAGCTAAGTGCGTCAGGGTGGGCGTCTTGTGGAGCCCAGTGTACCTCGCAGAAAGAGTTTTAACAAAGGTAAGTTCTTACCATAAAACTCGTTTTCTGCTGCGGGGTACACTGGGCTCCACAAGGATAGACATTGGGGATGTCCTAAAGCAGTTCCTTATGGGAGGGGACGCACTGTAGCGGGCACAAGAACCCGGCATCCAAAGGAAGCATCCTGGGAAGCGGCAGTATCGAAAACACAGAACCTTATGAACGTGTTCACTTGTGAAAACCAAACAGAACAAAGAGAGAATCAGATTTCCTAATAGAAGCAGTTCTCTTCACATAGATACGGAGAGCCCGTACCACATCCAAAGACCGCTCTTTGGGAGACAAGTCAGGAGAGACCAGGGCCGGAACCACAATCTCCTGGTTAAGGTGGAACGAAGATACCACCTTAGGTAAATATCCGGGACGAGTTCGAAGAACCGCCCGGTCAGGGTGAAAAATCAGATATGGGGTACTACAGGACAAGGCACCCAAATCCGACACTCTTCTAGCGGAGGCAATAGCCAGCAAAAACACCACCTTAAGGGAAAGCCACTTAAGGTCAGCTGAGCCCCAAGGTTCAAATGGGAATTCTTGCAACGTCTCCAACACCACCGACAAGTCCCAAGGAGCCACAGGCGGGACATAGGGAGGTTGGATACGCAACACATCCTGAGTAAAGGTACTATGAACATCAGGCAAGGTCGCAATTTTTCTCTGAAACCACACCGACAAGGCAGAAATATGAACCTTGAGGGAAGCCAGACCTCGGCCTACATCTAGGCCCTGCTGCAGAAAAGCCAAAAGTTTGGCCGTACTAAACTTGGAAGCGTCATAATTGTTAGATGCGCACCAAACAAAGTAAGAATGCCAGACCCTATGGTAAATCCGAGCAGAAGCCGGTTTCCGGACCCGCAACATAGGGGTATATTTACTAAAATTCATATTTTTCTGAATGAGGTTAAAGTTCAAACACGAATGACATCGAATGTGTGAATTTGCAACTTTTTGAATTTATTACGCCTCATTTACTATGCTGTCGTGTTTTGATTATTTCCATTTTTCGATGTCGATGTCATTCGTGTTTTTCCAAGGTAGAATGCGGCCGATTTTGTGGATTTGCGGCCGTGTTGTCAGGTTTTTTTTCCGACTGCGTAATTTTTTGGTTACGGCACTGTTTTCCCGTTCCTGGCCGCGTTTTTTTTCTAAGTTTCGTTTTTGTCACTCGTCCGTGATTGGTTTGATTCGTGATGGAGGAGTGTCTGTGCTCATTACTATAAATCTGCCCCAAACTGTCCGTACCTCGTGGGTTTAGCTAGTGGAGAGGTGAGAGGAAGTTGTGTTTGGAGTTGGAGAGTTGATAGGAGTTTTTGGCGGTTTTGAGGAGGTTCTTTGCGATTGTTGAGTGCTGTACTGTGTGTGTAAGTAGTCTCGTCATACTTGTTGTGTAGTTATTTAAAAGTCTGTCTAGTTTTTTGTCTTTGTTTTTTTTTTAAAGTCTATTATCTTTGTTTGTGAGTGTGTTGTGTGTGTGTGTGTGTGTGTGTGTGTGTGTGTGTGTGTGTGTGTGTGTTTGGTGTGTGGTGTGTAGTGGTAGTGGAGGAGTGTGTTTAGTGTTTTTTTTCTCAGTGTTATTTGTTGTTTGTCCTGAATATGTCCCAGTCAGAGGTGAGTGTGGTGGAGGAGGTGAGTGTGGTGGAGGAGGTGAGTGAGAGGGAGGAGGTGAGTGAGGTGGAGGAGGTTAGTGAGGAGGAGGGGGAGGTTGCTGCTGCGGCCTCGAGTGATAGTGACAGTGATGGTGCTGTGGCTCCGCAGCCACGCACTACTATAAAGACGGGCCGCAATGTCAAATTCAGCTACGCAGAGAATATGGCATTGGTGCGGGAGCTGATGAGACATCATCGTCAGCTGTTTGGCCATGATGCTGCCAAGGTTTCTTCACGCAGGAAGAGTGTTCTGTGGGGGAAGGTAGTTGCTGCAGTTAATAGTGAGGGTGTGGTGAGGAGGACCGAGGACACATGTCGTAAGCGATTCTACGACATCAAGCGGCGTGTCAAGGCTAAGATGTCTAAGGAGGCTAAATCAGCCCGCCAAACGGGGGTGGACACCCCTTCCGAGCGTCATATCGGGATTGGGAGGAGCCTGTGCGTACTCTTATTCCGCCAGAAGTGGTTGGTGCAACTCATGTCCGGGATTCGGATTGCCCAAGGCAGGATGGTGAGTTGTATTTTTTTTATAATTTATAATTAAAACATCTGTGCTTTGTCCTTAGTTGTCTGAAATGTCTTCTAGCTAATTGTGATTGTAAGTTGGTTAATTCTTCTAATGTGTTGGTGATGTAGTTTTATTCACAAATAGTTATGTTTTTGTCCTTTGTATTGTCAATTTAGCAGGTGACCTTGGCCTTTTTCTGTTTTTTTTTTTTTAAAAAGTAAATTGTTGTGGGTGTCTTTAAATGAAGTGTGAGTCATGTGTTTTGCGTAATGTGTGTTAATTTTTTTTTAATGGACTTATGGTTATTGTGTGTTGTTCTGGGTTGTCCTTTGTGTGGTTGATGTGATTTTTCATGCAGATTTTAATTTGATGCTTACAATTTGGCGCATATATTTGGTGGTAGTGTTTGGTTGTTAGCAGCAAACAAATGTTAAATACAGAGCAATATTCTGGTTGTGTTAAGCTACCACGGTTGGGTTTTTAGTAGTATAATATTGTGAATTCTGCACCTTTGGGTATGGATTGGTTGGTGTAATTGTTTCATAATTGAACTATACACACCCAATGAAGTCAGGCAGAAAAGCATAAGCATAGTTTTGTTTACTTCTCATCAGGTTCCTCATATGTTTACATCACAATAAGGTTTTTGCATAAACATATAAACATAATATAATGTTCATAAGGACAATCTTCATATTTCTACAGTACGAAAGAGACGCAGCACAGCCAGGCCACAACCCACACTGCCAAGAGATGCAGATGCTGGCGATGCAGGTAAGAATTTAGTGTATACACATATTCTGAAAACACATAGAAATGCAGAATTTTAATGTTTATCTTATCACATAGGTCCTTCTTCATCAAACACCCCTCCACTAAGATGTCCATCACAGGGCTTGGATAGTCTCCATAAGATGGGTACCAAGAGACGCCGTGTTGAGGCGGAATACCCACCCACATCCTCACCCCCACAACGGCGCATCTCTACAGTGTCGTCCAAGCCACCACAAGCCATTTTGGCCAGTCCACAAAGCGAGGAACCACAATCCCCTCAGCTGTCTGGTGAGTAAACATAACATTTAATTGTAAAAACTTTAAAAAACAGTGGGGTCGATGTATTAACCTGGAGAAGGCATAAGGAAGTGATAAACCAGTGATATGTGTAAGGTGATAAAGGCAGCAGCCAATCAGATCCTAACTGTTAATTTACATATTGGAGCTGATTGGCTGGTGCCTTTATCAGCTTGCACATATCACTGGTTTATCACTTCCTTATGCCTTCTCCAGGTTAATACACCTGCCCCAGGGTTTGTGCACAGCCAAAAAACACGTGTTTAAAAAAACACTCATCCTTGTAAGAATCCCCAACAGCAAGCACATGGGGGTAACGTTAGTAAGATTATTTATTTTTTCAGATGTGATGTTGGCCATAGCAACCAATTTTTTTGTTGTTGCTAGAAACAGCTACATAAATGTTAAGTCTAATCCGATTGTTTTGCATGGCCAACATCACCAGTTCTAAACATCGCCCACCTTAAGACATTTTCTACCATATTTTTCATTACATTTATTTGCACTATATTTAATCAAGTTTTGGCCAGACCACTGACTGCCTTGAACAATGTTTGAGTGTATTGCTCAACACATTTAATGTATTGTGTGTGTTTTACAAAAGTAAGCTTCATACACAATGGGGGTAATTCCAAGTTGATCGCAGCAGGAATTCTGTTAGCAACTGGGCAAAACCATGTGCACTGCAGGGGTGGCAGATATAACATGTGCAGAGAGAGTTAGATTTGGGTGTGGTGAGTTCAATCTGCAATCTAATTTGCAGTGTAAAAATAAAGCAGCCAGTATTTACCCTGCACAGAAATAAAATAACCCACCCAAATCTAACTCTATCTGCAAGTGTTATATCTGCCTCCCCTGCAGTGCACATGGTTTTGCCCAACTGCTAAAAAATTTCCTGCTGCGATCAACTTGGAATTACCCCCAATATGTAAATGTAGTCATTTGTATTTGTTAGAGTTCTTCGTGTTAGCACAACAATTCCCTGAAACATTTTTGTACTGAGTAGGGAACGTAAGAAGCCACATATTTCTACAAAAAGGTGACCTAAATTGTTAAGTTTAGCCCACTATCTATTTATCATTTACAACATGAATATTATGAAGTAATGCATGTTGACGTAAAGCTATAAAAAAAACAATGCTAAATATTGACTAAATAGTGGCTGTCTTCAACCCCATACAGAACCACCCATCATGCCCGAGGATACCCAGCAGGAAACTGACTTGCAGGAATCGTACACACTACACCTGCAAGCGATTGATCCAAACCAGCCAACCACGCCGCAGGACATAACCCAACCACCCCAAACATCCCACAGCCCCCAATTGAGCCTGATAAAGCTGATTATTTATCTTGAACTTAAGCTATATACTTATTAAAGACAACATACGCAATAGGCGCACGAGGTGCCGTAATGGTACGCACTTAGCGTAACAGACGCTAGGCCGTGGTCGAGACGCACGAGCGGCACGTTCGCTCATGGCTTACGCTTGGTATCGAGCATGCTATGTTATCATGTGATCTGAGTTTCAGTGGGCGTATCCGTACGCAGGTTGCGTAATGTACGCCACGTGTGTACGCCTTTGCGTCACGTACGTAATCTCGCACGTTGCCCGAGACACGTACGCACAAATTCCAGATACATCAAATTAATTTCCTCAGTGCGTGTCTAACAATCAATTCTAATGGCAACAAGAGTGACTATGCGAAAATACACAAAATAAAATACAGGTGTATGTGCATGTATTGTGTGCGCAATTGGCGCCAAACAGAGAGAGAGAGAGAGAAAAAAAAACAGATTTAAAACAATAGCTGTATGTTCTTACCTTCCTCGGATTCCACCAGCATCCCTACAAACCAAGAGAAGCAGACACAGACGCACATCCGATCAGCACTACAAGATACTACCTATCCGCCCTTTTGCTGATCGATAAAGTCTGTTGTTTTCGCCTGACTGCGGATATGAGGTGGACCGGACTAGCCCCCAATTGATAAAGCTGATTATTTATCTTGAACTTAAGCTATATACTTATTAAAGACAACATACGCAATAGGCGCACGAGGTGCCGTAATGGTACGCACTTAGCGTAACAGATGCTAGGCCGTGGTCGAGACGCACGAGCGGCACGTTCGCTCATGGCTTACGCTTGGTATCGAGCACGCTATAGGCAGTCCGAGTACCATAATGCTACGCTATTAGCGTAGTGGACGCTGTACCGCGAGAGCGGGATACAAGCGGCGCTGACGCTCACAGATCTACACACAGACAACCTTGTAACAATACACTGGAAGGGTATGCTTACGCTGTAAACCTTATTACTGTAATACTACCACAATGTAACGCTGATTAACCTTTATGATATGAAAGCTGTTTGAGCGACTGAGACGCTCAATAACCCTTAGTAATAAATGAGGAAATACACAAGACCTGATGTAGATTTAAAAACCACTCCGGCTCTAACACCAGGTGGATGATTCTTTTAGTATAAAAAGGGGAAAACAATACATCTGATACACTACAGATCTAACATTAATACCTAAACAGAATATCTAGACATAAATACAAACATTAACAAATGATTGGAAATACAGATACATAGAATGAGAATGATTGGCATACATTAACCGGGTAACAAAGTGGCCACAGAGAAACATACCATACGGGGAAACACTCGCAAGCGCGACCGGATCCAGTCCTCCAATTATCCGACTGATAATTGTTGATGAGAGAGAGTCTTGTGTCACCAAGCCTATTGCAAGCTATATTTATTTACTAACTCAAGACATACTACAATAGATACTGTGTGCTCTCTTTCCATTGGTTAGGGGGTGGGACATGTACTGCACCTGGGATCATTGGTTAGTTCAAGAAGTGGGCGATGGCTAGGACTTGTTAGTATTCTAAATTCCTCTCTGGTTGTATTGTGGAAAGCTATTTGTTTTGGATCTTCCAAACAAACTCTGTCTCTGGGCTTTGTTTACCCCACCTTCAGTTGAGACAATTGACAACTCAGCACTCATTATTCTGGAGAGAAACCTGGTTCTATTCATAAACAAAGGTGTAAGCCCTCTTCATAGAATCTCAAAGCTTAGTGTAAATAAGGCTATTGTATTCAGTCTGTGGGAAATAAATGACTGAATTCTATTCACCTACCCTGCACTTGTGTAATTTATTCGGAATGCAATTAATCTTATTTTCTACTTCTGTGCATAACCATGAGCAGGAACTATGCGAATCCCTCCCAATTATCATAGGCACAACACCCCTTCAATACCCCACAGCTGGACACCAACCACTACCCTCCAACCTTTGTCTGAGCCCTCCCAGCATGCAAAGAGGAATCTCTCTGTCTAAGAGGTTTTAAACTTACCATACTTGCTGACATTGTTAATGGGAATATTAACTATAATATATGATTACGCTATTTGGGTTAAATATGTCGCGATCGAGTCGCACGCTACAAGCTCACAAACTCCGCCTTATTTACACATCCCATGCGCACGAGACGCTGGAGCGTCCCTTACAAAATCTGCGGGGATGTGTACGCACGGGGGACCAGGTGACGAGCAGCATGCGCACACATTAGGGGTTAATACAAGGCATATGAATCATAATATTTTTCGACTCTGACAGTCCAGCCTTTGGCAGTCACCAATAACTGCCACTTCCTAAACAAAACAGAAAAATATATGTCATCATGTAAATACCTTTTTAGAATTGGTTAAGGGAGGAGAGGAGAAGGTGAGAAAGATATGACCTAGTGAGATAGTAGAAGCATGTGTGTATGAATCCATGTCTGAGGGGTCATGTATCATCGTGCCGTACGTGTTCTAAATCAAGCTTCGAGGTATTGCGAAGTATACATTTGAATCCTTCTTATCCCGTATTAAGGGTCTGTTGATGGGCTGTCAAACTCTACCGAGCTCTTTTCGGCTTTTGGTTGCAACAAATGGGGGAGCACATTTAGTTGATGATACATGAATGGGGGGAACATGTGAATGCTGATATATGTGTCTATATTCCCTGTCGACTATGTGTGTCATTACCTGAAGGTTGTAGTGGTGAAGATAAGAAACAATTGTTATGAATGCAGTCGTAAAACTATGTGAGTTTTAATAGACAGTCGCCGATTGAGGTCTTGTCTGATGTCTTGTCTTGATGTACATGTTGTCTGATGTCTCTCGGTGCTTTTGCTGTAAGTGGTAAGCAAAAGCTGTCCCAGTGTCCATAAAATTATAGTCTCTAAAGTATTGGGCTTTCGTAAAAAGTTAAAGTCACTAGGGATATTGGGGGTCTGTGACACAGTTCATCAATGGTCTGTATAAAAGAGGTTGTCAAATTCTTCTTCCAAGCGGATGTTTTGTACCTTGGAGGAAAACAAAGGAGAAACGGGTGAAAGAAACGGACCGTGGAATCACATTTTTATCACAACATTGTCTCTATCGTTGGGTCATAAATCAAATTAGTTGTTGTTATTACAGTTTCCTCGCTCCTCAGACTCATCACTCTGGTACTACGTTTACACTTCATTAAAGTCCGAACGCATCTAAATATCAGACCAACCAATATGACGACTCCCAGAATACACAAGAGGAATTTCCCTACATCCATGATAATACCTTGGGCCCATTCTCCTAAACCAGAGAACTAATTTCGTGGGTTCAACCATGACACCCAACTGGTCAGCTCATTACTCACAGCAGCGAGAGTGAGATTATGTCTCCTTCGGAACTCCCACTTCAATTGCAAAATGTAATCCATCTTTTGGTCTATGACCTCGGCCGGGTCCTCAGTGCTGTTTGTAATATACGTGCAGCACTTTACTCCATACTGAGTTGCTAGGGTAACACAATACCCGCCTGTCACTGCTGTGAGGTAATTGAGAATCATCCTATGCTGAACCAGCTCTGTTTTGTAGGCTTGTAACTCTCTCCCAGTATACCTGAACGTGTCGTCATACATTTCGGTGATATTGTCTAACAAATTTGCTAGCGCAGATATATACCTATAATTTATCACTCCTCTGGCGGTACGAGTGATATCTAACGCGAGTAGGAATTGAATCCCGGTGGATTCATGGATCAGATCAGAGGCTGGATGCTCTGTCCTCTCTATCAGGTGCCGTTTAACGACGTGCTCGTAATGAGTGTGAGTATAAGGAGCTTGGGCACCACGGTGAATGTCTTTCATTTTGTTATGGGATACAGTCATTACTTCAGGCAGTACTTTTCCAATGTAACACAATCCCTCTGAGTTTGGGGCAAGCCACTTATACGCCTTCCTCCCGCATATGAAATATGCATCATCGGGGAGAACATATGGGACTGAGTATGACATTACCAAGTTACAAATTTTTCATGTGAAATCTCCTAACCCTAATTCTGTACTCTCTGTCTAGTACACGTATCTGGTTGTACGATATGTGCACAGTATCCTGGTGATACTTCTCCAACTCGCATGGTCCTACTTCCTAGAGTGTACCTATACCGGAAAAATCTTCCATTGTCGGCTATCTGGCGTATAAGTTCTGTGTCTATGGGCATTCTGTCGGCTCTATGTGAAAATGTCATGGTTTGATTACTCCATGACACTTCCCAATTTCCTGGCTTTCGGGGATTGGAAATGTTAAAGCATACTAATGACCTATCCACATGATATTGGTGGAGCTTCAAACTAGGAGGACTAGAGATATTAAACCTCTTGTCCACCGGCCTCCCACCACTTAACTCAAGTACCTCTCCTATAGTTAAAGGGAATGGTACTAGCCCTGATTTGCTATGACCTTGAGGTACTTGAGAGCATACCCAACAGTCTGTCTGGTTTAACACTTTACCCACTAAGGAGTGATAGTCACTCAATGGATGCCGGTCCATGTGGATATTAAAACTGGACTGACATTTCTTGATGCACCCATCCTCAACTATATTGTCACAATGCCTACAGATGCAGTTCTCTTCAGCTAACAATCCTTCACAATTCCTTCTATTGTCAATGCTACCAGATCGCTTTCTGATACTCGCCTTTACTCGGTGATTGTGTTGCTCTTGGAAATCTATGCCTCCATCCTGGTCATCAGATTCCATTCTAGATCCTTTCTCGACCTCACTGGAACTCTCACCGAAACAGACTGCTCTGGTCAACATCAGGGTCAACAGGAAAACACGGACTGCAGTCTCTTGGGGCGAGTCCATCTTACAGGAGGAGAAAGAGAAATTTGTAATGGGGGTACAGAAAATAATTGAGGGGAAAGAAAAATGTTACGATGTCTTCTAGTCTTGTTGTTCTTCTTGCTCTGTCGTCATCTCAAAGGTGCTGTCTCTCAGTCTTCCAAACGAACATTCCGGTGATGCAATATTCTTTCCGACTCAGCGATCTTTCTGTAAGGAGCAAAAAATCTTGGATTACCATTTGTCTAACTGATGTGTGACATACCATCTGTAAAGCATGAAAACATGAGAAAAAAACTAAAGAGAGAGAGAACAATATATATATGTTATATAAGCCACAAAAAAAAACATTGTCAGATCTTCATCAGCAGGCTGTCACATCAACATGTCCACCAGTATCTCTGCATAATTCCCCCCCCCCCCCCCCCTCAGTATTTCCCCTCTCCACCCTTTGCGTCTGGCCAAACACAACGATGCTGGTAAGACATACTGGGGTTAGATAGACTTCTGCAAAGACCAAGTAGCCATGTGATGTTTGAGTTCTGCCGATGAAAGTTACAGACGAGAAGAAAACATTCAAAGATAAATTGCAAAGTTTACCCGGCCGTCCCTGTGTCTACAAGGAACTGACCTCCCAATATTCATTAACGGTAACCTCAGGTTTACTGTCACGATTAATGATCAACTTTACTGACTGCACATTACAGGTGCGGCCCAAACTTCTTCCTAGGTGATTCCTGATTACAATTTCGTGTGTCATGACTTCGCTCTTGTTCTTGTCTAGGGGGTTGATATACCTTCTGTGGATCTTTAAACCTACAACTTCGTGCATAATGACCTTCCTTCTGGCAGCTATAACATCTTATCACCTTTGACTTACCCACAGGGATCTGAGGCTTCTTACCTCCCTGTGACTCCCTGTGCTTGCTGATGTTTTGATCATGCCCCATAGCAGCCTTTCTTAATGCAGCCACCGAGATATTTCTCCAGTTTGGGTTGGTGGTCTGTACCCTTGTTCTCAATACTACCTTTAAACCATCCATTAATACCTTAACCCCTATATCTCTATGCTGTGTATTTTTCTCAATGTCCGTGATCCCAGTGTCTCTAGCCATTGTTTTCAGTGCTCGATTGAAATAATCAGAAGTACTTTCCCCCTCTCCTTGTCTTATGGAGAAGATTTTGTTCCACTCGACAACAGATGGGAAATACACTCCTAACTGTTGGTTGATCTGCTTAATACATTCCTGATTGTGTTCCTCCGTATGAGGTACTTCTGCGGTTAACTTACAATCAGTAATACATTTCGCAAGGTCAACATTGGAGGGCAAACATGCCCTCCGCACTGTCCGCCAACCTTTGTTGGTGGGTTCTGTGGAGTTTCCTAGTTCATTAATAAACCTCTGACATACAACTAGATCTTTCCTAGGATCAGGGAATTCAGACATAATTGTCTTTCAATTCTGTCCGGGACCAGGGACGGTGCATTGCACTGTTCCTGGCGAGAGTGATTCCCAGAGCGTCAGTCTGTCCATTTGGGACTGTGATCACCCTGACAGGATTAAATTCAACCACATCATCTTGTGTTGGTTCTACAATATGAGGTACATTTGTTTGTGCATGATATA
This sequence comes from Pseudophryne corroboree, assembly GCF_028390025.1. Classification (NCBI taxonomy): domain Eukaryota; kingdom Metazoa; phylum Chordata; class Amphibia; order Anura; family Myobatrachidae; genus Pseudophryne; species Pseudophryne corroboree. Next base: position 866,703,759 of record NC_086444.1, on the reverse strand, counting down.
TAACACCGTACTTACCTGTGGACACGACCTCACCTGACCCTCCGTTAGGGGGTTTGAATACTGCCTTTACCGAATTGGTCGCGTCCACCTGGATGTCTTGTATGATGGCTGCTGGAAAAGGTGCCGACATCGTGCTGGGCTCACTTTCTTGCTTGTAATCCTAAAGGAAGTTTAACATGGAGTGCAACTTGCATGGGTTAGAATTTGTACATTTATCAGTTTTCCTTCTATCATTATTACATTTGTTACAATTATTCTTATCATTAATATTCATTTTACTCTTATCACTACTACATTGGTTAAGTGCACCCTTTTCGTGTACCCGTATGCCATTCTCTGCGGCTACTTTTTTCCCTACTATATACGGTGGTGGTGACGTTGCCATCAGACTTCTACCAGGATGTGAATTTGCTTTTTGAGCTAATTTCTGTTGTATTTCACTCTCTTGTTGCCATACCTGTAAACAATCATAATGTCTAATCCTCTGCTTTGCAGACTTTATTAGACCTCTACTGTATTCCTTTTCTTAGATTCTGCAATACCTCAGGATTCAAACTGCCCACCCGGGGAAACTGTTCCCCATCATTCTCAGTCATTCGTTCCCATTCTTTGCATAATACCTGTGTGTGTGATCCGTATTTCTCACACATTATATACCGTGCTGACCCTTTGGGCCAACAAATACCAACGTGAACCCTTGTTGGACGTCCCTTCTTTGAGCAACTGGCCCCCATCGTTTGCAGATATTGCTGTTTTAGCAAATTCTTACAAAACAAACCAAGTTCCCCTCGGTAAGGCGACGGTGAAAGTTCAACTAGTGCCTTCACTCACTTACGCCCCAATTGGCCAATACGAGTTCCAGCAATGTGCCCACCACTGGTCGTACCCAATTCGCGGGATCTTTTTGTAACCTCTATTTACTGGGGCGTGTGGGAGTATGCTACCCTCCCCAGTAAGTATTGGTTGTTGGAGATTTCCTGAGTGAACAGCGAAACTCCCTTAAAATAACAAAAACCTACACAAATCACGTTAGAATGTACAAATAGCGTTTATGATCCCACAATAAATTTTTAATGGGTATCAAGGTAACAAACTAATGCACACAATTACATGCGGTACAGTCGCACTTCGTATAAATAACTATTATTTATACGCCTTACGACCAGCGGAATCGTTTGTTTAGGCTGTGAAACCTTCAGCCGGAGCTCAACTTGTGTCTATATGGGTACTACGCAAACCCCCTGGGCTGCGCTTCAACCTTCGCAATTCTTTTTTTGTTTGCGAATACTACTTGCTCCTTTACCTTATATAATGTTAACGCGGGCAAGCCAGTCCCACGCCACCAAGTGTCCACTCACCTGATGTGGTCTCCGACGGGATCCCGGTTTCTGGGTTCACAAAAGAATACCTTTATTTCCACACTCACTCCTATTCATTCATATACACTCTAATCTTTCTGTACAGAAATTCCTTTCATACAGGCAGTAGTCCAATTCCTGGGTTTTGCAATAGAAAAAGGTTCTCTTTAAACTAAACTTTTTGGCAACTGAACAAACTTATGCTATTATCAGGTGGCTATTATACCACCCACACTAAAACAATGTTATCATGTGATCTGAGTTTCAGTGGGCGTATTCGTACGCAGGTTGCGTAATGTACGCCACGTGTGTACGCCTTTGCGTCACGTACGTAATCTCGCACGTTGCCCGAGACACGTACGCACAAAGTCCAGATACACCAAATAAATTTCCTCAGTACGTGTCTAACAATCAATTCTAATGGCAACAAGAGTGACTATGCGAAAATACACAAAATAAAATACAGGTGTATGTGCATGTAATGTGTGCGCAATTGGTGCCAAACAGAGAGAGAGAGAGAGAGAAAGAGAGAGAGAGAGAGAAAAAAACAGATTTAAAACAATAGCTGTATGTTCTTACCTTCCTCGGATTCCACCAGCATCCCTACAAACCAAGAGAAGCAGACACAGACGCACATCCGATCAGCACTACAAGATACTACCTATCCGCCCTTTTGCTGATCGATAAAGTCTGTTGTTTTCGCCTGACTGCGGATATGAGGTGGACCGGACTAGCCCCCAATTGATAAAGCTGATTATTTATCTTGAACTTAAGCTATATACTTATTAAAGACAACATACGCAATAGGCGCACGAGGTGCCGTAATGGTACGCACTTAGCGTTACAGATGCTAGGCCGTGGTCGAGACGCACGAGCGGCACGTTCGCTCATGGCTTACGCTTGGTATCGAGCACGCTATAGGCAGTCCGAGTACCGTAATGCTATGCTATTAGCGTAGTGGACGCTGTACCGAGAGAGCGGGATACAAGTGGCGCTGACGCTTACAGATCTACACACAGACAACCTTGTAACAATACACTGGAAGGGTATGCTTACGCTGTAAACCTTATTACTGTAATACTACCACAATGTAACGCTGATTAACCTTTATGATATGAAAGCTGTTTGAGCGACTGAGACGCTCAATAACCCTTAGTAATAAATGATGAAATACACAAGACCTGATGTAGATTTAAAAACCACTCCGGCTCTAACACCAGGTGGATGATTCTTTTAGTATAAAAAGGGGAAAACAATACATCTGATACACTACAGATCTAACATTAATACCTAAACAGAATATCTAGACATAAATACAAACATTAACAAATGATTGGAAATACAGATACATAGAATGAGAATGATTGGCATACATTAACCGGGTAACAAAGTGGCCACAGAGAAACATACCATACGGGGAAACACTCGCAAGCGCGACCGGATCCAGTCCTCCAATTATCCGACTGATAATTGTTGATGAGAGAGAGTCTTGTGTCACCAAGCCTATTGCAAGCTATATTTATTTACTAACTCAAGACATACTACAATAGATACTGTGTGCTCTCTTTCCATTGGTTAGGGGGTGGGACATGTACTGCACCTGGGATCATTGGTTAGTTCAAGAAGTGGGCGATGGCTAGGACTTGTTAGTATTCTAAATTCCTCTCTGGTTGTATTGTGGAAAGCTATTTGTTTTGGATCTTCCAAACAAACTCTGTCTCTGGGCTTTGTTTACCCCACCTTCAGTTGAGACAATTGACAACTCAGCACTCATTATTCTGGAGAGAAACCTGGTTCTATTCATAAACAAAGGTGTAAGCCCTCTTCATAGAATCTCAAAGCTTAGTGTAAATAAGGCTATTGTATTCAGTCTGTGGGAAATAAATGACTGAATTCTATTCACCTACCCTGCACTTGTGTAATTTATTCGGAATGCAATTAATCTTATTTTCTACTTCTGTGCATAACCATGAGCAGGAACTATGCAAATCCCTCCCAATTATCATAGGCACAACACCCCTTCAATACCCCACAGCTGGACACCAACCACTACCCTCCAACCTTTGTCTGAGCCCTCCCAGCATGCAAAGAGGAATCTCTCTGTCTAAGAGGTTTTAAACTTACCATACTTGCTGACATTGTTAATGGGAATATTAACTATAATATATTATTACGCTATTTGGGTTAAATATGTCGCAATCGAGTCGCACGCTACAAGCTCACAAACTCTGCCGTATTTACACATCCCATGCGCACGAGACGCTGGAGCGTCCCTTACAAAATCTGCGGGGATGTGTACGCACGGGGGACCAGGCGACGAGCAGCATGCGCACACATTAGGGGTTAATACAAGGCATATGAATCATGATATTTTTCGACTCTGACAAGCCCAACACCACCCCAGCCACAAATGGGCCCAGAGTTTTTGTCCAGTTGGGCCACACAACAGGCGCAACACTATGCCTGTCTGAATACCCACAGCCAATACCTTGCCAGTCTGCCCCATCATCTGCCTAGACTCAGTCGGAACTCAGGCAGACTGATAGTTCAAGTTGGCAGAGTAGCAAATTCTATGGAGCAGATGAGGGCAGACACAGCCAAATGCACGCAAATTTACAAAGAATCATGGATGACCAACAGCGGCAGCAACAAGACCTCATACAAATTATACAACATAACCAATTAATAAACGGAAGCCTCTCCCGAATCATTGCCAACAACACTGCCGCAACTACACAACTCACAGCAAGCCTCAACAACCTGAGCCAAAGCCTAAATGTGTTGGCATCCCACCAACTAAGCTCAAGGTCAGGAACAACCACACCAAGCCAGACCCCAGTCACCTCCCCAGTAAGACGATCCAGCAGAATCAAGACCAATGAACCATCCCAATCCTCTGCACTCAGCAAACAAAAAACAAAGAAATGATCAAGGCTGCAGCAACAACTACAGTATGTTATTTTTAAATTACAAATTATCTAATTGATTCACTCAAAAAGCCTGAGTTTAAGGTAATAAATTAATCATACGCAATATGTGTAATGTTTCATTTGTTAATGAGTGACAGTGTAAGTTATACATTTTATTGCCTAACTGTAAACAATATGAGAAATAACAAACAATAACGCAACACAAACAGAATTCAGACCTATCAAACATTTTATAATTGGTGTTAGGCAAGGTTAATTATGTATAAATAATACTTACCGGTAAAATAACGCAGAATCACTTCTTGCCTTACCTGCCTTCCTACATCTGTACTCACACTGTCACCAGTTGTTTCTAACTCACCTACTTGCTGACTGTTTTCTTCATCACCAACATGTGGCAGATGTTGGCGCAAACACATGTTATGAAGAAAACAGCAGCAGAACACAATCCTAGTCACCTTTGAGGGACTATACAACAAAAGCCCTGCAGACTTATCCAGACACCGAAACCTAGATTTCAGCACCCCAAAACATCTTTCTATCACATTCCGCGTGGACTTATGTGCATTATTATAATTGTGTTCAGCAGGAGAATCAGGTTGGGACAATGGAGTAAGGAGCCAAGAGTAGCAGCCATAACCACCATCACCTGAAAGACAGATATAGGCAACATTAGGACATGTGGTTTATGGGGGAAAAAAAAACATAATGACGTGGTTGAAGTTACCACACATACACACAACACACTTGGAACATACCCAGCAGCCAGCCATCAGGCATTTGTCCGGCATCAAACTTATCAAAGAGGGATGACTGACTAAGGATGAAGGAGTCATGGTAGCCACCAGGGTAACCCGCAACAACACTCATAATTTTTAGATTTGCATCACAAACCACCTGGACATTAGTGGATTGGCGCAGATGTCTATTGGTATAAATATATTGCCTGCCCCTAGGTGGTCTCAGCTCAACGTGTGTGCAATCTATGGCACCCAGCACATTGGGCATGCCAGCAAGCTCATAGAAAGCTACCCTTACTGCATGCCACTGCGACTCCTGGGTAGGGAAGCAGATAGAGGCATCTATGTGGGGATCCAAGACATCCAAAACCTGAGTGGACATTACAAAATATAAGGTGAGTGTCATGACCTGTAATAAATACAATACTGTTATATTACATAACAGAAGCACCACTCTGACATAGACGTGTATGTATGTTTTAACTAACCTGAATTAAATATTTTGAAAAGGTGGGCTGGGAGATACCAATTACATCGCCAGTCACAGCCTGGAAGCTACCAGTAGCCATAAAGTGCAACACAGCCAGGAGTTTGTGCAGGCCTGAGACAAAGCGAGAGCGTCAGGCCCGTCTTAACAGCAGTGTAGGCCCCTGGGCACAGCAATGCAGTGGGCCCCCTACCCATCCTCCAGCGGTAGGGGTGGGGGGTGCTATCAGCGGCAGCTTTGATGTCCTGCGAGCGGTAGTGGGTGTTCTATTTTCCGCTCAGCATGTAGGACCTGGAGCAGTAATTTCTGCTAATTACTCCTTTACTGCACAGATGGGGCTAAACTGTAGAAGGGGCATTGGGTTGAATGAAGAAGCCCTGGTACATGACTTCCAGGGTGGTAGGGGGTGTTTAATACGTAGGGGACGGGAGGATAGTGGAGTGGGCTTAATATTCATCATTTTCCAGTGGGGGGGTGGGCAGCTTACTTGACTGCAGATATCTCAAGTTCCTGAAAATATATTTCTTAGCTTTGAATGGGATACAAAACTAGAAAGTCCCACCTTTCAGGAGGTGCTAGGGACTTGGGGATCAGAGTTCAGGAGCCAGAGCAATTCACCAACGAAAAAACAAAACTGCATACCAGCCGTTTGGAGCTGGCGCAGGGACCAGCTGCTGGAAGGCTGATATCTCTGGCTCTGGGCATAGTAGAGAAAAGCTGCCAGTGTCCACCACAAGTGGAGAGTCACAGCTTTTGGAATATACCATCAGAAAAACTCTAAGTCAAACAAAACCCGAGATATCTGGCTGGGAAGTGCAATTAACAGGCTAGGATGGGGACCACTGCTTTCAAGTCGGATATCTCTGGTTCCCCAGGGCCGATTTTCAAAAATCTGGTACCCTTGGAAAGAGGGGACCTTCAGCTATCAGCCTAGGGCCCTTATACTCCTGGGGCCCTTGGGCAAGAGCCCATTGAGCCCATACGAAAAGACGGCCCTGGAGAGCGTGCAGTTTCAGGGTCTAGGCCCAGTTTGACAAGGTCATACAGACGGAAAATGTTGTTACGATTTAGACGGAACATCTGTATGACCTGGTCATCGGCCAATGCATTCAAGTTTAAATGCCCCCTAAAAAAACGAGGCCTGCGCAGCCTCCGCGGCACCTGTACAACCTGCTGACCATGTTCAGTTTCCTGGCCCTGGTTTATTGTAGCCTCATGGAGCAGTCTCAGGTATCCCCGAGCAAACAAGAAATCAGTACTATACACGGCAGCATCCATTTCAGAGTGAGAGATTAGAAAAATGTGCTTGGGTCTCTTTTAAAGGTCAAAAAATTCAGGTGTGTTTAATGTAGAATTGGAAACACATGTAAACACGCTTCTCAAAAGCAGGTCTATATTTTTTCCGCATTTTTTTACGAATTGTTTTTTTTCACGGCCGCAAATACATTTTCACGGTAGAGATTTCAAATACGTATGCATAGTAAATGACCGAGTTCTATACCTAAACAGCCGCGTTTGACCGATGGTGTATTCATTCGTATTTTTACAACACAGCCGTAAAAAAAATACGAATGCACTCATCACTGCCGAGATTTGAGTTTAGTAAATTCCCGAGATGACACTTTGAACAAAAAACACCAAATCGGTCAAAATCGGGAGCTTACTAAATATACCCCATAGTTTTAATGACCGCCTCAGAAAAACCTTTACCTGAAATATTCTTATTAAATACTTTGTTCTTTACATAGTTGAATGTGCTGACAACAAAATCACACAAAAAATAAGATTTTAAACCTACCGGTAAATCTTTTTCTCCTATTCCATAGAGGATGCTGGGGACTCCGTAAGGGGGATAGACGGGTTCCGCAGGAGACATGGGCACTAAAAAGAACTTTAGATATGGGTGTGCACTGGCTCCTCCCTCTATGCCCCTCCTCCAGACCTCAGTTAGAGAAACTGTGCCCAGAGGAGACGGACAGTACGAGGAAAGGATTTTTGTTAATCTAAGGGCAAGATTCATACCAGCCCACACCATCCACACCGTATAACATGGAATATACGAACCAGTTAACAGCATGAAACAAAACAGCATCAGCCCGAGACTGATCAAAACTGTAACATAACCCTTAAGTAAGCAAAAACTATATACAAGTCTTGCAGATGTAGTCCGCACTGGGACGGGCACCCAGCATCCTCTACGGACTAGGAGAAAAACACTTACCGGTAGGTTTAAAATCTTATTTTCTCTTACGTCCTAGAGGATGCTGGGGACTCCGTAAGGACCATGGGGATTATACCAAAGCTCCAAAATTGGCGGGAGAGTGCGGATGACTCTGCACCACCGATTGAGCAAACATGAGGTCTTCATCAGCCAGGGTATCAAACTTGTAGAACTTTGCAAAGGTGTTTGAACCCGACCAAGTAGCAGCTCGGCACAGCTGTAATGCCGAGACACCTCGGGCAGCCGCCCAAGTAGAGACCACCTTCCTAGTGGAATGGGCCTTTACAGAATTTGGTAACGGCAATCCAGCCATAGAATGAGCCTGCTGAATCGTGTTACAGATCCAGCGAGCAATAGTCTGCTTCGAAGCAGGAGCGCCAACCTTGTCGGATGCATACAGAACAAACAGTGCCTCTGTTTTCCTAACCCGAGCCGTTCTGGTCACATAAATTTTAAATGCCCTGACCACATCAAGGGACTCGGAATCCTCCAAGTCCCGTGTAGCCACAGGCACCAGAATAGGTTGGTTCATATGAAAAGAAGAAACCACCTTGGGAAAAAAATTGAGGACGAGTTCGCAACTCCGCTCTATCCACATGGAAAATCAGATTGGGGCTTTTGTGAGATAAAGCCGCCAACTCCGACACTCGCCTTGCCGATGCCAAGGCCAACAACATGACCACTTTCCAAGTGAGATATTTTAATTCCACCGTTTTAAGTGGTTCAAACCAGTGAGACTTGAGGATCCGCAACACCACGTTAAGGTCCCAGGGTGCCACTGGAGGTACAAAAGGAGGCTGGATATGCAGCACTCCCTTCACAAAAGTCTGGACTTCTGGGAGAGAAGCCAATTCCTTCTGAAAGAAAATGGAGAGGGCCGAAATCTGAACTTTAATGGAGCCTAATTTTAGGCCCAAATTCACTCCAGTCTGTAGAAAGTGAAGGAAACGGCCGAGATGGAATTCTTCCGGAGGAGCATTCCTGGACTCACACCAAGATACATACTTCCGCCATATACGGTGATAATGTTTTGCTGTCACGTCCTTCCTAGCCTTTATCAGAGTAGGAATGACCTCATCCGGAATGCCCTTTTCCGCTAGGATCCGGCGTTCAACCGCCATGCCGTCAAACGCAGCCGCGGTAAGTCTTGGAACAGACAGGGCCCCTGTTGTAACAGGTCCTCTCTGAGAGGAAGAGGCCACGGATCTTCTGTGAGCATTTCCTGCAGATCCGGATACCAGGCCCTTCGCGGCCAATCTGGAACAATGAGAATTGTCTGTACTCTTCGTCTTATGATTCTCAATATCTTTGAGATGAGCGGAAGAGGAGGGAACACATAGACAGACTGAAACACCCATGGTGTCACCAGGGCGACCACCGCCACAGCCTGAGGGTCCCTTGACCTGGCGCAATACTTCGGTAGTTTCTTGTTGAGGCGTGACGCCATCATGTCTATCTGAAGCAGTCCCCACTGACTTGCAATCTCTGCGAAAACTTCCTGATGAAGTCCCCACTCTCCTGGATGTAGATCGTGTCTGCTGAGGAAGTCTGCTTCCCAGTTGTCCACTCCCAGAGTGAAGACTGCTGTCAGAGCGCTTACATGATTTTCCGCCCAGCGAAGAATCCTGGTGGCTTCTGCCATTGCCACTCTGCTCTTTTTTCCGACTTGGCGGTTTACATGCGCCACTGCGGTGATGTTGTCTGACTGAATCAGAACCGGTAGGTCGCGAAGCAAATTCTCTGCTTGACGAAGGGCATTGTATATGGCCCTCAACTCCAGTACGTTGATGTGAAGACAAGCCTCCTGACTTGACCAGAGACCTTGGAAGTTTCTTCCCTGTGTGACTGCTCCCCAATCTCGGAGGCTCGCGTCCATGGTTACCAGAACCCAGTCCTGAATGCCGAACCTGCGACCCTCCAGAAGGTGAGCACTCTGCAGCCACCACAGGAGAGATACCCTGGCCCTGGGGGACAGGTTTATCATCTGATGAATCTGTAGATGTGACCCGGACCACTTGTCCAGAAGGTCCCATTGAAAAGTTCTCGCATGGAACCTGCCGAATGGAATGGCCTCGTAAGACGCCACCATCTTTCCCAGAACTCGAGTGCAGTGATGCACCGACACCCTTTTTGGCTTCAATAGGTCCCTGACCAAATTCATGAGTTCTTGGGCCTTTTCCATCGGAAGTTAAACCGTTTTCTGGTCTGTATCCAGAATCATGCATAAGAAAGGCAAACGAGTCGTTGGAACCAACTGTGACTTCGGGATATTGAGAATCCAGCCGTGCTGTTGCAACACCCTCAGGGAGAGTGATACGCTGTTCAGCAACTGTTCTCTCGATCTCGCTTTTATTAGGAGATCGTCCAAGTACGGGATAATTGTGACACCCTGCTTGCGCAGGAGCACCATCATTTCCGCCATTACCTTGGTGAAAATCCTCGGGACTGTGGAAAGCCCAAACGGCAACGTCTGAAATTGGTAATGACAATCCTGTACAGCAAATCTCAGGAATGCCTGATGAGGTGGATATATGGGGACATGAAGGTATGCATCCTTTATGTCCAGGGACACCATATAATCCCCCCCTTCCAGGCTGGCGATGACCGCTCTGAGCGATTCCATCTTGAACTTGAACCTTTTTAAGTATAGGTTTAAGGATTTTAAATTCAAAATGGGTCTGACCGAACCGTCCGGTTTCGGGACTACAAACAGGGTTGAGTAATACCCCATCCCCTGCTGAAGCAGGGGGACTTTGACCACCACCTGTTGAAGACACAATTTTTGAATTGCATTTAAAACTATCTCCCTCTCTGGGGGAGAAGCCGGTAGGGCCGATTTGAAAAACCGGCGAGGAGGCACCTCTTCGAATTCCAGCTTGTAACCCTGGGAGACAATTTCTATTGCCCAGGGATCCACCTGTGAGTGAACCCAGACGTGGCTGAAAAGTCGAAGACGTGCCCCAACTGGGGCGGACTCCCTCAGCGGAGCCCCAGCGTCATGCGGTGGATTTTGTAGAGGCCGGGGAGGACTTCTGCTCCTGGGAACTAGCTGTGGTTGACAGCTTTTTCTCCTTGCCCTTACCTCTGGCAAGAAAGGAAGATACCCGCACTCTCTTGGGTTTATGCGACCGAAAGGACTGCATCTGATAATGTGGCGTTTTCTTAGGCTGTGAGGAAACATAAGGCAAAAAAGTTGATTTACCTGCCGTAGCTGTGGAAACTAGGTCCGTGAGACCTTCCCCAAACAATTCCTCACCCTTGTAAGGTAAAACCTCCATATGCCTCTTCGAGTCGGCATCACCCGTCCATTGTCGGGTCCATAGGGCTCGTCTAGCAAAAATCGCCATAGCGTTGGCTCTGGAACCCAGTAGGCCAACGTCTCTCTGAGCATCTCTCATATATAGGACAGCATCTTTAATATGACCCACGGTCAATAAAATGGTTTTCTTATCCAGCGTCTCTATATCAGCAGATAAGGTATCTGTCCACGCTGCTACAGCGCTACAAACCCAAGCCGACGCTATCGCCGGTCTGAGTAAGGTACCAGTATGTGTGTAAAGAGACTTCAAGGTAGTCTCCTGCCTGCGATCAGCAGGATCCTTGAGGGTTGCCGTATCTTGAGATGGCAGCGCTACCTTTTTGGATAAGCGTGTCAACGCCTTGTCCACCCTTGGGGAGGATTCCCACCGTATCCTGTCCTTAGTCGGGAAAGGATACGCCATAAGAATCCTTTTGGGAATCTGCCGTTTTTTGTCTGGAGATTCCCAAGCCTTTTCAAATAATTCGTTCAGCTCATGAGATGGGGGAAAGGTTACCTCAGGTTTCTTTTCCTTATACATGCGCACCCTCGTGTCAGGGACAGAGGGTTCATCCATGATATGCAACACCTCTTTTATTGCAATAATCATATAATGAATACTTTTAGCCAATTTTGGCTGCAACTTTGCATCATCGCAGTCGACACTGGAGTCAGAATCCGTGTCGGAATCAGTGTCTACTACTTGGGATATTGGGCGCTTTTGAGACCCAGAAGGTCCCTGCGACATAGTGAAAGGCAGGGTTTGACTCCCTGCACATTCCCTGGACTCAGCTTTGTCCAACCTTTTGTGCAATAAATTCACATTTGCATTTAAAACATTCCACATATCCAACCAGTCAGGTGTCGGCGTTGCCGACGGTGACACCACACTCATTTGCTCCACCTCCTCCCTAGAAGAGCCTTCCGCTTCAGACATGCCGACACACGCGTACTGACACCCCGCACACTCAGGGAATTCTCTATCTGGAGACAGTTCCCCCACAAGGCCCTTTGGAGAGACAGAGAGAGAGTATGCTAGCACACACCCAGCACCAATGACCCTGGAGAAAAAATACCCAGATAGCGCTTTTATTACATATACATATATCACTGCGCCAAATTATGTGCACCCCCCCCTTCTTTAAAACCCTCTGTCACCGTGTTCAGCAGGGGACAGTCCGGGGAGCCAGCTTCTCAGCGTGTGCTGTGGAGAAAATGGCGCTGGTGAGTGCTGAGGATCAAGCTCCACCCCCTCAGCAGCGGGCTTCGGTCCAGCTTGATTTCTTTTAAAAACTGGCGGGGGATCTCTAATATACAGTGCAGAGCCTATATATATACTGTTTTAGCCAGACCAGAGGTTTAATTGCTGCCCAGGGCGCCCCCCCCCCTGCGCCCTGCACCCTTACAGTGCCTGCCGTGTGTGTGTTGTGTGGGAGCAATGGCGCGCAGCGTTACCGCTGCGCGTTACCTTACCTCAGTGAAAATCCGAAGTCTTCTGCCGCCTCTGAAGTCTTCTTATCTTCTCATACTCACCCGGCTTCTATCTTCCAGCTCTGTGAGGAGGACGGCGGCGCGGCTCCGGGATGAACAGCTAGGAGAGACCTGCGTTCCGACTCCCTCTGGAGCTAATGGTGTCCAGTAGCCTAAGAAGCAGAGCCTAGCATTTAAGTAGGTCTGCTGCTCTCTCCTCAGTCCCTCGATGCAGGGAGCCTGTTGTCAGCAGGCTCCCTGAAATTAAAAAACCTAACAAAAATTATTTCTTTCAGGAAACTCAGGAGAGCTCCCTGTAATGCACCCAGTCTCCTCTGGGCACAGTATAAAACTGAGGTCTGGAGGAGGGGCATAGAGGGAGGAGCCAGTGCACACCCCTATCTAAAGTCCTTTTTAGTGCCCATGTCTCCTGCGGAGCCCGTCTATCCCCATGGTCCTTACGGAGTACCCAGCATCTTCTAGGACGTAAGAGAAATTATCAATGGAAATCAAATTTATTAACCCATGGAGGTCTGGATTTGGAGTCACACTCAAAATTAAAGTGGAAAAACACACTACAGGCTGATCCAACGTTGATGTAATGTCCTTAAAACAAGTCAAAATGAGGCTCAGTAGTGTGTGTGGCCTCCACGTGCCTGTATGACCTCCCTACAACGCCTGGGCATGCTACTGATGAGGTGGCGGATGGTCTCCTGAGGGATCTCCTCCCAGACCTGGACTAAAGCATCCGCCAACTCCTGGACAGTCTGTGGTGCAACGTGGCGTTGGTGGATGGAGCGAGACATAATGTCCCATATGTGCTCAATTGGATTCAGGTTTGGGGAACGGGCGGGCCAGTCCATAGCATCAATGCCTTCGTCTTGCAGGAACTGCTGACACACTCCAGCCACATGAGGTCTAGCATTGTCTTGCATTAGGAGGAACCAAGGGCCAACCGCACCAGCATATGGTCTCACAAGGGGTCTGAGGATCTCATCTCGGTACCTAATGGCAATCAGGCTACCTCTGGCGAGCACACAGAGGGCTGTGCGGACCCCCAAAGAAATGCCACCCCACACCATTACTGACCCACTGCCAAACCGGTCATGCTGGAGGATGTTGCAGGCAGCAGAACGCTCTGCCTTGGCGTCTCCAGACTCTGTCACATCTGTCACATGTGCTCAGTGAGAATCTGCTTTCATCTGTGAAGAGCACAGGGCGCCAGTGGCGAATTTGCCAATCTTGGTGTTCTCTGGCAAATGCCAAACGTCCTGCACGGTGTTGGGCTGTAAGCACAACCCCCACCTGTGGACGTCGGGCACTCATACCATGCTCATGGAGTCTGTTTCTGATCGTTTGAGTAGACACATGCACATTTGTGGCTTGCTGGAGGTCATTTTGCAGGGCTCTGGCAGTGCTCCTCCTGTTCCTCCTTGCACAAAAGCGGAGGTATCGGTCCTGCTGCTGGGTTGTTGCCCTCCTACGGCCTCCTCCATGTCTCCTGATGTACTGGCCTGTCTCCTGGTAGCGCCTCCATGCTCTGGACACTACGCTGACAGACACAGCAAACCTTCTTGCCACAGCTCGCATTGATGTGCCATCCTGGATGAGCTGCACTACCTGAGCCACTACCACTAGAGTGAAAGCACCGCCAACTTTCAAAAGTGACCAAAACATCAGCCAGAAAGCATAGTGGTCTGTGGTCACCACCTGCAGAACAACTCCTTTATTGGGGGTGTCTTGCTAATTGCCTATAATTTCCACCTGTTGTCTATTCCATTTGCACAACAGCATGTGAAATTGATTGTCAATCAGTGTTGCTTCCTAAGTGGACAGTTTAATTTCACAGAAGTGTGATTGACTTGGAGTTACATTGTGTTGTTTAAGTGTACCCTTTATTTTTTTGAGCAGTGTGTGTATATATATATATATATATATTGGAACACAGTTCCCAAGTGCCCTATATTAGTTGTATTTACAAAAGTTCTTCCAAGGAAACCCAAGTGGATGTGCACTATGCACTGGAGAGTATTAATTCCTGTGGACCTGAACCAGATAACCCCTCACCAGAGAATAACCCAAACAAGAGGCCCGAGGCCAATTAATAGAAAATACTGGTTTAATATCACAGATTAAACACATAAATGTTAAAAAGGGTTTTAACACAGTTTTAACATTCTATTTGTATAAAAAGAAATATAAAATGTATATGTCAGTGAGTTATATCCAGTGTGAGATGTTAACTTTAGACTCTCCCTCACCTTTTCAAGGTGTGAGCTCAAAAGGTAGTATCTTCACAAACTGGGTTATTAGCTCATAACTGACAGTCTAACGCGTTTCGTCTACACGACTTCATCAGGGGTAACAGTATAAAAGGTAGGATTAAATGAGTACTAAAAGATCTGTGTATAAAAGATCAAACGATAGCCTTGAGAATGAATAAATTCATCTCCTGTATAGCTCCTAACAATAGATTATAGTGCAGCTCATCTGAAAAATGATGACAACCATATGCTGATGTCCTTCAAACCACCTGAATGTGTTGTACAGCTTTTTTATTCATATATGATTTAACTCAGACTTTGGCGAAAAAATGTGTATATCACAATGGTATAGCTGATTTTACAAACATAAGCATATGAACACTGAGACTCCCCCAATAAGGTTCACACTCAGATTTAAATACTGTAGCATTAGCAGCACCCATATATGTGGAAGTTTCAGAATGTAGAATTTCCTAGCTCTGGCACTCCCGATAACCAGCTTTGCATCACCGGTGCCTTCACAATACATAGAATTCTATAAACAAGTAGGTGCGGCGCTCAGGTTCACTAAAAATGCCTCCCGATTCTCAACGTTTCAATATTTTAATTTATATTTTCATAAGGATTAAATGATGAAAATATGAATTAAAATATTGAAACATTGAGAATCGGAAGGCTGTCCGTATCCTGCATTTTTAGTTAACCTGAGTGCCGCACCTACATGTTTATCTATCTATCTATCTATCTATCTATCTATCTATCTATCTATCTATATATAATATATATATATATCTATCTATATATATATATATATATATATATATATATATGTACATATTGCAGTGGATCACTGCACTCCACTGCCCTCCAACACATGACAATCAATATTAGTGCCGGGTGTCCTTAGACTCCATAATAAGGGTCAAACCAACCACTACTACTGTAGAGACAAAGGTCTTAATTAACTGTAGAACAGCACTAGTGATATAAGGTTTGACCCTTATTTTAAAGTCTCAGCGTGCTGCCTGATCTATTATTCTATGATAGATAGATATATATATATATATATATATATATATATTTATTTATATAGGCTTTGGCGGGTGATGTGCAATATATATATATATATATATATATATATGTGAACAATAGGCAAAAACCCACAGCACTCATACATCCGCGGTGCCAGTGGTATTGTGACCACACTATTTAAATAAAAAAAATCATACAAATTCAGCACTCACCTAATATTAACACTTCAAACTGTAATTCATCTGAATTCAGGGAATGTTAGTTCCAAAATATTGCAATAGTTTGTTAAGCTGACCAGCCCCTTCACGGCCATTCCCATTTGGTCAGTCTCTACACTGATTTATACAAATCTGAGCAATGCTCACAGGCATCTTTTGGATTTTAAATACACAGCATGCTTATATCATGTGTTTAGGCCCTGTCCCACTCTTTTAAAGAGACAGGAACCACACCCAAGCATATCAGTAAAAACACCTGGGGAATTTCTTAACACTTAATTTACATATGGACAATTGCACCCCTATTGTCTTGATACACCCACGGCCCCTGCTGCAGCAGGTCCTCGCGAAGAGGAAGAGGCCGAGGATCTTTTATGAACAACTCCTGAAAATCTGGGTACCAAGCCCTCCTTGGCCAGTCTGGGGCAATGAAGATTGCTCGAACCCTTGTTCTTCTTATGATCCTGAGAACTTTTGGGATCAGCGGAAGTGGAGGGAAGACATACACTGACCGGAATACCCACTGGGTTACTAGCGCATCCACCGCTATTGCTTGAGGGTCTCTCGACCTGGAACAATATTTCTGAAGCTTCTTGTTGCGACGAGATGCCATCATGTCTACTTGAGGAACTCCCCAGAGACTTGTCACCTCTGCGAAGACTTCTTGGTGGAGGCCCCACTCTGCTGGATAGAAATCGTGTCTGCTGAGGAAGTCTGCTTCCCAGTTGTCTACTCCCGGAATGAAAATTGCCGACAGAGCCTTTACATGTCTTTCTGCCCAGAGGAGGATCTTTGTCACCTCTGCCATTGCTGCTCTGCTTTTCGTTCCACCTTGACGGTGTCGAAGTCAAAAATATTACATAGAGAGAACATACAGACTACACACATTATGAGTCGCTATGCTTGCAAATATGCGCAGCGAGCACAGCAATATATGGTAACATACGCATTTACACAGACATGCCACAGAGATAGATTCAACACATATTTCATACAGCACATAATTATAACATATCAAGCGCCAGACATCATAATGTTTTAATTATATAATGGAGTAACATCATGTATGTGTATTATTGGAGCAGAGCAAGATAGACATGTCGTGTTTGGTATTAAAGCAACCAGATTAATGTGTATATCAATTTGATGCCTGTTATTAAGTTGTAGCTCATTGCAACAAGTAGATATGATTAAATGTATGAAAGCTAAAGTCACTCTTATTAGAACAATGGATTTCCTGGAAGACAGCATGCCTGACCAGTGGCTGTCTCCTGTGATTACACCATCAAGGCTGTTTGCATATGACTTGACCAGTGACTCATCATGAATGAGAAAGTTCCCTCCCCTAAACAAGATGTGTGCACTCCCCCAAACTACATAGTGTATTGCTGATCAGACACACAGAAGTTTCTGTTTTTCCCCTGGGTCCTGAGCGATATGGAGTGTTGGTAATATTTTGCTTCTGTTAGCTGGAGTTGAGACACAGCTAATGATGGAGGAGGGGGAGCATAGAAAGCATTGAGGAAAATATGGTGATGTATTTGCTGGCTGTGGCTATATTTTGAATTAGATTGTAATAACTGCTTACTGCATAAATTGTAACCATGTAAATATATATATATACTGTACATTGTGATATATTGAATATATATCCTTTTAATAACAAATATACACATCAATGAGCATTGGAACTCAGACAATGGGGTAAATTTACTAAGATGGGAGTTCGATTTAAGATGGGATGTTGCCCATAGCAACCAATCAGTTTCTACTTCTCATTTATCTAGCACCTTCTAAAAGATAATACCTGGAATCTGATTGGTTGCTATGGGCAACATCCCACCTTAAATAGAACTCCCATCTTAGTAAATTTACCCCAATGTGTGCGTGTATTGTTTTCTCTTAAGGGATGTAGTGTTTTGCGATGTACAGCGAAGTTTTATCGTATATGGTAATAAGATGCGCCTGGCGTCCGCAGTATATATTAGAGCGGGCATTTTAAATATTTGTTAGAAAGCAATTTGGCATTCACAATGGTTTATGTACGCGACTGCTGTTACATTGTCTGACTGGATCTGCACAGGATGATCTTGAAGGAGATGTACCGCTTGTTGAAGGCCATTGTAAATAGCTCTCAATTCCAGCACGTTTATGTGAAGGCAGGCTTCCTGACTTGACCATTTTCCTTGGAAGCTTTCCCCCTGAGTGACAGCTCCCCAGCCTCGGAGACATGCATCCATGGTTACCAGGTCCCAGTCCTGAATCCCGAACCTGCTCTAGTAGGTGCGAGCTGTGTAGCCACCACAGGAACGAGATCCTGGCTTTTGACGACAGGACTATCTTTCAGTGCATGTGCAGGTGGGATCCCGACCACTTGTCCAAAAGGTCCCACTGGAATACTCTAGCATGGAACCTGCCAAACTGTATGGCCTCGCAGGCCGCCACCATTTTCCCCAACAACCGAATGCACTGATGGATCGACACACTTGTTGGCTTCAATATCTGTTGTACCATTTTCTGGATTTCCAGAGCCTTTTCCACCGGAAGAAAAACTCTCTGGACTTCTGTGTCCAGGATCATCCCGAGAAAAGGCAATATTGTCGTCGAGGTCAACTGTGACTTTGGATAATTTATGATCCAACCGTGTTGTTGGGAGTATAGACAGGGAGAGTGTGATGTTCTCTAACAACTGCTCCCTGGATCTCGCCTTTATCAGGAGATCATCTAGATAAGGAATTATACTGACTCCTTTTTGACGCAGGAGAACCATCATCTCCGCCATCACCTTGGTGAATACCCTCGGCGCAGTGGAGAGACCGAAAGGCAACGTCTGGAATTGGTAATGGCAATCCTGAGCCGCGAATCTCAGATAAGCCTGGTGAGGAGGATAAATGGGAACATGCAGGTAAGCATCCTTTATGTCTACTGACACCATATAATCCCCCTCCTCCAGACTGGAAATCACTGCCCTCAGTGATTCCATTTTGAACTTGAATCGTTTCAAGTAGAGATTCAGATTTTTAGGTTTAGGATCGGTCTGACCGAGCCGTCTGGCTTCAGAACTACAAAAAGGCTTGAAAAAAAACCCTCCCCTTGTTGTGACAAAGGTACTAGGACTATGACCTGATCCTGACATAATTTTTGGATTGCCGCTGTTACTGCTTCTCTTTCTGGAAGAAAAGCCGGCAAGGTCGATTTGAAAAATCAGCATGGAGGAACGTCTTGAAACTCCAGCTTGTACCCCTGGGACACTATTTGTAACACCCAGGGATCCAGGCCAGACTGAATCCAGGCTTGGCTGAACAGTTTGAGATGTGCCCCCACCCGAGTGGCCTCCCACAAGGGAGCCCCAGCGTCATGCTGAAGATTTGGCAGAAGTAGAGGTAGACTTCTGCTCCTGGGAACCTGAAGCCGCTGTGGACTTCTTTCTCTTTCCCCTTGCCCTACCTGCAAAGAAGGGGGAACCTCTCGCTTTTTTGTATTTATTGGGCCGAAAGGACTGCATGTGAGAGTGATATGTCTTTTTTGCCGGTGCAGACGCAGAGGGCAAAAATGTCGACTTACCTGCGGTAGCCGCCGAGACTAACGCATCCAGTCCATCGCCAAATAAGGCCTCACCTTTATATGGAAGAGCCTCCATATTTTTTTGGAATCTGCATCCGCGTTCCACTGGTGAATCCACAATGCCCGCCGAGCCGATTCTGCCATGGTAGCGGCTTGTGAACTCAAGAGTCCAATATCTTTCATCGCTTCCAACATGTATGCGGCAGTGTCTTTGATATTCCCTAACTTAAGGAGTATCTCATCTTTATCAATCGTGTCAATTTCTGATGACACGCTGTCTGACCATTTTTCAATAGCGCGACTCACCCATGTGCAAGAAATTGTGGGCCTGAGCAGCGTACCATTGGCAACATAAATGGATTTTAATGTAGTTTCCATTTTCCGGTCAGCCGACTCCTTTAGTGAAGCCGTGACAGGTGCAGGGAGAATTACCTTCTTTGTCAACCTGGACAGTGCACTGTCTAACACAGGGGGTGACTCCCATTTTTTTCTGTCGTCTACCGGGAAAGGATAAGCCATTTGAATTCTCTTGGGAATACGAAATTTCTTTTCGGGATTCACCCACATCCCTTCAAAGAGAGTATTAAGCTTGTGTGAAGGAGGGAAAGTGACCTTAGATTTCTTTTCTTTATAGAAATAAGCCTTCTCCTGAGGTACAGGTGTGGCTTCCGTGACTTCCAGAACTTCCCTTATAGCTACAATCATATATTGTATATTTTTTGCCAATTTATGATCTATTTCCCTGGAGTCACTATCGTCGACACAGAAATCAGTGTCCGTGTCGGTATCAGTATTCACAATATTCGCAAATGGTCTCTTATGTGACCCAGAGGGGTCGCCTGCAGATGGAAGAACAGAATTCTGAAAAATCACATCTTCCACAGATTTTCTCCAGCATTCAGCATGAGATTCAGACTTATCTAATCTCCTACTGATATGATGCACACTATCACGTATTTCTTTCACCCATGCATGCTCTTGGTGTGCCGGCAGCGCCACCACATTACAAGTCTGTGTCCCTAAAATGGCTTCCTCCGGGGAAGAACTCCCTGCCTCTGACATGTCTTACACACATGCACAACATACACACAGACACACTGGGACTTATAGGGGACAGACCCACAGTAAAATCTGTCAGAGGGACACAGTTTAGGAGCAGCCAGTTCACAACCTCAGCGCCAGTATCTAATGCCTGTAAACACAGAATGCCCACTGACAAGCAGCGCTTTTTACACAGTAAAACACACTTGTAAAGCACCCAATTCGCTTGTGCCCCCCCCCTGTTTTGCACCCTGATACTTGTAGTCAGAAGTGAAGGAGGACCAGCGCTGTCTCTGCAGCCTGAGGAGAGAGAGAAAATGGCGCTGAGCAGTGTGCTGGATGCCTGAGGAAGAAGCTCCGCCCCCGCAATGGTGCGTTTTTACCTCAGAGACTTTGCATAATATTTATACTGGCGGGGGTAGGGCTGTGCCTGGGCATCTTATGCCCCCTATTTGCCAGTGCCTGTGTGTGTGGGCAGCAATGGCGCGCTGCGCTCCTGCCAGCCACGCGGTACCTCAGCCGTCACTTTACTTGATAGAAGATCTGTCTTCTTCTACTCACCTGTCTTCTAGCTCTGTGAGGGGGGTGACTGCGTGCTGTGGGAGTGAGCAGCTAGACACGGCTAGCGTTCAGTACCCTTCAGGAGATAATGGTGTCCTGTCAGCCAGAAGCAGAGCCATGAAACTCTTCAGGAAGTTGGTTCCTACTTCTGCCCCCTCATTCCCACGAAGCAGGGAGACTGTTGCCAGCAGTTCTCCCTGAAAATAAAAAACCTAACATAAGCCTTTCAGAGAAACTCTGTAGAGCTCCCCTAGAGTGCATCCAGTCTGCCTGGGCACATTTCTAAAACTGAGGCCCGGAGGAGGGGCATAGAGGGAGGAGCCAGTTCACACCCATTGAAAAGTCTTAAGAGTGCCCATGGCTCCTGCGGAACCGTCTATACACCATGGTCATGAAGTGGACCCCAGCATCCTCTAGGACGTATGAGAAATATATATATATATATTTTTTCTCTAACGTCCTAGAGGATGCTGGGACTCCGTAAGGACCATGGGGATAGACAGGCTCCGCAGGAGACATGGGCACTTTAAGAAAGACTTTGAATCTGGGTGTGCACTGGCTCCTCCCTCTATGCCCCTCCTCCAGACCTCAGTTTGATACTGTGCCCAGAGGAGATGGGTGCAGTTCAGGGAGCTCTCCTGAGCTTCCTGATAGAAAGTATATTTGTTAGGTTTTTTATTTTCAGGGAGCCTGCTGGCAACAGACTCCCTGCATCGAGGGACTGAGGGGAGAGAAGCAGACCTACTTCTGTGAGTTTCAAGGCTCTGCTTCTTAGGCTACTGGACACCATTAGCTCCAGAGGGAGTCAGAACACAGGTCTCACCCTGGAGTTCATCCTGGAGCCGCGCCGCCGTCCTCCTCACAGAGGCGGCAGATAGAAGCCGGGTGAGTATGAGAAGAAAAAGAAGACTTCAGAGGCGGCAGAAGACTTCATGATCTTCACTGAGGTAACCCACAGCAGTGCAGCTGTGCGCCATTGCTCCCACACACCTCACACACGGCAGTCACTGTAAGGGTGCAGGGCGCAGGGGGGCGCCCTGGGCAGCAATATAAACCTATTTTCTGGCAAAAGAGATATATATACAGCTAGGCACTGTATATATAAAGAGCCCCCGCCAGTTTTTATTATATTTAAGCGGGACAGAAGCACGCCGCCGAGGGGGCGGGGCTTCTCCCTCAGCACTCACCAGCGCCATTTTCTCCACAGCACAGCTGAGAGGAAGCTCCCCGGACTCTCCCCTGCTTATCCACGGTGAAAGGGGGTTTCAGAGAAGAGGGGGGGGGGGGGACATAATTGGCAGCAAATAATAGTATTACAGTGCTACTGGGTAAACACATTGTGTGTTTTTCCTGGGGTATTAGCGCTGGGTGTGTGCTGGCATACTCTCTCTCTGTCTCTCCAAAGGGCCTTGTGGGGGAACTGTCTTCAGATAAGAGTTATTCCCTGAGTGTGTGGTGTGTCGGTACGTGTGTGTCGACATGTCTGAGGTAAAAGGCTCTCCTATGGAGGAGATGGAACAAATGTGTGTGTGTGTGTTTGGTGTCTCCGTCGACAACGCCGACACCTGACTGGATATGTGGAATTAAGTGCTGAGGTAAATTTATTGCACAAAAGATTAGAGAACCGACAAGGAATCTACCCATGTCTGTCCCTATGTCGCAGGGACCTTCAGAGTCTCAAAACGCCCACTATCCAAAATAATAGACACTGATACCGACACGGAGTCTGACTCCAGTGTCGACTACGATGATGCAAAGTTACAGCCAAAACTGGCAGAAAAGTATTTAATATATGATTATTGTAATAAAAGATGTTTTGCATATCACTGATGACCCATCTGTACCTGACATGAGGGTACACATGTTTAAGGGGAAGAAAGCTGAGATAACATTTCCCCCCTCTCATGAACCAAATGAATTGTGTGAAAAATAGCGGGAATCTCCAGACAAGAAACTGCAGTTTTCCAAAAGAATTCTCATGGCGTATCCTTTCCCTGCTAGGGCCAGGATACGATGGGAATCCTCCCCTAAGGTGGACAAGGCGTTGACACGTTTACCCAAAAGGTAGCGCTGACATACCAAGATACAGCTACCCTCAGGGATCCTGCAGATAGCATGCAGAAAAGTACTTTGAAGTTCATTTACACACATTCTGGTACACTACTCAGACTGGCGATTGTGTCGGCAGGGGTTTATAGCGATGTAGCAGCGTGGACAGATACCTTATCAGCGGAGATTGAAGCCCTAGATAAGGATACCATGTTATTGACCCTAGGATATATAAAAGATACTGTCTTATATATAAGACATGCTCAAAGAGATATTGGTCTACTGGGTTCTAGAGTCAACGCTATGTCGATTTCTGCTAGACGTGTCCTGTGGAACATGCAATGGACAGGTGATGCCGACTAAAAGAGGCATATGGAGGTTTTACCTTACAAGGGTGAGGAATTGGGTGGAGAAGGGCTCTCGGACCTGGTCTCCACAGCTGTAGCTGGTAAATCTGATCTTTTGCCTTATATTCCCTCACAGCCTAAGAAAGTACGACATTATCAAATGCAGTCCTTTCGGTCGCAGAAAAACAAGAAAGTACGAGGAGCGTCCTTTCTTACCAGAGGTAAGGGCGCAGGGCACAACTAGTTCCCAGGAACAGAAGTCCTCCCCGGCCTCTACTAAATCCACCGCATGACGCTGGGGCTCCGCTAAGGGAGTCCGGC
Organism: Pseudophryne corroboree; assembly: GCF_028390025.1. Taxonomy (NCBI): domain Eukaryota; kingdom Metazoa; phylum Chordata; class Amphibia; order Anura; family Myobatrachidae; genus Pseudophryne; species Pseudophryne corroboree. Next base: position 866,679,858 of record NC_086444.1, on the reverse strand, counting down.
CCAGTGGGAGCACGTCTTCGACTCTTCAGCTACATCTGAGTTCACTCACAGGTGGATCCCTGGGCAATAGAAATTGTTTCTCAGGGTTACAAGCTAGAATTCGAAGAGGTGCCTCCTTGCCGGTTTTCCTTATCGGCCCTACCGGCTTCTCCCCCAGAAAGGGAGATAATATTAAATACAATTCACACATTGTATCTCCAACAGGTGGTGCTCAAGGTTCCTCTCCTTCAACAAGGAAGGGGATATTACTCAACCTTGGCTGTAGTCCCGAAACCGGACGGTTCGGTCAGACCTATTTTTAAAATTAATATCTCTGAACCTATACTTGAAAAGGTTCAAATTCAAGGTGGAATCGCTCAGAGCGATCATCGCCAGCCTGGAAGGGGGGGATTTTATGGTGTATCTAGACATAAAGGCTGCATACCTTCATGTTCCCAGTTATCCACCCCATCAGGCGTACCTGAGAATTACGGTACAGTATTGTCATTACCAGTTTCAGGGTAATTGGCGGAAATGATGGTGCTCCTACGCAAGCAAGGAGTCACAATTATCCCATACTTGGACGATCTCTTAATAAGGGCGAGATCAAAAGAACAGTTGTTGAACAGCGTGTCACTTTCACTGAAGGTGTTACAGAAACACGGCTGGATTTTCAATATCCCGAAGTCACAGTTGGTTCCTACGACTCGTCTGACCTTCTTGGGCATGATTCTGGATACAGACCAAAAAAGGGTTTTTCTTCCGATAGAAAAAGCTCAGGAACTCATGACTCTAGTCAAGAACCTGTTGAAGCCAAAACAAGTGTCAGTGCATCATTGCACTCAAGTCCTGGGAAAAAATAAGAATTTACTTACCGATAATTCTATTTCTCGTAGTCCGTAGTGGATGCTGGGGACTCCGTAAGGACCATGGGGAATAGCGGCTCCGCAGGAGACTTGGCACATCTAAAGAAAGCTTTAGGACTATCTGGTGTGCACTGGCTCCTCCCCCTATGACCCTCCTCCAAGCCTCAGTTAGGATACTGTGCCCGGACGAGCATACACACTAAGGAAGGATTTTGAATCCCGGGTAAGACTCATACCAGCCACACCAATCACACCGTACAACTTGTGATCTGAACCCAGTTAACAGCATGATAACAGAGGAGCCTCTAGAAAAGATGGCTCACTACAGCAATAACCCGATTTTTTTGGTAACAATAACTATGTACCAGTATTGCAGACAATCCGCACTTGGGATGGGCGCCCAGCATCCACTACGGACTACGAGAAATAGAATTATCGGTAAGTAAATTCTTATTTTCTCTAACGTCCTAAGTGGATGCTGGGGACTCCGTAAGGACCATGGGGATTATACCAAAGCTCCCAAACGGGCGGGAGAGTGTGGATGACTCTGCAGCACCAATGAGAGAACTCCAGGTCCTCCTCAGCCAGGGTATCAATTTTGTAGAATTTTACAAACGTATTTGCTCCTGACCAAGTAGCTGCTCGGCAAAGTTGTAAAGCCGAGACCCCTCGGGCAGCCACCCAAGATGAGCCCACCTTCCTTGTGGAGTGGGCATTTACAGATTTTTGGCTGTGGCAGGCCAGCCACAGAATGTGCAAGCTGAATTGTACTACAAATCCAACGAGCAATAGTCTGCTTAGAAGCAGGAGCACCCAGCTTGTTGGGTGCATACAGGATAAACAGCGAGTCAGTTTTCCTGACTCCAGCCGTCCTGGAAACATATATTTTCAGGGCCCTGACAACGTCTAGCAACTTAGAATCCTCCAAGTCCCTAGTAGCCGCAGGCACCACAATAGGTTGGTTCAGGTGAAACGCTGAAACCACCTTAGGGAGAAACCGAGGACGAGTCCTCAATTCCGCCCTGTCCGAATGGAAAATCAGATAAGGGCTTTTACAGGATAAAGCCGCCAATTCTGACACGCGCCTGGCCCAGGCCAGGGCCAACAGCATGACCACTTTCCATGTGAGATATTTTAACTCCACAGATTTAAGTGGTTCAAACCAATGTGACTTTTGGAACCCAAAAACTACATTGAGATCCCAAAGTGCCACTGGAGGCACAAAAGGAGGCTGTATATGCAGTACCCCTTTTACAAACGTCTGAACTTCAGGGACTGAAGCTAGTTCTTTTTGGAAGAAAATTGACAGGGCCGAAATTTGAACCTTAATGGACCCCAATTTCAGGCCCATAGACACTCCTGTTTGCAGGAAATGTAGGAATCGACCCAGTTGAATTTCCTCCGTCGGGCCTTACTGGCCTCGCACCACGCAACATATTTTCGCCAAATGCGGTGATAATGTTTTGCGGTTACATCCTTCCTGGCTTTGATCAGGATAGGGATGACTTCATCCGGAATGCCTTTTTTCCTTCAGGATCCGGCGTTCAACCGCCATGCCGTCAAACGCAGCCGCGGTAAGTCTTGGAACAGACAGGGTCCTTGCTGGAGCAGGTCCCTTCTTAGAGGTAGAGGCCACGGATCCTCCGTGAGCATCTCTTGAAGTTCCGGTTACCAAGTCCTTCTTGGCCAATCCGGAGCCACGAATATAGTGCTTACTCCTCTCCATCTTATCAATCTCAGTACCTTGGGTATGAGAGGCAGAGGAGGGAACACATACACTGACTGGTACACCCACGGTGTTACCAGAGCGTCTACACTATTGCCTGAGGGTCCCTTGACCTGGCGCAATACCTGTCGAGTTTTTCCCAACGGTTTATAATCATGTGGAAGACTTCTGGGTGAAGTCCCCACTCTCCCAGGTGGAGGTCGTGCTGAGGAAGTCTGCTTCCCAGTTGTCCACTCCCGGAATGAATACTGCTGACAGTGCTATCACATGATTTTCCGTCCAGCGAAGAATCCTTGCAGCTTCTGCCATTGCCCTCCTGCTTCTTGTGCCACCCTGTCTGTTTACGTGGGTGACTGCCGTGATGTTGTCCGACTGGATCAACACCGGCTGACCTTGAAGCAGAGGTCTTGCTAAGCTTAGAGCATTGTAAATGGCCCTTAGCTTCAGGATATTTATGTGAAGTGATGTCTCCAGGCTTGACCATAAGCCCTGGATATTCCTTCCCTGTGTGACTGCTCCCCAGCCTCGCAGGCTGGCATCCGTGGTCACCAGGACCCAGTCCTGAATGCCGAATCTGCGGCCCTCTAGAAGATGAGCACTCTGCAACCACCACAGGAGGGACACCCTTGTCCTTGGTGACAGGGTTATCCGCTGATGCATCTGAAGATGCGACCCGGACCATTTGTCCAGCAGGTCCCCCTGGAAAGTTCTTGCGTGGAATCTGCCGAATGGGATTGCTTCGTAGGAAGCCACCATTTTACCCAGAACCCTTGTGCATTGATGCACTGAGACTTGGCTCGGTTTTAGGAGGTTCCTGACTAGCTCGGATAACTCCCTGGCTTTTTCCTCCGGGAGAAACACCTTTTTCTGGACTGTGTCCAGGATCATCCCTAGGAACAGAAGACAAGTCGTCGGAACCAGCTGCGATTTTGGAATATTGAGAATCCAATCGTGCTGCCGCAACACTACCTGAGATAGTGCTACACCGACCTCCAACTGTTCCCTGGATCTTACCCTTATCAGGGAATCGTCCAAGTAAGGGATAACTAAAATTCCCTTCCTTCGAAGGAATATCATCATTTCGGCCATTACCTTGGTAAAGACCCGGGGTGCCGTGGACCATCCATACGGCAGCGTCTGAACTGATAGTGACAGTTCTGTACCATAAACCTGAGGTACCCTTGATGAGAAGGGTAAATTTTGACATGAAGGTAAGCATTCTTGATGTCCGGAGACATCATGTAGTCCCCTTCTTCCAGGTTCGCAATCACTGCTCTGAGTGACTCAATCTTGAATTTGAACCTCTGTATGTAAGTGTTCAAAGATTTTAGATTTAGAATCGGTCTCACCGAGCCGTCCGGCTTCGGTACCACAACAGTGTGGAATAATACCCCGTTCCCTGTTGCAGGAGGGGTACCTTGATTATCACCTGCTAGGAATACAGCTTGTGAATGGCTTCCAAAACTGTCTCCCTGTCAGAAGGAGACATCGGTAAAGCCGACTTTAGGAAACGGCGAGGGGGAGACGTCTCGAATTCTAATTTGTACCCCTGAGATATCACCTGAAGGATTCAGGGGTCTACTTGCGAGTGAGCCCACTGCGCGCTGAAATTCATTGAGACGGGCCCCCCACCGTGCCTGATTCTGCTTGTAAAGCCCCAGCGTCATACTGAGGGCTTGGCAGAGGCGGGAGAGGGTTTCTGTTCCTGGGAACTGGCTGATTTCTGCAGCCTTTTTCCTCTCCCTCTGTCACGGGGCAGAAATGAGGAACCTTTTGCCCGCTTGTCCACGAAAAGACTGCGCCTGATAATACGGCGTCTTCTCATGTTGAGAGGCGACCTGGGGTACAAACGTGGATTTCCCAGCTGTTGCCGTGGCCACCAGGTCTGAAAGACCGACCCCAAATAACTCCTCCCTTTAATAAGGCAATACTTCCAAATGCCGTTTGGAATACGCATCACCTGACCACTGACGTGTCCATAACCTTCTACTGGTAGAAATGGACAACGCACTTAGACTTGATGCCAGTCGGCAAATATTCCGCTGTGCATCACGCATATATAGAAATGCATCTTTTAAATGCTCTATAGGCAAAAATATACTGTCCCTATCTAGGGTATCAATATTTTTAGTCAGGGAATCCGACCACGCCAACCCAGCACTGCACATCCAGGCTGAGGCGATTGCTGGTCGCAGTATAACACCAGTATGTGTGTAAATACATTTTAGGATACCCTCCTGCTTTCTATCAGCAGGATCCTTAAGGGCGGCCATCTCAGGAGAGGGTAGAGCCCTTACAAGCGTGTGAGCGCTTTATCCACCCTAGGGGGTGTTTTCCAACGCACCCTAACCTCTGGCGGGAAAGGATATAATGCCAATAACATTTTAGAAATTATCAGTTGTTATCGGGGGAAAACCACGCATCATCACACACCTCATTTAATTTCTCAGATTCAGGAAAACTACAGGTAGTTTTTCCTCACCGAACATAATACAGGTTGAGTATCCCATATCCAAATATTCCGAAATACGGAATATTCCGAAATACGGACTTTCTTGAGTGAGACTGAGATAGTGAAACCTTTGTTTTTTGATGGCTCAATGTACACAAACTTTGTTTAATACACAAAGTTATTAAAAATTTGTATTAAATGACCTTCAGGCTGTGTGTATAAGGTGTATATGAAACATAAATGAATTGTGTGAATGTAGACACACTTTGTTTAATGCACAAAGTTATAAAAAATATTGGCTAAAATTACCTTCAGGCTGTGTGTATAAGGTGTATATGAAACATAAATGCATTCTGTGCTTAGATTTAGGTCCCATCACTATGATATCTCATTATCGTATGCAATTATTCCAAAATACGGAAAAATCCCATATCCAAAATACCTCTGGTCCCAAGCATTTTGGATAACGGAGACTCAACCTGTACCCCTTTTTGGTGGTACTCGTATTACCAGAAATGTGTAAAACATTTTTCATTGCCTCAATCATGTACTGTGTGGCCCTACTGGAAGTCACATTTGTCTCTTCACCGTCGACACTGGAGTCAGTATCCGTGTCGGCGTCTATATCTGCCATCTGAGGTAACGGGCGCTTTAGAGCCCCTGACGGCCTATGAGACGTCTGGACAGGCCCAAGCTGAGTAGCCGGCTGTCTCATGTCAACCACTGTCTTTTATACAGAGCTGACACTGTCACGTAATTCCTTCCAACAGTTCATCCACTCAGGTGTCGACCCCCTAGGGGGTGACATCACTATTACAGGCAATCTGCTCCGTCTCCACATCATTTTTCTCCTCATACATGTCGACACAAACGTACCGACATATAGCACACACACAGGGAATGCTCTGATAGAGGACAGGACCCCACTAGCCCTTTGGGGAGACAGAGGGAGAGTTTGCCAGCACACACCAGAGCGCTATATATATACAGGGATAACCTTATATAAGTGTTTTTCCCCTTATAGCTGCTGTATCTTTAATACTGCGCGTAATTAGTGCCCCCCCCCTCTCTTTTTTAACCCTTTCTGTAGTGTAGTGACTGCAGGGGAGAGCCAGGGAGCTTCCCTCCAACGGAGCTGTGAGGGAAAATGGCGCCAGTGTGCTGAGGAGATAGGCTCCGCCCCCTTATCGGCGGCCTTATCTCCCGTTTTTCTATGTATTCTGGCAGGGGTTAAATGCATCCATATAGCCCAGGAGCTATATGTGATGCATTTTTTGCCATCCAAGGTGTTTTTTTATGGCGTCTCAGGGTGCCCCCCCCCAGCGCCCTGCACCCTCAGTGACCGGAGTGTGAAGTGTGCTGAGAGCAATGGCGCACAGCTGCAGTGCTGTGCGCTACCTTGTTGAAGACAGGACGTCTTCTGCCGCCGATTTTCCGGACCTCTTCTGCCTTCTGGCTCTGTAAGGGGGCCGGCAGCGCGGCTCTGGGACCCCTCCAGGCTGGGCCTGTGATCGTCCCTCTGGAGCTAATGTCCAGTAGCCTAAGAAGCCCAATCCACTCTGCATGCAGGTGAGTTCGCTTCTTCTCCCCTTAGTCCCTCGATGCAGTGAGCCTGTTGCCAGCAGGTCTCACTGAAAATAAAAAACCTAAACTAAAACTTTCACTAAGAAGCTCAGGAGAGCCCCTAGTGTGCACCCTTCTCGTTCGGGCACAAAGATCTAACTGGGGCTTGGAGGAGGGTTATAGGGGGAGGAGCCAGTGCACACCAGATAGTCCTAAAGCTTTCTTTAGATATGCCCAGTCTCCTGCGGAGCCGCTATTCCCCATGGTCCTTACAGAGTCCCCAGCATCCACTTAGGACGTTAGAGAAATGGTGGCGACATACGAAGCCATTCCCTTCGGCAGGTTCCATGCAAGGACTTTCCAATGGGACCTATTAGACAAATGGTCCGGGTCACATCTGCAAATGCATCAGCGGATCACCCTGTCCCCCAGGGTCAGGGTATCTCTCCTGTGGTGGCTACAGAGTGCTCACCTTCTAGAGGGCCGCAGGTGCGGCATTCAGGATCGGATCCTGGTGACCACGGACGCGAGCCTCCGAGGTTGGGGAGAAGTCACACAGGGAAGAAATTGCCAAGGCCTTTGGTCAAGTCAAGAGACTTGTCTTCACATCAACATCCTGGAACTAAGGGCCATATACAACGCCCTACGTCAAGCGGAGACCTTACTTCGCGACCGACCAGTTCTGATCCAGTCAGACAACGTCACCGCAGTAGCTCATGTAAACCGCCAGGGCGGCACAAGGAGCTGAGTGGCGATGGCGGAAGCCACCAGAATTCTTCGCTGGGCGGAGAATCATGTAAGCGCACTGTCAGCAGTGTTCATTCCGGGAGTGGACAACTGGGAAGCAGACTTCCTCAGCAGACACGACCTGCATCCGGGAGAGTGGGGACTTCATCAGGAAGTCTTCGCACAGATTGCAAGTCAGTGGGGACTGCCCCAAATAGACATGATGGCGTCCCGTCTCAACAAAAAGCTACAAAGGTATTGCGCCAGGTCAAGAGATCCTCAGGCGGTAGCTGTGGACGCCCTAGTGACACCGTGGGTGTTCCAGTCGGTCTATGTATTCCCTCCTCTTCCTCTCATACCCAAGGTGTTGAGAATAATAAGAAAAAGAGGAGTGAGAACAATAATCATTGTTCCGGATTGGCTACGAAGGGCCTGGTATCCGGATCTGCAGGAAATGCTCACAGAAGATCCGTGGCCTCTTCCTCTAAGACAGGACCTGTTGCAACAGGGTCCCTGTCTGTTCCAAGACTTACCGCGGCTGCGTTTGACGGCATGGCGGTTGAACGCCGGATCCTAGCGGAAAAAGGTATTCCGGATGAGGTCATTCCTACGCTAATAATGGCTAGGAAGGACGTGACATCTAAACATTATCACCGAATATGGCGAAAATATGTTTCTTGGTGAGGCCAGGAATGCTCCTACGGAAGAATTCCATCTAGGCCGTTTTCTTCACTTACTACAAACTGGAGTGAATTTGGGCCTAAAATTAGGCTCCATTAAAGTTCAGATTTCGGCCTTATCCATTTTCTTTCAAAAGTAATTGGCCTCTCTACCTGAAGTACAGACTTTTGTGAAGGGAGTACTGCATATTCAGACTCCTTTTGTACCTCCGGTGGCGCCTTGGGACCTTAACGTGGTGTTAAGTTTCCTTAAGTCACATTGGTTTAAACCACTTAGAACAGTGGAGTTGAAATATCTCACTTGGAAGGTGGTCATGTTGTTAGCCTTGGCTTCGGCTAGGCGAGTTTCGGAATTAGCGGCTTTATCACATAAAAGCCCCTATCTGGTTTTCCATATGGATAGAGCGGAATTGCGTACCCGTCCTCAATTCCTACCTAAGGTGGTCTCATCCTTTCATATGAACCAACCTATTGTCGTGCCTGTGGCTACACGTGACTTGGAGGATTCCGAGTCCCTTGATGTGGTCAGGGCTTTGAATATTGACGTGGCCAGAACGGCTAGGATCAGAAAAACAGAAGCACTGTTTGTCCTGTATGCAGCCAACAAGGTCGGCGGCCCTGCTTCAAAGCAGACTATTGCTCGCTGGATCTGTAACACGATTCAGCAGGCGCATTCTATGGCAGGATTGCCGTTACCAAAATCGGTTAAGGCCCATTCCACTAGGAAGGTGGGCTCATCTTGGGCGGCTGCCCGAGGGGTCTCGGCACTACAGCTGTGCCGAGCTGCTACTTGGTCGGGGTCAAACACCTTTGCAAAGTTCTATAAGTTTGATACCCTGGCTGAGGAGGACCTCCTGTTTGCTCAATCAGTGCTGCAGAGTCATCCGCACTCTGCCGCCCGTTTGGGAGCTTTGGTATAATCCCCATGGTCCTTACGGAGTCCCAGCATCCTCTAGGACGTTAGAGAAAATAAGATTTTAAACATACCGGGAAATCTTTTTCTCGTAGTCCGTAGAGGATGCTGGGCGCCAGTCCCAAGTGCGGACTTCTTCTGCAAGACTTGTATATAGTTTTGCTTACATAAGGGTTATGTTATAGTTTTCATCGGTCTTGGACTGATGCTATGTTGTTTTCATGCTGTTAACTGGTTAGTATATCACAAGTTATACGGTGTGATTGGTGTGGCTGGTATGAATCTTGCCCTTGGATTAACAAAAATCCTTTCCTCGTACTGTCCGTCTCCTCTGGGCACAGTTTCTCTAACTGAGGTCTGGAGGAGGGGCATAGAGGGAGGAGCCAGTGCACACCCAGATCCAAAGTCTTTCTTAAAGTGCCCATGTCTCCTGCGGAGCCCGTCTATCCCCATGGTCCTTACGGAGTCCCAGCATCCTCTACGGACTACGAGAAAAAGATTTACCGGTAGGTTTAAAATCTTATTTTTTTGCAAGGTGGTGGAACACGGAGCATAGCACCGCCCCCAACACCCACTAAGCACTGCCACCATTTTTTTATTGGCCCACCGCCCAGCCAGAACCATCGATGGTTCGCCAAGAGATGGTTTATGTTCCATCAATGGTTATCGCCAATAACAGAAGTGGAAACCATCGATTGACAGCCCACTGGCGGCCATCCCTAGTCCCATACCATTTTTCCTCCTCCACCAAACTTCACAGTCGGCATAATGCAGTCAGGCAGGTAACGTTCTTCTGGCATCTGCCAAACCCAAACTCGCCCATCTGGCTGGCAAACAGAGAAGCTTGATTTGTCACTCCACAGAACACGTTTCCACTGCTCCACCATCCAGTGTCAGTGTGAATTACACCACTCCATCTGATGCTTGGCATTGGACATGCATGCAGCTGCTGGACCATGGAAAACCCATTCCATTAAGCTCCTGCCGCAAATGTTTGTGATTACATTGATTACCGTTTTATTGCAAAGGTGACATCCTATCACACTACCATGCCTGAAGTCACTGAGCTCTTCAGAATGACCCATTTTGTAGCAGAAATGTGTGCAAATGGAGACTGCATGTCTAGGTGCTTGATTATATACACCTGAGGCAACGGGTCTGATTGAAACACCCAAATTAAATAATTAATAGGTGTGGCCAGATACTTTTAACCATATAGTGTAGACCCCTGTGGGGCATATTTATTAATGGGCTTTAGACAACTAAAATTTCTTAACACTGCTATTGGTAGCAATAAAATAACATTTGACAAAATTTACTAAAAATCACATGTAGAACATAGGCTCCGAAATGATCCCGTCCCTGCAGTGTGTAAAAACAGAAATGACAGCAAAATGAACGTTATGGTAAGAACTTACCGTTGATAACGTGATTTCTCTTATGTCCACAGGTATCCACAGGATAACATTGGGATATTGTCGAGCGACAGCGAAAATGGCACCAACACGGTCACGAGCTTTCTGGCCTCCCAGGATGCATTGGGGCCTCCACTATATAGTCCCACCCACTGACTCAGTCAGATCAGTTCTTTCCACAGCGATTATAGGCAGGAACATTAGGTAGAGACCTGTACAGGCGATAAGAACACACATGCACACCCTTCCATACAAGAAGGAAGAGGTTTTTAGTGTTTGTCTAGATCCTCAAATCAGATGCGTCCGGGTGGGATCCCTGTGGATACCTGTGGACATAAGAGAAATCACGTTATCAACGGTAAGTTCTTACCATAACGTTCATTTCTCTGGCTGGGTCCACAGGATTATCCACAGGATAACATTGGGATTCCCAAAGCCATTTTAGTGGTGGGGACGCTCCTGATTGCACAGGAGGACCTTTCGCCCGAAGTCTGCGTCATGAGAGGCAAAAGTATCCAAGGCATAATGTCTGATGAATGTGTTTATGGAAGACCATGTGGCTGCCTTACATATCTGTTCTGCTGATGCACCCTGTTGTGCTGCCCAAGAAGGACCTACCTTACGTGTAGAGTGTGCAGAGACATTAGCCGGAATAGGGAGATCTGCATGAGAATAAGCTTCAGATATTACCATTCGGAGCCATCTCGCCAGCGTCTTTTTACTAGCAGGCCAACCTCTCCTATGGAATCCGTAGAGGATGAAGAGGGAATCTGTTTTCCTGATGGCACTAGTACGATCTATGTAGATTTTTAAAGACCGGACCACGTCCAGTGACGCTTCTCCCGCAGATAGTCCCGATACCTGAAAAGCTGGGACTACAATCTCTTCATTCAGGTGAAACTTTGACACCACCTTTGGAAGATAACTAGATCTCGTTCTGAGAACTGCTCTGTCTGGAAAAAAACTTAGGAAAGGAGACTTACATGATAATGCTCCTAAATCTGACACTCTTCTGGCTGACGCCATTGCCAGTAAAAAAAGAACTTTAACCGTTAACCACTTAAGATCTGCTCTCTCAAGTGGTTCAAACAAAGGACCCTGGAGAAATTTAAGAACTAAATTCAAATCCCAGGGAGCTGCAGGAGGAACAAATGGAGGTTGAATATGTACTACTCCTTGGAAAAAAGTACGTACATCCTGTAGGTCAGCAATCTTCTGCTGAAACCATACAGTCAACGCTGAGACTTGCACCCTCAAGGAAGCAACCTTCAACCCCTTATCCAATCCTGCCTGCAGAAAATCCAAAATTCTAGCTACTTTAAAGGCTCTTGGATTGTAATTTTTTCCAGAACACCAATGAATATAGGCTTGCCATATTCTATGATATACACGGGCCGAAGAAGGCTTTCTTGCTCTAAGCATGGTTTGGATTACTTGCTTTGAAAATCCTTTAGCCACTAAGATAGAGGTTTCAACAGCCACGCCGTCAAAGACAGGCGATCCAGATGACTGTGACAACAAGGACCCTGCATTAACAGATCTGGACGTTGAGGGAGCAGTATCGGTGCTTCCACGGACATTCTCCACAGATCTGTGTACCAATGCCTTCTTGGCCAAGCTGGAGCTATTAGAATGATTGCTCCTTTTGCCTGTTTTATCTTTCTCACTACTCTGGGTAACAGAGATATTGGAGGGAACAGATATGCCAGCTGAAACCTCCATTCTACTGACAGTGCGTCTACCAGGACTGCTCCTGGGTCCCTTGTTCTTGATCCGTACCTCGGAACTTTGTTGTTTAGACGAGACGCCATAAGGTCTATCTCTGGTAGACCCCATCTGTTCACCAGTGTCTGAAACACTTCTGGGTGTAGTGCCCATTCGGTTTCCTGAATGGTGTGCCGACTGAGAAAATCCGCTTCCCAATTTAGTACACCCGGGACAAATACTGCTGACAATGCTGGGAGATGGAGTTCTGCCCACTTTAGAATGGGAGTTACTTCCTCCATCAGACTCTTGCTGTGAGTCCCTCCTTGATGATTTAGGTATGCTACTGCCGTCGCATTGTCTGAGCGGATCTGGACTGGTCTTCCTTGTAGATTGTCCTTTGCCTGAACTAGGGCCAAGTAAATGGCTCTTATTTCTAACAGATTTATCGGCAGGCGACTTTCCCTTGCGGTCCATTTTCCCTGGAACCATAGGCTTCCGAGTACCGCCCCCCAACCTTGCAGGCTGGCATCTGTCGTCAGGACTTGCCACTCTTTTATCCAAAAGGGTCTCCCCTTGTTTAAATGGTCTGTCTGTAGCCACCATGCTAGAGACCTTTTTACATTTACCGGAATCTTTATCATCTGCTTCTTTATTGTTTGATGATTTCCGTTCCATTTTGTCAAAATGAGATGCTGCAATGGTCTGGAGTGGAATTGCGCATATTCCACCATGTCGAACGTTGATACCATCAGACCCAACAGTCGCATTGCTGCATGGACTGACATTGTCTGGGCTTGCAACGCTTCCTGAGCCATGACCTGCACCTTGACTATTTTCTTCTCTGGTAAGAGAACTCTCTGTAGGTCTGAATCCAATATGGCTCCCAAATGAACCATCCGCTGTGATGGATTCAGGGACGACTTCTCCCAATTTATGAGCCACCCGTGTCTCTGTAAACAAACTATCGTCTGTTGGAGATGGCTCAACAGTAAATCTTGCGACTGTGCTAAGATTAATAGGTCGTCTAGGTATGGGAATATCCTTATCCCTTGTTTGCGCAGACAAGCTGCCATAACCACCATGATCTTGGTAAACACCCTGGGTGCTGTAGCTAGCCCGAAGGGCAGAGCTTGGAACTGGAAGTGTTCCTTGAGGATGGCAAACCTGAGGTAACACTGATGTGATAGTGCTATAGGCACATGTAGGTAAGCATCCCGCACATCCAGAGATACCATATAGTCTCCCGGTTCCATAGCCAACATTATGGAGCGTAACGTCTCCATGTGGAACTTCGGGATCCATATGTAATTGTTCAACATCTTCAGATTTAGAATTGGTCGATATGACCCATTTGGTTTCTGGATTAGAAACAGATTGGAGTAATACCCCTGTCCCTTTTGTGATGGAGGTACTGGGACAATCACACCTGACTGCAGTAATTTTTGGACTGCTTCTTGCAGGGCATTGGCCTTCGACTCTATACGAGACGGGCTGGTGCAAAAAAATCTTTGAGGACGCTGCCTCCTGAATGGGAACCCATACCCCTGAGATACTACCTTCTGCACCCAGGCATCTGTTGTTGACTGTTGCCATGTGTGTGCAAATTGCAGGAGTCGGCCCCCAACCCTGGAATCCTCCAGGCGGAGGCCCGTCTCTTCAGGCTGAGGGTTTCTGTTCAGGTTTGGAAGCTGGCTTTTTGCTAGCCCACTGCTTCCTACCCCTTTTAAACTGGGGTTGTTTAGGCTCCTCTTTACCTTTCGCTTTGCTTTGCCAGCGTAATGAGCGAAATTTTAAACCCTTGGACTTAGGGTTGTAGGTAGCCGGAAATCTGACCTTCTTCGATTCAGCCTCTGACTCTAGGATATCCGATAAAGGTTTTCCAAATAATATATTACCCATGAAAGGCAATGCTTCCAATTCCTTCTTGGACTCCGCATCTGCCTTCCAGGTCCGTAGCCAGACTGCTCTGCGAGCGACTACTGCCAGGGCTGAAGCTTTAGAAGAAACAGTGCCTACATCAATGGCTGCTTCTTCTAAATACTGGGCAGATTGTCTTAAACGGCAAAGACGATCCTCTTGCTCCCTAGTAGGAGAGGGGATGTCATTCTCTAGTTCCTCTATCCATTCGCCCATTGCCTTTGCTACCCAGGCCGAAGCCATAGCAGGTCTTACCACTGCACCCACAAGCAGGGCCGGCGCCACCACTAGGCAGCTTTAGGCAGCTGCCTATGAGCGCCGGCCACTGGAGGGCGGAGCCGCATCATGCTGCCGATGAAAGATTGCTTCCCTTCCTTCATTCTCTTCCTTAAGAGACTATGAAGCAGGGATGCTGCTGTTATCAACCACCACGGCACTGATGTCTGTGTTACATTGGTTGGTAAGTGTAACCCATCAGGTGATGAGCAGGGCAGACATTGTTATGTTAAATCAGTAGTAACACTGTCAGTGTCTGCGTGCTGACTGCTCCTCTGTCTGAAATTCAACCCTCCCTCCCCCGCACGCGATGGAACACGGTAATTTCCTGCCCCGTACTACGACTGCACCCTCGTTAATTCAGACGCCCTCATTGCATTCTGCATATTAGCTGTGCCCCTCCCGCATGTTACCCGCCCCCCTTCTAGCGATTGCCAGCCGCATGTTACTCACCCTCCCTCCAGCGCTTGTCTCCCGCATGTTACCCGCCCCCCTTCCAGCCAGGGACGGATTAAAAATGGGGCGGGTGGAGCTGCAGCTCCAGGCCCCCAGTAAAAAAAGGCCCACAGCAGGAGAGTCACCAGTAAGACTGGCCAGGCAGAGAATGGGGTAAATCCTTTGGGGCTGTACTGCCTAAGATGTAGGGCCAGTTACCAGCGGGTGCTGTCACTGCTCCTGTGCCTTGTAGACATGCTTGCTCTCAAAAGCATGCAACGGCCATCCATGAGAACTGACAGGCAGAAGGAGCAGGGCGGGAGGTGCCTGAAGCTAGAGGTCGCCTGATATTATGTATGTACAGGAGGCAGTGTAGGCGATGCAGGGGTTAATGGGATGCACTGGGTTAATCTGCTGCTGCACGACCACGGTGCACGGGACAGTGGAGACTGGGACATGGAGATTCTCTGCTCCACAATACAGGTCTGAGTGCATGTCCATAAAGAAACGTGAGACAGACAGCTGATGCAGTGTGCACACTGGGACGACTCCTGTAGAGCTCCTCCCTGCTACTACAGTACCTGGGCGTTAGAAGATTACTCTGCCTGCCTTTGGAAGCACTGCCTATAGAGAGCACTTCATTCTCTGTATATGGAAGCATTGTAAGTAACCTGTCCTGGACAAAGTAACACACATGATTGTCTCAGTAGCACATGGGAGGGAGGACACAGTCTGCACTCTCACTCGCTAGCAGGAATACCCCCATATCTTCACAATCAGACCCACTACTCCCATTCTGTCACCATGAGGTATGCTGTCAGCCCCAGCAGGACAGAACCAGGTAACTGGAGCCTTCTCCCTGCAGTTTTATCCCCAATCATGATGGCACTCTAGTTCAAAACATCATTCATGCACTTTTTCACTCTCCCTACCCCCCAAACAGCTGCTGACATAAGTGTGTGTCCTCCATACTAACCACTACCACTCTGCACTACCCCATGACCCAGTACTACCACACTGAACTACCTCCTGTCACCCCATGACCCACTACTACAACTCTGCACTACCCCCCTGTCCCCTCCATGCGCACCACTACCTCTGTACACTACACCTGACCCCCCCTTGCTAATCACTACCACTCTGCACTACCCCCGTTACTCCATGCCCGCCACTACCTCTGTACACTACACCTGACCCCTCATGCCTTATCACTACCACTCTACACTACCCCCTGTACCCTCCATGCCCATTACTACTTTTCTTCAATACCCCTTTGACCCAACCATACCTAAAACTACTTTTTTTGTATTCACATTAATAATGTCTCCTTAACCAGCATTACTTTACTGCACTACACCACAAGCCCTACATAATTGCCCCCTCCACACCCAGCACTATAACACTGATCACTCCATATTAAGCAGTTCACCTTCTTCTTCCTCTTCTCCAGATAAAGCTAGGTTGAAGTGAGAGTGCAGGGGTTTGCCTGCTGTTTACTCATAAACAAATCATAATTCAATTTATCTGCCCTGAAAGGCAGTTATGTTCAAGCTACAATTTTCTATAACCTGATTTAGTGTATCGATTGCGGTAGCTTATTGTAGCCTATGGGCTACAGTTTGCATAAAAAAGTTCAGTCTGGGTTCCTCGGTACCCTGTGCCGGAAATGGCTTCAGTGCATTGCGGTCACTTGTGACCGTGCATGTTGCAAGAACCCCAGCAGTAGGCAGAGCACATCGCAGGGACAGGCTCCTTTCGGAGCCCCTGTCCCTGCGGGTGCCGGGTGATACATCCACCCGAAGGGATCACATATGCAATGCGATCCTGGGTGGTAAGATCCTGCACAGATCGCATTCAATATGTACTCCATGATAAATGGGGCCCTTAGTGATGTAGTGTGGCGAGGTAGTGATATAATGCAGGGATGTATCAGTGATGTAGTGTGAGGAGGTAGTGCAGCAGTATGAGGCCAGGGATGCCCGAGTTTCTCCAAGGTTCATGCGCTTGTGTCTACCCTAGAAAGCAGACATTTCCCTCTGGTAGGGGTCCAATTATCTGCATTGTCATTTGGATATACTTGACTGTTTTATGCTTTTTTGTCTGCTTTTACTGGTAGACAAATTACTTTGGTAAGCATCCTTTTTGCTGTTTGTATGTTTTTAATAAATGTCATGTTTGGTTTTACACTATGGAGAGTCTTCTTTTGAATTACATGTGATCCGGTGTGACTACCGACTAAAGAACTAATAAAAATGGTGACCCGGTCCCTTAAAACGGCTTGTTTCCGTTCACATTGGCTACAATTGTCTACATAAAGGGGGTGATTCCGAGTTGTTCGCTCGCTAGCTGCTTTTAGCAGCATTGCACACGCTAAGCCGCCGCCTACTGGGAGTGTATCTTAGCTTAGCAGAATTGCTAACGAAAGCTTCGCTAATTTTCTCGTAACGATTACCCCGCAGTTTCTGAGTAGCTCCAGACTTACTCTTCCATTGCGACCAGCTCAGTCCTTTTCGTTCCTGGTTTGACGTCACAAACACGCCCAGCGTTCGCTCCAGCCACTCTCCCGTTTCTGCAGACACTCCTGCGTTTTCAACTAGCACGCCTGCGTTTTTCCGCACACTCCCATAAAACGGCCAGTTTCCGCCCAGAAACACCCACTTCCTGTCAATCACACTACGATCAGCAGAGCGATGGAAAAGCTTTGTTATGCCGTGAGTAAAATACCTAAGTTTTGTGTTAAATAACTTGGCGCAGGCGCGCTGCGTACCATGCGCATTTTCGGGCTATTCGCTCCGTTGCGAAAATCTGCAACGAGTGAACAATTCTGAATGACCCCCAAAGTGTACACCATAGGTTCTGATACGATTATACACTGCAGTATGTGTTTCTACTTGTGAATTTGGTTACCAGTATTACATTAAGGGCCTAATTCAGACCTGATCGCAGCAGCAGAATTTTTCTCTAATGGGCAAAGCCATGTGCAGTGCAGGTGGGGCAGGTGTAACACATGCAGAGAGAGTTAGATTTGGGCGAGTTATAATGTTTCTGTGCAGGGTAAATACTGTCTGCTTAATTTTTACACTGCAATTTAGATTGCAGTATGAACACACCCCACTCAAATTAATTCTCTTTGCACGTTACATCTGCCCCACCTGCAGTGCACATGGTTTTGCCCAATAGAGAACAATTTTGCTGCTGCGATCCGGTCTGAGTTAGGCCCTATGTCTGTGTATTTGTTTTGTACCTTTTGAGGTACAGGTATTGATTAACAACTGATACAGAGTGAACTCCAATGAGGAATCTTCTATGATGTTTAAGGAATCTGTATTCTAAGTACTTGTGTGTGGGCTTTTTGTGTGGTGGATCTGTCTACAAAAACCCAATTTCTTGAGTGTGGGTGACACTCTTTCCACTGTGACGATTAGCAGCCTCTTTGCGCACCCATGGTATTCACCCTTTGTTGTTGCCTCCTGCATGTATTTGTGATCCATTGCTACATCCAAGGATCACACATGACACCATCGGCCAGCTGCGTCATCCAGGAGGTAACGCAAGCCAGCCACCGCATCTCCTACGAAGAGGCCAGGAAATCGCCGTTGGTAGACAGAGACTCCCGGGAGTTGTTCTGCACATGCACAGAGTGATGGGGCGGCCGCAGGGCATGCTGGGAGGGATCTTGGCAGCCAGCTGTTGGTACAGTCGGAAAATGTGGTAGATGGTGGTTTACTGCATTTTCTGTTTAGTACATCCCACCCATGGTGTGCAAAAATAGTGCAGTGATATAGTGCTCCACCACATCCCTCCCTGCTTGCCCAGGAGAACATCTGTGAGGCGGCACACAATAGGCCCTTGTTAAATGTCAGCTCCATGCCCATGTGGACCTTAATCTGGCACTGCTTCCAGCGATTGCCTGCCGCAGGTTACTTGCCCGCCCTCCCTCCCGCGCTTGTTTCCCACATGTTACCCGCCCCCCTCCCTTGATTGCCTGCCGCATGTAACCCGCCCCCATCCCGCGTTTGCCTGCCGCTTGTTACTCCCCCCCTCCCGCAATTGCCTTCGGCATATTACACCCCCTTCCCCCACGATTGCATCTCTCATGTTACCCTCCCCCCTCCCGAGATTGCTTTCATCATGTTACACAGGGCTGCAATGTTCAAGTGTTCTGTGGAGAAATGTCCAGGTCAAAGAATGTTTTGAGAAGATGTCAGTGTGAAAGTTTCAGGAGATGGTAAGAGATTTTACTCTAGCCTGCAGGCTGTTAGTAAGTGGTGTCTGTGCATTTGTGTCAGTAAGTGGTGCGTGTGTGTCAGTAAGTGGTGTCTGTGTAGTATGTGCATTTGTGTCAGTAAGTGGTGCGTGTGTCAGTAAGTGGTGTCTGCATTCTTGCCAGTAAGTGGTGTCTATGTAGGGTGTGTGTGTGTGTGTGTGTGTGTGTGTGTGTGTGTGTGTGTGTAAGTGGTGTCTGCATTTGTGTCAGAAAGTGATGTCTGTGTAGTATGTGCATTTGTGTCAGTAAGTGGTGCGTGTGTGTGTGTCAGTGAGTGGTGTCTGCATTCTTGCCAGTAAGTGGTGTCTATGTAGGGTGTGTGTGTGTGTGTGTGTGTGTGTGTGTGTGTGTGTCAGTAAGTGGTGTCTATGTAGGGTGTGTGTGTGTCCGTCAGTAAGTGGTGTCTGTGTTTGTGACAGTAAGTGGTGTCTGTGTAGTTTGTGTGTCAGTAAGTGGTGTCTGTGCGTTCATGTCAGAAAGTGGTGTCTGTGTAGTATGTACATTTGTGTCAGTAAGTGGTGTCTGTGCATTTGTGTCAGTAAGTGGTCTCTGTGTAGTATGTGCATTTGTGTCAGAAAGTGGTGTCTGTGTAGTATGTGCATTTTTGTCAGTAAGTGGTGTCTGTGCATTTGTGTCAGTAAGTGGTGCGTGTGTCAGTAAGTGGTGTGTGTGTGCGCGTGTGTGTGTCAGTAAGTGATGCGTGTGTGTCAGTAAGTAGTGTGTGAGTAAGTAGTGTGTATGTTTGTGTCAGTAAGCTTTTGTGTCGGTAAGTGGTGTCAGTAAGTTGTATCTTTGTCAGCAAAGGGTGTCTATGTACATGCCAGTAAGTGGTGTCAGTAAGGGGTATACTGTATATCAGTAAGTAGTGTGTGTATCAGTAAAGGGTATATGTCAGTAAGTATCTGTGTCAGTAAATTTTTGTGTCAGTAAGGTATGTCTGGGTATGTATGTGCCAATAACTGGTGTCTATGTCAGGGGTATTTGTCAGTAAGGGTCATATGTGTCAGTAAGAGGTATCTGCCAGTAACTAGTGTCTATGTCAGTTAGGGGGTGTCTGTCAGTAAGTATGTATGTGCCAACAAGTGATGTCTGTGTCAGTAAGTGCTGGTAGTGTATCTGTGTCAGTAAGTGTGTATGTATCAGCGGAATCTGTAAGCGTGTATTTTTTATTTTTTTTACATATTTTTATTAGGGGATGGGCTCTTTTTGACAGCTGTGGAACTTCTAAGAAGCCACTTCCACACTTTGACCTGAGGGGCGGGTGGGTGTGGGCAGTGTGGGGGGGGGGGAGGAGCAGGCAGAAGTTTTGCCTAGGGTGCCGAGAAGCCTTGCACCGGCCCTGCCCACAAGAGAAAAAATATTTTTCAATAGGCTCTCTACCCTCCTGTCTGTGACATCATTCAAAGAGGTAGATGACAGTGGCAAAGCAGATTTGTGCACGAGACGCAGAACATGTGCATCTACTTTTGGAGGAACTTCTCTCTTCGAACAATCTCCAGCAGGAAATGGATAATAAGAATCCCATCTCCTAGGAATCTTATACTTTTTACCGGGCGCTGCCCAAGACTCATCCATCATTTCCGTCAACTCCTCTGACGCTGGAAATTCAGCTTTCACTGACTTTGTTCGTTTGAATACAGGTGCTTTTGCTTTTAACGCTGTCTTGGCTGGTTCTTCCAGATAAAGCACAGCCTTTACTGCATTAATGAGTTCAGCTACATCATCTGAACTAAAGCTCTGCGACTGATCATCATACGGAGTTGAATCTATTGTTTCCGCATCATCATCCGATGTATCCTCTTGTGTAGTCTGCCATACAGACGTATCTGTCTTAGTCTTACCTACCCCTTGGTTGCTTGTAGAGGCTACTGGAACCAAACCATAGGAAGGGAGCTGCATGTATGGGTTCATAGTGTAACCTAACCCCTGAGGTGGTGCTACTGGAGCTAACCTGTCCGCTATTGAAGACAGAGTCTTTGCGAACATATTCCATGGTGGCTCTACTGGAGGTTGAACTAACTCCTGTTTTTTACTTCGCTGAAAAGCAAAACAGTTTGCACACAAACCCTCATAAGTGACCAATTGAATCATATCAATTACCCCTGACTTACAAGATAAGCATGTTAGGGCTGTAGGAGTGCTTGACAAATTCTCCTCATCACTTTTGCCGCTCACAGACATTTTTTCTGATATTGACTACACAATTTTGTGACTGAACCACACCCTATAATCAGTATATAGAGGTGAAATTAATCTGACCACAGTGCACCTGATTTGAGGGTCAGAACAGGACTGACATTACACAGAAAAGTCAGCACACATACTAGCAGTCAGTCACATGTTAAAGCATTAGACATTGTCATATGAGAATACAACCTCCATAATAACTTATACATAAGTAGGAAATTTGTACTTCTGTTTAACTGGTTCTTTTTCAACATAACATGCAGAAAACACAGTAATATACAGGTCTCATATGCAATAGGTACTAAAAATTAACAGTGCACACTA
This sequence comes from Pseudophryne corroboree, assembly GCF_028390025.1. NCBI lineage: Eukaryota > Metazoa > Chordata > Amphibia > Anura > Myobatrachidae > Pseudophryne > Pseudophryne corroboree. The sequence goes on along the minus strand of NC_086444.1, from coordinate 866,658,425 downwards.
AGAAGTAGAAGGAATTTTTAGTACTGTATACCCTGCCTCCAGGGAGCGGGATACAGGGAGACTCACCACACTTCCATATCCAAGCAAAGACGCTCGAAAGACGCTGAGTGGATTCAGACGCTACTGGTGTACACTGCCGCTCTTGGTAACTGATAACGGACACGGACGCTCACCAACGGACACGGACGCTGAGCGACTCCACGTGCATGCAGACACTAAAGGCCTGCGACTCGGTCTGGGCGGGTTTATATCCAGTGTACACAACCGCAGCGTCTAAGCTGCGACCGAGTACCCTCGTGGTAGCGTCTGAGCCGGAAGTAAGGTCATTCAGTTCATGAAACGAGAGACCCGCGGGAACTGGCCATGAACTCGGAGGAGGGACGGCCAGGAGAGCGTCTGAAACCCCCTGTTGACTTAAACTCCCAGGATCGCGGCCTCACCTAGTCCTGGCGCCTATGATCCCCGGAGCGTAGCGCTGTCACACTCGAGATGTTCGGCGCATCAACACTAGAGATGAGCGGGTTCGGTTTCTTTGAATCCGAACCCGCACGAACTTCACTTTTTTTTTCACGGGTCCGAGCGACTCGGATCTTCCCGCCTTGCTCGGTTAACCCGAGCGCGCCCGAACGTCATCATGACGCTGTCGGATTCTCGCGAGACTCGGATTCTATATAAGGAGCCGCGCGTCGCCGCCATTTTCACACGTGCATTGAGATTGATAGGGAGAGGACGTGGCTGGCGTCCTCTCCATTTAGATTAGATTTAGAAGAGAGAGAGAGATTGCTGTGATACTGTAGATTAGAAGAGAGTGCAGACAGAGTTTAGTGACTGACGACCACAGTGACCAGTGACCACCAGAGACAGTGCAGTTGTTTGTTTTATTTAATATATCCGTTCTCTGCCTGAAAAAAACGATACACAGTCACACAGTGACTCAGTCTGTGTGCACTGCTCAGCCCAGTGTGCTGCACATCAATGTATTGTATATAAAGCTTATAATTGTGGGGGAGACTGGGGAGCACTGCAGGTTGTTATAGCAGGAGCCAGGAGTACATGATAAATAATATTATATTAAAATAAAACAGTGCACACTTTTGCTGCAGGAGTGCCACTGCCAGTGTGACTAGTGGTGACCAGTGCCTGACCACCAGTATATTAGTAGTATTGTATACTATCTCTTTATCAACCAGTCTATATTAGCAGCAGACACAGTACAGTGCGGTAGTTCACGGCTGTGGCTACCTCTGTGTCGGCACTCGGCAGGCAGTCCGTCCATCCATAATTGTATTATAATATATACCACCTAACCGTGGTTTTTTTTCCATTCTTTATACCGTCGTCATACTAGTTGTTACGAGTATACTACTATCTCTTTATCAACCAGTGTACAGTGCGGTAGTTCACGGCTGTGGCTACCTCTGTGTCGGCACTCGGCAGGCAGTCTGTCCAACCATAATTGTATTATATACCACCTAACCGTGGTTTTTTTTTCATTCTTTATACCGTCGTCATACTAGTTGTTACGAGTATACTACTATCTCTTTATCAACCAGTGTACAGTGCGGTAGTTCACGGCTGTGGCTACCTCTGTGTCGGCACTCGGCAGGCAGTCCGTCCATCCATAATTGTATTATAATATATACCACCTAACCGTGGTTTTTTTTTCATTCTTTATACCGTCGTCATACTAGTTGTTACGAGTATACTACTATCTCTTTATCAACCAGTGTACAGTGCGGTAGTTCACGGCTGTGGCTACCTCTGTGTCGGCACTCGGCAGGCAGTCCGTCCAACCATAATTGTATTATAATATATACCACCTAACCGTGGTTTTTTTTTCATTCTTTATACCGTCGTCATACTAGTTGTTACGAGTATACTACTATCTCTTTATCAACCAGTGTACAGTGCGGTAGTTCACGGCTGTGGCTACCTCTGTGTCGGCACTCGGCAGGCAGTCCGTCCAACCATAATTGTATTATATACCACCTAACCGTGGTTTTTTTTTCATTCTTTATACCGTCGTCATACTAGTTGTTACGAGTATACTACTATCTCTTTATCAACCAGTGTACAGTGCGGTAGTTCACGGCTGTGGCTACCTCTGTGTCGGCACTCGGCAGGCAGTCCGTCCAACCATAATTGTATTATATACCACCTAACCGTGGTTTTTTTTTCATTCTTTATACCGTCGTCATACTAGTTGTTACGAGTATACTACTATCTCTTTATCAACCAGTGTACAGTGCGGTAGTTCACGGCTGTGGCTACCTCTGTGTCGGCACTCGGCAGGCAGTCCGTCCATCCATAATTGTATTATAATATATACCACCTAACCGTGGTTTTTTTTTCATTCTTTATACCGTCGTCATACTAGTTGTTACGAGTATACTACTATCTCTTTATCAACCAGTGTACAGTGCGGTAGTTCACGGCTGTGGCTACCTCTGTGTCGGCACTCGGCAGGCAGTCCGTCCAACCATAATTGTATTATAATATATACCACCTAACCGTGGTTTTTTTTTCATTCTTTATACCGTCGTCATACTAGTTGTTACGAGTATACTACTATCTCTTTATCAACCAGTGTACAGTGCGGTAGTTCACGGCTGTGGCTACCTCTGTGTCGGCACTCGGCAGGCAGTCCGTCCAACCATAATTGTATTATAATATATACCACCTAACCGTGGTTTTTTTTTCATTCTTTATACCGTCGTCATACTAGTTGTTACGAGTATACTACTATCTCTTTATCAACCAGTGTACAGTGCGGTAGTTCACGGCTGTGGCTACCTCTGTGTCGGCACTCGGCAGGCAGTCCGTCCATCCATAATTGTATTATATACCACCTAACCGTGGTTTTTTTATACCACCTAACCGTGGCAGTCCGTCCATAATTGTATACTAGTATCCAATCCATCCATCTCCATTGTTTACCTGAGGTGCCTTTTAGTTCTGCCTATAAAATATGGAGAACAAAAAAGTTGAGGTTCCAAAATTAGGGAAAGATCAAGATCCACTTCCACCTCGTGCTGAAGCTGCTGCCACTAGTCATGGCCGAGACGATGAAATGCCAGCAACGTCGTCTGCCAAGGCCGATGCCCAATGTCATAGTACAGAGCATGTCAAATCCAAAACACCAAATATCAGAAAAAAAAGGACTCCAAAACCTAAAATAAAATTGTCGGAGGAGAAGCGTAAACTTGCCAATATGCCATTTACCACACGGAGTGGCAAGGAACGGCTGAGGCCCTGGCCTATGTTCATGGCTAGTGGTTCAGCTTCACATGAGGATGGAAGCACTCAGCCTCTCGCTAGAAAACTGAAAAGACTCAAGCTGGCAAAAGCACCGCAAAGAACTGTGCGTTCTTTGAAATCCCAAATCCACAAGGAGAGTCCAATTGTGTCGTTTGCGATGCCTGACCTTCCCAACACTGGACGTGAAGAGCATGCGCCTTCCACTATTTGCATGCCCCCTGCAAGTGCTGGAAGGAGCACCCGCAGTCCAGTTCCTGATAGTCAGATTGAAGATGTCAGTGTTGAAGTACACCAGGATGAGGAGGATATGGGTGTTGCTGGCGCTGGGGAGGAAATTGACCAGGAGGATTCTGATGGTGAGGTGGTTTGTTTAAGTCAGGCACCCGGGGAGACACCTGTTGTCCGTGGGAGGAATATGGCCGTTGACATGCCAGGTGAAAATACCAAAAAAATCAGCTCTTCGGTGTGGAGGTATTTCACCAGAAATGCGGACAACAGGTGTCAAGCCGTGTGTTCCCTTTGTCAAGCTGTAATAAGTAGGGGTAAGGACGTTAACCACCTCGGAACATCCTCCCTTATACGTCACCTGCAGCGCATTCATAATAAGTCAGTGACAAGTTCAAAAACTTTGGGTGACAGCGGAAGCAGTCCACTGACCAGTAAATCCCTTCCTCTTGTAACCAAGCTCACGCAAACCACCCCACCAACTCCCTCAGTGTCAATTTCCTCCTTCCCCAGGAATGCCAATAGTCCTGCAGGCCATGTCACTGGCAAGTCTGACGAGTCCTCTCCTGCCTGGGATTCCTCCGATGCATCCTTGCGTGTAACGCCTACTGCTGCTGGCGCTGCTGTTGTTGCCGCTGGGAGTCGATGGTCATCCCAGAGGGGAAGTCGTAAGCCCACTTGTACTACTTCCAGTAAGCAATTGACTGTTCAACAGTCCTTTGCGAGGAAGATGAAATATCACAGCAGTCATCCTACTGCAAAGCGGATAACTGAGTCCTTGACAACTATGTTGGTGTTAGACGTGCGTCCGGTATCCGCCGTTAGTTCACAGGGAACTAGACAATTTATTGAGGCAGTGTGCCCCCGTTACCAAATACCATCTAGGTTCCACTTCTCTAGGCAGGCGATACCGAGAATGTACACGGACGTCAGAAAAAGACTCACCAGTGTCCTAAAAAATGCAGTTGTACCCAATGTCCACTTAACCACGGACATGTGGACAAGTGGAGCAGGGCAGGGTCAGGACTATATGACTGTGACAGCCCACTGGGTAGATGTATGGACTCCCGCCGCAAGAACAGCAGCGGCGGCACCAGTAGCAGCATCTCGCAAACGCCAACTCTTTCCTAGGCAGGCTACGCTTTGTATCACCGCTTTCCAGAATACGCACACAGCTGAAAACCTCTTACGGCAACTGAGGAAGATCATCGCGGAATGGCTTACCCCAATTGGACTCTCCTGTGGATTTGTGGCATCGGACAACGCCAGCAATATTGTGTGTGCATTAAATATGGGCAAATTCCAGCACGTCCCATGTTTTGCACATACCTTGAATTTGGTGGTGCAGAATTTTTTTAAAAACGACAGGGGCGTGCAAGAGATGCTGTCGGTGGCCAGAAAAATTGCGGGACACTTTCGGCGTACAGGCACCACGTACAGAAGACTGGAGCACCACCAAAAACTACTGAACCTGCCCTGCCATCATCTGAAGCAAGAAGTGGTAACGAGGTGGAATTCAACCCTCTATATGCTTCAGAGGTTGGAGGAGCAGCAAAAGGCCATTCAAGCCTATACAATTGAGCACGATATAGGAGATGGAATGCACCTGTCTCAAGTGCAGTGGAGAATGATTTCAACGTTGTGCAAGGTTCTGATGCCCTTTGAACTTGCCACACGTGAAGTCAGTTCAGACACTGCCAGCCTGAGTCAGGTCATTCCCCTCATCAGGCTTTTGCAGAAGAAGCTGGAGGCATTGAAGAAGGAGCTAACCGGAGCGATTCCGCTAGGCATGTGGGACTTGTGGATGCAGCCCTTAATTCGCTTAACAAGGATTCACGGGTGGTCAATCTGTTGAAATCAGAGCACTACATTTTGGCCACCGTGCTCGATCCTAGATTTAAAGCCTACCTTGGATCTCTCTTTCCGGCAGACACAGGTCTGCTGGGGTTGAAAGACCTGCTGGTGACAAAATTGTCAAGTCAAGCGGAACGCGACCTGTCAACATCTCCTCCTTCACATTCTCCCGCAACTGGGGGTGCGAGGAAAAGGCTCAGAATTCCGAGCCCACCCGCTGGCGGTGATGCAGGGCAGTCTGGAGCGACTGCTGATGCTGACATCTGGTCCGGACTGAAGGACCTGACAACGATTACGGACATGTCGTCTACTGTCACTGCATATGATTCTCTCAACATTGATAGAATGGTGGAGGATTATATGAGTGACCGCATCCAAGTAGGCACGTCACACAGTCCGTACTTATACTGGCAGGAAAAAGAGGCAATTTGGAGGCCCTTGCACAAACTGGCTTTATTCTACCTAAGTTGCCCTCCCACAAGTGTGTACTCCGAAAGAGTGTTTAGTGCCGCCGCTCACCTTGTCAGCAATCGGCGTACGAGGTTACATCCAGAAAATGTGGAGAAGATGATGTTCATTAAAATGAATTATAATCAATTCCTCCGCGGAGACATTGACCAGCAGCAATTGCCTCCACAAAGTACACAGGGAGCTGAGATGGTGGATTCCAGTGGGGACGAATTGATAATCTGTGAGGAGGGGGATGTACACGGTGATATATCGGAGGGTGAAGATGAGGTGGACATCTTGCCTCTGTAGAGCCAGTTTGTGCAAGGAGAGATTAATTGCTTCTTTTTTGGGGGGGGTCCAAACCAACCCGTCATATCAGTCACAGTCGTGTGGCAGACCCTGTCACTGAAATGATGGGTTGGTTAAAGTGTGCATGTCCTGTTTTGTTTATACAACATAAGGGTGGGTGGGAGGGCCCAAGGATAATTCCATCTTGCACCTCTTTTTTCTTTTCTTTTTCTTTGCATCATGTGCTGATTGGGGAGGTTTTTTTTGGAAGGGACATCCTGCGTGACACTGCAGTGCCACTCCTAGATGGGCCCGGTGTTTGTGTCGGCCACTAGGGTCGCTAATCTTACTCACACAGCTACCTCATTGCGCCTCTTTTTTTCTTTGCGTCATGTGCTGTTTGGGGAGGGTTTTTTGGAAGGGACATCCTGCGTGACACTGCAGTGCCACTCCTAGATGTGCCCGGTGTTTGTGTCGGCCACTAGGGTCGCTAATCTTACTCACACAGTCAGCTACCTCATTGCGCCTCTTTTTTTCTTTGCGTCATGTGCTGTTTGGGGAGGGTTTTTTGGAAGGGCCATCCTGCGTGACACTGCAGTGCCACTCCTAGATGGGCCCGGTGTTTGTGTCGGCCACTAGGGTCGCTAATCTTACTCACACAGCTACCTCATTGCGCCTCTTTTTTTCTTTGCGTCATGTGCTGTTTGGGGAGGGTTTTTTGGAAGGGACATCCTGCGTGACACTGCAGTGCCACTCCTAGATGGGCCCGTTGTTTGTGTCGGCCACTAGGGTCGCTTATCTTACTCACACAGCGACCTCGGTGCAAATTTTAGGACTAAAAATAATATTGGGAGGTGTGAGGTATTCAGAATAGACTGAAAATGAGTGTAAATTATGGTTTTTGAGGTTAATAATACTTTGGGATCAAAATGACCCCCAAATTCTATGATTTAAGCTGTTTTTTAGTGTTTTTGGAAAAAAACACCCGAATCCAAAACACACCCGAATCCGACAAAAATAATTCGGTGAGGTTTTGCCAAAACGCGTTCGAACCCAAAACACGGCCGCGGAACCGAACCCAAAACCAAAACACAAAACCCGAAAAATTTCAGGCGCTCATCTCTAATCAACACGCTGTTTGTAGTCTCCACCAAATCAGCGTAGCTGTGTCCTGACCCCTCTAGTAAGAGGAAGTCCATATACTCACTGTCTCCCCATGCTCCGGCCACAGCCTGGTAACGTCTGCTGGACCTGCTAGAACATCCGACACAGACGCCCGTCGAGACAGCACTGTACCGCGAAGGTAAGCGTTGTTGCGACCCGGTGGGGAGTTGTTGGAGCGACTCTTTCTAATACACGTTTAAGACGCTGTTAAGAGAAGTCGCTCAAACAAAAACAGTAAGTCTATAAAAATAAAGTAATGAAAACTTGAGGCTGCTTTCACAGCAGCCCTGTGACCATGCGGCTTCCTGCCGCACCAAGCAAAAAACTGATCTGACTGAGTCAGTGGGCGGGACTATATAGTGGAGGCCCCAATGCATCCTGGGAGGCCAGAAAGCTCGTGACCGTGTTGGTGCCATTTTCGCTGTCGCTCGACAATATCCCAATGTTATCCTGTGGATAATCCTGTGGACCCAGCCAGAGAAAGCCATTCTTTCACTATTACTTTGGGAAACGCATATCTCCCAACATGACCCACTCCAGGAGGGACAAAATGCTCTGTTTCCGGACTTCCCTCTTAATTGATTACCCTCACCTGTAGTTAAACACCTTTCTTATCCATTATCGGGCTGTACTGCGCATCAACGGTCTTCTAATCACCTAAGTGCAGCGGCCATTGCCGGGGAGGATTTCGGAGGAACCCTCTCCATGTGATTTTTGCTGAACAGCAGCACATAGGCTACTTCAGGATAACACCATCTAGAGATGCCGTTATGCTGTTGGGCCCAACGGTTCCGAAATGTTTCGCATTCTGGAGCTTGGTAAACATATGAGTAATGCAGGCCCCATAGAAAAGTATGGGGGCTGCACAGTGCAGCTGCTGTTGGAAGTGGAGAGATTGCAGGAGAAAACTCCATATTATATTCAGGGATCCTTAGTATGTGTGGGTATATCCTAAACCGGGGTATATTTGATAAATAGAACACTATCATTAGCAACACTTTAACAAAAAAACTGTTGCTGAAAACCAGGGCTGAACTGCTGCAGATTACGCAAACCTCATATCACTGCAGAAGCGACAACATTAACGTTTATGTTTTTTTTGTTTGTTTGTTTTCATGACAATCAAAATCTGCAACACAGGAGATACGTATTACAGAAAACATCGCGATACAAGGCAGGCTTTACTTTAGGCAGCCGCACGTTTACTGTCACATTTGTATCTTTGATACTGTTGCTAATAAAGCACGTTGAAAAAAGAAACACCAATACCTCGCTACTCATGACCTATACGCATGCGCCGAGCATTCCCAGGCAGCGCGCTACGTACAGCCGCCCCTTCCCTCCACCATACAGACGGTTGCGAGCGCGCTCCCGAATCTTTTCCGTGTTCCACTGATGTTTACCAGCGTGTGGGCGCGCACGTCTTCTCCTAGTTCCGTTTGGCGTCTCCGTGCGCGGTCCCGTTTGCTCACCCCCTCCTCGGTGCGCGCTCCCTGCTCTGGGGGTGAAGGCGAGATTGAATGAGGAGGAGGAAAGAAGTAGCGACGCAGCGGCGCGGCGGCCTCCTCCCCTGAGATACACATACACCGGGCGCACAGGCAAACAGCGTGACAGGCGCAGAGCCCGGTGCTAGGGGGAGGCGGGGGACGACTCTGCAGTATCGTCTGCGGTGTCCCGGGGACGCTCGGGGAGGTGCTGGTCATGGAGGACAAGACGTTCACGAAGGAACTAGACCAGTGGATCGAGCAGCTGAATGAGTGCAAACAGCTCAACGAGAACCAAGTGCGCACCCTGTGCGAGAAGGTGAGCCGCCTGCCTGCCCGCCCGTGATCTATCTATATAATTGTGTGTGTGTGTGTGTGTGTGTGTGTGTGTGTGTGTGTGTGTATATATATATATATATATATATATATATATATATATATATATTAATCACATACACACACTGCGTCCCCACACTGCAGGGGCCTACAGTGGGTAGATGCAACAAGGGGAATGCATTTCCTCACATGCCAGGCTGTAGGCTGATGGGTGGGAGATCTCATCAGTACTACGCTTATTATTCTGCACTCTCGGCTACAGATTAGGAGATGTGTATGGGTGTCAGGATTTAATAGATGTTTTGCTGTGTATGTTTAGTTCTGTGCGGTGTGATGCAGCTCATTTTCCTAATACTGTGATACATTGAATCAATATTTGATTTTTATATTTTTGTATATTCTTTTTACACGTATTGTACATATCCTCATTCAGGTATACATAGCATTGAAATATTAACATACTGTTCCATCAAAATATTTTGTCTGCTCCATGTACTGTAGGTACAGTCTATTCATTTTATGGATGCTGCTGCTTGTCATACCTTATTAAGCATCTTTGGGATTGTGCATACAAGCATATTTGAAAAAGAGTTCAGAGACTTTGGCTGGGTACACACTTGCCGGTGTCAGTGACATCATGCAAGATTCCCCCCCCCCCCCCCGCAAACAATATTGTTCATACATACTGAACTATAATGTTTGCGTCTTGTCAGTGACAACATGCACCTGGATGCACCCACATTAAGGTGCATGCCGTCTCCTACAATATCTTTAGATTTCAAGTTGAAAACTAAAGAGATTGTACCTCGTTAAAGACCCACTGTAGCGCCCATCGTTAACGATATAAGGTATACACACTTGCCGATGTATACGATATATTTTCAGATCCGCCGGTTCGGACGATATATCGGGTGCACAGAAAGAAGGAAATAATGAAAAGAAAATGTTGCAAACAACTGGTAGTATATAATATTTGCTAAGAATTTACTAGTTATTTTTGTAGTGTTGAGCAACAGGCGACCCTGGGACTGCATGCGGCCCTCCAAGCCTCTGCTTGTAGCCTCCAGCTCCTCCTTACTTTGTTGCATATTTGTTTGGTATAGCTTGTGAGTCCTTTTTTTTTTTTTTTTTTTAAAGGCCTACTGATATGTTATTAAAGATAGGTGTTTAATTTATTGCTGAGATTATCCGGTTGCCTGTCGCTGTATAATTGGGTGTAATATGTAGAATTCAACTTCTGCCTCCATGACATCTCCTGTCATGCTCCCCGTCACAGGAGCTCTCTCTCTCTCTCTCTCATTACACCTCTCCTGGGGGAATTCAATTATTTTTATCACAGCTGTAAATAATGGTCGCCCAATGTAGCAGTACAGTTGTTCTTGGGTGGCCATTAGTTATTAAAGTCCTGGATAGAGCGCCCAAACAAAGGACTTTTAACCGATTTTTGTGGGCCTGATGAGAGCTCCCATCAGAGCCATGATAACCCCCCCCCCCCCCTGCCCCCCGCCTCAAACAAACACACAAACTTAAGGCAAACTTTCTGAACCCATTTATTTATCAAAGCCTACCAGCTATCCTCCTTACTCCCCTGTTGTCTCTGCACACTGGCTCACCCCTCTGTGCCAACCATATTTGACTGATCCTCTCCCATAGATTGTATGTTCTCACGAGCAGGGCCATCTTACCTTGTGTTCTCCTTCTTCCCGTACACCGCCATCTCCTCCTCCTTGGTGGTATTTATCCATTTGGTGATTCTGAACCTGTCTGCTGTCCAGCAATTGGGCTACAATTTCAGCCAGCACTCGAAGTTGCATAGATATTAAGGGGGCCCATTTATCATTGAATATTTGCAGCTTAATCTCCGAAAACACCTGTTTTGTTTTTTGGTGGTGGGGGGGGGGGTGGTGATGGTGGTAACCGCTAATATTTAGTATCGCTCGAATGTACCACAATGGAGCCAAAGCAGATATCTCTGATAACTTCTGCGATTCCTCTATTCCCTCCAGCTGCCGCATTCCCCGGGTTTCTAAGGGATATGCGATGCTGTCAGATTTACCAAGCCAATGTAGAGATTGGCCCCCGCAGCTAATGTCATCTAAGGGTAGGCTATACATGCGCATTTGTCCCACTGCCACTCTGAGCACATTGCAGGGATGGGCTCCTGTCCGTCCCTGCAGTTGCTTAATTATAAATTCTCTCGATATAAGCGCATCTTGCAATGCAATTCTAGGCGCTAATATCGATCCCAGATCGCTTTGCAAATGTGATTAATAATAAATGGGGCTCCTTAGTCATTGAATGCCATGTGTATATTGGTTTGTTTCGTTATATTTGTACTGTACTTCTGTATGCACTTTGTACTGCACTGTGGACCCCTTGTAGCACCTTTATAAATAAAGACTAATTTTAATGAATGACTTCACCCGATCCTTAACCTTACAACTTCATCTGTTTTTCATTACCTGGTCTCGCTTTGACTGTTTTTTCCCCATTTATGAATTGTAACGGTGTATGCTTGCCCTATATTTATAAATGTTAAATATTTACACTGATCACAAATTCTGTTAGTAAATTGCTAGTTCTAATCTCTGGGAATATTTACCCATACACACTGTGTCTCTTCAGCAAAAGTGCCTAAAAACTAAAGTGTAATTGAGAGGCATTGTTAATGTTTTTTCTCTGACGTCCTAAGTGGATGCTGGGACTCCGTAAGAACCATGGGGAATAGCGGCTCCGCAGGAGACTGGGCACAACTAAAGAAAGCTTTAGGACTACCTGGTGTGCACTGGCTCCTCCCACTATGACCCTCCTCCAGACCTCAGTTAGAATCTTGTGCCCGGCTGAGCTGGACGCACACTAGGGGCTCTCCTGAGCTCCCAGAAAAGAAAGTATATTTTAAGTTTTTTTTATTTTCAGTGAGATCTGCTGGCAACAGACTCGCTGCTACGAGGGACTAATTGGGGAAGAAGCGAACCTACCTGCTTGGGCTTCTTAGGCTACTGGACACCATTAGCTCCAGAGGGATCGAACACAGGCCCAGCCTCGGTCGTCCGGTCCCGGAGCCGCGCCGCCATCCCCCTTACAGAGCCAGAAGCAAGAAGATGGTCCTGGAAATCGGCGGCTGAAGACTTCGGTCTTCAACAAGGTAGCGCACAGCACTGCAGCTGTGCGCCATTGCTCCTCATGCACACCTCACACTCCGGTCACTGATGGGTGCAGGGCGCTGGGGGGGGGGGCGCCCTGAGCAGCAATATTAAACACCTTGCTGGCATAAAACTCACATAATATAGTCTTAGAGGCTATATATGTGAAAAATACCCCTGCCAGATATCCATAAAAAAGCGGGAGAAGTCAGCCGAAAAAGGGGCGGGGCTATCTCCCTCCGCACACTGGCGCCATTTTTCCCTCACAGCTCCGCTGGAAGGATCGCTCCCAGGCTCTCCCCTGCAGTTTCTAGACTTCAAAGGGTAAAAAAGAGAGGGGGGGCACTAAATTTAGGCGCAGTAGTATACATATAAGCAGCTATAAGGGAAAATCACTCAGTTATAGTGTTAATCCCTGTGTTATATAGCGCTCTGGTGTGTGCTGGCATACACTCTCTCTGTCTCCCCAAAGGGCTTTGTGGGGTCCTGTCCTCAGTCAGAGCATTCCCTGTGTGTGTGCGGTGTGTCGGTACGGCTGTGTCGACATGTTTGATGAGGAGGCTTATGTGGAGGCGGAGCAGATGCCGATAAATGTGATGTCACCCCCTGCGGGGCCGACACCTGAGTGGATGGACTTGTGGAAGGAATTACGTGAAAGTGTCAACTCCTTACATAAAAGGTTTGACGACATAGCAGATGTGGGACAGCCGGCTTCTCAGCTCGTGCCTGCCCAACTGTCTCAAAAGCCATCAGGGGCTCTGAAACGCCCGCTACCTCAGATGGCAGACACAGATGTCGACACGGATACTGAATCCAGTGTCGACGACGATGAGACTAATGTAACTTCCAATAGGGCCACACGTTACATGATTGAGGCAATGAAAAATGTGTTGCACATTTCTGATGTTACCCCAGGTACCACAAAAAAGGGTATTATGTTTGGGGAGAAAAAACTGCCAGTGGTTTTTCCCCCATCTGATGAATTAAATGAGGTGTGTGAAGAAGCGTGGGCTTCCCCCGATAAGAAACTGGTAATTTCTAAAAAGTTACTAATGGCGTACCCTTTCCCGCCAGAGGATAGGTCATGTTGGGAAACATCCCCTAGGGTGGATAAAGCGCTCACACGCCTGTCAAAGAAGGTGGCACTACCGTCTCCGGATACGGCTGCCCTGAAGGAGCCTGCTGATAGGAAGCAGGAGGCTATCCTGAAGTCTGTATATACAGACTCGGGTATTATTTTAAGACCGGCTATTGCTTAAGCATGGATGTGCAGTGCTGCAGCTGCGTGGTCAGATTCCCTGTCGGAAAATATTGATACCCTTGACAGGGACACTGTATTGCTAACCATAGAGCATATAAAAGACGCAGTCTTATACATGAGAGATGCACAGAGGGATATTTGCCGGCTGGCATCTAAAATAAGTGCAATGTCCATTTCTGCCAGGAGAGGGTTATGGACTCGGCAGTGAACAGGGGATGCAGATTCTAAAAGGCATATGGAAGTTTTGCCTTACAAAGGTGAGGAGTTGTTTGGGGATGGTCTCTCGGACCTCGTTTCCACAGCGACAGCTGGGAAGTCAGCTTTTCTACCCCATGTTCCCTCACAGCCAAAGAAAGCACCGTATTATCAGGTACAGTCCTTTCGGCCCCAAAAAGGCAAGCGGGTTAAAGGCGCGTCCTTTCTGCCCAGAGGCAGAGGTAGAGGGAAAAAGCTGCAGCATACAGCCAGTTCCCAGGAACAAAAGTCCTCCCCCGTTTCCTCTAAGTCCACCGCATGACGCTGGGGCTCCACAGGCGGAGCCAGGTACGGTGGGGGCCCGTCTCAAGAACTTCAGCAATCAGTGGGCTCGCTCACGGGTAGATCCCTGGATTCTTCAAGTGGTATCTCAGGGGTACAAGCTGGAATTCGAGACATCTCCCCCTCGCCGTTTCCTCAAATCTGCCTTGCCAACAACTCCCTCAGACATGGAGGCTGTGCTAGAGGCAATTCACAAGCTGTATTCCCAGCAGGTGATAGTCAAGGTGCCCCTCCTTCAACAAGGATGGGGTTACTATTCCACAATGTTTGTGGTACCGAAACCGGACGGTTCGGTGAGACCCATTTTAAATTTAAAATCCTTGAACACTTATATAAAAACATTCAAGTTCAAGATGGAATCGCTCAGGGCGGTTATTTCAAGCCTGGACGAGGGGGATTACATGGTATCACTGGACATCAATGATGCTTACCTGCATGTCCCCATTTACCATCCTCACCAGGAGTACCTCAGATTTGTGGTACAGGATTGTCATTACCAATTCCAGACGTTGCCGTTTGGTCTGTCCACGGCACCGAGGGTATTTACCAAGGTAATGGCCGAAATGATGATACTCCTTCGAAAAAAGGGAGTTTTAATTATCCCGTACTTGGACGATCTCCTGATAAAGGCGAGGTCAAGGGAGCAGTTGTTGGTCAGGGTAGCACTATCTCGGGAGGTGCTACAATAGCACGGTTGGATTCTAAATATTCCAAAGTCACAGCTGGTCTACTGTTCCTGGGGATGGTTCTGGACACAGAACAGAAAAAAGTGTTTCTCCCGGAGGAGAAAGCCAAGGAGCTGTCATCTCTAGTCAGAGGCCTCCTGAAACCAAAACAGGTGTCGGTGCATCACTGCACGCGAGTCCTGGGAAAAATAGTAGCTTCCTACGAAGCAATTCCATTCGGCAGGTTCCATGCAAGGACCTTTCAGTGGGACCTGTTGGACAAGTGGTCCGGATCGCTTTTTCAGATGCATCGGCTGATAACCCTGTCTCCAAGGACCAGGGTGTCTCTGCTGTGGTGGCTGCAGAGTGCTCATCTTCAAGAGGGCCGCAAATTCGGCATACAGGACTGGGTCCTGGTGACCACGGATGCCAGCCTTCGAGGCTGGGGGGCAGTCACACAGGGAAGAAACTTCCAGGGACTATGGTCAAGTCAGGAGACTTCCCTACACATAAATATTCTGGAACTGAGGGCCATTTACAATGCCCTAAGTCAGGCAAGACCCCTGCTTCAAAACCAGCCGGTACTGATTCAGTCAGACAACATCACGGCAGTCGCCCATGTAAACCGACAGGGCGGCACAAGAAGCAGGATGGCGATGGCAGAAGCCACAAGGATTTTCCGATGGGCGGAAAATCACGTGTTAGCACTGTCAGCAGTGTTCATTCCGGGAGTGGACAACTGGGAAGCAGACTTCCTCAGCAGGCACGACCTCCACCCGGGAGAGTGGGGACTTCATCCAGAAGTCTTCCAGCTGATTGTAAACCGTTGGGAACGGCCACAGGTGGACATGATGGCATCCCGCCTAAACAAAAAGCTAGAAAGATATTGCGCCAGGTCGAGAGACCCTCAGGCAATAGCTGTGGACGCTCTAGTGACACCGTGGGTGTACCAGTCGGTTTATGTGTTCCCTCCTTTTCCTCTCATACCCAAGGTACTGAGGATAATAAGAAAAAGAGGAGTAAGAACTATACTCATTGTTCCGGATTGGCCAAGAAGAGCTTGGTACCCGGAACTTCAAGAACTGATCTCAGAGGACCCATGGCCTCTGCCGCTCAGACAGGACCTGCTGCAGCAGGGGCCCTGTCTGTTCCAAGACTTACCGCGGCTGCGTTTGACGGCATGGCGGTTGAACGCCGGATCCTGAAGGAAAAGGGCATTCCGGAGGAAGTCATCCCTACGCTGATTAAAGCTAGGAAAGAAGTGACCGCAAACCATTATCACCGCATATGGCGAAAATATGTTGCGTGGTGTGAGGCCAGGAAGGCCCCAACGGAGGAATTTCAGCTGGGCCGTTTTCTGCACTTCCTACAGTCAGGGGTGACTATGGGCCTAAAATTGGGTTCCATTAAGGTCCAGATTTCGGCTCTGTCGATTTTCTTCCAGAAAGAACTGGCTTCACTGCCTGAAGTTCAGACATTTGTTAAGGGAGTGCTGCATATTCAGCCCCCTTTTGTGCCTCCAGTGGCACCTTGGGATCTCAACGTGGTGTTGGATTTCCTAAAGTCGCATTGGTTTGAGCCACTTAAAACCGTGGATTTGAAATATCTCACGTGGAAAGTGGTCATGTTATTGGCCTTGGCTTCGGCCAGGCGTGTGTCAGAATTGGCGGCTTTGTCATATAAAAGCCCTTATCTGATTTTCCATATGGATAGGGCAGAATTGAGGACTCGTCCCCAGTTTCTCCCTAAGGTGGTATCAGCTTTTCATTTGAACCAACCTATTGTAGTGCCTGCGGCTACTAAAGACTTGGAGGATTCCAAGTTGTTGGACGTAGTCAGGGCCCTGAAAATTTATGTTTCCAGGACAGCTAGTGTCAGGAAAACTGACTCGCTATTTATCCTGTATGCACCCAACAAGCTGGGTTCTCCTGCTTCAAAGCAGACTATTGCTCGCTGGATCTGTAGTACGATTCAGCTTGCACATTCTGCGGCTGGACTGCCGCATCCTAGATCAGTGAAAGCCCATTCCACGAGGAAGGTGGGCTCTTCTTGGGCGGCTGCCCGAGGGGTCTCGGCTTTACAACTTTGCCGAGCAGCTACTTGGTTGGGGTCAAACACATTTGCAAAATTCTACAAGTTTGATACCCTGGCTGAGGAGGACCTAGAGTTTGCTCATTCGGTGCTGCAGAGTCATCCGCACTCTCCCGCCCGTTTGGGAGCTTTGGTATAATCCCCATGGTCCTTACGGAGTCCCAGCATCCACTTAGGACGTCAGAGAAAATAAGATTTTACTCACCGGTAAATCTATTTCTCGTAGTCCGTAGTGGATGCTGGGCGCCCATCCCAAGTGCGGATTGTCTGCAATACTTGTATATAGTTATTGTTTAACTAAAGGGTTATTGTTGAGCCATCTGTTGAGAGGCTCAGTATATTTCATACTGTTAACTGGGTATAGTATCACGAGTTGATTGGTGTGGCTGGTATGAGTCTTACCCGGGATTCAAAATCCTTCCTTATTGTGTCCGCTCTTCCGGGCACAGTATCCTAACTGAGGTCTGGAGGAGGGTCATAGTGGGAGGAGCCAGTGCACACCAGGTAGTCCTAAAGCTTTCTTTAGTTGTGCCCAGTCTCTTCCCATGGTCTTTACGGAGTCCCAGCATCCACTACGGACTACGAGAAATAGATTTACCGGTGAGTAAAATCTTATTTTTTTCCATGTGCTTTTACTAATACAACCTATTGTACTGGTAGCACACATTGGCACATGAGAAATGCCCAGTTAACTTTTAGAATGCAGTGGATGGAATGGTACTGTGAACTTATTTGTCCTATATTTGTAATTTTTATTTTATTATGCGTTGAAAATCATAGGGCACGATTCAATTAGAAGAGAGTTGTATAGAGCCGGCAATTAGCTCCCAGGGACACCAGACGACTGGATTTCTTCTTTCAACTCCGGAGGGGTGCGAGCAGAAATTTGAAAAGTGCCGGCGCAATGCTGATTTCTACCCTTTGCGTGGCGGAAACAGCATTGCACTGGGCACTTAAGTCAGAGAACGCCTGTTCTTCCAACAAATCACCTTATTTAGTCCGTGAGAACTGGCATTCTCCGACTTACGATTGCGCTGTATTAAATACCCCCAGGAGCTAATTCCCGGTGCTATTCAACTCTTAGAATTGAATCGTGCTCATATAGCTCTAAGCCCTAAAAGATCCTACTTGCTCTGAGAGTTTGAATTGTCCTGAAGAAATACAGAGGTTGCGCACAAATACAGTAGTGTGAATAAATCCTGAATTAGGAACAAAGTAAGAACGAGTAAGTAATTGTGCACCTGGGCAAACCATGCCGCACTGCAGGTGGGGCAGATGTAATGTGCAGATATTTAGATTTGTGAGGGCCGTGTCCTAACTGAAATCTAAAATGCAGTGCAAAAAAATAAAAATAAAGCTGTCCAGCATTTGTGGAGTGCAAGCTAAAGCAGGCAGTTTACACCCGACATACAAATAAAATTGCAACATGGTTTGATTAAAAAAAAAATCAGGCCTAAAAGTCCCCTCAGGAATAATATTCCAGGAGGCAGGAAAGTACATCCTCTTGAGGGAGATTTCTTAATTCTAGTTGTATGTACTTCTTTTCATTTTCTTGATTTGTTTTCTCAAGATTTGCCTCTGGCACCTTGCAGTAGGGTGACACTTCTCACAATCCATCTCTATGTACCCATGTACAGTACATCTCTCAACCCACCCACAGCAATTCAATCCAGGAGGTCGATTCAATTCAGCGTGCTGTTAAATCAGTTTACAGGATTTCTGCTAGTCAGGTTAATCCTGCTAGACATCTGCTTTTGCTAGTAATTGCTACATAATGGTAGGAAATTAACAAAATGGGGGGGCAATTCAGTTGTTGCTCCGATCAGACGCCCATCAGCGTCTGGAGGTGCGAGGAGTAATGTGTGAAAAGTCTGTAGTTTGGGCAAGACTAAAATTTTAGATGGATTTAGCTACTTTGCGCAGCTAATTCTGGAGCTTTCAGGCACATTATATGCTAATGGCCGTCTGATCGGATCAACAGTTGAATAGCTCTGATAGACCATTTCATATAGACGCCCAGAAAAGGTCGCACAGCACAATTGAATCGCCCCCTATGAACATTTGAATCTAGCCCTATGAATTCCCCCCATGACTTTTGACATATTCCCAACCCTCTTATCCATCTGGAAAACGTTTTCTAAAACTTGCCCCGCTAAAACAGTACTTATGTACTGTTCCTATCAAATTGCATCCACTCTGCACAGTCCACACATATCCTCACATGTCTTCTCATCCTTCCTTTCGACCCCAGTTCATCATTGCTGTATGACCATATCATACAGCCCACCAAGAACCTTTGCAATCTGGTGTACAACTATGCAATAGATAGCACCTATCCTTGTGTATCCATGCCTATTTCCCTATGGATTGTAAGCTTGCGAGCAGGGCCTTCCTACCTCTGACTGTTTGTTATTAGCCAGTTTTGTTATATCATTGTTTTGTTATATTATTGTTATTTCCAATTGTAAAGCGCAACGAAATTTGCTGCACTATATAAGAAACCGATAATAAATAAATGTAGGAACCAGATCAGGTTTTAAAGCCGATCTTAACCATCAGTTCAGGCAGTACTGACTAGGCTTTTCTCCTACTGTTGGGTTGGTGTCCTGTTGTGCCAGTCAACGGATCCTCAAGTCTCCATGGACCTTATTTACTTGAAAAAGCAGGTGGTCCTGAAACTAGGGGTTGATTTATCAAGCAGTTAAGAGTGGAGAAGTTGCTCATAGTAACTAATCTGCTTCTGCCTATCTTTTATACAGGGTTAGGGGAAAAAAAAAAACCTGCCAGAATTTAAAGGTTAACAAAAAAGTAGTGATAAATGCTATTCAGAATGTTAGTACATAATCTAAAAGTATAAGAAACTAACAATAATGTAGTTAGGAACATCACTATATGGCAGAGGTTCCCAAACTGTGTGCCCTGGCTCCCTGGGGTGCCTCGGGACACTTGCAGGGGTGCCCTGGGTTGGTGGTCTAGGACTTATTCAAATTATTCATGGTCAATATAATAGGTAAAACCAGTGCTGGTGGCTGCCAGTCATAAAATATGTGGACAAACAGAAGCAAATCTTGTCCCTCACCACACAACTGACCCTAAGGATGACATGTAAACGCGATCTACTTAATGTAATATTTCTTTCTAAATTTCTCAATAAGAAATTTTTGGCCTAGGAGTGCCGTGAAAAAAAATTCTGATATTCTAGGGCGCCGTGATTCAAAAAAGTTTGGAAACCACTGCTATATGGCATTGTAATAAAATAACCAGGGAGGATGGAGGAGGGGTTTGGACAAGTACAATTCTAAGAATTGTGACGCAAAAGCTCCACAAAATCAAGTACAGTGTATTGCCAAATATATAGAAATTTTAGACTTGAAGACCCAAGCGACTTAAATTTCAAGCCTTTTCGTATCTAAATTAGACTGCTTTTACTTGTGGGAACACTTACGTTGTTTACTGCAATATGCATGAGATGTATGAAGCAGTGAAAACAGTGAGGAAGCTGCCCATAGCAACCAATCACCTTTGAGGAAGCGTTTATCAAGTACATAGTACAGGGTGAGGCAAAAAAACCTCCCAGATTTTATCCTCATCAGCTTCATGAAAGGCCTTTACAACCAATAGTGCAATCTGAAAGTTAAGGGCCACAAATATCGACCAAGAACCATTCATGAACTGAAGGCTGCTATACGATGAGAAATTACAATGTATTCAAAACCAATTGAAAATAAACTGTATTTTTAGCTTTTATGGGTAAATTCTATTCAATACAGCGACACGTGACCCTCAATTGTCAGGAATTCTTCTCTCACCCCCGCGGGATGAGAGAAGAAATCCGACAAAAGTGCTGCCGCAAGTCTGATTCTGTTGGGAATCAGCATTGCGGAGGGGAGTTAAGTTGGAGAATGCCTGTTCTCCCGACAATTCAGTCTGTTAAGTCCGGAAGAACGGGCCTTCGCTGACTTAACTTGAGCTGAATTGAATAGCGACGGGAGCTAACTCCCGGCGCTATTCAACTGACAGTGAATTGAATCGACCCTTATTATAGAAGTGAAATGTTCATATTGGCATAGGGAACCCTTCATTGTTGGGTTCCCTCTGGCCTTCTATAGTACACTGCTCAAAAAAATAAAGGGAACAGTTAAACAACACAATGTAACTCCAAGTCAATCACACTTCTGTAAAATCAAACTGTCCACTTAGGAAGCAACACTGATTGACAATCAATTTCACATGCTGTTGTGCAAATGGAATAGACAACAGGTAGAAATTATAGGCAATTGGCAAGACACCCCCAATAAAGGAGTTGTTCTGCAGGTGGTGACCACAGACCACTTCTCAGCTCCTATACTTTCCGGCTGATGTTTTGGTCACTTTTGAAAGCTGGCGGTGCTTTCACTCTAGTGGTAGCATGAGACGGAGTCTACAACCCACACAAGTGGCTCAGGTAGTGCAGCTCATCCAGTATGGCACATCAATGCGAGCTGTGTCAAGAAGGTTTGCTGTGTCTGTCAGCGTAGTGTCCAGAGCATGGAGGCGCTACCAGGAGACAGGCCAGTACATCAGGAGACGTGGAGGAGGCCGTAGGAGGGCAACAACCCTGCAGCAGAACCGCTACCTCCGCCTTTGTGCAAGGAGGAACAGGAGGAGCACTGCCAGAGCCCTGCAAAATGACCTCCAGCAAGCCACAGATGTGCATGTGTCTACTCAAACGATCAGAAACAGACTCCATGAGGGTGGTATGAGGGCCCGACGTCCACAGGTGGGGGTTGTGCTTACAGCAGGACGTTTGGCATTTGCCAGAGAACACCAAGATTGGAAAATTCGCCACTGGCGCCCTGTGCTCTTCACAGATGAAAGCAGGTTCTCACTGAGCACATGTGACAGACGTGACAGAGTCTGGAGACGCCAAGGAGAACGTTCTGCTGCCTGCAACATCCTCCAGCATGACCGGTTTGGCAGTAGGTCAGTAATGGTGTGGGGTGGCATTTCCTTGGGGGTCCGCACAGCCCTCCATGTGCTCGCCAGAGGTAGCCTGATTGCCATTAGGTACCGAGATGAGATCCTCAGACCCCTTGTTAGACCATATGCTGGTGCGGTTGGCCCTTGGTTCCTTCTAATGCAAGACGGTGCTAGACCTCATGTGGCTGGAGTGTGTCAGCAGTTCCTGCAATACGAAGGCATTGATACTATGGACTGGCCCGCCCGTTTCCCAGACCTGAATCCAATTGAGCACATCTGGGACATCATGTCTCGCTCCATCCACCAACGCCACGTTGCACCACAGACTGTCCAGGAGTTGGCGGATGCTTTAGTCCAGGTCTGGGAGGAGATCCCTCAGGAGACCATCCGCCACCTCATCAGGAGCATGCCCAGGCGTTGTAGGGAGGTCATACAGGCACGTGGAGGCCACATACACTACTGAGCCTCATTTTGCCTTGTTTTAAGGACATTACATCAAAGTTGGATCTGCCTTTAGTGTGTTTTTCCACTTTAATTTTGAGTGTGACTCCAAATCCAGACCTCCATGGGTTAATAAATTTGATTTCCATTGATAATTTTTGTGTGATTTTGTTGTCAGTACATTCAACTATGTAAAGAACAAAGTATTTAATAAGAATATTTCATTCATTCAGATCTAGGATGTGTTATTTTAGTGTTCCCTTTATTTTTTAGAGCAGTGTATGATCGATTCTTTAAACGAAGAACTTCATGTTAACCAAAAAATTAGATGCATACCCCTCTGCTACTTCAGCTTATGCACCTAGTTTATATTGTCACCTGTGTGCACATACACCTGCCCCATAGCAGGAGCAAAATTTTCACCACCTTTCAGGCATATACATGCATATTTGCTGGTTTGTATGAGCTGTCTTTAATGATCTTTCTACACATGAGAATGCCCGTATCCATATCCATTCTGTTTTGCTCATAAGATGTGATGCTTGCAAAATGTTTGTTCCTCTGTAAACTTAATATGCATATTGAGGTTGTATGGTCTCTGCCGAAGTCTAAAATATGGTGTTGTCTCCAAATTAATCATTTCCTTTTCAGTGATTGGGGGTGATTCTAAAGTTTTTTGGCTGCCAAAAGTAAGGTACGCAAATCAGATCAATTCAGTTGTTCTTATTGGGCGCTCATTACTTCTTAAGCACCCAAATAGTCGGAGGCAGAGATAAGAAATGTTTCTCCCTTTGCTATTGAGCGCCCGACTGGAGCAACAATTGAATTGCTCTGTTTTGCATCCCTTAGTGGTAGCTGCAGGGAAAAACAATTGAGTTGCCCCCATAGAATGCGTGGGTCACATGGCAGACACCTAAAATGTTTTGAGACACTATGCTTAGCCCCTTTTTGCCTGTATCATCTACTTTCTGTGTCTTACGAACATTGTTTAAGGATCCTTTCAAGTCTCTGCCTAAATTTACTATCTAATGTGAGTAAGATTTTTACTTTAGGCAGGATCCGAAAGGCTGGCATAATTTTTTTCCAGACCACATTATCCAGTGAGTTACTCCATTGTTGAGACCCAATATAATGTGCTATCTAGTATACGGTATTGATGCCCTAGCATCTTATGTTCTCCAGAGTCTCTAGCACCTGCTGGAGAGTAAACAATGCTATTGTCTCCCACCTTCATATTTGGAGGATTGCCTGACCTTTTGCCCCTTCTGGGACTGCACACCCTATTACTAAACATATTAAGAGGTGCTATCATGCTGAGGCTTATAATACTATGCTGGGGGAAGAGAAATGCAGATGCACACTCCTAGCACTAAGAACACTGATAGTAAGAATAATTTAAATAAACTGACTTCATAACATGGGTCCCCAACATCCCTAATACTATCATATTATCTAAATTTATCAAGGTCTAAAGGCCAGTACTGACGGGAGAGATGTGTGCTGAGCGATCTTAACACAGATCGCTTAGCACACATCACTCCCCCCGCTCAGCACAGCGCGATGTGCTGAGCGAGGTGGGGGGATGACGGTGGGCCGCTCACTTCACACAGCGCTGAAGTGAACGACCCGCTAGATTGAGCCTGCATGCAGGCTCAATCTAGCACCGGCGATAGCAATGCGCGGCTATCGCTGGGGGGCATACACAAGACAGATTCGTGCTTAATATCTAAGCAATCTGTTCAGATTGCTTAGATTTTAAGCACTGATCTCTCCGTGTGTACCCCCCTTTACCTTCCAATAGAGCCCTTTATCAATGTGTGATCTGAAATGCAGGAACCTTGCTAATTAAAACACCTGAGGGTAAATGGGAAGGGTGCTAAAACCAGGGGAAAGAAGCCTTGCCTTCCAGTGTACATTATGTACACAAATGTAGAGGAAAAAGTATGATGTTTGACAACCAGATGCACAGGAATGGGTATATAACCACAAATTACTGCAGAGCATGGCACCTGCTTAATATAATCATGCTGGTCAGTATGTTGTATATTAAGGTAATGTTATTATTTTTGTAATTCGTATAAACTATGCTATGTTAAGATGCTGTGAATATGTTGTGCTTAGTCCTAAATATAATTTTTGTGGTGCAGCAATCTTTTTCAGAGCACTGCGTACAAGTTTCTTGTGATGTGTTTAAGAAATTGTATTACGTAAGGACCCTTTTTGTACATTTTTAAGAACAGAAGAGGAAATGTTGCAATATTGATGTTTGTTCAATGTGTTACCTTTTGTGTAGTCGGCGAAGAGGGAATTTATCTTGCTTGAAATATTCTTTACCTACAGTATACTGTGTTGTTGCAGAAGTATTTATAGGTTTAGGCAGTTCAGTGAGCTCCATGACAACCCGTTTACCAGATGCATGTGCTTGCAGTAAAGAGAAATGGGAACACAATCAAGAATCTGTACAACTGAACAAACAGTTTAAAGCTTAATTCTCAGGAAAATATTTTTTATTTTATTTTGTCTGTAACCTTTAAGTCTATTTTAAATACATATGTTTTGACAGTTTGTGCCACTGCTTGCGTTTGCAGAGGCTGTCAGAAGGTGTATACACACACTTTTTTTTTATATATATGACCTGGGCAAATATTCACAATTTAGAATGCATCAATTTCTTAACAGAATATGTGAATGTGTAAAGGTCCATGCACACGGTGAGATTCGGGCTATGCCCGATTCTCACTATGGGACAGATGTATTAACCTGGAGACGGCATAAAGAAGTGATAAACCAGTGATATGTGCAAGGTGATAAAGGCACCAGCCAATCAGATCCTAACTGTTAATTTACATGTTGGAGCTGATTGGCTGGTGCCTTTATCACCTTGCACATATCACTGGTTTATCACTTCCTTATGCCTTCTCCAGGTTAATACATCTACCCCTGTGTGACATGGGTTGTGGTCGGTATCACACGCAAAGATGACTGTGCTTGCGAAACCGATTTTGACTATCTTTTACACGAGATAGTCAAAATTGACTTGCCTGCGTAGTCTATTTTTGTTTGCGATACCGATCCCATTGCAAGCTGTGTACACACTGTGCAATATGCACTAACTTTCCTTACGATTTTGACTATATAGTCAAAATCGTAAGAAAAGTTAAGTGCATATCGCACCGTGTGTACACACCTTAAGATTCATTATTATTAAAATGTAGTTATAGTGTCAGTATGTTCCATTGTACTTTCATTTGGGGAAAAAAAGGATAATCGAGTCTGTAATAATAGTAAGAGGTAAGGGTTGGGTGAGTATTATTCTTTATAGGGTGCTTCAGATGGTCAGCAGTACAGTAAAAAGGGTATCCGGTCTCTAGGTCGACCACACTTAGGTCAACAATATCTAGGTCGACCACTATTGGTTGACAGTCAGTAGGTTGACATGGTTTCTAGGTCGACATGGTAGAATGTCGACATGAGTTTTTCACATTTTTTTTCTTCATTTTTCTCTAACATCCATAAGGGATATTGGGGACACATTAGTATGATGGGTATAGACAGGGTTCAAAGGAGCCAGTGCACTTTAAATTTCTTCAGCTGGGTGTGCTGGCTCCTCCCCCCTATGCCCCCTCCCACAGTTTAGAAAAAGTACACTCAGAGGATGCACACTCTGCAAGCTCCAGAGTTTTCTTCAGTTTATTTAAAAAAAAATGTTTTCCCTTTTTTCTGTATGCTGTTTGGGCAACAGCATACCTGCGCCGTGGGAGTTAGGAGGGGGAAGGGGGGGGGGTCACCGCCCTCGCGAAGTGGAGGGCCCCCCCCGCTGCAGGACCACTGAGGGGTTGTTTAGCGGGGCACTTGGCTGTCACAGCCGCAGCACATCGCACACCCCTAACACTGCCTGAAGGTGATCGTCGGTGGTGAGTACAAACCGGGGGCCCCGCTGCTACTGCTTGCGAACCAGAGACCCTCAGGCGAGCGCAGTGGATGCACTGACATTGCCTTGGCCTTATCAGCTGGTCTACCTGTTTCCTCCGATTCCGTTGATCCCAAAGGTGCTCAAGAGGATCAAGCATCAAGGAGTGCAAGCAATCCTAATTGTCCCGGAGAGCGTGGTATGTGGCTCTTCTGGACATGTCCATAGTAGAAACTTGGCCTTTGCCGCTAAGAAGGGATCTTCTTCAGCAAGGACCATTCGTCTACCCGGTCTTACGGTGGCTTTGTTTGCTGGCATGGAAGTTGAGCGGAACATCCTTGCTCACAAAGGACTTTCCAAAAAGGTCATTGCCACTATGGTGCAAGCCAGAAAACCTGTGACGTCAAAACACTATTATCATTTCTCTATCGTCCTAGTGGATGCTGGGGTTCCTGAAAGGACCATGGGGAATAGCGGCTCCGCAGGAGACAGGGCACAAAAAGTAAAGCTTTTCCAGATCAGGTGGTGTGCACTGGCTCCTCCCCCTATGACCCTCCTCCAGACTCCAGTTAGATTTTTGTGCCCGGCCGAGAAGGGTGCAATTCTAGGTGGCTCTCATAAAGAGCTGCTTAGAGAAAGTTTAGCTTAGGTTTTTTATTTTACAGTGATTCCTGCTGGCAACAGGATCACTGCAACGAGGGACAGAGGGGAGAAGAAGTGAACTCACCTGCGTGCAGGATGGATTGGCTTCTTGGCTACTGGACATCAGCTCCAGAGGGACGATCACAGGTACAGCCTGGATGGTCACCGGAGCCGCGCCGCCGGCCCCCTTGCAGATGCTGAAGTAAGAAGAGGTCCAGAATCGGCGGCTGAAGACTCCTGCAGTCTTCTAAAGGTAGCGCACAGCACTGCAGCTGTGCGCCATTTTCCTCTCAGCACACTTCACACGCAGTCACTGAGGGTGCAGGGCGCTGGGGGGGGGGCGCCCTGGGAGGCAAATGAAAACCTATTAAAAGGCTAAAAATACCTCACATATAGCCCCCAGAGGCTATATGGAGATATTTAACCCCTGCCTGGATTCACAAAATAGCGGGAGACGAGCCCGCCGGAAAAGGGGCGGGGCCTATCTCCTCAGCACACGGCGCCATTTCCTCTCACAGCTCCGCTGGTCAGGACGGCTCCCAGGTCTCTCCCCTGCACTGCACTACAGAAACAGGGTAAAACAGAGAGGGGGGGCAAATTTAATGGCAATATTTTGATATATATAAAGCAGCTATAAGGGAGCACTTATTATAAGGCTATCCCTGTCATATATAGCGCTTTTTTGGTGTGTGCTGGCAGACTCTCCCTCTGTC
The DNA here is from genome assembly GCF_028390025.1 of Pseudophryne corroboree. Classification (NCBI taxonomy): domain Eukaryota; kingdom Metazoa; phylum Chordata; class Amphibia; order Anura; family Myobatrachidae; genus Pseudophryne; species Pseudophryne corroboree. The sequence goes on along the minus strand of NC_086444.1, from coordinate 866,631,004 downwards.
TCCCCAAAGGGCTAGTGGGTCCTGTCTTCGTGTAGAGCATTCCCTGTGTGTCTGCTGTGTGTCGGTACGTGTGTGTCGACATGTATGAGGACGATATTGGTGTGGAGGCGGAGCAATTGCCAAATATGGGGATGTCACCTCCTAGGGGGTCGACACCAGAATGGATGCCTTTATTTGTGGAATTACGGGATAGCGTCAACTCGCTTAAGCAGTCGTTTGACGACATGAGGCGGCCGGACAATCAATTAGTGCCTGTCCAGGCGCCTCAAACACCGTCAGGGGCTGTGAAACGCCCTTTGCCTCAGTCGGTCGACACAGACCCAGACACAGGCACTGATTCCAGTGGTGACGGTGACGAATCAACCGTATTTTCCAGTAGGGCCACACGTTATATGATTTTGGCAATGAAGGAGGCGTTACATTTAGCTGATACTACAGGTACCACTAAACAGGGTATTATGTGGGGTGTGAAAAAACTACCTATAGTTTTTCCTGAATCAGAAGAATTAAATGACGTGTGTGATGAAGCGTGGGTTGCCCCTGATAAAAAGCTGATAATTTCAAAGAAATTATTGGCATTATACCCTTTCCCGTCAGAGGTTAGGGCGCGCTGGGAAACACCTCCTAGGGTGGACAAGGCGCTAACACGCTTATCTAAACAAGTGGCGTTACCCTCTCCTGAGACGGCCGCACTTAAAGATCCATCAGATAGGAGGATGGAAAATATCCAAAAAAGTATATACACACATGCAGGTGTTATACTACGACCAGCTATAGCGACTGCCTGGATGTGCAGTGCTGGGGTAGTTTGGTCAGAGTCCCTGATTGAAAATATTGATACCCTGGACAGGGACAATATTTTACTGTCGTTAGAACAAATAAAGGATGCATTTCTTTATATGCGTGATGCACAGAGGGATATCTGCACACTGGCATCACGGGTAAGTGCTATGTCCATTTCGGCCAGAAGAGCTTTATGGACGCGACAGTGGACAGGCGATGCGGATTCTAAACGGCATATGGAAGTTTTGCCGTATAAAGGGGAGGAGTTATTTGGAGTCGGTCTATCAGATTTGGTGGCCACGGCTACAGCCGGGAAATCCACCTTTCTACCTCAAGTCACTCCCCAACAGAAAAAGGCACCGACTTTTCAACCGCAGCCCTTTCGTTCCTTTAAAAATAAGAGAGCAAAGGGCTATTCATATCTGCCACGAGGCAGAGGTCGAGGGAAGAGACAGCAACAGGCAGCTCCTTCCCAGGAACAGAAGCCCTCCCCGGCTTCTACAAAAGCCTCAGCATGACGCTGGGGCTTCTCAAGCGGACTCGGGGACGGTGGGCGGTCGTCTCAAAAATTACAGCGCGCAGTGGGCTCACTCGCAGGTAGATCCCTGGATCCTGCAGATAATATCTCAGGGGTACAGGTTGGAACTAGAGACAGATCCGCCTCGCCGTTTCCTGAAGTCAGCTTTACCAACGTCCCCCTCCGAAAGGGAGACGGTTTTGGAAGCCATTCACAAGCTGTACTCTCAGCAGGTGATAGTCAAGGTACCTCTTCTACAACAAGGGAAGGGGTATTATTCCACTCTATTTGTGGTACCGAAGCCGGATGGCTCGGTAAGGCCTATTCTAAATCTGAAGTCCTTGAACCTGTACATAAAGAAGTTCAAGTTCAAGATGGAGTCACTCAGAGCAGTGATAGCGAACCTGGAAGAAGGGGACTTTATGGTATCCTTGGACATCAAGGATGCGTATCTCCACGTTCCAATTTACCCCTCACACCAGGGGTACCTCAGGTTCGTTGTACAAAACTGTCACTATCAGTTTCAGACGCTGCCGTTTGGTTTGTCCACGGCACCTCGGGTCTTTACAAAGGTAATGGCCGAGATGATGATTCTTCTTCGAAGAAAAGGCGTATTAATTATCCCATACTTGGACGATCTCCTAATAAGGGCAAGGTCCAGAGAACAGCTAGAGATGGGATTAGCACTATCTCAAGAGGTGCTAAAGCAGCACGGATGGATTCTGAATATTCCAAAATCCCAATTAATGCCGACAACTCGTCTGCTGTTCCTAGGGATGATTCTGGACACGGTTCAGAAAAAGGTTTTTCTTCCCGAGGAAAAAGCCAAGGAGTTATCCGACCTGGTCAGGAACCTCCTAAAACCAGGAAAGGTGTCTGTACATCAATGCACAAGAGTCCTGGGAAAAATGGTGGCTTCTTACGAAGCAATTCCATTCGGCAGATTCCATGCAAGAATTTTCCAAAGGGATCTGTTGGACAAATGGTCAGGGTCGCATCTTCAGATGCACCTGCGGATAACCCTGTCTCCAAGGACAAGGGTATCTCTTCTGTGGTGGTTGCAGAGGGCTCATCTATTGGAGGGCCGCAGATTCGGCATACAGGATTGGATCCTGGTGACCACGGACGCCAGCCTGAGAGGCTGGGGAGCAGTCACACAAGGAAGAAACTTCCAGGGAGTGTGGTCGAGCCTGGAAAAGTCTCTTCACATAAACATTCTGGAACTAAGAGCAATCTACAATGCTCTAAGCCAGGCGGAACCTCTGCTTCAAGGAAGACCGGTGTTGATCCAGTCGGACAACATCACGGCAGTCGCCCATGTAAACAGACAGGGCGGCACAAGAAGCAGGAGTGCAATGGCAGAAGCTGCCAGGATCCTTCGCTGGGCGGAGAATCACGTGATAGCACTGTCAGCAGTGTTCATCCCGGGCGTGGACAACTGGGAAGCAGACTTCCTCAGCAGACACGATCTTCACCCGGGAGAGTGGGGACTTCATCCAGAAGTTTTCCACATGCTAATAAACCGTTGGGAAAGACCAATGGTGGACATGATGGCGTCTCGCCTCAACAAAAAACTGGACAGGTATTGCGCAAGGTCAAGAGATCCGCAGGCAATAGCTGTGGACGCGCTGGTAACACCTTGGGTGTACCAGTCGGTGTATGTGTTTCCTCCTCTGCCTCTCATACCAAAGGTATTGAGAATCATACGGCAAAGCGGAGTAAGAACGATACTAGTGGCTCCGGATTGGCCAAGAAGGTCTTGGTACCCGGAACTTCAAGAGATGGTCACGGACGATCCGTGGCCTCTACCTCTGAGAAGGGACCTGCTTCAACAGGGTCCCTGCCTCTTTCAAGACTTACCGCGGCTGCGTTTGACGGCATGGCGGTTGAACGCCAGATCCTAAAAGGAAAAGGCATTCCAGAAGAAGTCATTCCTACCTTGATTAAGGCAAGAAAGGAAGTCACCGCGAAGCATTATCACCGCATTTGGCGGAAATATGTTGCGTGGTGCGAGGATCGGAGTGCTCCGACGGAGGAATTTCAACTGGGTCGTTTCCTACATTTCCTGCAATCAGGATTGTCTATGGGTCTCAAATTGGGATCTATTAAGGTTCAAATTTCGGCCCTGTCAATATTCTTCCAAAAAGAATTGGCCTCAGTCCCTGAGGTCCAGACTTTTGTCAAAGGAGTACTGCATATACAGCCTCCTGTGGTGCCTCCGGTGGCACCGTGGGATCTAAATGTAGTTTTAGATTTCCTCAAATCCCATTGGTTTGAACCACTAAAAAATGTGGATTTGAAATATCTCACATGGAAAGTGACTATGTTACTGGCCCTGGCTTCCGCCAGGAGAGTATCTGAACTGGCGGCTTTATCTTATAAAAGCCCTTATTTAATTTTCCATTCGGATAGGGCAGAGCTGCGGACGCGTCCGCATTTTCTCCCTAAGGTGGTATCAGCGTTTCACCTGAACCAGCCTATTGTAGTGCCTGCGGCTACAAGCGACTTGGAGGACTCCAAGTTGTTGGACGTTGTCAGAGCTTTAAAAATATACATTTCAAGGACGGCTGGAGTCAGAAAATCTGACTCGCTGTTTATACTGTATGCACCCAACAAGTTGGGTGCGCCTGCTTCTAAGCAGTCGATTGCTCGTTGGATTTGTAACGCAATTCAACTTGCACATTCTGTGGCAGGCCTGCCACAGCCTAAATCTGTTAAGGCCCATTCCACAAGGAAGGTGGGCTCATCTTGGGCGGCTGCCCGAGGGGTCTCGGCATTACAACTCTGCCGAGCAGCTACGTGGTCAGGGGAGAACACGTTTGTAAAATTCTACAAATTTGATACCCTGGCAAAAGAGGACCTGGAGTTCTCTCATTCGGTGCTGCAGAGTCATCCGCACTCTCCCGCCCGTTTGGGAGCTTTGGTATAATCCCCATGGTCCTTTCAGGAACCCCAGCATCCACTAGGACGATAGAGAAAATAAGAATTTACTTACCGATAATTCTATTTCTCGGAGTCCGTAGTGGATGCTGGGCGCCCATCCCAAGTGCGGATTATCTGCAATACTTGTACATAGTTATTGTTAACTAATTCGGGTTATTGTTTAGGGAGCCATCTTTCAGAGGCTCCTCTGTTATCATACTGTTAACTGGGTTTAGATCACAAGTTGTACGGTGTGATTGGTGTGGCTGGTATGAGTCTTACCCGGGATTCAAAATCCTTCCTTATTGTGTACGCTCGTCCGGGCACAGTACCTAACTGGAGTCTGGAGGAGGGTCATAGGGGGAGGAGCCAGTGCACACCACCTGATCTGGAAAAGCTTTACTTTTTGTGCCCTGTCTCCTGCGGAGCCGCTATTCCCCATGGTCCTTTCAGGAACCCCAGCATCCACTACGGACTCCGAGAAATAGAATTATCGGTAAGTAAATTCTTATTATCTGACGGAGATATGTCTCCTGGTGCGAGGAACGCACATATCCATCTGCAGAATTCCACTTGGGAAGATTCCTGCGTTTCCTGCAGGCTGGAGTGGATAAAGGCTTACGTAAGATCCATTTAGGTCCAGATTTCAGCTCATCAATTTTTCTTCCAAAATAAATTGGCTATGTTGCCAGTAGTACAAACCTTCTTGCAAGGAGTGCTTCACATACAACCTCCGTTTGTGCCGCCTACAGCACCTTGGGATTTGGATGTGGTGCTAAGTTTTCTGCATTCCTCCTGGTTTGAACCTCTGATGACGGTGGAAGACAGTGATGTTACTGGCCCTGGCTTCTGCTAGGTATGTCTCAGAATTGGTGGCCTTATTGTGTAAAAGTCCATACTTGGTCTTTCATGAGAACAGAGCGGAGCTCAGGACTAGACAGCAGTTGCTGCCGAAGGTGGTCTCTGCATCTCACTTAAATCAGCCTATTGTGATTCCGTCCAGTTCTGGCACTTCTGCCCCTCCGGAGGCATTGGATGCAGTGCGAGCCTTGAAGATCTATGTCGTGGGACGGCTCGGCTCAGAAAGACTGATTCCTTGTTCGTGCTGTATGATGCACAGAAAAAGGGTTACCCTGCTTCAAAGCAGTCCATTGCTCGTTGGCTTCGACTTAATTTTCAACAGGCCTATGGGTCAGCAGCCTTACCTGTTCCACAGTATCTAAAGGCCCACTCTACTAGATCAGTGGGGTCTTCCTGGGCGGCTGTCCGTGGAGTTTCAGCCTTGCAACTGTGCCGAGCTGCTACCTGGTCGGGGATGAACACCTTTGTGAAGTTCTACAAGTTTGATACCCTGGCCAAAGAGTATACCCAGTTTGGGCAGGCGGTGCTGCCGAAGTCTCCGCACGTTCCTACCCATTGTGGACGCTTTTGGAGATCCCCATCATACTAATGTGTCCCCAATATCCCTTATGGATGTTAGAGAAAATAGAATTTTAATATCTACCAGTAAAGCAGATGTTCCCAAACTGTGTGCCGTGGCTCCCTGGGGTGCTTCGGGACACTTGCAGGGGTGCCCTGGGTTGGTGGTCTAGGACTAATTCAAATTTTTCATGATCAATATAATAGGCAAAACCAGTGCTGGTGGCTGCCAGTCATAAAATATGTGGCCAAACAGAAGCAAATCTTGTCCCTCACCACACAGCTGACCCTAAGGATGACATATAAACGCAATCTACTTAATGTAATATTTCTTTCTAAATTTCTCAATAAGAAATTTTTGGCCTAGGGGTGCCGTGAAAAAAATTCTGATATTCTAAAGCGCCGTGATTCAAAAAAGTTTGGAAACCATTGCAGTAAAGCCTTTTCTTGTAGTCCATAAGTGATATTGGGCGCCCGTCTCTGTGCGGTGAATTTCTGCAGGTTCTCTGTTATGTGTTACCTGTTCAGCTGTTGCTGTTTTGTTGCCAGCCGTTGTTGGCCAGGTTGGGTTATGGTGTGCTGGTGTATAAACCTAACGACGCTTGTTGTTAAGTTCCTTCTCTCAAGTAAGTAATTTCTCCTTCGGGCACTGTTTTACCTATAACTGCCTGTGGGAGGGGGCATAGAGGGGAGGAGCCAGCACACCCAGTTGAAGAAATTTAAAGTGCACTGGCTCCTTTGGACCCCATCTATACCCATCATACTAATGTGTCCCCAATATCCCTTATGGACTAGAGAAAAGGATTTACCGGTAGGTATTAAAATCCAATTTGTTTTTACTTTCATGCTTTATGATCCACGTGGACTACAATTGGCAACAGTAACCTGTGCCGAGTGTAGCGGTAGCGGTGCGAGGCACCTTGCCCGAAGACGGTGCACTAATTGGGGTTCCCGGTCACTCTACGGAGAAAACGACACCAAAAACAATTTAAAAAAAACTTATGTTGACCTACTTACTGTCGACATAAGTGTGGTCGACCCTATGATCCACACCCAGTAAAAATAAGATTTTACTTACCGGTAAATCTATTTCTCGTAGTCCGTAGTGGATGCTGGGGACTCCGTAAGGACCATGGTGAATAGACGGGCTCCGCAGGAGACAGGGCACTTTAAGAAAGAATTAGGATACTGGTGTGCACTGGCTCCTCCCTCTATGTCCCTCCTCCAGACCTCAGTTCGAGAAACTGTGCCCGGAAGAGCTGACAGTACAAGGAAAGGATTTTGGAATCCAGGGTAAGACTCATACCAACCACACCAATCACACCGTATAACTCGTGATAAACTTATACCGTTAACAGTATGAACAACAACAGAGCATCAGATAAACCCTGATGCAAACAACATAACCCTTATTTAAGCAATAACTATATACAAGTATTGCAGAAAAAATCCGCACTTGGGACGGGCGCCCAGCATCCACTACGGACTACGAGAAATAGATTTACCGGTAAGTAAAATCTTATTTTCTCTAACGTCCTAGTGGATGCTGGGGACTCCGTAAGGAACATGGGGATTATACCAAAGCTCCCAAACGGGCGGGAGAGTGCGGATGACTCTGCAGCACCGATTGAGCAAACACAAGGTCCTCCTCAGCCAGGGTATCAAACTTGTAGAACTTTGCAAAAGTGTTTGAACCCAACCAAGTTGCTGCTCGGCAAAGCTGTAATGCCGAGACCCCTCGGGCAGCCGCCCAAGAAGAGCCCACCTTCCTTGTGGAATGGGCTTTCACTGATTTTGGTAGCGGCAATCCAGCCGCAGAATGAGCCTGCTGAATCGTGTTACAGATCCAGCGAGCAATAGTTTGCTTTGAAGCAGGAGCACCCAGCTTGTTGGATGCATACAGGATAAACAGCGACTCAGTTTTCCTGACTCTAGCCGTTCTGGCTACATAAACTTTCAAAGCCCTGACTACATCTAGTAACTCGGAATCCTCCAAGTCACGAGTAGCCACAGGCACCACAATAGGTTGGTTCATATGAAAAGATGACACCACTTTTGGCAGAAATTGTGGACGAGTCCGCAATTCTGCTCTGTCCATATGGAAAACCAGATAGGGGCTTTTATGTGACAAAGCCGCCAATTCTGACACACGCCTAGCCGTAGCCAAGGCTAATAGCATGACCACCTTCCACGTGAGATATTTTAACTCCACGGTTTTAAGTGGCTCAAACCAGTGTGATATCAGGAAACTCAACACCACGTTAAGATCCCAAGGTGCCACTGGAGGCACAAACGGGGGCTGAATATGCAGCACTCCCTTTACAAATGTCTGAACTTCAGGAAGAGAAGCCAGTTCTTTTTAAAAGAAAATGGATAGGGCCGAAATCTGGACCTTAATGGAACCCAATTTTAGGCCCAAAGACACTCTCAACTGTAGGAAGTGAAGGAAACGGCCCAGCTGGAATTCCTCTGTAGGGGCATTCCTGGCCTCACACCAAGCAAACATACTTTTGCCATATACGGTGATAATGTTTAGCCGTCACGTCCTTCCTAGCCTTTATTAGCGTAGGAATAACCTCATCCGGAATCCCTTTTTCTGCTAGGATCCGGCGTTCAACCGCCATGCCGTCAAACGCAGCCGCGGTAAGTCTTGGAACAGACAGGGCCCCTGCTGCAACAGATCCTGCCTTAGAGGCAGAGGCCATGGGTCCTCTGTGAGCATTTCTTGCAGTTCTGGATACCAAGTCCTCCTTGGCCAATCCGGAACAAGGAGTATTGCTCTCACTCCTCTTTTTCTTATGATTCTCAGCACCTTGGGTATGAGAGGAAGAGGAGGAAACACATAAACCGACCGGAACACCCACGGTGTCACCAGTGCGTCTACAGCTATCGCCTGAGGGTCTCTTGACCTGGCGCAATATCTCTGTAGCTTTTTGTTTAGGCGGGATGCCATCATGTCCACCTGTGGCAGTTCCCATCTCCTTGCAATCTACGTGAAGACTTCCTGATGAAGTCCCCACTCTCCCGGGTGGAGGTCGTGCCTGCTGAGGAAGTCTGCTTCCCAGTTGTCCACTCCCGGAATGAACACTGCTGACAGTGCTCGTACGTGATTCTCCGCCCATCGAAGAATTCTGGTGGCTTCCGCCATCGCCACCCTGCTCCGTGTGCCGCGTTGGCGGTTTACATGAGCCACTGCGGTGATGTCTGATTGAATCAGCACCGATTGGTCGCGAAGCAGGGTCTCCGCTTGACTTAGGGCGTTGTATATGGCCCTTAGTTCCAGGATATTGATGTGAAGGCAAGTCTCCTGACTTGACCACAGACCTTGAAAATTTCTTCCCTGTGTGACTGCCCCCCACCCTCGGAGGCTTGCATCCGTGGTCACCAGGACCCAGTCCTGAATGCCGAATCTGCGGCCCTCGAGAAGGTGAGTGCTCTGCAGCCACCACAGAAGAGACGCCCTGGGGGATAGGGTGATCAGCCGATGCATCTGTAGATGCGATCCGGACCACTTGTCCAACAGATCCCAGTGAAAGGTCCTCGCATGGAACCTGCTGAAGGGAATGGCCTCGTATGACGCCACCATTTTCCCCAGGACTCTCGTGCAGTGATGCACCGACACCTGTTTTGGTTTTAAGAGGTCTCTGACCAGTGTCATAAGTTCCTGCGCCTTCTCCGTCGGGAGAAAAACCTTCTTCTGGTCTGTGTCCAGAATCATGCCCAGGAAGGGCAGACGCGTCGTAGGAATCAGCTGCGACTTTGGAATATTCAGAATCCAGCTGTGCTGTTGTAACACTTCCCGAGAGCGTGCTACACTGATCAGCAACTGCTCTCTGGACCTCGCCTTTATGAGGAGATCGTCCAAGTATGGGATAATTGTGACTCCTTGCTTTCGCAGGAGCACCATCATTTCTGCCATTACCTTGGTAAATATTCTCGGTGCCGTGGACAGACCAAACGGCAACGTCTGGAATTGGTAATGACAATCCTGTACCACAAATCTGAGGTACTCCTGATGAGGCGGATAAATGGGGACATGAAGGTAAGCATCCTTTATGTCCAGAGACACCATAAAATCCCCCTCCTCCAGGTTTGCGGTGACCGCTCTGAGCGATTTCATCTTGAACTTGAACCTTTTCAGGTATATGTTCAGGGATTTTAAATTCAATATGGGTCTGACCGAACCGTCCGGTTTCGGTACCACAAACATTGTCTAATAGTAACCCCTTCCCTGTTGAAGGAGGGGAACCTTTACCACCACCTGCTGGAGATACAATTTGTGAATTGCAGTTAACACTATTTCCCTCTCTATGGGGGAAGCTGGCAGGGCCGATTTGAGGTAACGGTGAGGGGACATCACTTCGAATTCCAGCTTGTATCCCTGAGACACAATCTCTATAGCCCAGGGATCCACCTGAGAGTGAACCCACTTGTGGCTGAAATTTCGGAGACGCGCCCCCACCGGGTGGATTTAGTGGAAGCCGGGGAGGACTTCTGTTCCTGTGAACTAGCTGTATTGTGCAGCTTCTTTCCTCTACCCCTGCCTCTGGCAAGAAAGGACGCACCTCGGACTTTCTTGCTTCTTTGTGATCGAAAGGACTGCATTTGGTAATACGGTGCTTTCTTAGGTTGTGAGGGATTATATGGCAAAAAATTTGACTTTCCAGCCGTAGCTGTGGAGACCAGGTCCGAGAGACCGTCCCCAAACAATTCCTCACCCTTATTCGGTAAAACCTCCATGTGCCTTTTTGAGTCTGCATCGCCTGTCCATTGCCGAGTCCACAGGACCCTTCTGGCAGAAATCGACATAGCATTTATTCTAGATCACAGTAGGCTAATGTCTCTTTGGGCATCTCTCATATATAGGACAGCGTCTTTTATATGCCCCAGGGTCAGTATTATAGTATCCTTGTCCAAGGTATCAAGTTCCTCAGATAAGGTATCTGTCCATGCTGCTACAGCACTACACATCCAGGCCGACGCAATTGCCGGCCTTAGCAGGGTACCTGAATGTGCATAAATGGATTTCTTTTTCATCCACTAGGGGTCACTGGAGTACTCTTGGGGATATGGACGGCTTCCACCGGAAGAAGGCACTGAATAAATTAATTTTGAGACTACTCCTCCCCTCCATATCCTGCAGCACTTCAGTGGTTTTTCTGTGCTCGACACAGTTAGAAGGCATAGTGGAGCTCGTCCACAAAGTATTGGAATTTTTTTTCTAAGTTTTTTTTTCCGTCAATTTCCACGTCCTTTCCCCCCTTCTAACAGGCGTGGGTCAGGGACAGTGGAAGCGGCTGAGTAGCCGTGAGTGTCGGACCTCTCTGTAAAGAGCTCCCTCACTCCACTTGCAGGCTGCCTGCAGGAAAGCTGGACGGAGCTTGGATGAAAGCCCCGTCATAGACTTCTGTCACGGTCCAGGTATGTTGGGTTGGGGCGGTCAGCGCTTGCTGCCGCTCCACTGTGGGGGATTATTTGGTACTCACCGCTGCCCGGGGCGCGCTCTCACTCTCCGGCCCCCAGCATCCTAGGAGACCGCTGCTCCCTGCGCAGCAGCAGCGCTGCTTGGCTACACAGACACGCCGCCATGCTGTGTGTGGCGGGCGGGAGCACGTGTGCATAGGCCGCTCCACGGCTCTATGCAGCACGCTCTCTGCTTCCGCCATCCGCCCGCAGCAGCCGAGGAGTTCCGTTGTCCGGGGCCTACAGGACAGGCCGCTCACACGGCCCTTTGCAAAAACTTCCACAGGCCCAGACCCGGTGCTGTACACGGAGGTCGTGGGAGTGGGGGGGAGACTTTAACAGTATTGGGCAGTGTTAAGTTTTAAGAAAAAAAAAAAACTTGATGCTTAGTATGTTTAATGTTCTCCTGTCTGTTCCAGGTTTCCTATTTTACATCTCAGCTAAGAGTGGTACTAGGGGAATTTTTGGGTCAGTTTTCGTATTAGCAGGCACTGCACTTGCCTAAGATATATACCAGGAACTTTGGTGTTATTACTGAGTCGTGCAGTCTGTCTGTGTGGAGTTTGTATTGTCTGTCATAATGAGTAAGACACCAGCAAAATCTAAGAAACATTTGTCATGTCATGTCTGTAAGAGTGTGTTGCCTGATGGATCCACCACATGTACAGCATGTGTTGTTAATACAGCCATAAATACGATTTCCATTCCAGAAGTAAAGCCAGCATCTCAGGACCCTCCGTGGGCTTTACTTGCAGATGTATTAGTTGGTTTACAATCAGAGCTGGCCGCCTCTCGTGAAGAAAGAGAGGCGGCAAGATCTGAGTTTAAAATGAGACCATTTGAGTTACCTGGAGAATCTCAAGCTGGTCATAAGTCCACCTTGAGTGGAAAAGATAAGTTTCCTTTTCCTACTAATTTTCCTGTCTCTGGGATACTAGATCTCACTGAACAGGAGTATGAGGAGGGCGAAATAGAACAACAGTCAGAAGGTGACGACTTTGACAGCCCAGGTATTGACAATCTCATCAGAGCAGTTCGTCAGTCGCTGGAGTTTACAGAAACTGAGGAGCCACTGACGAATGATGAAGTAGTCTTTACTAAACGACAGAGATCTCCGATGTGTTTCCCTATCTCGGAATCTCTTAATAAAATGTTACTGGAGTCACGGAAAAATCCGGACAAACGGTTTTCTATTCCTCGTAGATTTAAATCGAGTTACCCGTTTCCAGAGGCCATGACAGCTACATGGGAGAACCCACCATTGGTGGATTCATCCGTATCTAAACTTACGAGGAAGTTAACCATACCAGTACCAACTGCTACTACACTTAAAGACCCTGCAGATCGTAAAATAGAGGCTATGCTAAGGTCCATGTATACAGCAACTGGAGTGCTGTTAAGACCTGGGTTGGTTGGCATTTGGGTTACTAAAGCTTTAATGGTATGGATAAAAGAGCTCAAGTCGGCTCTGCAAGATGATCATCTTATACTTCTCGCAGATCAAATCTGGGAAGCTGCTGAATATTTATGTACAGCTTCTACTGACGTCTGTCAGCTTACTTCTCGCCTGTCCTCATCGCTAGTCATAGTACGACGAGCACTTTGGCTGCGTTCGTGGCAGGCGGTGACGGAGGTTAAAAAAGGTATAGAGGCATTGCCTTATGATGGCGAGAAACTTTTTGGTCCTGAATTGGACAAATGGATTTCTGAGGCTACTGGAGGGAAGTCTGTTTTTCTTCCTTCGCCTACAACTATACCTAAACGGAAATATTCTGGTCCGGCGTTCAAATCCTTTAGAACTCAGCCCTTTCGTGGGCAGGGCACAGGAGCAGTCACGCCGGGCAGAAGAGGTCGGGGACGTAGTGCCCGACAATCCAATGCACGTCGTCAAGACACCAAGACCACTAACAAACCAGTGGCATGACGGGCTCCCAGCCCATCTCGGATCCCCAATTGTGGGAGCACGCCTTCAGAGCTTTCAGGGGGCGTGGCTGCAGACGTCCACAGATGGGTGGATCCGCAATTTAGTATTAGAGGGTTACAAAATAGAGTTCGATTATCTTCCGACAGGAAGATTTTTCACGACAGGACTGCCTGTGTCGGACGACAAGAAAGCAGTTCTGCAGGTTGCCATTCAGTCTCTGCTGAATGCTGCAGTGATAATTCCAGTCCCTGTGCAGGAACAGGGGCAGGGTTATTATTCCAGTCTGTTTCTGGTACCAAAACCAGATGGCTCAGTCAGGCCAATATTGAACCTAAAAGGTCTCAATCATTACGTCACTTACCACAGATTCAAGATGGAATCTCTCAGGTCAGTAATTGCAGGGTTAGAGCCACAGGAATTCATGATTGCACTAGATCTCAAGGATGCGTATTTGCACATTCCGATTTGGCCACCTCACCAAAGTTTTTTAAGGTTTGCGATAAGGCGAGACCATTACCAATTTCAGGCTCTACCGTTTGGCCTCTCATCAGCGCCTCGGGTATTCACCAAGGTAATGTCCGTAATGACAGCTCATCTCAGGTCCCTAGGGGTAATAATTGTTCCGTATTTAGACGATCTACTCATAAAGGCTCCGTCTCAACAATTGCTTCTCCAACATGCCTTGCTAACGTACAATGTACTAGTTCAGCACGGTTGGATAGTCAGTTTAAAGAAATCACATCTAATTCCGTGTCAACGACTTCAATTCCTAGGGATGATTCTCGATACAGTAAAACAAAGGGTTTACTTGCCACAACAGAAAGTACAGGGCATTCGTCATCTGGTGCAATTAGTGCTCAAGCCACGCACAGTCTCAGTACATTTGTGCATTCGCCTTTTAGGCACAATGGTGGCGGCTTTCGAAGCACTTCAGTTCGGAAGATTTCACTCACGTCCGTTTCAACTGGAGGTGTTAGCACAGTGGTCGGGATCACATCTGCAGCTGCACCACAGGGTGAGGTTGTCACCACAAGTCAGGGTGTCTCTTCTCTGGTGGTTAAAAATACACAATCTATCTGCAGGGAGACGATTCGGAGTCGCGAATTGGATAATTCTGACAACGGACGCAAGTCTCAGAGGTTGGGGAGCTGTAGTTCAGAGTTATCGGCTCCAGGGCCTCTGGGCGGATCACGAAAGATCGCTATCCATAAATGTTCTGGAACTCAGGGCGATTTACAATGCTCTAAGACAAGCGGTGTACATGTTTCGTTTTCAGACTGTGCAGGTGCAGTCAGACAATGCGACGGCAGTCGCATACATAAACAAACAAGGAGGAACGAGAAGCCGCATGGCTATGCGGGAAGTAGCTCGGATCCTCAGATGGGCCGAATATCACCAGGTGATATTATCGGCAGTGTTCATTCCTGGAGTGGACAACTGGGAGGCAGATTTTCTCAGTCGTCGGGATTTTCATCCAGGAGAGTGGGCATTAAATCCAGAAGTTTTTCAGATGTTGATCCAGAAGTGGGGTTACCCTCAGGTGGATCTAATGGCATCCCGCCACAATCATCAGGTGTCAAGATATGTGTCCAGAACAAGAGATCCAGGGGCAGTGGCGGTGGATGCTCTCACAGCCACGTGGCCATACAGCCTTGTGTATCTGTTTCCACCGTTTCCGCTGCTCCCGCTGGTGCTAAAACGGATCAAGAGAGGGTTCGTCACAGTCATTCTAATAGCGCCTCATTGGCCTCGGAGGGCTTGGTTCTCGGATCTTCTCGGGTTACTCGCAGACGATCCATGGCCACTCCCACTACGTCCGGACCTGTTACAACAGGGTCCGTTCCTCTACCCCGATTTAGCGCGGCTGCGTTTGACGGGGTGGCTGTTGAAAAGGCCATCTTAAGGAAAGAGGGCATTCCTGAGTCTGTTATACCAACCATGGTACGAGCTAGGAAGCCGGTTACGGCAGCTCATTATTATAGAATTTGGCGTACTTATATAGGTTGGTGTGAAGCTCGGAAATTTCCGACATCGTCTTTTAAATTATCCCGTCTTTTGTTATTTTTACAAATGGGGTTAGATGGAGGACTACGTCTTTCCACACTAAAGGTGCAGGTATCTGCGTTGTCAATTTATTTTCAAAGGAAATTGGCCTCGTTGCAGTCAATACATACGTTTCTACAGGGTGTAAAGAGGATACAGCCTCCTTTCATTCCACCTACAGCACCATGGGACTTGAATCTGGTTTTAGATTTCTTACAGTCCGATTACTTTGAACCCTTACAACAAGTGGATATTAAATTTCTCACTTGGAAAACGATTTTTCTTTTAGCCTTAGCCTCGGCTAAGCGTGTTTCAGATTTGGGTGCCTTGTCATGCAAGTCACCGTATTTAATTTTTCATGATGACAGAGCGGAACTTCGGACGAATCCCGTTTTTCTACCAAAAGTAGTGTCGTCTTTTCACATCAATCAACCAATAGTAGTTCCTGTGTTAACAGGAGATTCTGGAATGTTGGATGTAGTTCGCGCATTGCGCATCTATGTTTCCCGAACGTCTACTGTGCGTAAGACAGATACGTTGTTTGTTCTCTATGACGCAGCTAAGAGGGGTTGGCCAGCCTCTAAGCAGACCTTATCCAGATGGATCAAACTGACTATACGTCAGGCTTACCTTTATGCTAAGTTACAGCCACCTACTTCAGTAACAGCTCATTCCACACGTTCTGTGGGGACGTCATGGGCAGCGAGTCGTGGGGCTTCTACGACACAGCTTTGCCGTGCGGCTACTTGGTCGTCAGTGCACACGTTTGTGCGCTTTTACAAGTTTGATACGTTCGCGGCATCAGCATCTAGCTTTGGCCGTTTAGTGTTACAAGGGCCAAACAGCTCTCCCGCCACGGAGGAGACTTTGGTACATCCCAAGAGTACTCCAGTGACCCCTAGTGGATGAAAAAGAAAATAGGATTTTGGTACTTACCAGGTAAATCCTTTTCTTTGAATCCATAGGGGGCACTGGACGCCCACCCAGAGCAGTTTACCTGTTTTAGGAGTTCAGTGGTTCTTATGGTAACACACTTTCACGACTGGTTTAAATTTAACAAGGGTTAATCAGTTATGGTGTCAACTGTTTAGTTGTCTGTTACGTTGTGTCAACTTTATTGTTGTCTGTGAGACTATATGTAATTCTCCTTTTGTCAATCTCTCTATCGATCCTGTTCGGCTCAGTAAAAAACACTGAAGTGCTGCAGGATATGGAGGGGAGGAGTAGTCTCAAAATTAATTTATTCAGTGCCTTCTTCCGGTGGAAGCCGTCCATATCCCCAAGAGTACTCCAGTGCCCCCTATGGATTCAAAGAAAAGGATTTACCTGGTAAGTACCAAAATCCTATTTTCAGGATACCCTCCTGCTTTCTATCTGCAGCATCTTTTAGGGTGGCCGTATCCTGTGACGGCAGGGCTACCCTCTTGGATAAGCGTGTTAAAGCTTTGTCCACCCTAGGGGAGGATTCCCAGCGTAACCTGTCCGTTGGCGGGAAAGGATACGCTATAAGCATCCGTCTGGAAATCTGCATTTTCCTATCTGGAGATTCCCAAGCCTTTTCACGTAACTCATTTAATTCATGTGAAGGGGGAAAGGTCACCTCTTGCCTTTTCTCCCCATACATATAAACCCTCTTGTCAGGGACTGGGGTTTCCTCTGTGATGTGTAACACATCTTTCATTGCTATAATCATGTAGCTGATGGCTTTAGCCATTTTAGGCTGTAACTTTGCATCATCGCCATCGACACTGGAGTCAGAATCCGTGTCGATATCTGTGTCAACAATTTGGGATAGTGGGCGCTTCTGAGACCCTGACGGCCTCTGCGCTGTAGGATCAGGCATGGGTTGAGACCCTGACTGTCCCAAGGCTTCAGCTTTATCCAACCTCTTATGCAAGGAATTTACATTATCATTTAAAACCTTCCACATATCCATCCAATCGGGTGTCGGCGCCGTCGGCGGCGACCCCACATTCATTTGTACCCGCTCTGTTTCCACATAGCCTTCCTCGTCAAACATGCCGACAAAAGCGTACCGACACACCACACACACAGGGGATGCTCTATTTGAAGACCGTTCCCCCACAAGGCCTTTTGGAGAGAGAGAGAGAGAGTATGCCAGCACACACCCCAGCGCTAAATGACCCAGGAATCACACAGTAACTTAGTGTTAACCCAGTAGCTGCTGTATATCAGTTTTTGCGCTAAATTTATGTGCCCCCCCTCTCTCTTCACCCTTTTTCTACCGTGTTTCTGCAGGGGAGAGCCTGGGGAGCTTCCTCTCAGCGGAGTTGTGGAGAGAAAATGGCGCTGGTGAGTGCTGAGGAAGAAGCCCCGCCCCCTCAGCGGCGGGCTTCTGTCCCGCGTTTTGTGTGTAAAATAATGGCGGGGGTTCATGCATATATACAGTGCCCAGCTGTATATATGCTGCTTTTGCCATGAGGTACCCAATTGCTGCCCAGGGCGCCCCCCCCCCTGCGCCCTGCACCCTACAGTGACCGCAGTGTGTGGGTTTAGTGTGGGAGCAATGGCGCACCGCTGCAGTGCTGTGCGCTACCTCAGATGAAGACTGGAGTCTTCTACCGCCGATTTCGAAGTCGTCTTGCTTCTCACGCCGGCTTCTGTCTTCTGGCTCTTCGAGGGGGACGGCGGCGCGGCTCCGGGATCGGACGACCAAGGGGTGCGTTCCTGTGTACGATCCCTCTGGAGCTAATGGTGTCCAATAGCCTAAGAAGCAGGACCTATCTTCTAGTGAGTAGGGCTGCTTCTCTCCCCTCAGTCCCACGTAGCAGAGAGTCTGTTGCCAGCAGATCTCTCTGAAAATAAAAAATCCTAACAAAATACTTTCTTATTAGCAAGCTCAGTAGAGCTCACTAAGGTACACCCAGCTCGTCCGGGCACAGATTCAAACTGAGGTCTGGAGGAGGGACATAGAGGGAAGAGCCAGTGCACACAAGTATCCTAATTCTTTCTTAAAGTGCCCTGTCTCCCGTCTATTCCCCATGGTCCTTACGGAGTCCCCAGCATCCACTAGGACGTTAGAGAAAAGTGCATACAAAAGAACACCACAAACTTAGCAGGATAAAGACAATATATACATGTCAGTCAATAACACATCCTATGTAAATACAGTCACACAACTAGAAAACCAATGCTTGCTGAAGCCACATTTCAGTTGATAAAGGCAACAGACAACATGAAAATACGATTACGAAAAGAATACCAAAGCGTACACGAGGTAAGAGGGTCCTGCTTGTGAATACTTACAATATATACGGAATGGGCAATCAAAAATGGATGACACAGTGGGGTGAACCTTTTTTTTACTCAAGACAGTTGCTTTGCATTATATTCGCACTGCTAAAGTGACAAAACTACATTGCAAGCGTACGACTAGGGCAGGCATTACTTGTACTTCTGTGCACTGCTAAGTTACAAATATGTGACTGTAATCATAATCTGTGTCTTTATACACGCTTTACCACTATGAGAGGCTTTGTGTGTGGCTATAGTGCGTCTAATATGCAATATTTAGGCTAAGGTACACATTATTTTCTCTAACGTCCTAGAGGATGCTGGGGACTCCGTAAGGACCATGGGGATAGACGGGCTCCGCAGGAGACATGGGCACTTTAAGAAAGTCTTTAGACCTGGGTGGGCACTGGCTCCTCCCTCTATGCCCCTCCTCCAGACCTCAGTTTGATACTGTGCCCAGAGGAGCTGGGTGCTTTTCAGTGAGCTCTCCTGAGTTTGCTGATAGAAAGTATTTTGTTAGGTTTTTTTATTTTCAGGGAGCTCTGCTGGCAACAGACTCCCTGCATCGAGGGACTGAGGGGAGAGAAGCAGCCCTACTCTCTGAGTGCAAGTCCTGCTTCTTAGGCTACTGGACACCATTAGCTCCAGAGGGATTGGTACGCAGGATCTCACCCTAGCCGTCCGTCCCAGAGCCGCGCCGCCGTCCCCCTCGCAGAGCCGGAAGATAGAAGCCGGGTGAGTATGAGAAGAAAAGGAGACTTCAGGGGCGGCAGAAGACTTCATGATCTTCACTGAGGTAACGCACAGCACTGCAGCTGTGCGCCATTGCTCCCACACACCACACATACTCCGGTCACTCTAATGGTGCAGGGCGCAGGGGGGGGGGCGGCGCCCTGGGCAGCAATATAAACCTCTTATTTGGCAAAAGGAGCATATATATAGCTGGACACTGTATATATGCAGGAGCCCCCGCCAATTTTACACTTTTAGCGGGACAGAAGCCCACCGTCGAGGGGGCGTGGCTTCTCCCTCAGCACTCACCAGCGCCATGTTTTTCTCCACAGCACTGCTGAGAGGAAGCTCCCCGGACTCTCCCCTGCTTATACCATGGTAGAAGAGAGGGTTTTAAAGAAGAGGGGGGGCACCTAATTCGGCGCAGATAATAACAGCGCTACTGGTTAAACATTAAATTGCTGTGTTTTTTCCTGGGTCATATAGCGCTGGGGTGTGTGCTAGCATACTCTCTCTCTGTCTCTCCAAAGGGCCTTGTGGGGGAATTATCTTCAGATGAGCATTCCCTGAGTGTGTGGTGTGTTGGTACGTGTGTGTTGACATGTCTGAGGTAAAAGGCTCTCCTAAGAAGGAGATGGAGTAAATGTGTGTGTGGTGTCTCCGTCGACAACGCCGACACCTGATTGGATATGTGAAATGAAGTGCTAAGGTAAATTTATTGCACAAAAGATTAGAGAACAGACAGTGAATCTACACATGTCTGTCCCTATGTCGCAGAGACCTTCAGACTCTCACAACGCTCACTATCCAAAATAATAGACACTGATATCGACACGGCGTCTGACTCCAGTGTCGACTACGATAATGCAAAGTTACAGCCAAAACTGGCAGAAAAGTATTCAATATATGATTATTGTAATAAAAGATGTTTTGCATATCACTGATGACCCATCTGTCCCTGACACGAGGGTACACATGTTTAAGGGGAAGAAAGCTGAGGTAAATTTCCCTCCTCTCATGAAGAAAAATAGCGGGAATCTCCAGACAAGAAGCTGCAGATTCCCACAAAGAATTCTCAGGGAGTATCCTTTCCCTACTAGGGCCAGGATACGATGGGAATCTTCCCCTAGGGTGGACAAAGCTTTGTCACGTTTACCCAAAAGGTAGCGCTGACTTAACAGCTATCCTCAGGGATCCTGCAGATAGCATGCAGTAAGAGTACTATGAAGTCCATTTACACACATTCTGGTACACTACTCAGACCGGAGATTGTGTCGGCATGGGTTTATAGCGCTGTAGCAGCGTGGACAGATAACTTATCAGCAGAGATTGAAACCCTAGATAAGGATACCATGTTATTGACCCTAGTATGTGTGTGTGTATGTATGTATATATATATATGATACTGTCTTAAATATATATATATATATATATATAAACATGCCCAAAGAGACATTAGTCTACTGGGTTCTAGAGTCAACGCTATGTCGATTTCTGCTAGACGTGTCCTGTGGAACATGCAATGGACAGGTGATGCCGCCTAAAAGAGGCATATGGAAGGTTTACCTTACAAGGCTGAGGAATTGTGTGGAGAAGGGTTCTCGGACCTGGTCTCCACAGCTATAGCTGGTAATTCTGTTCTTTTGCCTTATATTCCTTCACAGCCTAAGGGGCCCTACTCACTGGCCGACCCGCCGCCGAGCTGCCCGACGGCGGATACGACCGACGAGCGACCCGGCGGCGGGGGGGGGAGTGAAGTTTCTTCACTCCCCCCCCGTCACGCGGCTGCATTGAAGTGCAGGCAAATATGGACGAGATCGACCATATTGGCCTGCATGCACAGCCGACGGGGGACCAGCGATGAACGAGCGCGGGGACGCGCATCGTTCATCGCTGGAGTCTCCACACTGAAAGATATGAACGAGTTCTCGATCGTTCATATCTTTCTGAAAATCGGCCAGTGTGTAGGGCCTATAAGAAAGCACGACATTATCAAATGCAGTCCTTTCGGTCGCAGAATAACAAGAAAGTACGAGGAGCGTCCTTTCTTACCAGAGGTAAGGGCACAGCTAGTTCCCAGGAACAGAAGTCCTCCCCGGCCTCTACTACATCCACCGCATGACGCTGGAGCTCCGCTAAGGGAGTCCGTCCCAGTGGGAGCACGTCTTCGACTCTTCAGCCACATCTGAGTTCACTCACAGGTGGATCCCTGGGCAATAGAAATTGTTTCTCAGGGTTACAAGCTAGAATTCGAAAGGTGCCTCCTCGACGGTTTTTCCTTATCGGACCTACCGGCTTCTCCCACAGAAAGGGAGATAATATTAAATACAATTCACACATTGTATCTCCAACAGGTGGTGCTCAAGGTTCCCCTCCTTCAACAAGGAAGGGGATATTACTCAACCTTGGCTGTAGTCCCGAAACCGGACGGTTCGGTCAGACCTATTTTAAAATTAAAATCTCTGTACGGGAAAAGGTTCAAATTTAAAGTGGAATCGCCCAGAGCGATCATCGCCAGCCTGGAAGGGGGGGATTTGATGGTGTATCTAGACATAAAGGCTGCATACCTTCATGTTCACATTAATCCACCCCATCAGGCGTACCTGACAATTGCGGTACAGGATTCTCAATTTCCCGAGGTCACAGTTGGTTCCTATAATTCGTCTGCCCTTCTTGGGTATGATTCTGGATACAGACCAGAAATGGGTTTACCTTCAGATAGAGAAGGCCCAGGAACTCATGACTCTAGTCAGGGACCTATTGAAACCAAGACAGGTGTCAGTGCATCACTGCACTCGAGTCCTGGGAAAAACATTCCCTTCGGCAGGTTCCATGCGAGGACTTCAAATGGGACCTACTGGACAAGTGGTCCGGGTCACATCTACAGATTCATCAGTTGATCACCCTATCCCCCAGGGCCAGGGTATCTCTCCTGTGGTGGCTGCAGAGTGCTCACCTTCTAGAGGGCCGCAGATTCGGCATTCAGGACTGGATCCTGGTGACCACGGACGCGAGCCTCCGAGGCTGGGGAGCAGTCACACAGGGAAGAAATTTCCAAGGTCTTTGGTCAAGTCAAGAGACTTGTCTTCACATCAACATATTGGAACTAAGGGCCATATACAACGCCCTACGTCAAGCGGAGACCTTTCTTCGAGACCAACCGGTTCTGATCCAGTCAGACAACGTCACCGCAGTAGCTCATGTAAACCGCCAAGGCGGCACAAGGAGCAGAGTGGCGATGGCGGAAGCCACCAGAATTCTTCGCTGGGCGGAGAATCGTGTAAGAGCACTGTCAACAGTGTTCATTCCGGAAGTGAACAACTGGGAAGCAGTCCATACGTCCTGGAGAGTGGAGACTTCATCAGGAAATCTTCGCACAGATTGCAGTTCGGTGGGGACTGCCACAGATAGACATGATGACGTCCCGCCTCAACAAAAAGCTGCAGAGTTATTGCGCCTGGTCAAGAGATCCTCAGGCAGTAGCGGTAGACGCTCTAGTGACACCGTGGGTGTTCCAGTCAGTCTATGTATTTCCTCCTCTTCCTCTCATACCCAAGGGTTGAGAATAATAAGAAAAAGAGGAGTGAGAACAATCCTCATTGTTCCAGATTGGCCACGAAGGATCTGGTATCCGGATCTGCAGGAAATGCTTACAGAAGATCCGTGGCCTCTTCCTCTAAGGCAGGACCTGTTGCAACAGGGCCCATGTCTGTTCGAAGACTTACCGCTGCTGCGTTTGACGGCATGGCGGTTGAACGCCGGATCCTAGCGGAAAAAGGCATTCCGGATTAGGTCATTCCTACGCTGATAAAGGCTAGGAAGGACATGACATCTAAACATCACCGTATATGGCGAAAATATGTTTCTTGGTGTGAGGCCAGGAATGCTCCTACGGAAGAATTCCATCTGGGCTGTTTCCTTCAATTCCTACAAACTGGAGTGAATTTGGGCCTAAAACTTAGGCTCCATTAAGGTTCAGATTTCGGCCCTATCCATTTTCTTTCAAAAAGAATTGGCTTCTCTCCCAGAAATTCAGACTTTTGTGAAGGGAGTGCTGCATTTTCAGCCTCCTTTTGTACCTCTGGTGGAACCCTGGGACCTTAACGTGGTGTTAAGTTTCCTTAAGTCACACTGGTTTGAAACGCCTAAAACGGTAGAGTTAAAATATCTCACTTGGAAGGTGGTCATGTTATTAGCCTTGGCTTCGGCTAGGCAAGTGTCGGAATTGGCGGCTTTGTCTCATGAAAGCCTCTATCTGGTTTTCCATGTCAATAGACCGGAGTTGCGGACACGGCCTCAATTCCCGCCTAAGGTGGTATTATCCTTTCATATGAACCAGCCTATTGTCGTGCCTGTGGCTACGCGTGACTTGGAGGACTCCAAGTCCCTGGATGTGGTCAGGGCTTTGAAAATTTACGTAGCCAGAACGGCTAGAGTCAGAAAAACAGAATCACTGTTAGTCCTGTATGCTGCCAACAAGCTTGGCGCTCCTGCTTCAAAGCAGACTATTGCCCGCTGGATTGGTAACACCATTCAGCAGGCTCATCCTACGGCTGGATTGCCATTGCCTAAATCGGTTAGGGTCCATTCCACTAGGAAGGTGGGCTCTTCTTGGGCGGCTGCCCGAGGGGTCTCGGCATTACAGTTGTGCAGAGCTGCTTGGTCAGGTTGAAACACTTTTGCTAAGTTCTACAAGTTTGATACCCTGGCTGAGGAGGACCTCTTGTTTGCTCAATCGGTGCTGCAGAGTCATCCGCACTCTCCCGCCCGTTTGGGAGCTTTGGTATAATCCCCATGGTCCTTACGGAGTCCCCAGCATCCTCTAGGAAGTTAGAGAAAATAAGATTTTAAACCTACCGGTAAATCTTTGTCTCGTAGTCCGTAGAGGATGCTGGGCGCCCGTCCAAAGTGTGGACTACTTCTGCAATACTTGTATATAGTTATTGCTTCAATAAGGGTTATGTTATAGTTGCATCGGTCCTGAACTGATGATATGTTTGTTTCATACTGTTAACTGGGTAGTTATCACAAGTTATACGGTGTGATTGGTGTGGCTGGTATGAATCTTGCCCTTGGATTAACAAAATCCTTTCCTCGTACTGTCCGTCTCCTCTGGGCATTGTTTCTCTAACTGACGTCTGGAGGAGGGGCATAGAGGGAGGAGCCAGTGCACACCCAGGTCTAAAGACTTTCTTAAAGTGCCCATGTCTCCTGCGGAGCCAGTCTATCCCCATGGTCCTTACGGAGTCCCCAGCATCCTCTACGGACATTTCAGCTTGCCTTTTCCGGGGGCTGTGAGCTGAAATGTTTGCAGTCTTGGCTATTCACACCCGGACGGAGCAACAATTGACTTGCTCCGTCGGGCGCCCAAAAACGAGTAGGCGCATTAAAAACACTTGAATTCCCCATGTGTGTGAAGATACATCTGTATGTTAAAAACTCCTCAGTAGTCCTTGCCATGGTTTATTTTATGTGCATATCTATGAGCACATGGTTGAAGTGAGATGTATGCGGAAAAACCTTTCCAAATATGCAACATTTTTATGCTAAGGGATTTTTTTCCCATCCAATGGCAGTGCTCAGTCATCAAAGCAATAGGATGATGTGCAAGCGATAATTAACAGGCCGTTTAGTCTTTTGGTTTTTGGTATGTGACTTGTCAGCGAGCAAGCTATAGCTGAGAGACAAGATCTTGCATTTCAGGCAAGTTTAAACATTGGTCTCTTATGTTATAAAAGGGAAAAAATATTTAAAAATGTTGTAGTGTATTTTGTTTGCTTTTTGTTATCCTGCAAGAATTTTTCTTGTAATACGATCACAGTAGACTTGCCTGAAATCTGCAGGTTTTTTTTGTCATTACACAATGCATAAAAAGCTCAAATTAGAGGTAAATATTAAATCTTATATTTCTCTGACGTCCTAGTGGATGCTGGGTACTCCGTAAGGACCATGGGGAATAGACGGGCTCCGCAGGAGACTGGGCACTCTAAAAGAAAGATTAGGTACTATCTGGTGTGCACTTGCTCCTCCCTCTATGCTCCTCCTCCAGACCTCAGTTAGAATCTGTGCCCGGCTCGAGCTGGTTGCACACTAGGGGCTCTCCTGAGCTTCTAGTAAAGAAAGTATTTATTAGGTTTTTTATTTTCAGTGAGATCTGCTGGCAACAGACTCACTGCTACGAGGGACTTAGGGGAGAGAAGCGAACCTACCTGCAGCTAGCTTGTGCTTCTAGGCTACTGGACACCATTAGCTCCAGAGGGATCGAACACAGGCCCAGCCTCGGTCGTCCGGTCCCGGAGCCGCGCCGCCGTCCCCCTTGCAGAGCCAGAAGCAAGAAGAACATCCTGGAAATCGGCGGCTGAAGACTCCGGTCTTCATTAAGGTAGCGCACAGCACTGCAGCTGTGCGCCATTGCTCCCTATGCACACCACATACTCCGGTCACTGATGGGTGCAGGGCGCTGGGGGGGGGGCGCTCTGGGCTGCAATTAGAGTACCTTACATGGCGAACCGCACACAATATAGTCTAATAAACTATATATGTGCAAAAATCCCCCGCCATAATATAAATATAAGAGCGGGAGAAGTCCGCCGGGAAGGGGCGGGGCTATCTCCCTCAGCACACTGGCGCCATTTCCTCTTCACAGCTCCGCTGGAAGACAGCTCCCCAGGCTCTCCCCTGCAGTTTCCAGGCTCAAAGGGTAAAAAAGAGAGGGGGGGCACTAAATTAAATTTAGGCGCAAAACTGTATTGTAAAGCAGCTATAGGGAAAATCACTTGTGTTAGTGTAAATCTCTGATTATATAGCGCTGTGTTGTGTGCTGGCATACTCTCTCTCTGTCTCCCCAAAGGACTTTGTGGGGTCTTGTCCTCAGTCAGAGCATTCCCTGTGTGTGTGTGGTGTGTCGGTACGGCTGTGTCGACATGTTTGACGAGCAGGCTTATGTGGAGGCGGAGCAGGTGCCGATAAATGTGATGTCACCCCCTGTGGGGTCGACACCAGAGTGGATGGATATGTGGAAGGTATTAACCGACAGTGTCAACTCCTTACATAAAAGGCTGGATGACGTAACAGCCGTGGGACAGCCGGCTTCTCAGCCCGTGCCTGCCCAGGCGTCTCAAAGGCCATCAGGGGATCACAAACGCCCGCTACCTCAGATGGCAGACACAGATGTCGACATTGAGTCTGACTCCAGTGTCGACGAGGATGAGACATATACACAATCCACAAGGGGCATCCGTTGCATGATTACGGCAATGAAAAATGTGTTACACATTTCTGACATTAACCCAGGTACCACTAAAAAGGGTATTATGTTTGGGGAGAAAAAGCAACCAGTGGTTTTTCCCCCATCAGATGAGTTGAATGAAGTGTGTGAAGAAGCGTGGGTTTCCCCCGATAAGAAACTGGTAATTTCTAAAAAATTACTGATGGCGTACCCTTTCCCGCCAGAGGATAGGTCACGTTGGGAGATATCTCCTAGGGTGGATAAAGCGCTCACACGCTTGTCAAAAAAGGTGGCACTGCCGTCTCAGGATACGGCCACCTTGAAGGAGCCTGCTGATAGAAAGCAGGAGGCTATCCTGAAGTCTGTATATACACACTCTGGTACTATACTGAGACCTGCAATTGCTTCAGCATGGATGTGTAGTGCTGCTGCAGCGTGGTCTGATACCCTGTCAGATAATATTGATACCCTCGACAGGGATACTATTTTGCTAACCATAGAGCATATTAAAGACGTCGTCTTATATATGAGGGATGCACAGAGGGATATTTGCCGGCTGGCATCTAGAATTAATGCAATGTCCATTTCTGCCAGGAGGGTATTATGGACCCGGCAGTGGACAGGTGATGCTGATTCTAAAAGGCACATGGAGGTTTTGCCTTATAAGGGTGAGGAATTGTTTGGGGATGGTCTCTCGGACCTCGTATCCACAGCAACAGCTGGGAAATCGACATTTTTACCTCAGGCTCCCTCACAACCTAAGAAAGCACCGTACTATCAGGTACAGTCCTTTCTGCCCCAGAAAGGCAAGCAGATCAAAGGTGCTTCCTTTCTGCCCAGAGGCAGGGGGAGAGGGAAAAAGCTGCACCAGACAGCCAGTTCCCAGGAACAAAAATCCTCCCCTGCTTCTACTGAGTCCACCGCATGACGCTGGGGGCTCCACAGACGGAGCCAGGTGCGGTGGGGGCGCGTCTCCGGAACTTCAGCGACCAGTGTGTTCGCTCACAGGTGGATCTCTTGGTTCTACAAGTGGTATCGCAGGGATACAAGCTGGAATTCGAGGCGTCTCCCCCTCGCCGTTACCTCAAATCAGCCTTGCCAACTACTCCCCAGGACAGGGAGGTAGTACTGGCGGCAATTCACAAGCTGTACCTCCAGCAGGTGATAATAAAAGTTCCCCTCCTTCAACAGGGACGGGGTTACTATTCCACAATGTTTGTGGTACCGAATCCAGACGGCTCGGTGAGATCCATTCTTAATTTGAAATCCTTGAACACTTATATAAGGAAGTTCGAGTTCAAAATGGAATCGCTCAGGGCGGTTATTGCATGCCTGGAAGAGGGGGATTACATGGTATTACTGGACATCATGGATGCTTACCTACATGTCCCCATTTACCCACCTCACCAGGAGTACCTCAAGGTTGTGGTACAGAACTGCCATTACCAATTCCAGACGTTGCCGTTTGGTCTGTCCACGGCACCGAGGGTGTGTTCCAAGGTAATGGCCAAAATGATGATATTCCTTCGAAAGAAGGGAGTTATAATTATCCCGTACTTGGACGATCTCCTTATAAAGGCGAGGTCCAAGGAGCAGTCGTTGATCGGAGTAGCACTATCTCAGGAAGTGCTACAACAGCACGGCTGGATTCTGAATATCCCAAAGTCGCAGCTGGTTCCTACGACGCGTCTGCTGATATTGGGCATGTTTCTGGACAAAGAACAGAAGAAGGTGTTTCTCCCGGAGGAGAAGGCCAAGGAGTTGTCATCTCTGGTCAGAGACCTCCTAAAACCAAAACAGGTGTCGGTGCATCATTGCACGCGAGTCCTGGAAAAGATGGTAGCTTCTTACGAAGCAATTCCGTTCGGCAGGTTCCATGCAAGGAACTTTCAGTGGGACCTGTTAGACAAGTGAGGATCGCATCTTCAGATGCATCAGCTGATCACCCTGTCCCCGAGGGCCAGGGTGTCTTTGCTATGGTGGCTGCAGAGTGCTCATCTTCTCGAGGGCCGCAGATTCGGCATTCAGGACTGGGTCCTGGTGACCGCGGATGCAAGCCTCCGAGGTTGGGGAGCAGTCACTCAGGGAAGAAATTTCCAAGGACAATGGTCGAGTCAGGAGACTTCCCTACACATAAATATTCTGGAACTAAGGGCCATTTACAATGCCCTAAGGCAAGCAGAACCCCTGCTTCAAAACCAGCCGGTGCTGATTCAGTCAGACAACACCACGGCTGTCGCACATGTAAACCGACAAGGCGGCACAAGAAGCAGGATGGCGTTGGCAGAAGCCACAAGGATTCTCCGATGGGCGGAGTATCACGTGCTAACACTGTCAGCAGTGTTCATTCCGGGTGTGGAAAACTAGGAAGCAGACTTCCTCAGCAGGCACGACCTCCACCCGGGAGAGTGGGGACTTCATCCAGAAGTCTTCACGCAGATTGTGAACCGTTGGGAACGGCCACAGGTGGACATGATGGCGTCCCGCCTCAACAAAAAGCTAAAAAAGTATTGCGCCAGGTCAAGAGACCCTCAGGCGATAGCTGTGGACGCACTAGTGACACCGTGGGTGTACCAGTAGGTTTATGTGTTCCCTCCTCTTCCTCTCATACCCAAGGTACTGAGGATAGTAAGTAAGAGAGGAGTAAGAACTATACTCGTAGTTCCGGATTGGCCAAGAAGAACTTGGTACCCAGAACTACAAGAAATGATCTCTGAGGACCCATGGCCTCTGTCTCTCAGACGGACCTGTTACTGCAGGGGCCCTGTCTGTTCCAAGACTTACCGCGGCTGCGTTTGAAGGCTTGGCGGTTGAACGCAGGATCCTAACGGAAAAGGGCGTTCCAAATGAAGTGATTCCTACGCTGTCAAAGGCTGGGAAAGACGCTGCCTGAAGTTCAGACGTTGTTAAGGGAGTGCTGCATATTCAGCCCCCTTTTGTGCCTCCAGTGGCACCTTGGGATCTCAACGTAGTGTTGGATTTCCTAAAATCACATTGTTTTGAGCCCCTTCAGAACGTGGAGTTGAAGTATCTCACGTGGAAAGTGGTCATATATATATTTGGCCTTGGCTTCGGCTAGGCGTGTGTCAGAATTGGCGGCTTTGTCATCTGAAAGCCCTTATCTCATCTTCCATAGGGACAGGGCAGAATTGAGGATTCGTCCCCAATTTCTCCCTAAGGAGGTATCAGCGTTTCATTTGAACCAACCTTTTGTGGTGCCTGCGGCTACTCGGGACTTGGAGGCCTCCAAGTTGCTGGATGTAGTCCGGGCCCTGAAAATTTATGTTTCCAGGACGGCTAGAGTCAAAAATACTGACTCGCTGTTATCCTGCATGCACCCAACAAGCTGGGTGCTCCTGCTTCTAAGCAGACTATTGCTCGCTGGATCTGTAGCACGATTCAACTTGCACATTCTACGGCTGGACTGCCGCATCCTAAATCAGTAAAAGCCCATACCACGAGGAAGGTGGCTCTTCTTGGGCGTCTGCCCAAGGGGTCTCGGCATTACAACTTTGCCAAGCTGCTACCTGGTCGGGGTCCAACACGTTTGCAAAATTCTACAAGTTTGATACCCTGGCTGAGGAGGACCTTGAGTTTGCTCATGCAGTGCTGCAGAGTCATCCGCACTCTCCCGCCCGTTTGGGAGCTTTGGTATAATCCCCATGGTCCTTACGGAGTACCCAGCATCCACTAGGACGTCAGAGAAAATAAGAATTTACTCACCGGTAATTCTATTTCTCGTAGTCCGTAGTGGATGCTGGGAGCCCGTCCCAAGTGCGGACTCTCTGCAATACGTGTATATAGTTATTGCTTAACTAAAGGGTTTTGTTATGAGCCATCTGTTAATGAGGCTCATTTGTTGTTCATACTGTTAACTGGGTATAGTTATCACAAGTTGTACGGTGTGATTGGTGTGGCTGGTATGAGTCTTACCCGGGATTCCAAATCCTTTCCTTGTTGTGTCGGCTCTTCCGGGCACAGTTTCCCTAACTGAGGACTGGAGGAGGGGCATAGAGGGAGGAGCCAGTGCACACCAGATAGTACCTAATCTTTCTTTTAGAGTGCCCAGTCTCCTGCGGAGCCCGTCTATTCCCCATGGTCCTTACGGAGTACCCAGCATCCACTACGGACTACGAGAAATAGAATTACCGGTGAGTAAATTCTTATTTTTTCCTTTTAGTTTTTGAACGATGTGTAACTTGTAGCCTATTTCATTCAGCTCCTGCAAATACAGTATTATATAATGAGATATATATTTAACATAGTAATCAATGAATTGTGGCAGCGCAAGACCAAATAATACATTTCTCTGACGTCCTAGTGGATGCTGGAAACTCCGTAAGGACCATGGGGAATAGACGGGCTCCGCAGGAGACTGGGCACTCTAAAAGAAAGATTAGGTACTATCTGGTGTGCACTGGCTCCTCCCTCTATGCCCCTCCTCCAGACCTCAGTTAGATTTCTGTGCCCGGCCGAGCTGGATGCACACTAGGGGCTCTCCTGAGCTCCTAGAAAGATAGTATATGTTAGGTTTTTTATTTTACAGTGAGACCTGCTGGCAACAGGCTCACTGCAACGAGGGACTAAGGGGAGAAGAAGCGAACCTACCTGCTTGCAGCTAGCTTGGGCTTCTTAGGCTACTGGACACCATTAGCTCCAGAGGGATCGACCGCAGGACCCGTCCTTGGTGTTCGTTCCCGGAGCCGCGCCGCCGTCCCCCTTACAGAGCCAGAAGCATGAAGATGGTCCGGAAAATCGGCGGCAGAAGACTTCAGTCTTCACCAAGGTAGCGCACAGCACTGCAGCTGTGCGCCGTTGCTCCTCATACACACTTCACACTCCGGTCACTGAGGGTGCAGGGCGCTGGGGGGGGGGGGGGCGCCCTGAGCAGCAATAAAAACACCTTGGCTGGCAAAATAATCACAATATATAGCCCCAGAGGCTATATATGTGATAATTACCCCTGCCAGAATCCATAAAAAAGCGGGAGAAAAGTCTGCGAAAAAGGGGCGGAGCTATCTCCCTCGGCACACTGGCGCCATTTTCTCTTCACAGTGTAGCTGGAAGACAGCTCCCCAGGCTCTCCCCTGTAGTTTTCAGGCTCAAAGGGTTAAAAAGAGAGGGGGGGGCACTAAATTTAGGCGCAATATTGTTTATACAAG
This sequence comes from Pseudophryne corroboree, assembly GCF_028390025.1. Classification (NCBI taxonomy): domain Eukaryota; kingdom Metazoa; phylum Chordata; class Amphibia; order Anura; family Myobatrachidae; genus Pseudophryne; species Pseudophryne corroboree. Next base: position 866,599,556 of record NC_086444.1, on the reverse strand, counting down.
CAGCTATTGGGGAAAATTCACTCAGTGATAGTGTTTATCCCTACATTATATAGCGCTCTGGTGTGTGCTGGCATACTCTCTCTCTGTCTCCCCAAAGGGCTGTGAGGGGTCCTGTCCTCAGTCAGAGCATTCCCTGTGTGTGTGCGCGGTGTGTCGGTACGGCTGTGTCGACATGTTTGATGAGGAGGCTTATGTGGAGGCGGAGCAGATGCCGATAAATGTGATGTCGCCCCCTGTGGGCCGATACCAGAGTGGATGGATAGGTGGAAGGTATTAACCGACAGTGTCAACTCCTTACATAAAAGGCTGGATGACGTAACAGCTATGGGACAGCCGGCTTCTCAGCCCGCGCCTGCCCAGGCGTCTCAAAGGCCATCAGGGGCTCAAAAACGCCCGCTCCCTCAGATGGCAGACACAGATGTCGACACGGAGTCTGACTCCAGTGTCGACAAGGTTGAGACATATACACAATCCACTAGGAACATCCGTTACATGATCCCGGCAATAAAAAATGTGTTACACATTTCTGACATTAACCCAAGTACCACTAAAAAAGGGTTTTATGTTTGGGGAGAAAAAGCAGGCAGTGTTTTGTTGCCCCATCAAATGAGTGAATGAAGTGTGAAAAAGCGTGGGTTCCCCCGATAAGAAACTGGTAATTTCTAAAAAGTTACTGATGGCGTACCTTTTCCCGCCAGAGGATAAGTTACGCTGGGAGATATCCCCTAGGGTGGATAAGGCGCTCACACGTTTGTCAAAAAAGGTGGCACTGCCGTCTTAGGATACGGCCACTTTGAAGGTACCTGCTGATAAAAAGCAGGAGGCTATCCTGAAGTCTGTATTTACACACTCAGGTACTAGACTGAGACCTGCAGATAGTGCTGCTGCAGCGTGGTCTGTAACCCTGTCAAACAGGGATACTATTTTGCGAACATAAGACGTCGTCTTATATATGAGGGATGCACAGAGGGATATTTTGCCGGCTGGCATCCAGAATTAATGCAATGTCCATTCTGTCAGGAGGGTATTAGAGACCCGACACTGGACAGGTGATGCTGACTTTAAAAGGCACATAGAGCCTTATAAGGGTGAGGAATTGTTTGGGGATGGTCTCTGGGACCTCGTATCCACAGCAACAGCTGGGAAGAAATTTTTTTACCTCAGGTTTCCTCACAGCCTAAGAAAGCACTGTATTATCAGGTACAGTCCTTTCGGCTTCAGAAAAGCAAGCGGGTCAAAGGCGCTTCCTTTCTGCACAGAGACGAGGGAAGAGGGAAAAAGCTGCACCAGTCAGCCAGTTCCCAGAATCAAAATTCTTCCCCCGCTTCCTCTGAGTCCACCGCATGACGCGGGGGCTCCACAGGCGTAGCCAGGTACGGTGGGGGGCCGCCTCAAAAATTTCAGCGATCAGTGGGCTCGCTCACAGGTGGATCCCTGGATCCTTCAAGTAGTATCTCAGGGGTACAGGCTGGAATTCGAGGCGTCTCCCCCCCGCCGTTTCCTCAAATCTGCCTTGCCGACAACTCCCTCAGGCAGGGAGGCTGTGCTAGAGGCAATTCACAAGCTGTATTCCCAGCAGGTGATAGTCAAGGTGCCCCAACTTCAACAAGGACGGGGTTACTATTCCACACTGTTTGTGGTACCGAAACCGGACGGTTCGGTGAGATCCATTCTAAATTTGAAGTCCTTGAACACATACATAAAAAAATTCAAGTTCAAGATGGAATCGCTCAGGGCGGTTATTGCAAGCCTGGAGGAGGGGGATTACATGGTATCCCTGGACATCAAGGATGCTTACCTACATGTCCCCATTTACCGTCCTCACCAGGAGTACCTCAGATTTGTGGTACAGGATTGCCATTACCAATTCCAAACACTGCCGTTTGGACTGTCCACGGCACCGAGGGTCTTTACCAAGGTAATGGCAGAAATGATGATACTCCTTCGAAAAAAGGGAGTTTTTAATTATCCCGTACTTGGACGATCTCCTTATAAAGGCGAGGTCCACGGAGCAGTTGTTGGTCGGAGTAGCACTATCTTGGGAAGTGCTACAACAGCACGGATGGATTCTATACATTCCAAAATCACAGCTGGTTCCTACCACACGCCTGCTGTTCCTGGGGATGGTTCTGGACACAGAACAGAAAAAAGTGTTTCTCCCGCAGGAGAAAGCCAAGGAGCTGTCATCTCTAGTCAGAGACCTCCTGAAACCAAAACAGGTATCGGTGCATCACTGCACACGAGTCCTGGGAAAAATGGTAGCTTCTTAGGAAGCAAAATTCCATTCGGCAGGTTCCATGCAAGAACCTTTCAGTGGGACCTCTTGGACAAGTGGTCGGAATCGCATCTTCAGATACATCGGCTGATACCCTGGTCCTTGGAGACAGGGTTATCTCTACTGTGGTGGCTGCAGAGTGCTCATCTTCAAGAGGGCCGCAGATTCGGCATACAGGACTGGGTCCTGGTAACCACGGATGCCAGCCTTCGAGGCTGGGGGGCAGTCACACAGGGAAGAAATTTCCAAGGACTTTGGTCAAGTCAGGAGTCGTCCTTACACATAAATATTCTGGAACGGAGGGCCATTTACAATGCCCTAAGTCTGGCAAGGCCTCTGCTTCAAAACCAGCCGGTACTGATCCAATCGGACAACATCACGGCAGTCGCCCATGTAAACCGACAGGGCGGCACAAGAAGCAGGATGGCGATGGCAGAAGCCACAAGGATTCTCCGATGGGCGGAAAATCACGTCTTAGCACTGTCAGCAGTGTTCATTCCGGGAGTGGACAACTGGGAAGCAGACTTCCTCAGCAGACACGACCGACACCCGGGAGAGTGGGGACTTCATCCAGAAGTCTTCCAGCTGTTGGTAAACCGTTGGGAAAGGCCACAGGTGGACATGATGGCGTCCCGCCTAAACAAAAAACTAGATATTGCACCAGGTCAAGGGACCCTCAGGCAATAGCTGTGGACGCTCTAGTGACACCGTGGGTGTACCAGTCGGTTTATGTATTCCCTCCTCTGCCTCTCATACCAAAGGTACTGAGAATAATAAGAAACGAGTAAGAACGATACTCGTGGTTCCGGATGGGCCAAGAAGAGCTTGGTACCCAGAACTTCAAGAAATAATATCAGAGGACCCATGGCCTCTACCGCTCAGACAGGATCTGCTACAGCAGGGGCCCTGTCTGTTCCAAGACTTTCCGCGGCTGCGTTGGACGGCATGGCGTTTGAATTCCGGATCCTAAAGCAAAAGGGCATTCCGGAGGAAGTCATTCCTACGCTGATAAAAGCCAGGAAAGAAGTAACCGCAAACCATTATCACCGTATTTGGCGAAAATATGTTGCGTGGTGTGAGGCCAGGAAATTTCATCTGGGTCGTTTTCTGCACTTTCTACAGTCAGGAGTGACTATGGGCCTAAATTTGGGTTCCATTAAGGTCCAGATTTCGGCTGTCGATTTTCTTCCAGAAAGAACTGGCTTCACTGCCTGGAGTTCAGACATTTGTAAAGGGAGTGCTACATATTCAGCCCCTTTTTTGTGCCTTCTGTGGCACCTTGGGATCTCAACGTGGTGTTGAGTTTTTTAAAATCACATTGGTTTGAGCCACTTAAAACTGTGGATTTGAAATATCTCACGTGGAAAGTGGTCATGTTATTGGCCTTGGCTTCGGCCAGGCGTGTGTCAGAATTGGCGGCTTTGTCATGTAAAAGCCCTTATCTGATTTTCCATATGGATAGGGCAGAATTGAGGACTCGTCCCCAGTTTCTCCCTAAGGTGGTATCAGCTTTTCACTTGAACCAACCGATTGTAGTGCCTGCGGCTACTAGGGACTTGGAAGATTCCAAGTTACTGGACGTAGTCAGGGCCTTAAAAATTTATATTTCCAGGACGGCTGGGAGTCAGGAAAACTGACTCGTTTTTTATCCTGTAGGCACCCAACAAAATAGGTGCTCCTGCTTCTAAGCAGACTATTGTTCGCTGAATTTGTAGCAGTATTCAGCTGGAGCATTCTGCGGCTGGATTGCCGCATCCTAAATCAGTAACAGCCCATTCCACGAGGAAAGTGGGCTCATCTTGGGCGGCTGCCCGAGGGGTCTCGGCTTTACAACTTTGCCGAGCTGCAACTTGGTCAGGGGCAAACACGTTTGCTAAATTCTACAAATTTGATACCCTGGCTGAGGAGGACCTTGAGTTCTCTCATTCGGTGCTGCAGAGTCATCCGCACTCTCCCGCCCGTTTGGGAGCTTTGGTATAATCCCCATGGTCCTTACGGAGTTCCCAGCATCCACTAGGACGTCAGAGAAAATAAGATTTTACTCACCGGTAAATCTATTTCTCGTAGTCCGTAGTGGATGCTGGGCGCCCATCCCAAGTGCGGATTTTCTGCAATACTTGTATATAGTTATTGCCTACCTAAAGGGCTATTGTTGAGCCATCTGTTGAGAGGCTCAGTTATATTTCATACTGTTAACTGGGTATAGTATCACGAGTTATACGGTGTGATTGGTGTGGCTGGTATGAGTCTTACCCGGGATTCAAAATCCTTCCTTATTGTGTCAGCTCTTCCGGGCACAGTATCCTGAGGTCTGGAGGAGGGGCATAGAGGGAGGAGCCAGTGCACACCAGATATTACCTAATCTTTCTTTTAGAGTGCCCAGTCTCCTGCGGAGCCCGTCTATTCCCCATGGTCCTTACGGAGTTCCCAGCATCCACTAAGGACTACGAGAAATAGATTTACCGGTGAGTAAATTCTTATTTTTAACAAATGCTCAAAGCAATGTACAGTATCTTCATGCCTGTTTTATTTCTCTTACGTCCTAGAGGATGCTGGGGACTCCAAAAAGACCATGGGGTATAGACGGGATCCGCAGGAGACATGGACACACTATAAGACTTTGAATGGGTGTGAACTGGCTCCTCCCTCTATGCCCCTCCTCCAGACCTCAGTTAGATTCTGTACCCAGAGAGACTGGACACACACTAGGGGAGCTCTCCTGAGTTTCTCTGAAAAGACTTTTAGGTTTTTTATTTTCAGGGAGACCTGCTGGCTACAGGCTCCCTGCTGCGTGGGAGTGAGGGGAGAGAAGTCAGACCTACTTCTTCTGAGTTAAAGGCCCTGCTTCTTAGGCTACTGGACACCATTAGCTCCAGAGGGTTCGATCACTTGGTGCTCCTAGTTGCTTGTTCCCGGAGCCGCGCCGTCAACCCCCTCACAGAAGCCAGAAGAAAGAAGCCGGGTGAGTATATAAAAGAAAGAAGACTTCAGTGACTGCAGAAAACTTCAGTAACGAGGTAGAGCGCAGCGGTCGCGCTGCGCGCCATGCTCCCACACACACTTCCAACAGCACTTGCAGGGCGCAGGGGGGGCGCCCTGGGCAGCATGTTACTGAGGCAATATAACTGGCAAAGAGACATATTATAAGTGCCTAGGCACTAAATATAAGCCCCCGCCAGTATAAATATTTAAAATTGAGCGGGACTACAGCGCGCCGATGTGGGGGCGTGGCTTAGCCCTCACAGCTTACCAGCGCCATTTGCTCTCTTCACAGACTTGCAGAGACGCTGGCCCGGACCTCCACTCTCCTGATCAAGTACAGGGAACAAAACGGGGGGGGGGGGGGGGGGGGGCACAGAAATTTGGTGCTATATAACAGCGCACTCAGTATTATATTATAATACAGTAATTATATTATAATACAGTATAATTTAGTATTATATGGGTGCTGGGGTGTGAGCTGGTATACTCCCTCTGTGTTTTCTCTAACAGGCTTCCCTGTGGGTCTGTCCCCTATAGCCAGTGTGAGTGGGTGTGTGTTGGTACGGTGTGTCGACATGTCTGAGGCTGGATGCTCCTCCCCGGAGGAAGTTACTGGGGGCGCAGAGAACGATTTGGGAGTGAGACTGTCGGCACCGCCGACTGCTTATTGGGTGAAGATGTTGAGTACATTGAATGCAAATGTGGCGTTATTGTCTAAAAGGCTGGATAAATCTGATTCTCAGACAAAAACGTGGAGAGAATCCATGGAGGACGCCTTATCCCAGGTACAGGCCCCCTCAGGGTCCCAAAAGCGTTCATTTACCCAAATAGCTGATACGGATACCGACACGGACTCTGACTCCAGTGTCGACTATAATGAGGCCAGTTTACATCCAAAATTGGTTGAGTATTCAGTACATGATTGTGGCTATTAAAGATGTTTTACATATTTCTGAAGTGCCTGCTGTTCCTGATACAAGGGTGTTTGTATAAGGGAAAGAAGCCCGACATGGGGTATAGACGGGTCCACCAGGAGCCATTGGCACTTTGAGTTTGAGAGTGTGGGCTGGCTCCTCCCTCTATGCCCCTCCTACCAGACTCACCAGACTCCGTTTAGAAATTGTGCCCGGAGGAGCCGGTCACAGCTAGGGGAGCTCTACAGAGCTTTCTTAGTAAAAGTTTATTTTAGTGTATTTTTATTTTAAAGGGAGGCTGTTGGCAACTGCCTCCCTGCATCGAGGGACTGAGGTGGGGAGCAGTGTCCGCCCTGCGGGGTCTGAGCCACTGTCTCCGCTGACTGGACACTGAGCTCCAGAGGGGATAGATCACTCCCCGCCGCAGGGGAACGCTCACCCCCTTGCAGAGCTGAAGCTGTGGCGAGTGAGTCACCGACCCCCCGCTTGTTAGGTCTACATGTGGAATTCCATCTGCTGAAAAGTGAGTGTGGTACGTTCTATTGAACAAAATATCTCTTACGTTTGGTGATAAGAAGTATAAAAGATACCCTTATGTGTATGGCGATATAAAACTCCAAGTGAGTCTTGGTACGTTTATCTATGCTTGTGAAGTGGTGGTGAGGAACTATCCCTATCTACTTTAAAGAAACCCACACAATACAGGGCTCTTTTCATTGGAGAATTCACAGAAACTTTTTTCATTAATTTAAAAAACAGTACTACACATTTTGTGTTTATTTTGTGTTTTTTTATGTATGCAACATTCGGAAGTTATTGAGACGACATAAAGAAATTAACAAAGGACTGCAAAGAATTCATGTGATGTATATTCTCATTTCATTCTTTGTGAATATGTTTTAGTACAGTAGCGCCTTTGATCTTTCCTCCATTTACCATTTTTAGGCGTGGATATGGGTCTGAGGTTGGGATCTGTGAAGGTCCAGATTTCAGCCTTATCCATTTTCTTTCAGAAGCAATTGGCTGCCATCCCTGAGGTTCAGACCTTTTTGAAGGGAGTTCTGCATATCAAACCTCCCTTTGTACCGCCTACGGCGCCATGGGAACTTAACGTGGTGTTGCAGTACCTCTATTCGGATTGGTTTGAGCCTCTACAGGAGGTGGAGCTCAAGTTTCTTACCTGGAAGGCGGTCACTTTGTTGCCCTTAGCTTCTGCTAGACGTGTCTCCGAGCTGGGGGCTTTATCATGTAAAAGCCCGTACTTGATCTTCCACGCAGATAGAGATGAGCTCCGGACATGCCAGCAGTTTCTTCCGAAGGTTGTGTCGGCATTTCATATCAACCAACCTATTGTGGTGCCAGTGGCTACTGACTCCTCAATTACATCAAATCCTTGGATGTTGTAAGGGCTCTGAAAATATGTGAAGAGAACGTCTCGTCACAGGAAGTCGGACTCTCTTGTCTTGTTTGTCTTATATGATCCCAAGAAAATTGGCTGTCCTGCTTCTAAGCAGATGATATCTTGCTGGATCAGGTTCACTATCCAGCATGGTTATTCTACGGCAGGATTGCCGTGTACAAAATCTGTCAAGGCCCACTCGACTCGTAAGGTGGGGTCTTCCTGGGCGGCTGCCTGGGGTGTCACGGCATTACAACTTTGCCGAGCTGCAACTTGGTCTGCGTCGAACAAGTTTGCAAGGTTTTACAAGTTCGATACTTTGGCATCTGATGATCTAAAGTTCAGTCAATCAGTTCTGAAGGAGCCTCCGCGCTCTCCCTCCCGTTCTGGGAGCTTTGGTACATTCCCATGGTACTAATGTGGACCCCAGCATCCTCTAGGACAGGGGTGGGCAATTATTTCAGCTGGGGGGCCGCTTAACACTTCCAGCGAATATTCGAGGGCCGCACACAAAATACTCAAAAAGAGATCCCTTTTTACACATTACGGCAGACAGCGTCCCCCTTTTTACACATTACGACAGACAGCATCCCCTTTTTACAGATTACGACAGACAGCACCCCCATTTTTATAATTACGGCAGACAGCGCCCCCGTTTTTATACATTACGGCAGACAGCGCCCCCGTTTTTATACATTACGGCAGACAGCGCCCCCGTTTTTATACATTACGGCAGACAGCGCCCCCGTTTTTATACATTACAGCAGACAGTGCCCCCGATTTTACACATTACGGCAGACAGCGCCCCCGTTTTTACACATTACGGCAGACAGCGCCCCCGTTTTTACACATTACGGCAGCAAGCGCCCCCGTTTTTACACATTACGGCAGACAGCTTCCCCTTTTTACACATTGCGGCAGACAGCGCCCCCGTTTTTATACATTACGGCAGACAGCGCCCCCGTTTTTACACATTACGGCAGACAGCGCCCCCGTTTTTACACATTACGGCAGACAGCGCCCCCGTTTTTACACATTACGGCAGACAGCGCCCCCGTTTTTATAATTACGGCAGACAGCGCCCCCGTTTTTACACATTACGGCAGACAGGGCCCCAGTTTTTACACATTACGGCAGACAGTCCCTACCCCCCTTTCCCCACCCTCCCCTAAACCTATATAGCAGTCCTTACCCTCCCCCTCCCCTAAACCCATATAACCGTTTTTAACTCCCCTCCCCTGAACTTATATGGCAGCTTAAGCTTTATCCAGGACAGGGGGTTTACCTATTTGTCAGTGGCAGACGATCCCCGCTGTCTGATGATCCGCGCTGCTGCTGCTGCCGCCGCCGCTTCTCCTCACTGGCCGCCGCTTCTTCTCCCCGCTGGCCGCCGCTTCTTCTCCCCGCTGGCCGCCGTTTCTTCTCCCCACTGGCCTCCGCAGTGCTCCCCACTGGCCGCTTCTGCTCCGAGTCCCCACTGCAGTGCCCGCCCAGCGCCGCCCCCCGTGACGCCCAGCGCCGCCCAGCGCATGATAGAGGAAATCCCGGTCAGCTGACCCTGTGACGTGACCGGGATTTCCTCAGCGGCGCCGCGTCTGAGAGCAGTGCAATGACAAGCGGCCTGTCGGGCCTCTTGTCATTGCACTCTGGTGGGGCACAGCGGGCCAGGCAGGATCGGTCCGCGGGCCGCATCCGGCCTGCGGGCCGCCTGTTGCCCACCCCTACTCTAGGACGTAAGAGAAAATAGGATTTTGGTACCTACCGGTAAATCCTTTTTTCGTAGTCTGTAGAGCATGCTGGGCACCTTCCCAGCGCTTCGTTTTCCTGCTATTGTTGTTTGGTTCAGTACAACTTCGTTTTAGTTGAGTACTGCATTGTTACTTGGTAAGTAATGTTTCAGCTGTTGCCGAGTAGTTCAAGATAGTTGTCTTGACGTGCCTTGTATGTGTGAGCTGGTATGAATCTCACCACTATCTGTGTAAAGTCCTTCTCTCGAAGCATGTTGTCTCCTCGGGCACAGTTTCTAGACTGAGTCTGGTAGGAGGGACATAGAGGGAGGAGCCAGCCCACACTCTCAAACTCTTAAAGTGCCAGTGGCTCCTGGTGCACCCGTCTATACCCCATGGTACTAATGTGGACCCCAGCATCTTCTACGGACTACGAGATAAGGATTTACCGGTAGGTACCAAAATCCTATTTCTCTTACGTCCTAGAGGATGCTGGGGACTCCGTAAGGACCATGGGGAATAGACTGGCTCCACAGGAGACTTCGGCACTAAAAAGAACTTTAGGTATGGGTGTGCACTGGCTACTCCCTCTATTCACCTCCTCCAGACCTCAGTTTAATAATGTCCCCAGAGGAGACTGGGTGCACTACAGGGAGCTCTCCTGAGCTTCCTGAAAAGAAAGTATTTTGTTAGGTTTTTTATTTTCAGGGAGACCTGCTGGCAACATGCTCCCTGCATCGTGGGACTGAGGAGAGAGAAGCAGACCTACTTAAATGCTAGGCTCTGCGTGTTAGGCTACTGGACACCATTAGCTCCAGAGGGAGTCAGAACGCAGGTCTTCCCTAGCGGTTCGTCCCGGAGCTGCACCACCGTCCTCCTCGCAGAGCCGGAAGATAGAAGCCGGGTGAGTTTAGGAAGGCAGAAGACTTCACAGGCGGCAGAAGGCTTCGGAGAGGTAACGCTGCGCGCCATTGCTCCCACAACACACACAACGCACACTGTGGGGTGCAGGGCGCTGGGGGGCGCCCTGGGCTGCAATGTAGACCTCAGCACTGGCTTTTAGGAATATAATTACTCAGTTTGATATTATTTCAGAGCCCCTGCCAGTTTAAAGAAAGAGCGGGACCGAAGCCCGCCACTGAGTGGGTGGGGCTTCTCCCTCAGCACTCACCAGCGACATTTTCTCCTCAAGCACACGCTGAGAAGCTGGCTCCCCGGACTCTCCCCTGCTGATCACCGGTGACAGAGGATTTTAAAGAAGGGGGTGGGGCACATAATTGGGCGCAGTGAATAGCGCTGTATCTGGGTAATAATTTTCTTTTTCCCAAGATTATTGGCGCTGGGTGTGTGCTGGCATACTCTCTCTCTGTCTCTCCAAAGGGCCTTGTGGGGGAACTGTCTCCAGATAGAGCTTTCCCTGAGTGTGTGGTGTGTCAGTACGTGCGTGTCGGCATTTCGGAAGCGAAAGGCTCTCCTAGGGAGGAGGTGGAGCGCATGTGTGGTGTCGCCGTCGGCAACGCAGACAAATGACTGGATGGATATGTGGTATATTTTAAAATGCAAATGTGAATTTATTGCACAAACGTTTGGACAAAGCAGAGTCCAGGGACAACACAGAGGGTCATACCCTGCCTTTCCCTATGTCACAGGGACCTTCTGGGTCTCAAAAGCGGCCGCTTTCTCAGTTAGTTGACACAGATACCGACACAGAGTCTGACTCTAGTGTCGATTATGATGATGCGAGGTTGCAGCCAAAATTGGCAAAGAGTATTCATTATATGATTATTGCTATAAAGGATGTGCTGCATATTATAGATGACCCCGCGGTGCCTAATCCTAAAATCCACATGTTTAAAGAAAAGAAGCCTGAGGCACCTTCTTTTGAATTAAATGAGTTATTTGAAAGTGCTTGGGAAACTCCAGATAAGAAGCTGCAGATTCCCAAAAGGATTCTTATGGCATATCCTTTCCCTATCAAGGACAGGATACGGTGGACAAGGCGTTGACGCGCTTTTCCAAAAAGGTGGCGCTGCCGTCTCGGGAAACAGCGGCCCTCAGGGATCCTGCTGACCGCAAGCAGGAAACTACCTTGAAGTCAATTTACACACATACCGGTACATTACTCAGACCGGCGATAGCGTCGGCTTGGGTTTGTAGCGCTGTACTAGCGTGGACCGATACCTTATCTGCTGGTATGGATACGATGGATAAGGAAACTATTTTATTGACCCTGGGACATATTAAGGATGCGGTCCTTTATATGAGAGAGGCTCAAAGGGATATAGGCATACTGGGGTCCAGAGCAAACGCTATGGCGATTTCTGCCAGGCGGGCGCTGTGGACCAGACAGTGGTCAGGTGATGCCGACTCAAAATGGCATATGGAGGTTTTGCCGTACAAGGGTGAGGAGTTGTTTGGGGAAAGTCTCGCGGACCTAGTTTCCACAGCTACTGCTGGTAAATCAATTTTTTTACCTTATGTTTCCTCACAGCCTAAGAAAGCGCCACATTATCAGATGCAGTCCTTTCGGCCGCATAAATCCAAGAGAGCTCGGGGATCTTCCTTTCTTGCCAGAGGTAAGGGCAAGGGGAAAAAGCTGCCAGCTACAGCCAGTTCCCAGGAACAGAAGTCCTCCCCGGCTTCTACTAAATCCACCGCATGACGCTGGGGGAGTCCGCTCCAGTGGGTTCACTCTCAGGTGGATCCCTGGGCAATAGACATTGTTTCCCAGGGGTACAAGCTGGAATTTGAAGAGGTGCCTCCTCGCCGGTTTTTAAAATCGGCACTGCCGACTTCTTCCCCAGAGAGGGAGGTAGTTTTAGCAGCAATTCAAAAATTGTGTCTCCAACAAGTGGTAGTCAAGGTTCCCCTGCTGCAGCAGAGAATGGGCTTTCTCTGACGTCCTAGTGGATGCTGGGGACTCCGTAAGGACCATGGGGAATAGCGGCTCCGCAGGAGACTGGGCACAAAAGTAAAGCTTTAGAACTACCTGGTGTGCACTGGCTCCTCCCCCTATGACCCTCCTCCAAGCCTCAGATTTTTGTGCCCGAACGAGAAGGGTGCACACTAGGTGGCTCTCCTGAGCTGCTTAGTGAAATGTTTAGTTTTAGGTTTTTTATGTTCAGTGAGACCTGCTAGCAACAGGCTCACTGCATCGAGGGACTAAGAGGAGAAGAAGCGAACTCACCTGCGTGCAGAGTGGATTGGGCTTCTTAGGCTACTGGACATTAGCTCCAGAGGGGACCGATCACAGGCCCAGCCATGGATAGGTCCCAGAGCCGCGCCGCCGGCCCCCTTACAGAGCTAGAAGACAGAAGAGGTCCGGAAAATCGGCGGCAGAAGACGTCCTGTCTTCAACAAGGTAGCGCACAGCACTGCAGCTGTGCGCCATTGCTCTCAGCACACTTCACACTCCGGTCACTGAGGGTGCAGGGCGCTGGGGGGGGGGGCGCCCTGAGACGCAATAAAAACACCTTGGATGGCAAAAAATGCATCACATATAGCTCCTGGGCTATATGGATGAATTTAACCCCTGCCAGAATACACAGAAAAACGGGAGATAGGCTCCGCCCCCTTCTCGGCGGCCTTATCTCCTCAGCACACTGGCGCCATTTTCCCTCACAGCTCCGTTGGAGGGAAGCTCCCTGGCTCTCCCCTGCAGTCACTACACTACAGAAAGGGTTAAAAAAGAGAGGGGGGCACTAATTATGCGCAGTATTAAAAATACAGCAGCTATAAGGGGAAAAACACTTATATAAGGTTATCCCTGTATATATATAGCGCTCTGGTGTGTGCTGGCAAACTCTCCCTCTGTCTCCCCAAAGGGCTAGTGGGGTCCTGTCCTCTATCAGAGCATTCCCTGTGTGTGTGCTGTGTGTCGGTACGTTTGTGTCGACATGTATGAGGAGAAAAATGATGTGGAGAAGGAGCAGATTGCCTGTAATAGTGATGTCACCCCCTAGGGGGTCGACACCTGAGTGGATGAACTGTTGGAAGGAATTACGTGACAGTGTCAGCTCTGTATAAAAGACAGTGGTTGACATGAGACAGCCGGCTACTCAGCTTGTGCCTGTCCAGACGTCTCATAGGCCGTCAGGGGCTCTAAAGCGCCCGTTACCTCAGATGGCAGATATAGACGCCGACACGGATACTGACTCCAGTGTCGACGGTGAAGAGACAAATGTGACTTCCAGTAGGGCCACACGTTACATGATTGAGGCAATGAAAAATGTTTTACACATTTCTGATAATACGAGTACCACCAAAAAGGGGTATTATGTTCGGTGAGGAAAAACTACCTGTAGTTTTCCTGAATCTGAGAAATTAAATGAGGTGTGTGATGATGCGTGGGTTTCCCCCGATAACAACTGATAATTTCTAAAATGTTATTGGCATTATATCCTTTCCCGCCAGAGGTTAGGGTGCGTTGGGAAACACCCCCTAGGGTGGATAAAGCGCTCACACGCTTGTAAGAACAAGGGCTCTACCCTCTCCTGAGATGGCCGCCCTTAAGGATCCTGCTGATAGAAAGCAGGAGGGTATCCTAAAATGTATTTACACACATACTGGTGTTATACTGCGACCAGCAATCGCCTCAGCCTGGATGTGCAGTGCTGGGTTGGCGTGGTCGGATTCCCTGACTGAAAATATTGATACCCTAGATAGGGACAGTATATTATTGCCTATAGAGCATTTTAAAGGATGCATTTCTATATATGCGTGATGCACAGCGGAATATTTGCCGACTGGCATCAAGTCTAAGTGCGTTGTCCATTTCTGCCAGTAGAGGGTTATGGACACGACAGTGGTCAGGTGATGCGGATTCCAAACGGCATTTGGAAGTATTGCCTTATTAAGGGGAGGAGTTATTTGGGGTCGGTCTTTCAGACCTGGTGGCCACGGCAACAGCCGGGAAATCCACGTTTGTACCCCAGGTCGCCTCTCAACATAAGAAGATGCCGTATTATCAGGCGCAGTCCTTTCGTGGACAAGCGGGCAAAAGGTTCCTCATTTCTGCCCCGTGACAGAGGGAGAGGAAAAGGGCTGCAGAAATCAGCCAGTTCCCAGGAACAGAAGCCCTCTCCCGCCTCTGCCAAGCCCTCAGTATGACGCTGGGGCTTTACAAGCAGAATCAGGCACGGTGGGGGCCCGTCTCAATGAATTTCAGCGCGCAGTGGGCTCACTCGCAATTAGACCCCTGGATCCTTCAGGTGATATCTCAGGGGTACAAATTGGAATTCGAGACGTCTCCCCCTCGCCGTTTCCTAAAGTCGGCTTTACCGATGTCTCCCTCTGACAGGGAGGCAGTTTTGGAAGCCATTCACAAGCTGTATTCCCAGCAGGTGATAATCAAGGTACCCCTCCTGCAACAGGGAACGGGGTATTATTCCACACTGTTGTGGTACCGAAGCCGGACGGCTCGGTGAGACCGATTCTAAATCTAAAATCTTGAACACTTACATACGGAGGTTCAAATTCAAGATTGAGTCACTCAGAGCAGTGATTGCGAACCTGGAAGAAGGGGACTACATGATGTCTCGGGACATCAAGGATGCTTACCTTCATGTCCCAATTTACCCTTCTCACCAAGGGTACCTCAAGGTTGTGGTACAGAACTGTCACTATCAGTTTCAGACGCTGCCGTATGGATGGTCCACGGCACCCCGGGTCTTTACCAAGGTAATGGCCGAAATGATGATACTCTTTCGAAGGAAGGGAATTTTAGTTATCCCTTACTTGGACGATTCCCTGATAAGGGTAAGATCCAGGGAACAGTTGGAGGTCGGTGTAGCACTATCTCAGGTAGTGTTGCGGCAGCACGATTGGATTCTCAATATTCCAAAATCGCAGCTGATTCCGACGAATCGTCTTCTGTTCCTAGGGATGATCCTGGACACAGTCCAGAAAAAGGGGTTTCTCCCGGAGGAGAAAGTCAGGGAGTTATCCGAGCTAGTCGGGAACCTCCTATAACCGAGCCAAGTCTCAGTACATCAATGAAAGGGTTCTGGGAAAAATGGTGGCTTCCTACGAAGCAATCCCATTCGGCAGATTCCACGCAAGAACTTTCCAGTGGGACCTGCTAGACAAATAGTCCGGGTCGCATCTTCAGATGCATCAGCGGATAACCCTGTCACCAAGCACAAGGGTGTCTCTCCTGTGGTGGTTGCAGAGTGCTCATCTTCTAGAGGGCCGCAGATTCGACATTCAGGACTGGGTCCTGGTGACCACGGATGCCAGCCTGCGAGGCTGGGGAGCAGTCACACAGGGAAGGAATTTCCAGAGCTTATGGTCAAGCCTGGAGACATCACTTCACATAAATATCCTGAAGCTAAGGGCCATTTACAATGCTCTAAGCTCAGCATGACCTCTGCTTCAAGGTCACCCGGAGTTGATCCATTCGGACAACATCACGGCAGTCACCCACGTAAACAGACAGGGTGACACAAGAAGCAGGAGGGCAAGGCAGAAGCTGCAAGGATTCTTCGCTGGGCGGAAAATCATGTGATAGCACTGTCAGCAGTATTCATTCCGGGAGTGGACAACTGGGAAGCAGACTTCCTCAGCAGACACGACCCCCACCCGGGAGAGTGGGGACTTCACCCAGAAGTCTTCCACATGTTTATAAAACTCGACAAGTATTGCGCCAGGTCAAGGGACCCTCAGGCAATAGCTGTAGACGCTCTGGTAACACAGTGGGTGTACCAGTCAGTGTATGTGTTCCCTCCTCTGCCTCTCATACCCAAGGTACTGAGAATTATAAGATGGAGAGGAGTAAGCACTATATTCGTGGCTCCGGATTGACCAAGAAGGACTTGGTAACCGGAACTTCAAGAGATGCTCACGGAGGATCCGTGGCCTCTACCTCTAAGAAGGGACCTGCTCCAGCAAGGACCCTGTCTGTTCCAAGACTTACCGCGGCTGCGTTTGACGGCATGGCGGTTGAACGCCGGATCCTGAAGGAGAAAGGCATTCCGGATGAAGTCATTCCTATCCTGATCAAAGCCAGGAAAGATATAACCGCAAAACATTATCACCGCATTTGGTGAAAATATGTTGCTTGGTGCGAGGCCAGTAAGGCCCCGACGGAGGAATTTTCAACTAGGTCGATTCCTACATTTCCTGCAAACAGGAGTGTCTATGGGCCTGAAATGGGGGTCCATTAAGGTTCAAATTTCGGCCCTGTCAATTTTCTTCCAAAAAGAACTAGCTTCAGTCCCTGAAGTTCAGACGTTTGTGAAAGGGGTACTGTATATACAGCCTCCTTTTGTGCCTCCAGTGGCACCTTGGGATCTAAATGTAGTTTTTGGGTTCCAAAAGTCACATTGGTTTGAACCACTTAAATATGTGGAGTTAAAATATCTCACATGGAAAGTGGTCATGCTGTTGGCCCTGGCCTGGGCCAGGTGCGTGTCAGAATTGGCGGCTTTATCCTGTAAAAGCCCGCATCTGATTTTCCATTCGGACAGGGCGGAATTGAGGACTTGTCCTCAGTTTCTCCCTAAGGTGGTTTTCAGCGTTTCACCTGAATCAACCTATTGTGGTGCCTGCGGCTACTAGGGACTTGGAGGACTCCAAGTTGCTAGACGTTGTCAGGGCCCTGGAAATATAGGTTTCCAGGACGGCTGGAGTCAGAAAATCTGACTCGTTGTTTATTTTGTATGCACCCAACAAGCTGGGTGCTCCTGCTTCTAAGCAGACTATTGCTCGTTGGATTTGTAGTACAATTCAGCTTGCACATTCTGTGGCAGGCCTGCCACAGCCAAAATCTGTAAAAGCCCATTCCACAAGGAAGGTGGGCTCATCTTGGGCGGCTGCCCGAGGGGTCTCGGCTTTACAACTTTGCCGAGCAGCTACTTGGTCAGGAGCAAATACGTTTGTAAAATTCTACAAATTTGATACCCTGGCTGAGGAGGACCTGGAGTTCTCTCATTGGTGCTGCAGAGTCATCCGCACTCTCCCGCCCGTTTGGGAGCTTTGGTATAATCCCCATGGTCCTTACGGAGTCCCCAGCATCCACTAGGACGTCAGAGAAAATAAGAATTTACTTACCGATAATTCTATTTCTCGTAGTCCGTAGTGGATGCTGGGCGCCCATCCCAAGTGCGGATTGTCTGCAATACTGGTACATAGTTATTGTTACCAAAAAATCGGGTTTTCTCTAACGTCCTAGTGGATGCTGGGAACTCCGTAAGGACCATGGGGAATAGCGGGCTCCGAAGGAGGCTGGGCACTCTAGAAAGATCTTAGACTACCTGGTGTGCACTGGCTCCTCCCACTATGACCCTCCTCCAAGCCTCAGTTAGATTTCGTGCCCGGCCGAGGTTGGATGCACACTAGGGGCTCTCCTGAGCTCTTAGAAAGTTATAGTCTTAGAATTTGTTATTTTCAGTGAGACCTGCTGGCAACAGGCTCACTGCAGCGAGGGACTAAGGGGAGAAGAAGCGAACTCGCCTGCTTGCAGCCGGATTGGGCTTCTTAGGCTTCTTAGGCTACTGGACACCATTAGCTCCAGAGGGATCGACCGCAGGCCCAGCCTTGATGTTCGGTCCCGGAGCCGCGCCGCCGTCCCCCTTACAGAGCCAGAAGCAAGAAGATGGTCCGGAAAATCGGCGGCATGAAGACTCTGTCTTCACCAAGGTAGCGCACAGCACTGCAGCTGTGCGCCATTGCTCCTCTCACACACTTCACACTCCGGTCACTGAGGGTGCAGGGCGCTGGGGGGGTGCCCTGAGGCAGCAATAAAAACACCTTGGCTGGCTAAAATACCTCAATATATGGCCCCAGGGGCTATATATGAGGTAAATACCCCTGCCAGAATTCCATAAAAAACGGGAGAATAGGCCGCGAAAAAGGGGCGGAGCCTATCTCCTCCGCACACTGGCGCCATTTTTCCCTCACAGCTCGGCTGGAAGGAAGCTCCCTGGCTCTTCCCTGCAATTCTACAGTACAGTAAGAGGGAAAAGAGAGGGGGGGCATTAAAATTGGCACTGTATACAGTATATTATATAAAAAGCAGCTATTAGGGACATAACTCAGTTAGTCCCTGTATATATATAGCGCTCTGGTGTGTGCTGGCATACTCTTACTCTGTCCCCCCAAAGGGCTTTTGTGGGTCCTGTCCTCGTTTAGAGCATTCCCTGTGTGTCTGCGGTGTGTCGGTACGGCTGTGTCGACATGTTGAATGAGGAGGCTTATATGGTGACAGAACAGAGGCCGATATATGTGATGTCGCCCCCTGTGGGGCCGACACCAGAGTGGATGGATAGGTGAAAGGTATTAACCGACAGTGTCAACTCCTTACATAAAAGGGTGGATGACGTAACAGCTGTGGGACAGCCGGCTTCGCAGCCCGCGCCTGCCCAGGCGTCTCAAAGGCCATCAGGGGCTCAAAAACGCCCGCTCTCTCAGATGGCAGACACAGATGTCGACACGGAGTCTGACTCCAGTGTCGACAAGGTGGAGACATATACACAATCCACTAGGAACATCCGTGACGTGATCCCGGCAATAAAAAAAATGTGTTATACATTTCTGACTTTAACCCAAGCACCTCTAAAAATGGGTTTTAGGTTTGGGGAGAAAAAACAGGCAGTGTTTTGTTCCCCCATCAGATGAATAAATGAAGTGTGTGAAAGCGTGGGTTCCCCCGTTAAAAAGTTACTGATGGCGTACCCTTTCCCGCCAGGTGGATAAGTTACGCTGGGAGATATCCCCTAGGGTGGATAAGGCGCTCACACGTTTTTGTCAAAAAAGGTGGCACTGCCGTCTTAGGATACGGCCACTTTAATAGGTACCTGTTGATAAAAAACAGGAGGCTATCCTGAAGTCTGTATTTACACACTCAGGTACTAGACTGAGACCTGCAGATAGTGCTGCTGCAGCGTGGTCGGTGACCCTGTCAAACAGGGATACTAGTTGGCAAACATAAAAACATATTAAAGACGTCGTCTTATATATGGGGGAAGCACAGAGGGATATTTTGCCGGCTGGCATCCAAAATAAATGTAATGTCCATTCTGTCAGGAGGGTATTAGAGACCTGTCACTGGACAGGTGATGCTGACTTAAAAAGCGCATAGAGAGCCTTATAAGGGTGAGGAATTATTTGGGGATGGTCTCTGGGACCTCGTATCCACAGCAACTGCTGGGAAGAAATAATTTTACCTCAGGTTTCCTCACAGACAAAGGTACAGTCCTTTCGGCTTCAGAAACAAATGGCGCTTCCTTTCTGTACAGAGACAAGGGTAGAGGGAAAAAAGCTGCACCAGTCAGCCTGTTCCCAGAATCAAGATTCTTCCCCCGCCTCCTGTGAGGCCACACCATGACGCGGGTGCTCCACAGGTGTAGCCAGGTACGGTGGGGGGCCGTCTCAAAAATTTCAGCAATTAGTGGGCTCGCTCACAGGTGGATCCCTGTTTCTTTCAAGTAGTATTTCAGGGGTACAAGCTGGAATTCGAGATGTCTCCCCCCAGCCGTTTCCTAAAATATGCCTTGCTGACAACTCCCTCAGGCAGGGAGGCTGTGCTAGAGGCAATTAATAAGCGGTATTCCCAGCAGGTAATACTCAAGGTGCCCCTACTTCAACAAGGACGGGGTTACTATTCCACACGGGTTGGGGTACCGAAACCGCATGGTTCGGTGTGACCCATTTTATATTTAAAATCCTTGAACACAAAAATTCAAGTTCAAGATGGAATCGCGCAGGGCGGTTATTCCAAGCCTGGACGAGGAGGATTACATGGTATCCTGGGACATCAAGGATGCTTACCTGCATGTCCCCATTTACCATCCTCGCCAGGAGTACCTCAGATTTGTGGTACAGGATTACCATTACCAAGTCCAGACACTGCCGTTTGGACTGTACATGGCACCGAGGGTGTTTTATCAAGGTAATGGCCGAAATGTTGATACTCCTTCAAAAAAAGGGAGTTGTAATTATCCCGTACTTGGACAATCTCGTTATAAGGGCGAGGTCCAAGGAGCAGTTGGTAGTCGGGGTAGCACTATTTTGGAAAGTGCTACAACAGCATGGTTGGATTCTGAACAGTCCAAAGTCACAGCTGGTTCCTATGACACGTCTACTGTTCCTGGGGATGGTTCTGGACATAAACCAGAAATAGTGTTTCTCCCGGAGGAGAAAGCCAAGGAGTTGTCATCTCTAGTCAGAGACCTCCTGAAGCCAAAATAGGTAGCGGTGCATCATTGCACGCGAGTCCTGGGAAAAATAGTAGCTTCCTACGAAGCAATCTCATTAGGCAGGTTCCATACAAGAACTTTTCAGAGGGACCTGTTGGACAAGTGGTCCGGATCGCATCTTCCGATGCATAGGCTGATAACCCTGTCTCCAAGGACCAGGGTATCTCTACTGTGGTGGCTGCAGAGTGCCCATCTTCAAGAGGGCCGCAGGTTCGGCATACAGGACTAGGTCCTAGTGACCATGGATTCCAGCCTTTGAGGCTGGGAGGCAGTCACACAGGGAAGAAATTTCCAGGGACTTTGGTCAAGTCAGGTTATTTCCCTACACATAAATATTCTGGACCTGAGGGCCATTTACAATGCCCTGAGGCCGGCAAGGCCTCTGCTTCAAAACCAGCCGGTACTGATCCAATCAGACAACATCACGGCAGTCGCCCATGTAAACCAACAGGGCGGCACAAGAAGCAGGATGGCGATGGCAGAAGCCACAAGGATTCTCCGATAGGCGGAAAATCATGTGTTAGCACTGTCAGCAGTGTTCATTCCCGGAGTGGACAACTGGGAAGCAGATCTTCTCAACAGACACGACCTCCACCCGGGAGAATGGGGACTTCCTCCAGAAGTCTTCCAATAGGATTGTACACCATTGGGAAAGGCCACAGGTGGACATGATGGCGTCCCGCCTCAACAAAAAGCTATAAAAGATATTGCACCGGGTCAAGGGACCCTCAGGCGATAGCTATGGACGCTCTGGAAACACCGTGGGTGTACCAGTCGGTTTATGTGTTCTCCCCTCTGCCTCTCATACCAAAGGTACTGAGAATAATAAGAAGGCGAGGAGTAAGAACGATACTAGTGGATGGCCAAGAAGAGCTTGGTACCCAGAACTTCAAGAATTATATCAGAGGACCCATGGCCTCTGCCACTCAGACAGGACCTGCGGCAGCAGGGGCCCTGTCTGTTCCAAGACTTACCGCGGCTGCGTTTGTCGGCATGGCGGTTGAACGCCGGATCCTGAAGGAAAAGGGCATTCCGGAGGAAGTCATTCCTACGCTTACTATAGCCAGGAAAGAGGTTACAGCAACTCATCACCGCATATGGCGAAAATATGTTGCATGGTGTGAGGCTGAAAGGGCCCCAACAGAGGAATTTCAACTAGGTCGATTCTGCATTTCCTGCAAGCAGGAGTGACTATGGGCCTTAAATTGGGTTCCATTAAGGTACAGATCTCGGCTCTGTCGATTTTCTTTCAAAAGGAACTAGCTTCAGTACCTGAAGTTCAGACATTTATAAAAGGAGTGCTGCAGAGTCAGCCCCCGTTTGTGCCTCCTGTGGCACCTTGGGATCTCAACGTGGTGTTGAGTTTCTTAAAATCACATTGGTTTGAACCACTAAAAACCGTGGATCTGAAATATCTCACGTGGAAGGTGGTTATGTTATTGGCCTTGGCTTCTGCCAGGCGAGTATCAAAGTTGGCGGCTTTGTCTTGTAAAAGCCCTTATTTGATTTTCCATATGGATAGGGCAGAATTGAGGACTCGTCCCCAGTTTCTCCCAAAGGTGGTGTCAGCGTTTCACCTGAACCAGCCTATTGTGGTGCCTAGGCTACTAGGGACTTGGAGGACTCCAAGTTGCTAGACGTTGTCAGGGCACTGAAAATATATGTTTCCAGAACGGCTAGAGTCAGAAAATCTGACTCGCTGTTTATCCTATATGCACCTAACAAGCTGGGTGCTCCTGCTTCTAAGCAGACTATTGCTCGTTGGATTTGTAGTACAATTCAGCTTGCACATACTGTGGCAGGCCTGCCACAGCCAAAATCTGTCAATGCCCATTCCACAAGGAAGGTGGGCTCATCTTGGGCGGCTGCCCGAGGGGTCTCGGCTTTACAACTTTGCCGAGCAGCTACTTGGTCAGGGACAAACACGTTTGCAAAATTCTACAAATTTGATACCCTGGCTGAGGAGGACCTGGAGTTCTCTCATTCGGTGCTGCAGAGTCATCCGCACTCTCCCGCCCGTTTGGGAGCTTTGGTATAATCCCCATGGTCCTTACGGAGTTCCCAGCATCCACTAGGACGTTAGAGAAAATAAGAATTTACTCACCGGTAATTCTATTTCTCGTAGTGGATGCTGGGCGCCCATCCCAAGTGCGGTTTATCTGCAATACTTGTACATAGTTATTGTTAACTAAATCGGGTTATTGTTGAGCCATCTGTTGAGAGGCTCTATTGTTTCATACTGTTAACTGTGTTTCATATCACGAGTTGTACGGTGTGATTGGTGTGGCTGGTATGAGTCTTACCCGGGATTCAAAATCCTTCCTTATTGTGTACGCTCGTCCGGGCACAGTACCTAACTGAGGCTTGGAGGAGGGTCATAGTGGGAGGAGCCAGTGCACACCAGGTAGTCTAAGATCTTTCTAGAGTGCCCAGCCTCCTTCGGAGCCCGCTATTCCCCATGGTCCTTACGGAGTTCCCAGCATCCACTACGGACTACGAGAAATAGAATTACCGGTGAGTAAATTCTTATTATTGCTGTAGTGAGCCATCTTTTCTAGAGGCTCCTCTGTTATCATGCTGTTAACTGGGTTTAGATCACAAGTTATATGGTGTGATTGGTGTGGCTGGTATGAGTCTTACCCGGGATTCAAAATCCTTCCTTATTGTGTACGCTCGTCCGGGCACAGTATCCTAACTGAGGCTTGGAGGAGGGTCATAGGGGGAGGAGCCAGTGCACACCAGGTAGTTCTAAAGCTTTACTTTTGTGCCCAGTCTCCTGCGGAGCCGCTATTCCCCATGGTCCTTACGGAGTCCCCAGCATCCACTACGGACTACGAGAAATAGAATTATCGGTAAGTAAATTCTTATTATTACTCAACCCTGTTTGTGGTCCCGAAACCGGACGGTTCGGTCAGACCCATTCTCAATTTAAAATCCTTAAACCTATACTTAGAGGTTCAAGTTCAAGATGGAGTCGCTCAGGGCGGTCATTGCAAGTCTGGAAGGGGGAGATTATTTGGTGTCTCTAGACATAAAGGATGCATACCTTCATGTGCCCATTTATCAACCTCATCAGGCGTACCTGAGATTTGTGGTGGAGGATTGTCACTACCAATTTCAGACGTTGCCGTTTGGGCTGTCCACGGCCCCGAGAATTTTTACCAAATTAATGGCGGGGATGATGGTGCTCCTGCGCAAGCAGGGGGTCACAATTATCCCATACTTGGACGATCTCCTGATAAAAGCGAGATCGAGAGAACAGTTGCTAGTCAAAGTATCACTCTCCCTGAGGGTGTTACAACAACACTGTTGGATTCTAAACCTGCCAAAGTCACAGTTAGTTCCAACAACCAGATTGCCTTTCTTAGGCATGATTCTGGACACGGAACAAAAGAGGGTCTTTCTCCCGACGGAAAAGGCCCAGGAACTGCGGGACCTGTTGAAGCCAGACAGGGTGTCGGTACATCACTGCACGCGAGTGCTGGGGAAAATGGTGGCGTCTTACGAGGCCATTCTATTCGGCAGGTTCCATGCCAGAACCTTTCAGTGGGACCTTCTGGACAAGTGGTCCGGGTCACATCTACAGTTTCATCAGATGATCCGCCTGTCCCCCAGGGCCAGGGTATCTCTCCTGTGGTGGCTGCAGAGTGCTCACCTTCTAGAGGATCGCAGTTTCGGAATCCAGGACTGGGTTCTGGTGACCACGGACGCGAGTCTCCGAGGATGGGGAGCAGTCACACAGGGCAGAAACTTCCAGGGTCTGTGGTCAAGCCAGGAGGCTTGTGTACACATCAACATTCTGGAATTAAGGGCCATATACAATGGCCTTCGTCAGGCGCAGACCTTACTTCAGGGTCTACCGATTCTGATTCAGTCAGACAACATCACAGCAGTGGCTCATATAAACCGCCAAGGCGGCACAAGAAGCAGAGTGCCAATGGCAGAAGCCTCAAAGATTCTTCGATGGGCGGAGAGTCATGTAAGCGCTCTTGACAGCAGTCTTCATTCCGGGAGTAGACAACTGGGAAGCAGACTACCTCAGCAGACACGATCTGCATCCAGGAGAGTGGGGACTTCATCAGGAAGTCTTCGCAGAGATTGCAAGTCAGTGGGGTCTACCTCAAATAGACATGATGGCTTCACGTCTCAACAAGAAACTTCAGATCAAGGGACCCTCAGGCAATTGCAGTGGACGCACTGGTGACACCGTGGGTGTTTTAGTCGGTCTATGTGTTCCCTCTTCTTCCTCTCATTTCAAAGATACTGGGAATCATAAGACGAAGAGGGGTTCAGGTGATTCTCATTGTTCCAGATTGGCCTCGAAGGGCCTGGTATCCGGATCTACAGGAAATGCTCTCAGAAGATCCGTGGCCTCTTCCTCTCAGGTTAGACCTGTTACAACAAGGGCCCTGTCTGTTCCAGGACTTACCGCAACTGCGTTTGACGGCATGGCGGTTGAATGCAGGATCCTAGCGGAGAAGGGCATTCCGGAGGAGGTCATTCCTACTCTGATAAAGGCTAGGAAGGAGGTGACATTGAAACATCACTGTATCTGGAGGAAGTATGGGTCTTGGTGCGAAGCCAAGACTGCTCCTCCTGAAAAGTTCCATCTGGGCCGTTTTCTTCACTTCCTGCAAACAGGAGTGAATTTGGGCCAAAAGGAATTGGCTTCTCTTCCAGAAGTCCAGACTTTCGTGAAATGGGTGCTGCATATCCAGCCTCCTTTTGTGCCTCCAGTGGCACCATGGGACCTTAACGTGGTGTTATGGTTCCTTAAGTCTCACTGGTTTGAACCGCTTCAAACAGTTGAGTTGAAGTATCTTACTTGGAAAGTGGTCATGTTATTGGCCTTAGCTTCGGCACAGCGAGTGTCAGAGTTGGCGGCTTTGTCTCACAAAAGCCCTTATCTGATTTTCCATGTGGATAGAGCTGAGTTGCGGACTCGTCCCCAATTTTTGCCTAAAGTGGTTTCTTCTTTTCATACGAACCAACCTATTGTGGTGCCTGTGGCTACAAGGGACGTGGAGGATTCAGAGTCCCTAGATGTGGTCAGGGCATTGAAAATGTATGTGGCCAGAACGGTTCGGGTTAGGAAAACAGAGACTCTGTTTATCCTGTTTGCAGCCAACAATGTTGGTGCTCCTGCGTTTAAACAGACTATTGCTTGCTGGATCTGTAAGACGATTCAGCAGGCTCATTCTACGGCTGGATTGCCGTTACCGAATTCGGTTAAGTCCCATTCCACTAGGAAGGTGGGCTCTTCTTGGGCGGCTGCCCGGGGCGTCTCGGCATTACAACTTTGCCGAGCCGCGACTTGTTCGGGTTCAAACACTTTTGCAAAATTCTACAAGTTTGATACCCTGGCCGATGAGGACTCAGTTTGCTCATTCGGTGCTGCAGAGTCGTCCGCACTCTCCCGTCCGTTTTGGAGCTTTGGTATAATCCCCATGGTCCTTATGGAGTCCCCAGCATCCTCTAGGACGTAAGAGAAAATACGATTTTAAACCTACCGGTAAATCTTTTTCTCGTAGTCCGTAGAGGATGCTGAGCGCCCGTCCCTGTGCGGACAACATCCTGCAGGACTTGTATATAGTTGTTGCTTACAGGGTTATGTTTCAGTTGGATCAGTTTTGGACTGAAACTGCTTTTTTTTCATACTGTTGACTGGTTCGTATATCCCATGTTATACGGTGTGAATGGTGTGGCTGGTATGAATCTTGCCGTTGGATTTACAAAATCCTTTCATCGTACTGTCCGTCTCCTCTGGGCACAGTTTCTCTAACTGAGGTCTGGAGGAGGGGCATAGAGGGAGGAGCCAGTGCACACCCATACCTAAAGTTCTTTTTAGTGCCCATGTCTCCTGTGGAGCCCGTCTATTCCCCATGGTCCTTACGGAGTCCCCAGCATCCTCTACGGACTGCGAGAAAAAGATTTACCGGTAGGTTTAAAATCTTATTTTTTTCTAAAATCAATAATAGCCCTGACACACAGCAGCTACACGGACGCCGGGCCAAATCCGACAGGTTTGGCCTGGTACTGACAGTCAAACAAAAACAATAAGGTACACCAATGGCGCTAGTTACAAATGTTCACATAAAGGTCAATTTCTTACATCAAAGAACATCAAAATGGACGAAGTTCATCTGTTCCAATTTAGTCACAGGAATAGTAGGGAGTACCAGACCACCAGTCGATTTTAAACTTGTGTTTCCAGCGTATTTCCTCACAACAACGGTGGATGGAAACCTTTTAAATATCCCAGAGACAAAAAGGACATAGTGCAAATATAGCCAGCCAGTTTGGAAGAAGATTAATTTAATGATAAAACACTCACAAACAGCAGAGATAAAAAAGCATGTAAACCACTCATGTGGGTTTAGGACAAGAGGCCACACATCCACGCAGTTACCCTCCCAGATCTTAACGGAAGAAGCAGGTCAGAGCTCCGGAAACGCTGAACCGCAGTAACAGGAAGTTGCATCGGCCAAGGATCGTCCTCAATTATGTCAGTCACCACGCCTGAAGCTTTTCGGACCTTGGTCCTTCATCAGAGGCATGGTGGCTGACTGTAGTTGGTCTTCTTAAATACCCTCCCTAATGCAAACAATTAGGTGTAATCCCCTATTCCGCCTCGGCAATTACCGCTACCTCACCAGCGGAAATGACGTTCACAGGGTTTAATCCGGAACCGGAAGTAAGCGTTGTGCGTTCCATAATGCGTTCCATTCAATTCACCGCCGGAAATCCTGTCCTTGCGTTCCGTGGTGGAATCCTCCGGTTCAAACAGCGATTATAGATTGCGGGGCACTTCAGTTCCCTTTCGAATGTCCATCAATATTTGCAAATAAGGTGCATAAAGCAGAAGTCAACGTCCTTACACATCAGTCATATAAGTCCATGTATAGAAAACCCAAAACATGAAAAGAACAAAAACACGTATTAATAGAAAATTGATAAAAAATACATCACTAAAACAATTTTTATAAAAACCACTTGAGCTCAAACTCTGAATTAAGACCATTGGGAATTAAGGAATTCAATTTAAAAATGCATTTCATTTCTGATTTTGCCAAATTGATTTCCAAATCACGGTTTCTCCAACTAGGGGTAATAGCTTGGATCCCAGTAAACAATTTAAGGTGCTTAGGATTGCATTGATGTACTTGTTTAAAGTGCATTGAGACCGTGTGTGTCTCAAGACCTTTTCTGATATTATAAGAATGTTCGGCAAGACGAGTCTTTAGATTCCTGCTAGTCTTGCCGACATAGAATAGGTCACATGTGCAAGCTAAAACATAAATAACATTTTTAGTATTGCACGTAATAAAATTGGATATAATAAATTTTTCACCTTTGACTACAAGTTCTTTCTGTTTACTGGGGCCCTTTACCAAACGGCACATGGTACATAGTCCACATCTGTGGAAACCATGGCTCCTCGTACTTGTTCGTTTTGTGTCATTGATGGCGCTATGTACCAACCTATCCTTTATATTTTTGCCCCTCCGATATGTAAAAACAGGTTTCTCAGGAATTTCCTTCCCTATAATGGGATCCTCTTTTAAAATTTTCCAATGTTTTTTAAAAATGGACTCAATTTTTTTATGTTGGATACTAAAATCACTAATGAAATTCCATGTTTGGAATCGCCTACTGGTGGTCTGGTACTCCTACTATTCCTGTGACTAAATTGGAACAGATGAACTTCGTCCATTTTGATGTTCTTTGATGTAAGAAATTGACCTTTATGTGAACATTTGTAACTAGCGCCATTGGTGTACCTTTATTGTTTTTGTTTGACTATTTTCGTGAAGTGTGGGGAGTCACTTATAGGCTCACTAAGGCTGCAACTTACTATTGGCGCTGTGCACAAATATCTTCTTTTTGAACTGGTACTGACAGTGTCAATCAGACTTTTTTGAAAGTTGGATTGACATTGTCGGAAATGGGGCTAAAACCTGTCTGATTTGGTCCCCTATCCGACAGCAGCACGTGGATTGGCGGGTATTCTGCCAATCCACGTGCTTTCTGACAGCTTTCTGACAAGTCTGGTTTCCCGACTTGTCGGAAAAAATTAGGCTGGATTGAATAGGTCAGAACCCCTTCCGACCTATTCTAGTCAGAAACTGCCGTTTTTCCGACAAGACTGCAGTTTCCGACTCTAATTGAATATACCCATGTGATTTAATTTGCTCCCAAAAAATAGTTATCACTTCAGGTGCCTGGGTTCTTTCGTGCAACCATGTAAAGGGACAAGTTATTAAATTGTAAAGTTTCTAACTTATGGGTAAATAAAGTGTTGGATCTGCCATCAAAGTAATAAAAAGCTGCACCTAAAGTTAAAATACAATGTTGACTTCTGGTGGAATAAATAAATAAATATATATATATATATATAGATATATGTATATGTATATGTGTGTATGTATATATATATATATATATATATATATATATATATATATATATATATATATATATATATATATATATATATATATATATATACATACACACACAGGTTGAGTATCCCATATCCAAATATTCCGAAATACAGAATTTTTTGAGTGAGAGTGAAATAGTGAAACATTTGTTTTCTGATGTTTCAGTGTACACAAACTTTGTTTAATACACAAAGTTATCAAAAATATTGTATTAAATGACCTTTGGCCTGTGTGTATAAGGTGCATATGAAACATAAATGAATTGTGTGAATGTACAGACACTTTGTTTAATGCACAAAGTTATTAAAAATATTGGCTAAAATGACCTTCAGGCAGTGTGTATAAGGTGTAAATGAAACATAAATGCATTGTGTGCTTAGTCTTGAGTCTTGAGTGCTTAGTCTTGAGTCTCACCATGAGATCTCATTACGGTATGCAGTTATTCCAAAATATGGAATAATCCGACATCCAAAATACTTCTGGTCCAAAGCATTTTGGATAAGGGCTACTTAACCTGTGTGTGTGTGTGTGTGTATGTATATATGTGTGTGTATATATATCTGTATATATATCTATATATATATATATATATATATATATCTATCTATCAAATCAAACTATCACTGTAAACATTTAAAAGATGATTCACTACTAGTGCTGGAATTATATTTAAAATAAATATTAGATGAAGCTAAGAAGGTTTCGCAGAAATATAACATTTCGCTGAAGGGTCATTTATGCAAGTACAAAAATGGTTAGATGCCATTTGTACCTAATTTTATGCACTGAAATAGCTTTTGGATTGGAAAACGGAAGTGTGCAGGGGTGCAAATCTTACACCTTGTAATAGGAGCAGATTGCGTATACTTTGCCAAGTGCAGGCTGGGAGCCAGAGCACACTTAGATATGCAACATTATATGAAGTGCGGAGCTTTGTGTTTGCAGAACAAAATAAAATACAAATGATAGAAAAGCTGTATATTCCTAGTTTTCCCAGTTTAACCACAGAGGTTTCCTCATTCTGCAATGGAACCAATTATTTTCTACATTCTCAAGGAGGACGGATATCAGACATACTGTAGGCTGAAACTTTCAATAGGATGGCTTTTGCATCATTTGTGTGAATTTAATATCAGAAAGCACATTTCCAGGTGAATTTTAACCACTGGAAAATAAACTACCACAAATTTTTTTTAAAAAGAGGGTGGGCCCAATTTTCAATGTTTGGGAAAGCTACACTTCCACGTTATCTCTCCCAGTGCGTAGGGGGATTTTTAACGGTTAGCATTTCACCAATCGGTACAGGCTGCTAAATATTAGATGGCGATCCTCCGATAGTTATAATTCAATTGGTTGTTTTAATTCTTCATTTGGTCGCGAAACGAGAGTTACATACTTTATTTAAATTACTTAATGTAGTAACGTGTTATTAAATGTCATCATTGTCATTTCTCTTTACTTAAACGAGACGGCTTACAATGTCTTATGCATCCTGAATAAAAAATATTGCATTTTTGTCAACCATGCTAGCACCTAAATCTTCTATAATCCGCTCTTATATTGTATATTATACTTTTGTAATATTTTATTACCATGTCCTTATTGTCATGTCTCATTACTTCAGCGTAATGGTTCAAAACATACTACACAACCGGAAAGGAATTAGAT
The DNA here is from genome assembly GCF_028390025.1 of Pseudophryne corroboree. Taxonomy (NCBI): domain Eukaryota; kingdom Metazoa; phylum Chordata; class Amphibia; order Anura; family Myobatrachidae; genus Pseudophryne; species Pseudophryne corroboree. The sequence continues at coordinate 866,568,952 of NC_086444.1, read as the reverse complement.
TTTTGTTTTTGTAACTAATACCCCTTTCACATTGAACAAATAACCCGGTATCGACACGGCATATTGCCGTGTCGAAACGGGTCAGTGTGCGATGTGAAAGCTCCTTTGCTGAATTAGCGGGTCGCCTGACCCGGTAATTCAACCAGGTAAAAAAGAAGGGTATATTTCCGGGTCGGAAAGCCAGCAAAGGAACGCAAATGCCGGATCCCACCCGGTAAGGACCCGTTTCTCTTACCGGGTGGGATCCGGCATTTGCGATCTGAAAGCAGCATTAAGCTAGCAGATAACTGTTGTACAAATCACTTTTACATATTGTTTATTGAACCATATTTAAAAAAAAAAAGAGGATTAACAGAAAAGTAATTTAGGATAAGCTGGAAAAGTTGACATTAATGAAGGTAGTCCTAAAAGAAGACTAAACTGAACTTTGAAGTGATGTGTTGTTTTTTTTTCTTGTTTTTTTTTAACCAGAAGAAAATCTGAGAAGACCTAAAGACAAAAAAATGGCACACATTGTTTTTTCATCAAATTGGAACGTGGGTGTGCACTTATGGGAGGGCAGCGCTTTTTTTTGTGTGCATACAATTTTGCTGGTAGAACCGCCGGGTATCACCAACTGCGCATATATCAGGCAACTGCAATAGTCCACGTACTGCAAAGTATGAGGGAAAACCTGAGATGTTGGCAGGATGCGGTTATGCCATTATGGAACAGCATATCACGTAAACATCAGAAACTGAATTCCCCCCTATAAGTCTTGTGCTGTGGTAAATAACCTGCTCCAGGTTAAGGCCTCCAACCAACAAAGATTTCACACATTTTTATTCACCACCTCAACAAGCAGAAACGTGTCCCTTCGCATGCTGACATGTTCGCCCAAACGGAGCAGCAATTGAATTGCTCTGTTAGGCGCCATCTAGTGGCAGCTTCAGGGAAAACAACATAATCGCTGCCTTAATGTTTGAGCAGATAGTTCTCCCAGGACGGTTACACCTATTGAGGTGTAATCATGTGGGCAAATTAAAATCTTTAACTATTTTGGTTATAATTGGTTATATGATCTTGAAATGGGACTAATATATAAGTTTTATCTTGTTCCCTGTTGATTCCAAGTTCATGAAAAAAGTGGTGCTGGTTTCTGCACTGTAAAGGCCCATCCATACACACTGGGCGATTTTGAGCTTAAAGTAGCTCACTTTTTTTCATTTTGACTCACTCAAAATCTCCTAGTGTGTATGAGCAGGCGGTGAGCGCTGATGCGTGCTCCCGCATCATCGCTGGCCACCGCCGTCCGTCTGCCTGTTTTACAAGCAGAGTGGACCTCAGTCTGCTACTGTGGAAAGTGGTTCACCCCCGTGAAGATCGCTCTGCATACATGCTGGGCAAAAATGCCCAGTGTGTATGCACCTTAAGTCCTGTAAGAGAAAATGGCACCATGCGCAAGAAGGCAGCCTGTTTGGGCTAGTGAATCTTATAAATTAAAGAACCAGTTTCTGTAGTTAGACATTTAAACACTTTAAAAACTTGCATCCAGTTTTGTTCAAAAAGTTAATTATATAGACCTAACCATTTATTGTGCTTAGACTTGATTACATTAATTTGGGATTTTAATAATTCTGAAAGGAGGATTATATCACTTTTTTAGTCTCAGCCACTTTAAATTGGTTTCTCTGCATACCTTAGATATTTGTGCATGCCTTCTTAATTATATCTATGTTTAAGCCAGCTGAAGAGAGAGAGGCTCTGGAGCAAGTCATCTGCTACTTAGCAACTAATGTCCACACAATTATTTACAACATGTTATAATACTAGACATGTTTAGTGAAAGTCTTCTGTGCATCACATTGGTGTATGTTGCATGAATAAAAACTGTAATTTAGCTATATGTAGTATTCTCTGTGCAATAATTTTTATTGAGGTCTCCAATAACAATGCTGTGTCATTATGCATGGACAGGTCACAGCAGCTTGCACACTTCACTGACTTTGTCTGTGGTGACTTCCTTGTGGTAAATTAGTGCAACAATAAGAGACCTATTGAAGATTGCTCTCTGGTTAGTTGATTAAATGGTAATTGCCCACTTCTGTAGCAGGGCGTTTAGGGAAATGTTATCAATACAGGATGTAGTTATGTGACCGGTGGTCAGGGGACCGACTGTTGCTTAACCCCCCCCCCCCCCCTACATCCCACCCCCTCACAATCCCCATGGTCGGCATGCACTCACCATCTCCCGCCGGCATCCTTGTGTCGGTATGCTGACCGCCGGTCACGCATACCACACACATGAATAGCCTACCTTTTGGTTGATACATAAATGTATACTTTTCTCTTACGTCCTAGAGGATGCTGGGGACTCCAAAAGGACCATGGGGTATAGACAGGATCCGCAGGAGCTTGGGCACACTGAAAAGACTTAAACTGGGTGTGAACTGGCTCCTTCCTCTATGCCCCTCCTCCAGACCTCAGTTAGACTTTGTGCCCAGGACTGACTGGACACACACTAGGGGAGCTCTACTGAGTTTCTCTAAAAGACTTTTGTTAGGTTTTTTATTTTCAGGGAGACCTGCTGGCTACAGGCTCCCTGCAGCGTGGGACTGAGGGGAGAGAAGCAGGACCTACTTCTTCTTAGTTTAAGGGCTCTGCTTCTCGGCTACTGGACACCATTAGCTCCAGAGGGTTCGATCACTTGGTGCGCCTAGCTGCTTGTTCCCGAAGCCGCGCCGTCACCCCCCTCACAGAAGCCAGAAGTCGGGTGAGTATGAGAAGAACAGAAGACTTCAGGACGGCAGAAGACTTCAGTAACCAGGTACTGCGCAGCGGTAACGCTGCGCTCCATGCTCCCACACACTATCACTAACGGCACTCACAGGGTGCAGGGCGCTGGGGGGGGCGCCCTGGGCAGCATGTTACTCGGGTCCGGGAGCCGGCAGAAGCCTTTTCGGTGCCTCGGCACCGTTTCGCAGACCCCCGCCGGCATTTTAAAACTTTCAAATTTGGTGGGCTGAAGCGCGCCGGGAAGGGGCGGAGCTTAGCTGCGCGGCTCAGAGCGCCAATTTCTCCTCCACACGCGACTGACTGAGACGCTGGCCCAGGACCTCCACAGCTCCTCTCAAAGTAACGGGGAGCTAATCGGGGGGGGGGGGGGGGGGGGGCGCAGTTTGTGGTGCATTTTATTATAATTTTAAGCAGCGCTGGTCACATATATCCCTTTACGGGATATTTGGGCGCTGGGGTGTGAGCTGGCATACTCTCTCTGTGTCCTCTATCTGGACTTCATTGTGGGCCTGTCCCCTAGCTGAGACATTCTGCGTGTGTCGATAATACGTGTCGGCATGTCTGAGGCTGAATGTTATTCACCGGAGAAGGTTATTGGGGGAGCGGATGCGGGTCTAGATTCGGGCCTGTCGGCGCAGCCGACACCTGATTTACTCACATTGCTAAGTACAATTAATACGAATGTAGCTAGCAGGTGTGGAAAAAGTCCATGGAGGAGGCTTTGTCTCAGGTGCAGACCACATCGGGGTTGCAAAAGAGGCCATTTACTCAAGTGGTAGATACTGATACCGACACGGACTCTGATTCCGAGGTCGATTTCACTGAGGCTGCTTTGCATCCACGATTAGTTAAGAGTATTCAATACATGATTGTGGCTATAAAAGATGTTTTACGCATTTCTGATGAACCTGCAGTACAGGAAACAAGGAAGTGAAGTTTCCCCCCTCTCATGAAATGAATACTCTTTGTGAAAAGGCTTGGGAGTCGCCGGACAAGAGGTGGCAGATTCCCAAGAGGATTTACGTGGCGTATCCTTTCCCCTCTGATGACAGGGGAAAATGGGAGTCGTCTCCAAATGTTGACAAAGCTCTATCTCGTTTGTCTAAGAAAGTGGCGCTTCCGTCTCCTGACACGGCAGCTCTCAAGGATCCGGCGGATCGCAAGCTGGAGACGTCTCTGAAGTCCATTTTCGCTAATTCGGGTGCATTGCTCAGACCTGCGGTGGCGTTGGTATGTGTGATTAGTGCTACTGCTAAATGGGCTGAGAATTTTGCTAATGATATGGATACCCTTGATAAAGATAATGTTCTTTTGACTCTTGGTTATATCAAGTACGCTGCAGATTACCTGAAGGATGCGGCGAGGGATGTTTGTCTCTTGGGATCAAGAGCCAATGTCATGTCGATATCGGCCAGGAGGGTGTTGTGGATCCATCAATGGAATGCTGATGCCGACGCCAAGAGCGCTATGGAAACTTTACCCTTCAAAGGTAATGTTTTGTTTGGGGACGGCTTGGCGGACCTAGTCTCTACCGCGACGGCGGGTAAGTCCTCTTTTCTTCCCTATGTTCCCACACAACACAAAAAGGCACCACATCAGAAGATGCAGTCCTTTCGTCCCAATAAATACAGGCGTGGAAAAGGTTCATCCTTCCTCGCTTCTAAGGGTAGAGGAAGGGGACGGAAGTCGCCTGCCGTGTCAGGCGTCCAGGACCAAAAGTCCTCCCCTGCCTCTACCAAGTCCACCGCATGACGCTGGGGCTTCCCTGGGGGAGTCCGGACCGGTGGGGGGCCGTCTGCGAATCTTCAGTCAGGTCTGGATTCAATCAGACCTGGATCCTTGGGTCCTAGAGATGGTGTCTCAGGGATACAAGCTGGAGTTTCGGGAGGTGCCCCCTCACCGGTTTTTCATTTCGGCCTTACCAGTGTCTCTTCCGGACAGGGAGGTGGTGCTGGCAGCGATACAAAAATTGTGTCAACAGAGGGTCATTGTTCCCGTTCCCCCGTCACAACGGGGGGAGGGGTTCTACTCGAGCCTCTTTGTTGTGCCGAAACCGGACGGTTCGGTCAGACCGATTCTGAATCTAAAATACCTCAATCCATACTTGAAAGTTTTCAAGTTCAAGATGGAATCTCTTCGAGCTGTGATTTCCAGCCTAGAAGGGGGTCATTTTATGGCGTCAGTCGACATAAAGGATGCCTACTTACACGTCCCGATATATCCTCTGCATCAGGCTTTCCTCAGGTTTGCGATACAGGATTCTCATTACCAATTTCAGACGTTGCCATTTGGGCTTTCCACGGCTCAAAGGATTTTCACCAAGGTCATGGCAGAAATGATGGTTCTCCTTCGCAAGCAAGGGGTTACCATTATCCCGTACTTTGACGATCTCCTGATAAAGGCGAGGTCCAAGGAACGGTTGCTGAGGAGTGTAAATTTGGCGCTGTCGGTGCTGCGACAGCACGGTTGGTTGCTAAATTTTGCTGAAATCTCAGTTGATTCCGACCACTCGGCTGTTTTTTCTGGGCATGATTCTGGACACGGAGTTACGGAGAGTATTTCTTCCAGAAGAAAAAGCTCTGGAACTGCAGTCGATGGTCAGGGAACTTCTGAGGCCGACGAGTGTGTCAATCCTTCACTGTACTCGGGTTCTGGGAAAAATGGTTGCGGCGTACGAAGCCATTCCGTTTGGCAGGTTTCATGCCCGGGTGTTTCAGTGGGACTTGCTGAGCAAATGGTCCGGGTCTCACCTGCACATGCACCGGAAGATAAGTCTATCTCCCAGAGCCAGAATTTCTCTCCTGTGGTGGCTACAAAGTTCTCACCTCCTAGAAGGACGCCGGTTCGGTATCCTGGACTGGGTACTTCTGACAACAGATGCAAATCTCCGGGGCTGGGGTGCAGTCACCCAAGGAAGAAACTTCCAGGGGAGATGGTCGCTCCAGGAAGCTTGTCTCCACATAAATGTTCTCGAGTTAAGAGCCATTTACAACGGCCTGCTTCAAGCAAGAAGCCTTCTTCAGTGTCGACCTGTCCTGGTACAGTCAGACAACATCACAGCGGGGGCACATATAAACCGTCAATGCGGAACAAGGAGCAGAGCGGCAATGGCGGAGGCCACAAGAATCCTTCGCTGGGCGGAACAACACGTGAGCGCCCTGACAGCAGTCTTCCTACCGGGAGTGGACAACTGGGAAGCAGATTTCCTCAGCAGACACTATCTCCATCCGGGAGAGTGGGCTCTTCACCAAGAGGTATTTGCAGAGGTGACAAAGCGTTGGGGATTTCCATTGATCGACATGATGGCGTCTCGTCTCAACAAGAAGCTCCCGAGGTATTGTTCCAGATCAAGGGACACCCAAGCCAGTGCAGTGGATGCCCTGGTGTCTCCGTGGGTGTTCCACTCGGTGTATGTGTTACCTCCACTTCCTCTCATTCCAAAGGTACTGGGGATCATTCGACGAGCAAGGGTTCAGGCGATTCTCGTCGTTCCAGATTGGCCAAGAAGGGCCTGGTACCCAGATCTTCAGGAATTACTGGTGGAAGATCCTTGGCCGCTTCCTCTAAGAGAGGACCTGTTGTTGCAGGGTCCATGCGTGTTTCCAGACTTACCGTGGCTGCGTTTGACGGCATGGAAGTTGAGCGCCAGATCTTAGCTCGTAAGGGTATTCCCGGGGAGGTCATTCCCACTCTCATTAAGGCTAGGAAAGAGGTTACGGCGAAACATTATCACCGTATTTGGAGAAAGTATGTTTCCTGGTGTGAGACTAAAATGGCTCCTGTGGAAGATTTTCATTTGGGTCGTTTTCTCCACTTTTTGTAGGCAGGTGTAGATGCAGGCCTGAAATTAGGCTCCATCAAAGTGCAGATTTCGGCTTTGTCTATTTTCTTTCAAAAGGAATTATCTTCCCTCCCAGACGTGGTCTTACAGTTTCTCATGTCTTCCTGGTTTGAACCTTTGCGTAAGGTTGAGTTGAAGTTTCTCACTTGGAAGGTAGTCATGCTGTTGGCGCTGGCGTCTGCCAGGCGAGTGTCAGAGTTGGCGGCTTATCTCATAAGAGCCTGTACTTGATTTTTCATTTGGATAGGGCGGAATTGAGGACTCGTCAACAATTTCTGGCGAAGGTGGTTTCTTCGTTTCACATTAACCAACCTATTGTGGTTCCGGTTGGCTACGGATGCTGTGGCGGTTCCAAAGTCTCTGGATGTTGTGAGAGCTTTGAAGATCTACGTCGCCAGAACGGCTGTAGCCTGGAAAACTGAGGCGCTGTTTGTCCTGTATGCTCCTAACCAGATTGGTCATCCTGCTTCAAAACAGACTATTGCACGCTGGATTTGTAGTATGATTAAGCAGGCTCATTCTTCGGCCGGGCTAGCGGTGCCGAAGTCAGCCAAAGCCCATTCTACCAGGAAAGTGGGCTCATCTTGGGCGGCTGCCCGAGGCGTCTCGGCTTTACAGCTTTGCCGAGCGGCTACCTGGTCGGGTTCAAACACTTTTGCTAAGTTCTATAAGTTTGATACTCTGGCTGATGAGGACCTTGCGTTTGCTCAGTCGGTGCTGCAGAGTCGTCCGCACTCTCTCGCCCGGTCTGGAGCTTTGGTATAAACCCCATGGTCCTTTTGGAGTCCCCAGCATCCTCTAGGACGTAAGAGAAAATAGGATTTTAGTACCTACCGGTAAATCCTTTTCTCCTAGTCCGTAGAGGATGCTGGGCGCCCATCCCAGTGCGGACTGTTACTTGCAGTGTATTCTTGTTGGTTAAATTAGTTTATACACGGGTTGTGTATTTCTGGTTTTCAGCTTGTTGCTGTTGTTAATTCATACTGTTATCTGGTTTACTGTTACTCCGGTTGTACGGTATGTTTGTGGTGTGGGCTGGTATGTTGTAGCCCTTAGTTTACACAAAAATTCTTTCCTCGAAATGTCCGTCTCTCCTGGGCACAGTTCCTATAACTAAGGTCTGGAGGAGGGGCATAGAGGGAGGAGCCAGTTCACACCCAGTTTAAGTCTTTTCAGTGTGCCCAAGCTCCTGCGGATCCCGTCTATACCCCATGGTCCTTTTGGAGTCCCCAGCATCCTCTACGGACTAGGAGAAAAGGATTTACCGGTAGGTACAAAAATCCTATTATTGGAAGGGTATATTTCTGCATTGCATGAAAGAATTAAGGTATTGTCAAATCGCTGAACCGTTCTAGGTGTATTAGACATCACTTGGACACTACAGGAGTCTGTCGCAGTCCAAATGCATTAGGATGAATTGCTTTTGAATGTGCGGGAGTTTACATCAGGCCTGGAGAGAGGTATAGGAGAAGTAAACGTAAGCTCGCCTTCCTCATCCTAATACTACCCCACACCCTGCGCAGCTTACCTCTCCGGCAGCTCGGCAAACACTTGTTCGGGATCCTGACGTTTGGAATTTCGGCACTGGTATTGTGATCCTAGTCGGGATTTCAGCTTCATTGTTTTGACAATCCATTTATGTGCTATTCAGCTTCATACCACTGTCACAGTATCCTAGTAAACACGCTTGGCAAACATGCTAATAGTCCTGCATTTATGTACTCAACATGTTTTTCTCTTACGTCCTAGAGGATGCTGGGGTCCACATTAGTACCGGGGTATAGACTGGTCCACCAGGAACCATTGGCACTTTAAGAGTTTGAGAGTGTAGGCTGGCTCCTCACTCTATGCCCCTCCTACCAGACTCAGTTTAGAAAATGTTCCCGGAGGAGCCGGTCACAGCAGGGGAGCTCTCCAGAGCTTTTCTAGTAAAAAGTTATTTTAGAGTTTTTATTTTTATTTTACAGGGAGGCTGCTGGCAACAGCCTCCCTGCAGCATGGGACTAAAGGGGGGGGGGGGGGGGGGGAGAGAGTAGTGTCCGCCCTGCGGGATCTGAGCCACTTACTCCGCTGACAGGACACTGAGCTCCTGAGGGGTCAGATCGTTCCCCGCTGTAGGGGATCGCTCGCCCCAGCAGCATGCCGCCACCCCCTTACAGAGCTGAAGAATCTGTGGCGAGTGAGGCTTCGACCCCCCCTAGCAAGCGGGGGGTCAGTGTGAAGATGGCGACAGCAGGGTAGGAGCGCAGTATTGACTGCGCTCTGGAAGGCTCAGCGGTACATGGTATGGTGCTGTGTGGAGCTCCCTGAGCCAGCGCTACACCCTACACATGTCCAAAAGCCTGTCGGGGTCCCCGGATCTCAGCCAGCACTCAATCCTCAGGCCAGTATAATCCTATGAAGAGCAGGAAGACGGCGCCATTTTGGGGGTGGAGCTTCTCCTCAGAGCGGACCGAGCAGCGTTCAGCACCATTTTCTTGCCTGCACAGTGCTGATCAGGAGAAACGGGTCCCTCCACAGCAACTACAGCTATCTGTAAACGGTACCAGGGGGTTGTAGAAGGGGAGGCTGCAATACGACTGTGTATCCTATTAAGGTGCACAGTCAGTGCTGAAAAGGGGTCTCCCTTTGGTTAGAAGCGCTGTGTGTGGGTTGGCTCCAATCTCTTGCCATTTTTTTGGGGGGGAAACTGTCTGCCCTCCCCTGTGTGTGTGTGTGTGTGTGTGTGTGTGTGTGTGTGTGTGTGTGTGTGTGTGTGGAGTGTTTGGTGGTCTCCTTTAGCTATGTCCAGGGACACTGTGTCATATGCTGCGGAGGATATGTCCTCCCAGGATGATCCCATTCCATGTAATCAGGATAGCACTGATTTAGCACAGATTCCAGCAAGGGAACCGGAGTGGTTTTCTTCTATCAAATCTTGGATTTCTCAGATTTCAGACAGGGTTGCAAGTAATGAATCTGCAATCTAGGTATTATAGAACTCTGTGGCAGTATGGCCCGATTCTGATACCTCAGGACGCTCCGCTATATACACCCACAAATGTGCGCTTGTTCATGTCACGCAAGATGACACGGATACCGATTCTGACGTGTTGCGGGGGTCTGCCTCTCTTGCAAAGGGGGTATAATTGATGATAGAGGCTATCAGGGATGTGTTGAATAATAATGATACCACACCTGAGCAGGTTGAGGTGGCTTTTTTCACTGAAAATAAGAAAGCCTCGCTAATCTTCCCTGCGTCAAAGGAATTAAATGCTATATTTGAGAAAGCATGGGAAAACCCTGAGAAAAAATTCCAGATCCCTAAAAGAGTCCAGGTGGCGTTCCCTTTCCCTGAGGAGGATAGGAAAAAATGGGAAAACCCGCCAATTGTTGACGCATCTGTGTCCAGACTCTCAAAAAAGGTGGTTTTGCCTATTCCGGGATCTACCGCCTTAAAGGAGCCGGCTGATCGCAAAATCGATAATACACTTAAATCAATGTACACTGCTTCGGGGGCCATATTACATCCCACTATTGCTAGTGCATGGATTGCAAAAGCTACAGTAAAGTGGTCAGGCACCTTACTTGAGGATTTGGATACGATGGATAAGGGTGATGTGGAATTGTTTTTGCGTAACATTCAAGATTCAGCAGGTTTTATGGTAGAATCCATGAAAGACCTGGGTTCCATGGCTGCGGGAATCTCTTCAATGTCTGTTTAAGCCCGTCGGGGACTGTTGCTGCGCCAGTGTTCGGCCAACACGGAATCCAGGAAAAGCGTGGAGTCCCTACCCTACACAGGTCAGTCTCTTTAGGGAAGCTTTGGATGCGTGTATATCCAGGGCTAAAGCGGGTAAGTCTCCATTTCTTCCCTCAGCTGCACCTGCTCCGAAGAAATCCTTTTCTTCATCAGCATCACAGTCCTTTTGGCCTAACAAGCCTAGAAAGGCCAAACCGTCCGATACCTTCTTTAGGGGAGGTTGAGTTAAATCCAGGAAACCTGCTGCCACATGTTCCCAGGTACAAAAGCCTGTTTCAGGTACGCCAAACTCCTCCGCATCACGGTGGACCGCAGGGGCCGGGAGGTGGGGCCAGTGGGAGCGAGACTCACAGTTCAGTCACGTCTGGGTATCGTCTGGCTTGGATCCCTGGGTGATAGATATTGTGTCCCAGGGTGACAGGTTGGAATTTCAAAATCTCCCTCCTCACGATTTTTCAAATCAGGCTTGCCAGTTCTACTGGCAGACAGAACTGTCCTATAAGAGGCTGTCCAGAAGTTGGTGGAGGCACAGGTCATTGTGCCAGTTCCTCCTCATCTGCTTACCACAGGTTACTATTTGAAACTTTTTCGTGGTATCGAAACCGGATGGTTCGCAGGCCCATGCTGAACCTAAAATCACTGAACCCTTTTCTAAAGTTCATGAGTCTCTCCGGGCGGTGATATCAGGTTTGGAAGAGGGGGAATTGCTGGTATCACTGGATATCAAGGATGCGTACCTCCACATTCCGATTTGGTTGCCGCATCAGGCTTATCTCGGTTTCGCATTACAGGACTGTCAATTCCATTTCCAGGCCTTGCCATTTGTCCTCTCAACAGCACCAAGGGTGTTCACCAAGGTGATGGCAGAGATGATGGTTCTCCTCCGCAAACAAGGGGTGAACATCATTCCATATCTGGACAATCTGCTAATAAAGGCATCGTCCAAGGAGAGGCTGTTGCAGTCCATTGTTCTCACAAACCAACTACTCAGACTCCACAGTTGGATTCTGAACCTTCCAAAATCACATTTGGAACCAACCCAGAGGTTGTCCTTTCCGGGGATGATCCTCGACACAGAGGTGCAGAGGGTGTTTCTCCCGCAGGAAAAGGCGTTGGTGATACAAACAATGGTCCGGGATGTCCTGAAGCCAGCCCGGGTGTCTGTTCATCAATGCATTCGCCTTTTGGGAAAGATGGTGGCCTCTTACGAGTCTTTCCAGTACAGGAGGTTCCATGCTCGGGCCTTCCAACTGGATCTCCTGGACAAGTGGTCAGGATCTCATCTCCACATGCACCAGAGAATTCGTCTGTCGCCAAAGTCCAGGATTTCACTCCTCTGGTGGCTCCAATTGCCTCACCTTCTAGAGGGCCGCAGGTTTGAGATTCAGGACTGGGTCCTTCTAATCACGGATGCGAGCCTTTGGGGCTGGGGTGTAGTCACTCAAGGGGATACCTTCCAAGGAAGGGGGTCAAGTCTTGAAGCCGGCCTGCCGATAAACATTTTGGAACTAAGAGCCGTCTACAACGGTCGTCTCTAAGTGCCCCATCTTCTAAGGAATCGGTCCATTCAAGTGCAGTCTGTGACAGCAGTGGCTTACATAAACCGACAGGGCGGAATGAACAGCAGAGCTGCAATGTCAGAGGTAACCAGAATCCTCCTCTGGACAGAAAAGCACGCGTTGGCGCCGTCAGCCATCTTCATTCTGGGAGTAGACAACTGGGAAGCAGACCTCAGCAGACACGATCTCCATCCAGGGAAGTGGGGTATCCATCCGGAGGTGTTCAAGGAAATAACAGACCTTTGGGGGTTACCCCAAATAGATATGATGGCCTCTCGTCTCAACAAGAAGCTTTGATGCTTTTGTTCCATTTCGAGGGACCCACAAGCAGTGGCCGTGGACGCTTTGACGGCATGGAAGTTGAGTGCCTGATACTTGCTCGGAAGGGCATTCCGAAGAAGGTCATTCCTACCCTCATACAGGCTAGGAAAGAGGTAACGTCTAAGCCAGTGGTTCCCAAACTTTTGTGAGTCACGGCACCCTGGAGTGTCAGATTTTTTTTCACGGCACCCCTAGGCCACAAGTTTCTTATTGAGAAATTTCGAAAAAAATATTAGATTAAGTAAATTATGTTTATGCCATTCTTAGGGTCAATTATGTGGTGAGGGACAAGATTTGCTTCTGTTTGTCCACATATTTTATAACTGGAAGCCATCAGCACTGGTTTTGCCTATTAAATTGACAATAAATAGTTTGAATTGGTCCTTGACCACCAACCCAGGGCACCCCTGCAAGTGTCCCGCGGCACCCCAGGGTGCCACGGCACACAGTTTGGGAACCACTGGTCTAAGCATTACCATCGTATTTGTAAGAAATATGTTTCTTGGTGCGAGTCCAAGAAGTTTCCTACGGTGGAGTTTCAACTGGGACGTTTCCTCCTCTTCCTGCAAGCAGGTGTGGATGTGGGCCTGAGGTTGGGATCTGTGAAGGCCCAGATTTCGGCCCTGTCCATTTTCTTCCAGATATAATTGGCTGCCCTCCCTGAGGTTCAGACCTTTTTGAAGGGAGTTCTGCACATTCAACCTCCCTTTGTACCGCCTACGGCGCCTTGGGACCTTAACGTGGTGTTGCAGTTCCTCTAATCGGACTGGTTCGAGCCTCTACAGGAGGTTGAGGTCAAATATCTTACATGGAAGGCTGTCACGTTGTTGGCTTTAGCTTCTGCTAGACGTGTCAGAATTGGGGGCTTTGTCTTGTAAAATCCCTTACTTGATCTTCCACGAAGATGGAACTGGGCTCCGGACACGTCAGCAGTTTCTTCCAAAGGTTTTGTCAGCATTTCATATCAACCAACCTATTGTGGTGCCAGTGGCTACTGACTCCTCAATTTCGTCAAAGTCCTTGGATGTTGTGAGGGCTTTGAGAATCTGTGAAGAGGACTGCTCGTCGCAGGAAATCGGACTCTGTTTGTCCTGTCTGATCCCAAGAAATTGGGTGTCCTGCTTCCAAGCAGACGATATCTCGCTGGATTAGATTCACTATCCAGCATGCTGCTTCTACGGCAGGACTGCCGTGTCCAAACTCTGTTAAGGCCCACTCTACTCATAAGGTGGGGTCTTCCTGGGCAGCTGCCCGGGGTGTCTCGGCGTTACAACTTTGCCGAGCGGCAACTTGGTCTGGGTCGAACACGTTTGTTAAGTTCTACAAGTTCGATACTTTGGCCTCTGATGATCTGAAGTTCAGTCAATCAGTTCTGCAGGAGCCTCCGCGCTCTCCCTCCCATTCTGGGAGCTTTGGTACATCCCCTTGGTAGTAATGTGGACCCCAGCATCCGTTAGGATGTAAGAGAAAATAGGATTCTGGTTACCTACCGGTAAATCCTTTTCTCGTAGTCCGTAGAGGATGTTGACGCCTCCGCCCAGCACTTTGTTTTCCTGCAACCGTTATCTGGTTCAGTACAACTTTGTTTAGTTATGTACTACATTGTTACTTGGTAAGTAATGTTTCAGCGGCTGCTGAGTTTTTCAAGCTTGTTAGCTTGGTTTGCCTTGTATGTGTGAGCTGGTATGAATCTATCCACTATCTGTGTTAAATCCTTCTCTCGAAGATGTCCGTCTCCTCGGGCACAGTTTCTAGACTGAGTCTGGTAGGAGGGGAATAGAGGGGGGAGCCAGCCCACACTCTCAAACTCTTAAAGTGCCAATGGCTCCTGGTGGACCCGTCTATACCCCTGGTACTAATGTGGACCCCAGCATCCTCTACGGACTACGAGAAAAGGATTTACTGGTAGGTAACCAAAATCCTATTTAATGCAAGTCATACTATAAAGTCTACAGTATATATCCACAGTCCACTACAGAGACTAACGTAATAAATGAACTTTGCCTCACTTGGGAGTAAAGGCCAGCAATGGCTTTATGAGGCATTCAGTGCATAGAAAACCATTTGTACAGTACTTGCTTCCCCACAATCTGTCAACTTGTAATTCTGTGTGCTCATGGCTGATGTATAAATATTGTATGTATGACAGTGACTTGCTTTTCTAAATGTATTCCCCATTCAGAATGATACTTGACACAACATGCCAGCTTTTTGTTTTCGAAAGAGGTTATTTATTTACAAATACTTATTATCATCAGGCAAAAGAAATCCTTACTAAAGAGTCAAATGTGCAGGATGTCCGATGCCCTGTCACTGTGTGCGGAGATGTCCATGGACAGTTTCACGATCTCATGGAGCTCTTCAGAATTGGGGGTAAATCTCCGGACACAAACTACCTGTTCATGGGAGACTATGTGGATAGAGGCTATTACTCCGTGGAGACAGTGACTCTTCTTGTAGCATTAAAGGTAACAATTCATTTTTATTCAGTACCAACCATTCCCCATTGTCTCATGATTTGCAGCGTCAGCTTGGAAGCATCTTTACTGTGTTATATGCAAACATTGTTTGTTTTTTCATTTTAATTTAAACCTTCTCCTATTCCATTAAGGTTCGTTACCCAGAGCGCATCACAATATTGAGAGGAAATCATGAAAGTCGCCAAATTACTCAAGTCTATGGTTTCTATGATGAGTGCCTACGAAAGTATGGGAATGCAAATGTATGGAAGTATTTCACAGATCTCTTTGACTATTTACCATTAACGGCTTTAGTTGATGGGCAGGTATGTATACATTATAGTATGCTATCATCTAATATCATAACTTGTTCTGTTTTAAATATGAATCCAGATATATTTTATTTTTGAGATACCTGATTCACAGCTTTAGAGACAATTTGAACACCTTAAAGAGAAGGGATGCGGTCACAATGTTGACATCTGCAAATGTCGATATGTTCAGTGTCGACATCGTAAATGTCGACAAGTGAAATTCAGTCATTTTTGCAAAACGCCGACAATAGGGACATGTTTACTGCTGTAACTACAGTTTTGCAACTAAAAACATAACCTATGATTAAAGCCGCAACTGCCGGAAAGTGAGCTGCAAGGTTAGCTTTAGGGTTAGGGTACTCCATAACCTCAGAACGGGATGCGTTTATGTGACCGGCGGTCGGGATACCCCCGGTCACAATACAGACGCCGGGCCCTGAATATCCCGCCAGTCAGCATGCCGACCAACTGGGACCATTACCACAGAGCCAGCTGCGTGGCAAGCGCAGCCAGCCTGTAAGGAGCTCCGTTGCGCTCACCCCACCGCCGGCCATCTAACAGCCGGGATCCTGGCGTCTGTATGGTGAGACCACCGGATCACACAAGGCCAACCCGATGATTGCCGTCATTGGGCTCGATTAAGTTCAGGGCATATCTAATAGCGCCAGAAAGGAGCTTCCAGACCTATTCAATTCAGGATAATGTTATAGGATTTCTGCTTGCACCCCTCCAGAGCTGTGAACAGAAATCCGACAAAAACTACTGGCGCAATGCTGTTTTCTGTCCTTAGCGCTGCAGAAACAGCATTGCGCTAGGCACTAAGTTGGAGAATACCGGTTCTCGCGACTAAACTAAAAGCATGAGAACCGCCAGTCTGTCATAACAGTGCGCTGAATTGAATGGCTCCGAGAGCTCCTTCACGGCGCTATTCAATTTGCGCAGAATTGAATCAAGCCCATTGTTAGGGTGTCAACATTTTATGTTGACATGTTACATGTCAACATTATGACCATGTTGACTTTCTGTCGACAAAATATACAGAACCCAAAAACAGCAGGTATAAGAATTTAATTTGCTCCATGTGTGTTGGCATGGGTATCCGTTAGAAGGATGCTATAACAATGCAGTAAACGCTACAATAAATTTCTGCACTGGGGTGTGAACAAAAGAGTATATCTGCTGAGTAACCATTATAAATAATTTTTTATCCTCCATAATCTGGAGACAATCCAGATGAGGGGAGGATGAGTTGTTGGCTATTGATTATGTTCTTGCTAAGCAACAATAGTAAACAAAAAAATTAGTAAAGATTAACGACACAATCCCATAACTTTGTCACAATAAACGTCTCAGGGTGGAGTATAAAAACAAAAAGTTATGGAGATGTGTCCAATTACATCCAGCCTCCCTGCACGTTAAACAGCCCTTCTAGTTATGCCATGCCATGGCATGCCTCTATAGCCCTGAGTGTCTTTTCATGCAACTTTTTTCCCTTTAAAATTAGTCTTATTAACAAAACAATGCAGATATGATGTACCAGCAGCTTTTGCTGATTAAAATTATATGCAGCATGCCTATATTCTGTGTGCGACTGTGTCTGCATTTGCATGTGAAATGGTACATTGGTGTTAGTGGCTGTTTTCCTGGAAAACACTGTAATGCATCATTTCGTATGCAGATACAGGTGCAGACACAAACAGAATATAGGCATGCTGTATATCCGTTTAAATAGCAGTCTGGTTGCGCGTCTTATTCACATAGCTATGTGAATAACATGCATTTTTGTCAAGATGCCCAACGCTAACAGAGTTGCATTGGACATGTGAGCTCACTCACGCCGGGCATCTCCTGCTATGTGGTGTATTGAGGCACGATGTGTGAGTAAACATCTGTAACTATACATTTATTTAACTTGGTGGGCTACAGTATTAGTAACTGCGGTGAAGAAGTAACTTACGTTCTTATGATGCTGTTACTGTGGTTTCTCTCACCTCATAGAATCACTGATTGTTTTATGAAAGTTAGATAAGGTAAGTATTTTTCTCTATCATCCATAGGGGACGCTGGAGTTCTGTACCATGGGGTATAGATGGAGTGATCAGGAGAGCCGGCACCTTAAATCTTTTAATGTGTGTGACTGGCTCCTCCTCTACACCCTTCCCCAGACCAGTTTTAGAAATGAGCCCGGGAGAGTCGGTCACTTCCTCTGGAGCTCCAGAGATATCTTTGTTTTTTATTTTTTTTAATTTATAACTTTTTTTACAACAGTCTGGCAGTTTGCTGCTGCCAGGCTGCTACGTGGGTGCTGCCAGGGAAAGTCGGTACCACCCTGCGGGGTTTGTAGCCAGAGTTCCCGCTGCAGGGACATCAGTCCCTGGGTGTCTTGTGTCCAGCAGTACACTGCTGACATGAAGCCCCAAGCAGCCAGACGCCACCGGCAGCATGGCTGAAGACTACAGCTTGGTAATGTGCTATAGCCAGATTGGACAGAAAAGGATTGTCTCTTTGTTGGCGCACTGAAAAGAAATAGAATGTACCTGATTTGTTGAATTTTTTAAAATATAACTTATTTATCTAATCAATAAAAAGAATGCCTAGCAAATGAGAAACATATATGTGAAAAAATTTTTAATAAATTGTGTACTATAAGTGAATAAATTGTGTACTTAGTGTTCATTAAAAACTGACCAACTGTGCTAATTGTCTAATTTCGATTGTTTATTTATCATGATTATGCAAATTGATGTTAACTGCTATATAGCGAGTGAAAATAAACAGCAGTGAGTATAACGCTGATGTTAGGGATAGGGTATCAGATATATGTGCCAGGTGGTGAGCAATAGGTCCTGGTATTAATAGCACATAAATTAATTGTCTGATGTATACCTGATATCGTAAAAATAGAGGTTCACTATTAAAGAAACAGAAAATTATTTAGGCAACTTAAACATAGGAGGACAAGTGTCTTCCTCTCAGACTGATCAACCGAAGTACCTATATATTGGTGGTTACTATCTTGGACTTCTATTAATAGAGGACCATTGTATAAGTGCTTTTAATTATTCTATAAGCAGCAAGGTCAAAATCAATTTCACGGGTCTAGGCAGAGCATGCAACAGGACTCCGTTAATAGTGGCCTCTGAATAATCAACTATTACAGCACAAATTGAAAGATTAGGTCCAATCTATTAGTACAAATAAATAAATCCTTAATAATTGAATTCAATAGTGAGAATATTCTTCAATAATTGGGCTTAATTATTCTTTAAGCAGCAAGTTCAAAACATTTTTACGGATCTAGACCCAGCATGTAAAGTGGCTCCGTTAGTAATGAACTTTGAATAATCAGTTATCACAGCCTCTATTTATTCGGGTCCCATTTATTTGTACAGATTAATCCTCACCAATAAGTTCAATATTATTGAAGTCCAGGGATTGTAATTAGTACCATCCGCAAACTGTTTGCTGTACTTAAATCCCCTCAGTCAGAGATCAAATTATTGTACCTAGTTTACAAATAATTTTCCCTAGCTAGTTCAGTGATTTATCTACTAGGGTTATTTAAATGTGGGCATTCAGGAGGTATATTAACCCCTCATCACCATTACATGAAATGAATGAATAGCTTTTATTATTGTATCCCTATTGCTTGAAAAGCACTGCTGCATATGTATGAGCTAACAGTAAAAAGAGCTTTTCATATCATGAAACATCCCAAATTTCAGTCTCTTAAGAATAGTGGTGTAGTTTTACATCCATCCCTGCTGTTACACTAGCACCTATAGAATCAAATGTGTTCGTCTCGTAATGTGTTTGCTACCTTTTACAGTGAATTACCGCTTATTGGTCCCCCGGGATTACCAGTGCGCCCCACGGTTCTGGTATTGTTTCTGGCAATCTGTAATACTTGCCAGTATTTAAGCTAATGCAGCACAAACATCAGTAATTAATCCGTAGCATTCACTTGCGTGTTAGCAACCTTTAACAATGATTATATCTTTTATTATAACCTATTGTGGAGCTGTATGTGCAACACTGAAAATCACAACCATTATTATTATTTTCTATTCATATTCATAAGAATGCCTGCAGGTAGCTACTCGATGCTGTTTGTTCTACTTCTATATCACTCAGGGCTCTATGTCTCCCATACTACACTGAGCTCACAGCCTGTATTTTTGTATCCCCTTATATTAGGTCTAGTCAGCGGCTGATCGGATAGAAAGTTTTGCTCAAGCAGTTAGGTTGGCCCTACAGAGCATACATACATCGTATTATATACATTTATCTGGCATTAGAGCATTTTTTTAAAACATTTTTAAGCACAGTGGTCAGTGTGAGCGGGCTTAGGAGCACCGCTCAAACGCCGACGTGCACGTTTCGCATAAGCTTTAACGAGGCAAACCCGATTGCCCAGTTGAGAGAGTTTATAACAGGACATCCAACCTATCACATTCTGGCTGTCACACCTGTGTGGGATTGCTTGAATCGCACACCACGCCTGATTTCATCCCCGTGGAACGCAAGACTCTTTGCTATGAGTCACATGATATCTCAATCATTCATAATTGACATCCGAACAGAATTTTTATTAATATGCATGTACATAATCATTTTGCTCTGTTAAATGGCTCTTTGTAGGTACAGTAAATTACATTGTCACAATTATAAATATCAGGAAAAGGTGTATCATCTATTTATTACTCGTAGTGCACACAATAGTAATGTCTATATACCGTTATAGAAGATTGCCAAACATAAGATTAAGTGCATGAATTATATTGATGTGATGAAATTGGAAAAAAGAAGAGAAAAACGTGACTAGGTGGAGATAATAAGTGCTAACGAAAAGGTCCGATATGCCGTGATCAATAATAAAATTATAAAAGAGAATCTATTATCCCGAATAGGGTTACCCCCATAAATAGGGATAAGGTAAAGTGGTCACACCGTGCTATTATCCAAGATGTTGGGTACCCTTAAATGGGCTCATGTGTAGCCCTATTGTGTTAAATATGATTGATGGGTAATATGGTGAATTAATATAATGAACAATGCAAAAAGGTGAAAATGTGACAAAAGTGAAAATTCCAAAAAATGAGTGTAAAAAATGAATGGTGAAAAAAGGAAAAAGTGTTCAATTGACGTCCATTACTGATAATTGTCTGTGATTTAAATGTATTGTTTATTATTTTAATTTTTTTTTTTTGTTTGTTGTTTTTTATTTTTACTATTAATTGCTTGATACTAGTATTTCAATATTATCCATGTGTGCTAGTGCACTAGCACACATGGATAATATTGAAATACTAGTATCAAGCAATTAATAGTAAAAATAAAAAACAGGGCTACACATGAGCCCATTTAAAGGGTACCCAACATCTTGGATAATAGCACGGTGTGACCACTTCACCTTATCCATATTTATGGGGGTAACCCTATTCGGGATAATAGATTCTCTTTTAGAATTTTATTATTGATCACGGCATATCGGACCTTTTCGTTAGCACTTATTATCTCCACCTAGTCACGTTTTTCTCCTTTTTTCCAATTTCATCACATCAATATAATTCATGCACTTAATCTTATGTTTGGCAATCTTCTATAACGGTATATAGACATTACTATTGTGTGCACTACGAGTAATAAATAGATGATACACCTTTTCCTGATATTTATAATTGTGACAATGTAATTTACTGTACCTACAAAGAGCCATTTAACAGAGCAAAATGATTATGTACATGCATATTAATAAAAATTCTGTTCGGATGTCAATTATGAATGATTGAGATATCATGTGACTCATAGCAAAGAGTCTTGCCGTTCCACGGGGATGAAATCAGGCATGGTGTGCGGTTCAAGCAATACCACACAGGTGTGACAGCCAGAATGTGATAGGTTGGATGTCCTGTTATAACCTCTCTCAACTGGGCAATCGGGTTTGCCTCGTTAAAGCTTATGCGAAACGTGCACGTCGGCGTTTCTGAGCGGTGCTCCTAAGCCCGCTCACACTGACCACTGTGCTTAAAAATGTTTTAAAAAAATGCTCTAATGCCAGATAAATGTATATAATACGATGTATGTATGCTCTGTAGGGCCAACCTAACTGCTTGAGCAAAACTTTCTATCCGATCAGCCGCTGACTAGACCTAATATAAGGGGATACAAAAATACAGGCTGTGAGCTCAGTGTAGTATGGGAGACATAGAGCCCTGAGTGATATAGAAGTAGAACAAACAGCATCGAGTAGCTACCTGCAGGCATTCTTATGAATATGAATAGAAAATAATAATAATGGTTGTGATTTTCAGTGTTGCACATACAGCTCCACAATAGGTTATAATAAAAGATATAATCATTGTTAAAGGTTGCTAACACGCAAGTGAATGCTACGGATTAATTACTGATGTTTGTGCTGCATTAGCTTAAATACTGGCAAGTATTACAGATTGCCAGAAACAATACCAGAACCGTGGGGCGCACTGGTAATCCCGGGGGACCAATAAGCGGTAATTCACTGTAAAAGGTAGCAAACACATTACGAGACGAACACATTTGATTCTATAGGTGCTAGTGTAACAGCAGGGATGGATGTAAAACTACACCACTATTCTTAAGAGACTGAAATTTGGGATGTTTCATGATATGAAAAGCTCTTTTTACTGTTAGCTCATACATATGCAGCAGTGCTTTTCAAGCAATAGGGATACAATAATAAAAGCTATTCATTCATTTCATGTAATGGTGATGAGGGGTTAATATACCTCCTGAATGCCCACATTTAAATAACCCTAGTAGATAAATCACTGAACTAGCTAGGGAAAATTATTTGTAAACTAGGTACAATAATTTGATCTCTGACTGAGGGGATTTAAGTACAGCAAACAGTTTGCGGATGGTACTAATTACAATCCCTGGACTTCAATAATATTGAACTTATTGGTGAGGATTAATCTGTACAAATAAATGGGACCCGATTAAATAGAGGCTGTGATAACTGATTATTCAAAGTTCATTACTAACGGAGCCACTTTACATGCTGGGTCTAGATCCGTAAAAATGTTTTGAACTTGCTGCTTAAAGAATAATTAAGCCCAATTATTGAAGAATATTCTCACTATTGAATTCAATTATTAAGGATTTATTTATTTGTACTAATAGATTGGACCTAATCTTTCAATTTGTGCTGTAATAGTTGATTATTCAGAGGCCACTATTAACGGAGTCCTGTTGCATGCTCTGCCTAGACCTGTGAAATTGATTTTGACCTTGCTGCTTATAGAATAATTAAAAGCACTTATACAATGGTCCTCTATTAATAGAAGTCCAAGATAGTAACCACCAATATATAGGTACTTCGGTTGATCAGTCTGAGAGGAAGACACTTGTCCTCCTATGTTTAAGTTGCCTAAATAATTTTCTGTTTCTTTAATAGTGAACCTCTATTTTTACGATATCAGGTATACATCAGACAATTAATTTATGTGCTATTAATACCAGGACCTATTGCTCACCACCTGGCACATATATCTGATACCCTATCCCTAACATCAGCGTTATACTCACTGCTGTTTATTTTCACTCGCTATATAGCAGTTAACATCAATTTGCATAATCATGATAAATAAACAATCGAAATTAGACAATTAGCACAGTTGGTCAGTTTTTAATGAACACTAAGTACACAATTTATTCACTTATAGTACACAATTTATTAAATTTTTTTTCACATATATGTTTCTCATTTGCTAGGCATTCTTTTTATTGATTAGATAAATAAGTTATATTTTAAAAAATTCAACAAATCAGGTACATTCTATTTCTTTTCAGTGCGCCAACAAAGAGACAATCCTTTTCTGTCCAATCTTGTTCTTCATTTTTATTGTCTATGGCGGCACCCCCATTAAACATATGTAGAATTTCTATATTATAACTAAATTTGGGGAATTTTTTACATACAATTAATACAAAGTTTTTCTGGTGCAGAAGACACCCCCCCTTCCCCCGTTTTCCCTTTTCGAAGATACTAATGTGCTATAGCCGCCATCTGACCCAGGCTATACATCACTAAGAATGCTCTGTTTATCCTCCTCACTTACTGATTATAGAAGATAGTAGATGTGCTCTCCTTTAGCAATATGCACCTTGCTCTCATAATTTACTGAGAGACCAATATACGTCCCTGTATGTAACTAATTTCTGTGTGGGTGCTTGCAGTGCTGCAGCCGCGCATCGCTGCCATGTGCAGCAGGGGCAGCTGGTAGGGGGACCGCCAGAAGCCACACTCCGGGATCGTTCCTCCCGCCTAATACTGGAGTAGCGGTGCGGCTTATTCCAGTTCGAGACTCCCAGGGTGCGCCCACCTAACAGCGTGTTACTCATTC
Organism: Pseudophryne corroboree; assembly: GCF_028390025.1. Classification (NCBI taxonomy): domain Eukaryota; kingdom Metazoa; phylum Chordata; class Amphibia; order Anura; family Myobatrachidae; genus Pseudophryne; species Pseudophryne corroboree. The sequence continues at coordinate 866,545,554 of NC_086444.1, read as the reverse complement.
TAGCAGGTGACCCCCCTCCCGTACAGGGAGCAGCTAATTCCAGCGCAGGACTCCCGGGGTGCGGCGGCGCACAGGGCGGCTCATGTGGCTGAGGGTATTCCTGCTTGAAGCGGGTGCTGATAGTGGCCTTTGCATGTGACCGTGCAGGCGGCTGCGCCGACCCTACATTGGTGCGGTGCAATGTTACTATAGCAGTTTTAAATAAGGTGCAATGTGTGGAGGGGCGGAGCTAAGCTCCGTAGTCACATTATACTAACAAGCGCTGCTCGCCTTACAACATATTTAAATTTAGGCGCCATATGGATGAGGCGGAGTTAAGCTCCGTGAATGCATTATACTTCTGGTGACAGTACATGAAACATGTCTATGGAATGTAGAAGTCAGTGTGAAGGAGAGAAGGCTGGGTCAGAGCACAAGAGGCAGTTTGCCACTAACCATAGATCAGGTGTCCTGCCTGTCATACAGTATGACAAGATGAATGGCAGGTCAACAACAGTGGCTGCCCAGTTAAAAATACCTGTCCAGTCCAGCATCCTCTTTAAAAAAATAATTATATATATATATATATATATATATATATATATATATATATTTCTGCAGCGGGGTTCCACAGGGAATAAACATCGGGGTGTAGAGTTGGATATTGATCCAAGGCACCAACAGGCTAAAAGCTTTGACTGTTCCCAAGATGCACAGCGCCTCCTCTATAACCCCACCTCCGTGCACAGGAGCTCAGTTTGTAAGTTGGTGCCTGCAGTGCAGCTCTGAAAAGAGCTTTCTTAGAAGAAAGAAGACTTCAAGGGCCGCAGCACAGGCACTTAAAAGTGCTATATGTCAGTTTGACATATTGTGCTGCGGCTCCCTCACGTCCCCCAGCGGCGCTGTATACTCCTGTGCTCTGGTTGCCGGGTACTTACAGCGGAGGGCTCTGGTTTCTCTTCAGTCACACACACACTTGCTGCTGCTCTCCAGGATCTCATGGCTGCATTCCAGAGAGAAGGTAAGAGGGTCCCCCAGGCGGGACCCGCTGAAAACCGCGATCCGCCGCGGTCTCTAGGAGACGGGCTGCGCACGCTGGTGTGGACACTGTGGCTGTTCAGGGACCCTACTAGACCACCAGGGCAAGGGGCACATGTCGGATTACCTCATAATCCAGTTTAATAGGCCCCACAGTACCCGGTGGTGAAGTCCAGCAAGGGGATAAGGCTCTGACCTGTTTCCCCTCCCCCAGCCGCCATTTACTGCAAATGTTCCCGCCCTGGAGCTGCATCTCTCTGTCTCCCTCACTCCCTGTCAGCGTTTGGGTGCCATTACACACATGCTGAGCTGATTCTGGGACTGCTGGGCAATGTCTGCTCTGTAAAGTCGCCTGCATCATCAGCGCTTTGCATTTACAGGACACTTAAGTATGTCATTTAGACAGTGTTAGTTAGGAACAAGTGCATTACTACAGGGATAGTTAGTACAAGTATCCTGTGATATACATCCAGTCTTTAATGTGCATTGTTATATCTATATACAGTGGGGCAAAAAAGTATTTGGACAGCCACCGATTGTTCAAGTTGACCCACTTAAGATATGAGAGGTCTGTAATTTCCATCATAGTTACACACTCAACTGTGAGAGACAGAATCTGAAAAAAATAAACAGGAAATCACATTGTATGATTTTAAACAATTTACTTGTATATTCTTGTGTAAAATAAATATTTGGACACCTACCAAGCAAGATTTCTGGCTCTCACAGACCTGTTACTTCTTCTTCGATGCGACACGGTTCCCATTCACAGCATAGGGAGAGGCGGCGCAGGAGATGAGCTCATCTCCCATCGCCGCCTCCACCCCTGCTGCTGCTGCCCCGCCCCCCTCCCCCGCTGCTATGGCAACCGACCCGGTATATTGCCGGGTCGGAAAGCCATCAAAGGAGACCAAATGCCGGATCCCACCCGATAAGGACACGTTTCTCTAAGCGGGTGGGATCCGGCATTTGCGATGTGAAAGCGGTATTAGAGTGCTACTTCTCTACCATGGCTAAGACCAGAGAGCTGTCTAAGGACACCAGGGGCAAAATTGTAGAGCTGCACAAGGAGCAATTATTGAAAAATGGAAGAAATACAAGATCACTGACAATCTCCCTTGACCTGGGGCTCCATGCAAGGTCTCACCTCGTGGGGTATCAATGATCTTGAGAACGGTGAGGAATCAGCCCAGAACTACACGGGGGGACCTGGTCAATGACCTCGAGAGCTGGGACCACAGTCACAAAGGTTACCATTAGTAACACACTACGTCGTCATGGATTGAAATCCTGCAGCGCCCGAATGGTCCCCCTGCTTAAGCCAGCACATGTCCAAGCCCGTCTAAAGTTTGCCAGTGACTATCTGGATGATCCAGAGGAGGATTGGGAGAATGTAATGTGGTCAGATGAGAGCAAAATCTAACTTTTTGGTATAAACTTCTCTCGCCGTGTTTGGAGGGAGAAGAATGATGAATGGCATCTTAAGAACACCATACCCACTGTGAAGCATCGAGTGGAAACATCATGCTTTGGGGCTGCTTTTCTGCAAAGGGGACAGGAAGACTGATCCGCATTAAGGAGAGGGTGAATGGGGCCATATATCGTGAGATTTTGGGCAGAAACCTCCTTCCCTCAGTAAGAGCATTGATGATGGAACGTGCCTGGGTCTTTCAGCATGACAATGACCCCAAACACACCGCCCGGGCAACTAAGGAGTGGCTCCGTAAGAAGCGTTTCAAGGTCCTGGAGTGGCCTAGCCAGTCTCCAGACCTCAACCCAATAGAAAATCTGTGGAGGGAGTTGAAAGTCTGTGTTGCCCGGCGACAGCCACAAAACATGACAGATCTAGAGAAGATCTGCATGGAAGAGTGGGCCAAAATACCTGCTGCAGTGTGTGCAAACCTGGTCAAGAACTACAGGAAACGTTTGACCTCTGTAATTGCCAACCGAAGTTATATCACAAAGTATTGAGTTAAACTTTTTGATTGTCCAAATATTTATTTTCCGCAAGAATATACAAATTGTTTAAAAATCATACAATGTGATTTCCTAGTTGTTGTTTTTTCAGATTCTGTCTCTCACAGTTGAAGTGTACCTACAGTATGATGGAAATTACAGACCTCTCATCTTTTTAAGTGGGTCAACTTGCACAATCGGTGGCTGTCCAAATACATTTTTGCCCCACTGTACCTATATAGCTTTACTTAGTGGTACAGTTTGTACTTAGTATTGCTAGTCCAGTGCAGTTTTATTGTTGGTAATAATTTCTGCATTGTATATGTGACGGAGTGTGTGCCAATAGCTGCTGTGGGATCTCTATTTCGTGTATCCCTAAACACATTTCTCTGACGTCCTAAGTGGATGCTGGGACTCCGTAAGGACCATGGGGATTAGCGGCTCCGCAGGAGACTGGGCACAACTAAAAAAAGCTTTAGGACTACCTGGTGTGCACTGGCTCCTCCCACTAAGACCCTCCTCCAGACCTCAGTTAGATTCTTGTGCCCGGCTGAGCTGGATGCACACTAGGGGCTCTCCTGAGCTCCTAGAAAGAAAGTATATTTTAGGTTTTTTATTTTACAGTGAGATCTGCTGGCAACAGACTCACTGCAGCGAGGGACTAAGGGGAGAAGAAGCGAACCTACCTAACTGGTGGTAGCTTGGGCTTCTTAGGCTACTGGACACCATTAGCTCCAGAGGGATCGACCGCATGGAACCGGCCATTGATGTTCGGTCCCGGAGCCGCGCCGCCGGCCCCCTTACAGAGCCAGAAGCAAGAAGAGTCCGGAAAATCGGCGGCAGAAGACATCAGTCTTCACCAAGGTAGCGCACAGCACTGCAGCTGTGCGCCATTGCTCCTCATACACACTTCACACTCCGGTCACTGAGGGTGCAGGGCGCTTGGGGGGGGCGCCCTGAGCAGCAATAAAACACCTTGGCTGGCAAATATATCACAATATATAGCCCCAGAGGCTATATATGTGATAAATACCCCTGCCAGAATCCATAAAAAAGCGGGAGAAAAGTCAGCGGAAAAAGGGGCGGAGCTATATCCCTCAGCACACTGGCGCCATTTTATCTTCACAGTGCAGCTGGAAGACAGCTCCCCAGGCTCTCCCCTGTAGTTTTCAGGCTCAAAGGTTAAAAAGAGAGGGGGGCACTAAATTTAGGCGCAATATTGTTTATACAAGCAGCTATTGGGGGAAAAATCACTCAGTTATAGTGTTAATCCCTGCATTATATAGCGCTCTGGTGTGTGCTGGCATACTCTCTGTCTCCCCAAAGGACTTTGTGGGGTCCCGTCCTCAGTCAGAGCATTCCCTGTGTGTGTGCTGTGTGTCGGTACGGCTGTGTCGACATGTGGGATGAGGAAGGTTACGTGGAGGTGGAGCAGAGGCCGATAAATGGGATGTCGCCCCCTGTGGGGCCGACACCAGAGTGGATGGATAGGTGGAAGGTATTAACCGACAATGTCAACTCCTTACATAAAAGGCTGGATGACGTAAAACAGCTGTGGGACAGCCGGCTTCTCAGCCCGCGCCTGCCCAGGCGTCTCAAAGGCCATCAGGGGCTCAAAAAAGCGCCCGTTACCTCAGATGGCAGACACAGATGTCGACACAGAGTCTGACTCCAGTGTCGACGAGGTTGAGACATATACACAATCCACTAGGAACATCCGTTACATGATCTCGGCAATGAAAAATGTGTTACGCATTTCTGACATGAACCCAAGTACCACATAAAAGGGGTTTTATTTTTGGGGAGAAAAAGCAGCCAGTGTTTTGTTCCCCCATCAGATGAAGGAATGAAGTGTGTAAAGTAGCGTGGGTTCCCCCAATAAGAAACTGGTAATTTCCAAAAAGTTACTGATGGCGTACCCTTTCCCGCCAGAGGATAGGTCACGTTGGGAGATATCCCTTAGGGTGGATAAGGCGCTCACACGTTTGTCAAAAAAGGTGGCACTGCCGTCTTAGGATACGGCCACCTTGAAGGAGCCTGCTGATAAAAAGCAGGAGGCTATCCTGCAGTCTGTATATACACACTCAGGTTATATACTGAGACCTGCAATTGCCTCAGCATAAATAGTGCTGCTGCAGCGTGGTCTGATACCCAGTCAGATAATATTAATACTCTAAGACAGGGATAATAGTTTGCTAACATAGAGCATATTAAAGACATCGTCTTAGATATAAAGGATGCACAGAGGGATATTTGCCGGCTGGCATCCAGAATTAATGCAATGTCCATTCTGCCAGGAGGGTATTAGAAACCCGGCAGTGGACAGGTGATGCTGCCTATAAAAGGCACATGGAGATTTTGCCTTATAAGGGTGAGGAATTGTTTGGGGATGGTCTCTGGGACCTCGTATCCACAGCAACAGCTGGGAAGAAAAATTTTTACCTCAGGTTTCCTCACAGCCTAAGAAAGCACTGTATTTTCAGGTACAGTCCTTTCGGCTTCAGAAAAGCAAGCGGGTCAAAGGCGCTTCCTTTCTGCACAGAGACAAGGGAAGAAAGAAAAAGCTGCACCAGCAGCCAGTTCCCAGGATCAAAAATCTTCCCCCGCTTCCTCTGAGTCCACCGCATGACGTTGGGGCTCCACAGGTGGAGACAGGTGCGGTAGGGGCGCGTCTCGGGAACTTCAGGGACCAGTGGGCTTGCCCACAGGTGGATCCCTAGGTTCTGCAAATAGTATCACAGGGATACAGGCTGGAGTTCGAGGCGACTCCCCCTCGCCGTTACCTCACATCAGCCTTGCCTGCTGCCCTCGGAGAAAGGTAGTACTGGCGGCAATTCACAAGCTGTATTTCCAGCAGGTGAAATCAAGGTACCCCTCCTTCAACAAGGCCGGGGTTACTATTCCAAAATGTTGTGGTACCGAAACCAGACGGTTCGGTGAGACCCATTCTAAAATTGAAAGCCTTGAACACTTATATACGAAGGTTCAAGTTCAAAATGGAATCGCTCAGGGCGATAATTGCAAGCCTGGAGAATTTCATGGTATCACTGGACATCAAGGATGCTTACCTGCATGTCCCTATTTACCCTCTTCACCAGGAGTACCTCAAAATTGTGGTACAGGATTGTCATTACCAATTCCAGACGTTGCCGTTGGTCTGTCCCCGGCACAGAGGTATTTACCAAGGTAATGGCCGAAATAATTATCCCGTACTTGGACGATCTCCTTATAAAGGCGAGGTCCAGGGAGCAGTTGTTCGGCGGAGTAGCACTATCTCGGGAAGTGCTACAACAGCACGGCTGGATTCTGAATATTCCAAAGTCGCAGCTGGTTCCTACGACGCGTCTACTGTTCCTGGGTATGGTTCTGGACACAGAACAGGATAAAAAGGGTTTCTCCCGGAGGAGAAGTCCAAGGAGTTGTCGTCTCTAGACAGAGACCTCCTAATACGTATACAGGTGTCGGTGCATCAATGCACGCGAGCCCTGGGAAGGATGGTAGCTTCTTACAAAGAAATTCCATTCGCCAGGTCCCATGCAAGGATTTTCCAGTGGGATCTGTTGGACAAGTGGTCCGGGTCGCATCTTCAGATGCATCGGCGGATAACCCTGTCTCCAAGGGCCAGGGTGTCGCTGTTGTGGTGGCTGCAGAGTGCTCATCTTCTAGGGGGCCGCAGATTCGGCATACAGGACTGGGTCCTGGTGACCACGGATGCCAGCCTTCTACATTACTGCATTACTACAGGGATAGTTAGTACAAGTATCCTGTGATATACATCCAGTCTTTAATGTGCATTGTTATATCTATATACAGTGGGGCAAAAAAGTATTTGGACAGCCACCGATTGTTCAAGTTGACCCACTTAAGATATGAGAGGTCTGTAATTTCCATCATAGTTACACACTCAACTGTGAGAGACAGAATCTGAAAAAAATAAACAGGAAATCACATTGTATGATTTTAAACAATTTACTTGTATATTCTTGTGTAAAATAAATATTTGGACACCTACCAAGCAAGATTTCTGGCTCTCACAGACCTGTTACTACTTCTTCGATGCAACACGGTTCCCATTCACAGCATAGGGAGAGGCGGCGCAGGAGATGAGCTCATCTCCCATCGCCGCCTCCACCCCTGCTGCTGCTGCCCCGCCCCCCTCCCCCGCTGCTATGGCAACCGACCCGGTATATTGCCGGGTCGGAAAGCCATCAAAGGAGACCAAATGCCGGATCCCACCCGATAAGGACACGTTTCTCTAAGCGGGTGGGATCCGGCATTTGCGATGTGAAAGCGGTATTAGAGTGCTACTTCTCTACCATGGCTAAGACCAGAGAGCTGTCTAAGGACACCAGGGGCAAAATTGTAGAGCTGCACAAGGAGCAATTATTGAAAAATGGAAGAAATACAAGATCACTGACAATCTCCCTTGACCTGGGGCTCCATGCAAGGTCTCACCTCGTGGGGTATCAATGATCTTGAGAACGGTGAGGAATCAGCCCAGAACTACACGGGGGGACCTGGTCAATGACCTCGAGAGCTGGGACCACAGTCACAAAGGTTACCATTAGTAACACACTACGTCGTCATGGATTGAAATCCTGCAGCGCCCGAATGGTCCCCCTGCTTAAGCCAGCACATGTCCAAGCCCGTCTAAAGTTTGCCAGTGACTATCTGGATGATCCAGAGGAGGATTGGGAGAATGTAATGTGGTCAGATGAGAGCAAAATCTAACTTTTTGGTATAAACTTCTCTCGCCGTGTTTGGAGGGAGAAGAATGATGAATGGCATCTTAAGAACACCATACCCACTGTGAAGCATCGAGTGGAAACATCATGCTTTGGGGCTGCTTTTCTGCAAAGGGGACAGGAAGACTGATCCGCATTAAGGAGAGGGTGAATGGGGCCATATATCGTGAGATTTTGGGCAGAAACCTCCTTCCCTCAGTAAGAGCATTGATGATGGAACGTGCCTGGGTCTTTCAGCATGACAATGACCCCAAACACACCGCCCGGGCAACTAAGGAGTGGCTCCGTAAGAAGCGTTTCAAGGTCCTGGAGTGGCCTAGCCAGTCTCCAGACCTCAACCCAATAGAAAATCTGTGGAGGGAGTTGAAAGTCTGTGTTGCCCGGCGACAGCCACAAAACATGACAGATCTAGAGAAGATCTGCATGGAAGAGTGGGCCAAAATACCTGCTGCAGTGTGTGCAAACCTGGTCAAGAACTACAGGAAACGTTTGACCTCTGTAATTGCCAACCGAAGTTATATCACAAAGTATTGAGTTAAACTTTTTGATTGTCCAAATATTTATTTTCCGCAAGAATATACAAATTGTTTAAAAATCATACAATGTGATTTCCTAGTTGTTGTTTTTTCAGATTCTGTCTCTCACAGTTGAAGTGTACCTACAGTATGATGGAAATTACAGACCTCTCATCTTTTTAAGTGGGTCAACTTGCACAATCGGTGGCTGTCCAAATACATTTTTGCCCCACTGTACCTATATAGCTTTACTTAGTGGTACAGTTTGTACTTAGTATTGCTAGTCCAGTGCAGTTTTATTGTTGGTAATAATTTCTGCATTGTATATGTGACGGAGTGTGTGCCAATAGCTGCTGTGGGATCTCTATTTCGTGTATCCCTAAACACATTTCTCTGACGTCCTAAGTGGATGCTGGGACTCCGTAAGGACCATGGGGATTAGCGGCTCCGCAGGAGACTGGGCACAACTAAAAAAAGCTTTAGGACTACCTGGTGTGCACTGGCTCCTCCCACTAAGACCCTCCTCCAGACCTCAGTTAGATTCTTGTGCCCGGCTGAGCTGGATGCACACTAGGGGCTCTCCTGAGCTCCTAGAAAGAAAGTATATTTTAGGTTTTTTATTTTACAGTGAGATCTGCTGGCAACAGACTCACTGCAGCGAGGGACTAAGGGGAGAAGAAGCGAACCTACCTAACTGGTGGTAGCTTGGGCTTCTTAGGCTACTGGACACCATTAGCTCCAGAGGGATCGACCGCATGGAACCGGCCATTGATGTTCGGTCCCGGAGCCGCGCCGCTGGCCCCCTTACAGAGCCAGAAGCAAGAAGAGTCCGGAAAATCGGCGGCAGAAGACATCAGTCTTCACCAAGGTAGCGCACAGCACTGCAGCTGTGCGCCATTGCTCCTCATACACACTCCGGTCACTGAGGGTGCAGGGCGCTTGGGGGGGGCGCCCTGAGCAGCAATAAAACACCTTGGCTGGCAAATATATCACAATATATAGCCCCAGAGGCTATATATGTGATAAATACCCCTGCCAGAATCCATAAAAAAGCGGGAGAAAAGTCAGCGGAAAAAGGGGCGGAGCTATATCCCTCAGCACACTGGCGCCATTTTATCTTCACAGTGCAGCTGGAAGACAGCTCCCCAGGCTCTCCCCTGTAGTTTTCAGGCTCAAAGGTTAAAAAGAGAGGGGGGCACTAAATTTAGGCGCAATATTGTTTATACAAGCAGCTATTGGGGGAAAAATCACTCAGTTATAGTGTTAATCCCTGCATTATATAGCGCTCTGGTGTGTGCTGGCATACTCTCTGTCTCCCCAAAGGACTTTGTGGGGTCCCGTCCTCAGTCAGAGCATTCCCTGTGTGTGTGCTGTGTGTCGGTACGGCTGTGTCGACATGTGGGATGAGGAAGGTTACGTGGAGGTGGAGCAGAGGCCGATAAATGGGATGTCGCCCCCTGTGGGGCCGACACCAGAGTGGATGGATAGGTGGAAGGTATTAACCGACAATGTCAACTCCTTACATAAAAGGCTGGATGACGTAAAACAGCTGTGGGACAGCCGGCTTCTCAGCCCGCGCCTGCCCAGGCGTCTCAAAGGCCATCAGGGGCTCAAAAAAGCGCCCGTTACCTCAGATGGCAGACACAGATGTCGACACAGAGTCTGACTCCAGTGTCGACGAGGTTGAGACATATACACAATCCACTAGGAACATCCGTTACATGATCTCGGCAATGAAAAATGTGTTACGCATTTCTGACATGAACCCAAGTACCACATAAAAGGGGTTTTATTTTTGGGGAGAAAAAGCAGCCAGTGTTTTGTTCCCCCATCAGATGAAGGAATGAAGTGTGTAAAGTAGCGTGGGTTCCCCCAATAAGAAACTGGTAATTTCCAAAAAGTTACTGATGGCGTACCCTTTCCCGCCAGAGGATAGGTCACGTTGGGAGATATCCCTTAGGGTGGATAAGGCGCTCACACGTTTGTCAAAAAAGGTGGCACTGCCGTCTTAGGATACGGCCACCTTGAAGGAGCCTGCTGATAAAAAGCAGGAGGCTATCCTGCAGTCTGTATATACACACTCAGGTTATATACTGAGACCTGCAATTGCCTCAGCATAAATAGTGCTGCTGCAGCGTGGTCTGATACCCAGTCAGATAATATTAATACTCTAAGACAGGGATAATAGTTTGCTAACATAGAGCATATTAAAGACATCGTCTTAGATATAAAGGATGCACAGAGGGATATTTGCCGGCTGGCATCCAGAATTAATGCAATGTCCATTCTGCCAGGAGGGTATTAGAAACCCGGCAGTGGACAGGTGATGCTGCCTATAAAAGGCACATGGAGATTTTGCCTTATAAGGGTGAGGAATTGTTTGGGGATGGTCTCTGGGACCTCGTATCCACAGCAACAGCTGGGAAGAAAATTTTTTACCTCAGGTTTCCTCACAGCCTAAGAAAGCACTGTATTTTCAGGTACAGTCCTTTCGGCTTCAGAAAAGCAAGCGGGTCAAAGGCGCTTCCTTTCTGCACAGAGACAAGGGAAGAAAGAAAAAGCTGCACCAGCAGCCAGTTCCCAGGATCAAAAATCTTCCCCCGCTTCCTCTGAGTCCACCGCATGACGTTGGGGCTCCACAGGTGGAGACAGGTGCGGTAGGGGCGCGTCTCGGGAACTTCAGGGACCAGTGGGCTTGCCCACAGGTGGATCCCTAGGTTCTGCAAATAGTATCACAGGGATACAGGCTGGAGTTCGAGGCGACTCCCCCTCGCCGTTACCTCACATCAGCCTTGCCTGCTGCCCTCGGAGAAAGGTAGTACTGGCGGCAATTCACAAGCTGTATTTCCAGCAGGTGAAATCAAGGTACCCCTCCTTCAACAAGGCCGGGGTTACTATTCCAAAATGTTGTGGTACCGAAACCAGACGGTTCGGTGAGACCCATTCTAAAATTGAAAGCCTTGAACACTTATATACGAAGGTTCAAGTTCAAAATGGAATCGCTCAGGGCGATTATTGCAAGCCTGGAGAATTTCATGGTATCACTGGACATCAAGGATGCTTACCTGCATGTCCCTATTTACCCTCTTCACCAGGAGTACCTCAAAATTGTGGTACAGGATTGTCATTACCAATTCCAGACGTTGCCGTTGGTCTGTCCCCGGCACAGAGGTATTTACCAAGGTAATGGCCGAAATAATTATCCCGTACTTGGACGATCTCCTTATAAAGGCGAGGTCCAGGGAGCAGTTGTTCGGCGGAGTAGCACTATCTCGGGAAGTGCTACAACAGCACGGCTGGATTCTGAATATTCCAAAGTCGCAGCTGGTTCCTACGACGCGTCTACTGTTCCTGGGTATGGTTCTGGACACAGAACAGGATAAAAAGGGTTTCTCCCGGAGGAGAAGTCCAAGGAGTTGTCGTCTCTAGACAGAGACCTCCTAATACGTATACAGGTGTCGGTGCATCAATGCACGCGAGCCCTGGGAAGGATGGTAGCTTCTTACAAAGAAATTCCATTCGCCAGGTCCCATGCAAGGATTTTCCAGTGGGATCTGTTGGACAAGTGGTCCGGGTCGCATCTTCAGATGCATCGGCGGATAACCCTGTCTCCAAGGGCCAGGGTGTCGCTGTTGTGGTGGCTGCAGAGTGCTCATCTTCTAGGGGGCCGCAGATTCGGCATACAGGACTGGGTCCTGGTGACCACGGATGCCAGCCTTCGAGGCTGGGGGGCAGTCACACAGGGAAGAAACTTCCAAGGCTATGGAAAAGTCAGGAGACTTCCCTACACATAAATATTCTGGAACTAAGGGCCATTTACAATGCCCTAAGTCAGGCTAGACCCCTGCTTCAACACCGGCCGGTGCTGATCCAGTCAGACAACATCACGGCGGTCGCTCATGTAAACCGACAGGGCGGCACAAGAAGCAGGATGGCGATGGCAGAAGCCACAAGGATTCTCCGATGGGCGGAAAATCATGTGTTAGCACTGTCAGCAGTGTTCATTCCCGGAGTGGACAACTGAGAAGCAGACTTTCTCAGAAGACACGACCTCCACCCGGGAGAGTGGGGACTTCATCCAGAAGTTTTCCAAATGATTGTACACCGTTGGGAAAGGCCACAGGTGGACATGATGGCGTCCCGCCTCAACAAAAAGCTACAAAGATATTGCGCCAGGTCAAGGGACCCTCAGGCGATAGCTGTGGACGCTCTGGTAACACCGTGGGTGTACCAGTCGGTGTATGTGTTCCCTTCTCTGCCTCTCTTACCCAGGGTAATGAGAATAATAAGAAGGAGAGGAGTAAGAACTATACTCATTGTTCCGGGTTGGCCAAGAAGAGCTTGGTAACCAGAACTCCAAGAACTGATCTCAGAGGACCCATGGCCTCTGCCGCTCAGACAGGACCTGCTGCAGCAGGAGGCCTGTCTGTTCCAAGACGTATCGCGGCTGCGTTTGACGGCATGGCGGTTGAACGCCGGATCCTGAAGGAAAAGGGCATTCCGGAGGAAGTTATCCCTACGCTATTTAAAGCTAGGAAAGAAGTGAAGGCAAACCATTATCACCGCATATGGTGGAAATATGTTGCGTGCTGTGAGGCCAGGAAGGCCCCAAAGGAGAAATTTCAGCTAGGTCGATTTCTGCACTTCCTACAGTCAGAGGTGACTATGGGCCTAAAATTGGGTTCCATGAAGGTCCAGATTTCGGCTCTATCGATTTTCTTCCAAAATAGAACTGGCTTCACTGCCTGAAGTTCGGACTTTTGTTAAGGGAGTGCTGCATAGTCAGCCCCCGTTTGTACCTCAAGTGGCACCGTGGGATCTCAACGTGGTGTTGGATTTCCTGAAGTCGCATTGGGTTGAGCTACTTAAATCCGTGGAGCTACAATACCTCACGTGGAAAGTGGTCATGCTGTGGGCCGTGGCGTCGGCCAGGCGTGTATCAGAATTGGCGGCTTTGTCATACAAAAGCCCTTATCTGTATTTTATATGGATAAGGCGGAATTGAGGACTCGTTCCCAATTCCTTCCTAAGGTGGTATCAGTTTTTCATGTGAACCAACCTATTGTGGTACCTGCGGCTACTTGGGACTTGGAGGATTCTAAGTTACTGGACGTAGTCAGGGCCCTGAAAAGTATATGTTTCCAGGACGGCTGGAGTCAGGAAAACGGACTCGCTATTTATCCTGTATGCACCCAACAAGCTGGGTGCTCCTGCTTCTAAGCAGACTATTGCTCGCTGGATCTGTAGCACGATTCAACTTGCACATGCTGCGGCTGGACTGCCGCACCCTAAATCTGTAAAAGCCCATTCCACGAGGAAAGTGGGCACTTCTTGGGCGGCTGCCCGAGGGGTCTCGGCTTTACAACTTTGCCGAGCTGTTACTTGGTCGGGTTCAAACATTTTTGCAACAGTCTACAAGTTTGATACCCTGGCTGAGTAGGAACCTAGAGTTTGCTCATTCGGTGCTGCAGAGTCATCCGCACTCTCCCGCCCGTTTGGGAGCTTTGGTATAATCCCCATGGTCCTTACGGAGTCCCAGCATCCACTTAGGACGTCAGAGAAAATAAGATTTCTCTGACGTCCTAGTGGATGCTGGGACTCCGTCAGGACCATGGGGAATAGCGGCTCCGCAGGAGACAGGGCACAAAATTTAAAAGTTTGACCACTAGGTGGTGTGTACTGGCTCCTCCCCCTATGACCCTCCTCCAAGCCTCAGTTAGGTTTTTGTGCCCGTCCGAGCAGGGTGCAATCTAGGTGGCTCTCCTAAAGAGCTGCTTAGAAAAAGTTTGTTAGGTTTTTTATTTTCAGTGAGTCCTGCTGGCAACAGGCTCACTGCAACGAGGGATTTAGGGGAGAAGAAGTGAACTCACCTGCGTGCAGGATGGATTTGCTTCTTAGGCTACTGGACACTAGCTCCAGAGGGACGATCACAGGTACAGCCTGGATGGGTCACCGGAGCCGCGCCGCCGACCCCCTTGCAGATGCCGAATAGAGAAGAGGTCCAGAAACCGGCGGCAGAAGACGTCTCAGTCTTCATGAGGTAGCGCACAGCACTGCAGCTGTGCGCCATTGCTCTCCGCACACTTCACACCAGCGGTCACTGAGGGTGCAGGGCGCTGGGGGGGGCGCCCTGGGCAGCAATGTAATATACCTATTCTGGCTAAAATATATCACATATAGCCCCTGGGGCTATATGGATGTATTTAACCCCTGCCAGGTTCCAAAAAAACCGGGAGAAGAAGCCAGACGAAAAGGGGGCGGGGCCTATTCTCCTCAGCACACAGCGCCATTTTCCTGCCCGGCTCCGCTGCGAGGAAGGCTCCCAGGACTCTCCCCTGCACTGCACTACAGAAACAGGGTAAAAACAGAGAGGGGGGGCACTTATTGGCGATATTTATAATATTTGAGCTGCTATAAAGGGAACACACTTATTAAGGTTGTCCCTATATATATTTATAGCGCTTGGGTGTGTGCTGGCAAACTCTCCCTCTGTCTCCCCAAAGGGCTAGTGGGGTCCTGTCTTCTATCAGAGCATTCCCTGTGTGTCTGCTGTGTGTCGGTACGTGTGTGTCGACATGTATGAGGACGATGTTGGCGTGGAGGCGGAGCAATTGCCTGTAATGGTGATGTCACCCCCTAGGGAGTCGACACCAGAATGGATGGCTTTGTTTATGGAATTACGGGATAGTGTCAGCACGCTACAAAAGTCGGTTGACGACATGAGACAGCCGGCAAACCAGTTAGTACCTGTCCAGGCGTCTCAGACACCGTCAGGGGCTGTAAAACGCCCTTTACCTCAGTCGGTCGACACAGACCCAGACACTGACACTGAATCCAGTGTCGACGGTGAAGAAACAAACGTATTTTCCAGTAGGGCCACACGTTATATGATCACGGCAATGAAGGAGGCTTTGCATATCTCTGATACTGCAAGTACCACAAAAAGGGGTATTATGTGGGGTGTGAAAAAACTACCGATAGTTTTTCCTGAATCAGAGGAACTGAATGAAGTGTGTGATGAAGCGTGGGTTACCCCAGATAGAAAACTGCTAATTTCAAAGAAGTTATTGGCATTATACCCTTTCCCGCCAGAGGTTAGGGCGCGCTGGGAAACACCTCCTAGGGTGGATAAGGCGCTCACACGCTTATCAAAGCAAGTGGCGTTACCGTCTCCTGATACGGCCGCCCTCAAGGATCCAGCTGATAGGAGGCTGGAGAATACATTAAAAAGTATATACACACATACGGGTGTTATACTGAGACCAGCAATCGCCTCAGCCTGGATGTGCAGTGCTGGCGTGGCTTGGTCGGAGTCACTGTCTGAAAATATTGATACCCTGGATAGGGACAGTATTTTACTGACTATAGAGCAGTTAAAGGATGCATTTCTTTATATGCGAGATGCACAGAGAGATATTTGCACTCTGGCATCAAGAGTAAGTGCGATGTCCATATCTGCCAGAAGACTCAGGGGCGGTGGGGGGTCGCCTCAAACATTTCAGCGCACAGTGGGCTCACTCGCAGGTGGACCCCTGGATCCTGCAGGTAGTATCTCAGGGTTACAGGTTGGAATTCGAGAAGTCCCCTCCTCGCCGTTTCCTAAAGTCTGCTTTGCCAACGTCTCCCTCCGACAGGGCGACGGTATTGGAGGCCATTCACAAGCTGTATTCTCAGCAGGTGATAGTCAAGGTACCCCTCCTACAACAGGGACAGGGGTATTACTCCACGCTATTTGTGGTACCGAAGCCGGACGGCTCGGTAAGACCGATTCTAAATCTAAAATCTCTGAACCTGTACATACAAAAATTCAAGTTCAAGATGGAGTCACTCAGAGCAGTGATAGCGAATCTGGAAGAAGGGGATTTTATGGTGTCCTTGGACATCAAGGATGCTTACCTTCATGTTCCAATTTGTCCTTCACACCAAGGGTACCTCAGGTTCGTGGTCCAAAACTGTCATTATCAGTTTCAGACGCTGCCGTTTGGATTGTCCACGGCACCCCGGGTCTTTACCAAGGTAATGGCCGAAATGATGATCCTTCTTCGAAGAGAAGGCGTCTTAATTATCCCTTACTTGGATGATCTCCTGATAAGGGCAAGATCCAGAGAACAGCTGGAGGTCGGAGTAGCACTAACCCAAGTAGTGCTCCAACAACACGGGTGGATTCTGAATTTTCCAAAATCCCAACTGATCCCGACGACACGTCTGTTGTTCCTAGGGATGATTCTGGACACTGTTCAGAAAAAGGTATTTCTTCCGGAGGAGAAAGCCAGGGAGTTATCCGATCTAGTCAGGAACCTCCTAAAACCAGGAAAAGTATCTGTGCATCAATGCACAAGAGTCCTGGGAAAAATGGTAGCTTCTTACGAAGCGATTCCATTCGGCAGATTCCATGCACGAACTTTTCAGTGGGATCTGCTGGACAAATGGTCCGGATCGCATCTGCAGATGCATCAGCGGATAAAAATTGTCCACAAGGACAAGAGTGTCTCTGCTATGGTGGTTGCAGAGTGCTCATCTGTTAGAGGGCCGCAGATTCGGCATACAGAACTGGGTCCTAGTGACCACGGATGCCAGCCTGAGAGGCTGGGGAGCGGTCACACAGGGAAGAAACTTCCAGGGCGTGTGGTCAAGCCTGGAGACGTCTCTTCACATAAATATACTGGAGCTAAGAGCAATCTACAATGCTCTAAGCCTGGCAAAACCTCTGCTTCAGGGTCAGCCGGTGTTGATTCAGTCGGACAACATCACGGCAGTCGCCCACGTAAACAGACAGGGCGGCACAAGAAGCAGGAGGGCAATGGCAGAAGCTGCAAGGATTCTCCGCTGGGCAGAAAATCATGTGTTAGCACTGTCAGCTGTGTTCATCCCGGGAGTGGACAACTGGGAAGCAGACTTCCTCAGCAGACATGATCTGCACCCGTGAGAGTGGGGACTTCATCCAGAAGTCTTCCACATGATTGTGGTCCATTGGGAAAGACCAATGGTGGACATGATGGCGTCCCGCCTCAACAAAAAACTGGACAGGTATTGCGCCAGGTCAAGAGACCCTCAGGCAATAGCTGTAGACGCTTTGGTAACACCATGGGTGTACCAGTCAGTGTATGTGTTTCCTCCTCTGCCTCTCATACCAAAAGTACTGAGAATTATACGGCAAAGGGGAGTAAGAACGATACTCGTGGCTCCGGATTGGCCAAGAAGAACTTGGTACCCGGAACTTCAGGAGATGCTCACGGAAGATCCGTGGCCTCTACCTCTAAGACGGGACCTGCTTCAGCAGGGACCGTGTCTATTCCAAGACTTACCGCGGCTGCATTTGACGGCATGGCGGTTGAACGCCGAATCCTAAGGGAAAAAGGCATTCCGGAAGAGGTCATCCCTACCCTGGTAAAAGCCAGGAAGGAGGTGACTGCACAACATTATCACCGCATTTGGAGAAAATATGTTGCGTGGTGTGAGGCCAGGAAGGCCCCGACGGAGGAATTTCAACTGGGTCGATTCCTACATTTCCTGCAAACAGGATTGTCTATGGGCCTCAAATTAGGGTCCATTAAGGTTCAAATTTCGGCCCTGTCGATTTTCTTCCAGAAAGAATTGGCTTCAGTTCCTGAAGTCCAGACTTTTGTAAAAGGAGTACTACATATACAGCCCCCGGTTGTGCCCCCAGTGGCACCGTGGGATCTTAATGTAGTTTTGGATTTTCTCAAATCCCATTGGTTTGAGCCACTCAAATCGGTGGATTTGAAATATCTTACATGGAAAGTAACCATGCTACTGGCCCTGGCTTCAGCCAGGAGAGTGTCAGAATTGGCGGCTTTATCGTATAAAAGCCCATATCTGATTTTCCATTCGGACAGGGCAGAACTGCGGACGCGTCCTCACTTTCTGCCTAAGGTGGTTTCAGCGTTTCACCTGAACCAGCCTATTGTGGTGCCTGCGGCTACTAGCGATTTGGAGGATTCCAAGTTGCTGGACGTTGTCAGAGCATTGAAAATATATATTTCAAGGATGGCTGGAGTCAGAAAATCTGACTCGCTGTTTATACTGTATGCACCCAACAAGCTGGGTGCTCCTGCTTCTAAGCAGACGATTGCTCGTTGGATTTGTAGCACAATTCAACTTGCACATTCTGTGGCAGGCCTGCCACAGCCTAAATCTGTCAAGGCCCATTCCACAAGGAAGGTGGGCTCATCTTGGGCGGCTGCCCGAGGGGTCTCGGCATTACAACTCTGCCGAGCAGCTACGTGGTCAGGGGAGAACACGTTTGTAAAATTCTACAAATTTGATACCCTGGCTAAGGAGGACCTGGAGTTCTCTCATTCGGTGCTGCAGAGTCATCCGCACTCTCCCGCCCGTTTGGGAGCTTTGGTATAATCCCCATGGTCCTGACGGAGTCCCAGCATCCACTAGGACGTCAGAGAAAATAAGATTTTACTTACCGATAAATCTATTTCTCGTAGTCCGTAGTGGATGCTGGGCGCCCATCCCAAGTGCGGATTGTCTGCAATACTTGTACATAGTTATTGTTACAAAAAAATCGGGTTGTTATTGTTGTGAGCCGTCTGTTCAGAGGCTCCTACGTTTGTCATACTGTTAACTGGGTTCAGATCACAAGTTGTACGGTGTGATTGGTGTGGCTGGTATGAGTCTTACCCGGGATTCAAAATCCTTCCTTATTGTGTACGCTCGTCCGGGCACAGTATCCTAACTGAGGCTTGGAGGAGGGTCATAGGGGGAGGAGCCAGTACACACCACCTAGTGGTCAAACTTTTAAATTTTGTGCCCTGTCTCCTGCGGAGCCGCTATTCCCCATGGTCCTGACGGAGTCCCAGCATCCACTACGGACTATGAGAAATAGATTTATCGGTAAGTAAAATCTTATTTTTACTCACCGGTAAATCTATTTCTCGTAGTCCGTAGTGGATGCTGGGCGCCCATCCTAAGTGCGGATTGTCTGCAATACTTGTTTATAGTTATTGCCTAACTAAAGGGTTATTGTTGAGCCATCTGTTGAGAGGCTCAGTTATATTTCATACTGTTAACTGGGTATAGTATCACGAGTTATACGGTGTGATTGGTGTGGCTGGTATGAGTCTTACCCGGGATTCAAAATCCTTCCTATTTGTGTCAGCTCTTCTGGGCACAGTATCCTAACTGAGGTCTGGAGGAGAGTCTTAGTGGGAGGAGCCAGTGCACACCAGGTAGTCCTAAAGCTTTCTTTAGTTGTGCCCAGTCTCCTGCGGAGCCGCTAATCCCCATGGTCCTTACGGAGTCCCAGCATCCACTACGGACTACGAGAAATAGATTTACCGGTGAGTAAAATCTTATTATTGCTATCCCTATATTCTGTATCCTGATGGGGGGCTATGTGCGTCAGGGTCCTCATATAATATAGTGTTTCACAGGATATACTACTTTGGTATTTCTGCTGCGGGGTACACTGGGCTCCACAAGGATTAACATCAGGGGTGTAGAGTAGGATCTTGATCCGAGGCACCAACAGGCTCAAAGCTTTGACCTTTTTCCCAAGATGCATAGCGCTGCCTCCTATATCACCCCGCCTCCGTGCACAGGAGCACAGTTTGTAAGTTGGTGCCTTGCCGTATGCAGGCACTTTACAGGTGGCTGCCTTAAGCAGCCTTTTACAGAGTTATTTTACGAAGACTGAACAGTAATCTGTTTGAAGACTTCAAGGGCTGCTGCTGGCAAAGTCTCAGACTTTCCAGCGTGCAGCTCCATCACCCCCAGCGACGCTGTATACTCCCGCGCAGGGGTTGCCGGGTCACTGCAGCGGAGACGCAGGCTTCTTCCTAAATGTGAGTCACACACACACCGCCGTTTCCCGGATCGCGGGGCCGCAGACAAGGGGGAGGTAAGGGGCTCCTGTGCCGCACTTTACTGCGATCCAGCGCGGCCGTGGGCGCTGGGGTGGACACTGAGTACTGGGCAGCTGCTCCACTAGCCACCAGGGTATTATTTTGGGCACAGGTCAGGGGTATTTAGTACCAATTCCCCCGTTTTGTTCTGCCCGCACACCCGGTGGGGATGCCAGTAGGGGGAGCAGGCCAGACCTGAAGCCCCTCCCCCCAGCCCCAGGGCGCCATTTATACAATGTTCCCGCCCTGGAGCTGCTTCCTTCTCCTTCACTCCTGGCCAGCGGCCATTACAGATAGAGCCTTGCTGTTCCTGGGATTGCTGGGGCAAGTCCTCCTCTGTGGAACCGCCTGACTGCCAGTGCTGTGCTTCCTACAGGACACTTGAGTATTCTACCTGTCACTGGGACTGTGTTAGTTAAGAAAGAGTGCATACATTCAGGGTTGTGTGGTACAAACACCCTGTGATATACATCCAGTGCTTAATGTGTTTGTTATTTCTCTGACGTCCTAGTGGATGCTGGGAACTCCGTAAGGACCATGGGGAATAGACGGGCTCCGCAGGAGACTGGGCACTCTAAAAGAAAGATTAGGTACTATCTGGTGTGCACTGGCTCCTCCCACTATGACCCTCCTCCAGACCTCAGTTGGATTTCTGTGCCCGGCCGAGCTGGATGCACACTAGGGGCTCTCCTGAGCTCCTAGAAAGAAAGTTTATTTTAGTTTTTTTATTTTACAGTGAGACCTGCTGGCAACAGGCTCACTGCATCGAGGGACTAAGGGGAGAAGAAGCGAACCTACCTGTTTGCAGCTAGCTTGGGCTTCTTAGGCTACTGGACACCATTAGCTCCAGAGGGATCGACTGCATGGAACTGGCCTTGGTGTTCTTTCCCGGAGCCGCGCCGCCGCCCCCCTTACAGAGCCAGAAGCAAGAAGAGATCCGGAAAATCGGCGGCAGAAGACATCAGTCTTCACCAAGGTAGCGCACAGCACTGCAGCTGTGCGCCATTGCTCCTCATGCACACTTCACACTCCGGTCACTGAGGGTGCAGGGCGCTGGGGGGGGGCGCCCTGAGCAGCAATAGAAACACCTTGGCTGGCAAATATATCACAATATATAGCCCCAGAGGCTATATATGTGATAAATACCCCTGCCAGAATCCATAAAAAAGCGGGAGAAAAGTCTGCGAAAAAGGGGCGGAGCTATCTCCCTCAGCACACTGGCGCCATTTTCTCTTCACAGTGCAGCTGGAAGACAGCTCCCCAGGCTCTCCCCTGTAGTTTGCAGGCTCAAAGGGTTAAAAAGAGAGGGGGGGCACTAAATTTAGGCGCAATATTGTATATACAAGCAGCTATTGGGAAAAATTCACTCACTATAGTGTTAATTCCTAAATTATATAGCGCTCTGGTGTGTGCTGGCATACTCTCTGTCTCCACAAAGGGCTGTGTGGGGTCCTGTCCTCAGTCAGAGCATTCCCTGTGTGTGTGCGGTGTGTCGGTACGACTGTGTCGACACGTTTGATGAGGAGGCTTATGTGATGGCAGTGCAGATGCCGATAAATGTGATGTCGCCCCCTGTGGGGCCGACACCAGAGTGGATGGATAGGTGGAAGGTATAAACCGACAGTGTCAACTCCTTACATAAAAGGCTGGATGACGTAACAGCTATGGGACAGCCGGCTTCTCAGCCCGCGCCTGCCCAGGCGTCTCAAAGGCCATCAGGGGCTCAAAAACGCCCGCTCCCTCAGATGGCAGACACAGATGTCGACACGGAGTCTGACTCCAGTGTCGACCAGGTTGAGACATATACACAATCCACTAGGAACATCCGTTACATGATCCCGGCAATAAAAAATGTGTTACACATTTCTGACATTAACCCAAGTACCACTAAAAAAAGGGTTTTATGTTTGGGGAGAAAAAGCAGGCAGTGTTTTGTTCCCCCATCAAATGAGTAAATGAAGTGTGAAAAAGCGTGGGTTCCCCCGATAAGAAACTGGTAATTTCTAAAAAGTTACTGATGGCGTACCCTTTCCCGCCAGAGGATAAGTTACGCTGGGAGATATCCCCTAGGGTGGATAAGGCGCTCACACGTTTGTCAAAAAAGGTGGCACTGCCGTCTTAGGATACGGCCACTTTGAAGGTACCTGCTGATAAAAAGCAGGAGGCTATCCTGAAGTCTGTATTTACACACTCAGGTACTAGACTGAGACCTGCAGATAGTGCTGCTGCAGCGTGGTCTGTAACCCTGTCAAACAGGGATACTATTTTGCGAACATAAGACGTCGTCTTATATATGAGGGATGCACAGAGGGATATTTTGCCGGCTGGCATCCAGAATTAATGCAATGTCCATTCTGTCAGGAGGGTATTAGAGACCCGACACTGGACAGGTGATGCTGACTTTAAAAGGCACATAGAGCCTTATAAGGGTGAGGAATTGTTTGGGGATGGTCTCTGGGACCTCGTATCCACAGCAACAGCTGGGAAGAAATTTTTTTACCTCAGGTTTCCTCACAGCCTAAGAAAGCACTGTATTATCAGGTACAGTCCTTTCGGCTTCAGAAAAGCAAGCGGGTCAAAGGCGCTTCCTTTCTGCACAGAGACGAGGGAAGAGGGAAAAAGCTGCACCAGTCAGCCAGTTCCCAGAATCAAAATTCTTCCCCCGCTTCCTCTGAGTCCACCGCATGACGCGGGGGCTCCACAGGCGTAGCCAGGTACGGTGGGGGGCCGCCTCAAAAATTTCAGTGATCAGTGGGCTCGCTCACAGGTGGATCCCTGGATCCTTCAAGTAGTATCTCAGGGGTACAAGCTGGAATTCGAGGCGTCTCCCCCCCGCCGTTTCCTCAAATCTGCCTTGCCGACAACTCCCTCAGGCAGGGAGGCTGTGCTAGAGGCAATTCACAAGCTGTATTCCCAGCAGGTGATAGTCAAGGTGCCCCTACTTCAACAAGGACGGGGTTACTATTCCACACTGTTTTGTGGTACCGAAACCGGACGGTTCGGTGAGACCCATTTTAAATTTGAAATCCTTGAACACATATATAAAAAAATTCAAGTTCAAGATGGAATCGCTCAGGGCGGTTATTGCAAGCCTGGATGAGGGGGATTACATGGTATCCCTGGACATCGAGGATGCTTACCTACATGTCCCCATTTACCATCCTCACCAGGAGTACCTCAGATTTGTGGTACAGGATTGCCATTACCAATTCCAAACACTGCCGTTTGGACTGTCCACGGCACCGAGGGTCTTTACCAAGGTAATGGCAGAATTGATGATACTCCTTCGAAAAAAGGGAGTTTTAATTATCCCGTACTTGGACGATCTCCTTATAAAGGCGAGGTCCAAGGAGCAGTTGTTGGTCGGAGTAGCACTATCTCGGGAAGTGCTACAACAGCACGGATGGATTCTATACATTCCAAAGTCACAGCCACACGCCTACTGTTCCTGGGGATGGTTCTGGACACAGAACAGAAAAAAGTGTTTCTCCCGCAGGAGAAAGCCAAGGAGCTGTCATCTCTAGTCAGAGATCTCCTGAAACCAAAACAGGTATCGGTGCATCACTGCACACGAGTCCTGGGAAAAATGGTAGCTGCTTACGAAGCAAAAATTCCATTCGGCAGGTTCCATGCCAGAACCTTTCAGTGGGACCTCTTGGACAAGTGGTCGGGATCGCATCTTCAGATGCATCGGCTGATAACCCTGTCTCCAAGGACCAGGGTATCTCTACTGTGGTGGCTGCAGAGTGCTCATCTTCAAGAGGGCCGCAGATTCGGCATACAGGACTGGGTCCTGGTAACCACGGATGCCAGCCTTCGAGGCTGGGGGGCAGTCACACGGGGAAGAAATTTCCAAGGACTTTGGTCAAGTCAGGAGTCGTCCCTACACATAAATATTCTGGAACTTAGGGCCATTTACAATGCCCTAAGTCTGGCAAGGCCTCTGCTTCAAAACCAGCCGGTACTGATCCAATCAGACAACATCACGGCAGTCGCCCATGTAAACCGACAGGGCGGCACAAGAAGCAGGATGGCGATGGCAGAAGCCACAAGGATTCTCCGATGGGCGGAAAATCACGTCTTAGCACTGTCAGCAGTGTTCATTCCGGGAGTGGTCAACTGGGAAGCAGACTTCCTCAGCAGACACGACCTACACCCGGGAGAGTGGGGACTTCATCCAGAAGTCTTCCAACTGTTGGTAAACCGTTGGGAAAGGCCACAGGTGGACATGATGGCGTCCTGCCTAAACAAAAAACTAGATATTGCGCCAGGTCAAGTGACCCTCAGGCAATAGCTGTGGACGCTCTAGTGACACCGTGGCTGTACCAGTCAGTTTATGTATTCCCTCCTCTGCCTCTCATACCAAAGGTACTGAGAATGATAAGAAAACGAGGAGTAAGAACGATACTCGTGGTTCCGGATGGGCCAAGAAGAGCTTGGTACCCAGAACTTCAAGAAATGATATCAGAGGACCCATGGCCTCTACCGCTCAGACAGGATCTGCTACAGCAGGGGCCCTGTCTGTTCCAAGACTTACCGCGGCTGCGTTTGACGGCATGGCGGTTGAATTCCGGATCCTAAAGGAAAAGGGCATTCCGGAGGAAGTCATTCCTACGCTGATAAAAGCCAGGAAAGAAGTAACCGCAAACCATTATCACCGTATTTGGCGAAAATATGTTGCGTGGTGTGAGGCCAGCAAGGCCCCAACAGAGGAATTTCAGCTGGGTCGTTTTCTGCACTTCCTACAGTCAGGAGTGACTATGGGCCTAAACTTGGGTTCCATTAAGGTCCAGATTTCGGCTCTGTCGATTTTCTTCCAGAAAGAACTGGCTTCACTGCCTGGAGTTCAGACATTTGTAAAGGGAGTGCTACATATTCAGCCCCCTTTTGTGCCTCCTGTGGCACCTTGGGATCTCAACGTGGTGTTGAGTTTCTTAAAATCACATTGGTTTGAGCCACTTAAAACTGTAGATTTTAAATATCTCACGTGGAAAGTGGTCATGTTATTGGCCTTGGCTTCGGCCATGCGTGTGTCAGAATTGGCGGCTTTGTCATGTAAAAGCCCTTATCTGATTTTCCATATGGATAGGGCAGAATTGAGGACTCGTCCCCAGTTTCTCCCTAAGGTGGTATCAGCTTTTCACTTAAACCAACCTATTGTAGTGCCTGCGGCTACTAGGGACTTGGAAGATTCCAAGTTACTGGACGTAGTCAGGGCCTTAAAAATTTATATTTCCAGGACGGCTGGAGTCAGGAAAACTGACTCGCTTTTTATCCTGTAGGCACCCAACAAAATAGGTGCTCCTGCTTCTAAGCAGACTATTGCTCGCTGAATTTGTAGCACAATTCAGCTGGAGCATTCTGCGGCTGGATTGCCGCATCCTAAATCCGTAAAAGCCCATTCCACGAGGAAAGTGGGCTCATCTTGGGCGGCTGCCCGAGGGGTCTCGGCTTTACAACTTTGCCGAGCTGCAACTTGGTCAGGGGCAAACACGTTTGCTAAATTCTACAAATTTGATACCCTGGCTGAGGAGGACCTTGAGTTCTCTCATTCGGTGCTGCAGAGTCATCCGCACTCTCCCGCCCGTTTGGGAGCTTTGGTATAATCCCCATGGTCCTTACGGAGTTCCCAGCATCCACTAGGACGTCAGAGAAAATAAGATTTTACTCACCGGTAAATCTATTTCTCGTAGTCCGTAGTGGATGCTGGGCGCCCATCCCAAGTGCGGATTGTCTGCAATACTTGTATGTAGTTATTGCCTAACTAAGGGTTATTGTTGAGCCATCTGTTGAGAGGCTCAGTTATATTTCATACTGTTAACTGGGTATAGTATCACGAGTTATACGGTGTGATTGGTGTGGCTGGTATGAGTCTTACCCGGGATTCAAAATCCTTCCTTATTGTGTCAGCTCTTCCGGGCACAGTATCCTAACTGAGGTCTGGAGGAGGGTCATAGTGGGAGGAGCCAGTGCACACCAGCTAGTACCTAATCTTTCTTTTAGAGTGCCCAGTCTCCTGCGGAGCCCGTCTATTCCCCATGGTCCTTACGGAGTTCCCAGCATCCACTACGGACTACGAGAAATAGATTTACCGGTGAGTAAACTCTTATTATCTATAGTTATCACGTATAGCCATACTGAGTATTATTTTGTATTGCTAGTCCAGTGCAGTTTTATGGTACATCATTTCTGCACGGTACGCTTGTGACTATATATGTGTGTGTGCATGTAGCTGCTGCGTGGTTGTCTTATTGCAGGGTATTTCACTCAGTGGGCTATTCCTATATTGCTATACCTGTGGGGGCCAAGTGTTTCAGGTTTTTTCTCTGCAAATATAGGATCGTTTCACAAGATATACTAACGGGGTATTTTTACTTGTGATTTATAGTCACCATATAATCTATATCTCTTGAACTCACGGTCTGTGCTACCTTAGGCACGCTTTACTGAAGAGTTCTTGATAGGTATAGTGCTGCTACACTTTGTACCTGGTTGCCCAAAATTGTGCACATAGTTATGTCTGCTACACGTGGCAACGACGCTGGGGCTTCTCCCACACTGCGTGGTAGTGAGGCTGCAGACGTGATGGAGGAAAATATGGCAGCTGAGAGTTTTGGTTCAGGGGGTTCCTTACCCCCCAGTGGTTCGGTAGCACCTGGGGCATCACAGGGCCCACCTTGGGCTACGTTTTCCACGCTGTTAAACACGCTTGTAACTAAATTTGCACCCCCTGTGGTACCACTTGTGCTGATGCAGTAGTTTATGGTCCCTGCTATTAATCCGCCATGGGCAGATCAAATCTCCACTCAGTTACAGCATTTTAACCGGTAACTGACTAAATCTAAGTGTCACTCTCGCCCTCCTAAGACTGTCATCTTCTAAATTGGCCATTGCCTTCTCCCAATCCACTGCTATCCCAGACACTTCCTCTGAGGAGGATGGTACATATACTGATCCCACAGACACTGACACAGATGTTTCTGATGGGGTAGGGGAAATTATTGGTGGATGTCCCGGATTTGATTGAAGCAATTAGGCTCATTCCTCAGGTGTCTGATGTTCCTGAGCCTGAGGCTGTCTCTAAAAAGCTGGATAGGTTTAAACGTAAGAAGGTGGTTAAACAAGTTTTACCCCATTCTCAACTTCTGGCGGACATACGTCAGGACTCGTGGGATAATCCAGGAACGGAATCCACACCGCATAAAGACTGTTGACTCGCTATCCTCTCTCTGCGGAGCTATGTCAAATATTGGGAAACTCCTCCCCCTGTAGATTCTCATGTGGCGCGTATGGTAGTTTCCTCTGCTCTGCCAGTAACTACCGTCACCTCTCTGAAGGAATTGATGGATAGAGGTGTGGAGGGTTGTTTGAAAGCGATTTACACCCTACCATGGGCTGTGCATAGGCCAACCATTGCAGCAACTTGGGCTGCTGAAGCTGTTGAGGCGTGGACTCAGAAGCTAGAGGCGGAGCAGCCTTCCGATGCATCTGAGCATGCTCGACAATGTCTCTCATATATTACCACGGCTTCTCTGTACCTTAAGGAGGCGGCCTCCGATGCCGGGGTGCTGGCGGCCAAACTACTATTACGTCCGTCTTTGCCAGACGTATCCTTAGGTTGAGATCCTGGTCGGTGGATATGGATTCCAAGAAAACCCTGGAGGTGATTCCTTTCAAGGGAGACATTCTCTTTGGAGAAGACCTCAATAAGATTGTGGCTGATCTGGCTACTGCTAAAACAGCTTGCCTACCTAGTACTGCTCCTTCCACACAGAAGGCAAAAAGTACTTTCCCTCTGCCCTTTCATCCACCAGGAAAAGCATGTGGTCAGGTGTACCCAAAGCAAACTCCTGCTTCCAGACCTGCCAAGCCCAGACTGAAGCGTGCCTGGGCCGCCCGTCAGCCAGCTTCCAAAACTGACAAGCCTGCCGCATGACGGGGTGGGCCTCCCTCTGGGGGATCCCAGGGTGGAGGGCCGACTTTAGGTTTTGCCCAGGAATGGTTGATGACCACTTCTGTGACCTGGGTGAGGGAAATCGTTGCTCGAGGTTACGCCATACCCTTCAAGATTTGTCCCCCTTCATCGATTTAGCCTGACAGATGTGCATCTGGATCTGGCAGAAACAACACTTTGCACTCGGTGGTACAGTCTCTCCTGACCACAGGCGTGGTAGTACAGGTGCCTCTGGCTCAGAGGCAAGGGGTACTATTCACCGCTCTTCCTAGTCCCGAAGCCGAACGGGTCCTCGCGGCCCATTCTGAATCTGAAGTCCTTGAACAAGCATGTGCGGATCTCCAAGTTTCGTATGGAAACTCTGCGCTCTATTGTTCTGGCCATGAAGCCTGAGGATTATATGGTCTCCCTGGACATACAGGATGCCTACCTATATATTTCTATTGCAGTATCTCATCAGCAGTACCTGAGGTTTGCGGTGGGCAACCTTTATTACCAATTTTCGGGCGTTACCCTTTGGTTTGACAACGGCTCCCCCGAGTTTTTCACCAAAGTTATGGCGGTCACGACGGCTACATCTGGTGTCAAGGGGTCAGGATCCTACCGTACTTGGACGATTTGTTGATCCTGGCGAATTCCCCAGAACTTCTCCTGTGTCATCTCGATCTGATGGTCCAGTGCATGAAAGCCCACGGGTGGCTGATCAACTGGAAGAAATCCTCCCTGGTTCCTGCTCGGAACATGTTACATCTGGGAGCGTTATTGGACACTCGCAACCAACGGTTGTTCTTGTCTCAGGAGAAAGTCCTGAAACTTCAGGACAGGATTCAATGCTTCCTATCTCGTCCGCAAGTGTCGATACATTCGGCAATGCAAGTGCTATAGATCTCATGGTGTCTGCTTTCGACATGGTGGAGTATGCTCAATTCCACTCTCGCCCTCTGCAGAAGTTAATTCTGACCAAGTGGGACGGCCTGCCTCATCGTATCATATCTCACATGATCTCATTGTCTCCAGAGGTCCGCCTGTCACTGAGCTGGTGGCTTCAGGACCAACAATTGAGCAGGGGCCATCCCTTCTGGATATCCAACTGGATCCTCCTGACGACTGATGCCAGTCTGAGCGGTTAGGGCACGGTGTTGGAACAACACTCTCTTCAGGTTCGGTGGACCAAGGAGGAGTCTCTGCTCCCAATCAATATTCTGGAAATGTGGGCAGTGTTCAATGCGTTGACAATGGCCCAGCATCTAATACAGAACAGACCTGTTAAAGTACAGTCAAATAACGCCACCACGGTGGCGTACATAAATCATCGAGGCGGCACTCGAAGCTGCATGGCAATGAGGGAAGTATCACGGATTCGTCAGTGGGCGGAGAGTCATCTGCCGGCCATATCCGCAGTGTTCATTCCGGGCGTCCTGAACTGGGAAGCGGCCTATCTCAGTCGTCAGGGAGTACACCCCGGAGAGTGGAGCCTCGATCTGGAGGTGTTTCAACTTCTCGTGGACATGTGGGGCCTTCCAGATGTGGAACTGATGGCGTCTCGACACGATCACAAGGTTCCGGTCTTCGGAGCAAGGACAAGGGATCCTCAGGCTACGTTCATGGACGCTCTGGCAAATTCCATGGAACTTTCAGCTACCGTATGTGTTCCCTCCAGTGTCACTCCTTCCCAGAGTAATACGGAAGTTCAAGCAAGAAGGGAGGAAACCTGCTTCTGGTCGCTCCAGCGTGGTCCAGACGGCACTGGTTCTCCAATCTACTGGGTTTCTCGTGGGATCGTCCCCTTCTACTTCCACAACGATCAGGGCCCTTGCATTTACCAGGATTTGGCCCATCTGGCTTTGACGGCACGGCCCTTGAGGCTTCTGTCCTGAGGGCCAAGGGTTTTTCTGATGCGGTCGTTCAAACTGTTGAAGGCCCCTAAGCCGGCTTCTGCGCGGATCTACCATAGGGTTTGGAATGCTTACTTTACTTTGTGTGCGTCTCACAATCATGAGGTTTTCAAGTTTAGTACGGCCAAACTATTGGCCTTTCTACAACAAGGCCTGGACTTAGGCCTGAGTCTGGCCTCCCTCAAGGTTCACATCTCTGCCTTGCAGGTTTGGTTTCAGAGAAATATTGCTACCCTACCTGATGTCCATACATTCACTTAGGGTGTATTGCGGATTCAGCTTCCTTATGTACCACCTATGGCCCCTTGGGTCTTGTCGGTGGTTTTGGAGGCCTTGCAAGAGTCTCCGTTTGAGCCTTTTGCCTTTGCTGACCTTAAGTGGCTTTCCCTTAAGGTCCTTTTCTTGCTGGCGATTGCTTCAGCTAGAAGGGTCTCAAGGGTCCTCAGGGACAACTTTTTTTAGGTTCTATGCCTTCTATACCGCAGCTTCCCAGGATGTTTCCTTTGGACGCCGGGTTCTTGTGCCTGCTACAGTGCGTCCCCTCCCATAAGGAAGTGCTTTAGGACATCCCCGATGTTAATCCCTGTGGAATACCAGTGTACCCCGCTGCAGAAAATAATATTTATGGTAAGAACTTACCTTTGTTAATTCTTTCTGCGAGGTACAGTGAAATCCACAGGGCGCCCACCCTGACGCACTTAGCTTCTTTGGGTTCGTATGGCATTAGCCGCTGGTACCTTCTCCTGTCATGAGAATGTAGTGTATGTGGCTACTAACTGTTGTTGTCTCTCTTACCTGCTACTGCATTGGACTGGTTAACAAAACTGAGCTCCAGTGCCTGGAGGCGGGGATATAGAGGAGGCGGCGCTATGCATCCTGGGAACAGTCAAAGCTTTTAGCCTGCTGGTGTCTCGTATCAAGATCACACTGTACACCCCGATGTTATTCCCTGTGGAATCCAGTGTACCTCTCAGAGATTTAACAATGGTAAATTCTTACCATAAATCTCCTTTTTTGGTCTCTCCGAGCCTGTGCAGGTATCATTTTCGGTTTGGACATCGATGTCCTGTTTTCTGGGAATATTGAATGGGGTTGGGTCACCTCGCTTCCTTCCTTTTTTTTGGAGAGTGGGTGATAAGTCTGGTCAGACTATACCCTATTGTTGCATACTCTTAGGAGTAGGAATACACCGATTTAGATTCCATATACTCTTATCGACCATAGTCCTTCCAACAGCCAAATCCTTCCTTAAGTGACGGGGATTTTCTATACAAACTTTCTAACAGATAGTATACAGGTGGGGTCGCCGTCAACTCTAGTGGGGGACCTTAACCAGGCAGACCCTGTCTGCTCTGTGGTTTTGCCAGTTATCCTGGGGGTTCACTGTCTTTATGTTCCTTCCCTGTTTACTCAAGCAGTGTAAACTCTGGGGACTCAGCAGGTTGGGCTCTCTCATTTTATGCAACATACAGTGTACTTTCCTAACACGAACATACATCTTTCCGTGGTGTTACTCTGCCGCATCTGTGTATGCGAGCCGCCTTTAGTCCAGGTATCCCGCTCCTATCGGACGGCATATGTGGCCTGAGTGGCACAGCAGGTCTCTTCATATTCTTTAAGGCAGAGTTTTCCTTGTCTGTCTTCTCTATGAAGCACCCTACCGGACATTCAGCTCTTGGTTCAGAGCTATTGATTTATGGAATCATATTTATGAATATTAATATTTAATATATCATATATGGTTATTAATATATGGATATATTTTAATTAATATGCGTTTGTCATATATATCTGCAAATATATTATGTCAGGCTTACTACGTGGCTGATAAATATATGCAGTCCTTATACATATGACTTATGAAATTATGAAGTTAAGATTCCTTAAAGAGAGTTCAAGCTTGAATATTACTGCTCCTTTTATAGGATTATTTACAGGCAGATCAAATCGTACAGAATAAGATATACACAGTAGTGATATATACTAATATTTAGCTATGCTTCCTTAGTTATATAACATAAAACAACATGACCTAAGTTTCACAAACAGATTCAATTACTAACATAAAGTGTATACTTGCAAGTTACAGATCCTTTCCTTCTGCATGTTCTCTCCTTCATGACTTCTCCTCCTGACTCTCCTTCCTCCTTCTAACTCCTAGCTAAAGTCTGCTCCTTTTATCCTATATTTTACCAATTCAAACTATCATATTCTCATAGTTCTCAGTGCAAAAGAAAATTATAGGTTTGCCAGATTCCAAAGTGTAATAAAACAAACATTGAACTGGGCTCTCGTGTCCTGTTCACGGAGGCATGGTGTCAAGTGTGGTGTCCACCCTGCCTTAAGCAGGTATTGTATTGTAAAATCTGGAATGTCTTTTCATCCAAAGTTCTGTTGTATTGACAGGTTTTCCTGGGGTGGGTTGCACCATGTTTTATCAATGGATGTGATCTCTTTTCGTAGTAGTTAATTTATGGTCCCTAGCTTTAACCTCTACTGGACAATAGACAAACCAGTTTTATAATTGCCAAAGGTATTGCAAATCTTGATTCTGATCTACTGTAAGCACACCTGTCAATTCCAATTACCAACAGAGCTCTGTCACATACCTATTATAATTTATGGCATAATACCTGGTCAGGCCACAATGACTCTTAATCTTACTGTAAAATACAAATATATACAGTATATCTATATAAACATATACACAAACCTAATCTCTTAAATCAGCTACACATTACCTCATACATTCAAACTTATTTCATATCTATTCCTTACTATATATATATCCACTATACTATTCACTATGGTGACATCACCTATTTATAATGAATTATATTTTAATTCAGACAATATCCATTGCCCTAATATTATACTGAGTGCGGACAATTACCTATAAGGCAACAGAGCGGTGTTGGCGTTCACCTTTTCGACTTAGTTCGGACTGGTCTCTGCAGTCTATATGCCTTTGGGTCTCGATTATAGCTTTAGTTTTTTGTGAAACCATGATGGCTCCATGTTTCTTTCTATGCCTGCCTGGCTAGCCTTACCTTGAGGTCTGGCTCACTGGCAGGGATATTGGTACGATATGTCTCCCAGTAGTCTGGGTGGGTCACTGTATAGGTTGACTCTGGGTCATACTGCATCTTCGGTTACCTGCCATTCTTTTGGCACGTTCCACAGTTCTCTTGGTTGTGGCCTTGAGTCTTAGCTTAACAGTGCAGTTTTCCGGAATTCTCAGCGCTCTCCCGCCCGTTTGGGAAGCTCTGGGACGTCCCCATGGTACAGAACTCCAGCGTCCCCTATTTTGGTACTTACCAATAAATCCCTTTCTCTGAGTCCATGAGTGACGCTGGACGCCCACTCTGAGCTGCTCTCTTCCGGCAGTGTGGTTATATAATGAGATCTTGTGACTCAGCAGGCTAAAGCTGAAGTCTAGTAATCAGAGTCCTGGGTTCAAGCCCAGCTTTAGACAGTATTGTTTTAACTGTTTACAAGGTTTCCTCTTTGGTTATTTGGCAACCGTACATAACTCTATATGTGCAGTGGATGCCTTCAAGAACTGGTCTTCGGTTCTAAGCCTGGGTGTGACTGCTCAGATGTGTGTTACGATATATTGCTATCCTATGTATATATAGCTATATCTGTGTATATATAACAATCCCATGTACAGGTCTGGGGAGGGGTGTAGAGGCGGAGGAGGAGCCAGTCACACACACTAAAAGATTTAAGGTGCCTGCTCTCCTGATCACCCAATCTATACTCCATGGTACAGAACTCCAGCGTCCCCAATGGACTCAGAGAAAGGGATTTATCGGTAAGTACCAAAATCCTGTTTTGTGTTTGGCAGGGTTGACATCTGTTGGTAAGCAGTTTGATAAAAAAAATTGTACCCTAAACAGCACATGGAAATGTCAAATCATTGATTTTTGTTTTAGGTTGGATGGGATTGTTTTGAAATTAATGTATGACCTTTGACCTTTTTTGTTTAAGATGTTCAGTTCTGGGCAGATTTTTGAGGCAAACTTAATAAACAATGCTAACCATCAGTCATTTTCAGAGAATTGGCAGTAAAAAGTATTTCAAGTGTTTTGCAAGTCTGGTATTGTGTTCTCTATTTAAAACATGAAAAGGCATGGGTTTTGCTCTTATTCTAAGTGGTCATAGCAATGACGTTTGGCATCTTTTTTGGTTTTTAAATTGCCTTGACAAGTTCAGGGCATGAAATCATTTTTTACATTTTGCTCTTTCAAATGGTTTTTGGTATGCTAAAATGTAAGCTTTTCTACCGCCTCTCACTTTGAGTCAGTCTAATAAATATGTATGCCATAAGATATATACAGTAACTCATTTTAATTTTGTTTGTGTGTTGGGAATTTAGATTTACTGGGGCAGGAGCTGATGTGAATGATTAAGCATTCTTTATATAATTGCTGCGTAATATGGTGGTGCTATATAAATCAGGAAGGATAATGCATTATTTAATATAGGGCTGGACAAATTCCAGAAGCCAGGTAGCTAATGCTGTTACCTAAATATTGGGTGTCAGACTATTCACAGTAATAGATGCAGGAAAGCACGTTTCCTAGCTACTTTAAAGATCCTTCTAGAATCGACTGATAGGCTCCTGAATTTTACTAGATTTTGTTTACCATTGCTTTTATATTGGGTGTCAATAAAACTAGGCACCACAAAAAAAAAATATGCACACTTTTTTATTTTTTTTTATTTTAGATTTTCTGTCTTCATGGAGGTCTCTCACCATCTATCGATACGCTGGATCACATCCGTGCTTTGGATCGCCTACAGGAAGTTCCCCATGAGGTATATGGTTGGATGTATTTATATGTAATTGTATTAAATATCCATTGCAG
The DNA here is from genome assembly GCF_028390025.1 of Pseudophryne corroboree. Classification (NCBI taxonomy): domain Eukaryota; kingdom Metazoa; phylum Chordata; class Amphibia; order Anura; family Myobatrachidae; genus Pseudophryne; species Pseudophryne corroboree. The sequence goes on along the minus strand of NC_086444.1, from coordinate 866,510,722 downwards.
AACTGAAATTTAGCTTGAGGTTTCAGGTAATTTCTTGTGTGGTGTTTCTGATATGCAGTGGTTTATACTACCAAAAGCGATCCAACAAAGGATAACCGGTGAACCAGTAACAGGGTCATGGGCACTCGAGGCGTAAGCTAGCCTTCTGGTCTGATCTCGGAGAGAGCTACTGTAGCACAATCCCTGAAAAAGATAATGTTAGCTGTGATAGAAAGGTGTCAGAACACACAGTGCACTGCAGCTTGCTGTGTAGCTGCAGACCGGTCCGAATGACCATGCAGACCCCTGTCTGCTGCCGAAAGTGCATACAGTTGGCACGCGAGTGTCCGATTATGACCATGGAGCAATGGAAGATGATTGCCTGGCCCGATGAGTCACATTTTCTTTTACATCATGCAGATCAGGGATGGCCGGACTTTTGGGACCTGGGATCTACTTTTTGTTCACTTACTTTCAGATGATCTACCGGCGTCAAATAACACCAATAATAACGCTCACATGTAAAAATAGCGTTAATAATGATGCCATAAAATAACAGCACCAATAATAATACGCACATTTAAAAATAGAATTAAGAATGACAATGTCAAATAACCCCCTCTTGTGCAGATTCCCCCCCCCCTCTTGTGCAGATTCCCCCCCCCCCTCTTGTGCAGATTCCCCCCCCTCTTGTGCAGATTTCCCCCCCCCTTCTTGTGCAGATTTCCCCCCCCTTCTTGTGCAGATTTCCCCCCCCTTCTTGTGCAGATTTCCCCCCCTTCTTGTGCAGATTTCCCCCCCCTTCTTGTGCAGATCCCCCCCCCCCTTCTTGTGCAGATTCCCCCCCCTTCTTGTGCAGATTCCCCCCCCTTCTTGTGCAGATTCCCCATTCCCCCCCCCCCCCCTGTGCAGATTCCCCCCCCCTTGTGCAGATTTCCCCCCCGTTGTGCAGGTCCCCCCACCCACCGTTGTGCAGAATTCTCCCCTCTTGTGCAGATTTCTCTCCCCCCCCCCCCCCCCCCCTCTTGTGCAGATTTCTCTCCCCTTACCCCCCCCCCCTCTCTTGTGCAGATTTCTCTCCCCTTACCCCCCCCCCCTCTCTTGTGCAGATCTCCTCCCCCCCCCCCCCCAGGCCCCAGCATAATAGCCCCCTGTACAATAATCCGCCCTGTGCAGGTTCTCCACCCTTTGCAGATTTCCCCCTTGTGTAAATAAAAAAATAAAAAAACCTTTATATGAAGATACCACGCTCTGTGCAGATTCCCCCCTCCCTTTGCAGATCATCCCTCCACTTGTGAAGGAACCCCCCTTTGCATAACTTACCTGACAAGTTGTCACGCTGCCTAGCTTCAGTCCTCCCTGTCACGGCTCCCTCTTTCACGCTGCATGGCCTCCCGCTGGCTGCTTCTCCTGTCGTCGCCACCGCCGGCTGGATCCAACTAGCGCCCAGGATCATCACATCACAGGTGACATCATTAGATCGCGATCTACCTTTTGGCCACCTCTGATGTAGACAGTCATGTACGGTGGCGGTGACCTCTTTCAGCAGGATAATGCACCTTGCCACACTGCAAAAAAAATTTCAGGAATGGTTTTAGGAACATGACAGAGTTGAAGGCGTTGACTTGGCCTCTAAACTCCCCAAATATCAGTCCAAACAAGAATCTTGGGATGTGCTGGATAAACAAGTACAAACCATGGAGGCTCCACCTGGCACTTAAAGTATCTGCTGCTAATACTAGATTCCACAGGACACCTTCAGAGGTGGTGGAGTCCATGCCTCATGGGATCAGAGTTGTTTTGTCAGCTCAAGGGGTAGCTACACAATTTTAGGCAGGTGGTATAATAAGTGGGGTTTTTATTTTATTTTTATTATTACTAGTTTGGAAAACTCAAGGGGAATTCAATATTGGCCCATGGAATACGTGCTAATTGATGCTTTTAATCAGTGTCTTAATAATGTCTTTTCTAGTCACAAAATAATTAATGAATATTTCTTTTCTAGGGGCCAATGTGTGACCTTTTGTGGTCTGATCCAGATGATCGTGGTGGTTGGGGTATTTCCCCACGAGGTGCTGGTTACACATTTGGGCAGGATATTTCAGAAACTTTCAACCATGCCAATGGACTGACTTTGGTGTCACGTGCTCATCAGCTGGTAATGGAGGTAAGTTAGGGAATGAAATATACCTTTGCTGTAAATATTGAAAGGTGACCTCTGTTTAGAGAATCTTGTCACAAGTTGTTTTAGATTTTAACCACTTGCCTGTCACTAACATATGTGATGCAAGCACAGCCAGGAGTGTGTTACCTGGCAAGGTTGCATTACATACATCATGCTGCCCCGCTTTGTTCCCCCATCTTTAACCACTTGCCTGGCATGGTCACATCAGATGCGACCACACCAGGCTTGAGCTTTCCCTGACATGGTTGCATCTGATGCGACCAGTCAGAAACGCCCAGTTGGCGGCTGCTGACAGTTTGTTACAGCATCCGCCAGTCTCAGAGTGGTCTCCCTGCATCTCTGTATCCACGGATCCTCCCCGGGATGTCCCGATCACTGTCGCAAGCAGTGATCAAGCGGCTAGTGGCACCCCCCCACCCGCCTGCACAATTACAACTAGCAGGCACAGCGCTTCCACCCCACCTCGGTCAACTATTACCGGCTCAGATCACATCCACCTGCTGCAGATCATGCTCCTTCCACATGAGCTGCACACTGACAGACTGCGCGCACACAGCTGCTGCTCCTCCTCTTCTCTCTCATGCACAGGCTGCGCTTCACCAGCAGTTTGCTCCAAGGCACATCACCACTGGGAGCACAGCCCATCCAATAGGGATCACTTCCCCAGTTACAACACACACACACACGGTACACTGGGCTCCACAAGGAATTACATCGGGGTGTAGAGTAGGATCTTGATCAGATGCACCAACAGGCTCAAAGCTTATGACTGTTCCCAAGATGCACAGTGCCGCCTCCTCTCTAACCCCGCCTCCATGCCAGTGAGCTCAGTTTGTAAGTTGGTGCCTTGCAGTATGCAGGCACTTTACAGGTGGCTGCCTTAAACAGCATTTTTCAAAGTAATTATAATAGACTGAACAGTGGATTCTGTTTGAAGACTTCAAGGGCTGCTGCTGGTAAAGTCTTAGAGACTTTTCAGTGTGCAGCTCCATCGCCCCCAGCGACGCTATATACTCCCGCAACGGAGTTGCCGGGTCACTGCAGCGGAGACGGAGGCTTCTTCTTCTAACTGTGAGTCACACACGCCGCCGTCTCTGGGGCCACAGACAAAGGGGGAGGTAAGGGGCTCCTTTGCCGTGATCCAGCGCGGCCGTAGGAGGCGGCTCGCGCGCGCACTGATTACTGGGCAGCTTGCTCCACTAGCCACCAGGGTATTATTCAGGGCACAGGTCAGGGGGATTTAGTATAATTCCCCCGTTTTATATTCTGCCCGCATACCCGGTGGGGATGCCAGCAGGGGGAGCAGGTCGGACCTGAGGCCCCTCCCCCCAGCCCCAGGGTGCCATTTCTACAATGTTCCCGCCCTGGAGCTGCCTCCTTCTCCTTCACTCCTGGTCAGCGGCAATTTCAGCTTGAGCCTTGCTGTTCCTGGGATTGCTGGGGCAAATTCTCCTCTGTGGAACCGCCTGACTGCCAGTGCTGTGCTTCCTACAGGACACTTGAGTATTCTACCTGTCACTGGGACTGTGTTAGTTAAGAAAGAGTGCATACCTTCAGGGTTGTGTGGTACAAACACCCTGGGATATACATCCAGTGCTTACTGTGTTTGTTATATCTATTGTTATCACATATAGCCATACTGAGTATTACTTTGTATTGCTAGTCCAGTGCAGTTTATGGTACATAATATCTGCATGGTACATTTGTGACTATATATCTGTGTGTGTGCATGTAGCTGCTGCGTGGTTGCCTTATTGCAGGGTATTTCACTCAGCGTCCTATTCCTATATTGCTATACCTGAGGGGGCCAAGTGTTTCAGGTTTTTGCTATTTTCAATGTAGGATTATATCACAAAAGATACTGTCAGGGTATTTTTGCTTGTGATTTATAGTCACCGTATATTCTATATCTATTGAACCTCCGGCCTGTGCCGTCTGAGTGTTCTTGCTAGGTATAGTGCTGCTACACCTTGTACCGGGTTGCCCATTATTGTGCACATAGTTATGTCTGCTACACGTGGCACTGACGTTGGGGCCTCTCCCACACTGCGTGGTAGTGAGGCCGCTGACGCAACAGAGGATAATTTAGTAGCTGAGAGTTCAGGTTCAGGCGGTTTATTACCCCCCGGTGGGTCAGTAGCGCTTGGGGCATCACAGGATCCGCCTTGGGCTACATTCCCACAGTGCTAAGCACGCTTGTTACTAAATAGACGCCCCCTGTGGGACCACCTGTGCCACTGCAGCAGTTTATGGTCCCTGCTGTGAACCCGCCATGGGCGGATCAGCTTTCCACTCAGCTGCAGCATTTGAACCAATCTATGACTAAATCTAAGTCTCACTCTCGCCTGCCTAAGACTTAAGGGGGGTACTCACGGAGCGATATTCTAAGCAATCTGACTCGATTGCTTAGAATATAAGCCTGATCGCTCCGTGTGTACCCCTTACAGCGATAGCGATGCGCAGCCCCGCGCATCGCTATCGCTGCTGCTAGATTGGCCTGCCGTGCAGGCCAATTTAGCGGGTCGCTCACGTCACCCGCTGGGTTAAGTGAGCGGCTCCCCCCGCACGCTCAGCACAGATCGCGCTGTGCTGAGCGGCGGGAGAGATGTGTGCTGAGCGGTTCGCTCAGCACACATCTCTCCTGCATCTGCCCGTCTATATGGGCCTTAAATCATCTTCTAAACGAGCCATTACCTCCTTCCAATCCACGGCTTTAACCAACACGTCCTCCGAGGAGGAAGGTGCATATACTGACCCCACTGACGCTGACGTTTCAGATGGGGAAGGAAAGTCATCCGTGGATGTCCCGGATTTGATTGAGGTGATTCGGCTCATTCTTCAAGTGTCTGATGATTCTGAGCCTGAAACTGTCTCCAAGAAACCGGATAGGTTTAAACGTAAGAAGGTGGTTAAACAGGTTTTACCTTTCTCTAAACACCTGGTTGACATACATCAGGAATCCTGGGAAAATCCGGGGACAGAGTTTACACCGAATAAGAGACTGTTGGCTCGCTATCCGCTCTCTACGGAGGTGTGTAAAAATTGGGAAAACCCTCCGCCTGTTGATTCTCATGTGGCGCGTATGGTTGTTTGCTCTGCTCTGCCGGTAATTACTGTCACCTCTCTGAAGGAACCAACAGATAGACGTGTGGAGGGCTGTTTAAAAGCGATTTATACCCTAACGGGGGCTGTGCATAGGCCAACGATTGCAGCGACTTGGGCTGCTGAAGCTGTTGAGGCATGGGCTCAGGAACTCGAGGCGGAACTGTCTGCCGACGCGTCTGAGCATGCTCGACAATGTCTCATATATTGCCACGGCTTCTCTGTACCTTAAGGAGGCGGCCTCCGATGCCGGGGTGCTCGCGGCCAAGGCTGCTACTGCATCCGTCTTGGCCAGACGTATCCTGTGGTTGAGATCCTGGTCGGTGGATTTGGATTTCAAGAAAACACTGGAAGGAGACATTCTCTTTGGAGAAGACCTAAATAAGATTGTGGCTGATCTGGCTACGGCTAAAACAGCTTGCCTACCTAGTACGGCTCCTTCCGCACAGAAGGCTAAAAGTACTTTCTCCGGCTGGGTCCACAGGTTATCCACAGGATAACATTGGGATATGCCGGAGCGACAGCAGAAATGGCACCAAACAGTCACGAGCTTTCTGGCCTCCCAGGATGCATCGGGGCTTCTTCTGTGTCTCTCATCAGTTATCAGAGCGGCAGTATACACTAGTAGCGTCTGAATCCACTCAGCGTCTTTCGAACGTATTGAGCGATCATGGACGTGTGGTGAGTCTCCCTGTATCCCACTCTACTGAGAAAGGGTTATACAGTACTAAAATTCTTTCTACTTGTTAGTATGAATTGTTAGTTTTGGTACACATTGCATATGAGGCCTGTACAGTGCTGTTGTTTTCTGCATAATAATGTCTGAAATACTTGTTATAAGAGCTGTTATAAAAACACAAATACAGTAATTGTACTCCTACTTACTTGTAAAGTAATGTTTGTGATTATATTCTCATATGACAATGTCTAATATTTAACATGTGACTGACTGCTAGTGTGATGGCTGACTTTTATATGTCTGTCAGTATTGTTTCTGAACCTCAAATCAGATACACGGATTGTAGTCAGATTGATATCACTTCTATATCTATATAAGTGATTTTCAGTAACAAGAGTGTAGTATTTGTAAAAATTGATTATTTACCTTGTCTGTGATAGGCAAAAGTGACCAGGATACTTTTATCAGGGCCCTACACCCTTAACATGCTTATCTGGTTTAGTGATTTTGCATGGAATAGCCCAGTATCTTACTTATGAGGGGCAACGCCCTGCAAGAGGGGTGTGGTCGCACAGACCTTGTCTGCAATTGCTGGCAGATTAGCACCTGCAGTTCCACCCCCGGGAATAGGTTACATACATGCAACTCCCTCCTTATGGTTTGGTTTCCAGCAGCTTTTACAAATAGCCAGGCTATTAAAACCAGGGTAGATACATCCATGTTACAGACTACACAAGATGAATTCAAATACCCGATATGATGATCAGATATAGCTGACCTTATTGATGCATGAAGGCTATTCTGTCTCTGGAAGAACCAGCCAAAGCAGTGTCAAAATCTAAGACACCTGTATTTAAACAGTGCTCCAGTGATGCAATGGCAGTGCGTGGTACTTTATAAGACGGTATCTGTTGAGCAATGCTAAAAGTTGTGAGTTCAAGCCTGGCCTGGAGCAGCTTTAACTGTTTTAGGGATTCTTACTATCCCTTTCCAGCTGCGGACTGTTCAAAAAGAGAAGTTCCTCCTAGAGTAGATGCACATGTTGTTCGACTTGTGCGTAAATCTATTTTACCATTGCCGTCTACTTCAGTAAATGATGTCACAGATAGAAGCTCAACATGGACAAAACGGAACTCATCATCTTCCCCCCCATCCAGAGCAACACCCCCAACCAATATCTCCATCATTGTTGACAACACCACCATCTCCCCCGTTCCCCAACTCCGCTGCCTGGGCGTCACTCTTGACTCCTCCCTCTCCTTTGCACCCCACATCCAAGCTCTGGCACAATCCTGTCGTTTCCAGCTACGCAACATTGCTCGTATCAGGCCATATCTCTCCCAGAGTGCAACTAAACTCATCATCCACTCACTGGTCATCTCACGACTTGATTACTGCAATGTCCTCCTCACTGGCCTCGCTTGCTCTCATCTTGCTCCCCTCCAATCTGTCCTGAACTCCGCAGCTAGGCTTATCTTCCTCTCCCGCCGCACCACATCTGCCACTCCCCTTCAACAAAATCTACACTGGCTCCCATTCCCCTACAGAATCCTCTTCAAACTCCTCACCCTCACATACAAGGCCATCTCTAATTCCACTGCTCCCTACATCTCCAACCTCCTTTCCCTTCATACTCCCTCCCGCCCCCTACGGTCGACTAATGACCGTCTCCTCTCCACCGCCCTGGTCACTGCTTCCCATGCACGAGTTCAGGATTTTGCACGTGCTGCACCCCTTCAGTGGAACGCACTCCCCCGCTCCATTAGACTCTCCCCAACCTTGCAAAGCTTCAAACGGGCTCTAAAAACCCACCTATTCATCAAAGCGTACCCTTCTAATGCATAACCCAGAGCTGAAGCCGCGCATCCACCCCCTGCCTCATGCCGTGAACATCTCAGCTTTGCTTGCATACTGCCATCAGGCTACCTCCCGCTTGCCTGAACCTCTTGTCATCTGTCTGTCGCCCCTCCCCAATAGATTGTTAGCTCTTCAGAGCAGGGCCCTCTTTCCTCTTGTTATCTAAGCCCTAGTCTCAACACATTTCACTCACAGCTCTCCCCTACTCAATGACCATTTTTATCCTGCTAGTAAAGGCTCAGCTTCATCTATGACCACCAGCCTCTAGTAGTACGATGATCACTCCCTCAATACTTACATCTTAGCTGTACTATGTCTTGAGTGGTGCTCTGTTACCTGTACTCTATTTCTGTTATTTATTTACTGTAATGCAATGTTTTGTCCCCTGTACTGTCCTTTGTACGGCGCTGCGAAACACATGTGGCGCCTTATAAATAAAATGTAATAATAATAGTTTCTTTAAAAAAAAAAAATATATATATATATATATATATATTTTTATTTTTTTTCTCTCTCTCAGGGGCAGTGACCAGGCATGCTATGGCTTTAGCCTGGATGGCAAGGGCAATGGTAGAATGGGGGAGGAACTAGAGAATGGCCTCTCCCCTCCTACCAGGGAGCAGAAGTCTTATCTAGGCCGTATAAGGCAAGCTGCACAATATTTGAAGAAGCAGCAATTGATATGGGTACGATTGCTTCTAAAGCATCGGCCTTGACAGTAGCTGCTCATAGAGCAGTTTGGCTATGCACTTGGAAAGCGGATGCAGAATCCAAGAAAGCTTTTGAAGTGTTGCCTTTCACTGTGGATATTTTGTTTGGAAAACAATTGACAGATATTCTAGAATCGGAAGCTGAATCCAAAAAAGTCAGATTTCCGGCTAGTTATAACCCTAAGGGGTGCAAAATTTCGGCCATTTCGATAGCAAGGCAAAGCAAAAGCGAAAGAGGAGTCTAAACAACCCCAGTTCAATAAAGCCAGGGGTAGGAAGCAATGGGCTAGTAGAAGGCCAGCTTCCAAGCCAGAACAGAAGCCATCAGTCTGAGGGTACGGGCCTCCGCCTGGAGGATTCCAGGGTTGGGGGCCGACTCCTTCAATTTGCACACATATGGCATCAGTTGACGACAGATGCTTGGGTGCAGAAGGTGGTATCTCTCGGTTATGGTTTCCCCTTCAGGAGGCAGCCTCCTCAGAAGTTTTTTTGCACCAGCCCGTCTCGAATAGAATCGAAAGCCAGGGCCTTGCAAGAAGCAGTTCAGAAATTGCTTCAGTCTGGTGTAATTGTCCCAGTACCCCAACACAACGGGGACAGGGTTTTTACTCCAATCTTTTCTTGATTCAGAAACCAAATGGGTCGTTCTGACCAATCCTCAATCTCAGAATGTTAAACAAATACATTTGGGTTCCACCTGGAGACTTTACGCTCCATAGTTTTGGCCATGGAACCGGGAGATTACATGGTATCTCTAAATATACAGGATGCTTACCTACATGTGCCCATAGCACGGTCACATCAATATTACGTCAGGTTTGCAACATTTTCAGTTCCAAGCTTTGCCCTTCGGGCAAGCAACAGCACCCAGGGTGTTTACCAAAATTATGATGGTTATGGCAGCTTATCTCCGCAAGCAGGGGATAAGAATTTTTCCATACCTTGACTATTTTTTTATCCTAGCACAATCGCAGGAATTACTTTTGAGCCATCTTCAACAGACAATAGTTTGTATACAAAGACACGGGTGGCTCATAAACTGGGAAAGGTTGTCTCTGAATCCGTCACAAAGGATGGTTCATTTGGGGGCCATATTGGACTCAGGTCTACAGAGAATTTTCTTACCAGAGAAAAAGATATCCAAGGTGCAGGTAATGTCTCAGGAGTCGTTGCACAGTCAGACAACGTCAGTCCATGCAGCAATGTGACTGTTGGGTCCGATGGTGTCAACCTTCGACATGGTGGAATATGCACAATTCCACTCCAGGCCTCTACATCACCTTATTCTGACCAAATGGAACGGAAATTATCAGACAATAATAAAAAAAATAAAAAAACCCACATGATAAATCTCCCGGTAAACGTAAAAAGGTCTCTAGCTTGGTGGCTACAGACGAGCCAGTTAAACAAGGGGAGACCCTTTTGGATAAAGGAATGGCAAGTCCTGACAACAGATGCCAGTCTTCAGGGCTGGGGAGCAGTGTTCGAAAGCCTTTAGTTCCAGGGAAAATGGACCATAAAAGAAAGTTGCCTGCCAATAAATCTGTTGAAAATGAGGGCTATATATATATGACTCTAGTTCAGGCAAAGGACAGTTTGCAATGAAGTCCAGTCCAAATCCGCTCAGACAATGCAACAGCAGTAGCGTACCTCAATCATCAGGGAGGAACTCGCAGCAAAAGACTGGTGGAGGAAGTAACTCACTTACTAAGGTGGGCAGAGCTCAATCTTCCAGCATTGTCAGCAGTGTTTGTTCCAGGAGTACTGAACTGGGAAGCAGTTTTTCTCAGTCGACACACCATTCAGGAAACCGAATGGGCATTACACCCAGAAGTGTTTCAGACCATATTAAACAGATGGGGTCTGCCAGAGATAAATCTCATGGCATCTCGTCTGAACAACAAAGTTCCATTATACAGATCAAGAACAAAGGATCCTGGAGCGATCCTTGTAGATGCACTGTCAGTGAATTGGAAGTTTCATCTGGCATATCTGTTTCCTCCAATCTCCCTGTTACCCAGGGTAGTGAGAAAAATAAAGCAAGCAAAGGGAGCCATAATTCTAATAGCTCCAGCTTGGCCCAGAAGGCATTGTTACACAGATCTACTAAGGATGTCTGTGGAAGCTCCAATACTGCTCCCTCAACGTCCAGATCTACTAATGCAGGGTCCTTGTTATCACAGCCATCTAGATCATCTGTCTTTGACGACGTGGCTATTGAGACCTCTATCCTAGAAGCTAGAGGATTTTCAAAGCAAGCGATTCAAACTATGCTTAGAGCAAGAAATCCTTCTTCAGCTCGTATTTATCATCGAATAAGGCAAGCCTATATTCATTGGTGTAGTGAAAAAAGTTTGAATCCAAGATCTTTTAAAGTATCCAGGATTTTGGATTTCCTTCAAGCAGGATTGGATAAGGGGTTGAAAGTAGCTTCCTTGAGAGTTCAAGTATCAGCATTAACTGTATGGTTTCAGAGAAAGATTGCTGACTTACATGATGTGCGTACTTTCTTTCAGGGAGTTTTACATATTCAACCTCCGTTTGTTCCTCCTGCAGCTCCCTGGGATTTGAATCTAGTTCTTAAAATCCTTCAGGGACCTCCGTTTGAACCACTTAAGAGAGCAGATCTTAAATGGTTGACGACTAAAGTGCTCTTTCTACTGGCAATGGCGTCCGCTAGAAGAGTGTCAGGTTTAGGAGCACTGTCGTGTAAGTCTCCTTTTTTTATTTTTTCCAGATAAGGCAGTTCTCAGAACTAGATCTGGTTATCTTCCGAAGGTGGTTTCAAAGTTTCACCTTAACGAGGAGATTGTAGTCCCAGCTTTTCAGGTATCGGGACTTTCTGTGGGAGAAGCGTCGCTGGACGTGGACCGGGCGTTAAGAATCTACGTAGATCGTACTAATGCCAGAAAAACAGATTCTCTCTTCATCCTCTACAGATTTCATAGAAGAGGATGACCTGCTAGTAAACAGACGCTGGGAAGATGGCTCCGAATGGTAATTTCAGAATCTTATTCTCCCTACTCCGGCTAATGTCTCTGCTCACTCTACACACAAGGTAGGTCCTTCATGGGCAGCACGACATGGTGCTTCAGCAGAACAGATTTGTAAGGCAGCCACATGGTCTTCCATTAACACTTTAATTAGACATTATGCCATGGATACTTTTGCCTCTCATGACGCTGAATTCGGGCGAAAGGTTCTCCTGTCTAATCAGGAGCGTCCCCACCACTAAAACTGGCTTTGGGAATACCAATGTTATCCTGTGGACCCAGCCGGAGAAATAGACGTTATGGTAAGAACTTACCGTTGATAACGTGATTTCTCCTATGTCCACAGGTATCTACAGGGGTCCCACCCTGACGCACCTGATTTGAGGATCTTTACAATCACTAAACCTCTTCCCTCTTGCATGGAAGGGTGTGCATGTGTGTTCTTATCGCCTGAATAGGTTTCTACCTGATGCTCCTGCCTAAATTGCTGTGGAAATAACTGATTTGACTGAGTCAGTGGGCGGGATTATATGGAGAAGCCCCGATGCATCCTGGGAGGCCAGAAAGCTCGTGACTGTTTGGTGCCATTTCCGCTGTCGCTCCGGCATATCCCAATGTTATCCTGTGGATACCTGTGGACATAGGAGAAATCACGTTATCAATGGTAAGTTCTTACCATAACATCTATTTCCCTCGGCCCTTTCGTACTCCAGGTAAAGCAAAAGGTCAGGCGTACTTAAAGCAAGCTTGTGCTTCCAGACCAAACAAGCCCAGACCAAAGCGTGCCTGGGCTGCCCGTCAGCCAGCTTCCAAAACTGACAAGCTTGCCGCATGACGGGGCGGGCCTCCCTCTGGGGGATCCCAGGGTAGGGGGCCGTCTTCTAGGTTTTGCCCAGGAATGTTTGAAAGACCACTTCAGATGCCTGGGCGAGGGAAGTCGTCGCTCGAGGTTACGCCATACCTTTCAAGAATCCTCCCCCGCAGCGGTTTTGCCTGACAGATGTGCCTCTGGATCCGGCAAAAGCAAACACGTTGCACTCAGTGGTACATTCCCTCCTGGTCAAAGGAGTGGTGGTCCAGGTGCCTCTGGCTCAGAGAGGCAAGGGGTACTATTCCATGCTGTTTCTAGTCCCGAATCCGAACGGGTCCTCGCGGCCTAGCCTCAATCTGAAGTCCTTGAACAAGCATGTGCGGGTCTCCAAGTTTCGTATGGAAACTCTGCGCTCTATTGTTCTGGCCATGGAGCCTGGGGACTATATGGTCTCCCTGGACATACAGGATGCCTACCTGCATATTCCTATTGCGGTATCTCATCAACAGTACCGGCGGTTAGCGGTGGGCAACCTGCATTACCAATTTCGGGTGTTACCCTTTGGTTTTACAACGGTTCCCGAGTCTTCACCAAAGTAATGGCGGTCATGACGGCTACTCTCCGCCGTCAAGTGGTCAGGATCTTACTGTACTTGGACAATTTGTTGATTCTGGCAAAATCCCCAGAACTTCTCCTGTGTCATCTCGATCTGATGGTCCAGTGCATGAAAGCCCACCGTTGGCTGATCAGCTGGAAGAAATCCTCCCTGGTTCCTGCTCGGAGCATGTTACACCTGGGAGCGTTATTGGACACTCACAACCAACGGTTGTCGCTGTCTCAGGCGAAAGTCTTGAAGCTTCAGGACAAGATTCGATGCTTCCTATCTCGTCCGCAACTGTCGATACGTTCGGCAATGCAAGTGCTGGGTCTCATGGTGTCTGCTTTAGACATGGTGGAGTATGCTCAGTTCCACTCTCGCCCTCTGCAGAAGTCAATTCTGACCAAGTGGGACGGCCTGCCTCACCGGATCAGATCTCACATGATCTCATTGTCTCCAGAGGTCCGCCTGTCACTGAGTTGGTGGCTGCAGGACAAACGATTGAGCAGGGGCCGTTCCTTCTAGATATCCAACTGAGTCCTTCTGACGACGGATGCTAGTCTGAGAGGTTGGGGCGCGTTGTTGGAACAACACTCTCTTCAGGGTTGGAGGACCAAGGAGGAGTCTCTGCTCCCAATCAATATTCTGGAACTGCGGGCAGTGTTCAACGCGTTGACAATGGCCCAGCATCTAATTCAGAACAGACCAGGACGTGCACGCCAGAGAATGGAGCCTACATCCAGAGGTGTTTCAACTTCTTGTGGACAAGTGGGGCCTCCCAGACGTGGACCTGATGGCGTCTCGACACAATCACAAGGTTCCGGTCTTCGGAGCAAAGACAAGGGATCCTCAAGCAGCGTTCGTGGATGCTCTGTCAATCCCATGGAACTTTCAGCTGCCGTACGTGTTCCCTCCGGTGTCACTCCTGCCCAGAATAGTACGGAAGTTCAATCAAGAAGGGAGGAAAACTACTTCTGCTAGCTCCAGCGTGGCCCAGACGGCACTGGTTCTCTGATCTACCAGGCCTCTCGCTAGATTGTCCCCTTCCACTTCCACAACGACCAGACCTCCTCGTTCAGGGCCCTTGTGTTTACCAGGACTTGGCCCGTCTGGCTTTGACGGCATGGTTCTTGAGTCTTCCGTCCTGAGGGCCAAGGGTTATTCTGAGGCAGTCGTTCAAACTATGTTGAAGGCCCGTAAGCCGGCTTCTGCTCGGATTTACCATAGGGTCTGGAATGCTTACTTTGTGTGCGTCTCACAATCATAACGTTTTCAAGTTTAGCACGGCCAAACTGTTGGCCTTCCTAAAACAGGGCCTGGACTTAGGCCTGCGACGAGCCTCCCTCAAGTTTCACATTTGTGCCTTGTTGGTTTGGTTTCAGAGAAAGATTGCCACCCTACCTAATGTCCATACATTCACTCGGGGTGTGTTGCGGATTCAGCCTCCTTATGTGCCGCCTGTGGCCCCTTGGGACTTGTCGGTGGTTTTGGAGGCCTTGCAAGAGTCTCTGTTTGAGCCTCTTGTCTCTGCTGACTTTAAGTGGTTTTCCCTTAAGGTCCTTTTCTTGCTGGCTATTTCTTTGGCTAGAAGGGTCTTGGACTTGGGTGCCTTGTCCTGCAAGTCTCCCTATTTGATTTTTCACCGTTACCACGTGGTTCTTAGAACGCGGCCAGGTTATTTGCCTAAGGTGGTGTCTTCTTTCCACCTTAACCAGGAGATTGTGGTTCCGGCCTTCAATTCTCCTGAGTTGTCTCCCAAAGAACGGTCTTTGGATGTGGTACGGGCTCTCCGTATCTACGTGAAGAGAACTTCCTCCGTAAGGAAATCTGATTCTCTTTTTGTATTTGATTTTCACAAACGTGGCTGGCCTGCTTCCAAGCAGACTCTGGCTAGATGGATTAGAATGGTGATTGCACATGCTTATGTACAGGCTGGTCATCCAGCTCCTGCTACCATTAAGGCCCATTCTACTCAGTCGGTTGGACCATCTTGGGCGGCCCACCGTGGTGCGACCCTTGAACCGATTGTGCAGGGCGGCTACGTGGTACTCAGGGAACACGTTTATAAGGTTCTATGCCTTCGATACCGCCGCTTCCCAGGATGCTTCCTTTGGACGCCGGGTTCTTGTGCCCGCTACAGCGCGTCCCCTCCCGTGAGGAACTGCTTTAGGACATCCCCAATGTCATTCCCTGTGGAGCCCAGTGTACCCCGCAGCAGAAAACGAGATTTATGGTAAGAACTTACCGTTGTTAAATCTCTTTCTGCGAGGTACACTGGGCTCCACAAGGCGCCCACCCTGATGCACTTAGCTTTTTTGGGTTGGTATTGGCATAGCCGCTGACCCTCTCCTGCGGTACGTGTGGTTTATTTGGCTATGATCGGTTGCCGTCTCTGGTACCTGCTACTGCATTGGGCTGGTTAACAAAACTGAGCTCACTGGCATGGAGGCAGGGTTATAGAGGAGGCGGCGCTGTGCATCTTGAGAACAGTCAAAAGCTTTGAGCCTGTTGGTGTCTTCGATCAAGATCCTACTCTACACCCCGATGTAATTCCTTGCAGAAAGATTTAACAACGGTAAGTTCTTACCATAAATCTCGTTATGTGTGTGTATATAGATAGATGTATAGAGATAGATAGATATATACATACACATACACACACCCACCCACCCCCACTTTGTCAGGCCTAACCTACTGTTTTTGCTGCACCAACCCCTCTCTGACAACTGCAGCTGCTCGTACCGCTCCTCCCCATCCCACTGTGCCGATCCACCCCTGCTCCTCTCCATACAGTACCTCCGTCACCTAACAATCCATCAGATATATTGCCTACTCAACTCCTTACACTTTTTCAAAACTTTTTTTTTATTTGTTTGAACTAAAATCTGTTTGTTTTTAAATGACCACGATTTATTTTTTCTATTTTCACATTATGTAAATAATAGCTATTTAAACTTGTTTTTGCACTTTTGTTGAAAATATTATACTGAATCAGGTTTAAAGAGATATTATTTACCTAATTTGATAATAAAAAAAATCAACAATTTCGGAAGCCATTTTTGGGGAAAAATATTAGCCGGTTAAGTGGTTAATGGAGGAAATCCGTTCTGCTTAAGTGCAGAACTGACTTCCTCCTGCTGCTGCTGCCCCCTGTGAGTGACGCAGTTTGTAACTGCCGACATCACTCCCGAAATTGTGCCCCAGAATGCCTTGCGAGCAGCATTCCTGGGTGCATGCACTGAAACTAAGTGCTAGGCCCCAGCGCAACTATGCTGATCTTCTTTTAATATATTTAAATTAAATATTTAAATATATTAAAAATGCTTTTTAAACTTTATTAAATGTAAAACAAGAGAAGACAGAGTATTTTTATGTAAAAAAAAAAATGTTTAATTGAGAACTCCAACAATGAAACCTTTGTGTTAAACTAAACTACAAAGTATAACTTACATGGGATACGACATGCCCTGATCCCACTAAAAATCTGGAACTGCCCTCCTTTATGCTGTTGTCTCTTGTCTGTTTCAGACAGTCATCTAATGTAAAGGAGCGGAGTAATGTCTTATGTGGATAGCCACCATTAAAATAATTTCTCTAAAGTCCTAGGGGTACTTGGAAGTATTAGTACCATGGGGTATGGATCGGGTCCATTGGAGCCTGGCACTTTAAGAAATCTTCAGCGTGTGCTGGCTCCTCCCCTCTATGCCCCTCCTGCAGACTCGGTTTAGAACTCCAGAGTGTTTTCTTCAGAAATTTGTTTTAGTTTATTTTTAGGCAGCACTGGCTGGCACCAGTCTGCCTGCGTCGTGGGACTTAGGGGGAGAATCCGAACCAACCTCTTATAGGGTTAATGGTCCGGATCCCCGCTGACAGGACAAAGCTCCTGATGTGCTGTTTCGCATACCCCAAGGGTGTGCGCACACGCCAACAGCATGCCACCACCCCTAATAGATGCTGAAGACGTGGTGCGATGAGTACAGAAACCGGGGCCCCCGGTTAGCGGGTCCTCGTGCCCGTGGCGTCATAAGGGCGCGGTGGGCACTTAGCTGTGGTTCCCTCTGCGAACACCCACACTGACGCTAGTACAGGAAGGGGTTTTAACCCCGTTTCCTGCATTTTGGACACCAGTGCCAGTATAATACATGTGAAGAGTCCGCGCGCCAATACGGCGACGGGGCTTCCCGGCGAGGGGGACCAGCGGTGAAGAGGCGCCATTTCCTGCTGCTTTAGCCTACTGACTACACGCAGGGAAGCGCTGCTCCTACACAGGTCCTCCAGAAAAACCATGTACGGTACCAGGGGGATTTCCAGAAAGGGGGAGCTTTTCTAGTATCCGAAAACCAGTTACCTTATCTAAGGCTCTGGTTTATGCCCAGCAAAGCGCTTCTTTAGCTGCGAGTCATTGTGTGCTGGTCTCATCCCTCTCTGTATCACTCCAGGCATGGTGTCTGGAGCTCTGTGTTCATATTACTGTGTTTTTCACTATTTCTGTATTATTACACTTACTATGTGTGTGTTTATCAGCATGTCTGGTAAAAAGGCTGTGTATCCATCCTGCAACACCAAGTTTTCCCTTTCTCCAGGGTGATCTTTACTATGTAATCAGTGTTTTCTCCCTTCTCTGGGAAGCAGTACACAGGAACCAGAGTGGTTAGAATCTTTTAAGGAATAATATCTAATATTCTGAATTGGCTACTGCCAGACAGGAAAGGCAAATGCTAAAGAAATCTGTGGATGATTTTGTAGTCAATGCTGCTGACCACAGACAGGCTTCACAGCTCCCCTTGCTGGTCTCACATAAACGCACACTCCCACATGTACTCCAATTTGACTCTGAAAATGACTTGCCAATTTTGCAAGAAGGTGAAGTGGAAGTATAAGGTGATAATACTCTGTCTCAGGGTGTGGAAGCCCTAATATATTCTATTCGAGAAGTCCTCAATAAACCAGATAAAGAGACAGTACCTGATGAGTTGTTTTTTAATGTGAAACCAAAATCTACTGCCACATTCCCTGTCTCAAAGGAATTAAACACATTTTTTAAAGAGGCATGCTAAATTCCTTCCCTTTCCCCCCTGAGGACTGGAAGGTATGGGAGAACCCTCAGATTGTGGATACCTCAGTGTCCAGGCTGTCACGTAAGATTGTGCTGCTTGTACCTGGTGCTATCTGTCTAAAAGACCCAGCTGACTGTAAAATTGAGACTACACTCAAATCCATTTACACTGCAGTGGGAGTCGCACAGAGGTCCACCATTGCTTGTGGATGGATCACAAGGGCCATAGTTAAATGATCTGGTAAATCATTGAGGGGTTTGACACTTTGCCTCAGGATGAGATACTGACTCTACTGCAACATACCCAGTATGCTGCTAACTTCATGAATGAGGCAATCGAGGAGATAGGCCTCATTAATGCCCGAACCACGGCTATGGTGGTCTTGGCCCGCAGGGCTCTGTGGCTGCTACAATGGTCAGTGGATGCTGATTCCAAAAAATGTGTGGAAAATCTTCCCTTCACGGGGAATGCCCTGTTTGGGGAGGAATTAAATAAGTGGATTTCTCAAGCAACGGCGGGTAAGTCCACCTATCTGCCGTCTGCTGTGCCTCCGGCTAGACATCCTTAACCCGGTCCCTCTCTACAGTCTTTTCGTGTGGCCAGGTTTAGAGGCAGGGCCAGGGGTGCCTCAAATGCGTCCAGAGGAAATACAGGTAAATCTCGCAGACCAGTGGCTGCTGTATCACTGAACCAGACCTCAGGTTCTTCCTTCACAAAGCCTTACCGCATGACAGTTGGCCCCAGCTGCCGAGGAACTTTCAGGTGGGTGATCGACTGCAATATTTTGCTCATGTATGGGTGGAGTCCTGCCGGGACGCTTGGGTGAGGGATCTCCTATTTCAAGGGTACTGGCTGGAATTTCAAGCACTTCCTCCTCACAGATTCTTCAGGTCACGCTTACCAGCTTCACCTGTACCAAAAGTTACCTTGCAGGACGCAATTCAAAAACTTCTACACACACAAGTGATTGTTCCGGTCCCTCCTCTGCTCGGAAGCAAGGGTTTTTATTCATTCTTTTTTTGTGGTACTGAAACCGGTCGGTTCGGTACGGCCAATCTTGAACCTCAAATCTGTGAACTCGTATCTACAGGTATTCAAGATGGAATCTCTCAATGCGGTGCTTTCTGGCCTGGAGGAAGGGGATTTTATGGTATCCATGGATATCAAGGATGCATATCTGCACATTCCGATATTGCCCCTGCATCAAGCTTATCTCAGATTCTCAATACAGGACCGTCAGTTCCAGGCCTTGCCCTTTGGCCTATCCACGGCACCGAGGGTGTTCACAAAAGTTATGGCAGAAATGATGGTGCAACTACGCTTGATGGATGAGAACATAGTCCTTGGACAATCCCTTCATAAAGGCGGTGTCCAGGGAGCTTCTGTTACAAAGCATCAGCTTGACTACAAGTCTTGTTATGGACCATGGGTGGATCCTAAATTTCCAAAAATCACACCTGGAACCGTCACAAAGTCTTCAGTTCCTGGGGATGATACTGGACACTCTGTCTCAGAAAGTATTCCTACCTATGGACAAAGCCTTGACCCCTCAGGATCTTGGTGCACCTTTGCATTCGACTACTGGGCACCATGGTGGCCTCCTACGAGGCAATCCAATACGGTCGGTTCCACGTCCGTCCGTTCCAGCTGTATCTTTTGGACTAGTGGTCGGGGGTCTCGCTGCACCAGAGTATATCCCTATCGCCAAAAAAAAGGATCTCCCTGTTATGGTGGCTACAAGTCTCTCACCTTGTGAATGGTCGGAGTTTCGGAATACAATCTTGGACTCTCCTGTCGGCGGATGCGTGCCTCTGTGGTTGGGGACTGTGACCCATTGGGCACAGTTCCAAGGTAGGTGGTAGTCTCTTCCGATAAATGTTCTGGAACTCAGGGCGATTTACTGTGCTCTTCTACAGGCATTCTCTCTCCTCCAATATCAATCCATACAGGTACAGTCAGACAACGCCACGGCGGTGGCGTACATAAACCGGCAGGGTGGAACAAAAAGCAGGGCCGCAATGCGAGAAGTTTCAAGGATACTACTGTGGGCAGAGGCCAACGCAAGGGCCATATCTGCCATATTCCGGTGGGTGGACAACTGGGAAGCAGACTAATTCAGCAAGCACGACCTTCATCCTGGAGAGTGGGGCCTTCACCCTCAGGTGTTTCAGCAGCTAGTTCAACGGTGGGGCTGCCCGCTGATAGACATGATGGCTTCTCGTCTCAACAAGAAGCTCTGTCGCTACTGTTCCAGGATGTGGGATCCACGGACTGCAGCAGTGGACACTCTGACGGTGCCGTGGACCTACCAGTTTGTCTCTCTGTTCCCTCCGATTCCTCTCATTCCCAGAGTTCTAAAAAGACTGAAAAGGGAAAGAGTTCAAGCAATTCTAATTGCGCCGGATTGGCCTCCCCGGGCCTTGTTTGTGGACCTATTGACCATGTCTCTCAAGTAGCCCTGGCCTCTACCACTTCTAATGGATCTTCTTCTACAAGGGCCGTTCGCCTATCCAGACTTACTGCGGCTACGTTTGATGGCTTGGAAGTTGAGAGGGAGAGTCTAGACAGAAAAGGTCTTCCTTCCAGGGTCATCTCAACTATGGTCCAAGCCCGATAAGGTGGTCATGTCGAAGCATTACCACCATATCTGGAAGAAGTATGCTTCTTGGTGTGACAGTAGAAAATATTCTATGGTAGATTTTCAACTTGGCGGTTTTTTGCTCTTCCTGCAAGCAGGCTTGGATATGGGCCTAAGTTTAGGCTCCATCAAGGCTCAGATTTCGGCCCTATCTATTTTCTTCCAGAGGCAGCTGGCTGTAATTCCGGAGGTACAAACCCTTTGTCCCTCCCACGGCTCCGTGGGATTTCACAGTGGTCCTGACCTTTCTCCAATCGGACTGGTTTGAACTTTTACACAGGGTGGACTTGAAATATCTTACTTGGAAGACCGTCATGTTGCTGGCTTTGGCCTCTGCTAGGCATGTGTAAGAATTGGAGGCTTTATCCTGTAAGAGCCCTTACTTGATATTTCACGAGGATATGGCGGAGCTCAGGACTTGCCCGCAGTTTTTGCTGAAAGTAGTATCGGCTTTTCACATTAACCGATAGTGGTTCCGGTATTGTCTGATACTTCGGTTGCTCCAAAGTCCTTGGACGTGGTTCGGGCTTTGAGGATTTACATCAAGAGGACTGCTCGTCACAGGAAGTCTGACTTTCTTTTTGTCCTTTACGACGCTACCAAGATTGGATTTCCTGCTTCTAAAGAATCCATTGCCCGTTGGCTCAGGCTTACTATCCAACAGGCTTATTCATCGGCAGCATTACCTCTGCCGCGTTCTATTCAGGACCACTCGACTAGGTCGGTGGGTCCCTCCTGGGCGGCTGCCTGTGGCGTCTCGGCCTTACAGTTGTGCCGAGCTGCTGCTTGGTCGGGTTCAAACACGTTTGTTAAGTTCTATAAGTTCGATACCTTGGCTGGTGAAGACCTTCAGTTTGGTCAGGTGGTTTTGCGGGGATCTCAGCATTCTCCCACCCGCTCTGGGAATTCCCCATGGTGCTAATACTTCCCAGTATCCCCTAGGACGTTAGAGAAAATAGGAATTTGATACCTACTGGTAATTCCTTTTCTCTATCGTCCTAGTGGATGCTGGGGTTCCTGAAAGGACCATGGGGAATAGCGGCTCGGCAGGAGACAGGGCACAAAAAGTAAAGCTTTAGGATCAGGTGGTGTGCACTGGCTCCTCCCCCTATGACCCTCCTCCAAGCCCCAGTTAGATTTTTGTGCCCGGCCGAGAAGGGTGCAATCTAGGTGGCTCTCCTAAAGAGCTGCTTAGAAAAGTTTAGCTTAGGTTTTTTATTTTACAGTGAGTCCTGCTGGCAACAGGATCACTGCAACGAGGGACTTAGGGGAGAAGAAGTGAACTCACCTGCGTGCAGGATGGATTGGCTTCTTGGCTACTGGACATTAGCTCCAGAGGGACGATCACAGGTACAGCCTGGATGGTCACCGGAGCCTCGCCGCCGGCCCCCTTGCAGATGCTGAAACGAGAAGAGGTCCAGAATCGGCGGCAGAAGACTCCTCAGTCTTCTTAAGGTAGCGCACAGCACTGCAGCTGTGCGCCATTTTCCTCTCAGCACACTTCACACGGCAGTCACTGAGGGTGCAGGGCGCTGGGAGGGGGGCGCCCTGGGAGGCAAATGAAAACCTTTTTTGGCTAAAAATACCTCACATATAGCCTCCGGGGGCTATATGGAGATATTTAACCCCTGCCAGAATCCGTTAAGAGCGGGAGACGAGGCCGCCGAAAAAGGGGCGGGGCCTATCTCCTCAGCACACAGCGCCATTTTCCCTCACAGAAAGGCTGGAGGGAAGGCTCCCAGGCTCTCCCCTGCACTGCACTACAGAAACAGGGTTAAAACAGAGAGGGGGGGCACTAATTTGGCGTTAGAAATATATAAAAAAGATGCTATAAGGGAAAACACTTATATAAGGTTGTCCCTATATAATTATAGCGTTTTTGGTGTGTGCTGGCAAACTCTCCCTCTGTCTCTCCAAAGGGCTAGTAGGTCCTGTCCTCTATCAGAGCATTCCCTGTGTGTGTGCTGTGTGTCGGTACGTGTGTGTTGACATGTATGAGGACGATGTTGGTGAGGAGGCGGAGCAATTGCCTGTAATGGTGATGTCACTCTCTAGGGAGTCGACACCGGAATGGATGGCTTATTTAGGGAATTACGTGATAATGTCAACACGCGCCAAGGTCGGTTGACGACATGAGACGGCCGACAAACAATTAGTACCGGTCCAGACGTCTCAAAAACACCGTCGGGTTTTAAAACGCCCGTTTACTTTAGTCGGTCGACACAGACACAGACAGGGACACTGAATCCAGTGTCGACGGTGAATAAACAAACGTATTCCTTATTAGGGCCACACGTTAAGGGCAATGAAGGAGGTGTTACATATTTCTGATACTACAAGTACCACAAAAGAGGGTATTATGTGGGATGTGAAAAAACTACCGTAGTTTTTCCTGAATCAGATAAATTAAATGAAGTGTGTGATGATGCGTGGGTTCCCCCCGATAGAAAATATGGGCGGTATACCCTTTCCCGCCAGAAGTTAGGGCGCGTTGGGAAACACCCCTTAGGGTGGATAAGGCGCTCACACGCTTATCAGAACAAGTGGCGGTACCGTCTATAGATAGGGCCGTCCTCAAGGAGCCAGCTGACAGGAGGCTGGAAAAATATCATAAAAAGTATATACACACATACTGGTGTTATACTGCGACCAGCGATCGCCTCAGCCTGGATGTGCAGCGCTGGGGTGGCTTGGTCGGATTCCCTGACTAAAAATATTGATACCCTTGACAGGGACAGTATTTTATTGACTATAGAGCATTTAAAGGATGTATTTCTATATATGCGAGATGCACAGAGGGATATTTGCACTCTGGCATCAAGAGTAAGTGCGATGTCCATATCTGCCAGAAGATGTTTATGGACACGACAGTGGTCAGGTGATGCAGATTCCAAACGGCACAAAGGTGTATTGCCGTATAAAGGAAGAGGAGTTATTTGGGGTCGGTCCATCGGACCTGGTGGCCACGGCAACTGCTGGAAAATCCACCGTTTTTTACCCTAAGTCACATCTCTGCAGAAAAAGACACCGTCTTTTCAGCTTCAGTCCTTTCGTCCCTATAAGAGTCATATCTGCCCAGGGATAGAGGAAAGGGAAGAAGACTGCAGCAGGCAGCCCATTCCCAGGAACAGAAGCGTTCCAACCCTTCTGACAAGCTCTCAGCATGACGCTGAGACCGTACAGGACCCCTGGATCCTACAAGTAGTATCCCAGGGGTACAGTTTGGAATGTCGAGACGTTTCCCCTGCGCAGGCTCCTGAAGGCTGCTTTACCAAGGTCTCCCTCCGACAAGGAGGCAGTATGGGAAAAAAATTCACGAGCTGTATTCCCAGCAGGTGATAATTAAATTACCCCTCCTACAACAAGAAAAGGGGTATTATTCCACACTATATTGTGGTACTGAAGCCAGAAGGCTAGGTGAGACCTATTCTAAATCTAAAAAAATTTGAACACTTACAAAGGTTCAAATCAAGATGGAGTCACTCAGAGCAGTGATAACGAACCGGGAAGAAGGGGACTATATGGTGTCCCGAGACATCAGGGATGCTTACCTCCATGTCCCAAATTTGCCCTTATCACTAAGGGTACCTCAGGTTCGTGGTACAGAACTGTCACTATCAGTTTCAGACGCTGCCGTTTGGATTGTCTACGGCACCCCGGGTCTTTACCAAGGTAATGGCCGAAATGATGGTTCTTCTTCGAAGAAAAGGCGTCTTAATTATCCCTTACTTGGACGATCTCCTGATAAGGGCAAAGTCCAGGGAACAGTTGGAGGTCGGAGTAGCACTATCTCGGATACTGTTACAACAGCAGGGGTGGATTCTAAAGATTCCAAAATCGCAGCTGATCCCGACAACAAGTCTCCTGTGATTAGGGATGATTCTGGACACAGTCCAGAAAAAGGTGTTTCTCCCGGAAGAGAAAGCCAGGGAGTTATCCGAGCTAGTCAGGAACCTCCTAAAATCAGTGCATCATTGCACAAGGGCCATGGTAAAAAAATGGTGACTTCCTTCGAAGCAATTCCAGTCGGCAGATTTCATGCAAGAACTTTTCAGTGGGATCTGCTGGACAAATGGTCCGGATCGCATCTTCAGATGCATCAGCGGATAACCCTATATCCAAGGACAAGGGTGTCTCTCCTGTGGTGGTTACAGAGTGCTCATCTTCTAGAGGGCCGCAGATTCGGCATTCAGTTTTGGATGTTGGTGACCACGGAGGCCAGCCCGAGAGGCTGGGGAGCAGTCACACAAGGAAAAAATTTCCAGGGAGTGTGATCAAGTCTGGAGATTTTTCTCCACATAAATATAGCTAAGGGTAAATTTATAATGCTCTAAGCTTAGCAAGACCTCTGCTTCAAGGTCAGCCGGTATTGATCCAGTGGGATAAAACATCACGGCAGTCGCCCACGTAAATAGACAGGGCGGCACAAGAAGCAGGAGGGCAGTGGCAAAAACTGCAAGGACTTTTCGCTGGGCGGAAAATCATGTGATAGCACTGTCAGCAGTGTTTCATTCCGGGAATGGAAACTGGGAAGCAGACTTCCTCAGTAGGCACGACCTCCACCCGGCAGAGTGGGAACTTCATGGGGAAGTTTTCCACATAATTGTAAACCGTTGGGAATTACCAAAGGTGGACATGATGGCGTCCCGTCTGAACAAAAAACGGGACAGGTATTGCGCCAGGTTAAGAGACCCTCAGGCAATAGCTGTGGACGTTCTGGTAACACCGTGGGTGTACCAGTCGGTGTATGTGTTCCATCCTCTGCTTTTCATACCTAAGGTACTGAGAATTATAAGACGTAGAGGAGTAAGAACTATACTCATGGCTCCAGATTGGCCAAGAAGGACTTGGTACCCGGAACTTCAAGAGATGCTCACAGAGGACTTATGGCCTCTGCCGCTAAGAAGGGACTTGTTTCAGCAAGTACCATGTCTGTTCCAAGACTTACCGCAGCTGCGTTTGACGGCATGGCGGTGGAACGCCGGATCCTAAGGGAAAAGGCATTCAGGAAGAGGTCATTCCTACCCTGGTCAAAGCCAGAAAGGAGGTGACCGCACAACATTATCACCACATGTGGCGAAAATATGTTGCGTGGTGTGAGGCCAGGAAGGCCCCACGAAGAAATTTCAACTCGGTCGATTCCTGCATTTCTTGCAAACAGGAGTGTCTATGGGCCTCAAATTGGGGTCCATTAAGGTTCAAATTTCGGCCCTGTCGATTTTTCTTCCAGAAAGAAGTGGCTTCAGTTCCTGAAGTCCAGAAGTTTGTCAAGGGAGTATTGCATATACAACCCCCTTTTGTGCCTCCAGTGGCACTGTGGGATCTCAACGTAGTTCTGGGATTCCTCAAAACACATTGGTTTAAAACCAGTCAAATCTGTGGATTTGAAGCATCTCACATGAAAAGTGAACATGCTCTTGGACCTGGCCTGGACCAGGCGAGTGTCAAATTGGTGGTTTTTTTCTCAAAAAAGCCCATATCTGTTTGTCCATTCGGACAGGGCAGAGCTGCGGACTCGTCCCCAGTTCTCTCCCTAAGGTGGTGTCAGTGTTTCACCTGAACCAGCTTATTGTGGTGTCTTGCGCCTACTAGGGACTTGGAGGACTCCAAGTTGCTAGATGTGGTCAGGGCCCTGAAAATATAGGTTCCAGGACGGCTGGAGTCAGGAAAACTGACTTGCTGTTATCCTGTATGCACCCAACAAACTGGGTGCTCTTGCTTTTAAGCAGACTTTTGCTAGTTGGATGTGTAATACAATTCAGCTTGCACATTCTGTGGCAGGCCTGCCACAGCCAAAATATGTAAATGCCCATTCCACAAGGAAGGTGGGCTCATCTTGGGCGGCTGCCCGAGGGGTCTCGGCTTTACAACTTTGCCGAGCGGCTATTTAGTCAGGGGCAAACACGTTTGTAAAATCCTACAAATTTGATACCCTGGCTAAGGAGGACCTGGAGTTCTCTCATTCGGTGCTGCAGAGTCATCCGCACTCTCCCGCCCGTTTGGGAGCTTTGGTATAATCCCCATGGTCCTTTCAGGAACCCCAGCATCCACTAGGACGATAGAGAAAATAAGAATTTACTTACCGATAATTCTATTTCTCGGAGTCCGTAGTGGATGCTGGGCGCCCATCCCAAGTGTGGATTATCTGCATTACTTGTACATAGTTACAAAAATCGGGTTATTATTGTTGTGAGCCATCTTTTCAGAGGCTCCGCTGTTATCATACTGTTAACTGGGTTCAGATCACAGGTTGTACAGTGTGATTGGTGTGGCTGGTATGAGTCTTACCCGGGATTCATAAATCCTTCCTTATTGTGTACGCTCGTCCGGGCACAGTATCCTAACTGAGGCTTGGAGGAGGGTCATAGGGGGAGGAGCCAGTGCACACCACCTGATCCTAAAGCTTTACTTTTTGTGCCCTGTCTCCTGCGGAGCCGCTATTCCCCATGGTCCTTTCAGGAACCCCAGCATCCACTACGGACTCCGAGAAATAGAATTATCGGTAAGTAAATTCTTATTTTCTCGTAGACCGTAGGGGATACTTGGCGCCCGCCTCAGTGCTTCGTTTTTCGTGCTTACTAGGTTGTAAGTTCTTGGTTGGGTCTGCTATTGCTGTCCCTGTTCTGGTTAGCGTTGCTTTACTTAGTTCTGGTTAGGGTTGCTTTCTTTTTGTTCTGGTTAGTGTTATCCTTTGTTACTGTTGTATGTTGGGTTGTTGCCTCACCGCTATTATTGTGCGTGTTCCTTCTCTCAAAGTATGTCCGTCTCCTCGGGCAAAGTTTTCCTAGACTGAGTCAGCAGGAGGTGCATAGAGGGGAGGAAGCCAACACACAATGAAGATTTCTTAAAGTGCCAGGCTCCAGTGGACCCGATCTATACCCTATGGTACGAATACTTCCCTGTATCCCCTACGGACTACGACAAAAGGAATTACCGGTATCAAATTTCCTTATTTTAGCACTTTCAGACAAAAAGTGGAGAAAAAACTTTACCTGGCATTTGAGTGGCAGTTTTTTGTTTTTTTTCCCAGTACTAGTCTGTCCACCTCTACAGTAAAGCAAATTACTGGGTCAAGCGTATTTACCTGGTAATTTGTCGATCAACACGGGTATTTTTACTGTGTGAAAGGGTTAACCTGGGTCACAATTCCTGGGACGTCGACCCTGTTACAAACTAGCGTCGAAGTCCTGGGAATTTTGACCAGAGTTGACCCTTTTACACAGATAAAGGACCCACGTTGATCCGAAAATTACCGGGTCCAAATGCTTGATCCAGCAGTTTGCTTTTCTGTGTGAAAAGGGTATTGGTGATGGAAACAAAAATATCTGAATTTATTGACTGAACTGTATACCAAATCTGAATAGAGAACAAGTTCAGTTATAGTATAAGTATATAATAAGGACTAGTCTTTCTACTATAATAGTAATCACATAACATTTTGAAAAGTGTCTCAGGCAAAAATATATTGAAATATATATGATTCTTAGTAAAATCCCAGAAAAAGGCAGTGCTGACCTATTAAACGTCTCCAAAATCTACAATACACAGATTGAGATTTTTTTCTAAGATCTGTGTGGTACAGAATCTGTTTCCGGGAATCTCCTATAATCAAGAGTGTTGTTTATTTGTGTGTTGTCATTCCATAGTGAATAGAGTAGTTTGATTTAGTGAGAGCTACCTGCTTGTATACAGCTCTGAACAATGTATCAGCATTACTTTCTACAGCCTTCGTTTAGTATCTTTTTCTGCTGCTAATATAATTAATGATCACTATTCTCTGGTGCTAGAAGAAAAGATGTGGGTGGGCAGAAGAGGCAAGCCAACGTCAATATATTGTCTGGTGTTAAGAGCTTTATAAGCAGTTATCACAGCAGACAATCCCTTGCAAGAAATAAACAGATTTCCAGCTGCACTGTCTGATTGAACAGCTGAATGACAGACTGCTTAGTCATCCATACCAAACTCTTGTGTTTAATTGGGCAAAGTGTTGCTCTGTGCTGTGTGTTATCAGACCACCATGTGACTCTAGCTCCGCATCGATGCCATTTCTAGTGAATGAACAGAATCCACCTCTTAGCCTTCACATTTCTTCACGTCACAGGTGATTTCTTAAGTGGCACATGACCCAGATGCTTACTTGACCTTGCTCAACTGAGTGCCTCTAATAATTTACTATGCCAAGGCTGCCCCTTATTTTCTTCCTCCTGCCATTATTTGTTTACTATTGCTTCCAGGAAGCAACTTTCAGGAGTTTTTCCATACAAGATCCATCTGGCTAACTGTTGGGCATCCTGTAGAGCTAAAAATAGGATTTTAATTACCTACTGGTAAATCCTTTTCTAGTAGTCTGTAGAGGATACTGGGGACCACATTAGTACCATGGAGTATAGACAGGTCCACTAGGAGCCTTGGGCACTTTAACAAATCAATAGTGTGCTCTGGCTCCTCCCTCTATGCCCCTCCTACCAGAATCAGTCTAGAAACTGTGCCCGAGGAGACGGACATACTTTGAGATAAGGATTTAAAAGAACAGTGGTGAGATTCCGAACCAGCACACATAAACAAGAGGAAAGCCATGCTAACCAAACTTGAAACAGGAACCGCAACAGCTGAACCAACAACAATTCTTAACCAAGTAACAGTGCAGGAAAACATGAAGCACTGGACGGGCGCCCAGTATCCTCTACGTTCTACGAGAAAAGGATTTACCGGTAGGTAATTAAAATCCTATTTTCTCTTACGTCCTGGAGGATACTGGGGTCCACATTAGTACCATGGGGATGTACCAAAGCTCCCAATCCGGGTGGGAAAGTGCTGAGGTTCCTGCAGGACAGATTTACCAAACTGAAGGTCCTCAGAGGCCAAATTATCGAACTTGTGGAACTTAGCAAACGTGTTCGAACCCGACGAAGTAGCTGCTCGGCAGTACTGTAAAGCAGAGACAGCCGCCCAGGAAGAACCCACCGACCTAGTAGAGTGAGCATGTACAGATCTTGGAACCGGCAGTCCTGCCGTCGAATAAGCATGCTGCATAGTAAGCTTAATCCAGCGAGCAATAGATTGCTTTGACGCAGGACACCCAATTTTAAGGGGATCATAGAGAACAAACAGCGAGTCAGATTTTCTGTGACGAGCTGTCCGCTTCACATAGATCTTTCGAGCCCTCACCACATCGAAGGACTTTGAAGTAGTGGAGGTGTCAGTAAGCACCGGAACCACAATAGGTTAGTTGATGTGACATGCAGACACCACCTTTGGAAGAAATGGCTGACGAGTTCTGAGTTCAGCTCTATCTTCATGAAAAATCAAATAGGGGCTTTTGTGAGACCACACTCCCAGCTCCAACACACATCTTGCTGAAGCCAAGGCCAACAGTGTGACAGTCTTCCACGTAAGAAACTTCACGTCAATGTCCAGTAAAGGCTCAAACCATTCAGATTGCAGGAACTGTAAAACCACGTTGAGATCCCAAGGTGCTGTAGGAGGCACAAAGGGAGGTCGGATGTGCAGAACACCCTCCAAGAATGTCTGAACCTCCTGGAGAGAAGCCAATTGTTTCTAGAAGAAAATGGATAAGGCCAAAATCTGGACTTGTAAGGAGCCCACACGAAAGCCCACATCCACTCCTGACTGCAGAAAAAGGAGAAAACGTCCCAGTTGAAATTCTACCGCAGTATATTTCCTGTTCTCATACCAATAGAGGTATTTTTTCCAAATACGGTGGTAATATTTAGACGTTACCCCCTTTCTGGCCTGGATCAAGGTTGGAATAACCCTATCCGGGATCTCTGTCCGGGCTAGAATTTGACGCTCAGCCTCCATGCCGTCAAACTTAGCCGTGGTAAGTCTTGATAGACAAACTGCCCCTGTTGTAGAAGATCCTTGCGAAGAGGTAGAGGCCACGGGTCCTCTAGGAGCATCTCCAGTAGATCTGCATACCAGGCCTATCTTGGCCAGTTCAGAGCAATGAGAACCTTTTCCCTTTTTATTCTTTTGTGAAACTCTGGGATCATTGGAAGTGGTGGAAACACGTGCACCATCTGGTAGACCTATGGAGTCACCAGAGCGTCCACCGCCACTGCTTGTGGGTCTCTCGACCTGGAACAATACCGCTTGAGCTTCTTGGTGAGACGAGAAGCCATCAACTTATCGATTTGTGGAATTCCCCACTGACGTGTCAAGCACCCGAACACCTCCGGGTGAAGACTCCACTCTCCTGGGTGGAGGTTGTCTGCTGAAGTAGTCTGCTTCCCAGTTGTATACTCCCGGAATTAAAATTGCCGACAATGCCACAGCGTGTCTTTCTGCCCAGAGGAGAATCCTGGTTACCTCTGACATTGCTGCTCTGCTGTTTGTTCTGCCTTAATGGTTTATGTACGTTACCACCGTCACATTGTCCGACTGAACCCAAATGGCATGATCTTGAAGATGTGATGCCTGTAAAAGGGCGTTGTATATGGCCCTTAGCTCCAGAATGTTGAGTGGAAGAATGGTTTCCTGACTCGACCATTTTTCTTGGAACTGGTCCCCTTGGGTGACTGCTCCCCAACCTCTGAGGCTTGCATCTGTGGTTAGTAGAATCCAATTTTGAATCCCGAACCTTCGGCCTTCGGTCAGGTGAGAAATCTGAAGCCACCACAGAAGAGAAATCCTGGCTTTTGGCGACAGACGTATCCTCTGGTGCATGTGAAGATGCGAACCGGACCATTTGTCCAACAGATACAGCTGGAAGGGCCTTGCGTAAAACCTTCCGTACTACAGTGCCTCGTAAGAGGCTACCATCTTCCCCAGAAGGCGAATGTATAGATGCACCGATATCCGGGTCGGCTTTAGAATGTCCTGCACCATCGACAGGATTACTAAATCCTTTTCCTATGTAAGG
Organism: Pseudophryne corroboree; assembly: GCF_028390025.1. Taxonomy (NCBI): domain Eukaryota; kingdom Metazoa; phylum Chordata; class Amphibia; order Anura; family Myobatrachidae; genus Pseudophryne; species Pseudophryne corroboree. The sequence goes on along the minus strand of NC_086444.1, from coordinate 866,479,231 downwards.
AATACCTTCTGTGTCTCCGTATCCAGTATCATCCCCAGGAATGGAAGCCTCCGTATTGGTTACAGGTGCGATTTTGGCAGGTTCAGAATCCACCCGTGATCCTGGAGTAGTCATGTTGAGAGGGCAATGTTGTCTAGCAACCTCTCCCTGGATGGTGCTTTTGTCAGCAGATCGTCCAGATACTGTATTATGTTCACTTCCTGCCTGCGGAGGAGAAACATCATCTCTTCCATTACCTTGGTGAACACCCTTGGTGCCGTGGAGAGGCCAAATGTCAGGGCCTGGAACTAGTAGTGACAGTCTTGTAATGCAAACCTTAGATAAGCCTGATGAGGCGGCCAGTTCGGAATATGAAGGTACGCATCCTTGATATCCAGAGACACCCGGAATTCCCCCTCCAGACCTGAGATCACCACTCTGAGACTCCATATTGAATTTGAACACCCATAAGTACGGGTTCAGTGAGGTTTCAAATGGGTCTCACCAAACCGTCCGGTTTCGGTACCACAAACCGTTTGGAAAAATAACCCTTGTTTTGCAGGTGAAGTGGAACTGGAACAATAACCTGAGACTGTACCAGTTTTTGAATTGCTGCCTGTAAAGTCGTACTTGTTTATGGAGAAACTGGTAAGCCTGAATTGAAGAATCTGTGAGTTGGGAGATCCTGAAACTCCAGTCTGTAGCCCTGGGCGATAAGATCTTTGACCCAGGGATCCTGGTATGATGTTGCCCATATGTGACTGAAATATCTTAATCAGGTTCCCACCTGCCTGTCTTCCAGGCAGTGCGGTCCACCATCATGCTGAAGGCTTTGAGGAAGCAGAACCGGAGGTCTGTTCCTGTGAACCTGCAGTTGCTGGTTTTCTGGGTTTACCTCTATTGCCTTTGAAGGCTGTAGAAGAACCTTTGGATTTACTTTTAAATTTCGCTGTCCGAAAGGACTGCAGAGTAGGAGCAGAATAAGTTTTCCTAGCTGGGGCTGCTGCGGAATGAAGGTATGTAAACTTACCCGCCATAGCCTTGGATATCCACATATCCAGCTCATCTCCAAAAAGGGTCTCATCTGTGAGTGGTAGGCTTTCCACGCCTTTCCTGGAATCCGCAGTCCACTGGCGTAGCCAAAAGCCGGTACGTTAGTTGAGCAAACCCAATTTCCTTTATGGCCTCCACCATAAAATTAGCAGAGTCCTGAATATGCTGTAGGAGTAAAACTATCTCCCCCCCCCCCCCCCCCCCCCTGGATAAGGAATCTAACCCGTCAATTAGATTACCTGACCATTTTGCAGTGGCCCTAGTGATCCATGCACAAGCAATAGTGGGTCTCTGGGCCACACCAGCAGCTGTGTACAGGGAGTTGAGAGTGGTCTCAATCTTGCGGTCAGCTGTGTCCTTTAAGGAGGCTGCCCCAGACTGTCTTACGTGACAACCTAGAAACCGATGCGTCCATAATCGGTGGATTTTCCCACTTTTTCCTATCATCCTGAGGAAACGGGAAGGATGTGGGTAACCTTTTAGGGATTTGAAACTTCTTGTCAGGATTAACCCAAGTTTCTTCAAACAGGGAATTTAACTCCTTAGATGCAGGGAAAGTAGCAGAGGATTTCTTTTTTACATTAAAATAAGATTCCTCATCCGCCTCTGCCACCTTGTCAGGAATGTGCAGGACTTCTCTAATGGCTTCTATCAGGGCCTGCATGCCTTGTGACAGGGCTGCATCCACCCCTAACCCCCCTCTTCACCCTCCTCCGCGTCTGATACGTCGTCATCGGTGTCAACCTGCAGTATTTGGGCCAGAGTCCACTTTTGTGGACGAATGGCAAATGTTTGAGATGCTGGAATGGGAACTGAATCTCTAGTCATCAGGTCATCCACAGATTGTCTTAAATATTGCGTCTTTCTCATTATTTGATAATTTTTTATAAATATTTCAGATCATCCCTTTAAGGCAGGGGTGGGGAACCTTTGGCCCTCCAGCTGCTGTTGAACTACACATCCCATCATGCCCTGCTAGAGTTTTGCTATTTGGTCATGCTAAAACTAGTGCAATGTATGCTGGGATGTGTAGTTCAGCAACAGCTGGAGGGCCAAAGGTTCCCCACCCCTGCTTTAAGGGAATCCAACTATGTGGGTTCGGACCCACTAGCCTGAGAATGTGTACTATCTTGGGTACACGGTAGTGATTCCCCAGGGGAAGACGGACACTCCCTTGACATGGTAATGTGAAGGGACACACACGCAGAAAAGGTGAAAACACACTTAACCCACACAGAGCCCGCAGGGAGACTCGGGGAGACAGAGAAGATGGAGCCTGCCACACTGCGCACTGTTAGCCAAAGCAAAGCTCAGCTGGGTCGCAAACTAAGCTCCCCCCCCTCCGGTACCTCTGAGGAGACTTGGAGGAGCTGCTCTTCCCTGTGAGTCCTGTTAGCTGCAGAGGGAAAATGGCGCTGGTGAGCTGCTGGATCCGCTCATAGTGAAGCCCCGCCCCTGTGATGGTGTGCGGCCTCCCATTTTTTTATACTGGCTGAGGTGTTCTGTAAAGCTTAACAGCAGATTAGAATCAGCGGAAACACACACACATATAGCATGTACTGAGCCCCGGAGACGCAGCCTGCATGTCAGTGCTGCACTCCATACCCTGATGCCGCCATTACAGCCGGGGACCCGCTAACTGGGACGTCTGCCACCTACTCACCACTCTTCTTACTTCTGGCTCTGTTAGGGGTGGTGGCGTGCTGCTGGATTGTATGCTCGCCGTGGTGGGGCTTGCGAATAGGACCCTCAGGAGCTCAATGTCCTGTCAGCGGGGAATGGGACCATTAGCCTTAAAGGAGGTTGGGCCGTTTCCCTACATTAGGCTGTGCACTTGACTGAGTTGCCTTAAAAGTCTAAGGCAGTGTTCTTGTGTCCATTGCTTTATCTTCCCTCCTTTCCATTTTTTTTCACATGTGCTTGCATAGCAATCCCTGTGAAAATATTAATTGATTGTGCACATAAATGGAATATAAACTGAACTTCCATCTCTCCATAGAGATTAATGTTCCTTATGTGAGAATCTCTATCTTCTATTCAGCAGTCACAATAAGGAATGCAAAACAGATGCATTTAGAGAATAAAAAGTCTCTACATGCATTTGACCTAAAGTGGTGTTTGTTGAATGCAAGTTTATTCTGGGACCGGGAACATCACAAGTCAGGTGCAGTCTACATTTTTTAGCTACATTTTGATTGTCTGGAACTGTGTAATTAAGTCATTTGGTGAAATTTGATCACATTATGTGGTGTCTTCAATGGGTTTTAGTGTCTAAGTAACAATGTAAAGGAGTACATCTATTTTTTATTTTTTTTAAATAACGACATGTATGTGGCATCAGTTAATTCTCTTATTACCTTTCCCTTTCAAAAACAGGGTTACAACTGGTGTCATGACAGGAATGTGGTTACCATTTTCAGTGCACCTAATTATTGTTATCGTTGTGGAAATCAGGCAGCTATAATGGAACTGGATGACACCCTAAAATACTCCTTGTAAGTACTTTGCTTTCTTAGAAAGAAGGTTTCTCATTGTAACAGGAAACACTTCTTAAAAAAAAAAAAGGGAATTATAACATGGACAGGTTATGTTAGACATTTGTGCTTACCCAAGATATTCGCCAAGCCTGCTGTGGAACATGCAGCATTTAACTGCTTTAAGCCTTGGATGGAGATAAAGTCCCAGCCAATCCGCTCCTAACTAACATGTCACAGGCAGATTTTGAAAAATTATATATATAAGGTTGAATTTGGAACCGCACTAGTGTTAATAATCTAAGTAAGATATATGAATAGCATAAGAAAACCAATATAAATGCAGTTGAAAAAATGTGATTAGGAACTGCTACTGATTGGCGGTGCTCCCAGGAAAATTGTAGATTGGACTACAGTTGGGAAGGAGAGACAAGACAAAAAACCCTTGTTTGGGAGCACTCATTTGAATAAATTAAATTAGATTAGATGAGGTAAGTATGGAAAAAAATATAGATACGATAAAACTTAACCTTTAATTGTTTCTCAAATAAAAGGAAAAAAAGGGGAGGAGGAATAGTATGAAGAATATAGGACTCGTGTCTGGTAATTTAGCGGAAAAAACTTGTTTAACCCTTTTAGCAAAAGAGGTACAAGTGGCTAGGAGAAGGTGAAAATATTGGAAGTGATAAATTGGAAGGATATAGGTATATTCAAGTGAAATGAGTATATCCAGGACCGTCACTATTTATGCCTCAATACAAAGGTATCCAAATGGAGAGTGATATGGTAGCAAGTTTGAATGAGCAATGTTGAATGTTGTATTAGAGATAGAGGAAAAAGGGGGCCCACTGCACCTGGTATTCTCAGGGGGTTTCCCATCCTGATACTGACCAGGCCATACCTGCTTAGCTTCCGAGATCGGACAGGATCGGGCGCATTCAGGGTAGTATGGCCGTGGGCCTGGGGTGAGAAAGAAGTGAAAGAAAATAAGAGCAAGATTTCAATGTCCGTGCTGAATACAAATCCACCATGGGTGGTCCGGGAGTGTTTTTCCAGAAACAGACATAGGGGTATAGTCAGTTTTGGAGAATTAAAATGGGGCCCACTGCACCTGGTATTCTCAGGGGGTTTCCCTTCCTAATACTAGCCAGGCCACACCTGCTTAGCTTCCGAGATTGGACAGGATCGGGCGTATTCAGGGTAGTATGGCCGTGGGCCAGTGTGAGGAAAAAATTGAGTGGAAAGGGAGAATGCACTGTTTTAGTGTACTTCACACTCAACCACAACCACTGATGGTTTCGGGATAGTATTTCCAGACAATGTAAAAATAATTGGTGTCTGGGTTTAGGGAGGATGTGTATAGTTGGAGAAATTTAGGAAAGTGATATATGATGTGAGTGTGTGTGAATCATGTCACTAAATGAAAAAAAAAAAAATTTTTTGGGGGGATGTATGAAAAGGTAGAGTGAGGCTTGAAAAAAATTATATATACTCTAATTAACTGATGTAAAGGACAAAACACACAGAGTAGGTTAGTCCCTATGCGAAAGAAAATAAATGGTCATATATTATGACGGAGCTCAGGGCTGGCTCCTAAGTGACAATACTTACCTTTAATTCCTAAGTAGGAAGAAATGAATACCTCTATCTCATATCAAATATCAAATAGTCAGAGATGAAGTATGAAAAATGCTACCATAAAACATATGCATATTGAAAAAACAAATTGTATCTTTAGATCACATTTTGGTATCTGTATATAGTAATAGTAGAACCTTGGAGGCAAGGGCGGGTATGAGGACTAAGTGCCACAGATTATTACTGTAATTCAGCAAGCTGTTGTGAAACAGAAAATATAGTCTTTAGATTGCTATTGCGATATCTGTGACAAGGGTAAATAAAGTGGTGTATAATGGTCTGATGACCGTTACCACTGTCATGGGGTAAATTGACACCTCTTTACAAATTGATGATAAGTATAGGCATAATTGATGACCCTAATGGTCTGATGAAATCACCCAGTATAGGTCGTTTGTAAGGAGGAAGCACACTATTGAGCGCAAGGAACAGTGCTAAGCACTGTATAATCAGTTTAGAGCAGGGAAAAAGTTTCCGTGCTGCACTGATTTGGAGTGATGCGCCTAAGACCCAGGGTCTTAGGCGCATCACTCCAAATCAGTGCAGCACGGAAACTTTTTCCCTGCTCTAAACTGATTATACAGTGCTTAGCACTGTTCCTTGCGCTCAATAGTGTGCTTCCTCCTTACAAACGACCTATACTGGGTGATTTCATCAGACCATTAGGGTCATCAATTATGCCTATACTTATCATCAATTTGTAAAGAGGTGTCAATTTACCCCATGACAGTGGTAACGGTCATCAGACCATTATACACCACTTTATTTACCCTTGTCACAGATATCGCAATAGCAATCTAAAGACTATATTTTCTGTTTCACAACAGCTTGCTGAATTACAGTAATAATCTGTGGCACTTAGTCCTCATACCCGCCCTTGCCTCCAAGGTTCTACTATTACTATATACAGATACCAAAATGTGATCTAAAGATACAATTTGTTTTTTCAATATGCATATGTTTTATGGTAGCATTTTTCATACTTCATCTCTGACTATTTGATATTTGATATGAGATAGAGGTATTCATTTCTTCCTACTTAGGAATTAAAGGTAAGTATTGTCACTTAGGAGCCAGCCCTGAGCTCCGTCATAATATATGACCATTTATTTTCTTTCGCATAGGGACTAACCTACTCTGTGTGTTTTGTCCTTTACATCAGTTAATTAGAGTATATATAATTTTTTTCAAGCCTCACTCTACCTTTTCATACATCCCCCCAAAAAATTTTTTTTTTTCATTTAGTGACATGATTCACACACACTCACATCATATATCACTTTCCTAAATTTCTCCAACTATACACATCCTCCCTAAACCCAGACACCAATTATTTTTACATTGTCTGGAAATACTATCCCGAAACCATCAGTGGTTGTGGTTGAGTGTGAAGTACACTAAAACAGTGCATTCTCCCTTTCCACTCAATTTTTTCCTCACACTGGCCCACGGCCATACTACCCTGAATACGCCCGATCCTGTCCAATCTCGGAAGCTAAGCAGGTGTGGCCTGGCTAGTATTAGGAAGGGAAACCCCCTGAGAATACCAGGTGCAGTGGGCCCCATTTTAATTCTCCAAAACTGACTATACCCCTATGTCTGTTTCTGGAAAAACACTCCCGGACCACCCATGGTGGATTTGTATTCAGCACGGACATTGAAATCTTGCTCTTATTTTCTTTCACTTCTTTCTCACCCCAGGCCCACGGCCATACTACCCTGAATGCGCCCGATCCTGTCCGATCTCGGAAGCTAAGCAGGTATGGCCTGGTCAGTATCAGGATGGGAAACCCCCTGAGACTACCAGGTGCAGTGGGCCCCCTTTTTCCTCTATCTCTAATACAACATTCAACATTGCTCATTCAAACTTGCTACCATATCACTCTCCATTTGGATACCTTTGTATTGAGGCATAAATAGTGACGGTCCTGGATATACTCATTTCACTTGAATATACCTATATCCTTCCAATTTATCACTTCCAATATTTTCACCTTCTCCTAGCCACTTGTACCTCTTTTGCTAAAAGGGTTAAACAAGTTTTTTTCGCTAAATTACCAGACACGAGTCCTATATTCTTCATACTATTCCTCCTCCCCTTTTTTTCCTTTTATTTGAGAAACAATTAAAGGTTAAGTTTTATCGTATCTATATTTTTTTCCATACTTACCTCATCTAATCTAATTTAATTTATTCAAATGAGTGCTCCCAAACAAGGGTTTTTTGTCTTGTCTCTCCTTCCCAACTGTAGATTTTGAAAAATGACAGTTAGGAGCTGGTTGGCTGGTACTTTATCTCCTTCCACTTTATCTCCATCCAAGGCTTAGTAAATAGACCCCTGAGTCTCGTATACACATTTCCTGTTTTGTGGTAAATGTGCATATATTGTTTGAGTTTTTGCCTTTATCAGGATATATTTAGGATTTGCATTATATTTGGTCATGTTCTTTGAAGATCTTTGGCAGAGACCATTGTGTTCTGTGAACCAGGGAAAGCAAGATAAAGTAGATACCCTTCTATAAGTAACAATATATTCTAAAACTAAAAAGTACCTCTTTATCAAGTTAACGTATGACCTCTTTTATATCTTTGCAGCCTTCAATTTGACCCTGCTCCGCGCCGTGGAGAGCCGCATGTTACCCGACGCACTCCTGACTATTTCCTATAAGCAACCTTTACATATTTCCTTCATCTGTGCAATTATACTTGGCATTTAAACAATGACATAAACATGTGTCTATATATAGACATGCAAACCAAGAAAAGAAACCAAAACAAAATAATGAAAAATTGGAATCTGCTTTTACATCACCCCTGTGTTGTCTGTTCCTAGAATACACTTTTCATTTTCCCAGTTCATATTCCCAAATAGGCTAAGAAACCATCACGGACCAAAATGTGCCATACTGTTGATGAAGCATTTAGCACAATTTGAGACTGCGGTTCAGAATTGAAAACACACAGCCAGTCCATTAGTCAGTTTGCCTGCTGTATTTGTAAGTCATGTTTCCTACTGAAAAGTTCAATCGGTAAAAGGTAACTTGCAAGGCCTTTATCTCCCTTTGCACTTACTTTGTAAATTTTAGTTGTAGTGATCAGCTGGCATGACAGATACCATTTTGGAGTAATTTTTAAGAAAATACATAAGCTAACCATCCTCTGTATATTTTATTTTTCTTTTCTTTTTTCAAAAATACAGATACATTGGAGAAATTTGACCTGAGTGTTTGCCATAACATTAATGTACCTTTTTCTGTATATTTGTCAAGAAAGTGCTTGCAGCTCTTATGGTGTATTTGAACAAATAAACTTTCAATTGTAGACCTCCAGCATGTGTGAAATTTTTTTTTTTAAATGTTAAAAAATGAAAATAATTGATAAATCACATGATCCAGATGGCATTCAAACAAATCAAAGGAGTTGTGTCATAGCGAAGTGTGTTTATGGGCTTGTTTTTATAGATAAACATCTAGCCTGCCCCTTTTCATTTATCCGGTTTGGCAAGTTCAACCCTATTTGTTCCTTAGGTCTCTCTAAGGGTATTTATATGCTTCCAAAAATAGAAGTGTTAATCGTTTATTTTTATCAATTTAATAAAATGCAAAGTGAATGAACAGAAGAGAAATCTAAATTAAATCAATATTTGGTGTGACCACCCTTTGCCTTCAAAACAGCATCCGTTCTTCTAGGCACACTTGCACACAGTATTTGAAGGAACTTAGCAGGGAGGTTGTTCCAGACATATTGGAGAACTAACCAGAGATCGTCTGTGAATGTATGCCTACTGAAATCCTTCTGTCTCTTCATTTAATCCCAGACAGACTCGGCGATGATGAGATTAGGGCTCTGTGGGGGCCATATCAACACTTCCAGGACTACTTGTTCTTTACGCTGAAGATCGTTCTGCATGACATTGCCTGTATGTTTAGGATAGTTTTCTTGCTGCAGAATAAACTTGGAGACAATTTTATTCTGGCTCCCTGATGGTATTGCATGATGGATCAGTACCTGCCTGTATTTCTCAGCATTAGTGCAGTGATATTACATGTGCTCTTTTCCAGCCCTCTAGAATTACTACTGTAGCTAGCGAATGGTTGAATAGTTCTGTTAATGGTGTTACCAGAACCCCTTTAAGCTCTATTAGCAGAACCAGCCCTAGGCATAGGCAAATGCCTAAGGTATTTGGAGTTCCTAGGGGCATGCATTCCAAGCCTAGGGCCAGGGAGTGGCCTAGTGAGTGGTGCGATAGGATGTAACTTCCCTGAGCTGCCAGCGTGGCTTGATTAAAAAGTTGATTTTGGACTCCTGTGCAGCTGGTCGAGCTCCCCGTCCACTGCTACACGCCTGCAGAGTCACTGTATCGAGAAGACAACAGCCGTTGAGCCACCTGAAGTTATTACATTAACCTTGTAGTTACTAATGAACAGTGGCACATGTGGCCACTTTACAACTACCTAATGGAAACCTGGTCCATGATGCCAACATGTTATAATCCAGAACTGCAGAGTCCAGGGTACCAAAGCACATATCCAACAAATAAATTACACCTTTGATGCTGCTTGTATATGCTCCAAGGGACCATAAAGGTTAATTCCTGAATCTAAAGAGATGTACTTACATGTTGAGCTTTCTAGAACTGATTGACTCACCAGCCATTCCTATGAACGACAAAAAGTTTGGAGTAGCAGCCCTGACAGTATTTCTTGGTGGACAATGATCACTATTAGTTGTTTGAGGAAGGTAACAAAGAAACTGAGCACCAAGGTAGTTGAAAGAATTTTGATTGTAAAGAGAATATTGTTTACAGGTAGGATGATCATAAAATTACCTCAAATACCCAAAGAAAAGATCTATGCAAGCCAGGTCTCCTGCAGCTGGAGAGGGGATCTTACGAGGGTGGTCCTTGTGTAACTCTGTCAATACTGTGTTGATATTATATGAATAGTAATTTGTTTCAACTGGTTCAAAAGTAAAAGTTTATTATATACCGAATTGATAAGCGAGATATATACACAACAAGTGATTGTGTGAAGTTCCTCTTCTGACATCTAGCTGTACTGATGGTTCCTTTAATACACTTGATCTTCAGTACCTTTTATTCATTACCTCACTAGGCAATATCACATAGTTAGACAATTTAAATCTTTTGACTATAGCACTGGATCTAGCAACGTATAAGTAGAACAATACACATAATCAAGGTCCTGAAGTTCTTATTACCCTTTATTTATATGGCGCCACAAGGAATCTGTAACAACCAATTTCAGAGTACATAAATGAATAATCAGAACAGGAAAATAGTGACTTATAGTTAGACAATTTCTCTCTCATCCATAGGGGATGCTGGAGTTAGTACCATGTTGTATAAATGGGTGATCAGTCGAGCCGGCACTTTAAAATTTTAAATGTGTGACTGGCTCCTCCCCCTCTATACCCCTCCCCAGACCAGTTTTAGAAATGTGCCCGGGAGAGCCGGTCACTTCCTCTGGAACTCCAGAGATTTTTCTTTTCATTTTTACTCTTAAACTTCTGCAACAGTCTGGCAGACTGCCCCTGCCTGGCTGCTACGGGGGAGCTCGATACCACCCTGCGGGGTTTGGAGCCCGAGTCTCTGGCTGCAGGGACATCAGTCCCTGGGTATCTTGCATCCAGCAGTTTACTGCTGAGATGGAACCACAAGCAGCCAGCCACCACCGGCAGCATGGGTGAAGAAAGAAGCTCTGTAAGTATAACTCTGATCCCCGCTAGCGGTGTCCCCGGGCCTGCTGGCTGCTATACAGCAGGGGCAGTCAGAGCCACGGTGCAGGTAAAGCTCCTCTGTCCACTCATGGAGCACACCACTCTATGGTCTATGTGTATACAATATACAGACAGAACTGCTGTATCCTCTGAAGTTAGGCATTCTCTTTTATACAAGCCTAGTGGTTAGCCCTGCTCACAATGACATGTTTATACCCAATTCCTCCCTCAATGGTGCAGGGACTCGGAGCTGTAGTGAGCAGCACGGCCCATCCTGGGGCCGGGGTGACGCAGCATATAGCCAGTAGGCGACCCCCTCCCCCATCCGTACCCAGAGCGTACACGCCTGCAGCGGCCCCGGGGCAATGGTAGGGCAGCGGTAAGCGCTATCCAGGCCGATCTTCCTTTCCATGCGCTACGAAAAGCCGCTGTTGTAATTATCAGGTTGGCTGACTGGGACCGCCAAGGTAACAGCAGGAGGTCTGACGCCGAGCCGGAGGCAGACCGCAGCAAGGCGCCCTTTGCTCTCACTACGATGGGTGGGTTGCAGTGCTTGTGATGTAGGGGAACGTCTATGGCATAGACAGTGTGCTGCAGTACAGCAGGTGCATGCTGGCACATGGCACTATACACTCCTGCGCTGTGACATTAAGGCAGCTCAGAACTAAGGTAACACGGAGATCTGTTGCCCTGCCCAGATCACTTACTACTGTACATACCACCTCCAATCTTTAAGATGGCAGGTACAGGCTAGTGCGTGGCGCCACTTGCTCCCGCGCTGGATGGGGGAGGGACCGTGTTAAACACACTAACATCCCAACATGATATTCTGGAGATGTATATGCCTGTGTGTATTATGTATTTGTATAGATGTATGCATATATGTATCTACATGTCTAAACAAATCTATAAAACACGTGACGTAGTCTCAGATAAATTTCATTATACTATAATTCTTCTTACAAACACAGCGTGCTGTGCACTGTATCTTGGACACATTCACTAGCATGTATTCCAGTCTGTACTGTGTATAATGACCTTTAGTCCTCACACATTCCTACTATACGGACATCTGACTGAGTGTCAATTTGCATACGGTCAAGTTGGTTTTTCTCTGCAGCTGTCTTTGGCCACAAGGAACAGGGAGTATTTGAGACTCATCAGAACATGATTAGACTGGACTTTGTATAGAAGACAGATCCAGGTATGTTTCACCTTCGATCCTAGTTTCGCAGACTTGCGTTTCTGTACAACACATATAGATAGATGTCTGTGAGGAGGTTCTGGTTTACTTATACACCTCCGGAGTTCGACATTTTGCTACTATGTGTAACAGCGTGAGGTTTCTATTTAAGCACCTGCAGTGTTTTGAGCATCTCCTTAAAATGCAGCTGTCCAATAACGGAAGCTTGGAGGCTGTACGGAGCTACTTATTTTTGTTCCCAGGGGATAGTTTGCTGGTAATGATAGAAACATAGAAACATAGAATTTGACGGCAGATAAGAACCACTTGGCCCATCTAGTCTGCCCATTTTTTTTTATCCTTTAGGTAAATCGCAACCCTCTTTGAACCTTAATTCCTTGTAAGGATATTCACATGCCTATCCCAAGCATGTTTAAACTGCTCCACAGTCTTAGCCTCTACCACCTCTGATGGGAGGCTATTCCACTTATCCACTACCCCTTCTGTGAAATAATTTTTCCTTAAATTTCCCCTGAACCTGCCTCCCTCCAGTTTCAGTGTATGTCCTCGCGTTTTAATACTTCTCTTCCTTTGAAAAATGTTTCCCACCTGAACTTTGTTAAAACCTTTGGTATGTTTGAAAGTTTCTATCATGTCTCCCCTTTCCCTCCTCTCCTCCATACTATACATGTTAAGATCTTTTAGCCTTTCCGGGAAAGTTTTGTGATGTAGGCAATGCACCATTTTAGTTGCCCTTCTTTGTACACTGGCGGGGGCAGGCTCCGTAGCCTAGTGATTACGTTCCCTACACACAGTGATGTTCCCTGCACACAGCGATGTCAGAGTCACTGGTTTGACCAGTGTTTAATATCCGGAAGGGAAACACTGGCACTTTGTGCAATATTTTATGTCCTGCTATTGCTTTATAATTATTTAGAATATATACATTACATATCTGGAGAAATCATTGTATATGTATGTGTGCGCCTCCTTTTCCTACAGGTTAGGGAGATTGGAGAAAGTTGACAGAAACTTCTTGCAGAGCTCTGCCATCACTTGATGTCTTCCAGTTCTCTCCCCTATTTATAGATTGACTACTACGCTATCGTAGTATTCTGTTTCCTGTCCAGAAGAGAGGTTTGTCTGGTCCACCCGTTTTCTAAGAACAGAACCCTGTGGCACAAACGGAACAGGGTATAAACCTTACTGCAAAACTAACATTTCTCTAACGTCCTAGTGGATGCTGGGAACTCCGTAAGGACCATGGGGAATAGCGGGCTCCGAAGGAGGCTGGGCACTCTAGAAAGATTTATGACTACCTGGTGTGCACTGGCTCCTCCCACTATGACCCTCCTCCAAGCCTCAGTTAGATCTTGTGCCCGGCCGAGGTTGGATGCACACTAGGGGCTCTCCTGAGCCCTTAGAAAGAAAGTATAGATTTAGGTTTTTTATTTTCAGTGAGACCTGCTGGCAACAGGCTCACTGCAGCGAGGGACTAAGGGGAGAAGAAGCGAACTCGCCTGCTTGCAGCCGGATTGGGCTTCTTAGGCTACTGGACACCATTAGCTCCAGAGGGATCGACCGCAGGCCCAGTCCTTGGTGTTCGGTCCCGGAGCCGCGCCGCCGTCCCCCTTACAGAGCCAGAAGCAAGAAGAGGTCCGGAAAAACGGCGGCAGAAGACATCAGTCTTCACCAAGGTAGCGCACAGCACTGCAGCTGTGCGCCATTGCTCCTCATGCACACCACACACTCCGGTCACTGAGGGTGCAGGGCGCTGGGGGGGGGGCGCCCTGAGCAGCAATATAAACACCTTGGCTGGCAAAAATACATCACATATAACCCCCAGGGCTATATGGATGTATATTAACCCCTGCCAGATTCCATAAAAATGCGGGAGAAATGTCTGCGAAAAAGGGGCGGAGCCTATCTCCTCAGCACACTGGCGCCATTTTTCCCTCACAGCTCCGTTGGAGGGAAGCTCCCTGGCTCTCCCCTGCAGTCTACACTAAACAGAACAGGGTTAAAACAGAGAGGGGGGGGGCACTAAATTTAGGCGCAGTATAAATTATATAAAAGCAGCTATAGGGGACATAACTCAGTTAGTCCCTGCATTATATAGCGCTCTGGTGTGTGCTGGCATACTCTCACTCTGTCCCCCCAAAGGGCTTTTGTGGGTCCTGTCCTCATTGGAGCATTCCTTGTGTGTGTGCGGTGTGTCGGTACGGCTGTGTCGACATGTTTGATGAGGAGACTTATGTGGAGGCGGAGCAGATGCCGATAAATGAGATGTCGCCCCTGTGGGCCGACACCAGAGTGGATGGATAGGTGGAAGGTATTAACCGACAGTGTCAACTCCTTACATAAAAGGCTGGATGACGTAACAGCTATGGGACAGCCGGCTTCTCAGCCCGCGCCTGCCCAGACGTCTCAAAGGCCATCAACGCTCCCTCAGATGGCAGACACAGATGTCGACACGGAGTCTGACTCCAGTGTCGACGAGGTTGAGACATATACACAATCCACTAGGAACATCCGTTACATGATCCCGGCAATATAAAATGTGTTACACATTTCTGACATTAACCCAAGTACCACTAAAAACAAAGGGTTTTATGTGTGGGGAGAAAAAGCAGGCAGTGTTTTGTTCCCCCATCAAATGAGTGAATGAAGTGTGAAAAAGCGTGGGTTTCCCCGATAAGAAACTGGTAATTTCTAACAAGTTACTGATGGCGTACCCTTTCCCGCCAGAGGATAAGTTACGCTGGGAGATATCCCCTAGGGTGGATAAGGCGCTCACACGTTTGTCAAGGTGGCACTGCCGTCTTAGGATACGGCCACTTTGAAGGTACCTGCTGATAAATAGCAGGAGGCTATCCTGAAGTCTGTAATTACACACTCAGGTACTAGACTGAGACCTGCAGACTGCTGCAGCGTGGTCTGTACCCCTTTCAAACAGGGATACTATTTTGCGAACATAAGACGTCGTCTTATATATGAGGGATGCACAGAGGAATATTTTGCCGGCTGGCATCCTGAATTATTGCAATGTCCATTCTGTCAGGAGGGTATTGGAGACCCGACACTGGACAGGTGATGCTGACTTTAAAAGGCACATAGAGCCTTATAAGGGTGAGGAATTGGTTGGGGATGGTCTCTGGGACCTCGTATCCACAGCAACAGCTGGGATGAAAATATTTTACCTCAGGTTTCCTCACAGCCTAAGAAACGCACTGTATTATCAGGTACAGTCCTTTCGGCTTCAAAAAAGCAGGCGGGTCAAACGAGGGAAGAGGGAAAAAGATGCACCAGCAGCCAGTTCCCAGAATCAAAATTCTTCCCCTGCTTCCTCTGAGTCCACCGCATGACGCGGGGGCTCCACAGGCGTAGCCAGGTACGGTGGGGGGCCGCCTCAAAAATTTCAGCGATCAGTGGGCTCGCTCACAGGTGGATCCCTGGATCCTTCAAGTAGTATCTCAGGGGTACGAGCTGGAAGTCGAGGCGTCTCCCCCCCGCCGTTTACTCAAATCTGCCTTGCCGACAACTCCCTCAGGCAGGGAGGCTGTGCTAGAGGCAATTCACAAGCTGTATTCCCAGCAGGTGATAGTCAAGGTGCCCCTACTTCAACAAGGACGGGGTTACTATTCCACACTGTTTGTGGTACCGAAACCAGCCGGTTCGGTGAGACCCATTTTAAAATGGAAATCCTTGAACACTTACATAACAAAGTTCAAGATGGAATCGCTCAGGGCGGTTTTTGCAAGCCTGGACGAGGGGGATTACATGGTATCCCTGGACATCAAGGATGCTTACCTGCATGTCCCTATTTATCTTCCTCACCAGGAGTACCTCAGATTGTGGTACAGGATTGCCATTACCAATTCCAGACACTACCGTTTGGCCTGTCCACGGCACCGAGGGTGTTTACCAAGGTATTGGCAGAAATGATGATACTCCTTCAAAAAAAAAAAAAGGGAGTTTTTATTTATCCCATACTTGGACGATCTCCTTATAAAGGCAAGGTCCAGGGAGCAGTTACTGGTCGGAGTAGCACTATCGCAGGAGGTGCTACAACAGCATGGCTGGATTCTGAACATTCCAAAGTCACAGCTGGTTCCTTCCACTCGCTTACTGTTCCTGGGGATGATTTTGGACACAGAACAGAAAAAAGTGTTTCTCCCGCAGGAGAAAGCCAAGGAGCTGTCATCTCTAGTCAGAGATCTCCTAAAACCAAAAAGGGTATCGGTGCATCGTTGCACACGAGTCCTGGGAAAAATGGTGGCTTCATACGAAGCAATTCCATTCGGCAGGTTCCATGCGAGGACCTTCCAGTGAGACCTCTTAGATAAGTGGTCGGGATCGCATCTTCAAATGCATCAAATGATAACCCTGTCTCCAAGGACCAGGGTGTCTCTACTGTGGTGGATGCAGGGTGCTCATCTTCTAGAGGGCCGCAGTTTCGGCATACAGGACTGGGTCCTGGTGACCACGGATGCCAGCCTTCAAGGCTGGGGAGCAGTCACACAGGGAAGAAACTTCCAGGGCCTATGGTCAAGTCAGGAGACTTCCCTACATATAAATTCTGGAACTGAGGGCCATTTACAATGCCCTAAGTCAGGCAAGACCCCTGCTTCAAAACCAGCCGGTACTGATACAGTCAGACAACATCACGGCAGTCGCCCATGTGACCCGACAGGGCGGCACAAGAAGCAGGATGGCAATGGCAGAAGCCACAAGGATTCTCCGATGGGCGGAAAATCACGTACTAGCACTGTCAGCAGTGTTCATTCCGGGAGTGGACAACTGGGAAGCAGACTTCCTCAGCAGACACGACCTACACCCGGGAGAGTGGGGACTTCATCCAGAAGTTTTCCTGCTGTTGGTAAACCGTTGGGAAAGGCCACAGGTGGACATGATGGCGTCCCGCTTCAACAAAAAGCTAAAGAGATATTCAAGGGACCCTCAGGCGATAGCTGTGGACGCTCTAGTGACACCGTGGGTGTACCAGTCGGTTTATGTGTTCCCTACTCTGCCTCTCATACCAAAGGTACTGAGAATAATAAGATGGCGAGGAGTAAGAACGATACTCGTGGTTCCGGATTGGCCAAGAAGGGCTTGGTACCCGGAACTTCAGGAAATGATATCAGAGGACCCATGGCCTCTGCCGCTCAGACAGGACCTGCTTCAGCAGGGGCCCTGTCTGTTCCAAGACTTACCGCGGCTGCGTTTGACGGCATGGCGATTGAGCGCCGGATCCTGAAGGAAAAGGGTATTCCGGAAGAAGTCATTCCTGCGCTTATTAAAGCCAGGAAAGATGTTACGGCAAAGCATTATCACCGCATGTGGCGGAAATATGTTGCATGGTGCGAGGCCAAAAAGGCCCCAACAGAGGAATTTCCACTAGGTCGATTTCTACATTTCCTGCAAGCAGGAGTGAATATGGGCCTAAGTCTAGGCTCCATTAAAGTACAGATCTCGGCTCTGTCGATTTTCTTTAAAAAAAAAAAATTAGCTTCAGTACCTGAAGTTCAGACATTGTGAAAGGAGTGCTGCATATTCAGCCCCCGTTTGTGGCACCTTGGGATCTCAACGTGGTGTTGAGTTTTCTTAAAATCACATTGGTTTGAGCCACTAAAAACCGTGGATCTAAAATATCTCACGTGGAAAGTGGTCATGTTATTGGCCTTGGCTTCAGCCAGGCGAGTGTCAGAATTGGCGGCTTTATCATGTAAAAGCCCTTATCTGATTTTCCATATGGATAGGGCAGAATTGAGGACTCGTCCCCAATTTCTTCCTAAGGTGGTGTCAGCGTTTCACCTGAACCAGCCTATTGTGGTGCCGGTGGCTACTAGGGAATTGGAGGACTCCAAGTCGCTAGACGTTGTCAGGGCCCTGAAAATATATGTTTCCAGGACGGCTGGAGTCAGAAACTCTGACTCGCTGTTTATCCTGTATGCACCCAACAAGCTGGGTGCTCCTGCTTCTAAGCAGTCTATTGCTCGCTGGATTTGTAGTACAGTTCAGCTTGCACATTCTGTGGCAGGCATACCACAGCCAAAATCTGTACATGCCCATTCCACAAGGAAGGTGGGCTCTTCTTGGGCGGCTGCCCGAGGGGTCTTGGCTTTACAACTTTGCCGAGCAGCTACTTGGTCAGGGGCAAACACGTTTGCAAAATTCTACAAATTTGATACCCTGGCTGAGAAGGACCTGGAGTTCTCTCATTCGGTGCTACAGAGTCATCCGCACTCTCCCGCCCGTTTGGGAGCTTTGGTATAATCCCCATGGTCCTTACGGAGTTCCCAGCATCCACTAGGACGTTAGAGAAAATAAGAATTTACTCACCGGTAATTCTATTTCTCGTAGTCCGTAGTGGATGCTGGGCGCCCATCCCAAGTGCGGATTGTCTGCAATACTTGTAAATAGTTATTGTTAACTAAAGGGTTATTGTTGAGCCATCTGTTGAGAGGCTCAGTTGTTTTCATGCTGTCAAACTGGATATAGTATCACGAGTTGTACGGTGTGATTGGTGTGGCTGGTAAGAGTCTTACCCGGGATTCTAAATCCTTCCTTATTATGTCTGCTCGTCCGGGCACAGTGTCCTAACTGAGGCTTGGAGGAGGGTCATAGTGGGAGGAGCCAGTGCACACCAGGTAGTCATAAATCTTTCTAGAGTGCCCAGCCTCCTTCGGAGCCCGCTATTCCCCATGGTCCTTACGGAGTTCCCAGCATCCACTACGGACTACGAGAAATAGAATTACCGGTGAGTAAATTCTTATTTTAATATGTACAGCGGTATGTGTGTGTGTGTGTGTGTGTGTGTATATATATATACTAGGTGATTCATCGCGCCCTACGGCGCTCTTCACACCGTCGTAAGGGGCTATGCCCCCATAATCTCTACTGAGAAGTGAAAGTGTAGAATAGTTGTATAGTTTGTGTTGGTGGAATGGGAGGTTTGTTCGTGGGTAGATGTAGTATGACAAAAGGGAATGTGATGGTGAATGGGGTGCAGGGTCTTGTGAGTGGGTGAACAGTGTCTTCAGGGGAGGCTGTACAGAATGTGGCTGTAAATGACTTGTTAACGTGTGGCTGTGGGACTGCGATGTAGGTTGTGCCTGCTTGTGGGGAGAGATGGTGGTGAAGGTTGTGTGTGTGTTGTCTGTGTGGTTATAGAAGGGGACATGTGGATGGGGTTGTTATTGTAGAGGTGTAGTGTAAAAAGGTCTATGTAGCTGTAGTCAGTGGTGGTGGTTGTCCTGTGTGGAGGATGTGAATGTGAGTCTGAAGGGAGGGTGTGTGTGTGCGTGTGTATTGTTTGGTGTATGGTTGGTTTTAAATGGGGGTGTTGGGCATGGTCGAGGGGGTGCATAGGTACTGTACTTGTGTAAAGGTAGGTGGATTAGGGGTAGGGGCAT
Source organism: Pseudophryne corroboree (assembly GCF_028390025.1). Taxonomy (NCBI): domain Eukaryota; kingdom Metazoa; phylum Chordata; class Amphibia; order Anura; family Myobatrachidae; genus Pseudophryne; species Pseudophryne corroboree. Next base: position 866,459,750 of record NC_086444.1, on the reverse strand, counting down.
AGTAGTTATGAGTTTTGGGTTGTGGTGTCTTGTGATAGGGTTTGTGCAGGGTGAAGAAAGTTGTGATTTTTGGAGTGGTGGTAGGGTGTGTTAAGTTAATTGTGTGGTGTGGGGCTGTAAATGTGTGTGTGTAGTGCATGTGGTTGGTTGTAGGGTAGACGGGTAGTGTTGTGGGGTAACTTGTGATGGGTAGATATAATCCGTGTTGAGGGTCAGAGTTTGTACGTGGTAGGTGTTGTATATATTGCATGCTGCATTGTGGAGGGGGGTGAAGGAACATTGTTTGGTGTTTAGTTTGTTGTGGAAGGGGTACATAGATTTTGCGTGGTGTAGAGAAAATGGTGTTTGGGGGGCTGAGCAGAGTGAGGGTGGATGTGGTCTGGCCAGTGTATAAGTTGGGTGAGGGGTGGGTTAGGAGGTGTAGTAGTTGGTGGAGTTGTATGTGTGTGCTTTAGGGTGAGTGTGTTGGAAGGTGGCATGGCTTTGGTTTTTCTGCATAGGTTGCTTTGTGTAGGGTATTGTGTGTGGTTGGGAGGTTGGGGTGGGGGGAAGCAATTGGCATGTGGGTTCCTGGTTGTGAGACGGGTACTGTTGTGGTGATGGGTTGACAGTATCCATGGGCTGTATAGAGAGAGAAGTGGGTGTGTAATAAGGGTAGTGTGGTGTTGTGCAGGATTGTGGAGTGTGTGGAAGGGAATGTGGGTGTTGGAATGTTATGTAGGAGGGGTACGTTGATGTGTGTGGATTAATAAAAAGTGTTGGGTAGTGATGTATGGTGCTTGCGGAATAGTGTGGGGGTGGGTGGCTGCCTCTATATGTATTGGTGTAGGGGTGAGGGATGGCGGTAGTGACAAGGACGTGCAAAGTAGGTGGATTGGGGGTAGGGCCATAGTAGTTATGAGTTTTGGGTTGTGGTGTCTTGTGATAGGGTTTGTGCAGGATTAAGAATGTTGTGTGATTTTTGGAGTGGTGGTAGGGTGTGTTAAGTTGATTGTGTGGAGTGGGGCTGTAAGTGTGTGTGTGTAGGCCATGTGGTTACTTGTAGGGTAGACGGGTAGTGTTGTCGGATAACGGTTGTTGTAATAGGTAGACATAATCCGTGTTGAGGGTCAGAGTTTGTACGTGGTAGGTGTATATATTGCATGCTGCATTGTGGAGGGGGGTGAAGGAACAATGTTTGGTGTTTAGTTTGTTGTGGAAGGGGTACATAGATTGTACGTGGTGTAGAGAAAATGGTGTGTTTGGGGGGTTGAGCAGAGTGAGGGTGGATGTGGTGTGGCCAGAGTATAAGTTGGGGTGGGTGAGGGGTTAGGAGGTGTAGTAGTTGGTGGAGTTGTATGTGTGTGCTTTAGGGTGAGTGTGTTCTGCACAGGTTGTTTTGTGTAGGGTATTGTGGTGTGTGGCTGGGAGGTTGGGGGGGTGGAGCATGAATTGGCATGTTGGTGCTTGTAGGTGAGACGGGTCCAGTTGTGGGCTAATTGTTGTGGTAATAGTGTGACAGAATCCATGGGCTGTATAGAGAGGGAGGTGGGTGTGTAATAGGCGTATTGTGTGATGTTGTACAGGATTGTGGAGGGTGTGGAAGGGAATGTGGGTGGTGGAATGTTATTTTGGAGGGGTACGTGGTTGTGTGTGTGGGTTAATAAAAAGTGTTGGGTAGTGATGTATGGTGCTTGCGGAATAGCGTGGGGGTGGGTGGCTGCCTCTATATATATATATATATATATATATAATGCACATGGAGACTGCGGCACTCAATTTTCTGAAGTTGAAGAGTTTTTACTGAAGCATAATTACAAAAGTTACAAGATGCCTTTACAAGGCCGACGTTTCGGTGCTGCAAGCACCGTCTTCAAGGCAGGCATGGATGGTATTACAGGTACAAGAAACTAGCAAGACAAACAAACATAGATTTCTTACCTAAATAGGCCCACAGACATCACGCCGCTGGAGAGCCGGGACCGGACTCCGCTTCCGCCTGCCGCAGCTGCGTCTGCGTCACTTCCGGTGACGTCAGTCGACTACCTCCTACGTTACCATGGAGACGCGTCCCGTAGTCATGGTGACGCGTCTAACTCTCTGGCCGCCTCTATGGAGCCGCTGACTGATCTCCCCGGCCCTCCAAGCGGCGATCTGCTGAACAAACACAAGGGGACACATTAGTAATTGCTCTGCTGGGCATAATAGCACATAAGAGGGTATGCAATAGAGTTGCTTTCCTACTTTGTCTTTCTTATCTTCTTCCTTCATTCTTTATACAAACAATATCTTTAATGTCTAGTGCACCATCTGGTGCATTATGTGTGTATCCATGTCTGCATATTCTATTGCATACCCTCTTATGTGCTATTATGCCCAGCAGAGCAATTACTAATGTGTCCCCTTGTGTTTGTTCAGCAGATCGCCGCTTGGAGGGCCGGGGAGATCAGTCAGCGGCTCCATAGAGGCGGCCAGAGAGTTAGACGCGTCACCATGACTACGGGACGCGTCTCCATGGTAACGTAGGAGGTAGTCGACTGACGTCACCGGAAGTGACGCAGACGCAGCTGCGGCAGGCGGAAGCGGAGTCCGGTCCCGGCTCTCCAGCGGCGTGATGTCTGTGGGCCTATTTAGGTAAGAAATCTATGTTTGTTTGTCTTGCTAGTTTCTTGTACCTGTAATACCATCCATGCCTGCCTTGAAGACGGTGCTTGCAGCACCGAAACGTCGGCCTTGTAAAGGCATCTTGTAACTTTTGTAATTATGCTTCAGTAAAAACTCTTCAACTTCAGAAAATTGAGTGCCGCAGTCTCCATGTGCATTATCTATTATTTCCACTGAAGGCACCGAACATCCACTTTTGGCAGCAAAGGAGTGACGGTTCTAAACAAATCTATATATATATATATATATATATATATATATATATTGATGTAGGGGTGAGGGTTGGGGGTGGTGACAGGACGTGCAGTGTGTGATGGAGTTGTGGTAGGGGGATGGAGTTGGAGATGTGCATAGGTGGAGTGTGTTGATATGTGATGGATGGGTGAAGGGTGGTGGGGGTGTGTGCATGGAAGGGGGGGGCCATAAGGTGAAGGTAGAGGTATTTATTTTTTTAAGTGGGGAGAAGCTGGATGGGTGCTGTATTTGTGGTGGGTGGTTGACAGGTATGGGGTTATGGTGGGTGTGGGATGACCTTAGGGTGTGCTGGGTGTGTAGGAGAGGGATTTGGTTAGGTGTGTGTGATTTGTGTATGTTATTGTGGTGTGAGGGTGATAGGGTAAGTGTGAAATTTGGTGGGTGTTGGTGTACACATGGGGAAGGTGTATTGTCTGTGTTTGGGGGGTGTAGGGTGCGTGTGTTATGTTAGGAGTGTGCAGGCTGAGTGTGCGTGTGTGTGTGTAAAAGTACAGTAGACCATGGTATATGTGGGTGTAAGAGGCAGCACCACGGGCCCCCCCACCCTGAGATGAGTAGGATGTGAGCGGAGTTGTGAGCAAAAGGGAGGCATGCTCATTTATGGCCATCGGGGGATGGCTGATGGGGGGATAAGGGGGGGATGGCTGATAGAGGAAGGTGGATGGCTGATGGGGTTGGTGGCTGATGGGGGGGGTGATGGCTGATAGGGGGGGTGGATGGCTGATGGGGTGGGGTGATGGCTGGGGGGGTGGATGGCTGATAGGGGGGGTTGATGGCTGATAGGGGGGGGTAGGATGGCTGGTTGGGTGCGGGTGTATGGTGCTGGGAGGGGAGAGACTTTATGTATGTGGTGGTGGGGACTGGAGCGGCGAGAGCCTTGTCGCCTGCACACAGATAGGTGCTGGTGACGGGGATGTGTGAGTGCAGTGGGTCCCAGCGTTGTGGTGACGGGCTGGCGATACAGTGTGGGCCGGGGTAGGGAGAGAGTTTGTGCTGGGGTTGTGGGGAGGGCAGGAGCGGTCTGTGCGGGCGCGTCGAGGCTGCAAGGCAACAGATGGTGCTGTGAGGAGGGTGGGATAGCGGCGGTGTGGGCTGCGGCAGTCTGTCCCGGCGTTATGGGGAAGGTGGGTGCGCCAGGTGGGTTTGTGCGGCTGATGGGAGGGGTGGTATGCGGTGCGGCTGGCTGGGCGGCCGTGGTGCGTGTCCCTGCCACTGATGGTTGTGGGTTCGGTGCAGTGGGGTTAGGCTGGGCAGTGTGGTGAGTTATGCAGGCGTCGGGATAGGGGTTGTCTGGGCCGTTCATGGCTGGATGTGGGAGCTGGTGGGGGGGGGGGGGGTGCGGGTGTCAGTGGGTTGTAGGTGGCAGGGGAGGGGTCCGTGGTTACCTGGCACTGTGGGGCGTCCGTGCACTGGTGGCTTCAGGCTGGGGACGGTGGGCGGATTCTGTGGCGGCTGCTACCGTTCTGCTACTGGTGTGCTGGCACTGGGACAGGGCAGGAGCTGCTAACTCCACCCAGCGTTAGAGGGCTAGGCACAGAGTCACAAGGCAAATATATAGGAGATGTATATATTTTCATACATACAGTTTATCTATATGTATAATATATATATATATATATATATATGGTATACATGTACAGGTTATTGGTACATTCGGGTTCTCCAGGAGATTCCCACGGCTAATAGCGATGCTTACCATCTTAACTCGAAGATCGCAGTGTGGAAGGGATCTAATGGCTTCTTTTCTTTTCACGATTGGGATCAGGACCTCCACAAGCATGTGTCATATATCTCAATTACTTTAGATTGAAAGGATAGTCTCCACCATTCCAGTCTGTTGACGTCACAGGTCCTGATTCTTATAGCACATATTCTGATATCAAGACCACACGTGCTATGGGGAGCTGTTTTAAGGTCTTTGTCTCTTCTGGAATTGAGGACTTACATCCAAGTATAGACTTGGTGTAGGGGAATTTCCTGAATATCCCTGGACTATTTCCCCCTTGTTCCCTTCTGAAAAATTCTTCTTCAGTAATTTGGTTTTGTAGTCCTCTTGTCTTCTTCCAGTTTTCATTCATATATACGGTTGTGCTCAGAATTTGTGATTTTCTGCCCATTTGTCAGAGAATATGAATGATAACTCACAAACTTTTCTTTCACTCATGGTTAGTGGTTGGGTGAAGCCATTTATTGTCAAACAACTGTGTTTACTCTTTTTAAATCATAATGACAACAGAAACTACCCAAATGACCCTGATCAAAAGTTTACATACCCTGGAGATTTTGGCCTGATAACATGCACACAAGTTGACACAAACGGGTTTGAATGGCTACTAAAGGTAACCATCCTCACCTGTGATCTGTTTGCTTGTAATCAGTGTGTGTGTATAAAAGGTCAGTGAGTTTCTGGACTCCTGAAACACCCTTGCATCTATATGGCTGCCTCTATATGTATTGGTGTAGGGGTGAGAGATGGCGGTAGTGACAGGACATGCAAAGTAGGTGGATTAGGGGCAGGGCCATAGTAGTTATGAGTTTTGGGTTGTGGTGTCTTGTGATAGGGTTTGTGGAGGATGAAGAATGTTGTGTGATTTTGGGAGTGGTGGTAGGGTGTTTTAAGTTTATTGTGTGAAGTGGGGCTGTAAGTGTGTGTGTAGGCCATGTGGTTACTTGTAGGGTAGACGGGTAGTGTTGTTGGGTAACTGTTGTTGTGAAGGGTAGACATAATCCGTGTTGAGGGTCAGAGTTTGTACGTGGTAGGTGTTTTATATATTGCATGCTGCATTGTGGAGGGGGGTGAAGGAACAATGTTTGGTGTTTAGTTTGTTGTGGAAGGGGTACATAGATTGTACGTGGTGTAGAGAAAATGGTGTGTTTGGGGGGCCGAGCAGAGTGTGGGTGGATGTGGTGTTGCCAGTGTATAAGTTGGGCTAGGGATGAGGGGTGGGTGAGGGGTTAGGAGGTGTAGTAGTTGGTGGAGTTGTATGTGTGTGCTTTAGGGTGAGTGTGTTGGAAGGTGGCATGGCTGTGGGTTTTCTGCATAGGTTGTTTTGTGTAGGGTATTGTGGTGTGTGGCTGGGAGGTTGGGGGGGGGGGGTGGAGCATGAATTGGCATGTTGGTGCTTGTAGGTGAGACGGGTCCAGTTGTGGGCTAATTGTTGTGGTGATGGTGTGACAAAATCCATGGGCTGTATAGAGAGGGAGGTGGGTGTGTAATAGGCGTAGTGTGGTGTTGTACAGGATTGTGGAGGGTGTGGAAGGGAATGTGGGTGGTGGAGTGTTATTTTGGAGGGGTACGTGGTTGTGTGTGTGGGTTAATAAAAAGTGTTGGGTAGTGATGTATGGTGCTCGCGAAATAGCGTGGGGGTGGGTGGCTGCCTCTATATGTATTGGTGTAGGGGTGAGGGTTGAGGGTGGTGATAGGACGTGCAGTGTGTGATGGAGTTGTAGGTGGATGGAGTTGGAGATGTGCATAGGTGGAGTGTGTTGATATGTGATGGATGGGTGGAGGGTGGTGGGGGTTTTTATTTGGGGGAGTAGGAGTGTGTGCATGGAAGGGGGGGCCATTAGGTGAAGGTAATAATTTTTTTGGGTGGGGAGAAGCTGGATGGGTGCTGTATTTGTGGTTGGTGGTTGGCAGGTATGGGGTTATGGTGGGTGTGGGAAGACCTTAGGGTGTGCGGGGTGTGTAGGAGAGGGGTTTGGGTGAGTGTGTGTGTGTAAGAAGGTGTGTTGGGGGTGTGTGTGATTTGTGTATGTTATTGTGGTGTGAGGGTGATAGGGGTAGGTGTGAAAGTTGGTGGGTGTTGGTGTACACATGGGGAAGGTGTATTGTCTGTGTTTGGGGGGTGTAGGGTGCGTGTGTTATGTTAGGAGTGTGCAGGCTGAGTGTGTGTGTGTGTGTGTGTGTGTGTGTGTGTAAAAGTACAGGAGACCATGGTATATGTGGGTGTAAGAGGCAGCACCGCGGGCGCCCCCACCCTGAGATGAGTAGGATGTGAGCGGAGTTGTGAGCAAAAGGGAGGCATGCTCATTTATGGCCATCGGGGGATGGCTGATAGGGGGGATGAATGGATGATAGGGGAGTGTGATGGCTGATAAGGCGGGGGGGGGGGGGTGGCTGATAGAGTGGTGTTTATGGCTGTTGGGGGGTATGGCTGACAGGAGGGGGGGTTGATGGCTGACAGGGGGGTGATGGCTGACGGGGTGGGGTGATGGCTGACAGGGTGGTGACTGATGGGGGTGTGATGCTGATAGGGGGTGGGGTGATGGCTGACGGGGTGGTGGCTGATAGAGGGGTGTATGGCTAAAGGGGGGTGAATGGCTGATAGGGGGGACGGGGGGCTGGTTGGGTTCGGGTGTATGGTGCTGGGAGGGGAGAGACTTTGTGTATGTGGCGCTGGAGCGGCGAGAGCCCTGTCGCCTGCACACAGGTGCGGGTGATGGGGATGTGTGAGTGCAGTGGGTCCCAGCATTGTGGTGATTGGGGCTGGCGGTACAGTGTGGGCCGGGGTAGGGAGAGAGTTTGTGCTGGGGTTGTGGGGCGGGCAGGAGCGGTCTGTGCGGGCGCGTCACGGCTGCAAGGCAACAGATGGTTCTGCTTCCTCAAAATGCCCGGCATGACGGTGGACCTCACAGCCTGGAGATTGGGCAGGTGGGAACAAGACTAAGAAATTTCAGTCATGTCTGGGCATCCTCATGCATGGATCTCTGGGTTCAGGATATTTTTAACCCAGGGGTACAGACTGGAGTTTCAAGAACTCCCACCTCACAGATTCTTCAAATCATGCTTCCCAGCTTCGCTGACAGAAAGTGCTATCCCACAGGAAGCTATTCAAAAATTGCTAAAGTCAAATGTAATTGTTCCAGTTCCACCTCACCTACAACACACGGGTTATTACTCAAACCTGTTTGTGGTACCGAAACCGCATGTTTCGGTAAGGCCAATATTAAACCTAAACTCATTGAACCCCTACTTGAGGGAATTCAAATTCAAGATGGAGTCTCTGAGAGCGGTGATCTCAGGTCTGGAGGAGGGATAATTCCTGGTATCCCTGGATATCAAGGGTGCGTACCTTCACATCCCGATCTGGCAGCCTCACCAGGCTTATCTCAGATTTGCGCTGCTGGACTGTCGCTATCAGTTTCAGGCACTGCCGTTTGGCCTCTCCACAGCACCGACGGTGTTCACCAAGGTCATGGCGGAAATGATGCTACTCCTCCCCAAGCAGGGTGTGAACATAATTCCTTATCTGGACGAACTGCTGATAAAAGCGTCTTCCAGGGAGAAGTTGTTACATAGCATTGCTCTCTCAACTCAACTGGTCCAGGTTCTTGAATGTATCCTGAACCTTCCAAAGTCACATTTGGAGCCGACAAGGAGACTGTCCTTCCTGTGGATGATCCTCGACACGAAAGTACAGTGTGTTTTTCTGTCGGAAGAGAAAGCGTTGGTGATACAAGCAATGGTCCGGGAGGTCCTGAAGCCGACCCGGGTATCGGTTCATCAATGCATTCACCTTCTGGGGAAGATGGTTGCCTCCTACGAGGCTCTACAGTACGGAAGATTCCATGCACGGTCCTTCCAACTGGATCTCCTGGACAAATGGTCGGGATCTCATCTTCACATGCACCAGAGGATCCGTATGTCACCGAAAGCCAGATTCTCGCTCCTTTGGTGGCTGCAAACCTCTCACCTACTAGAGGGCCGCAGGTTTGGGATTCAAAATTGGATCCTCCTAACCACGGATGCAAGTCTCAGAGGTTGGGGAGCAGTCACCCAAGGGGAAAACTTCCAAGGAAGGTGGTCAAGTCTGGAATCCATCCTTCCAATAAACATTCTGGAACTAAGGGGCGTGTACAACAGACTTCTACAAGCGGCACATCTTCTGAAAGATCAGGCCATTCAGGTTCAGTCGGACAATGTAACGACAGTGGCATACATAAACCGACAGGGCGGAACAAAGAGCAGAGCTGCAATATTAGAGGTAAGAAGAATCATCCTCTGGGCAGAAAAGCACGCGGTGGTGCTGTCAGCAATCTTCATTCCGAGAGTGGACAACTGGGAAGCGGACTTCCTCAGCAGACACGATCTCCATCTGGGAGAGTGAGGCCTCCACCCAGAGGTGTTCGCAGAGGCGACAAGTCTTTGGGGCGTACCTCAAATAGACATGATGGCCTCACGCCTCAACAAGAAGCTTCGGAGGTACTGTTCCAGGTTGAGGGATCCACAGGCGGTGGCGGTGGACGCTCTGGTAACACTGTGGGTGTTCAAGTTAGTGTATATGTACCCTCCACTTCCACTCATTCCAAGGATTCTCAACTAATCAAAAGAACAAAAGTTCAGGCGATTCTCATTGCTCCGGACTGGCCAAGAAGGGCTTGGTACGCAGATCTTCTGTGTCACAACTGAGGGCTGGAGACCGTGACTGGGAGCCTCAGTTGTAGGGGTTGACGGGTACCTGAATGTTGGAGGAGCGATGGGACTCCTGGACATGCGTAAAGACAATAGCAAGGATGCCCGAAGGCGTGACCACGACAACTGGAAATATCTTTCAGTGATTTTATTAAATGAAAAGTCATAAAACGTGCAAAAACAATAGAAAGTCACAAGTGGAAATTTAGGTGTGCAACTGGTTAATACCAGTAACCTGGAATGTAGAGAAAAGTTCTGTAAACTGTAAATGAAGCTAGGGTTCGCTGGAAAACTGTAAATGAAGCTAGGGTTCGCTGGAAAACTGTAAATGAAGCTAGGGTTCGCTGGAAAACTGTAGTTGTTGAAGAGGGGCTGCTGGAAAGCCGGAATACAGACACAGGTGAGTAAGGTGATGTTGTAGAGGGTTAATCACAGAGGTGTCGTGTTACACCACAGAGTGTAACACAGAGGAGTCAGGCTTGAATGCAGGAGAGTTCACTGAAGAATCTGTAGAAGACTGCACACAGGAACCACTGGAGACAAATGAAGCACTGACATCTATCTGGCCCAGACACAGGATACTTATACCTGCAGCTATGCAGGCATTGGCTGGGCAATTATGCAGATTTCAGAGCCAGTAGATTGGAGGAGCTGGAACATGTGATTGCATCCAACATGGCTGCGCCCATGCTGGAAGTAAGATGGAAAACCTGGTTTGGAACACAATGTAGAAACATAGTAGTAATGGCGGCTCCGGCCGGAGAGGACAGGAGACGCCAAACAACAAGTGCATGCTGAGACACGTGGAAGGCAGCGGAGGCCGCGGAGGGCGTACAACCAGAAGGGAGATAGTGTCTCAGTACTCGGATCGTGACATTCTGGAGTTACTGCTGGAAGATCTGAGGCCTCTTCCTCTTCACGAGGACCTTCTACAACCGGGGCCGTTTGCTTATCAAGACTTACCTCGGCTATGTTTGATGGCATGGAGGTTGAACGCCAGATATTAGCTCGGAAAGGCATTCCGAACAAAGTTATTCCTACCTTGATACAGGCTAGGAAAGGAGTAACGTCTAAACATTACCATCGGGTTTGGAAAAAGTATGCATCTTGGTGTGAATCCAAAAAGTTTCCTACGGTGGAGTTTCAACTTGGACGGTTTCTCCTCTTCCTGTAAGCAGGAGTGGATGTGGGCCTGCACCTGGGCTCCATTAAAGTCCAGATTTCGGCCTTGTCCATTTTCTTCCAGAAACACTTGGATGCCCTCCCTTAGGTTCAGACTTTCTTGAAAGGGGTTCTGCACATTCAACCTACCTTTGTGCCTCCTACGGCACCTTGGGATCTTAACGTGGTGCTCCAGTTCCTGTAATCGAATTGGTTTGAGCCTGTACAGGAGGCTGAGGTCAAGTTTCTTACTTGGAAGGCTGTCACACTGTTGGCATTGGCATAGAAACATAGAATTTGACGGCAGATAAGAACCACTTGGCCCATCTAGTCTGCACTTTTTTTTTTTACATTATTTTTATCTCTAACCTTGATTGATCTTTATTTCTTTGTAAGGATATCCTTGTGTCTATCCTATGCATGTTTAAATTGCTCAACTGTCTTAGCCTCTACCACCTCTGATGGGAGGCTATTCCACTTGTCCTCTACCCTTTCTGTGAAGTAATTCTCCAGTCTCAGTACATGTCCTCGTGTCCTATTGCTTCTCTTCATTTGGAGAATGTTTTCCTCCTGGACTTGATATATTTGAAAGTTTCTATCATGTCCCCCCTTTCCCTTCTCTGCTGCAAACTATACATATTGAGATTTGTTAGTCTTTCTGGGTTTGCTTTGTGATGTAGGCCATGCACCATTTTAATTGCCCTTCTTTGTACAGTTTCTAATGTATTAATATCCTTTTGCAGATATGGCCTCCAGAATTTAACACAGTATTCTAGATGAGGCCGTACCAATGACCTATACAGTGGCATTATTACTTCTTTCTTTCTGCTGCTGATTCCTCTCCCAATGCAGCCAAGCATCTGACTAGCCTTCCTCATTGCTTTGTTACATTGCTTACCTGCCGTTAAGTCACCTGAAATAGTGACTCATTGATCCCTTTCTCTAACGTCCTAGTGGATGCTGGGGACTCCGTCAGGACCATGGGGAATAGCGGCTCCGCAGGAGACAGGGCACAAAAAGTAAGCTTTTAGGATCACATGGTGTGTACTGGCTCCTCCCCCTATGACCCTCCTCCAAGCCTCAGTTAGGTTTTTGTGCCCGTCCGAGCAGGGTGCAATCTAGGTGGCTCTCTTAAAGAGTTGCTTAGAAAAAGTTTTTAGGTTCTTTATTTTCAGTGAGTCCTGCTGGCAACAGGCTCACTGCTACGAGGGACTTAGGGGAGAGAAGTGAACTCACCTGCGTGCAGGATGGATTGGCTTCTTAGGCTACTGGACACCATTAGCTCCAGAGGGAGTCGGAACACAGGTCTCGCCCTGGGGTTCGTCCCGGAGCCGCGCCGCCGACCCCCCTTGCAGATGCTGAAGATTGAAGAGGTCCGGAACCAGGCGGCAGAAGACTTTCAGTCTTCATCAGGTAGCGCACAGCACTGCAGCTGTGCGCCATTGTTGTCAGCACACTTCACACAGCGGTCACGGAGGGTGCAGGGCGCGGGGGGGGGCGCCCTGGGCAGCAATGTATAATACCTGTATGGCGAAAAATACATCACATATAGCCCTTGAGGCTATATGGATGTATTTAACCCCTGCCAGATATCACAAACTCCGGAGAAGAAGCCCGCCGAAAAGGGGGCGGGGCCTATTCTCCTCAGCACACAGCGCCATTTTCCCTCACAGAAATGCTGGTGGGAAGGCTCCCATGCTCTCCCCTGCACTGCACTACAGAAACAGGGTTAAAACAGAGAGGGGGGGCACTCATTTGGCGATATGAATATATATTAAATGCTATAAGGGAGGAACACTTATATAAAGGTTGTCCCTGTATAATTATAGCGTTTTGGTGTGTGCTGGCAAACTCTCCCTCTGTCTCCCCAAAGGGCTAGTGGGTCCTGTCCTCTATCAGAGCATTCCCTATGTGTGTGCTGTATGTCGGTACGTGTGTGTCGACATGTATGAGGAAAATGTTGGTGAGGAGGCGGAGCAAATTGCCTGTAATGGTGATGTCACTCTCTAGGGAGTCGACACCGGAATGGATGGCTTATTTATGGAATTACGTGATAATGTCAACACGCTGCAAGCCGGTTGACGACATGAGACGGCCGGCGATCAAATTAGTACCTGTCCAGGCGTCTCAAACACCGTCAGGGGCTGTAAAACGCCCATTTACCTCAGTCGGTCGACACAGACCCAGACACGGACACTGATTTCAGTGTCGACGGTGAAGAAACAAACGTATTTTCCTTTAGGGCCACACGTTAAGGGTAATGAAGGAGGTGTTACATATTTCTGATACTACAAGTACCACAAAAAAGGGTATTATGTGGGATGTGAAAAAACTACCTGTAGTTTTTCCTGAATCAGATAAATTAAATGAAGTGTGTGATGATGCGTGGGTTTCCCCCGATAGAAAATTATTGGCGGTATACCCTTTCCCGCCAGAAGTTAGGGCGCGTTGGGAAACACCCCTTAGGGGGGATAAGGCGCTCACATGCTTATCAGAACAAGTGGCGGTACCATCTACAGATAGGGCCGTACTTAAGGAGCCAGCTGATAGGAGGCTGGAAAATATCCTAAAAAGTATACACACATATGCTGGTGTTATACTGCGACCAGCGATCGCCTCAGCCTGGATGTGCAGAGCTGAGGTGGCTTGGTCGGATTCCCTGACTAAAAATATTGATACCCTTGACAGGGACAGTATTTTATTGACTATAGAGCATTTAAAGGATGCATTTCTATATATGCGAGATGCGCAGAGGGATATTTGCACTCTGGCATCAAGAGTAAATGCGATGTCCATATCTGCAAGAAGATGTTTATGGACACGACAGTGGTCAGGTGATGCAGATTCCAAACGGCACAAAGATGTATTGCCGTATAAAGGGGAGGAGTTATTTGGGGTCGGTCCATGGGACCTGGTGGCCACGGCAACTGCTGGAAAATCCACCGTTTTTTACCCTAAGTCACATCTCTGCAGAAAAAGACACCGTCTTTTCAGCCTCAGTCCTTCGTCCCTATAAGAGTCATATCTGCCCAGGGATAGAGGAAAGGGAAGAAGACTGCAGCAGGCAGCCCATTCCCAGGAACAGAAGCCCTCCACCGCTTCTACCAAGTTCTCAGCATGACGCTAGGACCGTACAGGACCCCTGGATCCTACAAGTAGTATCCAAGGGGTACAGATTGGAATGTCGAGACGTTTCCCCCTCGCAGGTTCCTGTAGTCTGCTGTACCAATGTCTCCCTCCGACAGGGAGGCAGTATTGAAAACAATTAACAAGCTGTATTCCCAGCAGGTGATAATAAAATTACCCCTCCTACAACAGGGAAAGGGGTATTATTCCACACTATATTGTGGTACTGAAGCCAGAAGGCTAGGTGAGACCTATTCTAAATCTGAAATATTTGAACACTTACAAAGGTTCAAATCCAGATGGAGTCACTCAGAGCAGTGATAGCGAACCGGGAAGAAGGGGACTATATGGTGTCCCGGGACATCAGGGATGCTTACCTCCATGTCCCAAAATTTGCCTTTCTCACCAAGGGTATCTCAGGTTCGTGGTACAAAACTGTCACTATCAGTTTCAGACGATGCCGTTGGATTGTCCAAGGCACCCCGGGTCCTTACCAAGGTAATGACCGAAATGAGGATTCGTCTTCAAAGAAAATGGACGACCTCCTGATAAGAACAAGGTCCAGAGAACAGTTGGAGGTCGGAGTAGCACTATCTCAAGTAGTTCTACGACAACACGGGTGGATTCTAAATATTCCAAAACCGCAGTTGTTCCGACGACACGTCTGCTGGTCCTAGGGATGATTCTGGACACAGTCCAGAAAAAGGTGTTTCTCCCAGAGGAGAAAGCCAGGGAGTTATCCGAGCTAATCGGGATCCTCCTAAAACCAGGAAAAGTGTCAGTGCATCATTGCACAAGAGTCCTGGTAAAAATGGTGGCTTATTACGAAGCGATTCCATTCGGCAGATTTCACGCAAGAACTCTTCAGTGGGATCTGCTGGACAAATGGTCCGGATCGCATCTTCAGATGCATCAGCGGATAACCCTATAACCAAGGACAAGGGTGTCTCTCCTGTGGTGATTACAGAGTGCTCATCTTCTAGAGGGCCGTAGATTCGGCATTCAGGATTGGATGCTGGTGACCACGGAGGCCAGCCTGAGAGGCTGGGGAGCAGTCACACAGGGAAAAAATTTCCAGGGAGTGTGATCAAGTCTGGAGAATTCTCTCCACATAAATATACTGGAGCTAAGAGCAAATTTATAATGCTCTAAACTTAGCAAGACCTCTGCTTCAAGGTCAGCCGGTATTGATCCAGTGGGATAACATCACGGCAGTCGCCCACGTAAACAGAAAGGGCGGCACAAGAAGCAGGAGGGCAGTGGCAAAACTGCAAGGATTTTTCGCTAGGCGGAAAATCATGTGATAGCACTGTCAGCAGTGTTCATTCCGGGAGTGGACGACTGGGAAGCAGACTTCCTCAGCAGGCACGACCTCCACCCGGGAGAGTGGGAACTTCATAGGGAAGTTTTCCGCATGATTGTGAACCGTTGGGAAAGACCAAAGGTGGACATGATGGCGTCCCGCCCGAACAAAAAACGGGACAGGTATTGCGCCAGGTCACGAGACCTTCAGGCGATAGCTGTGGATGTCCTGGTAACACCGTGTGTGTAACAGTCGGTGTATGTGTTCCCTCCTCTGCTTCTCATAACCAAGGTATTGAGAATTATAAGACGTAGAGGAGTAAGAACTATACTCGTGGCTCCGGATTGGCCAAGAGGGACTTGGTACCCGGAACTTCAAGAGATGCTCATAGAGGACTAATGGCCTCAGGAGCTAAGAAGGGACTTGCTTCAGCAAGTACCATGTCTGTTCCAAGACTTACCGCGGCTGCGTTTGACGGCATGGCGGTTGAACGCCGGATTCTAAGGGAAAAGGCATTCCGGAAGAGGTCATACCTACCCTGGTCAAAGCCAGGAAGGAGGTGACCGCACAACGTTATCACCACATGTGGTGAAAATATGTTGCGTGGGTGAGGCCAGGAAGGCCCCACGAAGAAATTTCAACTAGGTTGATTTCTGCACTTCCTGAAAACAGGAGTGTCTATGAGCCTCAAATTGGGGTCCATTAAGGTTCAAGTTTCGGCCCTGTAGATTTTCTTCCAGAAAGAATTGGCTTCAGTTCCTGAAGTCCAGACATTTGTCAAGGGAGTATTGCATATACAGCCCCTTTTGTGCCTCCAGTGGCACCGTGGGATCTCAAAGTAGTGTTGGGATTCCTCAAATCATATTGGTTTGAATCGCTCAAATCTGTGGATTTGAAATATCTCACATGGAAAGTGACCATGCTGTTGGCCCTGGCCTCGGCCAGGCGATTGTCAGAATTGGCGGCTTTGTCTTACAAAAGCCCATATTTGATTTTCCATTCGGACGGGGCAGAACTGGGACTCGTCCCCAGTTTCTTCCTAAGGTGGTGTCAGCGTTTCACCTGAAACAACCTATTGTGGTGCCTGCGGCTACTAGGGACTTGGAGGACTCCAAGTTGCTAGACGTTGTCAGGGCCCTGAAAATATATATATATATATATATATATATATATATATAATTCCAGGACAGCTGGAGTCAGAAAGTCTGACTTGCTGTTTATATTGTATGCACCCAAAAAGCTGGGTGCTCCTGCTTCTAAGCAGACTATTGCTCGTTGGATTTGTAGTACAATTCAACTTGCACATTCTGTGGCAGGCCTGCCACAGCCAAAATCTGTAAATGCCCATTCCACAAGGAAGGTGGGCTCATCTTGGGCGGCTGCCCGAGGGGTCTCGGCTTTACAACTTTGCCGAGCAGCTACGTGGTCAGGCGAGAACACGTTTGTAAAATTCTACAAATTTGATACCCTGGCTGAGGAGGACCTGGAGTTCTCTCATTCGGTGCTGCAGAGTCATCCGCACTCTCCCGCCCGTTTGGGAGCTTTGGTATAATCCCCATGGTCCTGACGGAGTCCCCAGCATCCACTAGGACGTTAGAGAAAATAAGATTTTACTTACCGATAAATCTATTTCTCATAGTCCGTAGTGGATGCTGGGCGCCCATCCCAAGTGCGGATTGTCTGCATTACTTGTACATAATTATTGTTACAAAAATCGGGTTATTATTGTTGTGGGCCATCTTTTCAGAGGCTCCTTCGTTGTTATCATACTGTTAACTGGGTTCAAATCACAGGTTGTATGGTGTGATTGGTGTGGCTGGTATGAGTCTTACCCGGGATTCAAGATCCTTCCTTATTGTGTACGCTCGTCCGGGCACAGTACCTAACTGAGGCTTGGAGGAGGGTCATAGGGGGAGGAGCCAGTACACACCATGTGATCCTAAAAGCTTACTTTTTGTGCCCTGTCTCCTGCGGAGCCGCTATTCCCCATGGTCCTGACGGAGTCCCCAGCATCCACTACGGACTATGAGAAATAGATTTATCGGTAAGTAAAATCTTATTTTCCTCCTATATTTAGCCTTTTGGATTTTTGAGACCCAAGTGCATGATTTTGCATTTTTTGACATTAAACTGTAATTGCCACACTCTTGACCATTCCTCTAGTCTACCTAGATCCTTAATAATTTGTTTTACCCCACCTGCTGTGTCTAACCTGTTGCATACCTTTGTGTCATCTGCAAAAAGGCATACTTTCCCCTTAATGCCATTTAAAAAGCACTGGTCCGAGTACAGATCCCTGGGGTACTCCACTGGTAAAATTTCCCTCCTGTGAATGCACTCCAATTACCACAACTCTCTGTTTTCTATCCTTCATCAAGATCTTATCCATTCAATAATCCTAATATCCAGTCCCAAACGTTCAAGTTTATTTAGCAGTCTGCGATGTGGAACAGTGTCCAAAGCCTTACTAAAGTCTAGATAAGCTATATCCATGGCTCCACCTTTATCCATCACTTTAGTCACACAGTCAAAAAAGTCAATAAGATTTGTTTGCCATGATCTCCCCCCAGTGAATCCATGCTGTTTGGGATCCTGTAAATTGCCGGATTTGAGATAATCTACAACTCTTTCTTTTAAGAGTGTTTCCATCAATTTCCCCACTACTGATGTAAGACTCACTGGTCTGTAGTTGTTTGCCTCTTCCTTGCCTCCACTTTTGTGCAGTGGGACTACGTTTGCTCTTTTCAAGTCCTCTGGAATTACTCCTGTAGCTAATGACTGGTTGAATAATTCTGTCAATGGTGCTTCCAGCACCTCTTTAAGTTCTTTTAGTATCTTTGGATGTATCCCATTTGTCCACTTTCAGCTTTGAGAGTTCTGTTTGGACCTTCTCCTCTGTAAATGTACTTGTTTCATTTTCCTGAATATCCCTGCAACTTAACTGTAGCCCCTTCCCCTCTCTTTCAGTAGTAAATACTGAGCAAAAATAATTAAGATGATCTACTATTACATTGTCTCCATCAACAAGACTCCCAGTCTCTGTCTTTGGTTTTATTATTCCACCTTTTGTTTTTCTCCTTTCGCTTATATACCTAAAACAAGTTTTGCCTCTTTTACCCACTGACTGGGCCATTTTCTCCTCAGCTTGTGCCTTTGCACATCTGATTATCTTCTTAGTCTCCTTCTGTCTAACAAGATATATCTCTGTGTCTTCATTATTTTGTGTCTGCTTATATTTCCTAAAAGCCATCTTTTTTGCTTTCACAATATTTGCTACTTCTTTTGCAAACCACGCTGGCTTCCTTTTCCTTGTGTTTTTCCTATCACTTTTGATACAAAGGTCGGTTGCCTTTAATATTGCACATTTTAATGTTTCCCTCCTCTCCTGCACTGCTTTCAAGTTCCTCCACCCTGCCAAAGAATCGCTTACACATTTTCCCATCCCTACAAAATCAGCCTTCCTAAAATCCAACACCTTTGTTTTTGTATGGGATGAGTCAGTCTCTGTCTTTATGCTGAACCATACTGCTTGATGATCATTGGATCCCAGGTTTTCACCCACTTTTACGTCCGATATTCTGTCTCCATTTGTAAGTATTAAGTCTTATGCCCCTTTTCCACTAGCTCCTTAAAACACGGGTAAATGCGCAGGTGCGCGCATTTACCCGTGTTTTTCCCTAGTGGAAAAAAGTCCCCCTGCAAATTCCCGGATCAAGTGATCCGGGAATCCTACCCAGGTACCTTGCCGGGTTGAGCAAATGTTCAACCCGGTAAGCTGTCTAGTGTGAACGGGACAGTGTATGGGAGGGCAGCGCTGGGAGATCATGTGATCTCCCAGCGCCGCCCCTGCCGCATCACTAGCAGCGGCACCAACCCGGCAATATGCCGGGTTGGTGAGCGCTGTGGGAAAGGGGGCTGTAGCACGGGTCGCAGCCGTGTCAGGCGACACGGCTGCGACCCGTGCTACAGTGGAAAAGGGGTATAATATTGCATCTTTCCGAGTGGGCTCCCTCACCAATTGGTGGAGGGATGCTCCCTGAAGGGAATTTAAAATGTCCCTACTTCTAGTGGAACTAGCAACAGACACCTCCTAGTTTACATCAGGAAGATTAAAGTCTCCCATGATTATTACCTCTCCTTTTAATGCCATTTTAGTTATGTCCTGCAATAGGTTCTTGTCGAGTTCCTTTTCCTGACCTGGTTGTCTGTATATCACACCAATACGAATAATCAACTTCTCCCCTGTTTCTATGGTCACCCAAAGGGCCTCAGTTTTTTCTTCAATACTTTGTATTAAGGTAGTTTTTATGCTTTTTTTTACATACATTGCTACCCCTCCTCCGATTTTTCCAATTCTGTCCTTCCTAAATAAAGTATATCCCGGTATAGCTATGTCCCAGTCATGATTTTCATTGTACCATGACTCTGTAATTGCCACACTGTCTAGATCATCCCTTGTCATTATTGCAATTAGTTCTGGAATTTTATTTCCTAAGCTCCTAGCATTTGCACGCATAGCTTTTAGAGTTTTGTTTGTGCTTTTTCTGTTCCTAGCTATGTTCTTCTCTCTGCATATGTTTATTTGGTTTTGATCTGAATTATCTTCTGATTCTGTGGCTATGCTTCCTATTCCCTTTGCCTCTGTGTTGGGGGAGCAGATTTCTTTATTCCTGTTTGGTTCACTGCCCCCCTCTGTTAGTTTAAATAGTTCTTGATGAAGCATCCAAACTGTTCAGTTAGTATTCTCGTTCCCCTTGAAGATGGGTGCAGGCTGTCACTTTTGTATAAGCTCCTATCTTGCCAGATGGTCTGACTATTGGCCTACAAATCCAAATCTCTCCTCATTGCACTATGGGGGTAATTCCAAGTTGATCGCAGCAGGATTTTTGATAGCAATTGGGCAAAACCATGTGCACTGCAGGGGAGGCAGATATAACATGTGCAGAAAGAGTTAGATTTGGGTGGGTTATTTTATTTCTGTGCAGGGTAAATACTGGCTGCTTTATTTTTACACTGCAAATTAGATTGCCGTTTGAACACACCGCACCCAAATCTAACTCTCTCTCTGCACATGTTATATCTGCCTCCCCTGCAGTGCACATGATTTTGCCCAATTGCTAACAAAAATCCTGCTGCAATCAACTTGGAATTACCCCCTATGTCCTTAGCCAAACATTTAAGTTTCTGATGCGATGAGTACTCTGTGTACTGGCAATACTTCTGAAAAAGATACAGTGGTTGCCACCTGCTTCAGAGCAGTCCCTAAATTCATCTTTTACGACCATGAGTTCAGCATTTGCCAGGTCATTTGTCCCTAGGTGGACAATGACATCCACCTCCCGCATCTGCTAGATGTGTGTCAGAATTGGGGGCATTGTCCTGCAAGAGCCCTTACTTGATTTTATCATGAAGATAGAGCTGAGCTCAGAACGCGTCAGCAATTTCTTCCAAAGGTTGTGTCGGCTTTTCATATCAACCAACCTATTGTGGTGCCATTGGCTACTGTCTCCTGAATCACCTCAAAGTCCTTGGATGTTGTAAGGGCTTTGAAGATTTATGTGAAGAGAACTTCTCAGCACAGAAAGTCGGATGCTGTGTTTGTCCTTTATAATCCCAACAAGGTTGGGCGTCCTGCTTCTAAGCAGACGATTTCTCGCTGGATGAGGTTTACTATCCAGCATGCTTATTCTACAGCAGGCTTGCCATGTCCAAAATCTGTTAAGGCCCACTTTACTGGTAAAGTGGGTTCTTCCTGGGCAGCTGCCCGGGCTGTCTTGGCTTTACAACTTTGCCGAGCAGCTACTTGGTCAGGATCGAACATGTTTGCTAAGTTCTACAAGTTCGATTCTTTTGCCTCTGAGGACCTGAAGTTTGGTCAATCGGTTCTGCAGGAGCCTCCGCGCTCTCCCTCCCATACTGGGTGCTTTGGTACATCCCCATGGTACTAATGTGGACCCCAGCATCCTCTAGGACGTGAGAGAAAAAAGGATTTTAATTACCTACCGGTAGATCCTTTTCTCGTAGTCCGTAGAGGAGGCTGGGCGCCCGCCCAGCGCTTCGTTTTCCTGCAGTTGTTACTTGGTTCAGTACTGCCTTGTTACTGGGTTGAGTACTGCATTGTTACTTGGATAAGTACTGTTGTTCAGCCGTTGCTGAATTGTTTTAAGTTGGTTAGCTTGGTTTTCTGTTATGTGTGAGCTGATGTGACTCTCACTACTATCTGTGTATTTCCTTCTCTCGAAGTATGTCCGTCTCCTCGTGCACAGTTTCTAGACTGAGTCTGGTAGGAGGGGCATAGAGGGAGAAGCCAGCCCACACTATTAAACTCTTAAAGTGCCCATGGCTCCCAAGGGACCCGCCTATACCCCATGGTATAATGTGGCCTCCAGCATCCTCTACGGACTACGAGTAAAGGATTTACCGGTAGGTAATTAAAATCCTATTTTTTATCTAGCATCCATAAGGGATATTGGGGAGACTTAGTACAATGGGGTATAGATGGGGTCCAAAGGAGCCAGTGCACTTTAAATTTCTTCACTGGGTGTGCTGGCTCCTCCCCCCTATGCCCCCTCCCACAGGCAGTTTAGAAAAAAGTGCCCTCAGGAGAGGATGCACATCTCTGCAGCTCCAGAGAGTTTTCTTCAATTTCTTTTAAACTTATTATTTTTGGTATGCTGTTTAGGTAACAGCATACCTGCACCGTGGAAGTTAGGGGAGAAGAAGGGGTGGCCTTGCAAGGTGTCAGAGCCACTTCCCCGCTGCAGGACCACCGTCCTGAGAGGTTGTTTGTTCAGCGGGGCACTGCACCTTAGCTGTCGCAATTGCAGCATGCCGCACATCCCTAACAAATGCCTAAAGGTTACGACTGTGGTGAGTACAATCCGGGGGCCCCGCTAATGGAGTTCCCAGGCTCATGGTTCGGCTAAACGCGGGTGCGGCATACGGGACCCTCCTGGGGGGACCTGCTAGAGCCCCCCGTGTAAACTGGATAGTGGTAGCTTAAACTAGCACTTGTGTGATGTTTTTAAGCAAACTAGGAGACATTGCCAGTATAAAAATCTCTGTAGCTCTGGTGCCATTGGGGGAGGGGGTGCGGAGCTACCTCAGAGCGGGACCAGCAGCATTTTGGTGTCTTCCTCTGCTTAATGAAGCAGCAGCAAGCACACACAGCTCCTCCTGACTCACAAGAGACGCTGGAAAACTGGTACAAGGTGTAGCAAAGGGGGAGAGCCGCTATTGTACACAATCTGTGTCCTATACAGGACAGAAATCATTAGTGTTTCACTGTGATATAGTAAGCTGACAGCCTCACTGAGGCTGTGTAGCTGTTGTGTGCTGGTCTCTCTCTGTGTGTCTCCTCTCACATACAGTAAGGGCAGGCTTGCTAAGTATTACTGTCTGTGTGTATGTCATTGTGATTACTGTAAACATGGGTAAACACAAAGTATGCAGTGTATGCCACAGATTCTCTCCCTCATTATCGGATTCTGTTTCATGTGAACAATGCAGCTAATCTTCACAGCTCAGTGAAGGTGCTGTGGGAGAGGGACCAAAGCCATCCCGGTTAGGAGCTCTAAAGACTATGATGTCTGATATGTCATCACAACTCACTGCTAATGTTCAGAAAACTCAGCTACTACAACAGGCTGTTGCAGACTTAGCTGCTAGGGCAGATTTTACACAGCCCCTCTCTAGCTCAGGACCACAAAAGCGTGCTTTACCTACTCTACTCTCTGATTCAGATGAGGAAATACAGGAGGATGTGGATGACTTGGATCCCATTAGTGGGGATTCCGCTTCTGCTCAGTGTATTGAACCCCCTATTCTGGCTATACGGGACGTGTTAAAGCTCCCTCTAGAGGATGCTGTGTCACAGCAGTCATTTTTCTTTACACAGAACAAGCCTAATGTCACTTTCCCTGATTCTACAGAGTTAGATGACCTATTTAAATTAGTCTGGAAAATCCAGACAAAAAGTACCACACCTCAAATAGATTTTTGCACACTCTCCCATTTGCTCCTGAAGGTAGGAAATTCTGGGAAAACCCCCGGGAGTTGACGTATAAGTCTTTCGACTGTCCAAAAAGGCGGTGCTGCCTGACCCGGGCCCCTTTACCATAAAGGACCCTGGGGATAGAAAGATAGAGACTACTCTAAAGTCTATCTATACAGCAGCAGGTGTATCGCAAAGGCCGGTCATAGCGGGTTGCTGGATGACCAATGCCATTCATACGTGGGCTACTCAGATTTTGGGGGGGCTTCGCCGGGGATATGCCTCTGGTCACTACAGTGACCCTCCTGAAGCACATTCAGGACACTGCACGCGTCCTGTGAGACTCGCTCAAGGAGAAGGGCAATATTAATGCTAGGACTTCTGCTATGGCAGTATTGGCGCGGGTTCCAGTATGAATGGTCGACAATGTTAAGGTCGACACTCATTAGGTCGACCACTATTGGTTGACATTGACATGGTCGACATGGACAAATGGTCGACATGAGTTTTTTTACTTTTTTGGGTGTCATTTTCTGCGTAAAGTGAACCCCAATTAGTGCGCTGCGTTCGCTCGCCATGCTTCCGGCAAAGTTACCATTCCCAATCATAGTCCACGTGGATTGTAAAGTATGAAAAAGTTCCAAAAAATAAAAAATGTGAAAAACTCATGTCAACCTTTTCATGTCGACCATTTTCATGTGTCGACCATTTGTCCATGTTGACCATGTCAATATCAACCTAATGAGTGTCGACCTTAACATTGTCGACCATCTGAATGGATACCGTCAGCGCGCAGGGCCTTATGGTTGCGTCAGTGGATAGCGGACACAGAATCCAAGTGCAGTGTGGAATCCCTCCCCTTTTCTGGGGAATGGCTCTTTGGGGTTGAGTTGGATATATGGATTTCCAAAGTCACTGCGGGGAAATACATGTTTCTCCCCTCTGGGGCCTCGCCGGCTTGGCGTTCCTACCCGGGGCCGTCTGTTCAGTCCTTTCGGTCTACCAGATTTAGATCTAGGGCCAGAGGTGCCTCCAATGCGGCTAGAGGCACCAGAGGTAAGACTAAAAGACCTGCAACCACAGGTTCTCCGGAACAGAGCACCAGTTCTGCTTCCACTAAGTCCTCAGCATGATGGTGCCCACCCACCCCAAGCAAGGGGATCTCGAGGTGGGAGCTCGACTGCGTCACTTCACCCGAGTCTGGGAGGTTTCCTGCCAGGATGCCTGGGTCAGGGACCTCATTTCTCATGGCTACAAGCTAGAGTTTGACGATGCTCCTCCTCAACGCTTTTTCAAATCAAACTTACCAGCTTTGGAGGATACACAAGTTACGTTGCAACAGGCCATCCAAAAGTTGGTCCAGTCCCACGTCATTGTTCCAGTACCATAATGAGGCAAGGGTTATTACTCCAACCTGTTTGTGGTACCGAAGCCGGACGGTTCGGTAAGGCCCATTTTGAATCTAAAGTCCTTGAACCCTTACCTAAGGGTTTTCAAGTTCAAAATGGAATCCTTGATAGCAGTAATTGCGGGCCTGGAAGAACAGGAATTCATGGTTTCCTTGGATATCAAGGGCGTCTACCTTCATATTCCTATTTGGCCACCTCATCAGGCTTATCTGAGGTTTGCCTTGCTGGATGATCACTACCAGTTCCAGGCACTGCCCTTCGGCCTGTCCACAGCTCCGAGGGTATTCACACAGGTAATGGCGGATATGATGTTCCAGGTCCAGGGGGTCAATGTTGTCCCTTACCTGGATGATCATCTTATAAAAGCACGATCCAGGGAGCTTTTATTGCTCCATACTGACCGCACTATCCAACTTCTGTCACACCATGGGTGGATTCTCAATTTACAGAAGTCCCACCTGGAGCCAACTCAGCGGCTCCTGTTCCTGGGGATGTTACTGGATACTGTGGCCCAGAAGGTGGCCCAGATACTGTGGCCCAGAACAGTTCAGGAGATGGTCCACATGGTGCTCCAACCTGCTCGAATATCCATCCATCTCTGCATAAGATTGCTGGGGAAGATGGTCGCCTTATACGAGGTGATCCAATATGGGAGGTTCCATGCCACAATATTTCAATTGGATGTCAATGAGCAAGTGGTCTGGATCACAGCTACAAATGCACCAGATAATACGGCTGTCACCTCAGTCCAGGATTTCCCTCCTGTGGTGGCTGCAGCCCTCCAATCTCCTGGAAAGCCGGAGTTTCGGGATTCAGGATTGGATCCTCCTCATGGGGGATGGGGAGCTGTCACCCAAGGGGTGCAGTTTCAGGGCAGGTGGTCAGCCCACTAAGCCTTCCTTCCGATCAACATTCTGGAACTTCGGGCGATCTACAATGCTCTACTTCAGGCCTCACCTCTGCTCAAGGATCACGCGATCCAGGTACAGTCGGACGCCACTGCAGTGGCATACATCAATCGGCAAGGAGGGACAAAAAGCAGAGCCTGCATGTGAGAAATGTCAAAGATACTCCTCTAGGAGTAAAGAAATGCAAGAGCAATGTCAGCTATCTTCATTCCGGGGTGGACAACTGGGAAGCGGACTTCCTGAGTTGTCACGATCTTCACCCGGGGGAGTGGGGGCTCCACCATCAGGTGTTTCAGTAGATCATCGACAGGTGAGGATGCCCACAAATAGACATGATGGCTTCTCGACTCAACAAGAAGCTTCACTGGTATTGCTCACGAACCAGGGACCCTCAGGTGAGGGCAGTGGATGCACTAACATCGCCTTGGCCTTACCGGCTGGTCTACCTATTTCCTCTGATTCCGTTGCTCCCAAGGGTGGGGTGCTCAAGCGAATCACAAATCAAGGAGTCCAGGCAATTCTGGTTGCCACGGATTGGCCTCGGAGGGTGTGGTATGCGGATCTTCTGGTCATGTCCGTCGAAGACCATTGGCCTCTACCACTAAGAAGAGATCTTCTTCAACAGGGACCGTTCGTCTACCCGGACTTACGGTGGATTCGTTTGACGGCGTTGAGGTTGAGCGGAACATCCTAGCTCACAAGGGCCTTTCCAAAAAGGTTATTGCTACCATGGTTCAGGCCAGGAAACTGGAGACGTCAAAACACTATCATATCTGGAGAAGATATGTCTCTTGGTGCGAGGAACGCACGTACCCACCTGTAGAATTCCACTTGGGTCGTTTCTTACGGTTCCTGCAGGCTGGTGTGGATATGGGCTTACGTCTGGGTTTCATTAAGGTCCAGATTTCAGCTCTCTCCATTTTCTTCCAGAAGAAATTGTCACTGTTGCCAGAAGTTCAAACCTTCTTGCAAGGGGGTACTCCACATACAACCTCCCTTTGTGCCACCTACGGCACCCTGGGATTTGAATGTGGTATTGGAATTTCTACAGTCATCCTGGTTTGAACCTCTGATGACGTTAGAAGACAAGTACCTCACGTAGAAGATGGTGATGTTACTGGCCCTGGCTTCTGCTAGATGGGTCTTAGAATTGGTTGCTTTATCGTTTAAAAGTCCACACTTGGTCTTTTAAGAGGACAGAGCGGAGCTCAGGACTAGACAGCAGTTCCTGCCGAAGGTTGTCTCTGCGTTTCACCTGAATCAACCTATTGTGATTCCGTCAAGTTCTGACATTTCTGCTCCTCCGGAGGCATTGGATGCTGTGCAAGCCTTTGAGATCTATGTCAAGCGGACGGCTTGGATCAGAATGACGGATTCCTTGTTTGTGCTCTATGATGCGCAGAAAAAGGGTTGTCCTGCTTCAAAGCAGTCCATTGCTCGTTGGCTTAGGCGTACTATCCAACAGGCCTATGTGTCGGCAGCCTTACCTGTTCCTAGGTCTCTGAAGGCCCACTCTACAAGATCGGTGGGGTCTTCCTGGGCGTCTGCTCGTGGAGTCTCGGCCTTGTAACTTTGCCGAGCTGCTACTTGGTCGGAGAAGAACACTGTTGTTAGGTTCTATAAGTTCGATACCCTGGCCAAAGAGGATACCCAGTTTGGGCAGGCGATGCAGAAGTCTCCGCACATTCCCACCCATTCTGGAAGCTTTGGGACATCCCCATCCTACTAAGTCTCCCCAATATCCCTTATGGATGCTAGAGAAAATAAATCCTTTTCTCGTAGTCCATAAGGGATATTGGGGAGACTTAGTACGATGGGGTGTAGACGGGGTCCAAAGGAGTCAGTGCACTTTAAATTTCTTCACTGGGTGCTGGCTCCTCCCCTCTATGCCCCCTCCTACAGTCAGTTATAGGTAAAACAGTGCCCTAAGGAGAAAGGACATATATCAGAGAAGGACCATAATAAAAGAGTGGTGAGATTTACATACCAGCACACCACTAACATACAACAACCAGCAACGGCTGGTAACAATAACAGCAAGAGCTGAACAGGTAACCACAGAAAATAGAACCTGCAGAAAAGTCAACGCACTGAGGCGGGCGTATAGACTACGAGAAAAGGATTTACCGGTAGGTAATTAAAATCCTATTTTCTCTTACGTCCTAGAGGATGCTGGGGTCCTATTTAGTACCATGGGGTATAGACGGGTCCACTAGGAGCCATGGGCACTTTAAGAGATTAATAGTGTGTGCTGGCTCCTCCCTCTATGCTCCTCCTACCAGACTCAGTTTAGAAAATGTGCCCGGAGGAGCAGGTCAAAGCTAGGGGAGCTCTTAGGCGTTTTCTTAGTTTTTTTTGTTTTAATAGAGCATTAGGTACAGGAAGGCTGCTGGCAACATCCTTCCTGCTTCGTGGGACTTAGGGGGGGAGTAGGGACCAACTCTTGAAGTTAATGGTTCTCTATCTCCGCTGACAGGACACTGAGCTCCTGAGGGTGCTGGCCGCAAGCCCACGAGGCGACCACTCACTCCAGCAGTATGGCCGCCACCCCCTAACATAGCCAGAAGATAGAAGAGTGGTGAGTACAGCGCCGGTGTCCCGGTTAGCGGGTCGCCAACGGGTATGGCATCACAAGGGTGGGAGCGCAGCTCTGACAGGCTGTGCTCCATGAAGACTCAGAAACACACAGTGTAGGCGCTTAGAGGGGCGTCCTGGGCCAGCGCGATC